>NC_045614.1:13288697-14527697 GCF_009829155.1 Mustela erminea | reverse complement strand
GCCAGCCAGGCTGGCCCGGTGCCTCCTTCCTTTCTCTGCATGAGCCTTGCTGCTTATTTCACCGTGTCTGGGGCACGGGTACAAGTTCTGGCCTGCTGCTGCGTCTGCCCAGGGGCCTGAGTTCCCTTGTTTCTTCCAGATCGAGACGTGCCATGTGGAAACATGCTGCTCAAGTTAGCCCTGACCCCATTTCCCAACTGAGGGTCATGGGGTGGGGGGCGGCACGGGCTCCTAGACCCTCTGTCCTTGTCATCCCAGGAGCTCACCTTGGCTCCTGGCCCCTTATCTTACAGCCACGGGGATGTTCACCTGGACTGCCTTGGCAGCATCCAGGACAAAATCACAGTGTGTGCCACCGACGACTCCTACCAGAAAGCACGGCAGAGCATGGCACAGGCTGAAGAGGAGACACGGAGCCGTGGGGCCATCGTCATCAAGGCTGGAGGCCGCTACCTGGGTGAGGATGAAGCCCGGGACTCCCACCTGTGGGGGGCTCGTGCCTGCTGGGCACCTGTGGGGGTGGGGAGCAGGAGAGACTCAGGGCCTGTCCTGGCCAGGAGCTGGAGGTATGGGTTGATGGGTATGGCCCCAAGCAGGGTGAGCCAGGTCGTTGTTGGATCAAAAAGGAAGGTCCCATTACACTAGATGAGTCAGCTGGGGGCTGTGACATCTGTTCATTGCCCAGTTTGGATAAGAGCCCCAAGAACTCTAGGAATTCCAAATCCACGGGCCCCTCTCCTACGCTCTGGCTTCAGGGATCTCTACCCGTCAGAGAGATAGTGCTCCTTGAAGGTTGCGGTTTATCCTCCTCTAGCGGCCACCCCTGCCCTCACCTGCCTGCTCAACTCTTCCCCAAGACCAACACGGCCAGTGGCAAGGTGCACATGGCGAGAGGTGCCCTGTGGCAAAAGGCCTGCTGCTGGGTTGGTGTCAGTGAGGGGCTATCAGGTCGCACCTGGGAAGGAGATGTGTTGACCCCCTGCCGGATGAGAAGCCCCTGGCAGTGCATCATCTGTTTGGAAACAGTTTTGGTGAAGTTGAGACACCCCCAGTGTGGAGAGTGTGTTTACTTAGGAAGCTCTGTGGCTGCTTTAGGCTTCCTAGCACCTAGGCCCAGACAAATGCACGAGTCATCAGGATTCAAGGCCAGGAGGAAGGGTGTTAGGCCTGAGGGAGACACGAGGTGGCTTACAGCAAATGGCTTTGGGGGCTTTTCTTTTTTAAGAAAAGGTAGGAGGATTTCAAAGACCCCCCCAAAGGCGCATGTGATTTCACTGGCTTGGCGGTGGGACTGACTCTGGACAAAACCCCAGACGTCCTTCAGGAGTCCGTGCTGCCAGTGAATGCTGCATCCGGGTGGACGTGGCTATGCGTGCTGAGGGAGCCTATGCTCTGGGGTGTGAGCCACTGCTGGGGACGGAGCCCACCCCCCACCCCCCAGAACCTCAGTCAGAATCCCAGCATGCTTCCCCTGCCTGCTGTCACCTTGATGTGCAAACATGAACGTGCTTACACATATTCATAAATTTCTGGTCCTTTAGCCTAAAACTGGGACAGAAATGTGGCTTCTTTGGTCACTTAGGGTACAGCAAGAGTTTTGCAGTGGTTTCGGTTCTGGCGGAAACACTTATCTCCTGGCCTCTGAAGACAGACATGCATGTCCCACTGTGTCAGGCCTCTCGCTGACCCTAAGCCTGACCCTGAGGATTCTGATAGCACTTCTTCCTGTGTTAATTTGACAAATGAGATTTAAGGGATGAGAACAAAAGCAAACAACAAAAAGAAGTCCTCATGGAGAGCTTTCTGGCCCAAGTTCATGAGGCATGCACTGCCTGCCCTTGGCCGTGCATGTTCTTCAGGGGTGATGCCACTGTCCAGAGTGGAGTTCACAGTTTCCGAGCCGAGGCCACTCCATCCAGAGCAGAGCTGGAGTCTGTTTGCTCTGAAAGGGTGGGGGGATCTGGCTGCTGCCCCTGGGACTCTGAGCATAGCCATGTCTGCCCAAGAAGTGCCTGATGGGGCTGCAGCCAGGGAGCTGCTCTTACCCTGGCATCTCCAGAGAAGCTACCCAAGCGGCCCGATGCCTTTGTTCAGTCCTCCTTTTTCATAAAAGTGAATGGGGGATCCTGTGGGGCCAGCACAGTGCTGATGTATAGGCTCTGGGGATACCTGTCTCTGACCATTCAGGAACCCCACTCTTTTTACTTTTGGCCCCTTCTCCCTGTAGTGGTTGGACTGCCCATGATGAAGTCCATTCTGTCTCCTGTAGCTCCCGCTTCTGATGCTGGGGGCCCTGTAAGCCCCTGCTGAGCTGTGTGCGGTCAGCAGGTGGTGCTCTCAGCTGTCCTGGGTCTCCACTGAGCCACCCGGGCAGGGCCCAGCTCAGACTGCCTTCCCCTGGGGCTGGCGGCCATCGGTGGGCATCCTCGCACTCGTTCAGAACTTGGCATCCGCCCCAGGCAGAGGGACACTGAGGGATACCCCCTCACCCCCTCACATCCCTAATGCCTTGGCTCTTGTTGCAGGCAAGAAGGTTCAGTTTCGGAAACCAGCCCCCGGGGCCACGGACGCTGTCCCCTCCCGGAAGCGGGCGACCCCCATCAACCTGGCCAGTGCCATCAAGAAGAGCAATGTTGGTGGCATTAGCGGGGGCAGTGGGGTGTCTCAGAGGCCCTTCCGCGACCGGGTGCTTCACCTCCTGGCGCTGAGGCCCTACCGGAAGGCCGAGCTGTTGCTGCGGCTGCAGAAGGACGGCCTGGCCCAGGCGGACAAGGATGCGCTGGATGGCCTCCTCCAGCAGGTTCGTGCTTGCCCGGGGCCAGGTTGAGGGTCCAGTCAGCCTTGAGTGGCTTCTGCTCCGGGTCTGGACACAGGGTGGCTTGGGAAGGGCCCTTCCTGGGGTCTCTTCCAGGAGTGTCAGCCTGCCTCAGAGCCTCGGCCTTCTCGGTTAGGACATGCTTAGGGCTGTCACGGACATGTCCCTGGTTGTGGTGCTTGCTGTCCAGTGGCCTTGAGGTTGGTCAGTGTGAGGTCAGCACCCTAGTCTGTACCATCTGCGAACACACAGGCAACAGGCACAGCACACAGGATCCTGGACATAGTTGCCCAGTTATTGTAGAGTCCAGAGAAGCCTGGGTAACCGCAGAGCTCAGCCTCCTCAGTCAGGCAGCTTCCCTGCCACTCGACAGCCGCAGCCCTGGGCAAGGGGCTTCACTTGTGGACCCTTGGGCTGCTGTGTGTGGCCACAGCTTGACTGCAGCACCTCGTGCGGGGTGAGAGGCTGAGCTGTGGGGGGAAAGTGATGTCAGCAGATGGAGCCTGCTATTATGGAAGAGCTCAGGCCTCGGAGCAAGAGCTGTAGGCCTGGCCGCTTCCCCTACGCCCTTCCCTGTCTCCCAGAGCCTGTGGAGGGAGCTGGAGGACCCCTGGGAAGGTGAACAGCTTGTTCTGGCCTCGCCACGTCAGCTGGACCATGCAGCTGCCTCGGGGCCCTGCCAAGAGGTTCACTTGGCTGGCAGTGGACAGTCCTGTCCTGTGGAGGAGGCACGGTTGAACCTCGAGGGGTTCTGTCCTCCAGCTCACTTGCCCCCCTTACATCCTGCCTCAGATGCTCTGGGCGTGCAGACAGTGCAAAATTCACATACTGTGATAATGAGTAGTTGTGTTTGAAGATGAGCTATGGGGCTCACTGCCCCTTGTCACTGGGACTCTGGCTTCAGGGGCGCCACTTGCCGGGAAACTCTGGATATGGCCTCTTGTTTTAAGGGTGCGTGTGAAGGCAGGAGGGAGGTGGGCAGAGGGAGAGAGAATTCTAAGCAGGCTCCATGTCCAGCATGGAGCCCAACACGGGGTTCGGGGCTCAATCTCATGACCCTGAGATCATGATGAAATCAGGAGTCAGCTGCCTGACCAACTGAGCCACCCAGGTGCCCCTGGATTTGAACTCTTGAGACACTTTCCCCCGCCCGGAGTAGTGCAGGTGAGGACCAAGCTGCACAGTTCTCCCTCTGAGCATACGGGTCGGCTCAAGGCCTGTTTAGAAGATAGACGTGTAGCTTCACAGCTCAGAAGTTTTCTTTGGCATAGGGGCCTGTCAAAGCATCCAGAAAACTCCAGAACCAGGAATGATGTTCTGAGGGGGTTGGTTTCCTTGGAAGGTCACAGGTGTCAGCCTTATCCGTGGGAACTCAAAGGAGGCACAGTGGAGGCCCTTCCCCTGGGCTGGAACTCGGAGAGAATGAGGCAGGGCTGGCAAAATGCCGGGTCTTTAGACGTGAGCCAGCATTGTCCCCGGGTGTGCTGTAGCCCACACTGCTGGCCGGTCAGGCTGCCATCAGCCCCTACTGTGGCATTCTTGGAAGTGGCCCTTGCTCCCATCATCCTCTCTTACCCTGTTTGTGCCCAGAATAAAGAAGAAGCACATGAGCCCCTCAAATGCAGAATGTGGAACTTGGCTGACCAAGCACACAGTTAACATCTGAGATTTACCCTCTGAGCAACCCTCAAGTGCAGCCAGCAGGCCAGGCTCGGTTTTTGAAGAGCTGGGGATCTGTTGGTACTGATGTCATTCTGCCTGGGGTGCCTGCTTTTCTAACCTCTGAGATGCTGCTGTTGCTCCCAGCCCTTGCCTGGGATCAGAGAGGCCCCGTGCTGGGCTCCGGCTTCTCTGGTTGATTCGAATTCAGCAGCCTTCTGTGGGGCAGCTTATCTGGTGTCTGTGGGCAGAACATCCCCCCTTGTGTACTCTGTTTTATTCTGAATGGCCCCGTCTGCTTTGTGCTTCTGTATTTACTACCCAGCATGTCATCCCTGGGGGCTGGGTGCAGTAGCAGGACCCCAGCAGCTTGAGGAAGGGGAAGGTCTCAGGGGATACTGTGGGCTGGTCATTTCCAGCCCCCCCACCCCAAGGGATCAGGGATTCTGATGAGCAGCACAGATGAAATCACACTCTTCAAAGGCACCTTCTCTCTTCCTTCTATAAAAACATCTGTCTCCGGTGCTGGCAGGGCCTCAGAGAAGCCTGGAGGCTCATCCTCTGTGAGGGGGGAGTGTGGATGGGTGGGTGGCTCTTCTGGGGAGCATTTTAGCAAACTGCATCAAGAGCTGTAAAAATGTTCAGAGCCGTTGACCCACTCATCCCAGTTCTGGGAAGCTGGCTGAAGGAAACCGTCACCAGCGTGGGAGAACCTGCACACAGTGGTGTCTATTTAAGCTACAGAGAAACTGGAAATGGCACCCAGTGCAGATGCTTGGTGGAATATTACTCAGCCATTAAAAAAAATGCTCCTTGTGGAAACCCTTGTGACCTGGAGTCCCCTTAGAAGCCCGTGGTAGTAAAAACGGCTGCTGTCACACCAGCTCCCCCGCAGTTGCGTGCTGTGGGCCCAGCGAGGCTGGCACGGGGGCTCCCGCTTGGGAGCGGGACCTGAACTTCTTCAAGTGCCCTTAAGATCGACGTTCTGAGTCCATCTTTGCCATCTTGGAGACAAGCTCGGCCATAGTTAATCAGCCTGAGCAGGGCTAGCTGGCTGCAGGGAAGATGGACTTAGCCTGGTCCCTGGGGGCCCCAGCTCCCCCACCTGCTGCCATCTCTGCCACTGGAGTGCATGTCCAAGAGGGGGTGTCTGTCTCTTCAGACTGCTCTACCGGAATAACATAAACTGGGAAGCTTATGAACAACAGATGTTTACTCCTTGTGGTTCTGGAGGCTGGGAAGTCTTACGGTCAAGGCACCATAAAATTGGGTGATTGCTGAAGACCCCCTTCCCGGTTCACAGACTGTCTTCTCACGGTGTTACCACATGGCAGGGGTGGGGAGGGAGCTTCTGGAGTCTCTTTTACAGGGACACTGGTCCCATTCATGAGGGCTCCATCCTGATGACCTGATCACCTCCCAGAGGCCCCACCTTCTAATATCTCATTTTGGGTGCTGAGATTTAACATGAATTTTGGTAAGACGAAAACCTTCAGTCCATAACAGGGGAGGCTGGTGCTGGGGTCCTGGGAGTGTAGACAGCAGCCCCGCCTGCTTTGGAGCCGAAGTGTCTTCCAGCAGCTGTAAGACCTGGGTGTCAGGACCTGGTGTTCGGATCCTTTTGCAACCTCAGGCTTGTTGCCCTGGTGTGCAGGGGATTGGGGGAGTGCTGTCCTCTTTCCCCTTGTGTGTCTTTTCCCCCCAGCCTCCATCACCTACTTTCAGTAACTTCTGCCTCTCCTAGGCTTCCAGCAAGGTGATCCTGTCTCTGTCTTACAGGTGGCCAACGTGAATGCCAAGGATGGTACGTGCACATTGAAGGACTGTGTATATAAGGACGTGCAGAAGGACTGGCCTGGCTACTCGGAAGGGGACCAGCAGCTGTTGAAACGGATGCTTGTCCGGTAATGCCACCTCCCGTGCCTAGGCATGTCCCCCCACCCTGGTTCTGGGACAGATAGCATCCTGAGGGAGCTAGGGTGGCCTTGTATGGTCCTGAAGGTCATAGGGCCCTTGAGCAGGGTGGAGGGGATCTGTGGAGACTCTCTGGCATCTTTCCCACTACCTGGGACACCTCAGGGCCGGGCCAGCACCTGCTGAGTGGAGTGAAGGGTGCAAGTCACGCACCAGAGCCCCATAGTGCCCACACAGGACGCTTCGGTCCGCTCTGCTTGTTCCACGCTTCTTTCCTGTCAAGCGCCCTTCCAAAATCTGCGCAGCCCCACAGGCTTGAGCTACAGGCCGCCTCCTCTTTAAAAGAACCTCCCAAGAACTTGAAGCAGAGAGAAACAAAGCAAAACAAAACTCCCCACAGGCGTGATTAAGTAGCATTAATTAAACACATTCCCTTTCAGATTAATTGGGACCCAAGGTCAGGAGTGGCCTTGGTGGCTCCGGGGAAGAGTGGTTAAGTAGGCCCCTGCCTGGCTCAGGCGAGCAGTTAATGATTTCCTTCTCTGCCGATGCCTGACGGGAGCGCAGGCTGTGAAGCGCCACTCGGAACTGGCTGATAGACTAATTAGTCTTTAAATGATTTCTCAGGGACTTGAGTTATTTATGTGGTTGTGGTTTTTTTTTTTTTTTTAAAGCTCGGCTTTTTAAAGCAGTAATTGCATGAAGACTTGGGGCAACTCTAGGTGAACCCGGAGTTCCTCCTCAGCCCTGCAGGGCACTCCTCCCCAAACCAGTACCTGCTTCCAAACCAGCCTGGGGTCACCGCTCCGACTGTCCAAAGGTCATGGGGGGCTTGAGGAGCTGTTCTCAGCAGAAGACCGCTCCCACCCCCATCCTCTTTCTGGCGTTTCCTGTTGCCACAGCTAAACGCGCCTGGCGTTTGTTCTGTCACCTACAGGTGTTTTGATCCATCAGACGTTTTTGGACAAAGAGTCTGGTGTTGAATTGGTCAAATTTACCCACTGAAGTGCTTTGAGGTGACAAGGCGTGCATTAGGGACACTGCAAGGCTATTCCTGCCCTCCCTTCAGAGTCTCTTGCTGGGTAGCTGCTTTTCTCAAAACCCAAGGGCCTTGGCCGCACAGAGTGCTCCAGAAGGAGCGTGGCCGAGACCAAGTAGCCTTGTTGTGTGTTGGTGTGTAGGTGGGGTCAGTAGGAATCTCGGCTCTGGAGCTTTGTCATTCTGGGCTCCTCCTCCCTGTTCCTTCCTGCTCCGCTGAGTGAGCTGCCGGGCCTTGTGTGAACCCAGAGCGCTCAGCCTTCACCTGGACCAGCAAGGCCAGTACCGGGGCCCTGCTTGGGGATCAGCCATGCCAGAAACCACTTGTTGCCAGCAGCACCTGCTGTCCTTGGAAGCTTGGTCCGGTTGGTGTGCAAAGGTCACCGTCGGCATCCTCGATGCCAGCAACCGCACTGAAGGTTACCCAGCCACCCGTCTGCACACTTTTTTCCTTCAGTTTAGGTTGTTCCCTCCCTGAAGAATTTATAGCAGTTCTTGAAGCCTCGCAGCAAAAAGGAAAAATAAGGCCTTGGGGTATTTCTGTCGCTGAGGATTGGTATCACCCAGAAGCTGGGCTGCCTCCTTTTCCTACAGCTTGTTCAAAATCATACCTGACCTAAGTATGCTGATGCTTCCAGGGTTAGCCTGGGCCCCTGAGGCTCGGCTCTACGTGGACACCTGCTGCCACCACCATTTTGATTCTTCCTCTGTGTTTCTGTTTCCCGTGTGTGGGGCTGCTGGGGCCCGTCCTGTCCCGGGTGTTCCAGGGCACTGTGAGGCCTCAGCAGCCGTGCCCAGCCCTGTAGTCACTCCCCTTGTGTCTATCTTTCATGCCAAGGCCATACTGTGTTGACTATTATGGCTTTGGAGTAGATCTTGAAATCTGGGATTGTGAGGCCTCCAGCCTTGTTCTTCTTTCTCACAATTCAGTGGTGTGAATTACATTTGCAGTGTTGTACAGCTGCTACCTGTACTAGTTCCGGAACACGTGCCCCAAAATGGAACCCCAAATGTCAGCAGATACTCCCGCGCCCCCTCCCCCCAGCCCCTGGCAACCATGAATCTTTCGGTCTCTGTGGATTTTCCTGTTCTGGATGTTTCCTATCAATGGGATCTTTGGGACTTTGGGATTTTTGGCCTTTTGTGACTGCCTTCTATCTGTGTACAGTTAGGGTTCACATAGGCCATAACATGTATCAGAGCTTCGTTCCTTTACGTGCGCCCTGTGGGTACCTGGTGCACGTGGAGATCCGCCACAGTTGTCTGTCTGCTGATGGGGCCATCTCCGCCTCCCGGCATGGGAGTCTGGGGTCCTGTGAACATTTGTGTACGAGAATCTGTATGGACATGGATTCTCCATTCTCTCCAGGAGGAGTGGAATTGAGGTTTTTGCGAAACTGCAAACGTCTCCCGCTCCAGCGACACACACACAGGTTTCTAGTTTCCCCCACTTTCTTACCAACACTTGTTCTTTTCCGTTCTTGTTTTGTTTTATTCCAGCCCTCCTAGTGGGTGTGAGGTAATATCTCCTTGTGGTTCTGACTTGCATTTTCCTGATGACCAAACACGTGTACTTGTTCGTGTGCTTATTGGCCATTTGTTTATCATCTTTGGAGAAATTCTATTCAAGTACTTTGTCTTTCTGGGGATACTGAGGCTGGTATTTCTGTAGTGGATTTAAAGTTTTCATTTGCTTAGAGAGTCTCTCTTTGCTTTCAGATGCTTTCTCTTGTCTCTTTTGGACTCTGACATTGTTACCTGGAGGCCTCGGTGCAGCCCTTCAAGGCTTTTCTGAGTGGCTCTGTCCCCTCAGGAGGGCTGCCGAGCTTTCTCCACACCCCCCGTGGGCCCCTCTGTTTCCTCAGTCTCCTAAGGCCACACCTCTGTCCATCCCATGGTCCAGGTGTGGCTAGAGCAGCCTGGCCTCCTAGGACACTGTGGGTTCCTTCCCCACAGCCCCAGAGCAGAGCAGGGACAGCCCTGCAGGAGTCCCTTCTGTGAGGTCTCTGAGCCTCTGAGCTCCGGGCCGGGGGGTGCTGTGGCTTGGGGCCCCATGTCTGCTTTCAGCATTAGATCGTGCTGCTCTCTCCACGCACTGCACCGGGCTGGCTGTTGGGCTCCCGTGAGACTCGCAGCCTCGGAATATGAGAGGGGATCAGAGGGCGGCCTCAAGCCAGGGTCCCTAGTGGGGCCTCCATCTGCCCTTTGAGTGTCACGGTGTCTCTTTTCTGGTCCCTGGCTGCACTGTTGTGCTCGGGTACCGGTAGGCTGGTGACTGCCCCTGTCATCCTTGAGGAGATACTGTCATGTTGGCTCCCAGGAATGTGGGACCTGAATCCGGGAGTCCTTCCTGTGAGGCTAGGGCATCACAGTCCCCTGCAGCATCTTCTAAGGTTTCTGCAGTAAGCATTGTTAGGATGAATTATTGCTTTTATTTTTTTTTTTTTTTTTTTTTTTTTAAAGATTTTATTTATTTATTTGACAGACAGAAATCACAAGTAGACGGAGAGGCAGGTAGAGAGAGAGGAGGAAGCAGGCTCCCCGCTGAGCAGAGAGTCGGATGTGGGACTCGATCCCAGGACGCTGGGATCATGACCTGAGCCGAAGGCAGTGGCTTAACCCACTGAGCCACCCAGGCGCCCGAATTATTGCTTTTAAAAGGAGGGGTCGGTGCTCGAGTGTGCCCAGCTTCCCAGCTTCCACAGGGACATAGCACAGAGCTTGAATATCCAGTTAGTTTTACTCGGGTCTCTGGTCTCCACAGTAACAGGTGTCTGGGTGAGCGGGCGGCCCACTGAGCCTTCTCTGGGTACACAGGACTCCGGGTGGGCCATCTTCCAGGCTGTGGGTGAGCCTGGGGGGCAGGGGTGTTCGGACTGCTCTCTGCCCGCCATGCCCTGAGGTACTCCATGTACTTGGCCCTGCTCTGGTTCATTGGGACAGCGGGCCCACCCTGAATCACTGGTGTAGGAGACACAGTGTGGCATCAACGGGAAGGCAGGTTGTGGGGCCGTACAGCTACCCCGCCTCTCCTCTGTAGGAAGCTGTGTCAGCCACAGAGTGCCGTTGGCCTGCCCGGAGACCCTGCTGCCGCCAGTCCTCCCAGGGAACATGGAAACTCGGCCTCACCCCCTCAGGTAGGAGCAGTGGGCCAGGCTGGGACAAGACGCGGTGGCGGTGAGGGAGGAGGGTGGGCGAGGGGCCCGTGGGCCAGGCCTGAGCTGTGTTAGGGCAGCCCATGAGACCCTTCCTTCAGAGGCAGGTGTTTTCTTGGGTGAATGAGCAACTGCCCGACCTTCCCCAGACTGGGCCTGGGCCCTCCGTGCAGCTCCCTCGAATGTTTGTAGGTCTTGTGGCCAAGGGAGGGCAGGCTCCTGGATTGCCCTGAGCCCAGTGCTCTGTGTACAGCAGGCATGGCAAGTGCACTGGCCTCCCAGGGCTGTCATGAAGGTTCCGTAGAATCGAGCAGGCCAGCTGCAGGTGCAGGGCCTTGTGAGCCGTGACCACTGCTAGTTCAGTCAGTAGTCAGGATGGGTGCTCAGGTGTCCCCACCTGTGCGCTCTGGCTCGTGAGTCCTTCACCCTAAGTCCCTTATTTCCCCCTTTCCCAGCGTATGTCCAAGGCCCTGAATCCTCCTCGTGGAGAGGTCAGGTCTGTGCCTGCCCTGGCCCTGGGCCAAAGTAGAGGGCTGACAGCCTCCTTACCCTGTTCCCCCACCGATGGTGGGCCCGCCACCTTGCTCTCTAGTCATTTCCCAGGGTCTGGGAGATCCATGGTCTGGCCTCGTCTCACATGCCTCAGCGTTCTCACTTGTGGAGTAAGGCTGCGCCTGCACCATGTCACAGGGTGTCCCTTGGGGATGCAAGTAGTCCTGGGTCTGGTGGGGGGGGGGGTCCCAGCCTGAGGGGCTGCTGTGTGTCCTTCAGACTTGGTCCTTTCACCATCCCTATCATCCAGAGATGATGCCGAATACTGCCAAGTTTCAGAGCAGTCTGTAGAGACGGCCCTTCTTGACTGCTCAAGCTGGCTAGTTCCATGATGCTGCCCTTCCTTGGCTCTGTCCTCAGGGTGAGCTGAGCCTAGGTTAGCAAAAGGCTGGTTCTTTTCTGGCTGTGCCCCCTTGTGGCCAGAGTGGGCCTTGCAGTTAGGCCCCAGGTTTCCTAGGGCCTCCTGAGCTCAGGGCCTGTTGCTCCCCACCTCCTCCTCAGGAGACATCAGTGGCTCCAGACACAGTCTCCCTTTTAAATTTGTTTCCCTCCCGTTGCAGAAACGATCACAGCCTCCTGACTTCACCGACTCCCTGGTCAGCAAGAAAACCAGGATATCACATTTTACCCAGAGAGCTCAGCCTGCCATCAATGGGAAGCTGAGTGCACCCCACGGCCGTGAGGCCCTGCTGCCCACTCCAGGCCCACTAGCTGGCTCAGATGCCCACCTGCCCCCACGGTTGGAGCCCCCGAGGACCCATGACCCTCTAGCTGACGTCAGCAATGACCTGGGTCACAGTGGCCGGGACTGTGAGCACGGGGAAGTGGCCGCGCCGGCCCCGACTACGTGCCTCAGCTTGCCCCTGCTGACGGACTGTGCCCAGCCCAGCAGGCCCCATGGTGGCTCATCACGCAGCAAATCCAAGAAGAAGTCCAAGAAGCACAAAGACAAGGAGAGAGCAGCTGAGGATAGACACCGGGCCCGGTTGCCAGACCACATGCCCAGCCCCCTAGGAGCCCCATCAGATGCCCCGGGTATGTACCAGGAGGCAGGCCTGGGGTGGGGGACTCTGTAGGAGGACAGTGCCAGGAGCCTGAGCTCCAGCCTACCCCCACCATTGCCCAGAGAGGGACTCTACCACCGCAAGAGCCCCATAGTGGTATGCCCTGCACATTCAGCTTCTTTGTGCCATGTGTTTGGTTGTTTGTTTTTTAGGATTTTATTTATTTATTTGAAAAAAAAGTGAGAAAGAGAGCATGAGCGGGGTTGGGAGCGGTTAGAGAAGCAGACTCCCTGCTGAACAGGGAGCCCAATGTGGAGCTCGACCCCAGGACCCCGACAGCATGACCTGAGCCGAAGATAGACATTTAACCAACTGAGCCACCCCGGCGCACCTATGCCCAGTGTTTTTTTTTGTTTTTTTAAGATTTTTTGTTTATTCACTAAAGAGAGAGGCAGAGAGAGCCCAGGCAGGAGAAGAGGCAGAGAGAGGAAGAAGCAGATACCCTGTTGAGCTTAGAGCCCGATGTGGGGCGTGATCTGCAAAACTGGAGATCATGACCTGAGCTAAAGGCAGATGCTTAACCATCTGAGCCACCCGGGCGCCCCTGCACCCTGTGTTCTTATACAAGGTTGTCTGTGAAGGTCCCAGCGGTCTCAGCCCTGCTGTGTGTCAGGCCAGTGCTGGGAGCACAGAGCCTCTGACCTGGGGCCCGTGGGAGGAGACAGTCCACCCAGAGAGGAACTAGTTCCGGGCTCAGCTCTGGTTGCTGGGAGGTCCCAGACACTGAAAGGGAGCAGGGTGGGGCTGGGTTTCAAGGAAGGCAGTGGGGTGCAGGGCCTGGCTGGAGCGGGGCAGCACCTGGACTGCCACAGGCCTCATGTAGCCTGCTGACTGGCAAACATTCAGCACGTGGAGACTGGGTTTGGGAAGCTGTCCATAGAACAGCAGGCAATAGGAGTCAGAAGGAGGTCACAGAGTGGGAAGTCGAGAGATCTGGGATCACAGCAGCAGGATGAGAGGGGTGTGGGGCCAGCTGGGGCTGTGTGCTGAGCCAGAGAACCTTTGTGAGGCCCAGAGACACTGTGGAGGTGTATGGACAGGCCGGACTTGGGGTGGGAGTAGGGATCTTCACCCTCAGAGCCTGGGCTACCTTGAGTTTGTAGCCCAGGGCTCCTGAGTGGAACAGCCCATGTTGCTGTTAACCTGATGGGCATGGCGTGGCCACAGAGCTGCGGCTGCAGACACTCCTGGCTGTGAAACTTGCTGCTGCTTTCAGATCAGTTCCCCCCAAAGGATCCACCCAGGAGGCATTCCTGGGGCAAGAACAGAGCTGCTTTTCCTGAAGGCTTTTCAATGAGTTGTTCACCTGCTCTCCAGAAAGGCCTTTGCCAGCCCCTCCCTCTGGCTGGAGGGCAGGTGTTGGCAGCAGCGGGGTGGGGAGACAAGGCCTGGCTCCCCGGAGGTGGTCCTGTCTGGAGAGACAAACCCTGAGCAGGCCCAGCCAGGCAGCACGTCCTGTGCTAAATGGTGAAAGCAAAGACCCATGTTCCCCCAGCAGGGCCCGGGAAGGGAGGAGGACATGTGGCACTCAGCTGGCTTCAGATCCTGTCCAGGGCACATGGGCCTGGGCATCTTGCCCCCAGGTTAAGGTGGGAAAGTGAGATTTGGAATCAGCACCGCAGGGAGTAGGGAGCCCAAGGAAGAGATAAGGACAACTGAGGTACTAAAAGCAATGTTTTGTCCATCTGAATCTCCGTCTCCCAGGCGCCTCAAATGTAACAGGAATGGCCGAGCACAGAGGCCTACCGCCCTGTTCCCGGATGCCTTCTGGGACGTCCTCTGTGTGCTCTGCTGGTGGGGGCAGCCACACATGCTGGAACCACCCACCTTCCTTAACAATGGCATTGTTCTTTGTGCTCCATGCCCCTCCCTCAGATGCGCTGGAGAAGGTTCCAGGGCAGCATGTGAGGAAGCTTCCTTGCATCTGTGTCTCATGTGGGAGGGACGGCATCAGTTGAACCCCACTCCTCCGTGGGCCACCGTCCAAGCCCCGCACCATGCTCACCTCTGCCCCAGGCAGACGCAGCAGCCTGCACCTGTCCAGCGGATGGCTCTCCTTAGCCACCCCTGTGTGGATGCCAACCTGGACCTTGTAGCCCCAACTTGTGTCCCTCAGGGCTACCTGTCCCCCGTGCTACCGGTCCAGCTCTGGGTCCTCTGTCCATTCTCGTGCCTGCTCCCCGCTCTTGCTCGGTCTGTGTCCCCCTCCTGCTGCCTCCGTGTGCCTTCCTGGGCAGGCTGGTGTGCTGGGTGGGGAGCCTTCTCCTAGTGGGACCCAGCCCCAGGGAAGCACAGGAGAAGCTGGTAGAAGGGGCAGGAGGCAGCTGCGGGGAGGGTTCCCTTTAGGCCCCAGCCCTGCCGTGGGAACCAGCTCAGCGGGTTTGGTGGGGGCTGAGCCCTGAGGTTTGCCTCAGGCTAGAGCTCGAAGGTGGCTTAAGTGCCAGGAGAATATGACCCTGAGCCTTGGTTTCTCTGTTTGTTCTCTCACCTGGTAAAGATTCAGAAGGGCTAAATGAGGCTGTGTTGACTGGGCCCACAAATGGCAGAACACTCTGGAAGGCATAACTCACACAAAGCATGTGTGGCAGAAGTATGGCCTAAGCTCTCACATGTGTGTTCATTGGGCTACAGCCCTGAGAGGTGGGAAACATACGCTCCCTCCATTAGTGGGATTCCCGGGGCACAGGGATTCCCGGGGGGTCCACTGCCCCTCTAGGGACACACGCTGTGTACTGACATGTGGCACAGTGACAGAATCTCTTCTACGCTGGGAAGAAAGGCCATTGGAAGGAAGCCCCTGGGAAGGCTACATTGTAGTTCTGGTCAGCTGTGCCCCCAAGTGGCATGGACAGTCCCATGTCCCACAGTCCCACCTCGTGGGCGGCCTGGGGTGCAGGCTGGAGCCAGGGCTCTCCCATGCAGCCCTCTGGGTCTGTCCGCCTGGCCAGAGGTGGGCAGGTGGGTTGCTTATCTCCAGAGTAATGGTCTTTGCCATGCAGTTCGCAGAGCCAGCGGTGTTGCTGACTAGCTCAGGCTCTGGGCCTGCAATGAACTTGTACTTGCTTGCAGCTCCATGCTGAAAACCTGCACATGGCACCGTCATGCTCTCTGCACATCCCACGACTGGTTCGGGGACACACGCTATGCTCGGCTGTGGTGCTGCCGGGTCCCGTGAGGCCCCCTAGGTGGCCCCTGACGGGCCCTCTCCCTGCCTCTGCCATCCGACTCCCCTTCTGCTGCCCCTCCGTGTCCTTCAGACAACAGACCTTTTGATCTTTCTTTGTAGGTTTGAACGGGACCTGCAGCAGCTCAAGTGTCCCCACATCGACCTCAGAGACGCCCGACTACTTGCTGTGAGCACTTCCCTTGCTGGCCTAGCGCCTTCTCCCCACCCTGCCCTCTGCCCTGCGCTGCAGCTGGGCCTCTGGAGGACTTCCCCGGGGGCGGGGGTCTTCTTGGGCCACACAGCCTGTTCCAGGCCCAGGCTCCTCCTGGAGCCGGGCGGTTGCCCATGACGTTGGCGCCCGGTGGGGCCAGGCGTGCAGCCAGGGGCACTCCAGCCTCTCCCCCCGCAGCCCCCTGAGCCCTGCCCGGCCCCTCTTTTCTGTCTCCTCAGAAAATACGCTACCATTTCCTCCTCGGAGCAGCGCCAGAGCTACAAGAACGACTTCAATGCAGAATACAGCGAGTACCGCGACCTGCACGCACGCATCGAGCAGATCACGCGGCGCTTCACGCAGCTGGACGCCCAGCTCCGGCAGCTGTCCCAGGGCTCCGAGGAATACGAGGTAGGTAGCGCCCCGGCCATGGCCCCCGGCCCCCCACCCCGTTCCCTGCTCCCCACCCCTGGTGGGGTGTGCTAGTCCCTGTGCTCTGCACCCCGCCTGGGTAGGGTGGCAGGTTTCTCGTGGGTGCAGCCAAAGCCAAGACTTCCAACCCCACCCGTGGCCCCAGAGCCTGGCCACTACCTCTCCCAGGTGAGGAGGGCTGCCTCGCTCAGCCCGTGTTTCTCCCTGTCGCAGCCTGGCAGGCAGCTGTCCCTAGCTGCTGGTGTGCTTGGTCAGTCCTCCAGGGCTCTGGGGCCCAGCTCCACTTCCTGTGCAGTGGGGACACTGGAGACCGGCTCCACAGGCAGGAGATGGCCCCCCACCTGGGGAGTCTTGTTCAGAGCCCCTGAAACAGCCAGGACCTGTAGGGTTGGGTCTGCTGTGCAGCTCACAGCCCATCTGTGCTATCAGAGCCACAGGGCTGGGGCTGGAGAGTCCCTGTGGCTCCTCCCCCTCTGCTCAAGCTGACCCATGTTGGGAGCTCCCTGCTGGGAGGAGTGGGGGCAGTGCCGTTGGTCACTCCCCTCGTGCCACCTTTCAGAGTTAGTCTGATTAATTAGGGTGTTGGGGTTGTGGGGACCTCTTTGGTTTCCAGAGGAAACAGCTCATAGTTGGAGGAGTGATGAGGGTTCTGAGGGTCTGGGACAGAGGAGTCCTGGGGTCTTGCTCTTCTCCCTCCTGTAGCCCCCACATGGACGTTCCTCAGTACCCCCCTGCACCCCCAGGTGGTGGGGGGGCTCTGCTCGTGGCCTTGAACAGTGGGCAGGCCAGCTGGGTGTGAGGGAAGGAGGCCGCCGGCCTGCTCTTAGCCTCCTCCCTCCCACTGCGTAGGCCACTGTGTTTGTCTGAGAGGCTGGGCCCCTGCCCCTCACTGCCCTGGCCCGGCATCCTCCCCCACCTCCTGCCCTGCTCATCCTCCCCTCCCGCACCACCCCCAACCCCAGCCTGGCTCTCTTTACTTTGTCAGCTTCTCTCAGGCCACGATGAGCCTACTGTCTCAAGGCTGGTGGTGACTCTGCAGGTCACAGGTTATCAGACAAGCTCAGTCGGGGCCTCCTGCAGGCGAGAGCATTGTTCGCTTTCTCTTTTGTTTCTCCTCCAGACTACTCGGGGCCAGATTTTGCAGGAATATCGAAAAATCAAAAAGGTAAGTTTCCACCCCTTGTGGGGGGTGGGGTGGGGTCAGATGAAGATGGCTCAAGGTGAGCCACACTAGGGAAGCGCCTTGGCTAGGTCTCCAGTCCTCAGAGCAGCTCCTGCCTCCCCCTCCCCCACCATTTACTGCTGAGAAGCTCAGCGCATCCCTTCCCTGGCAGCAAAACACCCTCCAGCACTCCCACTCCTCTGTGGGTGCAGCCCCCAGGCTCTTTCCAGCTCCCCCCAAGGACAGGGGAGGAGCTGAAGCTCCCTGCCCCCCTGCAGCAGGAATGCACCTTCAGGGCTCTCTCAGTTCTTGCTCTGAAGGCCGCTAGCTGTGGGTTCGCCATGTGTGTGCCCCTGTGTGCCAGGCCTCCAGTCCAGGAAGGAGGCTTCCTGACAGTCTTGCCTCTGGCCGCCCTCATCCTGGCAGTGACTCTTTCCCAGGATGGGGCTTGGGGAGAGGCACCAGCCCAGGGCTCTGGCCTGAGGTAGAGCAAGGGTCCTTGTCCTTGCATGGTAGGCGCTGGCCTGCAGGCAGGGGGGTGGGAGCCCAGGGCTGCCCGTAGGCTGGCACACGAGGCAGCACTTGGCCCTGCTGCGCCTGGGACGCTGGCTGGTGGGGGATGTGGCTCAAGTCTGCCTCTCTCTTGCAGACCAACACCAACTACAGCCAGGAAAAGCACCGCTGCGAGTACCTGCACAGCAAGCTGGCCCACATCAAGAGGCTCATTGCCGAGTACGACCAGCGGCAGCTGCAGGCCTGGCCCTAGCCTGACGCCAGGGCGCCGGAGGTTCTGCGCGGCCTGCTGGGCCAGCTCCCCTTGTTGGGCTGACCCTTCTGGACAGCGGGGGAGTGGGGGGGCTGGGCGGGGGTGGGGGAGGCTACAGAGCGGAAAAAGAGATTTATTTAAAAAAATAAACACAAGGAAGACATGTTCATCTGAGCCAGCAACGCCGGCTTTCAGGGGAGCCCCCGCAGACTGCTGCCCTCAGCTCACTGAGGAAGGTGGGGTGGCCAGTGTCTCATCCCACGCCCCCAGCCCCCCACATCTCCTGGGGAGCTCCCACCCAGGATGGGCTCTTCAGGAGGCCCACCTCCTCTCCAGCCTGCAGCCCAAGGGGTTTCAGTGTCCCCTCCTGGAAAGACTCCAAGGCCAGCCTGTCTGCCTTTTCTAGTTTTATACAAAGACAGCCACTTTTAGCTACTACTTAGGAGACTCCTGTCTATTTTTGTATGAGAGAGAAAGCATCTTTTCTAAACCTGTGCCTCCCCTCCTTGGATACCAGGGTCCAGATGCCGCCCTGTGTCCTGCCTGCAGTATTACAGATGCCATCGCAAAGTTCAGAGCTGGGGGCCGGGGGCCGGGGAGGGTGGGGCGCAGGGGCTGCTGCCGGCTGGGCTGGCCTCCCAGGCTGTCCTCCTGGGCTGGTGTCTGGCTGTGTTCCTGCCCTGGGCCCTCCTTCCTGCCCTGGCCTCCCCAGCCCTCAGGGCACCCCCAGGCCAGGACAGGGTTTCTGCTGTACCGGGGTGGAGGCCCGCCCAGGGCTATTTCAAGAACTCCAGCTGGCCCGGAGCAGCTGCGGGAGCAGAGCGGCTCTTGGCCCACCGGGCCTGCCCTGCTATTTCAGGCCCTCAGCTGTAGGGGGTCACTGGGGCTTTTCTGGGCTACGAGCTCACACTGCAAGAGCAGTGTCGGATTTTATTATGTTCTCAATTTCCCCCTTTGCTGCTGCTTTTCTTTTCGCGCTGAGACTGTGTGGTCTCCATGCTGTTGACCTCGCTCTGTCCCTCAGTCCGCTTGTGGATCTTGGGGTCATCTTAGCAGAGCCACCGCAGGCTTTGCACTCAGGGAGGAGCTGGGGGTCAGGGGGGTCGGGGGACCCCCCCCATCCCCCCACCGAGAGCGAGCTCAGAAAATGTGCCCTGTCTGCCCACTCTGGGGGCATGGGCTCCATGGACACCATAATTGCTGCTTAGTAGCTGTGCCTAGTCCAGTGTCCCCCAGAGTGTTGGGGGACCATGCACACACATGCACCTGTGTGTGCGCGCGTATGCACGTGTGTGTGTATGTGGGGGGGAACCCTGCCGGGTTGCAGTGGGGCCTGAGGCGTGTGTTCACATTCAGGGCCACAGTCCATGGAGCCACCAGGACTGGGGAGGCAGAGGGAGTGGCTGCAACCTGGAGCCTGGGGCTGGCAAGCTGGGGGGTGCTGGGGATGCGGCCGCCCACAGGAGTGAGGCAGGGAGAGCATGAGTGATCGGCAGGCAGGTCTGTTCTTCTAAGCCACAGGGAGGTCTCCTGCTGGCTTCCCAAAGAGCGGCGCCGAGTGGAGGCTCCCCTGCAGCGTGCCCGGCCCACTGGTGCCTTCCTGGGTGCCCCTGGGATGCCCAGAGCACCAAGGCAACTGATCCTTCATGTTTCAATAAGTGTTTTGTTTTTCATTTTGGATGGAGTGGGAGGGCTGAGCGGACCCCAGGGACCCCCGAGCTCCACATATAGCCGTGTCGCGTGCGCAGACTGTACCCAGCCGGACAGGCAGACTCGGGTGAAGGATTATTTAAGGAGGCTGCAGCCAGAGGGCTGAGCCAGCCCTCTGCCCTGGGAACCAGTTCAAGGGACTCTAAGTTGAATTTCCTTTTTGTTGTTGGCTTTTTGTTGTTTTTTTGTTATTGTTGTTGTTTTTCTCCTTTTAAGGAATTATGAAGCTAAAAAAAGTATTGTGCTTTGGGGGATGATGGACAAAAGTTCTAGCTGATTAAATGTGGTCTAACTTATTGATATTGTGTCCCCCCCCTTTTAATATTGTACTGTGGAGAAAAACTATTTTGAGCCATGGAGTTGGTGTTTACAAGAACTTTTCACTTTTGCCAAAATGTTACGATTGAAAGGCATCTGCGTCTTCAGTTTCCTAATATTTTCTTAAAAGATCTAGTGTCCTTTTTGTACACTAAGCAGGTGAATGCTGATTTTTTCAACCTACAATAAATTTCACTGAACCGAACCCTGCAGCCCCAGGTGCTTGGGTGCATTTGTGTCTGTCCTAACCGGGGCCTCCTGGCCCCCTGTGGGGGTGGGCTGGGGTCGGGAGGAGACGGGGCGCTGGAGCAGCCGTGGTGTTGAGCAGGTATGAGGTGCGGGTTAGGGTGGGAGGCAGGGAGGCGGGCAGGTAGAGACTAGCGGAGACGCATGGGCCCTGCTAATGCGAGGCATGAGGTCAAACGGCCTGGTCATAGGTAGGAAAGGATGAAGACAAGCTATGGGGATAGTGGGGAGCCACGGTAGGTATAGGAGTAGGGCTGTGTCCTCAGGTGGTAGACCAGGTCCAGCAGGGGCCTTCCAAAATGCCACAGCCCCCAGGAGTAGTAGGGACACATGGGGCCAGGGGAGTGCCCTTCCTTGGGGGTAAATGACCTGTGGGTGGGGAAAAGGGCAGTGATGGCGCTGTTTTATTGTTTCTTCCCACCAGGCCGGCTCGCAGGGGCTGCCCCTGTGCCCATGATGGGGATGGGGATGCCAAGGCCCAGTGGGATTCCCCAGGCCCAGAATGCCAGCAGGGATGGCTGTCCTTGTCCCATGCTCCAGGTGAGGAGATGAAGGCAGGGGTCAGGGTCCTGCTTTTGAAGGACAGGGCGGGGGTGGGTGTTTATTTTAGAAAGGAAAAACAGACAAAGAATAATAAGCCTGGGATGAAAGGGGTCCAGGGGTCAGGGGCTCTGGGCCTTAGGCTTTTGGACAGCCCCGCTGGCTCCAGCCTTGGCCTGAGTTCTAAGGTGGCCTGGGAATCCAAGGGGCACAGGAGATAAGATCAGGCGGGCCTGTGGGGCAGGGCGTACCCTGCTCCCTGCGCAGCCCGGCTCTCCGTCCTTTCAGGGGATAACATGTCTATCCCCACAGTCCAGGGGCCAGGGCCAGTGTCTGCTTCTTTGTGCCCTGTCATGCCTTAGCTTTGCTGTGGCCACGTGCTCCCCAGGTCCTTCATCAGACTCCCCTGCAGCCCCTCACGCTGCCCAGAGGCACCATGGCCATCACGCCCTGAGTGCGCCTCAGCTGCAGGAGGTGCCCCCAGCACTCTGATCCCACGGCCCCTTCTATGTGCTAGGCTCTGCATGGGCACTGGTACTTGGTGGAGATAGCCCTCCCCCTGCCTTCAGTAGCCTGTGTTACGGAGGGGACAGGGATTCCCCAGTCCCTCCCAGGGAGCACAGTACCTCTGTGTCACACACCCAGGCAGTCCCTGCAATTGCTGTCCGGTGCCCCAGTGACTGTTCTGTTTTCGCCCTTCTCCCGGCACCTCCCACAGGCTGCCCCGTGAATGCTGGGGCTCCCCAAGCCTGGGTCTTGGGGCCTTTCCAGTCTCTGCACATTCCCAGGTCACCTGGCACTTGGAGGCACAAGTGCCTTCCATACTGCTGGCACCAACTGGATTTCAGTTCTTGGAGCTGGTAGCAGAGCCTGCAGGCTAAGGGCTCAGTCCCATGAGACCGCCCCCCACTCCAGGCACCTGCCACAAGTCTCTGGCCACTGGCTATCAATCAGGTGTTCCCACGGCTCCCTCCTAGGTTTGCTCGAATGGCTTACAGCACTCAGGACAACACTTCAGCCGCCAAACAGGAGGTAGATGCTGAAGGCAGGGTGTGGGGAATGGCACTGGGTGCCCATGCCCTTCTCCAGGTGTGCCCCCCTCCCACATTTCCTGTGTTCGCTCAACCTGTGTGGTTTCGGGGTTTTTATGGAGGTTCCATTACATAGGTGTGATGAAATCACCAGCCTTTGGCTGTTGTACTCCATCTCTAGCCAGAAACTAGGGACAAGACCCAAATACTTATTACACAATATTCCCTGTCCCCAGCCTTGAGGGCCGGCCCTGGTCCCCAGACTGCTGCTCCCCCCATCCCACCTGGCCACCTTTTCACCTGCCCCTGAACCCATTCCCCTCAGGTTTTTGCATGGGCAGTTCTTCATGTATCTTGATAAAAGATGTGTCATGTCTCAAGACCCCTTCCAGCAACCACCTCTCCTAGGCAGCCTGCCCTGCCAGACCAACTTCCAGGTTGCCTCTGGCTTGGGGTGCCCCAGTCTACTTCCGGCTCCCCCACACTGGAGTCCCTTGAGGTTGAAGCTTGGAGCCCCCAACCCCCAAGGCCAGGCCCATGTTTCCTGCGAGTGTTCCCAACTATCCACCTTTTGGGTCAGCTCCAGTGGTGGAAACTTTCCAGCCGGAGGAGGCCGGTTGTTTTGGAAAGTTCCTGGGGGAGCCGCCCCCGCCCTCCCCGCTGGGTTCCCACGCTCCCTTATCACTGGGTGCTAGGGGGGCGCAGTGCTGTGCATGCCTTGCTCCTCCCCAGCTGATCTCCTTGGTCCTGTCCCCTCCTCCCTTCCCCTCCTCTCCTCAGGGAACACTGGCCCCTCCAGCCTGGCTCTGCCAAGCCCTCCTGCTACAGGTAGGGAAACTGAGGCCTCGCAGTGCCCCCTCCAACACACCATGTGAGCCAGGTCGGGAGTGCCTGGTGGGTAGTACGGCTCAGGAAAGGGGAGGCGGAGGCGGCCTGGGCTGGAGGACTAAGCCCCGGCTCAGCCTTTGGCCCTAGCTTCCACAGCAGCATCTCAGACCCAGGTGCCCAGCCCCACCTCCTGCCTGGTGGCTGGGCCTGGCTCGCTCTCTCGCAGCCCTAATGTTCTCTTTTGTAAAATGAGGAAAAGTGGCCGTGCGCCCTAACTGGCTGTGATGCGAAGCGAGTCCACGCGCCCGATGCGGGTGGCCGGGTCTGTAGCCCACGTGGATGTCCCGCCGCACCCGGTGGGGCGGGAACCCAAGGGCAGGGATGGCTCGGGCCTGCGGGGCCTTGAACCCCAGACCTCAGAGTACTAGGCGGGCGCGCCCCTCCTCCCCGCGCGCCCCTCCTCCTTGGCGCGGGTGGGGTGAGGGGCGGGGCGTGGGCGTGGCTGCGGCTCTTTTCTCCGGAGTTCGCGCGCCCCGATCCCTCGCCGACCGCCACTGTCCGAGTTGACTCCGCACCGGTGAGTGCGGCTCCAGGGCGTGGTGCGGGCTCTCTGGGGACCGCGGTGGGCCCGGTCTGCCGGCTCTTGTGTCCCCGCTGACCTTCTGCCCACCCTGCGCCCCTAGCTCTCCGCGATGGAGGCCACAGCCAATTTCGTGGTCGAGAGCCCCGACGTGGTCTACGGCCCCGATACCATCGAGGCTCAGTACGAGTACCGGACAGCGTGTGTCAGCCGCGAGGGCAGCGTCCTCAAGGTAGGCAACGGACCCGGGCTGGAGGGTGGGAGCTGGGGGAACCTGGGAGCCGGGAGAGGACGGGAATTACCCAACGTCGAAGACTCTGCTCGGACAGTGAGGGAGGAAGGGCCTGTGACCGCAGACTCACTGCACTGCCCGCCCCTAGGTATACCCCACGTCCACGCGCTTCACCTTTCGGACCGCTCGACAGGTGCCCCGGCTTGGGGTCATGCTCGTCGGCTGGGGCGGGAACAACGGCTCCACGCTCACCGCCGCGGTGCTGGCCAACCGACTGCGCCTCTCCTGGCCCACGCGCACTGGCCGCAAGGTGGGGGGGTCGGGTGGGGCTCGGCCGGAGTCCCTGCAGGAGGGGGAAGAGCCTTTAGGGCGCGGAGCTCTACGAAGGAGGCGACCCTCCGGGGACAGAGCCTAAAGTGCCCGCGTGCTGTCCTGGGTGTGTGTGTGTGGGGGGGGGTGGTCTCCAAAGGGGGAATGGCTTCTGCCTTGACTCGGAGCACAGAGCTGAGGCGCCCAGAAGAAAGGCGGAGCTTAAGGGTGCTAGGTGGGGCCGTGGGGGCTGGTGGTTCACGCCAGGCCCCACCTCACCCCGCCCTGCCTGCCGCCCCCCAGGAGGCCAACTACTACGGCTCGCTGACGCAGGCGGGCACCGTTAGCCTGGGCTTGGACGCCGAGGGCCAGGAGGTGTTCGTGCCCTTCAGCTCACTGCTGCCCATGGTGGCACCCGACGACCTCGTGTTCGACGGTGGGCGGGGCCCTAGGCAGGGGGTTGGTGTGGGAGGCGGGGTCTGGAGGGGTCCACGTTCTGAGTTGGGCTGAGCTTGGGCGTGTGTCTCCCCCCCCCCCCCCCCCCCCCCCCCCCACCCCAGGCTGGGACATATCATCGCTGAACTTGGCTGAAGCAATGCGGCGCGCGCAGGTACTGGATTGGGGGCTGCAGGAGCAACTGTGGCCGCACCTGGAGGCGCTGCGCCCGCGGCCCTCTGTCTACATCCCCGAGTTCATCGCAGCTAACCAGAGTGTGCGCGCTGACAACCTCATACTGGGCACGCGCGCACAGCAGGTGCGGCCCTGCCCCAAGCCCTGTATCCCTTGCCACTTGCTCTTTCCTTCCGAGCCTGAGTTACCACCCACCACCCCTCCCATTCCATGCCCCTCACCCCTTATTGGCCTTTTGTCTCCTCATTCCCATTCTGAGGTTCCAGACCTCACTTTGTACTTGGGGAACTGAGTAGCCCAGACCTCCCCAGGTCGAGGGTCCTGTATAATCCCTTTCCCTCCCCACCCAGCTGGAGCAGATCCGTAGGGACATCCGTGACTTCCGGTCCAGCGCTGGGCTAGACAAGGTCATCGTGCTGTGGACAGCGAATACTGAGCGCTTCTGCGAAGTGGTCCCGGGCCTCAATGACACCGCTGAGAACCTGCTGCGGACCATCCAGGTGGGTGCACCCAGGGTTGGAGAGAGGGGTCAGGACCCGTCCCAAAGGATCCCTCCCTGCTGATCCCCCGCCTGTGTCCACAGCTGGGCCTGGAGGTGTCGCCCTCCACTCTCTTCGCTGTGGCCAGCATCTTGGAGGGCTGCGCCTTCCTCAATGGGTCCCCACAGAACACACTGGTGCCCGGGGCACTTGAGCTCGCCCGGCAACGACGTGTCTTCGTGGGTGGTGATGACTTCAAGTCAGGCCAGACCAAGGTCAAGTCCGTGCTTGTGGACTTCCTCATTGGCTCTGGCCTCAAGGTGCGTGGGCCTGGGGGGTGCACAGCTCAGGAGTGGGGATGGGGTGGGCTGGACCCCAAGCACCAGGCTTGTGGCCGCGGGGCTTGTGGCCCTGGGGCCTGCAGCTGCTGTGGGGCCCCTTGTTCTCACAGACCATGTCCATCGTGAGCTACAACCACCTGGGCAACAACGATGGGCAGAACCTGTCGGCGCCGCCACAGTTCCGCTCCAAGGAGGTGTCCAAGAGCAGCGTGGTGGACGACATGGTGCAGAGCAACCCAGTGCTCTACAGGCCCGGCGAGGAGCCTGACCACTGCGTGCGTGGGCCATAGGCCTCTGGGGGGCCGGGGGCAGGGGGGAGCCCCTGGTGGAGCAGGGCAGGGCCCCCCGTGACCTCATGCTGCTCCCCAGGTGGTCATCAAGTACGTGCCATACGTTGGCGACAGCAAGCGCGCGCTGGACGAGTACACCTCGGAGCTGATGCTGGGCGGCACTAACACGCTGGTGCTGCACAACACGTGCGAGGTGCGGGGCCCGCCAGGGCGGGAGTGGGGCTGCCCACCGGCCCCACCTGCCTCCTAACCCACCGGCCCCGCAGGACTCCCTCCTGGCTGCGCCCATCATGCTGGACCTGGTGCTGCTGACCGAGCTGTGCCAGCGTGTGAGCTTCTGCACGGACGCCGACCCAGAGCCACAGGGCTTCCACTCAGTGCTGTCGCTGCTCAGCTTCCTGTTCAAGGCGCCGCTGGTGCCTCCGGGCAGCCCGGTGGTGAACGCGCTCTTCCGCCAGCGCAGCTGCATCGAGAATATCCTCAGGTGGGCCCTGGCTTTGAGGTCCCCATCGGAGGCCCGCACATCTGCTGGCTGCCTCGGCACAGGGACTGGAGGGCCTGGAGGCTTTGGGGACCCCGGCCTCGGAGTCCGGCCCCACTCAGTCCTGACTTTTCCCCCAGGGCCTGTGTGGGGCTCCCGCCGCAGAACCACATGCTTCTGGAGCACAAGATGGAGCGCCCCGGGCTCAAGCGAGTGGGGCCTGTGGTAGCCACCTGCCCTGTGCCTTGCAAGAGAGGAGCGGCACCCACTGCCCCCAATGGCTGTACGGGTGATGCCAATGGGCTCTCACAGGCTGACGCACCCCAGATGCCCACCACTTAAGGCCATGGCCATCCTCCCCCAAAACTCTTGCCCCACTGCCCCCTCAGGACCCAACCCTTCCAAGACCCCTGAAGACAATAAAGCCAGTGCCACTCTCAGCCACAGCATCATCTGTGGGTTCTGGGCGCCTGCGACCTAACCCTAGCCACCCCCCCAACTCCAGCCCCATCTCCCATCTTTCTCATGGTAGACTCCTACCTACCCTTCCCAAACTGATGCCCCAGCTCTTGAAACTTACAGAACCCTGAGGCCTCTGCCTAACCCCTGATGGGAGGACGTGGCCACAAGCCACAGCGAAGAAATCTGGAGACCAGATACCAAAAACCAAAACCAAGTTACATTTATTGATGGGGCCCACCCCTGCCGTCCAGGGGAAAGGAGGTCCCCAAGAATCCCCCGGGGACAAAATAGAAATAGTGGAAAGGGCCTATACAGGAAAGAACGTCTCTGAGGTCCTTGCGTTTTGTTTTGTTTTTTTATAAAATGAGAGTCCTTCGTGTGGGGCCTCCAAGCTGTCCAATCCTTCAACTGGATGGAGTACAGTCGCCCGAGGTGTGACCTCAGACCCTCACCCAGCAGACTGCCCCAGGCCCTGGACCTTGGTCCCAGGCAGGGGCACTGGGCAGAAGCCGAGGCCGGCAGTGGGCAAGGGGCTGCTGCCCCATCACACGCTCATGGTCATCCCGGGCGAGTACTGCGGAGAGACGAGGGGGTGGCGCGCGGAGGCGGGCTCAGCTCTGGCCTACGCTGGGACCCGCCCCCCGGGGAGAATGGGGGACGGGGCGGGGCGGAGGGAGGGGAAGAGAGGAGTGGCGATGCGTGGGGAGACTGCCCTGGGGTGCGGGTCCCAGGATGGGGTGGGGACAGGGAGGAGGGCCGGTGAGATTAGGGCGGGAGTGGGGGAGGGAAAGAGAGGGGAGGGGAAGGATGCCGCGGCCGCCCCCCCACCTGGCCCGCCGCGGTCACGGTCTTGCTCTTGCCCCCCGGCCGCCCCGCCGGGGCCTGCCCGCCAGGCCCCTCCGGCCCGACGCCGCCGCGGGGGGGGAGTCGACGCAGTCGCTTACGCTTTCGCTCGGGAACGGGTGCAGGAAGGTCCCGGCGGCCGCCATCTCACCGTCGTCCCGCGGGGTGCCCGGGGCGTTGCTCAGGCCGGCCACGGCGCCGGGGGAGCTCTGGGGGCGGCCGCGGTCAGCGTAGGACTCCCCGCCCCGCGGGCCGGGCCCTGCCCACGGCTCCGCCCAACCCCGACTAGGCCTCCCAGCTCTGACCCAGCCCGCATCCCCGCACCCAGGGAGTCCCAGGTCCCGCACCCACGCAGGACCGCGGCCCCTCACCTTCGGCAACCCGTCCATATCGCCCGAGCCTGTGGACCAACAGACCGCGGACCGTGGCTCAGATGTGCCTGCGACAGGCCAGCACCAATGCCCCGCTCCCCCCAGCCCAGGGTCAACTAACCCCTTCCTGAACTTGCTGCGTGGCCCTACCTCCGTCCCTGGGCCCAGCCCGCTGGGACCCCACTGGGGGTCTCGGATGGAGGGTCGGGACAGGGGTCAGTGATGGCACTCTTGATTTAGTTGCTGGAACTCCCCACACCCCGCACACCTTCCGCCACTTCCCCCCTCGCAGCCCCTGCCAGTGGACTTGGGACGCAACCCGGATGCCAGCAGAGAAACTGGGGGGGTGGGGGGGGCAGGAGCATCCGCCAGGGGGCGCAGAAGGCTCGCAAAGTAGCAGGGGTGGGGAGTGAGGTGTGTGTCTCTACTCAACGCCCACTCACCCAGGGATCCGTTCACGTGGTGAGGTTCCATCGCACTCATGGCCGCCATGGGGCCCTCCGGACCAGGGCCGAGCGGGAACTGCGGGTGGGGGGCAGTGTGGGACTAGGGCCATCAAATCCCCGGCGGGGCCACCGCCTGCCACAACACCCACCCTGGAACCCCCACAACTTACATTAGCCCTGCCGGCGCCCGGCCCAATAGGGTTCATGATAGTGTACATGTTCTCGCTGGAGTTGGTGGAGTCTGGGGGAGATACCGGAGCATAAGGGGAAGGGCTGCAAGGAGTTCTCCGGCCACGCACACCCCTCCCTGTACCCCGCCCAGGCTGCAGCACCTCCAGGGCTGGGCATGATGGGTGTTCCAGGGGGCCCACCTCCTCCTGGGGGTCCCTGCGCAAGGAAGGAGACAGAACATGAGAAAGACCCCCCCCATTTGCCAACCACCACCCCTGCCCCCTGGCTCAAGTGGCCCAGCCACTGCGTCAGTCACTCACCGTGTAGCTGCCGGGGGAGGAGGAGGAATAGGGAATCTGGGGAGAAGGGCAGCCATGAGAAGTTGCCCCGCTGTACCCCGACACTGCTCATCTGCTCATCCACCCACCACCCTCCCGGGGCCGCCAGCCCGCCTCTCACCGAGTTTCCACTGGGGCTGGCCCAGGGGCCTCGCACTCCAGGGCCCCTAGAAGACACAGTGGGTGGATCCCAGGGTGAGGCCAGGTGGTATACAGCCCCCTACTACACATTTCGTGACCTCCCCCACTCTGCCCCACCGTCCCCCAAACACGGCCGCAGAGCAGCCCATGTTGGCTGAGAGTTGGTACCCAGGGATGGATTCCAGTTAGCCTCCGAATCCCATCCTATCACTCACTGGCCTTTGGGCCTCAGTTTACCCCCCAATACAGAGTAAACCACCAGAGCGGTTGTGCAGACTGAGTATGCCCCAGCAGCGTCAGCCCATGAAGCTGGGTGCTGGCCTTACATGTTCATGGTGGGCAGGCCCGGGCCAGCGAGGGAGTTGGGTGGGGGCCGCATGCCACCTCCGTAGTTCTGGGAAGGCAAAAGCATGGTGAATGCAGGCCAAGATGTTGGGGAAAGCCCCGGAAACGCACCCTCTCTCCTGGCCCAGCCCTTACCTGGGGTCCAATGCTGGCCATGCCCCGTGGAGGTGTCACTCTCTGCATAGGGCCCAGGCTAGGATGCCCTGGTGGGGAGGGAGGCAGGAGGAAGGGGGCTCAGGCCAGGAATACTCCCCAGTGTGGACATGCACTGGAGGGGGGTGGTTCTGCACCAGCAGGCAGCAGGGACAAGGAACTTGGAGCAGAGGGTGGCAGCAGCGGGAGCTTCCCTACTCACCCTGAGCACGCGGGGAGGGTTCCATGGTGCCAGGGAGGAGGGGCTGGGAGCCGGGGAGCCCCACAGGAGGCTGCAGAGGGGGTGTGGCAGCACTGAGCATGGGTACCCCCATGCTGGCCCAACTCCTGCCCCCCCTCCCCTCATCCCTCTCTCACCTGACTCGGCATCCGCAGGGTGGGCCGGGGGCCCCCTGGGAACCGCGGTGACATGAAGGGCTGGAAGAGGTGGGCCGGGGATCAGCACCTCCCACCGCCCGCTCACCCCCCAAAGCTACCCCATTCCTGCAGCCGCCCGGGCCCCCAGCCTGGACAGCCCCCCTCCTCCAGGACCAGCCAGCAAAGCACAGCCAGCCAGTGCCCGGTGCGTGAGTGCGGTGGGGCTGGGGGCTCCATCTGCCGGGATGTGCGTGTGCAAAGGGCCAAGGCGTCACAGGTCCTTACCTGAACATGAGGCCCCATCATGGGGGCGTTGGGGTTGTGGGGGGGTTGCTGGGAGCCGGGGGGGCCCTAGGAGGACAGAACCAGGTGGGTTGGGAGGAGCGAGGTCCACCGAAGCTTCACTGTTTTCTGTGGCCCTACTGAGCATGGCCAGGGAGGGTGAGGGGACACCATGGAGGTGGGAGGGTGGGCCAGCCCTGTGCTCCCCCGAGGGGAAGACGGGGTTTGGAGTGAGGGGCCCTAGGGAACAGTCACAGGCAAGACCCATGGCTCAGAGAGCCATGCTCTGAGGCCCTTAGCAACCAGGCCCACACTGGCCAACCTCACAGAGACGCCTCCCTCTCCTGCTTTGGGGCCCAGCCCAAACGGTCCCACCCCTGCCCTTGCCACCAAAGCCACCACACAAATACCCACCTCTTGGAAAGCCCCCGACCCACCTGCAGCCGGCCTGGGCCTCTCCCCTTAAGATCCACCGCCCCCCACCCTCACGGCCCATGCCTTCACCCTCCAACATATGCCCACTCGAGTTGGAGAACAAGGGGCACCGGCCCTGGCTGTACCTGGAAGAAGCCGGGGGCCATGGGGCCTGCTGCCATCGCGTCGTTGGGGGCCATGCTCCCCATCACAGGACTGGGGGCCGCTACAGCACTCTGCAGGGGTGAAGAAGACCAGGAGAACTAGCTCTCGTCACTTCCTGCTGAGTGCCCCCTCCTACCTGCAAACAGCCCACTCTGCAGAACAAGGAGCCTGGGCCGTGGGATCCTCCACCCTGGTGAGGGTGTGAGCACACCTGGAGGCTTCTCTACATGAAGGAGGAGCCGCTGCCCCTGTCCCCAGCCCGGTGTCAGCTGCCCCCACTCAGGGCTGCTCCTTTGTCCTCAAACCTGCTGTGTGGACACAAGCTTTGCCTCTTGGCAGCACCCAAGACACTGGCAGTGGTCGGGGCCCTGCCTGACGCCACCCACAGCCCAGGGAGGAGGCCAGAGACTTGGGGATCCCAGCTCCTAAGGAGTCAGTCCCAAGCCTGAGGATTCTGGGGGTCTGAAGATGCCAACGACCCAGGACCTCCGTGGGCACGTGCCCCCCCCACCTGGCACGGCTCGCTCTTCCCATCGGAATTTCACCTCAGACTAGTGGGCGCGTCATCCCTGACTCTAGCCCCAGCCCCATGTGCCCCAGGTCCTCCTGGCTGGGAAGACGGACTAGCTGGACTCCCAGCTCTGCCCAAGACACCCAAATAAACAGAAATCAACTGGCAGCTTCAAGGTGAACCTCCCTCCCAAAGGGCTCCTCCTGGGAGCTGCGGGGGCAGAGCACCCCCCTTCCAGTCAGGAGGGGGAGGAAGAGCAGGACTAGGGGGCGGGGTGTCCAGGCTCCAGACCTCTCTTCAGTTGGAGGAGGGGAGAAGACCGGGTGCTAGACAGGGGAGTTCCCATGTCAGCCAAGGGTGGAGATGCTGGTGGCAGGCCAGAGCTGGCAGGGGGACAGGCTGACAGGCCACTTCCTCTGGTAGGTTCCAAGTCCCAGGCTTGTCTGCCTTTGGGAACAGAGGAGGGAGGAGGGAAATGGAGGCCTAGTCTACAGGGTAGAGGGAACACATTAAAGGACAGGGAAGGGGGACTCTGCAAGGACTGAGTAAAGACAGTACTTCTGTGGGGGCCCCTCCTCTCTTGCCTGAGGGATCATCTGCACCCCCTCCACCCCCAACGGGATCTGAGAGGGAGGGGATGGTCTGCTTGGGACACAGCTCTTCCCGGGACTGACCCAGCCATCACATGGGGATGCTCAGGAATTTGTAAAACTGCAGCCACTTGGGCTCAGAGAAGTGAAGCATTTTGCCCACAGTCACACAGCATTTCCTGCTCCAAAGAAGCAGGGAGAGGGCCCCTTGGCTGGGTCAGAGCAGGACCCCTGGAGACATACTCCTCCCCTTGGGTATTGCAAGCTGCCCCTTCTCAAAGATCAACCTCCAAAGGTCTCCTACCCAGGTCCCAAGCTGGGGGGGGGGGGGCACGCCTTCCCTGGCCTATGGTGACTGAAAACAATCCTAGGGCCCATCACCAACCTTTTGAAAGCCCAAGAGATCCTAGGAGTGGGGGGATAAAGCTCTCACACTCTCCAAACTGCCAGGTCCCCCCTGCCTCCACCCATTCCCCCCTACGGACATACACAGCCGGACAGCTAGAGCGCCTACTGTATTCTCAAAGGCGCCTGCCTCAGTGGCTGAAGGAGGCACTTCTGAGCCTTCCGTCTGTCAACTCCCCCCAACCTACCCCACAGAGAGGATGGGAGAGCAGTCCCCCCTTTCAAGCCACAGCAGGCGCCAAAGCATTTCCTGGTCAGGAGGGAGGAAGGGGGGCAGCCGCTCTCTGGGCTGCCAACGAGGTGTGGGGGCAGGGAGAAGATGGGGCATCCCACATTCACTGGGGCTCCCCAACTCTAGACCCAGAAAGGTTAATACAGGGCCCACCCTCACTGGCGGGTGGCCTGCGCGAGACCCCCCCCCCACGTCAATCATCCACCCGGAGACGCCCTGGCCCATCCCGCGTTGCTATGACGATGGGTTGGGCGCGCTAGCGTTTCCTGGAGACGCCACAGTCGGCTGCCGGGAGGGGTGAACTGAGCCCCCACTCGGAGGGGGCCCCGACCATGCGTGGGAGGCAAGCACGGTGCTCCCCCCACGTTAGAGCAGAGGCCGGGCAGGATGTACGCCCGCAGCTACAGGGAACCCGTCACCCGGGGCCGGGGCGCTCCCTTCCCCCCCACCACGCCCGCTGTGCCCGCACTATCTCCCCCGACGCACTCCGCTGCCATGGTAACCGTCGCGCTCCCAGAAGCGCGCTCCCGCCGACTGTGCTCTGCCTTCCTGCCCTCCCCAGAGGGGACCTGAGAGGCCGCTGGAGGGGGGGGCAGAGGAGAGGCCGGGGTAGGGGTGGGGAGGGAAGGGGGCACCAGCAGGCTGGAGGGGGCTAGGGCCCGACTGGGAATGAGCGCCCACGCGGAGTCATGCACGCACACAGCTCAGCCACCCCTGGAGCCCCATTCTGGCAGAAGAGGAACCAGGGTGGGGGGCGGGGGCAGGAGGGACGCTTAGGGGCAGTGGAACCCAGTGGGGACCCGGGCTCCCATGCACACTGTACAACAGGTGCGGAGAGGATTCCGGACATGATGGCTACCCCTCGTGGACTGCACCCTGGTTCTAGAAAGGCGGTCGGTCACTTGCGGGGTGGGGGGAGGAAGCGCTTTTTGTGGGGAGGCGGTGCACGACCTTGACCAATTGCAGAGCGATTGGTCGGCGGGACGGGCCACGCCCTGGGAGGCCTGAGAAGGCACAGCAGGGCGGACTGCTCAGGCAGTGAAGCCGGCAGCTGTAGGAGAGTGGGTGCACAAGGCGGGGCGCGGGGGGAGAAGGGAGAACTCGCTTAGAGCTGCACCGCCCCTAGACGCCAGCTGAGCTGCTGCTTCCCCCTTGAGTGGGCCCGGAGGCCCCAAGCCCTTCCTGCCCAGCCGCAGACTTCTCTGGGAAGCCAGGTGGCCAAGCCCCACAGCCAGGACCAAGAGGATAAAGGCAGGGGCAGCCATCTGCTCCCCATGACGACGAGATGCCACAGCCCTTTCATGTTATTCCCCTCCTCTCCAGATAGGCCTTGGACCCGCACTCAACCTGGACGGAAACTGAGGCCAAAAAGGTGGGGTCAACAGCCCCAATCACCAAGCAAAGTCAGGAAGTGTGCCTGTGCTGGGCCTCTACTGCTGGAGGGTGCCCCTGCCCCTTAGCCAAGCCCATCGCCCCAGGGGCTCAAAAAGGCTGGGGTGGGAGGGGCTATGCCATGGTGGGCCCACCCCCCAACACACACACACACCACCACCACCACCACCACCTCCACCACCCCACCCCAGGGCAGATGGGGAGGCAGAGCTCCCCACTCCCGGCTCCCAAGGGATTCAGATGAGGAGGAGGTGAGGTAGGGCTGGGGTCAGGCAGGTGGGGGGTGCTGTGGGGACCCTCAGGAGCTGGGTGCAATGGAAGGAGCCTCCCCCACCCCATGAGTGACTCTAGACTGAGGGCATAGGGAAGCCCCAGAAGTGGACAACATCCCAGATTAAACCCCAACACCAGACCCACCTGCCCACCCCAGCCAGCCTCAGGCCGTGCAGGCCCCCAAGGCCCCAGGCCCTGAAACTGGCCCATGCCCAAGAGCCCTGATCCAGGTCCATGGGGCAGGGACTCACGTAGTCCTGGAAGGCCTTGGCCTCATTCGAGTGCTCACACGCCTCTCTGCGGTCAGGTGCTGCACAGTACAAGTCCCAGAACACGCTGTGGGCGGCAGGGGATGGGGGGGACGATGGTTTCCCTAGGCGTCCCCACCCAGTCCCCCTCCATACCCCCCACCAGCCCCACACGCACCACCACCAGGAATGCAGAAAGCCTGGGGGCTCCCCCAGCGTAATGTTCTTCTCCCATCGGATCTGCAGGGGAAAAGCAAGATGGTGAGGGGGACCTGCTGCCCAGGCCCGCCTGACCTCTTCCAATGTGAGGCAGCCCCAGCCCAGCCTGGTACCTGGGGAATGGGGAACCAGCCACCCCAAGCAAGGGTGCGGGGCAGGGGACAACCGGGTCAGGGGCAGAGAAGTGGGCACAGATCCTCAGATGGCCAGACAGATGCCCTGATCCCAGCCCACGGACCCTGACCCCCCCAGTCCTCAGTCCCCAGAGCCAGCAGAGGAGCAACCCAACCCCACCACTGGAGCCCCAGTGGAAGGGGGTGGAGAGGACGCCAGGGTATGGGTAGCAAGGAAGGATCCTGCCTGGGGGGCTCTGCCTGGCAAGGCTGGCTTACCTCGGAAAGAAAGGTCTGGGCTGACTTCTGGGCACCGACGTGCAGCAGGTACTCGTACACATAGAGCGCCAACCTGCAGGCAGGATGCCGACCAGTTTAGGCTCTCCAGAGGCCTGCAGCTGTCGCCACAAGCCCCTCCCCAAGGGTCCCCGGGAGAGGCCTTGGTGAGCCCTTTCGTGACACCATCCTCAGCCTCACTCACTGCCCCTTACTGGTTCCCCAACTGCCCTCCCGCCATCTCTCAACTGCCCCCCCCCCGCCATCTCTCCCACCCGGACATGACGCCTTCATCAGGTGCTCAGTCCCGCCAGCTCCTACATATTCATCCACACCCAGCCAGCAGGCCCTTCATCTAGGCAGCACTCCTGCAGGCCCCGACCCCTGACTTGCAAGCCACCCCTTACGTTCAGTTCCACATCCCCTCATGGGCCAAGTCCTGGCCCTGTCCTCCCAGTGTTGAGACCCCAGAACAGCCTTCATCCCCCAGGACGACCTGGCCAGGAGAAAGGGCTCCTGAATGTCACACCAGATTAGACCCTGGGTGGGGTCTCCCAGCGGGTACCTGAGGCCATGTGGCCAGGGCCCAACACCTAATTTCCTTCTGGCTTTCTCTGCTAGGGAAAGAAAGGTGCCCTCTAACCTGAGGTCTTCCTCCTCCAGATGCCCCCATAACCCCATTTTCTTTTTCAGGTCAAGAGCCCATCTACCATTGGGGCCATGACCCAGCTCCACCAGCCCCGCAGGAGTAGTATGGACAAGTGAGGGCAGGTGAGGGGCCACAGGGCCGGTGGTGCCACTTGGCTGCTATGGCACTGCCTTGTGGAAACACAGTGCCCAGTACTCCTGGATGGACCAGCCTGGCTGCTACATGCCCCTAGAACACAGCCACCTTCTGACCAGCAGGGTCCTCCACAGGCCACACAGGAATGCTGGGCCGTCTACACCATCTTCCAAGCCTCCACATCCTTGGCCCCGACACCCCTCCCTCATCAGTCCTCCCCACCATCAAGCAGAAAAACTTCCTGCCTCCTGGGGTCACCCACTTCCCAACCATCCACAGTTACTGGCCCTTCCCAGTGCTCCCAGGAACCTACTGTCCATCCAGGCCCCACATAGGCTGAGAGGGTAGGGTCTAGATCCAAGACCGGGGGGGTCCCCAAGGGTTGCCCTGAGCTAGAAGCCCTTCCAGGACGCCTCTCCACTCAGTTGGCCACCCTTCCCTGGCTGAGGGCCCCATCCTAAAATAACCCTGCTTTGACTCATGTTCCTGTTCTCTCCCACCTTCCCAGCCAGGCTTCTTGGTCCTCACATCCCCGCTCCCCATCAGATCACCCCCCACTTCCTCAGCTCCCCTCAGACCTGGAGGAGGCAGCTCTTGCCATTCTGTCCCGGCCCCTGCTCCCTGCTCCCCACCACTGCTTCTGCTCTTACCCTGGATCCTCTTCCTTCCTCCACCCGTTTTCATTCATTCAACACTCGCCCAGCACATTTGTGCAGTATACGTTACAGACACATGAACCCCTGGAGGCTACCTGAGGAGTTCTATGGTAGGCAGGAAGGTAGTGTGTGCTAGGGGAGGACAAGAAGCAGATGTTTGAGGGACTGGGGTGGGTGGACCCAGGGCAAGGTGTGCCCCCCACTCCCATTGCACCAGATGAGTTGTGACAGCCACCGACGGGACAGGGCACCGCGGGGCATAGCTCATGGTGGTCCCGCCCCTCCAAGTGTGGGTTTTCCTCAAGACCGGCTGTTGACTCGGCCACATGATCACACTGCTCTCTCAGCCTCCCTGGCCCCACAGCCTCCAGGTTTAGCTGCCCAACTCACTGCTAGGATTCTCTTCCTTTTCAGAGGCTTCCTGAGCCTTCAAGTGGTCTGCATCTGCTGGCCCAGCGTCCATCAGTGAAGGAACAACGGGCTGAAGCAGAGCCAACCAGCCCAGGCCTGCCCGTCCCCTCCCCCACCCTCCACGCAAGGAGAGAGGCGGAGGAGAGATCCAGCCAGCCCCTCACCCATTCTGGGGGTCACTGCAGGAAGCAGGAAAGTTTGGGGGTGAGATGCCCAGAGATAAGGGAGTCGGATGGGATGGGGGAATCAAGCTAGGAAGGTGTAGGGAGAGGGACAGGGAGACTGCAGTCTTGCCCTTTGGGCATTCTGGCTCAGAAAGCTTCCTGAAAAAGTGACCCTTGGCTCCTACCACATCCACCAAGGACTCAACACCGCCAGCCATCAGGTCCTCCCACATCTCCCTTTTGTCCTCAACTGTTCAGAGGTGGCACGTGACCCAGGATGCAGGACCCCACTCCTGCCTGCTCCCCTTCCCCCTCCACTAGCCCTGCCCCAGCTCAATCCTGGGCCCTAGCTTCTCGCTGGGTAGCATCCTCGCCCGCTTTGATGACATCTTTGTGCAGATGCCCAAACTCGCAGTTCATATGACATCTTCAACATGCTTCAACAGTGGACTATCTTCAACATGCTCCCCACCAGCTTCTTCCTTTCCCACCTCCCCTGTCCCATCTGACTTGGGTAGTCTGGCCTTGACTCATAAAAAGATATACACGGGTACATGACTATCCACCCAGCCATCCCCCTGAGATCACTGCACTTACTGAATGTAGGGGAAAAACTTAAGGAAAACACTCTCTCTTCTGCTTTGGAGCCCTCCTCTTGCCTTCTCTACCACACTGGGTCCAGGCCACTACCACCTCTTGCTTGGATTTCAACAGGGCTCCCCCAGGGGCTACTCTCTCCCCAGCCTCTAGAGTCTCCACATACACATGTACCCTACAGCCCTCCTTCAGTCCTTCCAATGCCCCAGCACATGTACAGTGGCCCCCCCTCCACCCCAGGGCCTTTGCACAGGGAGTTCCCCCACCTGGGGCACTTCCACCTAAAAACCTATGTGGCTCAAATGTCACCTGGCACAGTCTTCCCTGTCACACCTCACCTCCACTTGCCCTATCCACCCTCCAACCTCCTTATTTATCCCCTTCTGACACAGGTCTCCCTGCTCACTGCCCGCAGCTCCTTCTGAAACAGCTTTGGGAGGGCAGGGACTTGGTCTCATTAGCTCACGACTGAACTTACAACTGCACCCGGGGCTTCCTGCGCCCCTAGCTAACCCAGATGAATGAACAAACCAACATGGGGACTCCCTCCTGCGAGAACAGGACTGACACAGGCAGTCAACTGGTAAGCACCAGTAAAAATCAAAATCAGCTTAGTATTTTGATGTTAAGGATTTGGAGTTTTATCCCCAAAGCAAAGAGAAGCCAGAAAATATTTTAAGTTTTGTTGGGTTTCTCTTAAGTGTTCGTACTCTCATTTTTACCAGGATAGAGTCTCAGGGAAGGACTGTGAGCTGTTTTGTTTTGAGGAAAAACTTTTGAAGCCTGGACATTAGACCATGCTGTTTGAGACACACAGGAGCCTCCCACCTGAGGTGTCCTGCCCAGCCCTGATCTCAGTTACGGGGAAGGGCCTGGGCTCTGAATCCAAATCCTGGCATTCCCACCCCTAACCAGGTTGGCAAATGACATGTGGAACAAAGAGCACACTTATGGGAGGGGCTTCTGCTGTAAGAGGACAGGTGGATGGATACGGGGAAGTGTCCCCAGACCCCAAGTGTTCACAGGAAGAAATGCACGAGGGGTTGCTCAGGTGACAGAAGGGGACATTAGAGCCTTGGAGACTACAATGTGGCCCCACCACTGTAATGAGCAAGAACTAAGGCAGGGGCACCTGGATGGCTCAGTGGGTTGACCCTCTGCCTTCTGCTCAGGTCATGATCTCAGGGTCCTGGGATCCAGCCCTCCATAGGGCTCTTGGCTCAGCAGGGGGCCTGCTTTCCCCTTCCCCTCTGCCTGCCTCTCTGCCTGCTTGTGCTCTCTCTGTCAAATAAATACATAAAATCTTTAAAAAAATAAAGAACCATGGCAGGTAACAGAAGTTCTGAGCACTAGTACAGTGTCCTCCTCCTGCTTAAAGCCTCTGGACTTGCTCCTGGGGGCTGGGAGACGCCCTCTACTCAGGGCCTTGTATCCCTTCCCAACAGAGGGACACTCCAGCCCACACATTTCTTTCCCCAAGCCCCTTCACCCTGCTACCCTCAAGGCCAGGCCTTTGGGTGTCTCCTCACCATCTGCCTGGCAGCCCCCATGCTTGCCCCTTCTCCCAGCCAGTGGCCTGGGTGATGTCCCCCACTCACAAATTCGCCCTCTGTCTTCCTCCTCCTGTTCCTTCCTTCTTCTCAAGCCCTTCCTTGGAAGCTTCCCTGTGTCCCCTGGCTCTGCTCAGCCTCCAGGACTCAGTTCAGGGATTCTTTTCTCAAGAACCTTTCACTCATTTGCCCTCCAAACAAGGATGCCCACAGCCACACCTGGAAGCCCGGCAAGAGACAGAGCAAACACAAGGTGATTCCCTCACCTGCTGGGCTACGGAACGAACTACCTGTGGTCAGGTGCCCCTTCTCAAAACCAATCCCGGCAAAAAACACAACACACCAACCACAGTTGTCATTTACAGAACTATTTAAACCTACCTGGCAGGACTTCACATCGGCAGAACCTCTGGGGCCACGGAGGAAAGGATATAAAGGGGACTAAGGGGACTTCCACTAACCCTGTGGCCTTCGTCCTCTTATTTAAAAAGCCTCGAAACCAAGGACCAAATGCAAGTGCTAGTTAGTCCTGGGTGGTAGGTGCCCTCCAGGCTGCCTTGTAGGCTGGGAGTGTTTATTATTGGATTCACCATCCACGCACCCAGCAGGTACTCAGTCCATTTTGGGGACAGGCTGTCCCAGACCTAGTGCTGAGATGAGGAGCAAGAAGTGGGCCCAAGACAGGGACCCGGGAAGGAAGAAGGGCAGGAGGAGGCAGGACTGCCAGCCGGGAGAAAAACAGCACTACAGAGGGGCATCTGGGTGGCTCAGTCGTTAAGCGTCTGTCTAAGCGTCTGCCTTTCGCTCAGATCATGATCCCAGTGTCCTGGGATGGAGCCCCACATCAGGTTCCCTGCTCCTCAGGAAGTCTGCTTCTCTCTCTCCCCCTTCCCTGCTTGTATTTCCTCTCTCACTGTCTCTCTCTCTCTGCCAAATAAATAAATGAAATCTTAAAAAAAACCCCAAAACCAAAAAAAAAAACAACAACCCAGCACCACAGAGCTGAGGACCTGAGCAGTGTAGCCTCCCCACACCCCCATTTCACAGAGGAAGAAACCGAGGCCCAGAGACAGGAAGTGGCTCCGCTGGTGGCTGCCTGTATGGGGTGCCCTCCCTGCAGCCTCTCACCCCTGTCCTTGTGAGAATCCTACAAGGCCGGTTGTCCATATCTCAGAAACGGATGCTCAGAGCAACCAGCCATCCTCTCCAGGGTGCCCTCCCCCCTCCTGCCTTCTGAGATCTCTCCCGCGCCCCAGACCCAGAGACCTCCCTCAGCAGATCGCTTCCTCTCAGGGCTCGGGCACCCCCACGGATGAAATACGGGATGTGACCATCTGGTGTTTTCTAAACTTTCTTTAGCAGCAGAACCCTATCTCCAAACCAAGGCTCCGATGGGACCCTCTCGAAGCAACGGACAAGCACAGGACGGGTCTGGCCACCCAGGGGGGCTGGAAAACAGGCACGACCGGGCCTTTAGCCCCCGCAGGAGGTGTTTTTGCAGCAGATCGTAGAGTCCTCCCACTGTGAGCCGTGTGGCCTCCCCAGGGGACCCACCCAGCCGCCAGCGCGGGGGCCGCCAGCCCGGGGCTGTGGCCGCCAGCCCTCACGCCCTCTCCTCGCGCAAGCTCTTCCCGACGTGCAGGGGTCCCCAACTGGTCAGAACCCCACCCCACCCCACCCCACCCCACCCCACCCCACCCCATCCACGGCCCCAGCAACTTCGCTGGAGACCGGGAGATGCCGCTCCCGGGCGCGACCTCGCGCGCACGCGCGTCCGCAAACTAGCGCACCCAAGACTCGACGGTCGGGAGGTCGCGCGCCCCCTCAAATCCTGCGCCCTCGAGTCTCGCGCGCCCCCGCAATGTCGCGACCCCTCCAGCAGGTCGGGTCTCCGCAGCCCTCGGGATTCACGCGCCCCCTCAGATCTCGCGAACCTCAGGGCTTCCCGCGCCCCTTCAACTCTCACGACCTCTCTGCTCTCGCGCACCCCGCCCCCTCCAAACCTCACAACTCCTGGCGCCCTTCGCGCCCCCCAGAGTCTTACGCGCCCCCTCAAATCTCGCGAACTCTCAAGCACCTCACATGCCTTCGATCCAGCACGCTCCCACATATCTCGCGACCCCTCGAGCCCCTCGAGCCTCACGCGCCCCTCAAATCTCGCGCCCCTTGGGTCTCGCGCGCCCCCGCAAATCTCGCGACCCCTCGAGCTCGCTCGGGCCCCGCACGCCCTGCCCCCGCGCCCACGTGCCCCGCGCGGTGCCCGCCGGCATTGGGGCCCACGGAAGCTGCGCGGCCGCCGAGCCCCGCCCCCGGCTCCCGCGGCCCCTGCCCACCGACTCACTTCTCGCGGGCCTGGCTGTCGGAGGGCACGGCCGAGCCCTTGCCCCCCTTGGCGTACATGCTGCTCGGAGCCGCCGCCGCCACCGCTGCCGCCGCCGGGGCCCACACCTGTCAGGCGGCACCGCGGGCCGCGCTAGCGGTCGCCATAGCTACCCCGCGCCCCGGGCCTCACCGCCCCGAGCCCCGCGCGGGCACCGCGGGCATCGTCCGCGCGGGGGAGCTCCAGACTGCCAAGGCGGCGGCGGCGGCAGCGGCGGCAGCTCCAGCTTCAGCTCCAGCCACGGGTTTTATTTTCTTCCTCTCTTCCCTCAGCGCGGGCTGTTCCGGGAAGCGCGCGCCCCCTCCTCCCGCCGCGCGCGCCCCCGCCTGCCGCCTCCCTGCCGCCCGCGGGCGCCGCTCTTAAAGGGGCGATGGCGGGCGCGCGGATGGGTCCCTCTGTGGGGACCGTGGGCCGGGCGCGCACGCGCAGTGCCCGCCGCGGGAGGCGGGGCGGGTACACACACGCAGGCACGGGTGGGGACGGCCACCTGGGGACACGCAGCAGGATACAGTCGATCACGGCTACACGCACACTCCCTCACATAGGACCAGTCCCCCAAATTGTACGCCCAGGAACACAGCCACACACAGTTGCAGCTACACTCTCGGACACACATAGATAGATCCACACAGCTCCTGGAACAACCGGTGAGAGTTCCATAAAGCAATAGGCAATCACGGGGGTACCCCCACGCAGCTTGAGAGGGAACGCCACACACACAGCTCACCCAGGGAAACGTTGTCATATACACAGAGGTATGTATATACAGTGGCTATCAGAACAGCAAAACACACAGATCACCACTCACATAGACACACAACCAGAGAGACACACTGAAACTCAGCTATGCTGCAGCTTCGGACAAGCTGTGGAAAGAGTCCATTCAGCTACTTACGATCACCCTGGGCCACATGGTCACCCTGGGGAACACAGTCACAGCCTACCCAGGGCTCCACGCACAGACCTGGGGTCTCCCAGTGCCATAGATGAGTCAGTGTCACACAGTCACATAGCTTGTGGACACTCACACACATGCAACACAAAGACAACCACACGGGGGATACCTGGGTCACATCCTGGGAGCCACCCTGCCCCGCCCCACAGTCACACCCTCTGTCAATAGTAGCCCCTGGGTGATTGTCAACTGGGTCATTTCTTGCTGCCGTTTCTCAACTTTTGTGTTGGCTCCTGTAAATGGGGCCCATCCCACCTTTAATTGCCCCTCTGCAGGAGTCAGGAATCCATTCCCCCTCCCGGGGCCCTTCTCCCTCCAGAGGGTGTGAGATTGGGGAGGGGGGGAAGGGGGGGGAGACAGACGCAGAGATAAGGGCCCCAGGGCAAGGGTGCTTGGAAGGGGTGGCTACCTCTGCCCCAGACCTGCCTGGAACGAGGATGGGGGAGGCAGACCAGTTGTGATTCCAAGTCTGGATGTTTCTGTGAATACTTGACATGGGTGTTCGTTTTTCCTGTGCCAGACTGCGAGTGTGTGTTTGTGTCCGTGTGTGAGCACGTGGTTCCTGTGTGAGTGCACGTGTGCCTCGTTATGCCTGAGGGTTGGCAGGTACCCAGTGAAAGGTTGCTGTCTGGTCTACTGGCCCTGGCTCTGTGGCCAGTGATCGTGTGTCCTTGGTGCTTGTGGGGCCCCGAGTGACGCCGCCAGCTTGCGTTCACAAGTGTGTGTGCATTGCGTGCGTGTGTCTGTGCTTCCGCGCGTGGGTTGATTGCTAGCTCTAGGTGGTTGGTGGTTGTGAGCTAAGGTTTCCTGCGTGGTGCGTGCGTGTGTGTGTGTGTGTGTGTGTCTTGGGAGTACCCCCCGCCCATTGCGAGCTGACCCCGTTATACCTCCCTTTCAGAGGCCGCACCCCCCAGTGGGGATCCCCAACCGTCAGGCCTTTTGGCGGCCGGGACGTCGGGAGACGCTGGGGTTCCAGACAGACGGAGAGGAAGGGAAGGGCCAGGCTGGCCCCAGCCCCGCCTCCATCCCGAGGGGCCTCGGCCGGGGTTGGAAGGGGACGCCAGCCCTTCCCACTTCCTGTCCAGCCGGTCGTCCCCTCCCCCAGCTTCCTCTCCCGCAGCACCCCCGCCCCCCACCCCAGAGCCCGGGCCGGCTTAGAGGAGGGGCCTGTGCTGCGAAGTCGTGGGGGTGCGGCCGCCAAGCTTCTGTAGGGCCTCCAGCTGGGAGCGTCAGCGCCCCAGACGCCACGGGTGGACATGGGCGTTAAGGGGACCCTCATCGGAATACCCGCTCCCAGTACCACTCTCCAGCGCCTACTTTCAACGAGACGCAGAGACAGGGTGCCTCACCCAAGTCACACACTGAATTGGTGACAATTGTGACACCCAGGCCCTGCGGACGCTCCTCCTACCACCCCCTATTTATCTCCCAAAGCTCCGTGGCTCCCCAGGATTCTGTGTCCAGCGTGGGTCCCTCGCCCTCTCTGAGCCACGGTTCCTTGAGTCGTTGAATCCAACCTCCCACAAACATTTATTGAGCGTCTATTGTATGCAGGGCTCTGGGGACCCAGGCAGGACGCGTTGCTACTGTTTGTGGAGCAGAGAATCTGACGGAGAAGGCTGACCGTCAAAAGCTGGCGAGTCAGTAGGATAATTTCAGGGAGTACCGCATGCTAGGCAGAGGGAGGGGTTCCCGGTGGAGAGGACCAAGCAACGGGCGAGTGGGCCCGGATCCCGGAGCAGGGTGGAGGAGAGGGGAGAGAAAGAGGGAGACGGAGGCGCGAGCTGCGAAGGGGGAGGCGCGGCCGGTTGGAGAGACAGGCGCGGTTCTCATGGCAACGGGGACGGTTCTCCAAACAGTCTCGGTGCCGGCGGAAAAGTCCGAGAAGAGCGAGCTCGGGGCCCCACGCGGCGTCAGGGAAGCTGAGCCGCAAGCACACCCAAACAGGGCGCACGCCCAGCAAAAGCCGAACCCACAGAAGAGGCCCCCCCGCCCCCGCCCCCATGCGAGGGAGGAGCATGGGAGGGGAGGAAAGTTTTGTTTTGTTTAGTAAGGGGAGGGGTGGATCTGAAAGATCTCAAAGCAAAATGTTCAGACTGCAGTCACAGAGGTGCAAAGGCCCTGAGGTGGGTGCACGGTTGAGGTGTTGGACGCAGAGCGAGGAGTGCAGTGTGGCTGGAGCAGGGGGAAGAGGGAGCCGGATCACTCCCGAGAGGACGGGTTGAGAGTTGTTCCAAGAGCAATAGGGAGCAATGGGAAGGTGTGTAGCCATGAGGGGCTGGATAGGCAACAGGATTTTTCGGAAGCTCCGTGGGGCTTCTAGGTAGACTGGAGTGGCATGGAGGAGGCAGGAGGTTGCCCCGGTAAGAGGCCCAGGCAGACCGGAGCTCTGAGCCATGGCACGCCCGGGAATTGATTAAAGGGCCCGGGTGGGGACCGCAAGCAGAAAAGGCTAAGCGTCTAGGATGGATCCCAGACCGGCCATCTCTCCACCAGCTCCCGATCGCCCCCGTGTGGCTGCGCGGGCACTGCAGCCTTGAGCCGATTCTCTCTGCCTCTTGGGATTACCACCGGGCCGGGGGGGCTGTTCCTGGGGGAGCCTGAAGCTGGCTGTGCTTGTAGGGCTGGAGGGTTGCCTGGAGGGGAGGCTGTCCCTCCCCATTTCGTTCCAGTCCTTCCCACCTCACGGTCTTTGCCCTAGCTGTTCCTGCTGCCTGGAGGGCAGTATGACTCCAGGCTTAGCCTATTCTAGTTCCTTCTCCGTCCCCCCATCTTCTCCCTCCTTCCCCTCTTTCTCCTCCCCTCCCTTCTTCCTGCCTTCCTTGGGCATCTTCCCTAGATCCCGGACTCTGTCTGCACCGGCCTTGGTTGGATTTGTCACTGTTACGATAAAATGATGCATCAGATAATCTGAGGGCAGCCTCCGCCTCCCACCGGATTTGTCCTCCCTACGGACCCAGCTCTGGCGGCCGGTGAATATGTTGCAGGAGTCGCTCGGAAGTCGGCTTTGGGTTTTCCTAATGATGGTTATTCCTCTCCACTGGAGATGGAAGCAGCGCCCCCCACCTCCCTTCTCATTAAAGTGGCAGGCGTGGGGAGGGGCCGGGATCCTCAGGGCGGCTCCTGCAGCCCCGCCCCGGCCCTGCGGGGGAGGCGGGCCACAGCTGGGAGCAGGGTCTGGGCCCTGAGATGTTTCCTCGCAGAAGCTGTAATTACGGGTAATTTTCTAACTGCAACACAAAAATTAAAACCCAAACAACACCGGGAAGGGAGAAGCCGCAACAGCCGGTGAGCGCTAGAGCAGGGGTGGGAGTTCCCGCCCTGGCGGGAGGACCAAGGCCCCCAGTCCAGGAATGTTGGGGGAGGGAGAGGCAAAGGCTCCCTCAGATAGGGTAGGATCCTTGAAGAGGCAGCAACCCCTTGGAGTTTCAGGTTCCTATATTCCCAAGACGGATTAACCAGAGGCAGAACTCCTCGGATGGAGGATGAGCCTGGGTTTGAATCCTGGCTGTGCAGGTCCGCTTGTGAGTCTCTGAGCAGGGGAGGACTGAACTCCCAAGCGTGCAGAGCTGGGAGGAACCCAAGCGAGAAAAGGGACCCAGCAGGACAGGGAGGAGGAGCCCCAACCAAACCCACAGCACCGGCCCCTACCCCAACACCTGTGTCCATCCTTCACAAGGCTTAGCCTGAGCCAGTAAACTGCCCTGCTTCCAGTACTTTCTGTGGGCTCCGGCGCCCACAAATTAAGTCCCTGCCTCTTCTTCCTGCACTTGAATTCCAGAGCCAAACCAGTCATTAGAAACTGGTGTACTCAGCCCGGGATCAGAGCATCCCTGGGAAATCCATCCTGCAGCCTCATTGGGGAGGCAGCCTATCTTCTCCCCATGCTATAGAATGGGGAAACTGAGCCCTGAGAGGTACTGAGGGAGTCACATGGGTGACCCAGAGGCAGCACTTCACCCACTGTCATGCCTGCCCTGCCCTGCCTGCGTCTGGGAAATTGGAGGCATTTTGTGGAAACCTCAGGCCTGGGGGGAAGGAGGAGGGAAGAGAGGAATGAAGGAGGGGAGAGCCTGTGGCAGCTACAGAGAAAGTTCTGCAGATAAAACTGAGGCTCAGCACAGGGAAGCAACTTGCCTGAAGACACACAGCAAAGAGTGGAGGTCCCACGTTGGGGTGCACTGGCAGCATCCCTCCCTTACCTCCCCTCTCCAGAGCTCCAGTCTCTTCCTGTGGCAGAGGAAAGAGTTTCCATGGCATTCTAAGGTCCCACTCTCTTTCTGGGAGGTAAAGGGGAGGAATCTTTTCTTCTCCATTTAGGAGTCCCTCAGCTTAATAACAACATTGGGGAATGGATGCTTGCTAAGCACCAGAAATTGGGTATTTTTTGTCCATGATCCTGTTGTATGCATCCAGTTCAACCCCAGCCCAGGGCCTTTGCATGGCTGTTCTCCCTGCCTGGGACACCTTTCCTCCAGCCCTTCCCCATGTCCTGCTTCTCTTCCTCCTACAGGCCTCAGCTCCAGCAATGTCTTCTCAGAGAGGCCCTCCAACCTGGGTCACATTGGATTTTCCCGAAAATGTTGATTTTGCACATTGATTTCGTATGTCACCAGTAATCCATGAGGCCCACGAGGGCAGAGAATTTGAATGTTTTGTTCAGTGCTCAGAGCAATGCTTGGCACACAGCAGGAGCTCAATAAGCACCTGTTGCTAAACAAATGAATTAAAAATTACCACTGTCCCCTCTGTGCTGGGATCCGAGGCCACCAGTGTCCTCAGGGGTCTCAGCCTGACTGTGACACAACTGTCATTACCATCCTCCCATCATTACTGTCCTTCCTAGAGCCAGAGCCAGCTGAACCAGTCCAAAGGGCCTGGGACCAATTTTCTGTCTCTGCCAAGGCCACTGGCACCTGCAGTCCTGAGTATGGCCACACGAGGACAGCAGAGACTCACAGCACCTGCTCCTAGGGGCAGGACTTGCCCTGGTACCCCTTCAGAATAGCTCTTGAGACCTCAAGTTTCAGGCTTGGAATGTTGTCAGCTTCTCTTGACCTTGTCCATGCCCCCAAGTTGGCTTCCAAATACATACTTATATTTTTACATGTTGAATTATTTCATAGCAAAAAAGGAGAAAAATACAGAAAAAACCCACCCAGTTCCCCTACAACCTTAAGAGACTTCCCGTTTTGAACTCTGACCTGTATATCTTTTGTCTCCCCCCTTTTTTTTCTGCATTTCCCCCCCTCTGGCGGTCTTCTTTGCTTAACCTTTTCAAAACTGTGAACCACCCCGTCTTGCTCTCCAAATCCCCCCACACTCTCCTTAACTTTTTCTCCATGGAGCTATTACTTCCTAACCGCTTTTAAATTTGAAAATTTACGGCTCATGGTGCCCTCCCCAGTGGAACAGCAGCTCCTCAAGGTCACAAGTTTTGCTGCATTCAGTAGGCACTCAGTAAATATTTGAGGAAGGAAAGAAATCTTACCAAAAATAAACAAATAAAGCCTAACAAATAAAGTACCTTCTTAGGCCACAGCTGCAGAGAATCGCTATCATGAACTCAAGTCCAAATCCATGTCTTTGGGAGTGACATGGAGATTCATTGGGTGCCTTGAAATAGTTCTGCAGCCGCCCTGCCACCCCCACCCCAGGTAGATGCAGACAAATGCATCTTGTGTTTGAGCACAGTGTAGCCTCATGGTCAGCCCCACAGATTCCGGGCTGACCTTCAGTTGCTGTAGAGCTTTGGGCAAGCTACTCAAACAGGCCATGCCTCAGTTTCCCTGTCTGTAAAATGGGGGAAGGTTCTTATCAGTTCCAATGAACTGGTAATGACAGTTCCTATCTCAAGCGGTTATCCTGAAGATTACGTCTCTCTTTTTTTAAGTTTATTTTTTATTTATTTTGAATAACCACTACACCCAATGTGGGGCTTGAACTCATGACCCCGAGATCAAGAGTTGCATGCTCTGGGCGCCTGGGTAGCTCAGTCAATTGATTATGCCCTCCAGTCTTCATTTTGGCTCAGGTCATGATCTCAGGGTCCTGGGGATGGAGCTCCGCATTGCATTCCGTGCTGAGAGGGAAGTGTGCGTTGGGATTCTCTTTCCCTCTGCTCCTCTCTGAGCAACAAAGCAGGAACTCTCTTATCTCTCTAAAATGAATGGATAAATCTTAAAAAAAAAAAAAAAAAAAAAAAGGAAAAAGGAAAAAAAGGTTGAGTGTTCTACCCACTGAGCCAGCCAGGTGTCCCAATCACTCCACCTGTCTTAATTTGAGGTCCCTGAGAAGCAGGCCCTAAAAACAGAATCGGGGAGCTTAACTGTTTGGGGAAGTCATTCCCCGCAGCCCCTGTCGGGGCGCGAGGAGAGAGAGGGAGCCCTGCAGGGGGCGCCAACCAGCACTCCCAGGGACGGGGCTCCCAGGGGGCCCTCCAAGCCACAGGCCAAAGGCCGCCTCGGTGAGGTCCTACCGGAGGTGGTGAGGAGCTGAGGCATTTCTAATCAGCTCGCCTTCCGTCCTGCGGTTGAGGACTGTCCCCAGGAGAGCCCTGCGGGCCAGCAGCGTGGCCTCCCCCCGCCAGAGCGCCCTTGGCTAAGCAGCGAGCAGTGGACGGTGCTCGCTGACCTTGACCGCAGCCGCCTCGGTGCCACGTTTTGTTTGCCGCCCCCCCCCCGCCCCGCCGCCTGCCCCGACTCTTTCTGCATCGTTAAAAATCCAGCTTTAACCTTCTGAATTTGATGTTGGTGCATCGATGGGCCCTCATGCACCCCTCCCCCTCCTCCATGAGACACTCAGCCTGCGTCTTAAGTCGCACATGTCCCCCGTGCCAGGCGTTCACATCTGCTACTCGGCCCTTCGCAGCCGCCCCACGGGGTGGTTTTCACTGTCCGGCTTTTACAGAGGAGGAAGCGGAGGCGGAGAGAGATGAAGGCACCGGTTCTGGGTCATGCGTCGGTGAAGTGGCCAAGCCGACCTTAGGCAGTGTTTGACGGACGCACCCCTGATCTGCGGTCACCAAGTCGGCCCACAGTCCAGGTTTGCCCCTAAGTCAGCTCTGCGGCCCCAGCTGAGCCCTGGATTGTCACACCTGCCCCTGGACCTGATCTGCTGGCTCCAGAGCCTCTGAGACACCTTAAGATCCCCAGGTCTCTAGGCGGCCTCCGCTGCTGGGCTGGGTGGCCTGGCACCCTGCCCTCCACCCTCCCCCAGGTGAGATGGGCCCCTCAGGGCAGCCAGGCCCCCCCGGGGGTGCTGGGGAAGGATGTCTTGGCATTCAAAGGTTGCACTTTGAACACGTTGGGAAAGGAAATGCCAGGACAGCGGCCCCAGAGCTCCAGAGAAGGGGACAAGTGTGAGATCCAGGACCTGGATGGGAGGTGGATAGTGGGGGAGGGCAAACCCTTGATCCCACTTCAGCAGACCAGTCTCCGGCATACTGGGGGCAGGGCCCAGGCTGAGGCCTCACCCAGCACAGGTAGGTACATGGGGGTCAGAGGGTGTGGGGCAAATATGGCTAAATTGAAGGGGCTGTGGATTGGTGGCCCTGGATGTAGGTTATCCCCAGAAGCTCTGTCTTTGTCTTTGTGAGAGGTCTTTGTGTTTTCTTGGCTATTTTGGGGGGTCTCTGAAGATCTCTAAAGGTCTCCGAGTACCCTGGTGTCTTGGGGATTCTGAGCTGTTCTAGGTATCTCTGGGGATTTCTGAAGGTCTCTAGGGGTTCCTAAGGACCTCTGGAAGTCTCTGTGCTGAGAGACTGGCCCTTCCTGGCCCTCAGGCTTTGTTTCAGATCCAGGCTCAGGGCATGTCAGGCAGGGAGGAGTCGGAGTATAGAGATGTGCCCTCTGGAAGCTTCTGGTCCCCCTCAGGCAGTGGAGCCCATAGCTGCCCTGCTTCCCATAGCCTGGCCATGACCTGCTAGGGCAGCAGCAAAAGGACCCAGGCCCCAGGCTCATCAGACGGCTGGCATGCTCCAGAACCCAGGACCACCCTACATGCCAGCAATTTCGAGACCCCCAAATCCCAGGACCTAGGCCTCCCAAACTTCAGACCCCTGTAAGTGTTCTAGACTCCAGGTCCCGCAGGTCCCCCACACCCACCTCCAGAACCCACTATCCTAGGCCCCAAGCCTGCCTCCCTCCGCCACCCCCCTCCCACATAACCCCTGTGCCCGGCAGTTCCTCATTTCCTCATTTCCTCCTCTTCTAAGAGGCCTTAGTGCTGGTTGCTGCCTACTCCACCCAGGGTGTGGGATGTGGGGGACATCCACCCACACCCAGGCCTGAGGCGGGCTGCTGCCCCTCTGTCCCTCTTATCCCAAAAGCCTGAATGTCTTTATGTGTGTTTATTGGCTGAGTTCAGTGCTGTAATTAAAAAACATAGGGGGTGATGTTCTCCCGTCATCTGCCTGCTGTTAAGAGGGAAGCATGAATATTCGTTTTTCCAGTTTCATCCAAGGTTTCTTTAGCCAATTGAAATCTAGGAGTTTATTTTTTGGCCTTTTTTTTTTTTTTTTTAAAGATTTTATTTATTTGAGGGCGCCTGGGTGGCTCAGTAGGTTAAAGCCTCTGCCTTCAGCTCAGGTCATGATCCCAGAGTCCTAGGATCGAGCCCCACATCGGGCTCTCTGCTCAGTGGGGAGCCTGTTTCCCTTCCTCTTTCTGCCTGCCTCACTGCCTACCCGTGATCTCTCTGTCAAATAAATAAATAAAATCTTTAAAAAAAAAAAAAAAAGGATTTTATTTATTTATTTATTTTAAGATTTTATTTATTTATTTGACAGACAGAGATCACAAGTAGGCAGAGAGGCAGGCAGAGATAGAGGAGGAAGCAGGCTCCCCGCTGAGCAGAGAGCCCTATGTGGGGCTCCATCCCAGAACCCTGAGACCATGACCTGAGCCGAAGGCAGAGGCTTAGCCCACTGAGTCACCCAGGCACCCTGGGTTTTATTTATTTGAGATAGAGAAAGAGCCCAGACGGAGAGTGAAAGGGAGAAACAGATCGACTGGGGCTCCACCCCAGGACCCTGGGATCGTGGCCTGAGTTGAAGGCAGATGGTTAACCAACTGACACACCCAGGCGTCCCTAAATAAATAAAATCTTAAAAATAAATAAATAAAAAAGAATTACCACCTTCCCAGCTTGCTTCTCACTTTTATTTTCCTCTGCATGGCTTCTTCTACCTGTCCCCTATTTTCCCGGTAGATCCTGCACATCGCTGGTTTCTCCAATGGCTACAAGAAGCTCATGAGGACCAGGCTTTTTGTCTGTTTTGTTCAGATAAAAACTGTGTGCCTGGCACACAGTAGGTGCTTCATAAAGGTTTGTGGAAAAAGATGAATGAGTCTTTCCTTCTCAGTTCATAGAGCACTATCATTTTGTTTTTATGACTCTGAGACACGCCCCCCCCATGGATGAGCTGTTTTTCACCTACCCAACCCCTTAGGTTGCTTCCCTCCCCCCATAACAACAATGTTACAGTGAATCATCTCTTAGCTGTGCTATCTTTTTGTCTTCCCTCTTTTTAAATGGTGCAAAAGACACTTAACAAAAAATTTACCATTTTAGCCATTTTATAGTGAACAATCCAGTGTTTTGCAAGTACCACCAATATCTAGTTCCAGAACATTTCCATTGTCCCAACTGGAAACCCTGTCCCCAGGAGCGGACCCTTCCCACCCCCCTCCGGCTCTTCCCCAGCCCCTGGCAACCACTAGTCCCGCTTTCTGTCCTCATGGATTTGCCTGTTCTGGACGTTTCCTGTCAATGGAGTCACAGGCTATGTGGTCTTTTGTGTCTGGCTTCTCTCGCTCAGTGTTGTTTTCAAAGTTCATCCATGATGTAGCGCGTGTAAGGGCTTCGTCCTTTTCTATGGCTGAGTAACATTACACTGTATGTCCATTTACTGCTGCCCTTGTCGCTTTGTAAACATCAAGTTATTCAGGAGTGTCCCAGAACTGGGCTGCTGGGTTAGCAGGCACAAGTGTTTGTAACTCTGGTGGCCTGTGTCATTGTGCCTTCCACTGGGACAGGGCCCCAGATGCTCCTGCAGCAGGGCACGGGGCTGCCACTGTCCCCACAGCCCCTCCAGCACCAAACATTATCACGCTTTTGAAGTTTTACCAATCTAAAGGGGAAAAACACACACAGTACCCCAGAGTCGTGCTTTGTAATTTTTCTGTGCGGAGTGTGTACCTTTGGGTGTGTTGGATCAAAGATTTGCAACTTTCTATAAAGTCTCAGTTCAAAACCTTTGGTGAATTCCTCTGAGCTCGAAGATGTAGAGGGGCAGAGTTTGAGGAGAGGGGAAATCGTGGGGGAGTGGACTTCCACTTCCCACAGTCAGGGAGAAGGCTCTAGCATTTATCCCATTTTACAGGTGTGGAAACTGAGGCACAGAGTGGTTGAAGTTGCATTGTGAGCAGGGTCCGGGATGGATTTGAACCTGGTGGGCCTGATGTCAGGACCCCGGTGAGGCTGAGACCCTCTCCAGGCCCTTAATCTCCTCCTTAATCTACTTTTCTTACTGCCGCTTAGGTCTGATTCAGGCCCCCCTCCTCCTCTGGGACTCTGGTTTCCTCCCCAGGTTCCCCATCTCTAGACACCAGGCTCACTCCAGAGGAATCTTACAACACAGTACCCCTCCACTGCTCACACATCTTCCTTGGCTCCCCATGGCCCTGGAAATAACATCCCAGTCTTCAGCCTGGCTTCTGAGGCCAGCATTGCCCACCCCCTGCCCACACCACCATCTCGTCCTCTTAGCCCGGCCACTCCAGCCGCTCCACTCCTCAACACACAGTTCCAGGGGCCTGCTCTCTCGAGCTGTGGGGGGGCTTTGCTCCTGTTGTACTTCTGCCTGGAATCTTCCTTGCATTTGTTTCTGTCAGCTACTGTGTGACTCATCCTCCAAGCCCCAGACTCAACCGTCTCGTTCCCCAGGGCACCCTCCTCACAGCCCCCTCCAGCATGGAGGCATCCCTGTACCAGAACAGAAGCTCTGAGGCTGTGGGGGAGGCTAGCAGCTTGGAGAGTCAAAGGCAGGTTTTAGGAATCCTCAGCAAAACCCCACTCACGTGTTGATGCCCCAATTCTAATGCTTCCTCCTCCAGGAAGCCTTCCAGGACTGTGTCCCTCTCTTGGACCTGATTGACTCCACTGGACAGGGTGTGTCTGGTGTGTGTCTAGCTCTGTCCACTCGGAGGACTCGGTGCTCCCGCAGAACCTGGTCGTACAGAGGCCTTTTGGAAGTCCAGCCTGGGTGATTGTAGAATGAACACAGAATGCACGGGCTGGGCGTCAACCGAGCTGACACCAGGAAGCGAGTTGATGAGGTAGCAGTCGGTTGGTTGGGGTATTAATGGGGGACATTTAGTCACTGGGTTCCAGCAAAAGAGAAGCAGGTCGCCCCTCCCCCTCCCGTGAGAATCCTGGGCCTCAGGCCTTGCAGGGGGGCGGGTCTCAGTGTCTTCATTCTTCCCCTCAGCATTGCACCCGGACACCAGTTCCTCTTCCCTGAGTCGCTGGGTGCAGATCCTGAGGAGAACCCCGGACCACAGCAGATCCACGGAGGGTGCCAACCACTTCAGCCCCCACGTCCAGGTGAGCCACCACGCAGCCCCTCCCGCCCCAGATCCTTCCAGCACCGCCGAGGCAAGAGCGTGGCAGTGGGACCAGAACGGACGCGCTAGAACTTGGGTCCGGGAAGGGACCTCAAGCCAGACTGGAGGGGCTTCCTTACTGCAGCCCCGTCCAACCCCAGCCCGAGACTCCCAGCACCCCGCAGTTTTCTGTGAAACAATTAGCGCGGCCCCCTGCAGGCCGTTTCCGGGGCAACCTCTTATTTTGCATATGGTCCCGTCTTGACCAATGAGGGCGCCTGAAATATTAGTGATGGGGGGTGGGGGGGAAGGGAAGACTTAACCAGAAGGGACTCCATTGGGAGAAGGGGAGGGGCTGACTGGACCGGGTTTTCCTGCTTTCCAGCACCATCAGGCACCGGGATTATGTACCCATTCCCCAGAGGGGGCGACTGAAGCCAGAGGCTAGAGCCAACCAGAGGGGCGCCAAGCGAGGGCCCGCGTTTTACCATTTCAGAAACAGCCTGGGCCACTCTGAGATGATAGTAATAACAATAAGAATAATAATAAAACACAGGAGGTGAGGGTGAGGTGACCACAGGCTAAGGTCCGGGCCTGGATTCTGGTGTCTCTGCCTAGGTTGCTTGAATGGGGGGCTCCCTGGCGTGGATGCTGTTGTTGCCACTGCTGCTGCAGGATCCAGGCAGCCAAGCATTTTCCTGCAACGTGTCGTCTGGGAACATGGACTGGAACACAGAGTTCAAAGACACATGCCTGAATTTCAGTGGCCAAGGCCTCAGACTGCCCCAGAACCAGTCTCTGCAGGCCAGGAGCCTGCTCCACCTTATCCTGTCTGGGAATGGTCTTCGAGAGCTACCACCACTCTTCTTTAAACTGCTGGGAAACCTGAGTGTCCTCGATGTGACGAACAACCCACTGGACCGCGTGGATGGGGAGCTGGCCCTGCGCTGTACGCTTGACCTGAAGGCTGACTGCAGCTGTGTCCTAGTATCCTGGCACCAGATCCGACAGGACAACTGCTCTGGCTGGCTACCTCTCCAGTGCAGGGACACAGCTACTGGTGGCTGGCACAATGTCTCCTCCTTCCTGGAGGCTGGCTGCCCCCCTGGCCTATCCTTATCGGTCATCGGGGCACTGGTGGCCAGTGGGAGCCTGCTCCTGGGGCTCACCATTGCTGGCCTAGTGCTGGCCTGGAGACTCTGGGGCCGTGGGAGGATCAGTAAACGGGACGTGAACAAAACAAGGGCTGCTCAGGATGGTTCTCGGTCTGGCTCTGGCAAGCAGCCGAGATACAGTAGCCGGGGCCTCAGCCCTAAGCCCCCAGCAGCAGCCGTGCCCAGACCCTGCACCCCTGACTATGAGAATGTGTTCGTGGGCCAGCCAGCTGCCGGGCACCAGTGGGCCGAACATGGGTGAGTGATTCAGATCTGTCTGTAAGACTCTGGCCCAGATGGCCGGGGTTCAAATCCTGGTGCCATCTCTTGTAAGCCAGTCGATTTACCTCAGTGCCTCCGTTTTCTCATCTGTAAAATGGGGATAATAACAGCCCCCACCTAATAGAGTTGGGATAAGAATTAAGCGAGTTCCTGTATATGAGACAAGTTTCCTCCTTCGTGACCTGCAAACTTGAGTTTCTGGTGGCCAAGGATGGGGAGAGAGGAAGCAAGTGTTCTAGGCAGAGTAGGGGCTTTGCAGAAGTAGTCGGTGGCCTGGGCTTAGATCCTGTGTGACCCAGGGCTATCTCTGAGCCTCTCTTTCAGTCTCTGTAAAATGGGGACAGCTCCCCTTTCCACATATCCCTTTGACACTAGAGAGGCTCAGAAAGCTGTGTCCTTCTCTCCCCCACAAAGCCCTGATACCTCCAGACTTGGCTGGACTTAGCTGGATGGGTTCAGCTTTTCCAGGTTGGGTGAGGGAATGAAAGGAGTTGCTGCAGGAGGCAACCCCCACAGGGGTGAAGGCCTGGAGGTGGGAGAGAATGGAGACTCTTCTGTGAATCAGTTTGAGAAGGCAAGACCTGAGAGCTGAGGCTAGAGGGCCTGGGAGAATCCAGGCAGGAATGGAACAGAGTCATGGATGGGTGTGGGTAGGGGAATCCACAAAGTGGGGAGGCTGGTGGGAAGCTGTGGGTGAGAAATGAGAGGATATGGAAAGCAGATGCAAATAGGGCTCAAAGGCAGAAGTGGCCTGGAGGAGGGAGTCGAATACACTCATCTCCCTAAGGCATCTTGGGCTGTGATGCTCACTTCTGCCTCAATGTCACCAAAGCCTCAGGATCAGTCTCCACCAAAGGCATTGTTTAGAACGGGATCTGTCATTCTCACCCTACTTGTACCAATGGAGGCTCTGGGAGGCAGGGGAGTGACTGGCCCAAAAACATAGCAAATTTGAGGCAAGTATGAGTTTGGTTTCTACTCTTTTTTATTTGTGGACAAGCTTTTATGTGTTTGGGTTGGTTTTTTTCTTAAAAAATGAGTAGTTGCTGGGTACAAGTTACCCAGTAGAGAATAGAGTTAGAATGTTCTAGAAGCAGGAGAGTTTTTTTGGGGGGGGTGGAGGGGTTAAGAGGATGTTCTTCTCTGCCATATACAGTTAGACATCACTAAGAAGCTATCTTCTCCTACACCAATTCTATGGATTCAGAAACTAAGACTCCAATTTGTTTTTGTATCGAGGTCACAGGTCACAAAGTCTCTTGTTTTAGAGAATCTAATGAAAACAACTCCCAGCTGAAAGGGCACTGGTTTGGCCCTAGCCACTGTGTGCATGTCTTTGGTGTGACCAGAGCTTCTGATTTTTGAAAAGGAAACTGAAAAATTAGAGTTAAGATTAAAAAAAAAAAAAAATCTAGACGTCAATGTAAAAAGTGAGCAACTATCTCAACTTTAAGGAAGGAAACAATTCAACCATGGGCTTGAGGTCCTCGGACCAGAGCATTACAATGCTGAATCCATGGAATCTTCCCTGAATCCCTGGCCCCCACCTCTTCTCCTCAGACAAAGTTGGGAGGCTGGGAGAATACCGCCGTGTGCCTCAGTTTCCTCCTATGTAAATACTAGGAGGGGACTCAGGCACCCAGAGCTTTCTTTGCCTCTCAAAGCTGACGTGCCTACCCCTAAGAGCCCCCCTCCTCCTGTCTATCCGTCTCCCCAGGGCTCACCCAACAGAGGATAGCGACTTCTACATGAACTACGAGGGCCCGGACCATGCCTCCCAGCCTGTCTACTGCAACCTGCAGTCATTGCGCAAGATCCCGCTGGATGAGGAGGAGTATGTGATCCCTGGGCGCTGAGCCTCTGATGCCCTGACCTCCAGCCTGCTGCCTTCTATGTGACTTTGGGGCATTCTGACTCTTCCCTGGCCTCAGTCTTCCCACCTGAGGAATGGGGACAGGGAAGGACCGTCGCTGAGGCCCCAGGGAGGTTCTTCAGCTCCCTCTCCAGCCCCTGCTCTGCTTCTCAGTTCCTTAAGCTGCTGGAAGGGGAAGAGGAGAGGCTCCGGTATGGCGACAGGAGGGGTCAGTTCGTGAACTCTGTCATCACCCTTGGTGTGCAGACTGAGCTTAATAAATGCCGTAGGGCTCACAAAGCTGCTGGCTCAGGGCAAGTGGGTTCTTTGAGGTGGGGATTCCCTAAGCTCCCCAAGCCAGATTCTCTGATTCCCGAATTGTTCCCCACTCTTGGTCCGTCCCCTCTGTCCCTTTCAGGCCCTGTTCCCAGCCATTTGGTACCCCGGCTCAGCTCCCAGGGCAGCCCACACCAGCCCCAAGGGATCATTATAACTTATGAATGGGACTGTGCCCCTCCCCTGCTCACACACCCTCCGTGGCTCCCCATTATCCTCCCCCAGGACTTCAGCCTGGTGGTTGAGGCCTGCGTAATTCTGCCCTACTCACCTCACTATCACTACCCTCTTCTGTTCTTCTGGTCTAGGCCTCCTCACCATCCAGCCCACCTCACTCCTGAAATTTCCATTTGCCCATGCCATTCCTTTTGCCCAGAATGCCATCTCCTTCCATTTTTTTCTCACTCTTAAACATCTTTTTTTTTTTTTTTAAAGATTTTATTTATTTATTTGACAGAGATCACAAGTAGACAGAGAGGCAGGCAGAGAGAGAGAGAGAGAGAGAGAGAGAGAAGCAGGCTCCCTGCTGAGCAGAGAGCCCGATGCGGGATTTGATCCCAGGACCCTGAGATCATGACCTGAACCCATTGAGCCACCCAGGCGCCCTCACTCTTAAACATCTTAATACAGATGCAGAACCCTGGTCTGAGTGTCAGAAGGCATGGGTCCAAGTCTGGACTCTGCCACTAACAGGCCCTTAGTTTCCGCATCTGTACAACAGGCAACTAGTCGCTGTAGCTGCTTTAGCTTAATAAGCTGAGATGTCTTAACTCATCCTTCAAGGCCAGGTTCAATGCCACTCTACTGAGGCCTTTCTCGGTTCCTCCTCAGGCAGAGTTAATCACTCCCAGAGCTCTGTGTATTTCAGGACTTTTTTCCAAACTCGTGCCTCAGCTGGGTTTCCTGTCAGGGGCTCCCAGCCTGGCTCCTGTCAATCCTCCAGTATAGGCGAGACAGCTGGACACGGACACCCTCGGTCCTGAAAGGTTAAGCCTGGGCTGGAGGGAGGGATGGGGCCAAGGGCTCCAGAGGGAGACAAACGAAAGAGTTTGGAAAAGGCTGTGCATAAGAAGGAAACATGGAGTGGGTTTTGAAGGATGTGTAAGTGTTTGAGAAGTGGAGAGGACACGAATACTGGGCAGGGGGACCAGCTTGGTAAATTGCAACTAGAGATATGAAAAGGCACACCGCTATTACAATGTTCAGCAAAGGCAACAGCTGATATCTGGGGAGATGCTTACAGGGCATCTGTTAGCTTTGGGGGACCCTGGAATTGAGCTTAATTTTGAGCCTTTCTTGGGTTCCCCAGAACTTGGGAATGATCTGAGGTGGGAGAGGGAACCTGTAAGGGTCTTTAGCTTCCTTGAACCCCTGCGTCCCCACCCTAGACACTGTTATAATGCCCACTATTGTCCCTGATCATTTCCCTTCTTCACCTCCAGGGTAAATCAGATCCCAGCCCTCCCCAGCTCCCAACCCTTCACATCTACCCTTGGCTCTTCAAACATACCCACACCCCTCACCACCACCGGTGGATTCTGGCCCCCACCCACCCCACTGGCCCCATCTTCAACAGTTTTGCCTCTGAACACTGAGCTCATTTCCACCCCAGGGCCTTTGCACCTGCTGTTCTGACTTCCACAAATGCCCATTCCCCACCTGTCCCCCGAGTCCTGTTCTTCCTCCAGGTCTCGGTTCAGATGTCACCACCGCCCCCCATCTACATCACCTCTTCTCTCATTAATGCATTCCCCAGGTTGACTCCTCAGCACAATTCCTACCACAATCCACCACCTTCTTAGTATTTCTCTTTGTACTCACTTGTCTTCCTCACTCAACTGGCTCAGATGGAATGCTTTTGCCTGTCTTGTTCCTCCTGTGTCCTCAGTGGCCCAGTCAAGGTCTGGCACAAAGCTGTCATTTGCTGAATACATTCAGGGGTACTTACAATCATTCAGGTCTGCCTCTGGGTGGCAGCATTCACAGGCTACACACCTCACTCACTGCTGCAAGCAGGTCCCCCAGGCCCCATAACCTTTCCCTCCGGAGATTCTCAGGGTGGACAGGCAGGTGGGTGTGGGGAGGGGGCGGACCTGGCACATCTCGGGGATTCCAAGATCCTAAGTAGAAAGACTAGATAAAATGGGAGATGCCATGTGCATGAAAATGTTCTTCACAACATATCTATTTCCTCCCCCCCCCTTTTTTTTTTCTTTTTTAACTGACTGCTTGGAGTTACTTTTCCACTTGGTGCAGGGCACCCAGTTATGGGGTGTCAGGAGAGCATGCATGTGGCTTGGATAGTGAAGAGTGGGGTTCTCTCAACTTCCTTTTTGGTGTTTTGCTGTTTTGATATTAAAAAAAAAAAAGAAGAAAAAAAAACTGCTTCTGCTTGCTGCAGCCGGCCTTGTCTGGGGGAGGGGAGGTGAAGAGAGGGGAAGGGCTCTGATGAGCCCAGCGCTGCCTGAGGCCTGGTGGCCCGGGTGGCCACAGGACTGGGGTGGGGAGTTGGCTTTGCCAGGCTGGCCACGGAGCTGCTTCCTCATGGCTTCCAGAACCAAGTCACAGGTGATTCTGTTTCTGGAGGCCTGGAGAGATCCTGAGAGTTCTGGGGACTCTAACACTGAAGCCATGTATGGGAGAGTGGACTTCCTGAAAAAAAAGCTCGCCCACCAGTGACCCTGGTCAGCTCTGGGGAGACCAGGGTGCTGAGGGATGGCTTCCCCAGGGTACTCTGCACTTCCGCGTGAGCTGTGGCTGAAAATGGATCACAGATAGCGCTGGTAATGACCATGGGTGGTGACCAGTGAGCAGCTAGAGGGGATGGCTGCCATGCTGTCGCTTGTGGACTGGTGCAAACCAAGCACAGGCAGAGCCCCATAACTCCCAGCTGTCCTAGCTGCACAGGCGGTGCCCCCCACACCACCCTTGCTCTTTTTAAATGAAAGAATAGAGGTACCATTAACATGGAGGGAGATGCCCCAAATAGAAGTGATGGGACTCTTCTGGGTTGGAGGCAACATCACACACGATACACTTGGCTGCAGATGGACATGACTCGGGCTGCCTGTATTTGGAAAGGTGACTCCAATGCAGAGAGAGGCAGAAGGACAGTAAGAGACAGGTGCCCTGTAAGAACTGAGGCCAGGGAAGAACGCCTAGGTGGCTCAGTGGATTAAGCTCTACCTTCAGCTTGGGTCATAGTCTCAGGGTCCTGGAATCGAGCCCCCAATAGGGCTCTAAGAACTGAGGCCAGGGAGGGGAAGATTCCTCCCAAGGTCACCAGCTCCATCCTGAACACCACGGGGTTCAGGTCAAACACCTTCACTTTTATTACCACAGTTTTAAATAAGCGCACACCGTCAGACTAGCCCTCCCCAGCCCTCCAGTCCCCACAGAGAGCATCCCAATAAATTAATAATAAATACAAACTTATAAATACAGAGGTGTGGGAAGGGGGGGTTGACAGCAGAGGTGGTATCTCAGGTCCCACAAGCCCATTCGACAGACAAGGATCTCTGAGGTCGCTTCCATTGCTCACGAGCCGTAAGTAAAAGACCAGCACCGCTCATACACAGTGGCAGTCCTTGGCTACGAGATCGTCGAAGGGCGTAAGCGACACGCGACCGTCGCTGTCTTGGTGCAGGAGCACCACCGGCTCATAGCTGGCGGGCACGCAGCATGGCGCAGGCGCGGCGTCGGGATTCAGGCCGTGCAGGCGCGCCTGCATCTGCGCGTGCGTGTTAGCCGACCGGAACTGGCTTGGGCACGCGCCAATACACATGCGCACGTCTAGCTCGCGAGGCGCCACCACCCAGTTGGCCCAACCCAAGTCCTCGAGCGACGCGCGCAGGCTTTGCAGGCGGCAACAGCGTCCCTCCCCGAGGGGGCAACCGTCTCCGGCGTGCGCATGCGCGTCGCGGCGCCCCCTGGCCGCGCTTGGCCGCCAATGCAGCTCAAGCTGGGGACGTGCGGAAGGTAACGTTGCTCGCAACCTGTTCAACCGAGGCAGCAGTCGTAGGTGTAGTGCGGAGGCCCTGGAACCTCCAAGGCTGAGCTGACGTTGCAGCGGCCGAGTCACGTCCCACGAGCTGGGCTCCGTCGGCGACAGCCTGAGCAGCGCCTGATGCAGGCGGGAGGTTGCGGGGAGCCCCTCGGTCAGGTCCGCCAGGGCGATGCGCAGGTGCAGGTGGCCGCCCGGTCCCAGTCGCACTGAGGAAGAGAGGAAAGCCAGTCAACCACGGGCCAACTGTGCGCCAGGCGCGGAGTGCCCATTTCCTCCCACGCGCCAGGCAGCATCCCACCTCAGGGCCTTTGCACAAGCTGCTTCCTCTTCCAAGCACACTATTCCCCTGACTGTCAGCATGGCAGGCTACATATCCCCCCAGCCTGCCTAAAATAGGCACTGCCTTATTTTCTTTTATTTCATTGTGTATCATTTCATCTCCCCTCCTGAATCCCCTCAGGGATTTCTGTTTGCCTGGTTACCATCATGTCTGGCATACAGTAGGTATTTAGAAAATACTTGATGAAATTAGGGCACCTAGGTGGCTCAGTCGGCTAAACCTCTGCCTTTAGCTCCCATCGTGATCCCAGGGTCCTCGGATGGAGCCCCATGTCAGGCTTCCTGCTCAGCTGGGAGACTGCTTCTCCATCTCCCTCTGCCCCTCCCTAGCCCTGCTTGTGCTCTTTCTCTCTCTCTCTCTCTCAAATAAATAAAACTAAAAAAAAAAAAAAAAAACCAACCAACCAAACAAACAAACAAAAACTTGCAGGATTAATGTCTACATGATATTTAGAGGGACTAAAATCCAAACACTGGTTCTGCCTCTTGTGGCAGTCAAAAACATTTCACTGAAGGCCTACTAAGTGCTGGGGCTAGCTACTTTGTTTTCAACGCTGTGCGTCTTGGTTTCCATATATGAAAATGAAGGATATCTGGATCCCCAGGATTCTCAGGGCCCTAGGCTGGTGCAGGTGTTGGAGATACTTCGGGGACTAGGGTTTGAGGGTCCTGGACTCACTAGGCTCAGAAAGGACAAGAAGAAGATTACCTGGAGTCTCATAGCTCTAGTAGGATTAGGGTGCCATAGTAACGCTCCCTTCTGGCCTGACACTCCTCCCCTAACCCCTCCCACTTTCTAGCATAACCCAGATCTCCTTCTGCCCTCTCTTCCCCCTAGACCCTCTGTGGATGGCAAGAGAATATCTCCTCCCTCTCTAAGGCACATGCCACATGCGACTTGAGCGATGCCGTGTCAAGGGATTGCATCAGATCTGGAACAAGTACAGGCACATTCCGTCTACCCCTGGGCTATGCTGCTCTCCTCTGCTCCCCCCACCCCTCTTGTCCACTCTGCTGGCTCCCCTGCACCCACTCTCCTGGATTGTACGCCCTCCCCCAACCCTCACATCCAAGGATAAGTCCCCCCCCGCCCCACACACACACCCTGCCGCCAGACTTTGTCTCAGGGCATTCCAGTCTCTGTGAGATTTCAGAAGCATCCCTGGCTTCTCTGAGCCTCAGTTTCCCCATCTGCAATCTGTAACATCTCACTTTGGCCAAGCCTCACCTTGTCTTGGCATAAACCAGGCCACCAGCCTCCCATCAGCCCCAACGGGAGCTGTTCTTGTCTGTTTCACAGATGGGGAAACAGAGGCTCGGTGGCAGGCCTGGGCCCCTAGGACTCAGAACCACTGGTTAGATGATGGTAGCTGCCTAGGGGACAGAGGTCTCTTAGATTTCACTCACGCTTTGGAGTGAGTATCCGGACTGGAGCTGTAAGGTTGAGGTCAGAGTTTGAATCACCCCAGCTTTGGTTCAACCGCAGCCTGGTCTGCAGGTGTTCGTAGTGTTTCCGAAACTCCTGGGCTCTGGAGATGTCCGTACTGGAGTGTGCATCTGAGGGTCCTGGAAAGGCTGGGAGGCGCTCCTGGGCCAGAGACAGGGCACCTCCCGAAGGCAGCCACGAGAACATCAGCAGCACTGGCAGCATGGGTGAGGAGTGTGGTGCCCTTGTCCAGCTGTGCCGAACTAGCTGAGCTCTGAACTGAGACACCGGACGCTGCTGGACTGGCCTTTATAACCCCCGGACTTTGTCCGCCCCCGCCTGCCTGGTCCCTTCCGCCCTGGGTGCAGAGTAAACACTCCGGGGACCATAGTTGGCTGAGTCTTGGGCTGCTTTTCAGGGGGAGGCCCTTCTGGGGGGATTTCTCCTGGAGAAGCAGGGGTACCCTCCCCCTAGAAGCCTCTCTGAACCTCAGTATCCTCTTCTATGAGATAGGGACTTCCAGCTTGGTGGGCTGGTGGAAAGAATGCTTTTGTGAAAAAAAAAAAAAAAAGACTTAATTAGCTACCAACTATATGCTAAATTCCACAGCAGCACCTTAAGTGGTGGTGTTCTCCCTCATGGGATTCTTGCTCTCCCTTCTTGATTAGGACCAAAGACTGAAGATGTTGAAAAACAAAGGAAGCAGAGGAGAAAAGGACAGGAAGAGCTAGAAAATACAACCTAAATCAAGTCAGTCCTCTCCATCCTGTCTCCGTTTCTTCATCTGGAAAATGAGAACTGAGTCTTTCAAGTTCAAATGAGGTAGAAGGGACAGGGCCAGATACATAGGAGGTATGTAGTTAACTGGGTGTGTTTGCAGTCACTCATCCTTAGCTGGAACTCCAGCTAAGTTAAGTTAGAACTTAACTTAGGGGAACTCCTACTTGTTCCTCAAAACCCTACTCAAAAAACCCCTTCTCTGACACTACCTTCCCAGGCTCAGCTGGGTGCTCCCAACCCCTATCCTTTCCCCCAGCCCAGCCTTGACCTCACAGCCCTGGGCATGTCTGTGCTTGGCTCTGTCTGCCCCAGACTGGAGGGAGGCCCTTAGCCAGAGCTGAAGCTACTCTGCGACCCAGTCTCTTGGCTCTGGGCCCAGAGCAAGTTGGCGGGGAATTGGAGTGCTGGGGTTTAGGTCAGGGAGGGCTAGTGCGTCAGATCCAGACCCCAGATGGTGGACGGCCAAGGGGTGCCCCAGAAAGACCCAGGTCTTCCCCTCAGAGCCTTCTCCAAGGTTCAGGCCCCCTGGCCTCACCCCTAGTGCGTCAGATCCAGACCCCAGATGGTGGACGGCCAAGGGGTGCCCCAGAAAGACCCAGGTCTTCCCCTCAGAGCCTTCTCCAAGGTTCAGGACCCCTGGCCTCACCCCTCGTGCCTGCATCTAGCTTCCTGGCCAGAGAGAAGACGGAAAGCTGTGTGAGATAGATGGAGGGGGTGTGTCAAGTGTGATGGAGTGTGCGCAGGCGAGAGACACAAGGATGTGCTGGGGGGCGCACACAGCAAGTCCCCCCTGGGCGAAGAGGGTCAGGACTTCCCCAACCCCAGAAAGCACCCACTGGGAAGACTTAGTCCCCCCTGAGTCTCAATCTCAGCCTCTGTGAAGTGGCATCATCACCCAGCTATGGGTCCCAATGTCCCCCCACTCCTTGCTCCGTGATGCTCTGGGCCTTCAGGTGCTTTGTAAACACACTGGTTCCCGCCCCGTCACTTCGATCCTGACGGGGGCTGTTGGGAAGGACAGCCTCTTGCCTCACCAGCTTGGCACACACAGTAAGTGCTTAGTAACGGGGCTTGGACCGACCAGACAAGGCCCGGGGCCACTTCACAGCCACACTGCCGTGCCCTCTGCAGAGGCCGGGCCCTGAAGGCAAGCCAGAGTGCTGAGTAATCCGAACTGGTAGGGACAGGTCAGCAAGGGGCACCAGTGGCTAGACCTGACCTAACCTGGGGGTTAGGTGGGGCAAAGGGGGCACTGTCCTAATAGGCATCCTTGCAAGATCAATGGTGGCGAGACGTCAACTTTCCCTAGCCTCTGCCCTCAGACACTGTTAACACACTTTTCCATTACTGAATAAGGGAACCAAACCAAGAGGAGGCAAGGAGGTGCGTAAGGTCGTAGGGGCGAGTCCACGCTGGAGACCTCACATATATCCAACTCCTGGCTGGTCATCTGTTTCCCTGGCATTTCTAAGCCTGGGATAGGATTCTGAAGTTCCCTGTGTCTACGACTGTTTCCCGCCACCCCCCCCCCCCCAAATTTCAAAGCCTTGTGAAGAGTTTTCCCTTATCAGGTCCCAACAGATTAGACATTTGTCAGCTCCAGAGAAGCTGGCCTGGATTGATGTTCTGGCCCACTCCTCCCTGGCCATGACACGCGGGACAAGGGGCATCAACTGGCAGAACCTCAGTTTCCCCATCTGTAAAACGTGGTAAAGGCACTCTGTGTCAGGGTTGTAGGGAGAACACACAGGGAGTGAGAGTGTCTGTACAAGCTGTGTGTCACCCTGATCGTGATTCAGATCCCAGTGCCACCCACTTTGCTGTGTGACCATAGGCAAATTACTCAAACTCTCTGTGCATCAGAACAAAGGCCGTGTGTTGTGAGGAAGGAGAACATTCAGTACAGAACTCTTACCATTCTTAACTCGGTGCACTCATAAGAGCCGCCACAGACAGGGCACCAGGTCGCATACCAAGGACAGGAATCCCACGGTTTCTGGGCCCTCTCTGTCCGCTGCCACTCCCCCTAGGCAGACGCCCCCCTCCCCCGGCAGATGCCCCTTGGTGGACACTAACCTCTCACAAAGATGCATAAGAAATCACATATTTCAGCTGTTTTATTAGCTTTCTGGGGTGTAATTTGGACAAAGCCCACTGGACCGTGGGGTCCCAGTCATGGGGGTTTTGGACAAGGCACTCACAGGAACTCTGGGCCTCAGGGAGAAGGCAACCAGGGGGGCCAGGGGCCAGGCCCTCCCTTGGGGACAGAAGACGCTGTCACCTGCAGCAGGAAAGTTTTCTCTGAAAGAGAGATTTAGGAGCAGCTAGAAACCCGAGATGTTAAGGGAGCCCCAGAAACACAGCAGGTACCTCCAGGGCAGGCCGAAAGTCAACTCTGTTCCCCAAAATCTCCTCTAATGCCCAGGGATACCACCTGCCTTGAGAGCAAAGAGCCCAATTTCAAACCAGCTTTCCCAGGGATTTCCTCAAGACAAAGTATGTGGGCCACGAAAGCCACTTGCTCTGGAGCCCACCCCTCAGACGCTTGGGTGACTCCAGCCCAAGCAGTGAGGAGCCACGGCCACCTCCCAGAGCCTGGGGTTGCTTCTCTCTTTCCCATCCCATCCTGTTTCTCTGTGTCCCATACGTATGGGGGACGCAGGCACTTCTGTGGGTCTCTGGGCAGCTGAAGGGATGTTTGGTGAGGAGAGGGAGGAAGAGAAATGGATTTGGGGAAGAAGGAACAACTAAAGGCTGGACTGGAGTCCCGCGAGATCTGTGAGGCCTCTACCCTCAGCTTGTGACCGGTGAGCCTCAGTTTCCCTGTCTGTAAAAGGAGATAATGGCAGCCCCTCACATGGTTGGAAGGAGGACTCATAGGCTATGAGTGAGTCAGGGGACAACGTGCACTCAGCATCTGTTAGGAATTAAGTTTCAAGTCAAGGCCATTGGCAAGTGCCCTCCTGACCCAAAAGGTTGCCATTCTGACCTGTGGGCTTGGGGCCAAAATGGCAGCATTATGGTCAGGCTAAGAGAAATATCCCAAATGCTTTTTACTCGGTCTTCCTGGTGGCTCCGGCGCTCCAGGGGCCAGCATGGTACACCCAGGTTGGACAAGGAGCTGACTCCCAGGCTCCCGGCCCTTCAAGCTACTGTAGGAAACACAGTGGGCTTGGCGCCACTGGAGACAGTGGGAGTAGGGCCTGCATAAAGCAGGATCTCTCATGGGCAGGAGAGATGCTAAACTGGAGGTTTCCTGTGGAGACAGAAAGAGAAACTGGCCACTCGTGGGCCTCCTTATGTGCAGGGCACAGGGTACCAGACCACACAGGATGCCCAGTTTCCAGATTCCTTGGACCCTCAGGATCCCTAGACAGCTCCCGACCCAGGTCTTGAGGACAACTGCAGAGTGGGCCTGTGGTTTTAGGGCCCTTGGCCTAGTTGCTAGGCTACTCTGTCCGAGAGGACAGAGGTTTACTTGGAAATACACAGTCTGGGCGAGCCCAAGGAGGGTTCAGAGCCCTTCCTGGAGCCTGACACTTGCCCGATCCCCCAAATCCTCCCCCTACCCCAGGATCCTAGGTAGCCCAGTTCTCCAGGGCACCTTCTGCTGGCAACTTTAGCTGCGTTTGGCCCTCGACTGCCTCCAACCTGGAACCAACCTGAGCGGGTTCTGCCCACCTTCTCCCCACCCTCACATGCAGATCCCCAGCCAAGGGCAAGAACCATGCCCTCCCAGTGCCGGCCTCTCTGGGTTCCGCAGGTGCTGTGTGCTTTCAGGAGAGTCCCTGGCCCCTCTGGGCTTCTGGTTCCCCATCTGTGATCAGGATGGGGTTATAACAATCCCATGTTGGCCGAGCCCTCCCCTGTCTGGCCACAGATGAGCCTGCTAGCTCCTTCATCGGTCCCAGTGGAGGATAGGATATTGCTACTGAGCTCACAACTGGTTCAGCAGTGTGTCTCTAAGACACAGAACCACTGGTTGCATGTGGGGACTGCCCGGAAGGGTCTCTGAGACTTCATCCACACTTCAGGATGCGGCTGGGGTGTGAGTCTTTCAAGTTCTTGGTCAACAGCAGCATAGTCGGGGTGTCCTGGAAGTGTTTCGGCAACTTCTGGAATCTGGGGACATCCAGCCTGAATTGCATCTTGGAGGGTCCTGGGAAGGTCCTGGGCCAGGGATAGGGCATGGCTCCCGTGGTAGCCCCCCAGGGCGTCGGCAGCATCGGGGATCAACGTGATGGTGTTGATTCCTGCCCTGGCATGGCTGTGCTCCTTACTCTCTGAGCTGGGATTGACACTGTAGGACCAAACTTCATAGTCTGAACTTACCCATCCCAGCCCGCCCAGCATCTCCTGCCTGCCCCGGCGTACAGACTAAACTTAGTCAAGAGGTCACAGCGGGGCCTCGTTCCAGGGATGTATTCCCGATGAAGCTGGGGAACCACTTGGAACCTCAGTATCCTCCTCCATAAAAAGAGAACATCGTCTCAGCCTGGTGGACTGGTGGAAAGAATGCTTTTGTCAAAGAAGACTTAGTACAATGTCATTGTGTGCTAAGCTCCATGGCAGGAGCTTAAGAGCTGGCCTTCTCCCTCATGGGATTCTTGCTCTCCCTTCCTTTCCTGGTTAAGACCAAAGGCTGGAGATGTTGAAAAACTAAGGAAGCAGAGGAGAAAGGGACAGAAAGAACCAGAAAATACAACCTTAGCCAAGTCAGTCCTCTTCATCCCATCTCCGTTTCTTCACCTGGAAATGAGAACTGAGACTTTCACTGCAGAGAAATTCAAACGAGGGAGGAGGGACAGGGTCAGGTACATAAGAGGTATGTAGTTAACTGGGTGTGTTTGCAGTCACTCATCCTTAGCTGGAACTAAGTTAAGTTAGAACTTAACTTAGGAGAACTCCTACTTGCTCCTCAAAACCCTACTCAAAAAGCCCCTTCTCTGACACTACCTTCCCAGGCTCAGCTGGGTGCTCCCAACCCCTATCCTTTCCCCCAGCCCAGCCTTGACCTCACAGCCCTGGGCATGTCTGTGCTTGGCTCTGTCTGCCCCAGAGGGGAGGGAGGCCCTTAGCTAGAGCTAAATCTACTCTGGGACCCAGTCTCTTAGCTCTGGGCCCAGAGCAGAGCTGGCAGGGAATTGGAGTGCTGGGGTTTAGGTCAGGGAGGGCTGGTGCGTCAGATCCAGACCCCAGATGGTGGACGGCCAAGGGGTGCCCCCAGAAAGACCCAGGTCTTCCCCTCAGAGCCTTCTCCAAGGTTCAGGCCCCCTGGTCCCACCCCCTGTGCCTGCATCTAGCTTCCTGGCCAGAGAGAAGACAGAAAGCTGTGTGAGATAGATGGAGGGGGTGTGTCAAGTGTGATGGAGTGTGCGCAGGTGAGAGACACAAGGATGTGCTGGGGGGAGCACACAGCAAGTCCCCCCTGGGCGAAGAGGGTCAGGCCTTCTTCCACCCTTAGCATGCACCCACTGGGGAGACTTGGGCCCCCCGAGTCTCAGTCTCAGCTTCTGTACAGTGAGATTATCACCCAGCTTCAGAAGGGTCCCAAAGTGTCCCGAGGGATACCCCAGCAAGCAGAAGGTGCTTAAACTGGCTCCTGCCAAGGCCACTTCCAGCCAGATTGCAGCTGGTTGGGAGGTTGGACCCAGCCTCTTTCCATTCAGACCCAGTGGCTTTCTAGAGTTAAGAAAGCCAGGGCCCTGGCGGGGGGTGGGCAAGTGCGATAGCAAGAGTTGTAGGAGGCAATCCCACCAGGTCCCCCCTGGCCATGCAGGCCCCTCTCTGGGTCTTGTCGGAAGGCCTAGGTCCCCAGGGACATAGAAGTTGGAGGCCTGGAAGGGTTTCTCCAAAGACATCTCTACTCGCCCCCTAGCTCTCCTAGGAGGCTGTCAGGTTTGAGGCTCCGTGGAAAAGTAACAGACGGCTCAACATTTTCAAGTGAATGGTGGAGTGACATGTGGCAGTTGTGCTGCTGTCACCTCTGTTTTTTCAAGAACATTCTGACCACCACCCAAGGAGACCTCGTCCCTCTGAGCAGCCACTTCCCCTCCGCTTCCCCCAGCCCCTGGCAAACACCAATCAGCTTTCTGTCTCTCTGGATCTTTCCGGTCTGGACATTTCATATTAAGTGTGCTGCAGTTTCCAATGTAGTGGGGCGCGGGGTAGGGTTCCGCACGCCAACAATTCTCCAACAATGGGTGTCCTACGATGCCACTTAATCCTGAAACCACCTACCTGGGTCAGATCCCACAGATTCGGGGTTCCATCCTAGAAGACTGTCTCCACTTCAGATGCCCAGGGCTCATCCAGGAGTCCTGGATGCGGTCCCGATAGACTGGCTTTAACCAGAGGTTTCCAGGACTCCCTGTCCTTGGGTTCGGTTGCTTTTCCAGAGCATCTCACAGAGCTCAGGAAACCTGTTCCTGCACTTACTGATTTATGCAAAGGATGCTAAAGGATACAAATCAGTAGCCAGAGGAAGACATGCATAGGGCAAGGTATGTGCAAGGGGTGCCCTCTCCCCAAATCCCCATTTCGATCAACCTGGAAGCTCTTTGGGGAGCCCCACCCCCCTTTTTTAAAAAAAATTATTTATTTATTTGAAAGAGAAATTACAAGTAGGCAGAGAGGCAGGCAGAGAGAGGCGGGAAAGCAGGCTCCCCGCTGAGCAGAGAGCTCGATGCAGGACTCAATCCTAGGACCCTGAGATCATGACCTGAGTGGAAGGCAGAGGCTTAACCCACTGAGACACACAGGCGCCCCCACCCTTTGGGTTTGTATGGAAGCTTCCTCACGTAGGCATGATTAAGTCATTGGTGGCTTAGGCCTCCAGCCGCTCTCTCCTCCCCTGAGGTCAGGGTGGGGGTTGGGACTGAAAGTTCAACTCTCTAATCACAGGGTTAGGTGTCTTCCAGAAGTCAACCGCATGAGGAAAATAACCCAAAAGACCTCTTTGCAGCCCTTGGGGCACCTGGTTGGCTCCTTTGGTAAAGCATTGAACTCTTAATCTCAGGGTGGTGAGTTCAAGCCCTATGGGGGAAGGATAGGTGTGGAGCCTACCTAAAAAAAAAAAGGATACAATTACACTCTGATCATAGGAATTCCAAGAGTCAAAAACCAAACGCATATTTCTTATTGTGAGTGACAGTGTCACATGCAAATGTGGAATCATACAACAGGTGGCCTTTCATGCCCGGCTTCCTTCACTGAGCAGGACGTTTTCACTGTTCATCCGTGGTCTAGGGTGTGTCAGGGTTTCATTCCTTTTTACGGCTGAGTAATATTCCACCAGATGGACAGACCATGTTGTGTTCATCTCTTCATCCATTGATGGTCGTGTGGATTGTTTTCACCTTTTGGTGACTATGAGCAGGGTTGCTGGGAACATTCATATGCAAAGATATGAGGCCCTGTTGGGGAAAGGCCCAGAAGTGGCATTGTTGGGTCAAATCGTGATTCTGTGTTTAACGTTTCAAGGAGTGGCCTGAATATTTTCCACAGCCTCTGCCTTCCCCTCCCCCCCTTTTTAAAATATTTTATTTATTTATTTGACTGACAGAGATCACAGGTAGGCAGAGAGGCAGGCAGAGAGAGGGGTGGGGAGGGAGCAGGCTCGCCACTGAGCAGAGAGCCAGATGCGGGGCTCGATCCCAGGACCCTGGGATCATGACCTGAGCTGAAGGCAGAGGTTTTAACCCATTGAGCCACTCAGGTGCCTCCCCTCTTTTTTTTTTTAAAAGATTTCATTTACTTATTTGACAGAGGGAGAGAGAGATCACAAGTAGGCAGAGGCAGGCAGAGAGAGAGAGGGGGAAGCAGGTTCCCTACCAAGCAGAGAGCCCGACATGGGGCTTGATCCCAGGACCCTGAGACCATGACCTGAGCCTAAGGCAGAGGTTCAACCCACTGAGCCACCCGGGCACCTCTGCCTTTTTCCTTTTAAACTTTTTTTGAGCTATGACTTCCATAAAAGCAAAAGAAAGCCATTCTGGTGTTTGTCTTGATGGCATTTCGCACACAGTAGGCCTGTGGGACCACTTCCCAGATGAGGTTCCAGAACATTCCAGGCCCAGGAACCCTCTAGGCCCCCTCCTGTCACTCTCCCTATCCCTGGAATAACAACCAGGCCCACTTCTGTGACTGCGGACGAGTTTGCCCGATTTCCAGCCTCTTATAATACAACCAGCCCGAGTGTTCTCCTCACGGCCCGTCGTCTTTCACCCAACGCCATGGCCGAGACACTTGTTCTTTCTTTCCCCTGTGGTCCATCCTTTTCCCTTGCTATGCCCATCCAGGAGAGGAGCTGTCACTTTACAAGCAGGACCAGTAATTAATGTATTTCTGGAATTTCCCGATGGAACACAGCGCCACGGAGGGCCTGGGGGATCCCCAGGGACAGGGAAAGGGGGGACATAAGCTCTTTGGTGTTTCCGGTTCACCAGACTCTGGAATGCTGACAGCCAGGCCCATCTGGCTCCCTGTTACAACATCATTAGCAGATGACCTCATAGCCAGCCCCATGGCCAAGCCAGGAGGGGCAGTGGGACGGACTGTGGGCAGCCGGCCATCTATGAGCTCAGCAGCCCGGGACCCTGCATTCCTCGCTGGCAGCTTCCGTGGGTCCTCAGGGGCCAGTCCAAGGCGGGCGTAAACAGCATGTAGGCCAGGGGTCAGGCCGTCCCTGCCACCAGGCTTGGCCCCAAGCCGCCCAGAATTTTCTCTCATCACCTACTCTTGGCCATAGTCACCCTCGTCAAACACACACAACACACAACAGAACACACACCCACTTTTATTGTTTGTTTCTTGTAACAGGAGGCACACAGTCACGGCAGGAGGTCCAGAAGAGGCAAGAAAAAAAAAAATCAGGTTATTTGAAAATTTCCTCTGAGCTCACAGGACAAGGGAGAATTGATATCCCAAAACTCCCCTCTGGGTCACCAGGCACCTGTGCCATCTAGAGGGTTCCACAGCCAGCCCTGGGGTCAAATCCTGGCTCAGGCCTCCAGATGCCCAGCAGATCTGGAAGCATTGCTAACCTCTTCCCAAGGTCGGTTTCTCAGTAGTACCCGCTTAGAGAGTAGCACTGAGTAGATGAGGCTTGAGAGGAGTTGTAATCCCAGTATTTTAGAATTAATAACTATCATGAGGATGCGTGGTTGGGAGGCAATGTCTGCTTTAGCCGGAGTTGGGTTGAGCGAGGCCCGGGCAAGCTTGCTCAGAAAGAATGTCTCCTTCCAACGAACTATTTATCATTAAACCCCAGCTTTGATGTCCTATCTTCCAACAAGCATTCCCCCTTCTCTCTCTGGGTTCCCTCAAGCTGAGGGGCCTCTCTCTGACACTATGCTGCCGGAACTCTGCTTTGACATGAACAGTATTTTGAGCTCAAAGCAATCAAAACCCAGCGGATTCAGACAAAGCTCACTTCCTCTCCCTCAACTGCTTGCTTGTACCAGGAAGAGGGCTAATTTTTTTTTTAAAGATTTTATTTATTTATTTGACAGAGAGAGAGACAGCGAGAGAGGGAACACAACCAAGGGGAGTGTGAGAGGGAGACACGGGCCTCCCGCGGAGCAGGGAGCCCGACACGGTGCTCGATCCCACGACCCCGGGGTCGAGACCTGAGCTGAAGGCAGATGCTTAACGGCTGAGCCACCCAGGTGCCCCTGCCTGGAAGAGGGCTATTTTAAAAAATTCTTTTAATTCGGGCACCTGCGTGGCTCAGTTGGTTAGGCAGCTGCCTTCGGCTCGGGTCATGATCACTGAATCCTGAGATCGAGGCCCGCATCGGGCTCCCAGCTCTACGGGGAGTCTGCTTTTCCCTCTGACCTTCTCCTCTCTCATGCTCTCTCTCGCTGTCTCTCTCTCTCAAATAAATAAATAAAATTAGGGGAAAAAATTCTTCTAATTCAATTTAGTTAACATACACTGTATTATTAGTTTCAGGGGTAGAACTTAGTGATTCATCAGTTGCATATAAAACCTGGGGTTCATTCCATCCAGTGGCCTCCTTAATGCCCATCACTCAGTTTCCCCATCCCCGGACTCACCTAAGGAAGAGAACTATTAACAGAGATTCCTCTCCACCTAAGCAACTCGCCTACATAATAGGGCGATCTTTGTTTTCCAAACATGTCCTCCCACTTTCCTGCTAGTGGTCTTTCTCCCTTTTCCTCCTCAGCCTCCCCCACCCCCCGCCCTGAGTTCATGTCATCATGGAGTTGTCTCGCTGTCTCTGGCACTCCCATGTCTGTGTGGATTCCCCGGACATATGCACGCTATTAAATTTGATTTTCTCAGTCCGCCTGGGTGGCTCAGTGGGTTAAGCCTCTGCCTTCGGCTCAGGTTATGATCCGCAGGGTCCTGGGATCAAGTCCCGCATCGGGCTCTCTGCTCAGCGGGGAGTCTGCTTCCTCCTCTCTCTCTGCCTGTCTCTCTGCCTACTTGTGATCTCTGTCTGTCAAATAAATAAATAAAATCTTTAAAAAATTTTGATTTTCTCCTGTTAATCTGTCTCATGTCAGTTGGATTCTTAGTCCCACTAGAGGGACCTTGAAAGACAGAATTCTTCCTCCCCAACACTTGGCCTGTGGCCGCGTCCCTCCAAACTCTGTTTCCGTCTTTACACGGCTTTCTCCTCTTCCCTGTCTCTCCTCTTCCCTCGCTAAGGACACCTGTCATATTTAAGGCCCACTGTAAATCCAGAGTGATGTCATTCCCGATTTTAACTCATCCGCAAATGCGCTTTTGCCGGCTAAGGTCGCATTCACAGGGACTGAGGGGTGGATAGCCAGATCAGGTATGGTCCAGAAAAGGGCCCTAAAAGCAGCTGAGAGACATCCACAGCAGCAAATGGGGGTGGCAAGGGCTTGGGAGGGGGATGCCTACTTCCGCGGAGTGTGGAAGAAAGAAATAAATACCAAGGGGGACATTTCTGAGCCCCTATCACATGTCAAGTGCTTAAGACACATCTCTATAAAACGCGAGGCATTCGATGTGTGTCTCCATTTCACAAATGAGACACTGAGGCCGGAGAGGTGGGCTTGCCAAGGTCACAGGGCTGGCAGCCAGTGGGGTGGGGGCTGGAGTCCCTTACAGCCAAACCCAAGCCGGCTCTACCTCCCTCAGCATCCCTAACATGAAGGTATATGGCCGCCCTGAGGTTGAGCTTGAGATGCGGTGGAGAAGAAGAAGATTCTCACCCCACCCTTCCGAGTTCTTGGCGGAGACCTCCTATAATAAAAAACAGGTTAAGAAGAGAAAAACCGAAGTTTAACATGTATACCTCAAATATACACAAGAAAGACCCAGGAAAACAGGAAACACCAATTTTAGTATATGTGCTGCTGAAGCGACCCAGGAAAACAGGAAACTCCAGAGATGACCCAAGCCATCACCTTAAATACCATCTCCAGCTAAAGACAAAAGAAAGCTGTTGGGGGTGAGGCTTCAGGCTGGCTATGAGCTTCTCCATTGATAATATTCTCTTGTGATTTGGAGCCAGCCTTCTTGTCCTGCTACAGAGAGGGACACACTCTTATAAATGGAGACCCTCCTTATAAATGTAAATTTTCCTTACAAAAGGGTCACTTCTACTCTGCTTTTCCAGAGCTTTTCCTGCATCTGCAGTTTCTCACAACAGTCCTTATGCCAAAGAGGCATTTTCTGCCGTGCTACCTCCGGATGGGAATGATACACACGTACTGTGGGGCGTATGATGGGCTTGCAATACTTGGGCATTGTAGGACAAATCCATGCTCAGGGAAAGGAGACTCAGGTTCAAATCCTGATTTTTGTCAGTTCCTGGCTGTGTGATCTTGGGCAGGTGTCTTGACAAATACTACCTTAACATCTATCACAACCAGGGGGCTCCTTTCAAGTGGCAAGAGAAGGCTCTGGGTATGGAAGGAGTAGAGAAAAGGGAACTCCTGCTGGGGGACATGGCCTATGCAAAGGCCCTGAGGTTGGAAACTCTCACACAGACAACCTGGAGGTGATGCCCTGGCTCAGGAACTTGAAAGCAGACCCAGGCCCGAGAGGCTACTCAGTGCAGACGAGCCTGTTTGAAACCCAGGTTTGGCTTCTCCTCAGCTCTGTGAGCAGGTGAGCTCTTTACATCCTAGATTCTTTTTCTTGTCAAGGGCAATTTTCCTCACCTGGAGAGCTTTATTTGTGACTCTTTGGGATCAAGGTAAGATGAAAAACCTGTGAGCATGTAGAGGCACCCCGAAAACTACCCAATTGATGGCAAGGGCGGCTACTTGAGCAAAGTCAGTTTCATTATTTAAAAAAAAGACAGGGGCACCTGGGTAGCTCAGTGGGTTAAAGCCTCTGCCTTCGGTTCAATCATGATCTCAGGGTCCTGGGATCGAGCCCTGAGTCAGGCTCTCTGCTCAGTGGGGAGCCTTCTTCCCTCCCTCTCTGCCTGCCTCTCTGCCTACTTGTGGTCTCTGTCTGTCAAATAAATAAATAAAATCTTAAAAAAAAAAAAGACAAATTTTTTTACTGTGTAAAAGACATACAACATAAAATATATCATTTTAACCATTTCAAAACGTGCAATTCAGTGCATTATAGCACATTCACAGGGTGGTGTAACCACCACATCTGTCTAGTTCCAGAATCTTTCATCACCGCAAAAGGAAATCCCATCGCATTCACTGTTACCTTCCCGCCCCCTGCCCCTGCCAACCAGCAATATACTTTCTGTCCCTATAATTTTGCCTCTTCTGAATATCTCATGCAAGTGGAATCATATAATCTTTATATTATATTTTGGCAATCATGACCAGTGCTGCTGGGAACATGCCTGTACAAGGTTAGTCTGACCCCCTGTGTCCAGTTCTCTCGAGCCCATACTGAGGAGTGGAATTCCTGGGCCATGTGATGGTTTTATGTCTAACTTGCTGAGAAACTGCCAAACCTTCTCTTGTCAGTTTTATCTTCGTTATGAAACACTTCAGATATACACAAAAGTATCAATCCTAAAATAACAAACACTCACCTACCTCATACCCAGTTAAAGAAACAGTCCCCCTAAGAGTTGCAGCCCCTGTACACCCCCCATTATCCATCCACCATGCTCTCCTCTCCAGTCTCAGGGAACCCTCTCTCTGCAAATGGGATTTGATCATCCCCAGGCGTATTTACAAACTATTACATATATATTTTTAAGGGGTAGGCTTATTTAAAACTTTACCAGCAAGGGGGGGTGCCTGGCTGGCTCAGTCAGTGGAGTGTGTGACTCTTGATCTCAGGGTTGTGGGTTCGAGCCCCATGTTGTGTGTAGAGATTACTTAAAAATGAAATCTTAGGGGCGCCTGGGTGGCTCAGTGGGTTAAGCCGCTGCTTTCGGCTCGGGTCATGATCTCAGGGTCCTGGGATCGAGTCCCACATCGGGCTCTCTGCTCAGCGGGGAGCCTGCTTCCTCCTCTCTCTCTCTGCCTGCCTCTCTGCCTACTTGTGATCTCTGTCTGTCAAATAAATAAATTAAAAAAATCTTTAAAAAAAAATGAAATCTTAAAAAAAAAAAAAAACCCAAAAGCCTTTTATCAGCAAAATGGTAGAGTGGACAGCTCCCAACTTCTCCTCCTCCCACAGGAACATCAAACAAAAACTAACAGAATTCACTTTGTCAGAATCTGGAAAACAGTCAAAAGTTTGCAGCAACTAAGCAAATATTGAAGCAAAAAGAAAGGAAGGAAGGAAGGAAGAAAATTTCAAAAATTTGAAAATGGTAGGAGGGTGACTCAGTGGTTGGGTGTCTGCCTTGGGCTCAGGTTGTGATCCCGTGGTCTTGGGATCAAGCCCCATGCTGGGCTCCCTGCTCAGCAGGGGTCTGCTTCTCCCTCTCCCACTCCTCTTGCTTGTGTTTCCTCTCTCGCTGTCTCTCTCTCTCTCTCTCTCTCGGTCAAATAAATAAATAAATAAAATCTTTAAAAATGAAAAGAAAATGGTAGGAAAGCTTTTTAAAAAATTTTTTTAAATGATCTTGGGGCGCCTGGGTGGCTCAGTGGGTTAAGCCTCTGCCTTCGGTTCAATCATGATCTCAGGGTCCTGGGATGGAGCCCCGAATTGAGCTCTTTGCTCAGCGGGGAGCCTGCTCCTCCCCCATCGCCTGCCTCTCTGTCTACTTGTGATCTCTCTCTCTCTGTCAAATAAATAAATAAAATCTTTTAAAAAATAAAAAAAGATTTTATTTATTTATTTGACAGAGAGATCACAAGTAGATAAAGAGGCAGGCAGAGAGAGAGGGGAAAGCAGGCTCTCTGCTGAGCGGAGAGCCCGACTCGGGGCTCTATCCCAGGATTCTGGGATCGTGACCTGAGCCGCAGGCAGAGGCTTTAACCCACTGAGCCACCCAGGCGCCCCAATAAAATCTTTTTTAAAAAGATTTTTATTTATTTGAGACAGAGAGAGACAATACAAGCAGGGAGGAGGTCAGAGGGAGAGGAAGAAGCAGACTTCCTGCCAAGTAGGGAGCCTGATGTGGGGCTGGATCCCAGGACCCTGAGATCATGACCCGAGCCAAAAGCAACCGCTCCACTGACTGAGCCACCCAGGCTCCCCTGAAAAGGGTAAGAAAGCTTTGTGGCATTTTTACTTGCCCTTGCCAAGAGATGACACCCTTGCCAAAGATGTTCTTGCCCTCCCCAGCTCAGTAGTGAGTTAACAAAAGCAACCTGTGTTTCTGGTGCTAAACCCTGATCCTGATCCCTGATTCTGGAGAAGGGAGAGCAGATCTTATTCACAAATTATTTCATAGGTCTGTTCTAACCTACTCAGGGCTTCTTGAAGCACTGACACAGAGTGCTCCTCTCTGAATTAACTCAGAGCTCAGGCCAGAAAAGTGGTGTGGATTGCTCAAAAACACTGCAAGATGAACTCATAACCTGCAAACATGTAGGATGAAAGATCATGGTCAAAATCAAGTACCTACACAATGTATTTTTTCAATGAAATTCAATTAATCAACATATAATGTGTTATTTGTTTCAGGGGTATAGGTCTGTGATTCTTCAGGCTTATTAATACCCAGTGAATACTTGGGTATTCACAAATTAAATAATACAGTCTTCAACAATTTAAAGATAAAAACAAAAACAGCAAGCAAAGAAAGCCAAAGTTGGTGGCATCACAATTCCGGACTTCAAGCTCTATTACAAAGCTGTCATCATCAAGACAGTATGGTACTGGCACAAAAACAGGCACACAGATCAATGGAACAGAATAGAAAGCCCAGAAATAGACCCTCAACTCTATGGTCAACTCATCTTTGACAAAGCAGGAAAGAATGTCCAATGGAAAAAAGTCTTTTCAACAAATGGTGTTGGGAAAATTGAACAGCCACATGCAGAAAAATGAAACTGGACCATTTCCTTACACCACACACGAAAACAGCCTCCAAACGGATGAAAGACCTCAATGCGAGAAATCAAAATCCTTGAGGAGAACACAGGCAGCAACCTCTTCGACCTCATCTGCAGCAACTTCTTCCTAGAAACATTGCCAAAGTAAGGGAAGCAAGGGCAAAAATGAACTATTGGGACTTCGTCAAGATCAGAAGCTTTTGCACAGCAAAGGAAACAATCAACAAGACCAAAAGAAAACCGACAGAATGGGAGAAGAGATTTGCAAATAACATATCAGATAAAAGGCTACTATCCAAAATCTATAAAGAATTTTATACTCAACACCCAAAGAACAAATAATCCAGTCAAGAAATGCGCAGAGGGGGCACCTGGGTGGCTCAGTGGGTTAAGCCGCTGCCTTCGGCTCAGGTCATGATCTCAGGGTCCTGGGATCGAGTCCCGCATCGGGGTCCCTGCTCAGCAGGGAGCCTGCTTCCCTCTCTCTCTCTCTCTGCCTGCCTCTCTGTCTACTGTGATCTCTCTCTGTCAAATAAATAAATAAAATCTTTAAAAAAAAAAAAAAGAAAGAAATGCACAGAGGACACGAACAGACATTTCTGCAAAGAAGACATCCAGATGGCCAACAGATACATGAAAAAGTGCTCCACATCACTCGGCATCAGGGAAATACAAATCAAAACCTCAATGAGATATCACCTCACACCAGTCAGAATGGCTAAAATTAACAAGTCAGGAAATGACAGATGCTGGTGAGGATGTGGAGAAAGGGGAACCCTCCTACACTGTTGGTGGGAATGCAACCTGGTGCAGCCACTCTGGAAAACAGCATGGAGGTTCCCCAAAAGTTAAAAATAGAGCTACCCTAAGACCCAGCAATCGCACTACTGGGTATTTACCCTAAAGATACAAACGTAGTGATCCAAAGGGGCACATGCACTCCAATGTTTATAGCAGCAATGTCCACAATAGCCAAACTATGGAAAGAACCTAGATGTCTATCAACTGATGAATGGATAAAGAAGATGTGGTATATATATACAAAGGATACTATGCAGCCATCAAAAGAAATGAAATCTTGCCATTTGTGATGACATGGATGGAACTAGAGGGTATCATGCGGAGTGAAATAAGTCAATCAGAGAAAGACAATTATCACATGATCTCCCTGATATGAGGAAGTTGAGAGGCAGCATGAGGGGTTTGAGGGGGTAGGAAAGGAATGAATGAAACAAGATGGGATCAGGAGGGAGACAAACCATAAGAGACTCTTAGTCTCACAAAACAAACTGAGTGTTGCCAGTGGGAGGGGGGGTAGGGAGAGGGTGGTGTGGTTATGGACATTGGGGAAGGTATGTGCTATGGTGAGCGCTGTGAAGTGTGTAAACCTGGCAATCCACAGACCTGTACCCCTGGGAAAAATAATACATTATATGTTAAATAAAAAATAAACCCAGCAAACAAGAGGAGAATGTGACTTCTATAGTTACCACATTGGAATGTTCAAACGCCTAGTTTTCGACAAAAAAAAAAATCACAAGGCATAAAAGGAAATGTAAAATTATGGCCCATTCAAAGGAATAGAAGGGGGCACCCGGGTGGCTTAGTCCGTTAAGCAGCTGACTCTTAACTTCAGCTCAAGTCATGATCTCATGGTCATGAGATCAAGCGCCACCTGGGGCTCTGCACTGGGCATGGAGCCTGCTTAAGAGTCTCTCTCCCTCTCCACTGCCTGTCCCTACAAGTTTGTGCTCTCTATTTCTCTCTCTCTCAAACAAACAAACAAACAAAAACTACCCATCATGTATAAGCTATCCTCAATAGGATTAAAAAAAAAAAAGATTTTAGGGGCGCCTGGGTGGCTCAGTGGGTTAAGGTCTCTGCCTTCGGCTCAGGTCATGATTCTGGGGTCCTGGTATTGAGCCCCACATTGGACTTTCTGTTCAGCGGGGACCCTGCTTACCCCCCCCGCCTACTCCTCCGCATGTCAAATAAATAAAATCTTTTAAAAAATTTTAAAAGGTTTTATTTATTTATTTGAGAGAGCGAGTGAGTGAAAGAGAGAGTAAGTGTGGGGGGAGGGGCAGAAAAAGAGCTGAGCAGGGGGCCTGAAATGAGGCTCGATCCCAGGACCCCAGGATCATAACCTGAGCTAAAGGCAGATGCTTAACCAACTGAGCCACCCAGGTGCCCCTTTCCTCAATAAAATTAACAGTCTGACCAAGAATTCTATATCCAATAAAGCTGTTCTTCAAACATGAGGAAGAAATAAAGATGTTCTCAGATAAGCAAAAGCTGTGGGAGTTTTTGCCATTATGTCTACCCTTCAAGAAAAGCTAAAGGAGTCCTACAGGTTGAAATAAAAGGGCACTAGATACTAACTCCAACCGTATCTAAATATATATGCATCAAACAACAGAGTTTATAACAAATGGTATAAGAAACAAACATTGACAGGAAAAACAAATAGTTCTACAAAAGCAGTCGGAGAGGTCGCCAGTGGCTCAGTTGGTTGAACAACTGTCTTTGGCTCAGGTCATGATCCTGGAGTCCCGGGATTGAGTCCCAAGTCGGGCTCCCTGCTCGGAGGGGAGATGGCTTCTCCCTCTGACCCTCCCCCATCTCATGCTCTCTCTCTCTCTCTCTCAATAAATAAAATCTTGAAAAAAAAAAAGCAGTTGGAGACTCCAGTACCCCACTTTTAATAATGAATAGAACATCTGAACAGAAGAATTAGAACATACAGGGTTGAACAACACTATAAACCAACTAGACTGAAGGGACATCTCTAGAACATTCCATGAAAGAGGAGCAGAACAGACATTCCTAGCAAGTGCACATGAACTATCCTCCAGGAGCGGCCATATGCTACGAAAAAGAAAAGTCTCAATAGGTCTGAAAAAAATGAAGTTGGGGCGCCTGGGTGGCTCAGTGGGTTGAGCCTCTGCCTTCTGCTCAAGTCATGATTGCAGGGTCCTGGGGTTGAGCCCCGCATCGGGCTCTGTGCTCAGCGGGGAGCCTGCTTCCCCCTCTCTCTCTGCCTGCCTCTCTGCCTACTTATGATCTCTGTCAAATAAATAAAATCTTAAAAAAAAAAATGAAGTCATACAGGGTCGTCTCCAACTATGATGGAATGAATGAAACTAAACATTAATAACAGAAGGGAAAATGAAAAGTTTGCAGATATGTAGATATTAAACAACACATTTTTGAAGAAACTGTGGGTCAAAGAAATCACAAAGGAAGCTGGGAAATATCTGGAGACAAGTGAAAATAAAAGACAACATATTCAAATTCATGGGATGCAGCCAAGGCCGTGTACGTATTCAATTTACAGCTATGAGTGACTATATTGAGAAAGAAGAAAGATCTCAAATGAATAACCTTTAAAAAAAAAAAAAGATTTTATTTATTTATTTGACAGACAGAGATCACAAGTAGGCAGAGAGGCAGGCAGAGTGAGAGGGGGTGGGAAGCAGGCTCCCTGCGGAGCAGAGAGCCCGATGCAGGGTTCGATCCCAGGACCCCGAGATCATGACCTGAGCCAAAGGCAGAGGTTTAACCCACTCAGTCACCCAGGCGCCCCTCAAATGAATAATCTATCTTTACACTTGGTGGAAGTAGAAAAAGAAGAGTAAATGTAAATCAAAGCTAGCACCAGGAAGGAGATAGTAAGGATGAGAGCAAAGTTAAACAGAGAATAGAGAAAAATGGAATCACTGGAATCAATAAAACCAAACATTGCATCTTTGAAAAGATCAACAGAATCAAGACATGTTTAGCTAGACTGACAAAGAAAAAAAGAGAAAAGATGCAAATCTTTAAAATAAGAAATAAAAGTGGGGGCATTACTACTGGATCTATAGAAATAAAAAAGATCAGGCGTGCCTGGGTGGCTCAGTGGGTTAAAGCCTCTGCCTTGGGCTCAGGTCATGGTCCTGAATCGGGCTCTCTGCTCAGCGGGGAGCCTGCTTCTCTGCCCCTCCCCTGGCTCATGCTCTCTCTCTCTCTCTGTGTCTCTCTCTTAGGAAGGAAGGAAGGAAGGAAGGAAAAGAAAGAGAAGAAAATCATAAGAAGGAGAAAATACATTTACAGGCCTGTACCATATTTATCAGAGAAAAAAATCCATGTACAGCCCTGTGCAGTTCAAGTCCATCTTGTTCTAGCTCAACCATAATACCAACTCTTTCTAATTCTTCCAAGAAATAGAAGAGGAAGCAGCACTTACAATGAACCCAGCACTACCCTGATAATAAAGACGGATAAATATAAGAAAGGAAAATTACAGGGGCACGTGGGTGGCTCAGTTGGTTGGGGGTCTGCCTTGGGCTCAGATCGTGATGCCAGGGTCCTAGGACTGAATCTCACATCAGGCTCCCTAGAACCTGCTTCTCTCTTTCCCTCTGCCTGCCGCTTCCCCTGCTTGTGATATCACTTTCTATCAAATTAATAAATAAAATATTTTAAAAATAAAAAGAAATGAAAATTACAGCCAGTGAGAAAAGCAAAAAAAAAAATGTATATATATTTGCATGCCCCTGATTTCCGGGATAGAACTCCTGAAGCCTTTGTAATTTCCTAAGTGATAAAAGCATGAGGAGCATCTTTTGTTATACTATTTGGTCTTTGACCCCAGTTCCTGGCACAGGGCTCCTAAAACCCTTGGAATTTCCTGATAGGAGTGTCTTTTGTTGCAACGAGGCAAGTCTGGGTGGGCTCCTGGAGGGGGGCTGGTCACCAGTTGGAATTTTCAGCCACACCCCCCATTCTTCAGAGAGGGGAGAGGGGCTATAAATGGAGTTAATGATTTATTATGCCTACGTGATGAAGCCTCCATAAAAATCCCAAAAGTACGGGGTTCAGAGAGCTTCCGGGTCAGTGAGCATGTGGAGGTGCTGGGAGAATGGTGCACGCAGAGGATGGAAGCTCCAGCCCTCTTCCCACACACCCTGCCCTACAGACCTCCTCCATCTGGATGTTCATCTGTACCTTTATCATGTCCTTTCATAATAAACAGGTAAACAGTAAGGAAACTGTTGTCCTGAGTTCTGTGGGCCACTCTAGGAAATCAACTGAATCCAAAGAAGGGGTCATGGAAACCTCTGATTTATAGCCAGTCCGTCAGGACGACAGCTAACAACCCAGATGTGCCTGGGCATCTGGACGTGCCTGGGCATCAGGACATGCCTGAGCAGTATTGTAGGACCGAACCCTTAACCTGAAGGATCTGACACTATCTCCAGATATATAGTGTCAGAACTGAGTTAACTTGTCAGCCCCCCAACTGGTGTTGCATAGAATTTCTTGTGGTGGTGGTACAGAAGGGTTATGATTGTGGTAGTTGGGTACGAGTGAAGGAAAAACACGTATGGAGCACTGAAGTTTTTCCTTAAACACAGATCAATAGCCCTTAAGAATACGGTTGCAAAATTTCTAAACCAAAAGCTGGCAAACTAACTCCAAAACCGTATCAAAAGACCGTATCAAAACCGTATCAAAAGGATTACACACCATGACCAAATAGGAGCTCAGGAATGCAAGGATGGTTCAACATAAGAAAATCAATCAATGAAATACCCATGTCAATGGAACAAACCAAAAAAAAGTCATATCATTTTCTTAATTGTTGCATTAAAGACATTTGGTAAAATCTAATATCCTTTTATGATAAAAACTCTCCAAAAACTAGGGACAGAAAGAACTTCTTGCACATCATAAAGGACATTTATGAAAAACCCACAGCTAACTTTATACTTAATGGTGAGAGACTGAAAACCTTCCCCCTAAGATAAGGAACAAGACAAGACTGTCTACCATCACCATTGCCACTCAGCATCACACTGGAAGTTCTAACCAAAGCAATTAGACAAGAAAAATAAACAAAAGGCATCTAGAGGTGCCTGGGTGGCTTTGTCAGTTAAGCGTCTACTTTCCACTCAGGTCATGATCCCAGAGATCATGGGTCAAGCCCCATGTTGGGCTCCCTGCTCCTTGAGGAACCTGCTTCTCCCTCTCCCTCTGCCTGCCGCTCTCCCTGCTTGTGCACGCTCTCTCTCTCTGTCTGTCAAATAAATAAATAAAATCTTTTAAAAAATCAAAAGCATCTAAATTTGAAAGGCAAAGGTAAAACTACTATTCACAGATGACATGACCCTATTTATAGAAAATCCTAAGGAATCCATGAGAGAGCTAGAACATATGTGCAAATCACGTATCTCGTGAAGGTTTAATATCCAGAATATACAAAGAACTCTTACAACTCAACAACAAAAAGACAAACGACCCAATTTAAAAATGGGCAAAGGTCTTGAATACATATTATCCCAAGAAAACTCTATAAATGGGCAATTAACACCTAACAAGACACTCAACAACACCGGACATTAGGAAAATGCAAATGGAAACCACAATGAGATACCACTTCACACTCAGTAACGTGGTTATTATAAAAAATAATGTGTTGGAAAAAAAATAATAATGTGTTGAGGGCACCTGGGTGGCTCAGTGGGTTAAGCCTCTGTCTTCAGCTCAGGTCATGATCCCAGGATCCTGGGATCGAGCCCCGCATTGGGCTCTCTGCTTAGCAGGGAGCCTGCTTCCTCCTCTCTCTGCCTGTCTCTCTGCCTGCTTGTGATCTGTCAAATAAATAAATAAAATCTTTAAAAAATAATAATAATGTGTTGATGTTGAGAAATTGGAACATTCTTATACCACTGGTGGGGATGTAAAATGGCGCAGCTGCTGTGCATTTTGGTGGTTCTTCAAAACCATAAACATAGAATTATCATATGATCCAGCAATTCTACTTCTGGGTGTATATCCAAAAGAACTGAAAGCAGGGACTGAAACTGAGCATGTACACCGATGTTCATTGTAGCACTATTCACTACAGCCCAAAGGTGGAGATCGCTGAAGGATCCATCACAGGCTGAATGGATAAACAAAATGTGGTATGTCTAGGTAATGGAGGATTACTTAGCCATAAAAAAGAATGAAGTACGGATCCATGATACAATGATGAAATTTATTTTTTTAAGATCTTATTTATTTATTTGAGAGAGAGAGAGAGAGAGAGCATGCACACAAGCAGGGGGAGGGGCAGTGGGAGGGAGAAGCAGACTTCCCACTGAGCAGGGAGCCCGACGCGTTCATCTGCGTTAGGGGTATCTGGGTGGCTCAGTTGTTAAGTGTCTGTCTTCAGCTCAGGTCATGATCCCAGGGTTCTGGGATGGAGCCATGCACTGGGCTCTCTGCTCCGCAGGAAGCCTACTTCTCCCTCTGCTTCTCCCTCTCTCTGCTTGTGTTCCCTCTCTTGCTGAGAGAGATAAATAAAATAAATATAAAATAAAATAAAATAGATAAAAATAAAAAACATGCTGAGTGAAATAAGTCAGAGACAGGCAAGCATTATATGGCTACACTAATAAGAAATATCTAGAATATGCAAATCCATAGAGACAGAAGAAAGTGGATTAGAGGGGCGCCTGGGTGGCTCAGTGGGTTAAGCCTCTGCCTTCGGCTCAGGTCATGATCCTAGGGTTCTGGGATCGAGCCCCGCATTGGGCTCTCTGCTCAGCAGGGAGCCTGCTTCCTCCTCCTCTCTCTCTCTGCCTGCCTCTCTGCCTGTTTGTGATCTCTGTCTGTCAAATAAAAAAATCTTAAAAAAAAAAATAAAAGAAAGAAAGTGGATTAGAGGTTACCTGGGGCTGGAGGAGTAGGGACAGGAATGAGGAATTACTGCTTAACAGTTAAAGAGTTTCCATCTGGGAGTGATGGAAAAGTTTTGGAATTAAATAGAGGTCTGGTATTGTGTGTATTCAACCTTGTGAAGGTACTGATGCCACCAAACAGTACACTTAGAAACAGTTAAAACCAAAAATGTTGACTTCTGTATATTTTATCACAATACAAAAATGCAAATTAAAAAGAACACCTTTATAACATTGGTATCACACTGTTTGTTCCCTTTTGCAACCTGCTTCTATTTTCAGCCAACGTTCTGGTTTGGAAATTATTGCCTGGAAGTCTGCCTCATTCTTTTTCTGGGCTATAGAGTATTCCACGGTTTAAGAGTCCCCTGGTGGTTTTCTGGGCTCCAACTCCTCGTTATTGTAAACCAGGCAGCGGGGAAGACAGACACGTTGAATTTTCCTGGGATTCACACCAGCAGCAGAAGGGCCAGGTCGGAGGGTCCCGCCGTCCTCAGCAGCACTAGTGTGGGCAAATTACTCTTTAACACGGTCAGACGGATTCCCTCGTCTGTCATGGGTGCACTCCCACTGACGCCTGCCCGTTGTCTCTAGGGCCTGCCTGGGAGCCTCCCTAGGGCGGAGGAGAGGCCTCAGGGTGATTTTCGTTCCCTGATCTTCTGGTTTGCATTGTCCTGATTCACCTTCCCTGAATCACCTGTTTCTGCCAGTACTTCATTGACTACTGTGTCCCCAGATTCTCGTCCACCTGGAACCTCAGATGGTGACTTTTAGGGTCTTTGAGATATAATTACTTACATTAAAATGAGGTCACCCTAGAGGAGCCCGGGCCCTCAGTCCAGAGACTGGGGTCCTTCCAAGAAGGCTGTGAGAAAAGGGCAGAGATGCGAATGATGGATCCAGAAGCCAGAGGCCATCCAGGAGTGCTGGAAGCCCGCAGAAGCCGCAAGAGGGGGCTGGGACCAATTCTCCGTCTCAGCCGCCAGCCCTGACCACACTCAGATCTGGGACTTGTGGCCTCCACACCATAAGAGAATACATTTCTGCTCCTTTAAGCCACCAGTTCCGGGTGACTCTTATGGCCGCCCCATGAAACAATGTCATCCACCCATCTTAATATCTGGTGGGGGTTTTTTCTCTGGTCTAGGGTGTCTTCATATGTTCTGGAAGCTACTCCTTGATCAGTTAAATGCAGGGCAGACATCTCTCAGTCCCTGGCTTGTCCTCTCAATTTCTTTATGGATTTTTTTTTTTGTGTGTGTGTGTGTGTCCAAAAGTAGGACATCTGTTTAGTGTATCCCAAACGGCCCAATTATTATTACCGCCCCCCCCAACCTTGGCAAGGGTGGGTTTTCACGTGCCAGTAAGACTGGAGCATGGCTCTCCTCCCTGATGCTTCCAGCCTGACCTCTCCACATTCCGGGCTTGGGCGACCGCCAGCTCCCCCTACCCCCGCTTGCCCCCAACTGAGGCTCCGTGGGGGAGGGTTGCGGAGAGCGGAGTGTGAGTCACCCGGGGCCAAACTGCCTGGAGCGGAAGTGGTTGGCTCAGCCCCTGGGACCGGCTGTGTGGGTTCCCGGCCGAGGGGGGCTAAGGGCAGAGTGAGCCGGGCAGGAAGTGGGTCAGCTGAGGCAGCAGGCTTCTGGACCCCACGTGTTCTCTGACCGGAATGTTAGGCAGGGGTAACCCCGAGAGCCTGCGCTCCCTCCCCCGCCGGGCTCCAGCACCCCGGTTTGCACGCGTGAGGTTTGCACACGTGCGCTCCTCTATTGACCCTGCCAGCTGCAGTGTGCGCTTATGAAGCACCTGTTTTGCACAGTGGGGGGTGGGGAGGATGGGGGTGGGGAGAGTGCAGAAAGGACGCGGGGTGGGGGGGAGCGGGGACGTACAAGCCTGTCCGGAGTGGGGGTGGGGGTGGAGTTGGGTGTCATTGCCTTCTCCAGGGAGAACTGAGGCCCGCAGCAGGGCACCCCCCCCCCACCCCCGTCTCACCCAACGTCTCAAATCCTTTTCCTTGGCTGGCTAGGGCCCTCTCTGCCCCTCACTGTTCTCACTCTAAACACGGGACTTGGGAAGAGAAAATATCTAGGGAGTTTCCACATTGTCTCTCTGCTCCTATTTCAGTCTCTCCCTTGCTCTCTCCCCATTTCTGCTTTTCAGTCTCTCATAGTCTCTTTGTCTTAGCCTCCCCTCCTCTCCCATCAGCACCACACAGTGTGTGTGTGTGTGGGGGGAATGCCACCTGAGCCTGCCCCTCACCCTTTCCAGGGGACCTGGACATGTCCAGGCAGGTCTGAGACTCTCCTTGTAGAAACTGCTGAATGCCTGGTGGCAAACTGCCAGCGCGGAAAGGAGGGGATAGTGAAAGAGGGTGTGGGGGAAGGACTTTGGGATTTCCGGTTCAGTACTCCCCCCGCCATACCTACCCAGGACTTCACACTCAATGTGTTCCAAGATGTTGGGTTTTGAGGTATGCATAGGAGTTCTCCAGGTATAAATGGGGGCAAGGGGTCTTCCAGGCAGAGGGGCCTGATTGGGGTCAGTGGTAAGAAGAAAATGGAGATTCAAATGCCCAGGAGTTTAGCTTTCTCCTGGAAGCGAAAGGGAGCCATGGAGGGTATGAGAGGTGGGGAGGGACCCCCATTAGATCCCCAGGATAGGGTGGACCAATAGATGAGACTGGTGTCCAAGAGCTGAAGGAAACTGGTGAATGGGGCCACGCGAGGCCTCTCTAAAATGGGGTCAAGCAAGGCCTTTCTAAGTCTTACCCTCCAATGAACCTGCCCCTATCCACCTTGGACTGTTCAGCTGCCTGTGTGACTCTCATTATTACTGGGTCTCCTGCGCTGTACTCCCAGCCTGGAAACTGCTGGATCCCTGATGTGTCCCCAGCCCCAGGAACCAATGCCCAGTAGGCACTTCATAAGTGACCAAGGCAGCCGCAGGATAAGGCAAGGAAAACACAGCGCAGGCAGGTCCACTGGAGAAGGAAGCTGGCCTTCTGGGGCAGGTCTTCCGCTCTCGGGAGGCTCCACCGCCTCTCTGCGCCCCCTGCTGGCCTCAGGACGGAACACCGGGCACTCACCCCTTTTCCTATGTCCTCCCATGGTTTATTACACACCAGTTACATGCCTGGGGCTGCCCCGGGTGCAAAGGACACTTGCTCTGAGGGTGCAAAGACCCTGTGTCTCCCCTCCCTGGGAACCCACGTTCTCCAAGACAAGTCCTTTTGGTTTCAGAGATCTATTCTTTGAAAGCCACTGATGCTTAAAATGTCTTCATCCTGAGGACATACATAGGGGAATGACCAAATCCTGTTTCTGGTTCAAACTACTTAGCTCCAGAGAAGCTGGTGGGTTCCCTGCCTCTCCACAACCTGGCCATGACACGTGGGACAAGAGTCTTCACCTGGCAGAGCCTCAGTTTCCCTGTATGTAAAAGGGGGTAACGGAACCTGCCCCCGCCACCCCAGGGTTGTGAGTGGGAACTTGGCACAAGCTGGAGGTCTAAGTAATCGTGATTTAAATCCCAGCACCCCACCAGCTTGCTGTGTGACTGCAGGCAAGTTACTCAGCCTCTCTGTGCATCAGAACAAAGGCTCTGGGTTGTGGAAGGGAGACTGTTCAGTACAGAAATCCTCTCCTCATTCATACAGAAATCTTATTCTTAACTCAGTGCAATCATAACATTGGCCACAGACTGAGCCCCAGGTCATATACCAGCGACAGAAATCCCAGTGAATCAGGGCCCCCATTCCATCCATTCAGGCCGTTGGGCGGAGGGGGACCCCAGTGGACACTAACCTCTCACAAAGACACACAAGAAATCACATATTTCAACTGTTTTATTTGCTTCCTGGGGTGTCAAGTTTGGGACCTTCCAGAGCCCAGCCCCCAGCAAAGTCATGGCAGACCCTTCCCCAGCCTGGGCTCCCAGACAGGACAGTTTCAGACAAGGCACTCATAGGGAACTCTGGGGGTCAGGGAGAGGCCACCCTGGGGCTCAGGGGACAGGCCCACCTGGGGGGACAGAAAACCCAGTTACCTTAGGTAGGAAAGGCTTTTCCTAAACAGACATTTAGGATGAGCTAGAAACCTGAGATGTTAAGGGAGCCCCAGAAGCGTGCCAGGTCCCCCCAGGGTGGGCAGAAAGCCAGCTCTGCTTCCCAAGACCCAGATGGGGCTTCCCTGGTCCCTGGGGACGCCACAGGCCTTGGGAGCAGAGAGCCCAATTCCAAACTGGCTTTCTCTGGGATTCGCTAGGGACAAACTGTGCCAGCCTCAGAAGTCACTCAACCCAAGACCCCCAGCTCTATAAATGGCTCTGGTGAGTCTGGGCTGGGCCCTGGGGGGAGCCAGGACACCCCCAACCCCTGCCTGGGGGTTTCTTCTCTCTTTCCCAGCTCATCCCCTTTCTCTGTGTCCCAAGCTTACTGGAGAGGCAGGCACTTCTGTGGGTCTCAGGGCAGCTGCAAATAAGGCCTGGGGCGGGGCGGGGGAGTGGGGAGGGAGAAAAATGGCCAGGGGAGCTCAGGGCTGGACCTCACTTCCCTGCTGCAAAAATAGAGATGCTCTCCCTCCTGGCCAGCAGCCCGAGGCCCTTATGAGGCACTTGTGCCTGGGAAGGGAAATTTCATCTGGGATATAAAACCAAAAGCCCTCTTCGGTCTGCTGGATACGGTGGGATTTGTGGCCTCCGGGAGCCACCTGGGAATGAGTGTCCAGGCTCTGCCCACAGGGACCACCAGCGCCCCACACCGGCTGCAGGCTGCCTCGGAGGCTGGAGCCCGAGGAGAAGAATGGGGCTTTGTCCCCGCAAAGGGGACTTTGGGGTTTAAACACTCCAAGGGGAGGAGAGGTCAAAGGTCAACAGTCTAGACAGTGGCAGCAGAAAAGAGGCCAGGGCAGTGGGCGGATTTCCAGGAGCAGCTCCCCTCCCTGGCCCAGTCGCCCCTCACCCCCACCCTAGGGCACACAGGCATGGGAGCAGACACACACACACACACACACACACACACACACACACCCCAGCTGGCCTGGCTTCCTGGCAGAAACTTCTAAGACAAAAAAAGGCATCCTGAATCTCCTTTTCCAGCCATCCCCCTGGTCAAGCCTTTTCTGTTCTAGAAGTCACCATGCCAGTCAAGAGCAAGGCGGCTGAAAACGACTTTCCTTGCCAAAACCACTGCAATCAGACGATCCCGCAAAGGCCTGGCGCCTCTTGGGAAGCCATGATTTCTGTCCCCCACCTGCTCTTGTCTCTCCCCATGGCCAAGGGACCTTGGCTGTTCCTTGACTGGACCATGTGGCCCAGGTGGCACAAAGCCAGTCCACCAACTCCAATTCCTGCTTCTTCCCACCTTTCTTTCCTTCTTACTAACGTCTCCTTACTTCTTTTTCAAGATCATGTCCCTACCACTGGCCTTCTTTTCAGTAAGCAAAGGGGAGCCGAAGGGGCCGAGAGAGGAAGAAAGGTATCAGGTATAGAGGGTCTGACATCATAAAGGAGACGTGACCACCAGACACACAGATGACCATTGCTGCCCCTCTCCCCCTAGCCTCGGCTACCGCCACAGCGGGCCAGGGAGAGGCCCCCACCCCACTTTCTTACAAGAAATTCCCCCAGCAGCCTTCCCACCACATCCCCTCTGCCCATTCTTCTACCCGGAACACCTGCCGCCTAACCATTCGCATCTCTCCCCTCCACACCCTGCCAAGCCACACCCACTTCACAGCCCCATCCCTCCGCCCCGTTCTGTGCCCGCCTCCGCCTGAGACTCTGCAAAGAACAAGGGGGCAAGAATGGGCCTAGGTTCTCCCTTCTCACGGGGAGACATTTCAGTCCAAGACCCAGTGAATGCAGACAGACACACCATGGAGAGAACAGATGAGTTTGCCCAAAAGAAGAAATATTTTTCCAATTTTTAAAGTGGAAAATCACAGTTAAAAAAAAAAAAAGCTGGCAGTAAGTGAGTGAAGTGTTTAATGGCGGTGTGATTAAATGAGAATGAGCGAAATGCTCTGCGTCGTGGACGAGGACAGGATTCCAGCTTGACTTGATGAGAAAACCTAAAACCATTGCAGAAACACAAAAATGACACACATACACTCAACAATGATCAGACAATAAGTTATACTTCTAAATTTCTGAATCACATGGTGCTTTAAACAGAGAGGCAAAATGAAGACAAAGGAAAGACGAAAATGTGGAGTTTGGGGATGGTGTGTGCGGGTTCTAGTGGGAACCCAGCTAAGCTGAGGCCTGGCTTGTCTCCAGGTTCCCCCTCTTTTCCCTCCTCATCCTGCCCGAATTCGTTTCCTCCTTCACACCCCTGCAGATCAGACCTCTGGGGAACAGAGCTAGATGAAGCCTCATGTTCTCAATGAGACCTCTGGGGGTATCCTCCCGAGCTCCCCACACCCAGAACGGCCACAATTTCTGCTCACAGAACCCTCACAGCAGATTTCTCAGGAGATGACAGTCTCAGCCGGGGGATGTAAACAGGGCATTTCTGGCAGACGGTGGGCTGGCATGAAGGAAAGGGCAGAGTCCCAATCAGTTCAACCTGCCAGCCATAGGCCACTCTCATTGCCAAGTGCAAGCCCCGAGTCACCCACCTGGAGCCACTTTCCCCTCCAGAGAAAACCCAGGATCCAGAAAATGCATTTAACTCAGAAACCCGTCCACCTGGTTCCCAAGCGGCACAGCCGCTCAGCCGAGGCAGGAACTCCCCCGGCCATGAGAACAAGAGGCCAAGAAGGTGAGTGTTTAAGAAAACGAAACAAAACAAGCATCTCATCTGTTTTGGGAAGAACTGCATGCTGGGTAACACTGACAAGATCCAACCCGCATCAGACTCTAGCACACCTCGCACTTCGGGAAATAGGAGAACACTTCCAAAATGTGTGTTTTCCTCAGTTGGCAGCACGGGCTGCTGTTGTCATTCGTTTCCTCTGACGGATATCAAGGTCCCGCTGAGTTCAGTGGCCTCCCGGGGGACATTCCTCTCATCCCTGGTTGCTAAGTTCGAAGTTGCCAGGGAGTGAGATCAAAATTTACTCCTGAGTCCTGGGCCCGTCTCCAGAACCATCTATACAGAAGCCCACTGGCTACTCCACCACCCTCCTGCTCAAACACGCCAGCACACAGGGAGACCAGCAAACTCCAGCCCCCGGGCCCCATTCTGTGCCTCCCCACCCCCACTTAAGGAGAACAAGAGCTGGTCGCCAGCACCAAGCCTGCAAAACTCTGGGTCACATGTGGGGTGGGTTTGCAGCTGCTACAGATTTTTACATATTTAAAAAAAAAAAAAAAAGTCATGTGCAAGGTCAAAATGACAAGGGCTGTTTCCCCACCCCTGCTCCAGAGTCCCCAAGGGTACAGCTCACCGTTCTGGCTCTGGCGTCAAAAAGGTCAGCTCACCTTTTTAACCACCTGGGGCAGCAGCTTCCACCCCCCTCTCCCCCACCTCCCTCCGATGGCCTGGCTAAAGGCCCCGCTGGCCCTGAGGAAAGGGAACTCGATGTCAGCTCCAATACAAAGACGTGGGTCCTGTTTTCAGAGAAAGAGGCAAAACAGGGCTGCATCCCAGGAAAAAGGAAAGACACGTTGCTGTCCACGAAATCCCGCCTTTTAACCAAAGGGAATATAAATTCCTCTGTGCCCAAACTAGCACTATTGTTTTTAAAAAAGAGGATAAGAAAGAGAAGGAAAAAAAAGCCCCAGCCATATCCCAAGGCAGCCCTTTCTGGGGCTCCAGACTGTTGGGATGTGGTTCAGGGCAAAGACTCTTCAAGGAGGTTTTAAGTTTGGGAAGAACCAGTCATGGACGGAGGGAACTCCAGAATCCCTTCATCAGGGACTTAGAAAAGCAGGTGAGCAGGTGGCCCCAGCTGAGGGCTCAAGAGCAAAGACCCACCTGACCGGGATTCCCTGCAGAGATCAGAAGCCACCAGCTTCCCAGCCGCTGGGGCTGTGTCCCCAGATGCAAAGGGAAATAGAGAAAAATATTTTCAGCCACCTCCTTCTAGGCGACCAGCCCTTTCGTGGAGAAGAAGGGAGAGGAAGTGTGTAAGTCGGAATATTGATCCAAATCAGATCCCCAGCTGATGCGCTGATCCTCCTTGGCCAGGAGGGTGGACATCCCTCCCGGGGTCTCTAGTAGGACGAGATCTTGGGAGGCCCAAGAGGCTCTCAGTGTTTGTGGCGACAGCTGATTTTGCCTTCTGACTGCTCCAGGACATCCAGCATCTCCTCGATGATGGCCCGCAGCGCCCTGCCCAGCTGGTCTGCATTGTAGGGCTTGCCCAGGGGAGGCACGTGAACAAAGGCTGAGCGGCCATGACTCTGGTACAGCGAGGTGTAGTAGGTGAAGTCACAGAGGTACCTAAGTTTCAGGGCGTCGGGGGCAGGAGGAAGACCAAAACGGGGTCAGAGAGTCAGTAATGGGACAGCCTCCATCCAGACCCCCAACCTCGCCAGAAATCTACAAGACGGAATATGCTTGTCCCCCCTACCCTCCCCACCCTGGCTCTCCAGGTTGGCAAAAATGAACAAATCTGGTAACTCGGAGTGCTGGTGTGTATGGGACGAAGGAGGGAGTGGGATACAGCTAGCTGCCCCAGGGGGAGGATTGGGCAGACTAGGAACATGGCAAAGGCCTGGGTTGGATGACAGGTTCTTGCTGGTTTTGGAGAATCTACCTTCAGAAGCCATCTGCAGGAGGGCACAAGACAGATGAAGAAGGTATTTGCTGCACGGCTAAGTATAAAGGCAGAATAAGAAGCAACCTGCTGCCGTCTGCATGTCCCTCCTCAAATTCAGTGTTGAAATCCCAGCTCCCCATGGGATGGAATTAAGAGGCAAGGCCCTTGGGAAGCGAGAGCCCTCACGAATGGCACGAGTGCCCTTATTAAGGACATTCCAGAGGGCTGTCCTCCTCCTCCTGCCACGTGCGGATGCAGCAAGAAGTCAGCAGTCTGCAACCTGGAAGGAGACCTTCAGCAGAACGTGACCAGGCTGGCACCATGATCTTGAACTTCCCAGCTCCGAAACTGTAAGCCATCACTCTTGGGTGCTTATAAGCTGCCCGGTCGGTGGTGTTTTCTTAGAGCATAACGAAGGGGCTGGGGCACAACATGACTTGTCTACAGAGAGAGGTGTGGCTTGACACATAGCCACACCGAGGAATGAGTACCATGTAGCCGTTTGCAAAGCATGCAGTAGGCCCCGGAGGGGAGCAGAGATTCCGCCAAGACCCGTGTTGGGTGCCCGCGAGTGAAACTGAGGAAGGGGGCTCTCAGGAAAAGGCACCTCCTGTCACTTTATCCACAGAAAAGCAGAGCAAACTAGGACAGAATCCTAAAGCAGCACTCCAAGCGTTCCCTAGGCAGCTGACCCTTGAACCTGGGTTCGAACTGCAAGGACCCACGTCTTCAAGGACTGTTTTCAAGAAACAGAAGACAGTACTGTAAATGTATCTTCTCATGATTTTCTCCTTTAAGTTTTTATTTTAATTCCAGTTCATATATAGTGTTCTATTATTTTTTAAAAGATTTTATTAATCTATTTGAGAGAGAGATCATGAGCAGGGGGGAGAGGGAGAAGCAAACTCCCCGCTGAGCTGGGAGTCCGATGTGGGACTCGATCCCAGGACCCCGGGATCATGACCTGAACCGAAGGCAGACACTTAACCCACTGAGCCGCTCAGGCGCCCCTACAGTGTTCTATTAGTTTCAGCGTGCGATATAGTGGTTCAACACGTCCATCCATCACCGGCCTCTCAGCATGAGAAGTCCCCTTCCTTCATGGCCACCACCTATTTCCCTCACTCCCCACTGGTAAACCGCAGCTTGTTCTCTACAGCTAACCATCTATTTCTTGATGCGCTCAGGTCATGATCCCAGGGTCCCGGGCTGGAGCCCTGCGCGGGGCATCCCTGCTCCGCGGGGAGTCGTCTTCTCCCTGTCCCTCTGCCTGCCACTCTGTCTACTTGCGCTCTGTGTGTCGAATAAAGAAAGAAAATGTTTTTTGGTTTCTCTCTCTCTTTTCTCCTCGGCTTGTTTGTTCTGTTTCTTAAATTCCACGCATGACTAAATCACATGGTCTTTATCTTTCTCTGGTTTATTTCACTTAGCATAATAGTCTTCTGGCTCTGTCCGTGTTGCTGCAAACGGCTGGATTTCATTCTTTTTGGTTGCTGAGTAATATTCCTATGTGTGTGTGTCTGTATCTGTATCTCTATACAGATATATCTCACATCTTATCCATTCATCAGCCAATGCATACGTGGCTGCTTTCATCTCCTTATGTTTTTTTGTTTTGTTTTGTTTTGTTTTTAACGTAAGCACTATGCCCAGCACTGGGCTCAAACTCACAGAGATCAAGAGTTGCACACTCTACGGACTGAGCTAGCCAGGTGCCTCTCCTCATGATTTTCTTAATAACATTTTCTTTTCTCGGGCTGACTAAGAATACAGTACAGAACACATACAACCAACAGTATTAATCCACTGTTTATGTGACCGGTAAGTTTCCGGTCAGCAGCAGGGCTATTAGTAGCTAAATTGGGGGGATGGGGAGTCAAATGTTACACAATTTTCAATTACACAGGGGGATGGTCAGCACCCCTCCCCCCACATTGTCCAAGGGTTAGTTGTCTATGGAAAGGTGTAGGAGGTTTTACAATTAAGTCTCAGATCTAATAGAGGGATTGCTAGGGAGAAGGAGAGAAGGCGAGAGAATTTTTCATGATGGGAACATATGAGAAGATATTCCAGAATTATCTGTGCAATTTAGAATTAGTTTTAAAAACAGAATGGTGGCGAATTCGGTTACTCCATTCAGTCTACTGAATCTGCCACCTGCCGCCTTTGGGCTGGAGAAGTATACAAAGTGCTGAGAAACGGAGACACTCGTGCTGACAAGACACAGAACAGAGAGGACTCAACTTGGTCTAAGGGGTTGAGGAGACCCCCCCGCCAAGAAGGCCACCTGTTGGAGCTAAGGCCTGAAAGATGCCTTATCAAAGGGAGATGAGTTCTGAGCAGTGGACACAGCATGAGCAAAGGCCCTGAGGCTAGAATGAGCGTGCCAGAGGAGGCTGGTTGGTGGGACTGGTGTGCAGTAGGGGCAGGGAGAGCAAAGGTAGATGAGCGGGGAGAGGTGGCAAGGGCCAAACCACACATGCCCTGTGGATGCTGGAGATAGGTTGGGATTTTATTCTAGGATACCATCTGATTTAAATGTGTAAAAGACTTGTAAGAGGCTATTTCTTCCTCAAAGTAATGTTTACCCTGAACCTTAAGATGCGACCTTATTTGGATACAGGGGTCTTGCAGATATAATTAATCAAGATGACATCCTGCCGGACTTGGGTGAGTCCTAAATCCAGCAATGGGGTCCTTGGAAGCAGGCCACGTGAACACATGCACGCAGGGAAGAAGGTCATGGGGAGATGGAGGCAGAGATTGGGGTGACACAGCCCCAAGCCAAGGAACACCCAGTGTTACCAGCAGCCACCAAAAAGCTGGGAACAGTCTCCCTCAGAGCCTCCAGAAGGAGTAAATGTTGCCAACAGAAGGATCTGGACTTTGGACTTGGCTTTGGACTTCTAGCCTCCAGAACTAGAAGAGCATGAATCTTGGTTGTCCTAAGCGACCAAGTTGATAGGCTTTGTCATGAGAGCCACAGAAAACTACCACAAAAACCAAATGCTTAGAGGGGGAGGACTGTCTAGGCCCGGGCAGAGGGGCAGGAGGACCACCAGAGAGGTGGCTGGGGCAGTGCCCACGCAGCAGAAGCCAGGACTTGGGTGAGGCCACATGGGCAGACCCACACATCATGAGCCTTGGAAGCAGAATGAGTGGGACCTCTGGGAGCATATACTTACTCCGAGGCTCATGACTGGTGAGTGCTCAGCCCACAGAGGCCAAAGTCAACACACTTGGCTTGCCCATTGCTAGCCTGGGCCAGTAGACGAGGGAAACCACCACTCACACTCACCCCCAGGAGCCCTACCTGCCAGCATCCTGTGAAATGGTCACAGACACATCCAGGCCCAGCGTCGTGACCCTCTTACAGACAGCGTCCATGTCGATGATGGAATCAATGCTTTCCGGGCCGTCCTCCACGCAGCACTGGGAGCCAGGGCAGAAGCGACAGTTGTCCAGCCCCTTGTAGCCCTTGTTATGCCCGCACTTCTCCAGTGTGACCGTGGTCGCCATGCCCGACACCCCCACATGCACCACGAGCTGCAGACAGACGGGCAGGGCTTAACTGAGTTTGGCCATGAGACTGTGGGTCCCATTCCCCCTACCCCAGACCAAGACGATGACAGCATCCTCCCCGGGGCTCTGCCCAGGGTCACATTGTTTCTGGCCCCCGGCTGCAGGAAGAGACCATACAGTCACCCCACTGAAAGGTCTGCCCAGAAAACATGCCCGGATGTGCAACATGCCAGGATGTTCATTGCAGCTGTGTTACCCCGAGCCAACACCAGAAACCACCTCATTGGCCACTACCAGGGGGCTGGCTAATAAATTAGGAGCTACCAGGTAGCTGTTAACGTGCCAAAAGCAGTTTTTTTTTTCTTTTTAAGATTTTATTTATTTATTTGAGACAGAGGGAGAGAGAGAGAGAGCATGAGTGGTGGGAGGGGGAGAAGGAGAAGCAAACTCCCCACTGAGCAGGGAGCCTGATGTGGGGCTCGAACCCAAGACCCTGAGATTATGACCTGAGCTGAAGGCAGATGCTTAACCGACTGAGCCTCCCAGGTGCTCCCCAAAAGCAGTTCTGTAAGGAAGGATCTTCAAGACATATTGCCAAATACCCAAGACAAGGTGTAACCTCAAGGAATCTAACCTACATTCCAAGAGGTCATAATCTGGGGATATAGCTAAGTGGCAGAGCATTTGACTGCAAAGAGGTAATAATCTGTCAGTTGTCACTTCAGTGTTTTTTCTAAAAATGAGAAAAAAAAAAACCGAAAACACAGGCTCAATAATGGAAAAACAGTTATATTCATTACTAAAAATTGCCCAGCTGTTACAATGATGACGGGGAGATAAGTTATTGAGCACTACATCTGAAACTAATGAAGTACTGTACATTGGCTAACTGAATTTAATTTGAAAACAAAACAAAACAAAACAAAAAAACAAAAAGAAATAACGTAAGGGAGACTTTCATGACCAGGTAATTAAGATGCTCATGATAAAATATTTATAAAAGGCAGAAGACCTCAAAGAATACAGTTGAATTTCAACTATTAATTGTGTATATGCTTACACACAGAAAGGGCGATACAAACGTAAACATTTATATATGTAGACATTTAAAGTAGGGGCTGAGGAGCATTCTAGGTGGCCGTGGTTGGGGGGCCACATGGCTAGTGGGCACTGAAAATGTGGCTGGTATGAACTGAGATGTGACATCAGTGTGGAACACACACCAGATTTTGGAGGCTGGGCACCTACATACACAAAGGAACGTAAGATATCTCCATAATAACTCTTTTAAAGTTGATTATGGTCGAGATAATTTTTTAATTTATATTTTTAAAAAAGATTTTATTTATTTATTTGACAGACAGACAGAGATCACAAGTAGGCAAAGAGAGGGGGAAGCAGGCTCCCCACTGAGCAGAGAGCCCGATGTGGGGCTCGATCTTCGGTCTCTGAGAACATGACCTGAGCCAAAGGCAGTCACTTAACAACTGAGCCACCCAGGCGCCCCGACTGAAAATATTATTAAAATTTATTTCACCCATTTATTCTGACATTTTAAAAAGGTTCCTAGTGGGACATTTAAAGGATCCTAGGGAATGGCGTGCTAACGTCTAGGGGGCCACTCCGGTGCAGAATGGAACTCTCTGGAGTTACAAAGTTGATTCACTGACTGGACGGCCCACACCTGGTGCTCCATAAACAGAACCGGGGAACATGAAAACAAAGCAGCAGCTGTAGTATAATGAGCTGAATGGTGATACTCCCCTCATACCAACCCTCCCCCCGCCAAAAAAAAAAAAAAAAACTGTCCCTGTTCCACTGCCAGGAAACCGTGACCGAGACCTTATTTGGAAAAAGGGTTTTTCACAGACGCAAAAAAGTAAAGGATCACGGGAGGGGACCCCCATGCATTGTGTGGGTGGGTCCCAAATCCACTGACTCGTGTCCTTCAGAGACGCAGGAAGCAAAGGCAGAGACGCATGGGGAAGTCTGTGTGACCGCAGACGCAGACAAGCGAGAGACCCCGCTACAAGCCAAGGAACGTGGAGCCCCCAGAAGCTGGAGGAGACCAGGCGCGCAGGGTTGCCGCTGCTCAGGCCCGGATCGTGGACTTCCGGCCTCCAGGAATGGGAGAACCCATTTCTGCTGTTCTAAGTGTCTACAGTGTCTGCTACAGCAGACCTAGGAACCGCGTCCACGCGGACTGCTTTCAACCGCGCGTGCGAATGGGCACCCGCGCGTGTGAGTGACAGCCGTAACCGTGGTGCCTGGTGACTCACCAGGGCTGACTCTCGGGGCACGGAAATTAAAAACAAACAAACAAACAAACAAACAAACAAAAACATGTTCAGGGGCGCCTGGGTGTTCAGTGGGTTAAGCCTCTGCCTTCGGCTCAGGTCATGATCCCGGGGTCCTGGGATCGAGCCCCACATCGGGCTCTCTGCGCTGCGGGGAGCCTGCTTCCTCCTCTCTCTCTGCCTGCCTCTCTGCCTACTTGTGATCTCTGTCAGATAAATAAAGAAAAAATCTTTAAAAAAAAAAAAAAGAAAGAAACAACAGGTTCATCCTTTAGGGTAATTTTGTTTGTTTAACTAGAATGAGGCCAGAGGGCACAGACAGAGAGGAAAATGCCCTCTCACAGAGGCTTCAGGGACATCTCACTAAGCCTCCAGGTCGCCCTCTGCAAAGGGACGGATTCCATTTGAGACCTGACAGAAGAGTTCCTGAGGAAGGAGGTTTCCAGGGGTTGACCCTGGAAAATCCAGAAGGGCAGGCTAGCTGGGAAGCTGGGCGCGGCCCCCACAGGCCACCAGTACCTCACCCATCAGAGAGGCCAGCACCCCCCCAACTTCCCAGGCAACTTTGACTCCTGACCCCCTGGGGCTCTCCAAGTCCGTTGTCTGGGTGGGTCGCATGTATCTGTGGTGGGAGGATGTAGCTCCTGTCTTGTTTCCATTCCACCGTATCTGGCAAGAGCCAGTTCCCTGCCATTCTCATGCTCCCTCTGTGGAACTCCCAAGTCCCCCTTCTCCTTCCACAAGGTTTGGAGAGAGGTGATGGCCCTTCCTGGCCACCGAAGTAGGCATGTGACCAGGCCTCATAAATGAGAGCATTTCATCCTTCCTCGAACCCCCCAGCCGTAGTGCTCAGGGACTGGTGTGGGACCCAGGTGCACCAGTGAGAATCAACCATGGACTCTGGGAAATTATCAAGAGGAAGGTTGTTCTCCTTCGGCTGAGGGGCTCAGTTGGGAGGGTATCACCCAGCAGCCATCTGTCTTTGCCAAAGCAAAAATGAAGAGCAAAACAAAGCTGAATGGCCAGGAGGGAATGCTGATAGCACTAGGAGAGTGCCTGGATCAAGCTATACCTGAAGCATACAAACGCTGGCGTTTAAGCTGAGCTAAGGTGTGTTCTGACTGTCACATATAACCAAACATGTCATGACTGAAACTGACTGTCCAGTGGGACAGAGCCAGGCTCTGGGAGGTCCCAAATGTTTGCTTTCCTCCCTGATATCCACGGGTAACCCAGGAAAGTATGGCCCTTTTGGGGGACAAGGCCATGTCATCAGGCACACGAATGAAGCAGGAACAAAGCCACTAACAAATCATCCATGTGTGGGGTGCCCACCTGCGGGTCCTGATGAGGGAGCACCTGCCTTCGCCCCACTCACCTGTGGGCTGTGCTTCTCCCACAGGGCAGGGATGAGCCTCTGGACCGTCTGGTACTCGACGGGAATCTCATACACGTGCAGGTCCACACTGTCACCAAGCCCGAGCTTCTCCAGCTCCTGGAAGGGAGAGGAGATAAGAGTGTTGTGGCATTAGGCAAGGGCTGCAAGGTGAATAAGCTCCCAGGGGATACACTGACCCATCCTCAGAAACCAGGTGGGGCTCCTGACTCAGTATGCAGAGTAGAAGGAAAGGTGCCCTTTGGGACTGGTCTGCCCCAAATTTCCTTCCTCCCCCCACTTCCCCTCCCCCCCAATCTCAAACTCTCTCCACATCTCCACGGGCAGCAGCATAACTCTGCAGTCTTCGGAACTAAGCAGCCCAGTTTGAACGCTGTGTGACCTCGGGCAAGTTACTTAACCTCTCTGAGCCTCAGCTTCCTCATCCATAAAATCAGGACAAAAAAGTACTTAATTCACAAGGTAGCTGTAAGAATTAAATGAACAAGTTCATACGAAGAATTCTAAGCCATGCCCGGCACATAGCAAGTGCTCAACTAATATTGGCTACCATTACCACATTTGTTTTTGCTGTTGTCATTACACTTTCCTCTTCGTTACACCTGTTAAGAATTATTTATAGGGGCGCCTGGTGGCTCAGTGGGTTAAATCCTTTGCCTTCAGCTCAGGTCATGATCCCAGGGTCTTGGGATCGAGCCCTGTATCAGGCTCTCTGTTCAGCCGGGAGCCTGCTTCCTCCTCTCTCTCTGCCTACTTGTGATCTCTGTCAAATAAATAAATAAAAATCTTTTTTTAAAAAGAGAATTATTTATAGATTTGGTGCTTGCTACATAGCAGGGTCTCGCAGTATGTGTTTACAGAGGGATCTACCTCCTTAGGGACCCCCTAAGGACCTTGAGCATGAGGTGGCTTAGAAACATCACAAATTATGCACAAAACTGGGCTACATGTGCCCCTTTCTGGGGGAAATATTGATGCTTTCTTTCCTTGGATTCTCCATGTGGTCCAGCAAGTGTCCACTTCTTAATTCCCTGTGGGCAGAGCCTAGGACCAGGTCTCTTTCCCCAGACGGCCCAAGGCACAGTAGGAACAGTGATCCCTCCACTCCCAGGACCCAGGGGCAGGGAGATGAAGGTTTTTGGCGATGAAGGTTTTGGCTCAACATGAAACACTGAGTATTTTTCACAGTAAAATTAATACTCTGAATAACGATTATTGGCAGGATTGTCTCCTTTCATTCTCCAGTCTCATGTACTGCCTTGAAAATGCTACCGCTGGTGGATGTCACAGGAAGGATCTATGGATGGGTCCCAGGCAAAGGTTTTTTTGCACGCACTTGGCCTCACTGAATTAATTCACTGCAGGTGAGTTCCCGCATCTCCTTAAGTGGCTTCAGGATTTCTTTATCTGGTTGCCTTGACCTTGCTATCCACACTGTCCCAACGTCATGCTCATTTGACCGCAGTGGCTGGAAAGTAGCCAACACTTGGCAAGGCAGGCACCTCCTTATGGACAGATCATTCCAAATTACTTCCCCAAGAAAGTGCATCAAGGTCACTTGGAGACAAGGACACCTGGAGGGTGGGTGGGATGAGGTGTATGTGTGGGGGGAGTCTCAAACGCCAACACAGGGAACTGGGACCCCATTCTTGTCACAAAGCCCAATGATGTGCATGATCAGAAAGAGCCCAGCCCCCCAGGAAATCTTATGGCAAGACAGATGAGGGCAGACCGGCCCCCCCGCCAAACACTGGTGCCTGGGTGGGCTGCAGACTGCTGCTGAGGCACGTGGCTGGGAGGCGAGGGGGGTGACATTGTCTGTGAAGTCAATTTCAAGACATTTAAAACATACGTTAAGAGAAACTTTGTAGGGGCGCCTGGGTGGCTCAGTGGGTTAAAGCCTCTGCTTTCAGCTCAGGTCGTGATCCCAAGGTCCTGGGATCGAGCCCCACATCGGGCTCTCTGCTCAGCAGGGAGCCTGCTTCGTCCTCTCTCTGACTGCCTCTCTGCCTACTTGTAATCTCTGTCTGTCAAATAAGTAAATAAAATCTTAAAAAAAAAAAAAAGAGAAACTTTGTAAATGGTTTCATTTCTCTTACAATGATTTCTCTGTCATCAGTATTTTTACTCTGCATGTTCCCCTCTCATCTAAGCCTCACCTTCCTGGACTGTGCAGTGGGATCAGGGTGGACATTCTGTAAAGGGTGTGGGCACCTGGAGATGAAGCAGGCAAGGGGGCTTGCCAGTGGAACCCCCGAGAAGGCTTTACATCTGGGATCCCTGTTTCCATTTTCACCAATTCATAAACGCTCACTGGCTTGCTGCGTGCCGTGGGCCTGGAGTGATGGTTTCAAACGACCACACAAGCATGGACAGACCCTCTTCTCCTCGAGCATTCTTCATAGTAAAGTGAATACTCCGAGTAATAATTATCAGTAGGGCTGATTCATAGAACTCCCAGATCTCACTCAGTGATTTGAAAAAGCTACCCCGGTGGATATCAGAGAGACCCACCAGTGGGATTTATGGGGTACCCCAAGTTTTTTTTAAAGATTTTATTTATTTAATTGACAGACAGAGATCACAATTAGGCAGAGAGGCAGGCAGAGAGAGAGGAAGGGAAGCAGGCTACCTGCTGAGCAGAGAGCCCGACCCCAGGACCCTGGGATCATGACCTGAGCTGAAGGCAGAGGCTTTAACCCACTGAGCCACCCAGGCGCACCCCCCAAGTTTTTTTTTAATGAACAGATAATGTATTATTTGCCCCAGGGGTACAGGTCTGTGAATCATCAGGCTTACACAATTCACAGCACTCACCATAGCACATACCCTCCCCAATGTCCATCAGCCAGCCACGCTGTCCCTCCCTGCATGACCCCCCAGCAACCCTGAGTTTGTTTCGTGAGATTAAGAATCTCTTATGGTTTGTCTCCCTCCTGATCCCATCTTGTTTCAGTTTGTCCTTCCCTACACCCCACAGTCCCCCGCTCTGCCTCTCAAATTCGTTATATCAGAGAGATCATATGATAATTGTCTTTCTCTGATTGACTTATTTTGCTCAGCATAATACTCTCTAGTTCCATCCACGTTGTTCCAAATGGCAAGATTTTGTTTTTGATGGCTGCATAGTATTCCACTGTTATATATCCAATCTTCTTTATCCATTCATCTGTTGATGGACATCTAGGTTCTTCCCATAGTTTGGTTATTGTGGACATTGCTGCTATAAACATTCGGGTGCACGAGCCCCTTCGGATCACTACGTTTGTATCTTTAGGGTAAATACCCAGTAGTGCGATTGCTGGGTTGTAGGGTAGCTCTATTTTCAACTTTTTGAGGAACCTCCATACTATTTTCCAGAGTGGCTGCACCAGCTTGCATTCCCGCCAACAGTGTAGGAGGGTTTGGGGTACCCTAAGTTTTGTTTGGCAAATTGATTTGGAGACCCAAGCCCCATGGTCTCCCACCCCACACTGCCCCAACCTCTTGCCTCCCAAGGCAGAATCAAAAATCACATCCTACCCTTCCTCGGCTCCCACTCTGTTTTTGCCTCCTGCCATATTCAGAATAAAAATCCTAACTCCCCACCATGGTCTATGAGGCTCTGTGGGAGCAGGACATTGCCAACTTCCTTGCCCTCCTCTCCCTTCATCCCCCCTCCCTGGTTCACTTCCTTCAGCCTCCCCACATAGCCTCCCGCACACCAGATTCACACCTGCCTCAGGACCTTTGCACTGCCTGTTCTCGCTGTGTGGAACACTCTTCCCCTCACTTTCCGGTCAGTGGACTCTCTCCTTAGCCTTCATGTCTCAGCCTCCTGAAAAGCACTTCTAGCCCCATAAGGTGGTGTCCTTGCCCCAGGACAGGACATACACAGAGCAGGTGCTCGTGAATATTGGCTGAACAATTGACCAGCTCAAGCGTAGACTAGGCAAAATGTAGACCTAAGTGCCCACTTTCCTCAACTATAAATGTGGGTTTGGACTAGCTGCTACCTTGAACCCTCTCTTTTCTTTTCATCCATTCTTACGTTCAAAAGTAGTTCCTGGGTTGCCAGGCTGACTTAGTCAGAAGGGCATGTGACTCTCGATCTCAAGGTCATGAGTTTGAGCCCCACGATGGGTGTAGATATTATTTGAACAACCTTTTAAGATAAATTTAAAAAGTAACTCCTCACTATGCACAATAATGAAGAGACAGAGACAGCCCAAGCGCCCATCAGTGGATAAAAGCATAAATAAATTAAATGCAATCTAGCCACATGATTGAATATTATTCAGCCATGGAAAGGAATGGAGCCCTGATTCATGCTATGATGTGGATGAACCATGAAAACAGTGTACTGAGAGAAAGAAGCCAGATACAGAAGGCCACACAGTGTATGATTTCATGTACATGAAATGTCCAGAACAGCCAAATCCATAGACACAGAAAGGAAACTAGAGGTTGTCAGGGGCTGGAGAAGGCAGGATAGGGAGTGGCTACTGATGGAGATGGGATTTCCTTTGGGGTGACAGAAACGTTCTGGAACTGGATAGAGGTGGTGGTTGGACAACATTGTGAACGTACTAAATGCCACTGAATTGTTCATTTTAAAACAGTTACTTTTATAGTATATAAATTTCATCTCAGTAAACAAAGAAAAGAGAGAAAAAAGTAGCTCTTAACTGCATGGATGGTGGAAGGTAGGAGTCATAGCCTCCAGAGCCAGGTGACCACCTTTGTTCTTTCTTCCTACCCTCACGGGCTGGGTGACCTTGGGCAAGTCATTCACCTACTCTGTGCCTCTGTTTTCTCATCTGTAAATGGGATTAACAGCAGTACCCCTGCCACAGGGAGGAAAAATAAAACAATGTACATAAAAGGCATAGTGCCTAAAAATGGCTCCAAAGATGTTAACTTAAACTATATTTTAAAACATGTATGTGCTTCCTTTAAAAAGAAAAAATCAAAGAAATTTCTTCTGGCTGGGGCGCCTGGGTGGCTCAGTGGGTTAAGCCTCTGCCTGCAGCTCAGGTCATGATCCCAGGGTCTTGGGATCGAGCCCCACATCAGGCTCTCTGCTCAGCGGGGAGCCTGCATCCTCCTCTCTCTCTGCCTGCCTCTCTGCCTACTCGTGATCTCTCTCTCTCTGTCAAATAAATAAATAAAATCTTAAAAAAAAAAAAAAGAAATTTCTTCTGGCTAAAATGGAACCTCAGGAATCAGATTTTCATGCCCCTCGCCCCCGATCTGGAACAACTGGGAAAAAAAATAGACAAAGTGTGTAAAATAACACTTTTCTGACCTTGAGGAGTTAAAGCTGGGGTTCTAGAAAGGGTAAGAAGGCTACAGTTTGCAGAGTGGAGTTCTGGAAAGAAGACAGCTAAGGGGAAGGGGAGGGAAGAGCTCAGTAATGCGGAGATCTGTTGAGGGTCTGAGAACTAATGGGCATATATAGGTGCGAGACCAGGGACAGAGCCACTTGAAAGCAGCAGAGGGGAAAACCCTCAGAGTTCACACAGGGTGTAAATACTTCCTGTTCCTCCCAGTCAGAGTGGAAAAACTTTTTAAGGAAGGGGGGAAAAATTAGCCCCAGAATAAAGGACTATTCTGGTCCTGCCTCGCAAAACTTAACAGCAAGGCTGGAAAGGATCAAACTATTTCCAGCAACTTTATTGTATCCCAGAACAAAGCTCAAGAACACGCAGAGGAAATTAAAAAGTATCCGGCGGGCCACAAGGTAAAATCCACTAGGTCTGGCATTAAACCAAAATTCACCAGAGAAGCAAAGAAGCAGAAAATTCAGACCCATAATGAGGAGAAAAATCAATTACTAGAAACATGCCCAGAAACAACAGAGATGCTAGAATTAATTAATATTTAAAGACATTAAAGCAGGGGTGCCTGGGTGGCTCAGTGGGTTAAAGCCTCTGCCTTCGGCTCAGGTCATGATCCCAGGGTCCTGGGATCAAGCCCCACATCGGGCTCTCTGCTCAGCGGGGAGCCTGCTTCCTCCTCTCTCTCTCTGCCTACTTGTGATCTCTCTCTGTCAAATAAATAAATAAAATCTTTAAAAAAAAAAAAAAAAAGCCTCTGCCTTCAGCTCAGGTCATGATCCCAGGGTCCTGGGATTGAGCCCCATAATGGGCTCTCTGCTCGGCAGGGAGCCTGCTTCCCCTGCCCCCTCTCTGCCTACTTGTGATCTCTATCAAATAAATAAATAAAATCTTAAAAAAAAAAAAGACATTAAAGCAGCATATTGAGGTGCCTGGGTAGCTCAGTGGGTTAAGCCTCTGCCTTCAGCTCGGGTCATGGTCTCAGGGTCCTGGGATCCAGCCCCACATCGGGCTCTCGGCTCAGTAGGGAGCCTGCTTCCTCTTCTCTCTCTGCCTGCTTCTCTGCCTACTTGTGATCTCTGTCTGTCAAATAAATAAATAAAATCTTTTTAAAAAAAAATGCAGCATAGGGGCACCTGGGTGGCTCAGTGGCTTAAACCTCTGCCTTCGGCTCAGGTCATGATCTCAGGGTCCTGGGATCAAGCCCGGCATCGGGCTCTCTGCTCAGCGGGGAGCCTGCTTCCTCCTCTCTCTCTCTCTCTGTCTGCCTCTCTGCCTACTTGTGATCTCTATCAAATAAATAAATAAATAAAATCTTTAAAAAAAATGCAGCATATTTAAAAAATCCATACAGATCAAGTCTGAGGAAACCCCGTCTAGATCTCATCCCCTGACTTCACCGGTAAGCACTGTAAACAGCACACACACCCGTTCAGACCTGAGAAAACACAGTATTCTTTGTACATCAACTGTATCCTTCAGCTTGTTTTCTCTACTCAGTCATTGTTGAAGAGGTCTAGCTAGATTGTTACAAGTAGATCTCTTTCCTTCCCTTTTCCCTGGAGCCCAGTACTCCATCTCAGACATGAGCTGCCGTGGATTTATATATTTTGCTACACTGGAATATTTAAGTGGTTTCCAAGTTTCCACAATTACAGGCCATGCCACCTCGAACATCCTGTGTACATTTCTTGCATCTGTGTGTGAGGCATCAATGCTAGTAAGAAGTGGCCTGGGGATGCCTGGGTGGCTCAGTCAGTTCAGCGTCTGCCTTTGGCTCGCATCATGATCCCAGGATCCTGGGATCGAGTCCCATGTCAGGCTCCCTGCTCTGTGGGGCCTGCTTCTCCCTCTGCTTCTGCCCCTCTCCCTCTCGCTCTCTCTGTCTCTCTTGAATAAATAAATAAAAATCTTTGGGGTTAAAAAAAAAATTGGAGGTTATCTGTGTAAACTCCAGGGTTTTGACACAGAAATGGGTACAGGTAAGGGTGTGTGTGTGTGTGTGTGTGTGTGTGTGAGTGTGAGTGGGTGTGTTTTCCACCTCTGCCCCCTGACAGAGCTCAAGAGGTAATGACACCCCAGTAGCAGTGAGCACACCCAGCCCCCAGCTCCTGGTTTTTAAATGTTATTACCGAAGACAAAAATGAAGGCTTTATGTCAAAATTGCTAATTTCAAGGCTGCAGCTGGGAAAGAACATGGGTGAACCTGGAGTTCCCATAGGACCTGTCCGTTCCCTTCCGACGCATATGTATACCCAAGAGAAATGAAAGCCTATGTCCATACAAAAATGTGTATGTGAATATCCACAGCAGCACCCTTCACAACAACCGGAAGGTGGAAAGAGCCCAAATATCCATCAGGGAATGAATGACTAGTCAAAATGCAGTACGTCCATAGAATGGAATATTACTCAGCCATAAAAAGGAATGAAGCTTGGACGTATACACACTACAGCATGGACAAGGCTTGAAAACATAACACTGAGTAAAAGAAGCCAGACATAAAAGGCTGCATGTCGTATGATTCCACATAAAATGTCCAGAACTCGCAAATCCATAGCGACAGAAAATAAATTAGTCATTACCAGGCATGGTGGAAAGGAGGAATGGGGAGTGACAGTTAATGGCATGGGGTTTCTTTCTGGAGCGATGAAAATGTTCTGGAATTAGATTAGTGGTGATGGTTATACAATTCTGTGAATATACTTAAAAAAACCCCACAAAAGTATTTATTTCAAAAGGGTGAATTTTATGGTATGTGATTATATTTCAATTAGATTATAGTTTGGTTTTTATTTAATTTTTAAAAAATTTTATTCATTCAAGAGAGAAGATAAGCCAGAAAGATTCTCAAGCAGACTCCATGCTGAGCAGGGAGCCTGGTTTCACAACCTTGAGGTCACACCCTGAGCCGTAACCAACAGTCAATGGCTTAATCCACTGAGCCACCCAGGCACCCCCTCGATCTTGTTTTTGTTTTTTTGTTTTGTTTTGTTTTGTTTTTAAAGATTTTATTTATTTATTTGACAGAGAGAGATCACAAGTAGATGGAGAGGCAGGTAGAGAGAGAGAGAGAGAGGGAAGCAGGCTCCCTGCTTAGCAGAGAGCCCGATGCGGGACTCGATCCCAGGACCCTGAGATCATGACCTGAGCCGAAGGCAGCAGCTTAACCCACTGAGCCACCCAGGCGCCCTTGTTTTTGTTTTTTAAATGACATGATGCACCTGATATCCAATACTTAGGTAGAAACCAGAAAGGAAAAAGGAAAGGGATGCCTGATAAATGCAGTGAAGAGACTGGATGAGATCATGGAACAGAAGAAGGACGTTGGTGGGAAAAATCCATGAAACCTGAATAAAGTCTAGACTTCAGTTTTAGTAATGGAGCAGCAGGGTTCTTCATTTTGCGAAATGTAGTAGTTAAAAGAGATGTTAACACCAGGGGAGATCAAGTGAGGCACAGACAAGAACTCTTTGTATTCTCTTTGTAATCTTTCTAAACTCCTAAATTAATCTCTAAAATTATTCTGAAATAAAGCTGATTTACAAAAAGTGAGCCTAGGACCAAAGAAAGAAAGATATGCACGGAAGAAGATAGGAACACAGCAAAAGGACACGGGAGCCAGCTGGAAGGGGCCGCCATGAGCCAAGTCTGGGACAATTTGAATATTAAAATAAGGACAGTAAGCAATTGTCACATATTGAGGACAGTAAGTATCCATGAGTCTACACGGATACAAATAGACTCCTACAGCAAAGGCCATAAAAAGTGTCAAAGGAAAGATGGAATTAGAGGCGCCTGGGTGGCTCAGTGGGTTAAAGCCTCTTCCTTTGGCTAGGTCATGATCTCAGGGTCCTGGGATGGAGCCCCGCATCTTAAAAAAAGAGAGAAAGAAAGAAAGAAAGAAAGAAAGATAGATGGATTAGAAAACCACCATTTGGTAATCATCAACTAAAATATAACAGATTCAGGGGTGCCTGGGTGGCTCAGTGGGTTAAAGCCTCTGCCTTTGGCTCAGGTCATGATCTTAAGGTCTTAGAATCGAGCCCCACATCGGGCTCTCTGCTCAGCAGGGAGCCTGCTTCCTCCTCTCTCTCTGCCTGCCTCTCTGCCTGCTTGTGATCTCTGTCTGTCAAATAAATAAATAAATAAAATCTTAAAAAAAAAAATAAAATATAACAGATTCAGGCAAGACTCAGCAAGAGATGCTAAAAGGAGTGTGGGGAAGTCTAAAGAAGTATTTGTATGGTACAAAGTATCATATGACAGGATACTTTTCAATTACAAAGCACAAGAAGAGAAAACTACCAGATCTCATCTTTTGTAGCAAGTGATCAAGGGCAACAACACCGCAATACTTCAAACTCTGATGCCTCCTGATACAATGCACCAAGAAAGACACAACACTTCTGTGGGATTCCTGCCAAAACCAACAGCCTCAGTACAATCACGAGGAAACAGCAAACCATCCATCCTGAAAGACACCACCAAGGAGTGAGCAGTTCCCAGCAAACCTCGTCATGTTTGACACAAAGACAGACTGAGGAAACTTCCAGATTACAGTGGATTAAAGAGGTAAACAACTGAACACAACATATGATAGAATTTTATCATTAATAAATCAATGATCAAGTGATGCATTAGTAATTAATCATTTATTAATAATTAAGTATTAATGATTTAGTAATAAATATTAAAAAGGTGTTGGTAAAATCTGAAGAAGACCTGTAGATTCTAGAATTGTATCTATGTTAAATGAGTCTGATTTTAATCACTGTGCTGAACCTGTGTTTTAGGAAAAACACAATGAATTATTTAGGGAGACAAGGGGTATCGTGTCTGTGGGGCGTCTGGTTGGCTCAGTCGTTGGGCGTCTGTGTTCGACTCAGGTCCTGATCCCAGCATCCTGGGATTAAGCCCCATGTTGGACTGCCTGCTCAGTGGGGAGCCTGCTTCTCCCTCTCCCTCTGCCCTTGCTTGTGTTCCCTCTCTCACTGTATCTCTGTCAAATAAATAAATAAATAAATAAATAAATAAATAAATAAAAAAAATCTTTAATTAAAAAAAAGGGGGGTATCATGTCTGCAATTGACCTTTAAGTGATTCAGAACAGGGGCGCCTGGCTGGCTCAGATGGTTAAGCCTCTGCCTTCAGCTCAGGTCATGATCTCAGGGTTCTAGAATCGAGCCCCACATCTGGCTCTTTGCTCGCAGGAAGCCTGCTTCTTCCTCACTCTCTGCCTGCAGCTCCCCTTGCTTATGCTCTCTCTTTCTCTCTCTCTCACTGTCAAATATATAAAATTAAAAAAAAAGAAGAAAAAAGAAATAAATGACTCAGAACAGGGGTGCCTGACTGTGGAGCATGTGGGTCTTGATCTTAGGGTCATGAGTTCAAGCCCCACACTGGGTGTAGAGACTGCATAAATAAATAAGCCTAAATAGATAGATAAATGAATGAATGAATGAATGAATGAATGAATGACTTGGAACAGGGCAATTCCTCAAACAATTAAACATTATTATAATATGATCCAGCAATTCCATTTCTGGGTGTATATTGAAAACAGCCTCTTGGGGCACCTGGGTGGCTCAGGGGGTTAAAGCTTCTGCCTTCCGCTCAGGTCATGATCTCAAGGTCCTGGGATCGAGCCCCGTATCGAATGGGGCTCTCTTCTCAGCAGGGAGCCTGCTTCCTCCTCTCTCTCTGCCTGCCTCTCTGCCTACTTGTGATCTCTGTCTGTCAAATAAATAAATAAAATCTTCAAAAAAAAAAAAAAAAGAAAGAAAGCAGCCTCTTAAATATTTGTATGCCCATGTTCGCAGCAGGGCTCGTCACTATAGCTAAGATATGGAAGCCACGCAGGTGTCTATCAGTGGATGCACGGGGATAAGCAAAAGGTGGTATAGCCACGCGGTGGCATATTATTCAGTCTTAAAAAAGGAAAAAAATTCTGACTGAGGCTACGTCATGGATGAACCTTGAGGACATTATGCTGCCTGAAATCAGCCAGTCGCAAGAGGACAAACCCTGTAATGTTCCACTGATAGGAGTCCCGAGAGTTGCCAGATTCATTACCGACAGGACACAGAAGGGAGGGGCTGGGGCTGAGGGAGGGCAACGGGGAAGTCAGCGTTTAATGGGGACCGAGCTTCAGTGTGGGAAGACGCGAAAGTTCTGGAGAGGGATCGTGGTGACGGTGGCACACCAGTGTGAATGTGTTTAATGCTGCCAAACTGTACGCTTAAAGATGGTTAAGATGGTAAATGTTATGTTATATATATTTTACCACAATAAAGTAAGATGACTTGGAAGTCAAAAAAAATTTTTTTTTACATTATACTTATCTATCTACCTCATTTATCCTTAGAGAAAGAGCAAATGTAATGTAATACGATGCTAACGTTTGAGGAAATCTGGTTACGGAAGGACTACTTCTCCGCCCTCTTCTATAACTGGTCAAAATTGTTCTTTCAGTGCAAGGAGAAGAGGGAAGGTTGCTTCTTCTGCCCCCAGGGCTGGGAGAGCCTCCAGCAAAGACTTTTATCTTGGTATGAGGTCGCTAATCTGTCTATCTTGACCTGCTCTCACCACGATTCCACTCTTTAGGACTCTCCCCCTCAACCCTTTTATTTTACTGTGGCTCTGGCAGACCTTTCAGGCAAGTGAAAATATGTTAAAAAGCCAGGAATTAAAAGAATCCATCTCTTGGACTTACACTGAGGACTTCAATGGATCACCTTTACTTGTTTGGGTCCAGCTGGGGAGCTGTCCCCAGTTAAGCCTGCTGTCCACGGACCAGGCTCCCCACAAGCCCAGGCACTGTACTTCGTGAAAACAAATCTGTGCACAGGGGGACTCAGGATGCCAACTCCATCAGTGACCAACCCAAGACACCTCTGGGGCACGGTAACCACACACGCCCCACTCCAGGTCACTATGACACGTGATGTGCTGGGGTCCCTGGGTGCTCAGTCATTAAGCGTCTGCCTTCAGCTCAGGTCATGATCCCAGGGTCCTGGGATCGAACCCCACATCGGGCTCTCTGCTCAGCGGGGAGCCTGCTTCTCCCTCTGTCTACCGCTCCCCCTGCTTGTGCTTACTCTCTCTCTCTGTCAATAAATAAATAAAATCTTAAAAAAAAAAAAAAAGACATGTGATATGCCAAGGCTGGATGCCTGGCTTGGAACAGCAAACCCTCCCACGGATCCTCTCTGCCTGGCAGAATGGGCAGTCCAATGGCGCTGAGCCACCTCCCTTGCCCGGAGTGACTTAACGGCTGTCCCCACTGGGTGATATTTCTTTGAGCATTAGTGGGATGGCCACACGCCCACATCAGTTCTCAGTAGTAGGAAATGAGCTGACATCACCAGGAGATCACAGACTGAGTCACCTTCTTTTTCCAACTTTTTTTTTTTTTAACGTAGGCTCCATGCCTCACTTGGGGCTTGAATTCCCGACTCTGAGATCAAGAGTCACGTCTCCTACTGACGAAGCCAGCCAGGTGCCCTGTGAGTCACCTTCTCATCCTAAACTTTGCTCCTCACGTCCTCTGGGCCCTCAGCTATGCTCCCCTCACCAGCGGAAAAAAAATCTAAACTAAGAAAACTGCCACCATAGGGGCGCCTGGGTGGTTCCGTGAGTTAAGCATCTGCCTTTCACTCAGATCATGATCCCAGGGGCTCCCTGCTCAGCGGGGAGCGTGTTTCCCCCCTCTTTCTCGCTTTCTCTGTTACTCTCTCTCTCAAATAAATAAATTAAAATTTTAAGAAAAAAACAAAATGAAACAGCCTCCAAAAATATATACCAGCACACCCACCCTGTGCTACCTCCCGCCCACAGCATCCCCACAGTGAGGCAAACCACCTGTTCATCAAACACCCGGAGAGGAGCATCTCTGTTCATTATGGAAGCCCCCCCCTGCCCGTGCCAATGGGAGTGGGAGTAGGGGGTCAGTAGGGAAAAGAGCCAGCTGCCCCCCCCACCCCAATTCAGGCTAAGCAAGTAGCAGCCGGCACCTGGGGGGGACACAGACTCCATGCCCGCCTGTCCACTGGCAGCTTGAGACCAGTCAAACTCCTCTAAGATGACGAGGTCAGGAGAGCAGCTGCCTCCCAGGCAGGGTGGGGAATGCTGGGGAAGGGGGGTGGGAGGGAACATTCCAGGTTGACGGAATCGTTCAGTATCCTCATTGAAGCAGAAGGGACTCTTCCCCGCAGTGACAGGGGTGCGGAGACCTGTCAGTATCACTTTATGCAAATTGCTTCCCAATTTTAAACCAGGCAACGGAGGGGAAGGAGCAAGCTATCCAAGTTCAGGGGGAGTTATCAGAAACGGGTGGTCTGTAATCTAGCTGAACTCTTGCCTCTGGACACTTTCTGATCCAAGAGAGCTGGGCGGTTCTCCTGCGGGAGGAGGCGGGTAGCAGCATCCCCCAAGTCCCACGACACGGCAGCGAGCGCACCGCAGCCAAGCACAGCCGCCCTGCACACATACCGTGAAAGGAACAGGGCTCACACGCCCCCAGACGGCGCATTGTCTATACTCCGGTCTACCTGACAAGACCCCGCCGCAAGGCAGCATCTGACCGATTCCCTTGACCCCACAACAAAGACCCCCTTTGTTCCCTGGTTAATATCCTTAGCAGGTCTGTCTAGACTCACTGTGGCAGTAATTGTCCCGTGATGTCACCAGGACCTGTGACCCAGCTCCTCCTCACTGTGCTTGGGCAGGGAACACTCCGGACGGCCAAACAAGGAGGTCCCGGCCCTTGACACCCACCTGAGCCTCCTAGGAAGAGAGAGACCTGTGGCCAGTGTCCCACATCCACCACCCTAGACCTAGAAGAAGACAGGACACTCCAAAAACGAAGTCCGTCCTGTGCGAGGTGCTTAGGGGCAGTGCCATGCTGGGGAACGAGGAAAAGGGGGTACCCTCTGTCTCTACACTCCCACCTCCCCAATGTAGCTGGTGGGAGACAGTTCATTCTGCACTAGAGCACAAGTTCACGCAAGGCGTTAAGAAGGAAGGTTAGATGAGAGAGGGACCAAGGAGGCGGGAGGGCCAGGGGAGAGAGGAGACAGTGACAGACAGAGACACAGAGAGATGGAGACATAAGGGGAGACAGACACGAAAAGAGAGAAACAGAGACCCACAGAAAGACCAAACGAAACTGAAAGAGGGGGACACAAGGGGAGAGAGACAGAGATGAAGAGTGCTACAGAGACATAAGGGGAGAGAGGGAGAGACCAGAGGGAGGCTCAGAGAGACAGAGACAGAAAGACAGATAGAGAAGGGGAGAAAAAAGAGAAATTAGTGGGTCCCTGAGAGAGGAGGTGTTCCTTCTACAGGGGACAGCTTGGGCTTCTGAAAAATCCATGGGGACAGGAAGTTAACTACTGCTCACTCTGGGAAACAAAACTCCCATCTTCAGCTTGAGGCGATCACCGTGAACTGCCACCTGATCTCACATCTGGATCCCACCAAGAACACTCCAAGCCATATTTTCCTGAGGGACAGATTGGACCCATCCAACTGGATGCCTTTTCATGCGCAAGTCTGTTTCATTCAGGTCAACTAAAACACACCAAGGGCAGCTCCTAGCAACCCCACAGACAGATCCCACAAACACTGTGCTTTGCTGAAGGCGACGGACCCAAGCACAAGTCCGCTGACGCCAAGTTCTAGAACAGGTGACACCCACGTGGCAGAAAAAAAAAAAGAGAGAAAGTCAGCAGAGATGTTTACACCTGGGGGGAAATAGCTAAGAAGGGCCACAAGGAGCTTCTGTGATGAGAAAGGGGCTAGGAATGTTCTAGATCTTGATCCAGATGCGGGTAGCACCGAGGTGCACATGCGTGAAATTTCATGGAGTTACATGAGGCAATCACTCAGCATATGTATGTGCAACTCTAGCTTTTGGTTTTGGTTTTAAGGGGAACAATCACATCTTGGGAAAGTTGGTGTCTTTTTTTTTTTTTTTTAAATCCATGGAATGGTAGAGAATCTTCTCTTATTGTTTCACAGGCTTGAGGTAGAAAATGGAAAGACTTCCAGAGGCAAGGTCTGGCAAGATGGGCAACCAAAATATCAGGGGCACTTCCCCTCCAGCAGCAGAATGAAAAAGCTGCCACCCTCCACCATCCGCATCCCAAAGCTCAGAGGGATTTCCAAAGATTGTTTAATTGATTTTTCTCCTATTTAGATGCAGATCGTAGTGTCTGGGGCCCAGGAATTCAGACACACGGCTTTGTGTCCACTCAGCCCCGTGAAGGCTCCTGTCTGAAACTCGCACAAAGCCAGACACACAACGTCTTCAGAAACACGCTGTTTCCTTTTTGTCTGGGGCTCCAGGGAGAGGGTACGACGAGCAGAGCCTGGGACACGCTCCCATCTGCAGGGTCCTGGGGACCCTGTCCCTCTGTCCTGCTCACAAAGTGGGGTGAAATGTTTTTTAATAGAAAAAGAAAAGCAGCCAAGATTTTGAGGTCTCTACTTGGGGTGATATAAAAAAGTGTGTGTTGGGGGGCAAAACTAGGGGTGGACACATGGAGGTTTCAACTTGGATTTTTCTCCAAATTCAGGGCTCTGGCATGAAAAGCAGGGGATGCTTTAAATCAAGCAGCTAATGGGCTAGGATTAACATGAGTTTGGCTCCGGTCTCTGCAGACCTGATTTATATAAGAAGAAAACGGTTCTCTCTTTCTCTCTCCCCATTGTTCCCGTCTGTCTCTCCAAATGCCCCATCTGACAAAGAAAGTGGAAGGCTCACAGGCTGACAACCTGCTCAGGACAGTGGGAAAGGCACCCCCTACCCCCCAGTCAGCAGCCTTCTCCTCCCACAACTGCTGGGAGGCAACAGTGAGGGTCACTATACCTTCTCTAAAAGGCTAATACAACCCCCCAACATCCCTGCCTGGTTTCCCCCAAAACCTGGCTGGGGCAGGGGACACTTTTGAGTCACTGCCACTCCCGTTTCCTGACTGTGTGACCTCAGATAACTCTCCGGGGACCCCTGGTTGCCCAATCAGGAACGTGGGCACAAGAATGAGTAAACCCAACCATGCAAAGGTTGTGAGGGAAATTCAGAGTGCTTTGTACACAGCAAGCCAACAAATGTGGTCATACTGGTCACCATCTGGAAAGGTGTGGATATCAGACTTAAATGTTTTGCTAGAAGCTTCAAGGGACCCGTTCTCTTTCATAGGCTCCTTCCTCTCTTTGGTGCCATATAAGTCCACGGGGAGCCCAGCCCTGAGTCTGATTCCTACCCTCCAGATCCAAGTTACCTGGACTGCAATCCAGCTGGCGTTCACGGTGTGTTCTCCGAAAGGGCCAAATCCTGAAAGAGAAAACAGGAGAAGCCACATATCACCATCCAGTGACCTCTTGTAGCCTGCCCAGGGTTGTGTTGCTGCCTCCACCCGGCGGAAAGGAACGGGGAACTTGGGCAGCAGCTGCCACCAGGGCCAATGTCAGAGGCCTGGTCCTGCTATCTGGGGCACACCCAGGGCCCTTCAGAGAGCCCCCCCATTTCTCACTCTTAACTGCTTTTATTATTATTTTTTAAAGATTTTATTTATTTATTTGACAGAGAGGGGGAGATCACAAGTAGGCAGAGCAGCAGGCAGAGAGAGGGAAAAGCAGGCTCCCTGCCAAGCAGAGAGCCCAATGCGGGACTTGATCTCAGGACTCTGAGATCATGACCTGAGCAGAAGGCAGAGGCTTAACACACTGAGCCACCCAGGCGCCCCTCTTAACTGCTTTTAACTGTCCCTTCTTATCTTCCCCTTTGCCCAACCCTCGTGCCTTCCAAGGGGCCAGTGGCCTCCTGTTGCCCCCAAAAGGGCTGGCCTTTTTCCCCCTTTAGATTTTTTCCACTATCCCTGATCCCCATCTATAATTATTTTACCACCGTCTTTGTGCAGGGCCTCTGTGCTCCGTGAATCACCACCAAGTGAGGAATGGCCCTTAAGGGATACATGTGGGTGTCTCCTAGGCCAGGCTGTCCAGACAACCTCCTGCCACCCTCTTCCCTGCTTGCTCGAACTCCAAGTCCCACTTACAAACTGAGGGAGTGGTCAGAGGATGCGTTAAGGGTTCTGCCTGCACTGTGGCCTTCAGCCTCCCTGAGTGCTTTTCAGGCAAGGCTGTTTCCTGCACCCCTTTTACAGGAGCAGGACTAAGGCACAGATAGGTGAAAACCACTGCCCAGGGTCACAGACCGAGAAGGCAGAAGAGCTGGGATTCGAAACCAGGCCCATGAGAGTTCACAACTCTTCTCTTCTAATCACCCTGTCCCCCTGCCTAGAAAGGAATATCTCCAAGAGAGGATGCCCTGGAACTGGGGGTCACTCCAGCTGTACTGAGGGTCCCAGGTGGTGTCGTGGCCTTGGGAGGGAAGCTGTACCTTGGAACAGCAGAGCCTCCCCCATAGTGGGGCAGGACCTCTCCACCCCTTATCTTCTCCTGTAGAGACTAAGTTTGAGTCCCAGCTCCACCACCTACAAACAGGGTGACCTCTGTAAGCCTCAGTTTCCTCTGTGCAAAATGGAGATGGTACAGATGTAATGAATTCATGCAAGGAAAATGCCCAGTCCAGTGGCTACCTACAGAGCCCAGCACTAGAGGAACAGATTACCAGATACAGGAGGGCTGGGGGGGGGGGGGGAGCAACTCTCCCTGCAATTACACACACCTGTTAAGTGAGTGCCTTCTTCCACCTTCCTGGGAATGCCAGGATCAGCCTCACCCTCCCCAGGCCAGAAAACACTTGTGGGAAGCTTAGCTGGATCTCCCACTCTGACCCCTCTAGAGAGCAGGCCAAAATGACCCCCCCCACCCCACTCCCCGCTCCAACCAGAGGCCAGCGGAAGTTGAGGTTCACGTGGCCCTGAGGCGGAGTCTTCCCCAGGAGGAACAGTTAGTTTCGGGGAGTTAGTGACAGCAGGCACGGGCTCACCCATAAACAGCTCGGGGCGGGGTGGGGGTGTGTGGAGATTTTTGACCCACACGGTCCTGGGGACAACAGAAACAGCAGCTGGCCACCCGAGGTTCCCCGACCTCCACCTGTTCTTGCCTCGGGAGAACAGCCCCCCCATTAGCACAGGGCTGGGGGAGCAGTGGCTGGCAGGAGGTTCATTTGTCACTGGGGCACTTCCTGCCCGCAAATCGGCCTTTGTCCCCTGGGGCCGTGGGTGGGGACAGAACCGACCTCGGGAGGGGCAGGGTGAAGTCCAGTCCTGCCCACCGGCTGGTCAGACGGAACAGACAGGTGCCCAGAGAACCACTGTCCTCACCCGGGCAAGGAAGGACGCCAGAGGGGCCTGTTCTGCGCGGGGCACTTGGCTGGACCCTCACACCCCTGCTTGCCCCGACCCCTGACAGTGGGGCCAGAGGGGCGCCCCTTCTCCACTTTCTACGTGTTGCGCGGAACGAGCTGGGCGATGACATCTTCCAAACCTGGGACGACTTCTAGCACCTGCCCCTGCCGGGCCACCGCGCCCCTACCAACCCCGCCGGCTCTGGAGCCGCCCAACCCGCCCCTGCCCGCGGTCGCTATCGCCGCGGCCGCCATCAGCGTACCCGTCACCACCACCGCCTTCCTGGGCTGCTCCATGGCGGGCTCGGGCGCCGCCTCTGACCCGCTCCAGTCGGGACTGGCAAGTCGGCCGCCGCAGCCGCCGGGACCCCGAGCCGCCCCGCCCCCGGGCCCGCCCCCAGCCCCGGCCCTGGCCCCGCCCCCAGCCGGGCCGCTCGGCGTGCGCGGGGGCGCGGCGTGCGCGCCCCGACTCCAACACGCGCCCTAGGGGCTCCGGACCCGCACCTTCCCCAAGTTCGGTTTCCCCCTTGTAAGATGGGGACAGTTTGTTTCGTACGATGTGGCCGCTTGAACTCACTTGAGTCAGGCGCTGCGACGAGCGCGTCATTTCATTCCGCGTGTTCACTGAGCGCCGCTGTCCGCCCACTCCTGGGGATAATCTGGCTCCCTCCCCCGCCACCTCCCGTAAGACTCGGTTATTCACTTCGTTTTGCAGAGGAAGAACCTGAAGCACGGTTCTAAGGGCTGCTCGACTAGAGCCTCCTGGAGTCAGAGAAGTGGCATGCATGAAGACCCGGAGGTTTAGAGGGGAACGGAATAAAGTGAAAACCCAACACCACAGTAAGATGTTGCCGGAGGTCCTCTGCAGGCTCCCATGTTGCAAAGAAGGAGGCTGATGTGGCGCCACAGACCTCGGCCTCCCCTCTCTCCATCTCCCCAACACTCAATTCACTTCTAGCCCCAACAGTACTTCAAGGGCCTAGCGGGGTCCCACCCCAGGGCCTTTGCACTTCCTGTTGCTTATGCCCGGAGCATGCCCTGCAGGTTATCTAGCTGCTTCTCTTCCTTCAAAGTTCAGCGGGACTTCACCTCTTCCTAGGGGTTCTACTTACCCTACCTGGCTGAGATCTCCCACCATACTTCTCATCCTCTGTGAACAGATCATCTCCTTTCCTTATTTCATCCTGTTTGTCACAGTGATCACACTCCATTATAGACACTGCTTTTCTGGTTTGTTTCCCATTTCTTCTGACATAGAGATTAGGACTTCCAGAGCAAGGATGTGTCTCCATTACAGCCATGTCAGTGCACCCAATATGTGCCTGGCATACAGTAAGTCAGCCACTAATGTTGATCAGATTTCTCCAAAACGGCCAGAAAAATAAGGCTGAGTGTCTGGCCACATCATCAGAAAACAGGGCTAGACCCTGGACTTGGGTCACTGACGTCTCATTCCAAGCAGCCTTGGCCCCGGATTAGCTAGGATGCCAACTCAAGAGCCATCTGCCTCTGGCCCTGGTCTCGGAATACCCAGGGCAGAGTTCAGTGGGCTGGCCTGGAGCCCTGGTCTGCGAGCACAGAACAGAGGTCACATACTCGGTGGCTATTTTGGTCTCTGGCAGCTTCAGGTAGAATTCAGAAAATCTGAGAGCCGGCCTGAACCAGCTGTGGGAGCAAGACCCAAGCCAAGTGGGAGAAGAGAACAGAACAAAAATCTCAGCAAGGATCAGGTTTCATAACTCCAACATGTAATAAGTGTCTGCACATGTTCCTGAAGCCAGGGTTGTGGAGGGAGGGAAGCCACATCATTTTCCCTCATCCTACCATACAAAAGGGAGGAAACCTATATAACATCCAGAGTGAGTGCTGATGGGGAGAAACTGAGTCGTACACTAGTGCTGAGACTGGATGGGAGAAAGGCTCAGATACACGGGTAGCCCACACCACACTCGGGCCCTGTCTGAGCACATCACTTGGGTTTTCTTTCTTAATCTCATAAACCCCTTCAAGGGAGGACTGTTCTGACCCCATTTTTCAAGTATGGAAACTGAAGCCCAGAGCAGCTCAGTCCTTTGTCCCAGGATCACATGTGCGAGGGACAGGGATTTGGAGCAGGAGTAAATAGGACTGTCCTTAGGGAGGACAAGCAGCCCCCAAAATATCCTGGCTGGTGCTTCCGAGGTCTGCACTCCAGGATCTGCTTTGCAACAGTGGCGGGCGGGATAGATGAAGAGATAGAGCGCACCTTAAAAAAATTTTTTTAAAAAGCAAGGTGGGGGGGCGCCTGGGTGGCTCAGTGGGTTAAAGCCTCTGCCTTCGGCTCGGGTCATGATCTCATGGGCCCGGGATCGAGCCCCACTTAGAACTCCGTGTTCAGCGGGAAATCTGCTTGAGGGTTCTCTCTCTTCCTCTTTCTTTGCCCAGCCCCCTGCTCATGTGCACTCTCTGTCTTTCTCAAATAAATAAGTCTTGAAAAAAAAAACAAGATGGTTATATTGGAAAGCCAAGTGCAATAAAGGGCTTCTGCTACATGGAAAAGCTTGGCAGTTCCTCAAGTTCAACATACTTACTGGACGACCAGCAATTCTACTCCTAGGCATAAACCCCAAATAATTGCAAAGAGGTTTTCAAACAAATACTTGTACGTGAGTGGTCATGACAATACTTAATTGTTGAAAGGTCAGTACCGGGACGCCTGGGTGACTCAGTGGGTTAAGCCTTTGCCTTCGGCTCAGGCCATGATCCCAGAGTCCTGGGATGGAGCCCCCACATCGGGCTCTTTGCTCAGCAGGGAGCCTGCTTCTCCCTCTCTCTCTGCCTGCCTCTCTGCCTACTTGTGATCTCTCTCTCTCACTGTCCAATAAATAAATAAATAAATAAAATATTTTAAAAAAGAAAAGGTCAGTACAAACAAACAAACGTCCATCGACAGATGAATGGGGAAGAAATAGGTCTATCCAGGAATGGAATATTACTCAGTTATACAAAGGGAGTTTTTTTTATACACGCATGGATGAACCTTGAAAACATCATGCCTAGTGAAGGAAGCCAGTTACAAAAGGCCACAGGGTGTAAGATTCCACTTACATGAATCCTCCAGAACAGGGAAGTCCGTAGACACAGAAGGGAGGTTAATGGTCACCAAGGGCTGGGGGAGGAGGGCAGGGAGTGACCATTCACGGGGATGGTGTTTGCTTTTAGGTGATGAAAATGTTCCAGAACTAGATAGAGGTGACAATTGCACAACACGGTGGATGTATTTAATGCCAATGAATTGTATACTTTAAAATGGTTTCAGTGTGGGGCGTCTGGGTGGCTCAGTGGGTTAAGCCTCTGCCTTTGGCTCCGGTCATGATCTCAGCGTCCTGGGATCAAGCCACGCATTGGGCTCTCTGCTCGGCAGGGGGCCTGCTTCCTCCTCTCTCTCTGCCTACTTGTGATCTCTCTCCTTGTCAAATAAATAAATAAAATCTTTAAAAAAGAAAAAAGAAAATTGGTTAAGTGTTAAATTTTATGTTATGTGAATTTTATAGAAAAAAAGAGGAAAGGAAGGAAGGAAAGAAAGGAAAAGAGAGAGAGAGAGAGAGAGAAAGGAAAGGAAAAAAAAGAAAGGAAAGGGGAGGAGAGGCTCCTGGCTGGCTCAGTGGGTAGAGTGTGGAACTCTTGATCTTGGGGTCCTAAGCTCAAGCTCCAAGTTTGGTGTAGTTTTACTTTAAAAATAAATAAATAAATAAATAAATAAAATATTTAAAAAGAAAAAGGAAAGCCAGCGTGGAAGCATTTACGGAATGAAAAGCTAATGTAAAGTTAGAAACACACACACAAATGTGTTTGCGAAGGCAGAAAATATCTCAGGAAGGAAAAGCAAGAAATTTGATAAGACTTTCCCGGAGAGAACCAGGATGAGGGAGGTGTGACAGTGGGGGCAGCAGAGGAGCCCTGCGAACGCTTCTTGCACGAGGTACATACACCCACTACAGGTGTCCGCTGCTGTCTGAAAGTAGAGCGTTTCTGTGAACCCTTATAGGAAGCAGAGATGGCGAGGAAGCAATTGCCGCTCATTTATATGGGAAACATTTTGAACATTCCCAGACACCCCCCGCCAAAATAACCTTTCTCAGGCTTTTCTGGTACCTGAGGGCACATTCTGTTAACAGATACACAAAATCAGTTAAAACGCAGACGCTCACAGCCACAGTTCAGTGCTCTGGTGGCTTGATGCCGGGATGCTGAGTGCAATTCTCAGAGAAGGACCTAGGCTAGCTCTATCAGGACTTGCTGAAGAATGAGCTCTGAAGGCTGTCTTTGCCCTTCACCCTTTCCTTAGAGCCAAAGCCCCTTCAGATGTTTTCCAATTAGGGAAAACAGATACTAATGTGTAGGTATTTTGTAAAAGCAAGTGACTTAACATGAACTTTCAAAAACTTGGGTATACCTGTGCTCATAAATAAATATAATTCAGAAACTTTTGCTTTTAAAAAATGCCACTAGGGAAGCCTGGGTGGCTCAGTAGGTTAAGCCTCTGCCTTCAGCTCAGGTCACGATCCCAGGGTCCTGGGATCGAGCCCTGCGTCAGGCTCTCTGCTCCACGGAGAGCCTGCTTCTCCCTCTCCTTCTGCTGCTTCCCTTGGTTGTGCTCTCTCGCTCTCTCTGTCAAATAAATAAATAAAATCTTTAAAAAAAAATGCCAGTAGACTTTTGGTGATATTGTTATTTTTAGGGGTAAAGGGAGAAAGAGAAACTTAAGCAGATTCCATGCCCAGTGCAGACCCTGATGTCAGCCTCGATCTCACAACCCTGAGATCATGACCTGAGTCAAAAATCAAGAGTCAGATGCCTAACTGACTGAGACACCCAGGTGCCCCAGTGTTTTTTCTTTAATTGTGGTAAAATACACATAAAATTTGTCATTTTTAAGTGTACCATTCAGTAGTGTGAAAAGTACATTCACGTTGTCATGCAACTTCAGAACTCTTTTCATCTTGTAAAATGAAAACTCTGTCCCCGTTAAACAGTAATTCCCCATTCCCTCTCCCCCAGCCCAGGCACCCACCATTCTACCTGACTACCTTAGGGACCTCATGTAAGTAGAATCATGCAGTCTTTGTCTATTTGTGACTGGCTTATTTCAGTTAGCAGCTTAAGGATGTGTTAAGGTTCATCCACGTTTTCACATCGGTCAGAATTTCCTTCCTGTTTAAGGCTGATAATAAACCCTTGCATGAATATACCACATTTAGTTTACCCACTCATCCACTCTTGGACACTTGGGTAGCTTCCCCCTTTTGGCCATCATGAATAGAGCTTCTAAGAACATGGGTGTACAAATATCTCTTCAAGACCCTGCTTTCAATTCTTTTGGCCACCTAGCTTTTATAACTTCTTATTACGAAATAGCTTAATAAGACTAATACAAAGTTGGAAAAATAGCATTTCCATGAACCTTTAACTCAGCTTCCCCCAGTGAACTGGTCTATCTTACTAAACTTTTGTCAAACAAGAAATTGACATTGGTATAATGTAATTGGCTCCGGAACCACACCTAATTTCCCAGAGTTGCTGGAAGATAAAAACAATTTCATTTGTAAATAATTGTTTCTTTTAAAATGTTTATGCAAGGGTGTGCCTGGGTGGCTCAGTGGTTTAAGCCTCTGCCTTTGGCTCAGGTCATGGTCTCAGGGTCCTGGGATCGAGCCCTGCATCGGGCCCTCTGCTCAGCAGGGAACCTGCTTCCCCCTCTCTCTCTGCCTGCTTCTCTGCCTACTTGTAATCTCTCGGTCAAATAAATAAATTAAATCTTTTAAAAAAACTAAAAAAAAATTCTATGCAAGGTGTGCCTGGGTGGCTCAGTCAATTAGTTAAACATGGCCTTTAGCTCAGGTGGTGATGACAGGGTACTGGGGTTGAGCCCCATATCAGGCTCCCTGCTTAACAGGGAACCTGCTTCTCCCTCTCCCCCTCCCATCACTAATGCCCTCTCTTGCTCTCTCTTGAATAAATAAATAAAATATTTTAAAAAATAAATAGAAGGGGCGCCTGGGTGCCTCAGTCCATAACCATCTGCCTTTGGCTCTGGGATCAAGCCCCGCACTGGGCTCCCTGCTTCTCCTTGTCCCATTCCCCTGCTTATATTACCTCTCTTGATGTCTCTCTCTCTCTGTCAAATAAATAAATAAGGGACGCCTGAGTGGTTCAGTTGGTTAAGGGACTGCCTTCAGCTCAGGTCATGATTCTAGGCTCCTGAGATGACATCCCACATTGAGCTCCTTGCTCAGCAGGGAACCTGCTTCTCTCTCTGCCTGCCACTCCCCCTGCTGTGTTCTCTCTCTCTCTGACAAATAAGTAAATAAAATCTTTAAAATAAATAAATAAATAAATAAATTCTTTTAAAAATAAATAAATAAAATGTTTATGCGATTTTCTTAGGGAGAGAATGGAAGACAGCAAGTGTGGTGGTTAGAGCCAGTTGGCTTGAGTTCAAATGCATGCCCTCAGATGAGCTACTTTCCCATTCCAAGCCTCAATTTCCTCTTCTGTAAAATGGGGATTACAGATTGTGGTGGGGGGGTACCTAGAGAGTACCGGGAGGGAAGGTAAAATCTAAAATAGGAATATTAGCATGGATAGCAATGTGGTCATACAGAATGGAGCATCTTTTTTTTTTTTTTTTAATAAAATGAAATTTGTATCTTTCCTTGCTGTTCATAACCTTAGCAGTTGTTTTGTTTTGTTTTGTTTTTTGGGTTTTTTTTTTAAAGGTTTTATTTATTTGGTAGAGAGAGAAAGAGCTCCCAAACAGGGGTGGGGGAGGAGACTCCCAATAGAGCAGGGAGCCCAACACAGGGCTCAAACCCAGGACCCTGAGATCATGACCTAAGCTGAAGGCAGATGCTTAACTGATTGAGGCAGCCAGGTGTCCCCTGCTTTTTTTAAACTAGACTCCATGCTGGGCTTGGAGGCTTGAACTCAAAAGCCCAAGATCAAGCCTGAGCTGAGATCAAGAGTCAGCTGCTTAACTGAGTGAGCTACCTAGGAACCCCATGACTTTAGCAGTCTTGAGGAAGCCTGGCCAGGTGTCCTGCGGGATGCCCCCGATCTGGGTCTGTTTGATGTTCTTGTTGTGATTGGAATGGGGCTTCGGGTGCTTGGGGAAGACCACAGAGGTGAGATGCCCCTTTTATCTCACCATATGAGGGGTTCTTGACATCCTCTCAATTTATCATAGTGGCGTAATCTGGATCCCTTGGTGCAGGTGGTGTATGAGTTTCCTGTGGCTTCTGTAACAAATGACCACAGACTTGGCTTAAAACAACATAAATTCATTCTCTTAGAGTTCAGGAGACCAGGAGTACAACATCAATGTGTCATCAGGGCCATATTCCCTCTGGAGGCTCCAGGGAGGAACCTTCTTTATATCTTCCAGGTTCTGCGGGTTCCTTAGCTTATATTAGCCTGGCTCCAACCCCTTGCCTCTGTTTTCTCCGTGTCTCAAATCTCCCTCTATGTTTCTCTTAGAAGGACATCAGTCATTTAGTTTTATTTCCAGCCTAAACTCCAGACAACCTCATCGCAGGATCCTTAACTTAAATCTGAAAGGACTCTTTCTCCAAATAAGGTCCCATTCACAGGTTCTGGAGCTAGGACGTGGGTATGTCTTTAGGGGCCTGCCCCTCAGCCCAATGCGTGTGGTAACTATCACAAGTCTCCGCTATCAAGTCACTATTTACCCCCTTTCTCTACTCTATTCGTTGAAAGTGAGTCACTGAGCCCAGCCCACCCTTGGTGATGGTGGTGAGGTTACATATAATTTTTAATGAATGGAAAATATTCTGTCTAGTGGGTAAACCATAGCTTACTCAACAAGTCCACTGCTGTTCTTTCTGCTCTTTTACAATTGGCAACATTGCTGCAAGGCCTTGACATCGAATGTTTCCCTTCATTTCCAAGACCTCCTTAGTATAAAATTTCAGAAATGGCTTACTGAGTTGAAGGGCATAACACTTTTATGGACTTTGAGACGTAATTGGCAGATCATGCCAATATTTTCCCCACTTAAAAAGAGATATATACGTCTACCAGTTTCACCACAAGTTTGACAACGTTGGGTCTTACACACACACACATACCTCCACATTTAGTGGAGGGTAGGGTGTTTTTGTTAATTTGATAGGTACATTGACCTTCACTCTTGAGGTTTCTGCTGTCAGAAATACACTTTATTTTATTTTTTAAAGATTTTATTTATTTATTTATAAATTTATTTATTAAATTTATTAATTATTTATAATTATAATCAATGATTATATTTATAATCAATTAATTATTTTATGATCATATTTATTATATATAATATATTATAATATTTTATAATTAATTAATAATTATAATTAATAATTAAATAAATAAAATTTAAAATAGATTTATTTATATCTCTCTCTCACAGAGAGAGATCACAAGTAGGCAAAGAGTCAGGCAGAAAGAGAAGGGGAAGCAGGCTCCCTGCTGAGCAGGGCTCGGTCCCAGGACACTAAGATCATGACCTAAGCCAAAGGCAGCGGCTTAATCCACTGAGCCACCCAGGCGCCCCCAGAAATACATTTTAAAGTGGATTTTTTAAATTGCACTATTCAAGGGATAAGGTAAGATGTGGATTTATGAAACATCAGGTACGGCTGGATCCAGGATTTAAAAGGGCCAAGATTCTGAAGAGACAGTATCTGTATCTGACTCACATTACTCCAGCTCTGCAGTTTCAAAAGAACCGGCCCAGGGAACCTCTCTGACTGGTTGATTCTGGGTCGTGTGTCCATAATGAGAGGGGGGAAGGAACTAGGCTGACAGCCACAAACTGGCCCATGCAAACTCTCATATTTGTAACACTGTTTCTACAAGTCAGAGTTGAGAAGGCTTAAACGTGCAAGCAATCAATGACAATGTGGCACAAACCAGGTAGCGATGAAAATCAGTGCAAGCTACTCAGGTTCGATGGATAAGAGAAGGAATGATTAGATTTGGGGGGCAGTCATTGAAGTGTTGTCAGAGCAGCTACGCTTTAGTGCACATTATGCCAATTGCCAGGGACAAAGTCCAGACTCCAAAATAATGAATAAAGGACAACTTCCTGGCCTCATGTAAATGGAATGCACGCCTACAGCTTCAGATATAGCTGGATCCGGGGGCTCACACCATGCCTCCTTTCCACAAAGCAGCTGTAATGTACGCTGGATTCACCCCGCAGAAAGCTTCATCCAGAAAATCAATCGGAGGCTTTCACTGCCTCAGTTCTAACAACCTCCTCAGCACCCTTTTCTACCGCCTCAGTATCCCTCCCAAGGGAGACCTAACTGCCCTTGGTTAGTTACAGGCTCCCCCTTTAACCAATCACTATGGCCAGGGGGATGGAAAACTCTGATTGGCCAGCCCTATGTTGAAAGAACTGACAAAAACTGCAGTGACCGCAGTCTGCCACATGGGGTCACCCAAGCAGAGTTTTCAAGGATGAATAGGAGTTTGCTAGCTCAGCGAAAGGAGAAAGAGGGCACCTAGAGAAGTCAAGAAAAGTCAGAAAGGAGTGTACCAGCACATGACGTTCTTCCTACTTCCACCACCATGTGGATGCTGAGACAGTTCGCTGTACCCCAGTTTCTGTAGTTTATAAATTAAGCTTCGCTGGTCCTTCCAATCCTTCTAACCCAGCTGGCATCACTATTTAGCCATCTACCAGGGTCCTGCACACATCCCAGATCTCACCAGCACCCCTAAGAGCAACCCAAAGCCAATGATAGATGGAACTTGAATAAATACCCCAGCTGCCCTGACCAGCTTTTATTCTGTCTCCATGAGGTCTCCAGTTGCCTACTGTGTTGCCTACTCATTGGTTCCCTCTGCAAAAATTCTTCCCTCCCTTTCTCAGGTGGAGATCTAGATTGTCCCCTTCCCCATCTCCAGTGGGGGCTTCTTAAGGTCACCCTCTGAATACTCTGTGCCCTTGAGTCTTCATTTCAGGGTTGGTTTCTGGGGGCAGGAAGACCCCAAACTAAGATATGAAGGACAATGGCCTGTTCAGGCCTACTGGGTACTTGGCACTTTATGTGAGTTCCACTTTTTTTTTTTTTTTTAAATGTGGGCTCCACATTTGATCAATTTGCATGGTAACCCTGGTTGGTAGAGACGATTCTTCCTGTTTTGGGGGAGGAGGAAAGGGAGAAACATGCCTGAGTCACTCAGCTCATTTATAGCAGAGCTGGGCATCCAGACCGCCCTCTCTTCACTAGATCCTGGAGGGGAAATATCAGTGCCTAAAACCTTTCTGGTGGGAAGCAGCTGTGGCCTGTGGGTTCTCATCTTCCTCTGCTTAGGTCTCTGAGGCCTGATGCAGGGGAATCTTTTACTGAGAAGGTGAGCATGAGGGCCTCCCCAAGCCAGCTCCAAGAAGCACAGGGTTTTTTCAGCTGGAAGAACTTGGCCCTGGTCTTGGTAAGGAAGGCTCTCTGGGCACCTGGGCGGCTCAGTCAGTTAACCGTCTGCCGTTGGCTCAGGTCATGATCCCAGGATCCTGGAATCAAGCTTCACAACAGGCTCCCTAAGCAGTGGAGAGTCTTCTTCTCTGCCTTCCCTGCTTGTGCATGCGCACGCTCTCTCTCTTGCTTTTTCTCTTGCTTTTTAATAAATAAAATATTTTTTTTTTAAAAAAAGGAAGGAGGAAGAAAGAGGGAGGGAAAGAAAGAAAGGCTCTCAAGCCAATGCTGACACTTGGGAGACCCGGAGGATAGCCACTGGTGGAGGGCACCTATTGCTTATTTGGGGGCTTGAAGGTCAAGGCAAAAGAAGGAACCCTTGATGGTCATCCAGTTGTTAATTACTTGATGTAATGGGTTGAGTAGTGTCCCCTAAAAAGATATGTTCTAACATAACATAGGTAAGCTCTAACCCCCATATCTGTGAATAGGACCTTTTTTGAAATAAAATCTTTGCAGATGTAATTAAGGATCTCAAGATGATTCTATCCTGGATTTAGGGTGGACATAATAAGATACTGTCCTTATAACAAAGTGAAACAAAGACTTGAGATAGGGAGACACACAAAGAAAACCATGTGAAGATAGTGGCAGAGATTTATGTTTCTGGGAGCCAAAGAACTGTGAGGACTGCTGACAGCCACCAGAAGCTAGGAGAGATGTGGAGGACACATTGTCCCTCAGAACCTTCAGAAGGAACCAACCCTGGCGATACCTTGATTTCAGACTCATGAATCAAGTTATATTGTTTTAAGCCATCCAATTTGTGGTAATTTGTTATGGCAGCCCAGGGAAACGAATACATTTGCCTATTTAGTTTGCTTACCATCTATCTCCCCACTGGGCTCCTAAGTCCCAGGAGGGCCCATTTTGTCTGGTTTACTGTTTCCAGGAACAGGCACATACCAGTTCCTCAATAACTATTGAACGCCTGGGTTCTAAGTGCTCCGTTTGTGCTAGACGCTTTTCTAAATGATTCTACCTGGCTTAACTCATTTCATCCTCACTACACCCTAGGACAGACACTATCATTAAACCAATTTTACAGAGGGGCAAACCGAGGCTCAGAGGGGCACAGTCAGTATTTCAACCCACCAAAAGGCATGCCCTGGATAAGGATCAACTACAATAATGAAAATCAGAAGTGAAGGAGCCCTAAGGGAGGCATTAAACACAACGCAATAACCACGGAGCCTCAATTCCTTCCTTTGCAAATTGTAGCAATATCCGGCTTTGCCCACAGTGTGGAGCCCAGGAGATCTGCGAGATTTTTCACCTGCGCATGCGTCTTTACCCACAAGGCCTCTAGGGCAGGCCCACTGGCTCCGCCCCCGCTTTTCAGCATTCACATCGACACTTTACGGCCCTTTCTCTTATTCCCTCCCGCGAGAACACAGCCAACCCTGCCCGTCGTGTCTAGTTGATCCCTCCCTACTCCGTGTGGATTGGTTGCTCTTCCCTCGAGCCCTGCTCTGACTGGCTCGTGTCGCTGCCACTTCATTTCAGCCTAAGTGGCGCGCGGCAGGGCGGCTACCGGCGGACGCGTGAGCGGCGGCGGCGGAAGTGGTCGGTGAGCCCGCTCCCCGCCGACAACATGGTGAGGGCAGGGAGGCGGCGAAGTCTCTCCGGGAGGCGGGGAACGTGGCCGCCGGGGACCCTCGCGGCGGGCGCTGAGGCAGGGGCGACGCGGAGTTGGCATGCAATCAGGGCCTCGGTTCTGCCCCCCGGCATGAGACGGGCATATTGAGGCCGGAGAGGGCATGGAGGTCTCCCAGAGCATCCAGCCTGTCAGTCCCGGAGGACTTAGAATCGGACGAACGTGTAATCATGTGTTAGCCTAGCTGCTGTCTTTCCACTTTGCAGATGGGGAACCGAGGCTTGAGAGTGGGGACCTGCCAAAGGGTCCGGTGAAAGCCGCAGAGTGAGTTCGGACAGGGGAGTGGCTCCGAGTGTATCCGTAGCGGTCTAACTTCATATTATTGAAAAGGGGCCGATTTGAGTTTTCAAATTAAACCAGGTTGAGAATTTCTTTTTTTTTTTTTTTTAAGATTTTATTTGTTTATTTGACAGACAGAGATCACAAGTAGGCAGAGAGTCAGGCAGAGAGAGAGAGAGGGAAGCAGGCTCCCCGCTGAGCAGAGAGCCCGATGCGGGACTCGATCCCAGGACCCCGAGATCATGACCTGAGCCGAAGGCAGCGGCTTAACCCACTGAGCCACCCAGGCGCCCCAGGTTGAGAATTTCAAGCCTTGCAAGGCACTTTAGAATGTTAGCACAATCTTCTCTGCCTCTCATTCTGAGGCTGAAAAAGCAGACCTAGAGAGGGGGTTTGGCTTCTCCCTGGATCACACTGGTTGTAGTTTCAGGAGAAGGGGCAGCATTTTGAGCCAGGAGTGGACTAACTGCATCCTTCCAGTTCAGTGAAGGAGAAATTGAGGCCCTGACGGGAGCCCTTTCCAGGACCATGCTGCTCTCCAATCTTGAAAGTTCTAGGTTTAGGTCAGAGAGTGCCTCGGTCTTCGGCGTTTAGGCAGGGAGTTGCGTCTGGCTGACTCAGTCGGTAGAGCCTGGAACTCTTGATCTCAACGTAGTGAGTTCAAGCCCCACGTTGGGCCTGGAGCGAGCTTAAGGAAAAAAAAAAATGTATGGAAGGGAAACAGGACCACACAAATTCAGAGCCAGGCCTCCTAGGAGAGATGCAGGAGAGTGCTTGGCCCATCAGCTCCAGAGTCACTCTGAAGGTCACTAACATGTTTTTCAGAGCTGAAGCTTAGTGGAGATTTGTTCTAAATACTGCTCTGCTGGCTGGCGCAGGAAATGAGAGAGGGGGTGGGTTCCTCTGTGCTGGAGGGGAGTTGGCCTGAGGGGATGGGTGGAACTGGAAGGTTCCTTCCTCCTTAAGCTCCTTGGAGACTGGACCTGTTATCTCTGATAAATTTCTGGAGTCTAGAACAGTGCTTGTGCAAAGAACAGACTCTGTCAGCCTGAAGAATAGCCAGGAAGGGACAAGGCATGGTACATTCCCAGTTCCCCAAGGTCATGATGGTGTCGGAAATAGGGGTCTGAGGGTGTGTATGGAGAGGAGATGGGTCTCCTTAACATCTTCTTGAATTGGGAGCCTCAGGAAGCCACATGGTCTAGATATAACAACCAGACCCCAGACATTCTGAAAAAGCCCAGAGAAAAGGCTGCTCTTTCCTGAAGCTTTTGATTTTCCCAACTCCAGATGGCCCTGTCTTCTCCTGAACAGTTTTCTAGCCAGTCCCATCTCAGCACCTTCAAGAACTTCCCCACCAAGTTTTTAAGTTCTTGGGGATCTTCCCCTTCTTCTCTCCTTCGTCTCCAACAGTTTGGGGGTGATGATCTGGAAAATGGCAAGATGTGAATGTTGCTCCAGACTGTTGCAGCCTTGGAGGACTGTCCCTCCCAAAACCACCTCTCCCCATCTGAGCCTCTCCTTTCTGATTCAATTTGATTTGATAGCCAGCACAAGCACGGAGAGGCAGGCAAAGGCAGAGGGAGAAGCAGGCTCCCTGCTGAGCAAGGACCCCCCCCCGCCCCCCCGCCGCCCCACACACTTGGGGCTCCATCCCAAGGCCCTGGGATCATGGGCTGAAGGCAGATGCTCAACTGACTGAGCCATCTAGGCGCCCCTGAGCCTCTCCTTTTCTTATCTGTGGGTTGGGGCAGGTTTCCCACCCATGCCATGTGCCTCCCTGGATGTTGTGTGCATTTTCTTGTGTATTTGTTCAACAAATATTTAGTGAGTCCCTCTCGAGTGCCTGGCCCCCGAGCTCGGCACTGGACAGAGTCCACACCCTCTTGAGTTTTCCAGTCTGGCGGGGAGACATAATAAACAAGATAATTAGAGACTGGTAGTGTCCTATAATGGAAGCAGCAGGGGGTGGCCCAGGTGGAAATCTCAACCCCTAGATGAGGTTATTATGAGGGCCTGGCCAAGCCAGTTAAGAGGTGACACGTGAGCAGCCACTGGCCTGGGGAAGGACAGCCCTTCTCCAGGCCGAGGGGACTGCAGGAACAAAGGTCAGAAGGCAGGATTGGGCGTGGCTAGTGAGAAACAGAAGGGGCTACTTCCTGGAGCTGGCTTGGCCTTGTGATTCTGTTGGGGGAGTGTTGGGAGCAGGTGTTGGTCACTTCTGTGTCTTAAACGTCCTTTCAGCTGTTTTGTGAATAGGGCGCTGCCAGTGACAATCAGGGAAGCCATGGGTTCTCCAGGGCAGGGAGAGGCCAGCACGGGCGCAGGAGCTGCACACACCACAAGAGGACCCCTGTGGGGCCCCTGCTGACATGCTTCAGCTTAATTTCGTGGGCTTTCTCAGGATCTTGCTGTGGTGTCCCTGGGAAGGTTCCTCCCACTCTGGCCATTGGTCCCTTGTCTAGAGGGGCCTTGGCTATACTTCTCTGCGGCTCACTGCTGAACCCATCCTCATTCTCACGTTCCAGGCCTTGTCCTGTCCCCTCTCAGGTGATCTGGAAGGACGACCCGTGTGTGTCATTGCCCTGGTCCACATTCCTGTCTTGGACACAAGAAAACAGGCTTGCTCAGGAAAGCCTGAGGCTTCGCAACAGTAAAAGGCGACTGAGGCTCATGGCCCCAGTGCGTGAGTGGGAGCCTCCTGGTTTTCCATGGCTCTCTGCTCGCAGGCACCCAGGTACCATCGCACAGATGATCTCCAAATGAGAGGGCTAGAGCCTCAGGTTGGTTAGGCTGGGGGCCCCAGCCTGCTTGCTGGTGGTCCTTTGAGCAGCCACCCCTTCTCCATGTTTCCCTTCTTCCTTTTTACCAGGAAGCCAGTGCAGGAAGTGGGCATGGGCCTGGCTTCCTGCAGCCACTGGACCTCCCCTAGGCAGCTCTTCTCAGGAAAGGCGGTGGGATGTGGGAATCCCCCTCGAGCCTTTCCTTGGCAGCTGTCCTGTGGGGGTTGAGGGCCATTTCTGGCCTTCAGTTCCCCCCATGTAGAGAAGCAGCCACCCTGCGTTGGGAGTGTGAGGGCAGGCTGAGACTGCCTTGTGGCGAGCTTCTGGGGGGATAGCTGACTGAGAATTCCAAAGCTGGGGCAAGGTGTGGTAAAGCTCCGTGCTCTCCGAGGCAGTGAGTGTCTCATCTGTGGGACCCTCAGACCAGAACCTTCATTTGACCTTGCTGGATGGGCTGTCATTGGATCCTGGACCTAAGCACTGCCACCCGAGTCATCTTCCTGGAGGCCGAGACGCAGGCCCCAGTGTTGTATGGACTGTGATTTGTGTTCCCAAAATGAAAAGAAAATTTTTTAGTATCTTGAAAGCTGACTTTATGTGGGTGAATTTTTAAAAATTGCATCTTTTATATGCCATCACATTTGTAGTAATGACAGATTTTTTCCCCCCTGGGATGTTTTTTCTCCTTTTCTGAAGAATTCTCTCTGAAAACCCAGCTCAGATGTAGCCACCATGGATCAAGGTTGATACTCCACTGCCTGGCAGAATCACTCTTGGTCCAGTCGGGGCTGCCCTTTGGGGCGTGGGCTTGGAATGAGCTGACTTCCAGCCAGTGGGGTTCTCTTTACTGACTGTAGTGCCGAGCGAGTTCCTCAGTCTCTTCAGCCTCGGTATCCCCATCTGTAAAGTAGGTGTGACAGTAACCGTATGAGGATGAAAATGAAAGCTGCATCTTAAAAAAAAAAAAAAAAAGATTTATTTATATGAGAGAGAGAGGGCCTGTGCATTGGAGCGGGGGGGCAAGGGATATGCAGACTGCCCATTGAGCACAGAGCCTGACTCGGGGCTCAATCCCAGTACCCCAAGATCACCACCTGAGCTGGAGTCCGATGCTTACCCTACTCAGCCACCCAGGCGTTCCAAAAAAGCTACATGTTTAATGTGGTTGCATCTCAGGGACATCAGTCGAACAAAAAAAGGAAGGCAGGAGAAGGACCCGTGTGCTGTGGTACTAATGACCAGCATGGAAGGCTAGGCCCTCTCCTGTCAAGGGTGTGGATATAGGTAGGTAACACGAGTTATAAGGAAACACCCAGAATGGGCAGCACCAAGACCAGATGACTGCTGCCTCTGAGATTGGGCACGGGGGAGTGTTCCAGGCTTTCTGTCCTAAACTGGGAGGCAGGTGTGTGTCTTGGGGCTGGGCCGAGTTAGGAGCGTGCGTTTTCTGTCAGGGGGTTAGGGCCATATGCCCCTGTATCCCCGCACAGCGATAAGGTGGCAGATTGGCGAGATTGGAGTCCCAGCCCCACCCTGGGGGCCGGCGTCCCTCAGTGCTGATCAGACAAGTTACGGGCCTCTGTTTCCCTTACAGCTTCCCTTGTCGCTGCTGAAGACGGCTCAGAATCATCCCATGGTGAGTACATGCCTGTCAAGGGCATCGAGTTTCAGTGGGGACCAGCCTCAGCGCAGGGACTGGAACACTGGGCCAAGGGTGAAGGGCCTCCAGCCATACCTGCGTCCCGCCTGCCCACAAAACAGCCGCTTGTCCTCTTCTCCCTCCTACGCGTGTCAGGACCTGTTTTTAGTTCTGCTTATAAAAGTAATACGTACTTATTAAAAATGTCAAACATTGGAGGTGCGTAGAAACTAGAAGCTCGTCATTACTCTTGCCAGCAAATTAACCACATCTTTGATATATGCTCGTTCCGGCTTTTTTTTTTTTCTTTTTCTTTTTAAAGTAAGCTCCGTGCCCAACATGGGGCTTGAACTCACAGAGCCAAGATCAAGAGTTGCACGCTTCACCAGCTGAGCCAGCCAGGTGCCTTGCACATCCAGGCTTAACATACGTGTAGAAATAGGAATCTGAGAGGGCGCCTGGCTGCCTCTGTTGTTAAGCGTCAGCCTTCGGCTCAGGTCATGGTCCCAGGGTCCTGGGATCGAACCCCACGTCAGGCTCCAGCAGGGAGCCTGCTTCTCCCTCTGCCTCTGCCCCTGCTTGTGTTTCCTCTCTCGCTGTTTCTCTCTTTGTCGAATAAATAAATAAAATCTTTAAAAAATAAATAAATAAAAAATAAAGATACGAATGTGACTTTTTAAAAACCCAAATGGGGGGCGCCTGGGTGGCTCAGTGGGTTAAAGCCTCTGCCTTCGGTTCAGGTCATGATCTCAGGGTCCTAAGATCGAGCCCCACATCGGGCTCTCTGCTCAGCAGGGAGCCTGCTTCCCCCCTCCTCTCTCTCTGCCTGCCTCTCTGCCTACTTGTGATCTCTATCTGTCAAATAAATAAATAAAATCTTTAAAAAAATAATAAAAAATAAAAATAAATAAATAAATAAATACCCAAATGGGATCACGTAACACACGTTATTCCCTAAATGACTTTTGCCATTAACGATAACAGTTTTTTTCTTCTGAAGTTCTTATTTATTCTTTTATTTAAGGCATCTCTGCACCCAACATGGGGCTTGAATTCATGATCCCAAGATCAAGATACACATGCTCTTCCCACTGAGCCCACCAGGCGCCTTTACAGTTCAGCCTTTTAACATATACAACTCAGGGGTATTTAGTACATTCACAGCATCATAAACCACCACCTCTGTGTAGTTCCAGAACATTCCATCACCCCAGAAGGAAACCCCATCCCTAGTAGCAGTCCCTATCCCCTTTCCCCAGTCCCTGGCAACCACTAATCTGCTTTTTGTCCATGGATTTGCTTGTTCTAAACATTGCCTGTAAATGGGATCATATAGTGTGTGGCCTTTTTTATGTGGCTTCTTCAACTCTGCATGTTTTTCGAGATTCAGCTACATTGTACCATGTGTCAGGGCTTCCTACCTGATGGCCTTGGCCAACGTACTGTGTGGACATACTACATTTTGTGTCTTCACTTGTCTGCTGGTGATGGACATTTGGGTGGTTTTTACTTCCTGTCTTTGAATATTTTGGTTGCCATGAACATTTGTGCACACATTTTTTTTTAAATTTTATTTTTCGTTTATTTCAAAGCGAAAAAGAGCACACAAGTGGGAGAAGGGGCAGAGGGAGAAGCAGACTCCCTGCTAAGCCAGGAGCCCAACCTGGGGCTCAATCCCTGGACCCCGGGATCATGACCTGAGCCCAAGGCAGATGCTTAACCAACTGAGCCCCCCAGGCGCCCTTTGTGCGCACATTTTTGCATGGATGTTTGCCTTTATTTCTCTTGGGGAGATACCTGAGTCGATTCTTTCTCAAGTCTCAGCGGAGCTTCAGATGATGAGCTACCTTTGTATTTTCCCAGAACACATTAGAATAGATGAGTATCTCTTGGACTGAAAAGGTGTTTCCGGACCACCAAGGCTTATACACATGCTGTCAGAGAACACCTGCCCCCAGGCCGCTGTCTGGACCAACTAAGACGTGTCGCCCTGGCTGTTCTGAGTCAGTGGCCACTGTTCCTCTAAACTCGCTCTTTCCTTTAAAGTTTTATAGAGGATATTTTTGTGGGTTTTTTTGCTTTTTTGTTTGCACAAAAAAATCTGGTTTCATCATAGAAGACCACAATGCCTAGCAAAATGTACAGAGGATGCCAAACATGTCGCCCGTAAGATGGCCCACTAGGGGCAGTAGAGGAGGAAGGGACAGTACTAGGCACCATGTGCTGTGGCCACACAGTCCCCTGAGGTCCCGTGTCTGGATGAGCCCCAGGTGGTAGTCACCCAGGACTTAGGGGTAGGGCTGCCCTTCCTTGGGACCCATGGCTGACTTGGGGTTCATTTCTCTTGCAGTTGGTGGAACTAAAAAATGGGGAGACATACAATGGGCATCTGGTGAGCTGTGATAACTGGATGAACATTAACCTTCGAGAGGTGATCTGCACATCCAGGGTAAGTGCCCTGTGCCCACCGCCTGAGGGCCCTCTGACCCACTAGGTCAGGCAGGGCCAGGCTGGCATAGGGACTGCGGGTGGTGTGGCCGCCAAGTGCAACCCAGACCCTCAGCATCCTCCGTGGAGTGAAGGCCCCTCCCTGCCCTTGTGGGAGGAGTGGGGAGGGGCATAGCTCAGCCAGGTCTTCCTACCACGGTGAGGCTTGATGGAATGGGTGGGGCTTAGGAGGGGCAGGGCCTGAGGGTCTGGGTGGGGGGTGCAGCCAGCAGAAGGACAGGGCTCCAAGTCCCTCTAGTGCCCTGGACTTTGTACCTGTGGGGATGCTGCCCCATGCCCCACTGCTGCTGCCAGTCCTAAACAAGAAGGACTTAGGCCTGGGGGGCACTTCTGGCTACAGATCCCTAGTGTACAGGTAGGAGTGGCCTCCAAGACAGGCCTGACCTTCCTTGTCAGCCCCTGCTGCCTTTGGTCGTGGCTGTGGACATCACCAGCCAACCAGGCCAGGGTGGTGTGGCCGTGGGATATCCAGGCCACCAGGGGGCGAGGGCAGCCCTGTGGCCCTGTGGACCAGGAGACTTGTTTACCTCCGGAGGCCTGAAATCAGGAAGTGTAGGGCCAGGAACACCACCTGGTGGGCCAGGGCTGGGGAACAGTTCTCAAGCTCAAGTTGCTTGGCTCTTGCCATGGAACACAGAGTAAGCTCTGGTTCCTGCAAACCCTCAGAGCAATGAGGACGAAGACCGTGGCAAAGGCAGGGCGCCCCCCTGTGAACCTGTGCTGGGGTGGGCTGGGGCTTGCCTCCTGCCTTGATTCCAGTCTCCAACCGCCTTGGCGACAGCCCCCTAGATTACAAGGGAGGAAAGTGCTCGCGGGCTCATCCAAGATGGGGCTGTCTTGAGCTCCTGGGCAGGTGTCCCTGAGGCTTGCCATACCAGAGTATAGCAGAGCCCTAGGAAGCCCATCTTGCCCCTGGTCTGTCCTCCTGGATGGCCCACATCCAGCAGGCAGACTGGTAAGTGTGACTGTCTCCCCTCACCTGTGAGGCTCTGTGCCCTGCATCTTGTGATGTATATTATGTGAGGTCTTCCACTAGAACCTTCCTCCTGGTTTGGCTACTGCACTTGTGGAGGCAGGGCTCTGGGCAGCTCCAGTGTGACTATAGCAGCCATTGCTGCAGTACGTAGCTGAGCGAGGGGCCAGTAGGTCTTTGTCCCTCTCTGGGACCCGGAAGCAACCACGGGTTTGCAGAGCAAGGTCGGCCGACCTTCATAGCCAGTGGAGACTGGACAGGTGGCTCATCTTGCGTAGTCCACCCTCTGACCTACTGGTTGCAAGGAGAGGCTGGTGTGAGGTTCAGTGTCACTTGGGCTGTCCGGCATCCTCCCCCATAAACGGGGTAGCAGCCTGTCCCCAGGGCAGCAGCCTGGGCAGGATGCAGACACGCAGGATTGAGAAAGCCCTGGAGAGCCAGGGTTGGTTGGAGAATGGTTAGCTCAAGTTACTTGGCTCTTGCCATGGAACACAGAGTAAGCTCTGGTTCCTGCAGGGAGTATGCTGGGCCCAGCTCGTCCTCGGCTAAGGGAGCGCCAAGCCCTGAGCTTCCCTGGAATCATTATGTATCTGTCAGGCTGTAAGTTTGCATCCCTGAGGACTTGGGCCTTTGCCTGCCCTTCCTGGGAAAGGAGTGCTCAAGACCTCATGGGGTTCCAGTGTAGGTTGGGGGCTTATGCACATTCCTGGGAAGAGTTGGCCTTTGAGCTTTCCCTTTGTCCTATTGAGTGTCTCTGCTGTGCCAGACCAGCCTGAGCCAGGCACTGCCAACGACTGTCATGCTTGAGGACTCTGGGCCTTTCAGGGTGGCTAGGAACAAGACCTATTGGGGGTCAGAGTTAGCCACACACAGAAAAGTGGGAACAGCATGTGCAAAGTGCTGGGGGCAAGATGCCCATTATATGCGTTCCAGAAATTTCCATCTGGAAAGCACGTCATGGAGAGCTGAGTGAGAGCAGCCAGGGTGGGGCTGGATCTTGGGCCCTTGGGAGCCACACTGAGGAGTTTGGACTTTGTCCTTGGGCCAAGGGGGCCCTGATTGGGTCCTAAGCAGGGAAATGTCTTGGTCTGATTTCTAGGGATGTGGAGAGCAGAGAGGGCTGCCAAGACTTCTGGCTCAGGGCACCAGGGGTGGGGCTGGAGAACGAAGAAGCCCTGGGCTCCTGCCCAAGGGCAGCAGGAGGGGCTGTGGAGGAAGGCCTTGTGCTGGTCACAGGGTACATGGCAGTGGGGGCTGGGGGGGGAGGTGATTGACGTCCTTGGACCTTCAGGGTTGGCATTGCTCCAGAATCTGTGACTTTGCAAGCCTCCTAATCTCTCTGGCCTTAATTAGCTCCCCTGAAAACTGGCATCATTGGTCACTGCCCCTGGCCAGCCATGGGCTCACCTCCCCACCCACCTCCCGCCCTCTTCACTGGTCACACATAGTCTCTATCCCACTTACCTGTGTCCCACACCCACCTCAGAGTCCATCAGGAGATAAGTGGATGAATGAATGAGTCAGGACACATAGAGAGGGTTCCAGAAGGTAGGTTCCAAAGGCTGGGGGCAGGAGGGTGGAGGAGCTGGGCTGTGGCTGGGCTGTTGCAGTACCTGGTGCGAAGGTCCCCAGCCTTTTCTCGGCTTTGGGCTGTAGGTAACAAACCTCATCCCACACTGGAGGACAGGCTGAGGATGAGGAAGCTAGCTGATGGGATTCTTTGCCCCTTCTTGGGTAACAGGGGACCACGAGTCTGGAGAGAGTCCCCTGGAAGACAGCTCCCCCACGCCCACATCAAGTCCGGGACTGAGAACTGTGCAGGGGGGATGCCAGGCACAGGCAGGCTAGGACAATGACCCAGGTGGGAACGGGGGCACGAAGGGACAGATGTGCCCTGGTTCTTGGCGCCCACCCTGCAGGGACCTCCCCCCACCCCCGATCCGAGACTCACCCCCTCTCACACAGGACGGGGACAAGTTTTGGCGGATGCCAGAGTGCTATATCCGCGGCAGCACCATCAAGTACCTGCGCATCCCCGACGAGATCATTGACATGGTCAAGGAGGAGGTGGTGGCCAAGGGCCGCGGCCGCGGTGGCCTGCAGCAGCAGAAGCAGCAGAAGGGCCGAGGCATGGGGGGCGCTGGGCGAGGTAGGTCCTTCTCTCCCCTCCTCTCCCTCCCCCCTACCCCACCCCTTGCCCAGCAGGCTAGGCCGAAGAGTCTGCCGGGGCCTTGCCGCTGAAGGGTGACTGCAGCACGTGGCAGCCATCCCGTCCCAGTGTTGACATTCCTGGGTGGTGCCGTCATGGTGCCACAGGCCTGGCTCTGAGCCCCCTCCACAGAGCTGGGGGTTATGACTCACAGGCCTCCTCTGGTGCGGGGCGGCCGTGCTGCTGCTCGCTGCCTGCCCCAGGCCCCGCAGCCCCAGCCCTGGAAGCCTCGTGTAGTCCCAGCGGGCAGTGCTGACTCCCCCCACTCCCCGGGCCCTGGTGCCCAGCAGCAGCCCTCCATGCTCCTGAGGCCTGGCTCTGGCCCAGCAGACAGACACTGGGCCCGTGCAGACTTGGGGCTTGAGCCCTCACCTGATGGCCGCCTGTGTCTCCTGGCAGGTGCTCGGAGAATGGCGTGCCACCTCCCCGGCTCGTTGCCCCTCTGCAGGGAGAGTCCGGTGGTCCCCGCCTCACCAAGGCTGCTGGCGGGGATCCTGGCTCAGGGCCTGGCACGAGCCCCTTCCCTGCTATCACTCCTTTTCACAAGGCCTAGTTCATGCCTTTTTGATAAACTCCCCTCACCCTACCCGCCCCCGCCCCGCACCACTGAGACTATAAATCTGGCATAAACTTGAGTTTATTGTGCAGTCAGCTGGGGATTGAGCCTAGAGGCCATCTGCAGACCCTCCTTCCCCCCTCACCCCCCTCCTCTTGGAGGGCCCCGGCTTTGTCTCTTCCATCTGGAGGAGCCTTCGGTGTGCCAGGCCCAGGCTCCCCCCTGGGGGCTCACAGGCAGGGCCAGGAAGGATACAAGAGCCGGCCCTGAGCTGAGGCTCACGTGACAGCCAGGAGGGCACTGCAGGTGGGGAGGTTGCCAAAAACTAGGGGTGAGCCAGGGCCCTTTCCATATCTAAGGGCCAGGCTCTTCATGCTGGGGGCCACCACTGTTGGGTGAGCTGCCCAGAGGAGCAGGGAGGGAGGGAGGAGTGATGGCTTGGGCCACTCTGAAGAGAGGCCATGGGGCCCTCGGCAGCAGGTGGAAATCTCACCCTGTGTGGCAGAGCTGCCCTTGGCTAAGCTGGGCTTGCCCCGGGGATGGCGAGGGCAGGCAGGGATGGGCCTCCCTTCTCGTGGGACCCACATCATGTTTGTGGTGGAAGGGCGACTGTGTGTGCCCTTCTGTGTCCCCATGCCACCCTGGTCCTCCTAGGACCTCCTGGGCTGGGGTGTGTTCTGTCCCTGATTACTCAGCCTCCCACACAGCTCCTACCTTGGGCTCCACGTATCTTAGAAGCACAGCTCCTTCACTGGCTGGCCGAGGTTAGAAGGCAGGGAGCTCCCCTGTCTCCACTCCTCGGCTGGACACACACAATCTCCCAGTTGTTTCTCTGTGGATGTGTACAGTGCTGGAGAAAGAGGGAAACCTTAGAGCTGGGGGCCTGTGGCTGGCCCCCTGGGCTCAGTCCTGCACCTATTCTGCCTCGTGCTCTCCTCTTCCGGGAAACCATCTGGCTTTGTCCTTTTGTTGACTGCCCCCTGACCTCTGTCCTCCCTGGCGTCCCTCATAGCCCTTCGGAGCTGGTCTTGTCCCTTGTTGACACTGAGAACTTTCTGGAGCACCACCCCCACGTTTTCAGCTGGGCTTCCAAACCCAGCTCTGCTGCAGCCCCCTCCTCTGTCTCACAGGTGTGTTTGGCGGCCGGGGCCGCGGTGGGATACCAGGCACAGGCAGAGGTCAGCCGGAAAAGAAGCCGGGCAGACAGGCGGGCAAACAGTGAGCCGCTCTCCGTTCCCCAGAGACTGAGCTGCCACACTGCTCGCCAAGGCTGTGTTTCTACTCTCTGGTTCACAAGTGTGTTCAGAACAAAAAGAAGCAGGTGTTGGGGAAGAGCCCCCATCTCCGCCTGTCATTCTGTGATCCTTTTTACGTAGAGTATCCCCCACCTTTTTTTTTAAGCCAGCAGTTCTGCAGTTGGATATGTTTGGTGTGTTTGGTTTTTCTGAAGCCGCAGCTGACTTGATTCCTGGAAGATTCCATGTTTAATGTGTCTTTAAAGCCCTCGCTCTTGTTTTAAGGGCGGGCACTTTCCAAGCAGGCTTGTTTTGCATTTTGAGTTGGATCCTCATGTGGTGAGCAGACCGGAGGTTTTTATTTTAAGCTCTTTGCACTGAGATTGACAGCCTTGGGAGTTCCCTGAAACACGGACCTCAGGATTGCCTTTTGAAAACAAACACATATGAACGTATGCCACAGAAGCTGCTCTGGGGACATTGCTGCGCCCTGCCCCTTTGCCTCCTCTCTCCCTGTTTGTGTTACAAAAATAAAAACACATACAACTACAAACTGCAAATTCTAATTCCTTTTGAGTCACTAGGCACATCTAAAGTGTGGTATCCTCAGGAAATCACAGCCCAGTAAGGGAAGTTTCCTTTCGAGGGTTGCTGTCTGTCTCGCCAAGGGGAAGTATTTCAACAGGACACTGGTTCCGTGTCCCTTGATGTCCTTTTAAGAACTATGAGGCTTTTGTCTGGGCAGTGGGAGTGGCCCTCCTGCACTAGGTTTGCCCGTAATCCCTGCGCCTTTGTAGAGAGAGTTGATGGGGGGCACGGGAGAGAAGGCCCAGGCAGGAGCCAGTGCAATACCCATGCAGCCCCTCCTTGTGACCAGTGTCCTGCCCGACATCCCTGCTTTGTAAGCAGCATTCACCCCAGAGTTCACAGAGAAGCTGTGACAAGCAGCTGCCTCAAGGAATGCACTGGAAGGCTCTTGCCGCCTCTCCGAGTTGGGTCACCGCCCGTACACACCATGATGATTTGCGAGGGATGTTGAGCCAGCACTTTTGTAAAATGTTTCTGTGACATTGTCCACGGGCTGCTTTTCCTCTTTTATTATAAGTGAGGGGCACTGCAGGATGGCCGGTTGTGGGGAGGTGAGATGGGGTGCCAGCAGGTTCTCATGGGAGCGGATTCTAATTGTCACTGTGTTGAGACCTGTTCTGAGGGGTGATCAGAATAAAAGGTGTTGCCCGAGAACTCCATTGTTGGAGCTGTCAAGCGCGCTAGCCGGGCGGTCTTACAGATACCCACATTTAAGACTCAGCCCGCCTCAAGAATGCGCTCTGCCCCTGGGCACCTCTCAGGGGACCTGCTGCAGCCAGAGGGCTTGCCTAGCGTCAGAGCAGCCCCCTGGCACAGGCTGGAGATAGGGCATGGGGTTTGAGTGGGACCTGGGAGCGTCTGAGAAGCCCCAGGCCTGGAGAAATCCCCTCTCAGAGATGCGGGCTGCTGGCCGGTATGGGTTTGAGGACCTGGGGGCAACAGGAGGGGCAGAAGCTAGAAGGGACCGGCGGCGGTGGCGGGGAGGGAGCTACCCGGGTCCTCAGCGCCCCTCCCCCAAGGCCCTGGACTCAACGGCCGGTAAAAGCCTCTGGGGCCCTGGTCTGACGAGGCTCTGATAAAAGCCGGGGTCAGGTGTCCAGCCCGGCGGCGGCGAACGGCCAGCCCTGGGGAGGCCCCGCCCCTTCCTGCTTCGGGCGGTTCGGGTTTTCCTCCCGGCTCCGCTGTGCTGGGAGATCGCCCGCGTCCTCCCGCCTTTCGCAGGCGTGGCCTTGGGCCCCCGCGGCGCCCGCCCTCCCTCCCTCCCTCCCTCGCCACCACTCCGGGCTGGGGCTCAGCTCCGGTCCCCGGTCCCCGGAGCCTGCGTGAGCCTGTGTGCGTAATCGCGGCTTCCCGCGTGTGTCGCCAGATACGCCAGCCGGCCCTGACCTTTCAGCCAGGCAGCCCGGGCTGGCGGTCCAGTCCCCTCCTCGCCTGCCGGTGACGTGAACCACCTCGCTGGCCCCTGGCTCCCAGGTGCAGTGGGCTTCCGGAAGGTTCTGTCCCTCTGAGCCAGCTGTCGGGACAACCCCGTTTTTCAGTCTTCTTCCTGGTTGGTTTCGAGAAACGAGGCCCAGCCCCCTCAACAAGAAAAGAAACCAAAATCACCCGTCTAGTTCCTAGACACTGGGCCTCGATCTTTCCACCCTTCTGATGGTTGTGCACTGGGGTCTGAGCCCTCATCAGCTGACTGGTGCGTGACTCGGGGCTGCAGGACCGCTCAAACGTAGGTGGTTCCCTGGAACCAGCAACCAGAGACCTCCTACCACCAGAGTTTGCTCCAGTTCCCTTCTGAGCAGAGGTGTGACTTAGCCTGGGGCCCAAGCTCTGCAGGGCCAGCCAGGACAGCCCCGGCCCCACTCTTGCCTGACCTGGAACCAAGAGCCCTTTTTGGAGACCCGGATGCAGCTGGCAAGCAGGAACAGCAGCCCCACTTGGTGGCAGTGGGAGGGCCTCTGGCTTGCCATCCTGCGTCATCCCTTCCTGCGCACATGTCCTCGGATTCCTCCTCTGCTGGGCCTCACCTGCTGCTCCCGGAGCAGCTCTGCCGGGAAGCCCTGTACCCACTGCGTCCACGTGGGCATGATGGCAGGTGTCCTCCCCACCCATCCATCTGGACCCCAGGGCCCAGCCTCTCCCGGTATCAGCAACATGGGTATCTTCAGTGGCTCAGTGCATGACCTGGTGTCCTCTGCTGTCCCTCAGGACAAAGGGCCACTTGGCCAGGGAGGGGTATAGGAGATGGCTTGATGTCCACTCAGACTACCTCTGTGGGAGAAGCCGCCCACCTCAGTGGAGCAGAGGGCTGGCCTCGAGGCGGAGGACCCGGGGCCGCAACCCAATTCCAGGGACTGGAGACTCAGCATGAATTAGGCAAAGAGCCCCAGCCCAGTGGCCCTTACCTTCCACAAGGTGACCTAGCAACAAACAAGCCCAGTGCATCAATGTGGAGAAAAAGAAAGCAAGGGTGGCAGAAAGGGGGGTCAGGGCAGGCAGAGGGTGACTGACATTTGAGGAAGGGGCTTGAGGAAGGCAAGGGAAGCAGCCATCTAGGAGAAGAGCATTTCAGATGAAGGGAACAGCCTGTGCAAGTGCCAAGGCCCTACACAGAGTGGTGACAGGAACAAAGGTTGGGAGGCGGGTAGGAAATGGGGCAGGTGCAGTCCCTGAGCAAGATGGGAAGCACAGAAGGTTCTGGAACAGATTAAGCTGCAAGATCAGGAGGAGGTGGGGCTGGGGGCTCAGCCCAGGGTAGAGGTCGAAGAGGTGGTGAAAGAAGAGGCAGGGGTGCCTTGAGGGCCTAGGCAGGAAGCCCAGGATGCTACGGATGGGAGCTTTCCAGAGTGGAAGGGGAGGCCTTGCCGAACGGGGCATGTTCAGACCAACTCCCAAGGTCAAGAAGTCATGGTCCGTGGGAAGAGAGCAGGAAACAGGTGGAGGGAACAGCAAATGAAAAGCCCCCGAGTTTCTGTGGCCTGCTCAGGTCAGGCAGAGATGGGGTCAGGAGTCCTCAGACCCAACATGATCCGAACAACAGCCTCATGTGTGCCTGGCAGCTCCTACGCTTGGGCACAGAGTGGGTGAGCCACCTGCCCAGGGTCACACAGCTTCAGAGGCCTCCTCAGAGCTCCTTCCTCTGATGCCTCCTTGAACTTGAAGGATCCATTTACCTTCTCTGGGTTCAGTTGTGTCAGGTGTAGAATCAGGAGTCAGGAGTCATGTGGGGTGGGGGCAGGTGAGGTCGTCATTGGTTTGAAAGTGTATTCCCCTGTTGAGGGACAAGGTTCGAGACACACAAAGTGCCTGGCAAGTTTTACCCCATTGTGCCTCAGTTTTCTTGCTGGTCAGAGGGGGCAGTAGCAGCCTCCACTTCACAGGGGTTGTTGGGAGGATTACTTGGGGTGGGGGAGGCTGGGTATACAGCAAGTGCTTCATACATACTTGCGCACCCCCTAAGAGCACTGCTTCATTCTTGGTTGATCACCTGTAGAGGGGCCGAAAACTCTCCTGGGAATCTCTCCATCTCTATCACTCTTGAGCTCAGCCCTAGCTACTCGCTTATTGTCTGGGAGGCTCCAGGCGACGGTGCCACAGGCTTGGCCTGCCCTGTGGTCAGTTGGCTGGGCCACTGTCCTCCATGCCCCAGAGGCCAGCCCTGGATGCCTTGCCCCAGCTGGTGAGTGGTCCCCTTGCAGGCCCCTGGTGCTGCCCTAAGAGCCCCCTGCCAGTCTGGGTCCAGACACCCAGCAGTGACTCACCCTTGCCTGCCCCGCCTCCACTGGAACCAGGCACCGAAATAGTCACCCTGCTCACCCTCGGGAGTGGCCGTGGAAATATTTTAGGGCTGCATTCAGTGCCTAAAAATACTCGGCGCGTCCTCCTGCGTCTTCCCCTCCCTCATTCCCTTCTCTGTTCCTTTGAAAACTGTCCCTGTAAGCACCCCTAGGGCCTTCCACCCTGTGTCCCTCCAGCCTGTTCAGTGTCCCTGGCAAGCAGGGCTCGGGGCTGTCCCCAAATGCCCAAGTGCGTGTGGATGAATGGTGAGGTGGCCTCCCTCCTCCCTCCTTCGCACCCTCCCGGTCACCATGGAGAGACTCAGACACAATTTCCCCCAGAACCTTCTAGAAAGGCTGTCTTTTCCAAAAACCCCCAGAAGACTCAGTTCCTGGGGCACAGTGATGCTGTCCAGGGAGATCTTCATTACTCAGCAATTTTCCTTAAAAATTTTTTTAAAAAATCCCTCTTGCTGTTTGTGTTCATGAGGCGGCTGGAAACAGAACATGGCCCCCAGCTGGACAGAATCCATTGCCTCTCCATTCCACTTGCTGCCGAACCCCACTAGCTTGTAGGGCTTTATCCCTCCCTGAGGGAGTGCAGACTGACCCTCCAAGGCACTCAAATGTCCTCAACATCATCTCTAAGCACCAAACACCTTGACCTTTCCTGCAATTGGAGGGGGCGGAGTGGGGTGAGCAAATGGAATCAGACTGCTGCTCAGCCCACCCAGGGTCTGATCCAGCTTTTCAGTTACCTGAAGCCTCAGCTCGATGGAGCAGCAGGTGCAAATGCCCAGGGGCAGGTGCATGCTGGCTTCTTGAAGACGCAGTAAGCTGATCGTTTTTGACTAAAGAGCACATTTTATTCAGATTGTCCTCAGGTTGTACCCACTGTGCTTTATTTTTTTTTTAAGATTTTATTTATTTATTTGATAGTGAGAGGGATCACAAGCAGGCAGAGAGGCAGGCAGAGGCGGGGGGAGGGGAAGCAGGCTCCCTGCTGAGCAGAGAGCCTGATGTGGGGCTTGATCCCAGGACCTCAAGATCATGACCTGAGCTGAAGGCAGAGGCTTAACCCACTGAGCCCACCAGGCGCCCCTGCAAAGTGCTTTTTATAAAATTATTATTGTGGTAAGATCCACTGACACAAAATTCACCATTTTATTTATTTTTATTTTAAAAAGATTTTATTTATTTATTTGACACAGAGAGAGAGAGACAGCAAGAGAGGTAACACAAGCAGGAGGAGTGAGAGAGAGAGAGAAGCAGGCTTCCCACTGAGTAGGGAGCCCAACATGGGGCTTGATCCCAGGACCCTAGGATCATGACCGGAGCCGAAGACAGACGCTTAACCACTGAGCCACCCAGGCGCCCCCAAATTCACCATCTTAAAGTGAACACTCCAGTGACTTTGATACCTTGCAGTGTTGTGAAACCAGCACTTGTGTTTAGTTCCAGAACATTTTCAGCACCCTAGAAAGAAACCCTGTTTTCCCCATGACCAGTCACCCTCCACCCTCTCCCTGAGACCCTGAACAACCATGAACTGGCTTTCTGTCTCTGTGGGTTTGCCTGCTCTGGACATTTCACATACATGGGATCCTACAACAGGTGGCCTCTTGGGTCTGGCTTCTTTCGCTTGGCGTGATATTTTCAAGGTTCATCCACGTAGTAGAGTGTGTCAGAGTTTTGTATAGCTCTGTGCTATTATGGCTGAGTACTATTCCACTGTACAGCCAGACCACATTTTATCCTTCATCGTTTGGACTCCTTGCCTTCCTCCCTCCTTCTCTTTCTTTCTTTTTAAAGAGATTTTATTTATTTATTTGACAGAGAGATACACAGTGAGAGATGGAACACAACCGGGCAGAGGGAGAGGGAGAAGCAGGCTTCCTGCTGAGCAGGGAGCCAGGATGCGGGCTGGATCCCAGGACCCTGGGATCATGACCTGAGTCCCAAAGTCAGAGGCTTAATGACTGAGCCAGCTGGGCGCCCCTGGACTATTTCTAAGAACGTGTTTGTTGAGCACTTACTCTGTGCCAGGGACATTTCTGAGGGCTTAATTCCTCCCCCCAACCCCTTCCGTAAAAGCCTTATTGTGAACACCATTCCCATCTGCCCATTTCACAGTGGGCGAAATGAAGGCAGAGATAGGCTAAGACAGGACACTAAAGGAACCGCAGGCCATCTCAGGTCTTTACACTCTGGAGATGGGGCTAGAGACAGATAATAAGGAAACCAAGAAATAAACAAGATAAATGGAGGTGAAAACCTTAAGGGTTTTCCAGATAGGGAGAGCAACATGTGCAAAGGCCCTGAGGTGCGAATGAGCTGATGTGTTAGTGGAAAAACACAGAGGCTTATGTGCCTGGAAGAGACAAATGAGGGGAAGAGAGGAAGGAGGCTACACAGTGGCTTTGGGGCCGGGGATAGAGGTGGGGAAGGGTCTGGGCTGTACTCAGAGATGGAGACAGACACTGAAATAGATACTGGGAGCAGGAGGGAGAGAAGGGACCTCAAGTTCTCAAGGTCGGGACTCAAGGGGACTCAGAGGCCTTGTCCTCCTCTGTATCCCTCCAGTCCAGATCCTCCATGGATACCATGACTGCTGGAGCAAGGGACAACTGTCCTGTGCTGAGAGCAAGGTGGGCGCACAGTGGGTACTCTATGACTAATGGATGAATGGGTAAATGGAGGGACGGACAGATTAGTGGGGGGTGGATGGATGGACCTATAAACAGATGAATGGGAAGATGGGTGTCCTGAAGGTGGGTGGGAGACGTGGCACCCAGCACCCGGGTAAGTGTGATAAAAGAGCATCTACCCCCTTCCAACAGGTGATTGGGTGGGTGAAGGAATTCATCCAGCCGCTCTGGGGTCTCACCCACCCCTCTCCAGTTTCAGAAGAGGTCCCCCAGAGTGGAGGCTGCAGGGTGGGTGTTGGGTGAGGTGCCAGGAGCACAGGGGTGGGCTGGCGGGGGCTAGATGCTGCTACCTGCCTCTGCCTCTGAGTCAGCATTGCCATGACAACGCAGGCCCTGCCGGATGCTCCTCCTGGCACATCCCCCGTCACCACAGCCACAGTCATGCCTCCTCCAAGGAGGCAGGTGTAGAGGGGCAGAGGGGACTGCGATTTTCCCCCCGGCTCAAGGACCGTGCTGCCCACCTTCCCCCATTCCCCCCAGCCCTGTCTCTTAAGCCAGCCCCCTCCTTGCCGAGGAGCCCGGGGCTGAGTGAGGGGCCCAGTGGGATTGGAGAGCTACCTGAGGGAGGGAAGGGGTTCCCACTGCCCCGAATGTCTCAGGAAGTGGATACTGCTGGTGAAGGAACATCACACCAATGTCAAGGGAGTCTGGATAATAGGACAGGCAGAGCTAGGGGGTAACGGGGAGCCACAGAGGGAGAGGGCAGTCCAGCGGGGCAACCACAGAGGGCAGAAGACAGGTCCCTATGACTCTGGGCAGCCCCAAGGCTCCCAAGACTCTGCTGTGCCCTCTGGAACATGGGCACTGGTGGGGAAACTGAGGCAGGGAGACACAGGGTCACAGGGTCCTCCTGGGCTGGCAAGGAGTCCAACTCCCACCCCCACCCCAGCTGCTGTTGGCCTGGGTGCCCCTGGGCTCCTTCTGCTCTTACCTTCCCTCCATGCCCCTTCACCTCACCCCACTTGGGCCTCCTCCTCGATTCCGCGCAGCACATCGTGCGTTCCTAGCTTGGGGCCTTAGCTCGTGCTATTCTGGCTCTCAGGAATCTACCCTTCCTGGTGCCCACTTTGTCTGCGGGTGTCGCTGGCCCTCTGCTCATCCCCCCCTCCCCATTCCTTCATAGCTCCTGCCAGGGCTTAACGTTAGAATACCTATTTTTCCAGTGGTTCCCACCCAAGAATGTTGGGTGCCTCTCAGATGTTCAGTTGGCCCAGCCCCACCACGGCAGGGGTCTGTGTGTGGAGGGAAGGGGGAGCCAGGCGGGGATAAGGGCTGTGTCTGGGTCCTCTCCACTTGACTCCACCTGACCCAGAGCTATAGATAGGCACGGGATGGAGACTTGGGGTGGCCTACAGCTGGCGCCTGGGCCTCGAATTACCCGTCCATCAAATGGGTTGTCCCAGGGCCCCGAGTCAGGGGCGGAGAGGAGCTGAGCGGCGTTGGCGCTTCCCTTCCTCAGCTCCGGGAAGCCCTCCAAGACCCGACGGGAAGGGGTTAACTGCGAGCCGCCCCCTCCCCCAGCTCTGCATTTAATTAGCGGACCCGCAGGGGCGCGGAGCTGGGCCAGTTGGGGGGATGGGAGAGGGAAAGGGGACTAGGGAATCGGGGAAAGTGGAGGGGTTAGACGCAGAGGGAGGGGGACGGGAGAGGGCGGAGGTAGGGAGGACAAAAGGAGGATCCGGAGCCAGCTGTGGATTCGAATCCCGTCTCGCTAGTGTTCCCCGACTCGTACCTCTCTCCTCTAGGCTGTCTCCCACGCCCCTCGGCGTGGGAATCCCCACCCACCCCACCGCTTCCCGAAGGCCGAGCAGTGCGCCGGCAGTGAAATGTCAGCTTGCCTTCATTGGTCCGTTTGAGGAAACTGAGGCCCACAAAGATGGAGTGATTTCCCAGGGCAGAGCTCTGGGACGCCCAGCGCTTAACTGGTAGGTTTTGTAGGGATTTGTCTACGTGCCGGGGGGGAAAACAAAACAAAACACAAAACACCAGTCTGACCCTGGGGCTATCACAGCGACGTAGGCCAACGTAAGCGAAAGAAAGGGAGAGGGCGACGGTGAGGGGAAAGAAGCGGCCTGAGGCTGAGGGCCGGGGACCTGGAGCCCTGGGGCCCAGCTTCGGTCTCGGCTAGGCCACTCGCCTCTCCGTGCCTCAGTTTCCCCTCTGCGCAGCGTCAGGACAGCTGGAGGGCGGACTCTGCCCACCACCACACCCACGACTTCCAGCGCTGCGTGGGGCACCGCCTGGGTGCCCGAATCCACGTGGCCCCGCCTCGCCTTGACGTCGGCGCTGACGCCACCCGCCTCCCTTGCCACCGAGTCTGGCCGCAGCGCGGGGTTAACTCCGCGGCTGCGGCTGGCGGCGCCGAGGCCCTCCAGATCCTTCCCCAACCCCCGCCGGAGGAGGGGCCAGGCTGGGGGGAGAGACAAGGGGCAGGTCCTGGGCAGGCCCAGCCGCCTGGCGAGGCGGGAGGTCCCGAGCAGCCGCCAGGCTTTGGCCTGCGCCGTTCCCTCCGCGTGGAATGCGCCTCCCGCCCCGGTCCAAGTCCATGTTTACAGCGACGTCTCTCCCTCCGGCGGGGCCCTGACCCCTCCGGGCCTGGGAGTGTCCTTATCGGGTTTGGTCTCCTTGGGCCTGGGGCGGAGTCCTTTCACCCAGCAACCCACTGTTTCAGGGTCGAGTTTCTTCCCCACCACGTTTCAGATGAGAACCATCGAAACTTAGGAGAATCGAACTTAGAGAGCTCACTCAACGAGGGTCCGCACCGCCCTGCCGGGCCCCAGCTGTTGGGGCTCCCAGCCCCCACTCCTGTCGGCACCCCCATCCTTGCGGCGGGGGGGGGACCCTGCAGGCCCCGCCCTGCCCCAGGGGAAGTGAGAATGGGGGGCCCTCCCCCGCACCCTCACCACTTCCTCCCGGGGAGAGGCGGTGGCGAAGGAAGGGGGGAAGCTGGCGGGCGAAGGAGTTCACGGTGGCGGCCTCAGGTTGCGAGTGTTGTGGGGCGGAGGGAATGTCTTTGGCTCCCCACGCCCAGGAGACGCAAGTCTGGTGTTTATGTGTCTCGCGTGCCGGGAGGCCCCCCAAACTCGCTCTTAACTTGGAGCCCCTTCCTAATCGACTGGGAGTCTGCCCGCTCCTCCCCGCTCCGGAGGCCCCGCCGCCACCGCTTCCCTGTCCTTGTCTGCTGCCCGCTTCGCCCCCGTTCAACCTACTCCCCCACTGGGGGGCCCGGCTCCTCTACTCGGCCCTCTGTCCTGCAGCTCACGGTGAGCGAGCGAGGCCACCTGTATTCCAGTCTGCGCTCTGAAAATGGGCATGGAGCCATGCTTGCTCAGAGCCTGTGTGTCCCTCTGAAAACCGTGGACAGATGTCCCTCTTAGCAGTGCTGGCGTGGGGCTATTAAGAAAAAATGTGGGGAGTGGGTTTCCCATCTTGGGGGCATGGATGCATCCTCTCATCCATTAATTAGCTCATCCATTCATTACTTCGCCAAATCATCCATTAACACCATTCACGCATTAATTCCTTTACTTATTTAATTCATACTTACTGATTCACACATTTTCCCCTCCCCAATCCCTGGGCAGCCTGGGCAGGACGTCAAGGGCCCACAGCTCATTGCAGAAGGCTGTCAGGGGACACAGGACCGTGGGTGGGGACACCCCCAAGGTCTTGAGGAGGAAGCAGGAGCTTCTACTTAACTGAATCAACCCGAAGTCTCCCCAGAGAGGCCCTGTGGGGGTTCCCCCCACAAGGAGCTGCTACCTGGCGCCACCACCATCATTTGTCCCAGAGAATAGGTCAGTAAACTTAAAGGCCCCCAGAAGCATGCTATGGGATGCAGGCAAACCCCATGTGTCGTAGGTGCTCACTGCCAAGGCTTGGCACATTACTGAGCACCTACTGTGTGCTGAGGCCCTTAGGGACAAAAACACCAGGTGGATCCCTGTGGCCCCTTCTTGGCTTGGCTTGGGGCTTCCCTGCCTTCAATGCTTTCTGGATATTTGGACATCCCAGAGCATCCCTTAGGAAGGAATTCCTGGGTTTTGCTCTCATTTCATCGTTTTTCAGTTTCTTTCTATTTATGGCAAGAGAAACTGGTTTTCCATTCTTGGTGGTGACATGGAAGTTTCCCTTTTGAAATATATTTGCTAAAGTAAAAACAGAAAAGGGGGTCGACCTAAAGGAGAAATAGTGACATCAGCCTAAAGCGTACTTCTTCATTTATGGTGGGTATTTCCTGTCTCATTCTGGACTATCAACTCAGGGGTTGATGAGGGATGGTGGAAAACCCTGGCCCAGCACACAGGGCAGGGCACACAGTAGGTACTCCGTAGAGGGTGGTGAACAGCTGAATGATGGTGCTGGAGGTTGGCTGAAAGATAAACAAAACCAAAGCAAATCAGCTTCTCAAGCTGGTTTAGCAAAGTCGAGCTCACCACCCTTGGATCCCCAAACCTTCAGGTTTCCCCGCGTCTGTCTGGGAAAGGGCCTAACGTGGGCCTGGGTACACAGCAGATGCACATTACATGTTCGCTGTATGAGCGCAGGAATCTTGCCCATCCTGGGGGTGGGGGAAGAAGGTGGTGGTGTGAAAAGTTGTTTTCTCCTTTGCCCGGGCGCCCTTCCGGGGTCACTGTGGCCCGTCGATCAATGAACACGGGGCTGGCCTGGGCCGCTCATCCGGGCCTGCGGGAGGCTGGGGACACTGCAGCCTCTGGGTGCAGTCATGAGGGCCACCGGTCGTAAAGCAGGCTGTCAGTCTGGTTCCATCCGGGCTGAAAGGAGCTGACGAAGCGTCAGTTTCCTCGTCGGTAAAATGGTCTCGTGAGACTGGAAAGCGCCAGTGCCGGCCCGGAGGACTGGGTGTGGGTACCCTCCCCCCCCCCCCCCGGCCGGCCAAGCACCTGCACAGGACGGGGGAGGTGACTGTGGTTCCTGCTCCCGGCGAGGGCGGAAGCGGGGCAGGAGGGGAGGGGAGGGGCCACCGCTTTGGCCGGTAACCCGATCCTTAGGAATGCGGGGAGGCCAGACGCGCCCCCGGCCCCAAGACTGCACCCCTTCCCCGGCCCCCTCGCGGGGTCCTGCCACCCGCGATGGTCCCCGCAAGCCCCACCCCCACCAGCCCATGGGTCCTAAGCGCCGGAGGACGTTCCCCATGAGCCCTACCCAGACCCGCGGGGTCGAGCGATCCCCCGCAAACCTCCCCCTTAAGAGGTTCCGCCGCCTTACCCCTTTCTGCTGCCCGCTTAACTCCTTTTTTTCTTTTTTTTCTCTTTCTTTGGGGCTTTGCATTTTTTCAAGTAAATTTGAGGTCCCTGGGTCTTCAAATAAAGACTAAACATGAAACCGACTTGCAGTTTGCTTTAAACAAGAAGCGTAACCTCGACGCTGGATCGAAAGACAGAGAGAGAGAGAGAGAGAGAAAGAGAGAGAAGAGAGAGGCCCCAGAGCGGAGGGGAGGAGATTCAAATCTCGCCTGGGGCGGGTGGTAGTTTCAGCTTTCCTTCGGAAGCTAGGATAGGGGTTGGGGACCGGGCTGAATTTTAGTTGGGCTGGTACTGTGCGACACCTCAGGGCAGGTTCCGCACCCTCCCTGGACTGCTCTGGAAAGTGAGATAATGTCGTGGAGCCGCTGGGAGAGTAAGGGTGGAAAAATCAGGGTCTAGGCTGAGGCCTGTGACCGATTTCTCCCTCAATCCCATCTTCCAGGGCCACTGCCACTACACTGGGCATACACTACCCAGGCTCCCATGGAAGCCTGCTTTCCTTTTCTCCATCTGGCTTCCCGGGGCTCACACAATCCAGCCCCACAGGCTGTCTCCATCAAAGTGGCCAGCCGCCCCAGGGCTTTTGCACTGGCTGTTCTGTCTGGGATGTTTGGCCTTCAAATTATCTCCAGCTCCTCCTTCATTCAGCATCACCTCTGGGGCACCCCACCCCAATTACCCAACTCTAAAACATACCCCCCCAGTCCACAGAGGGGGCACCATTCTCCTTGAAATTGTGTTTGAAGGTTCCTCCTTCAGAGCCTGTGCTGGGAAGGTGAGGGTCTTTGTGTCATTCCCATGTGTCCCCATCACTTGGCTCACAGTAGGAGCTCAGATAGTGTATACAGAATGAATGAATGAATGAATGAATGAATGGGAGTTATCCCTAATTCACTAGGTATGATTGGTTGGTGGATTTAGCTAGGCTCCCCTTGACCTGCCTGACTAGGTAGGGACAGGGTTGGTCCAAATGAAGAGCAGGTTAAGGTGTCCCAGAGCACTCCCTGGCTAGGAGGAAGGAGAAGGTAGGGAAAATTATTGGGTCAGAGGGAACAGCAAGTACACAGCAGTAGAGACTGAAGAAGCCAGGCCTTGAAAAGTAGCGCTGGCAGAGTCTGTCCAGGGCCACTCCTCATAGGAAGGGGCCAAGGCAGGTCCTCTCTATCCAGCCTCAAGAACCTTCCCCTCCCCCATCTGGGGTAAAAAGAGCCTGACAAAGATGGTGGGCAGGCTTAGCCAGATGGTTGGGGGTCACTTAGGGGATTCCTTGGGCGTCAGGTTAGGGAAGGCTTCTTGGAGGACAGGACATTGGGTTTGAAGCATGAGTAGGAATTTGCCTGGAGGGTAAGGAAGGGCACTTCAGCTAAGGGAACTCCAGACCAAACAACCATACACAATTAGGGTTGGCTTAATAATAATAATAATATTAATAGGGGCACCTGGGTGGCTCAGTGGGTTAAGCCTCTGCCTTTGGCTCAGGTTATGATCCCAGGGTCCTAGGATCAAGTCCCACATTGGGCTCTCTGCTCAGCAGGCAGCCTGTTTCCCCTCTCTCTATACCTACCTCTCTGCCTACTTGTAAACTCTGTCAAATAAAGTCTTTAAAAAAATAATAATAATGGAAAATACTTATAGAAAACATGGAGTTCTTACTATTTTTTCAAATCCAATGCAAATCACAATACTCCAGGCACCTGGCTGGGTTCATCAGTAGAGCATGCACTCTCTCGAATCTCAGGGTCCCCAGGTCCAGCCCCAGGATGGGGGTAGAGTTTACTTACTGAAAAAAAAAAAAAAAATCACAAGACTCCATGAGGTGGGTGAGATTATTCACTCCCATTTTCATGAGGAGGAAAACTTGAGTCAGAGAGACCTTGGACTCCTGGTGCCTCCATTTCCCAAGGCTTGTTTGCTGGTCAGTCTTTCAGCTCAGGCAGGTTCTGCCCATTGTTTACCAGACCATTCACCCACTTGTCAAGGTTAAGGCCCAAGGTCAGGGTGGAGGCTCCCTAAGCCACCCACTCACGTCCTGCCTTGGGGAGAAGCATGGCCCCATTTCCTCCAATCTAGCCCCATTGCATAGGCCTAGAGAGGGGGGGGGGTCTCAGAGCAGAGTTAGCAACAGGATGGAGGCTGGATCCCCTCTCATCAGGGGTCCCTTTGCTCAGGCTGGGACCTGAGAGGTCAGGTCTGGAGGACACAGAGACCACAGCAACCAGACCAGGCAGCGTTCTTCTTTAACACTGAGCCAGGTGCTCTACCAGATGTTGGAGACCCAGCAGGTTCAGGATAGACAAGGTCCTTGCCCTCCAGGAACTTTTGGTCACCCTGTCATTCTGAACTGCTTCCAAGGCTCTAATGGAAATAAGGTGAGTGGGAGGGGCCTCTCCAAGGATACAAGTTTGCCTTGGGGAAGGGAGCCTCACACAGAGGGCATAGCATATGCAAAGGGCCTGAGGCATCATGGGCTGAGAGGCCAAGGCTCAGAGAAGCTGAAAGGTTAGAGGGAGGTCTGTGGAGGAAGGGTCCTTAGCCTCTACCATCTGGCTGAGAAATTGTCTCTTATCCTGAGTGTGGTGGGAGGCAGGGAGGGGCTGTGTGAAGGAGCTGTCAGCCAGACCCAGATGTCCCGAGAATTCCTAGGGAGTGTTGGACAGGTTGTTCCCTCCCTCCTCCCTCATATTCCATCTCCAGCCAGCCTTTAGGGAGGCCCACTGAGCGCTGACTATAACCTAACAGTATTAAATAGTTAACAATTACCAGCTGGGATTCCGGCCTTAACAACAGGGAAGGGGAGGGACGCTAAGGAGGAAACTGGGGGGGGCCGGTAGTCAACCACCCTCACCTCAAGACCCACAGCAGGCCCTGTCAGATGCAGAGTAAAAAATACAGGTGGCCGCCCAGGAGCAGGAGGCCAGAGTTCTACCAGGTGAATGAGAGATCTGGCCGGGTCGCACCTTGCTGAGCCTCGGTTTCCTGCCTGTAAAGTCAGGAAGTCGGACTCGGTACTTTTATACTCCTCAGTGAGAAGTATCAGGCTCAAAGCGTTTCCAGCAACGTCTGGCAGCTCTCCTTTTCCCTCCCTCGTCTTTCTGGGGCAAACACATCACCGCAGATTTAGGGGTGAGGGTGAGACAGAGGTAGATCTGACCAAAACGCCCAGGAAGCCACCAGGATAAGCCCCCTCAGGCCTTCTGCCGCCAGCCCGTACCGAGCCAGGATGGAGGAACTCTAAGGAAGGCACTTGTAGGCGTAGTGGAGAGGGAGGTGCCTTGGAGTTATTTATCCATCCAGGCCCCATCCCCCGCCGGTCCCCGGAGGCCGGCACCGCCCCCGCCCCCGCCCCCGCCCCCGCCCAGCCGGGGCCCCACGCGCGGATACGGGGCGGGGCTTGGGGACCGGCAGGCGGCTGGTGGCCGGGCTCATCACGCCACCCGGGACGTGCCTTGGCGGGAGGCAGCACTGGGGGCATTGGTCGTACATCTCGCTCCCGGGGCGGGGTAACCGGGTTCGGCGTGGGACCCGCCCCCATGACGTCAACCCACAAGGCAGCGCGCTGTTGTGCGGTTTACCGCGCGTCACCCGGGCAACGGCAGCCAGGGGAGGGCGGTCGCGGCTTAGCCCCGCCCCACCATGCAAATGAGCGACGTCACCTACGCCCAATGGCGAGCGGGGGCAGTGAGCTCATCGCGCTGGGCCGAGGCTATAAGAGGGCGCGCGAAGTGCGCGGCGCAGGAGCCGCCGCCAGTGGAGGGCCGGGCGCAGCGGCCTCGGCCGGGGCGGGCGCACGGCCGAGCGGACGGGGGGGCGCAGGCCCCCCGGGCGGCCGCGGCCACTCCCCCCTCCCCCCCCACCCCAGGCCGGCGCGGCGGGGGAGGCGGAGGATGGAAACACCCTTCTACGGCGATGAGGCGCTGAGCGGCCTGGGCGGCGGCGTCAGTACCAGTGGCGGCGGTGGTAGCTTCGCGTCCCCGGGTCGCCTGTTCCCCGGGGCGCCCCCGACGGCGGCGACTGGCAGCATGATGAAGAAAGACGCGCTGACGCTGAGCCTGAGTGAGCAGGTGGCGGCGGCGCTCAAGCCCACGGCCGCGCCGCCCCCGGCCCCCCTGCGCACCGACGGCGCCCCAGGCACGGCGCCCCCCGACGGCCTGCTCGCGTCGCCCGACCTGGGGCTGCTCAAGCTCGCCTCGCCCGAGCTCGAGCGCCTCATCATCCAGTCCAACGGGCTGGTCACCACCACGCCGACGAGCACTCAGTTCCTCTACCCCAAGGTGGCGGCCAGCGAGGAGCAGGAGTTTGCCGAGGGCTTCGTCAAGGCCCTGGAGGACTTGCACAAGCAGAACCAGCTGGGCACGGGCGCGGCCTCCGCTGCTGCGGCCGCCGGGGGACCCTCGAGCACGGCTGCGGGCACCGCGCCTCCTGGCGAACTGGCCCCGGCGGCAGCCACGCCCGAGGCGCCCGTCTACGCGAACCTGAGCAGCTACGCGGGCGGCACCGGCGGGTCGGGGGGTGCTGCGACGGTCGCCTTCACCGCCGAGCCTGTACCCTTCCCTCCACCGCCTCCCCCAGGCGCGCTGGGGCCGCCCCGCCTGACCGCGCTCAAGGATGAGCCGCAGACGGTGCCCGACGTGCCAAGCTTCGGCGAGAGCCCGCCGTTGTCGCCCATCGACATGGACACGCAGGAGCGCATTAAGGCGGAGCGCAAGCGGCTGCGCAACCGCATCGCTGCCTCTAAGTGCCGCAAGCGCAAGCTGGAGCGCATCTCGCGCCTCGAGGAGAAAGTGAAGACGCTCAAGAGCCAGAACACGGAGCTGGCGTCCACAGCGAGTTTGCTGCGGGAGCAGGTGGCGCAGCTCAAGCAGAAGGTCCTCAGCCACGTCAACAGCGGCTGCCAGCTGCTGCCCCAGCACCAGGTGTCCGCGTACTGAGCCCGCGCGCGGGGCGCATGCGCGGCCCCCATCCCGGGGAGGCGGGCTCGAGTGGGGGGTGGACGTGGGCGCCCCGGACTCGAAGAGGGCGCGGCCCCGGGGACTCCCCCCCCCACACCCCGAGGGTGCCAGGATTCCGAGAGGGCGCGGTCCCTGAGGACCCCCCGAGGGTGCTCAGGACTCGAAGAGGGCGCCTCGGACTCGACAAGCTGGACCCCCTGCTCCTGGGGGCAAGCGCATGACACCCCCCCCCCCCGCCCTCGCGCTGCCTCTGTTCCCCGAGCGCGGCCACCCAGTGTTGCACAAACCCGCGCGCCCCGGCAGCCCCTTTGTACACACCACCGCAGAAGGGGGCTCCGTGGGGGCGCAGCCTCAAACCCTGCCTTTCCTTTTACTTTTTTTTTTTTTTTTTTTGCCTTTGGAAGAGAGAAGAACAGAGTGTTCGATTCTGCCCTATTTATGTTTCTACTTGGGAACAAACGTTGGTTGTGTGTGTGTGTTTTTTCTTGTGTTGGTTTTTTAAAGAAATGGGAAGAAGAAAAAAAAAAAAAACCTCCCTTCCCTTTCCTCGCTCTTGCTCACCCCCCCTTCCGTCCTTCCGACATCCCTCCTCCCGCCCTTTTTGTTCTGTTGTTTTGTTTTGCTACGAGTCCACATTCCTGTTTGTAATCCTTGGTTCGCCCGGTTTTCTGTTTTCAGTAAAGTCTCGTTACGCCAGCTCGGCTCTCTGCCTCCTTCTTCCCCCGCCGGGGCCTGATGGGCTGGGCAGGGCCTGGCTCACACGCTCCCCTCCCCCCTCCCGTGCCTCCTGGCCCCTCCTCCCTCTGCCTGTGCTCGGAGGAGGAGAGCGGGAGTACGGGAGGGGCCCCGAACATCTGGCGCTCAACGAGCGCCATCTAGGCGCTCCCGGGCTTGGGGCCCACCGGTGTCCAGGTTAGGTGAGGGATACTACGATCTCCAACCAGCATTTGGAACTAGCGAGCCCACGGGTGTCCCCTTTAGGACAGATAGACTACAAGATGGAAAGAGCACAGCCCAGCCCCAGGCGGGTAGGAAAAGGCAGAAACTTGAACCTCTGGGCATCACTTACCCTGTCTAAAATGGGCAGAACAGTTGTAAGCTTGCTCCGGAAAGTTGGAGGATTAACAGTTTGTTCCAGAGCCGCGCTTGGCCTATAGTTGGTGCTCAGCGTAAGCTTCTATTATTGTCGGGCGGATGGGGGTTGCTGAGTCTCAGGGCCGGAGGAACGTGGCGCAGGGTCGGACTGGAGCAGTCTTCCTCCAGTAGGGGTGGTGTAGCTACTCTCCATGATACTTCCCTAGCCATTCACTCGGAATCAGGATTTCCCAAGTACTCCCAGAAGACCTCTCCCTTCCCAACATCCTAGTATCCCATTTTGAGGAAACTCCTGTTCAGAGAGGTTGAGTGATGAGAGGTCACAGAGCCTGAAATTTTTAGGAGTTTGCAGGAATATCTGGACCTTGGGCTGTTCACCTCCAGAGCCTTGACCTCTGGGCTGCCTTCATCCCCTGCCTACCCTGACCCTTGCAGTTTTGTGGGCAAAAGACCCCAGGCCTTGGGTCTCTGTCTCACTTGGTGCCAGGAGGGACCTAAGCATCAGTGGTCAAGGACACGGGGCAAGTCGAACTGGTGCGCATGTGTTGAGCACCAGCTGTATACCCAGCCCTGTTAAGGAAGGCAGGTGAATTGTGCCTGTATACCCAGCCCTGTTAAGGCAGGTGAATTGTGCCTGTTTTACAGATGGGGGCACAGAGGTGCAAAGAAGGAACATGCCCACCGACCCTCTTGCCATTGAAAGGGTGGGGCCTCGCCATCTACCTGTTTCCTCTTCTTCCTGATCACCCTGGCTGCCTACTTTTCAAGGCTTCGAGAGCTGCTTTGGGGTTTGGTTTTTGACAGCATGACCTCACCTTGCACCGCTCTCACACTGGGAGGGACCCAGCAGTGCCCCGCCAAAGCTGAGGTGAGGGTGTCTTGACACAGGAGACCCTGAACCAGGCTTTGGGACCACAGCTTCACTCTTTAGAAGCCTGAGTCTCAGCTTGGGTGCCAATTTGCCCCTGTGTAACCTCAACCCAGCCCTCTCCCTATGCTATGAAATGGGTAAGTTCATGTCCAGGTAACAGCATCTCCCACAACAGTTTGGTGAATGAGTAATAATGATACTGAAGGGCTCTCCGTGCACCCCCAACCTACAGAGAAGGGGAGAGGCCCTGGAGGTCGGAAGATCTGCATCAGGCCCCCCAAACCGTTTTATTCATAATCCTGATGACAACTGTGTTGTGGGGGGGCGATTTCCCCACAGTCACCCGTTCTGAATTCTAGACATCACCCAGGTGTCCTATAATTCAGTTCTGACACTACCTGGAGTTTGCACAGACCCTACAGGCGGTGGGTTCTTAGTCCCACAACACCACCCCCATTTCAATGCCATTTGGAAGTCTCTGGTTGCCACCTGGATTTTGGGACAGTAAGCCCTAAACCAAGGATTTCCTCACCCCCCACGCCAGTCTTGATAATTTAGAACCGCTCACAGAAACTAGGAAAGTGTTTTATTTACTATTATTGGTTTATTTATTTACTTTCAAGATTTAATTAATTTATTTATTTGAGACAGGGAAAGAGAGCATGAGTGGTGGGAAGGGGCAGAGAGAGAGGGAGTAGTAGTCTGCCCGCTGAGCAGAGAGCCCGATGTGGATCTGAGCTGAAGGCAGACCCTTAACCAACTGAGCCACCCAGGTGCCCATATTACTGGCTTATAAAGGCTACAACTCAGGTACAGTTAGGTGGAGGAGACACAGAGGGAGGGCAAGGTACAGTGGAAGAGGCATTGGACTTTCATGCCCCGTGTGGGTGGGCCATGCTCCCAGTCTGTCCATGTTTTCATTAACTGAGAAGCTCTCCGACCCTAGCTGGTTTCATTCCATAGGTGTGATTGGTTAACTCACTGGCCTTTGGTGATTGGTTCAATCTCCAGTCCCTCTTCTCACTCAGGAGGTCTGGGAGGTGTGGCTGAAACCTCCAACCCTCTAATGCCTCTGTCTTTCTGGGGACCAGCCCCTATCCTGAAGCTATCTGCTGGTCCCCAGCCACCACTCATAGAAAAGATATTTACCAGGGCGCCTGGGTGGCTCAGTTGGTTAGGCATCCAGCTGGGTTTCGGCTCAGGTCATGATCTCAGGGCTGGGAGATGGAACCCCACACTGGGCTCTGGACTCAGAGTTTGCTTGGGAGTCTCTCTCCCTGTCCCCCTGTCCCTCCCACTTGTGCTAACTCTCACACGCGCTTCCTCTCAAATAAATCAATCTTCAGAAAGAAAGAAAAAAAAAGACCAGGAGACTTGGGTCTAAGTGGAGGCCCTATGTTTTCACTAGCATGTGACATGGGGCTTTTTGGAAACCACAGATATGACTCCCTACTTGAAACCTTTATGGAAAAAAGTCCTTGGGTGCATCTGGCCCTGGAAAGATCATTGTCGCTCCAGGCACCTCCCTACCCAAACTCTCCTTCCTTCCCCTTTGGCCTCAGGGCCTTTGCATGGCTACAACCCTGATAACACTTCTTCTCTCAACTACCCAGCTGATCTTCCTTCAAACTCAGGTGCTTTTGCCCTCCTGGTCCCCAGTAACCCCCCGGGCTGGGTCTTATTGCGTTCCAGTAGTACCCTGTGGTTCCATCATTACTGCCCTGACCCACTCTGGATTTGTGTTTAGCTCAAGGAGGGCATGGATGGGAGCTGTCCTGGTCGTTGCTGAAACCAAGGACATAAGTCCTGTCCAACTGTCATGTCTCTGATTTTGCCCAGAGCTACAGCCACAGCGTGGAGAAGATGAGGGGATCTCTGCCCCGTGAGGCTGGGTGTCTCCGCTTGCCGGCCTCCTGCTCTGGTGCCACCCAGTGGCTCCCCAGGGAAGCGAAGCTAAGGCTGCGGGCCAGGTGGTGTGGCTTTGGCAGGACCCTGCTGAACTGAGGCCAAGAAGTATGTCAGCTCCAGACTGGCCAGCAGTGATTCACCTCAGGCATCAGCCCAGCCCCAGGTGGTGGATGGGAATGGTGGCTTCACTTTCCCCTTAAGGACTGTGGCTCAGAGTTGATACCTACTGTTGCCAGGCCCATATGGGGATCCCAAGGGACTTTGGGCCCAGCCCTACCCTAAGGAGCCCCCATCCTCAGGGCCAGACACAGATACCCGCCTGGACTTCTAGGATGCGAATCAGAGTACAAACTATGCGTCTTTTTCTCTGGACCCTCTTGTGGCTCTGCCAGTGCCTTCTTGATAAAACCCACACTTTTTTTTTTTTTTTTTTTAGATTTTTATTTAGAAAACACAGCAGGGGGAGTGGCAGGCAGAGGGAGAGGGAGAAGCAGGCTCACCGTGCAGGGGGCCCGATGCGGGGCTCGATCCCAGGACTGTGGCTGGGATCATGACCTGAGCCCAAGGCAGGTGCTTAATGACAGAGCCACCCAGGAGCCACAAAACCCAAGCTCTTGGGACCTCTCTGAGGTCCCACCTATTCAGTACTCTGCCTCCTGGCCCTCTTGTCCCTTGCCTCCAACCACACCAGCCTCCACATTCCCTAATCGTGCCCAACTTGCTCTCACCTTGGGCCCTTTGCCCGTGCTGTGTCCTCCACCCGGGATGTCCCTCCCCTAGCTCTCCTGTGATTCTCCTTCTCCTCCTATGGAACTCAGCCCATCTACCCCTTCTTTGATTCCTGCCTAGCCATTTCACACCCCCAAATTATTTGAGTTGTGTGTGTCCCCAGGCCCAGATAAGGTCCCACTACCAAGTTAGGTGTTCAGAGGCACCCAGCAGGTTCGGTCAGCAGAGCACATGACTCTGCATTACGCAGCTGTAAGTTCGAGTCCCACGTTGAGCGTAGAGATTACTTAAAAGAAAAATCTTTAAAAAAAGACAAAAAGTGAGGTGTTCAACAAATACCTTGAGACACATGTAGGGGACGAATTTGGGGCCCCCTCTCTGCTCAGAGCTCTAATTTTCCGTTCAGGACAGGCAGGTAGTAGGAAGCAACAGCCATGACTGTCAGCGCTGATCTAGGCCCTGCCCCCCATGTTGGGTCAGCCTTCTAGAACCCCCTTCCCCCAGGAGCTGATAGGGATTGGCTGGAACTTGGCTGTGAGTCACAAAGCCATTGTGGCACCAGGGCCCCAAGGCTGGCCATTCGGGCTGGTGGGTTCAGCTTCAGGGGCAGGTGAGTGGGGCTGGTGGAGGGTTTGGTGGGGGGTACATGGAGACTGGGTTGTTCTCCTCTGGCCCCCAGCATCCTCAGAGCCCTTTTGGGACCTCCAGGCCACTTCAAGAAGTGGGTCAGCTTCTCAGCCCCTCAGAGCAGGGGCATTTGGGGATCCCCAAAACCTGATGGTGTGTTTGTCCATCTGGGATCCCAGTCTGGGGAGCCGAGGATGTTTCCTTGGGAGGCTGGGAAAGTGGTCTTAGCTTGTGTGACAAGGAAACTGAGACTCAGAGGGCTTTACTCAAAATTGCCAAGCCAGCCACTTGGCTTACATGTCTGGGGGCCCCTATTCCTTTTTCCTGTCCCCTGTAATCACATTCCTCTCACTCTGCTGTCTGTCTGTTCGCTCATTCTGGTTGAGTTCGTTTAAAGGGCTGAATCGGGGCGCCTGGGTGGCTCAGTGGGTTAAAGCCTCTGCCTTCGGCTCGGGTCATGATCCCAGGGTCCTGGGATCGAGCCCCACATGGGGCTCTCTGCTCAGCAGGGAGCCTGCTTCCTTTCCTCTCTCTCTGCCTGTCTCTCTGCCTACCTGTGATCACTGTCTGTCAAATAAATAAAATCTTAAAAAAAAAAAAATAAAGGGCGGAATCATGTGGTTGGTGAAACCGCAGAGTCTGGGATAGGCCACTTCAGATCCTGAAGCTGTTCTCTCTAAGATCTGAAGCTTGGATGGTACTCATCCAGCCAGCCAGCCATCCACCTGTCCACTCATCCATCTATCCATCCGTATGTCCATCTGTCCACTCATCCATTCACCCATGCATCTACCAATAAACATCTATTGAACATCTATTGTGTGTACTGTTCTAGGCACTGGAGATTCAACAGCAAACAAAAGAGACGGACATCCCTACCCATGTCCCACCATAGTTCAATGGGGGAGACAAATCAGAAATAACTTAAAGAAATAGGGGCATCTGGGTGGCTCAGAGGGTTAAAGTCTCTGCCTTCAGCTCAGGTCACGATCCCAGGGTTCTGGGATCAAGTCCCGCATTAGCCTCTCTGCTCAGTGAGGAACCTGCTTTTCCCCTCTCTCTCTGCCTGCTGCTCTGCCTACTTGTGATCTCTGTCAAATAAATAAAATCTTAAAAAAATGTAAGAAATATGATATGTGGCTTCTCTGGGCCTCAGGTTCCTCCTCTGTGATATGGGGACAATGACTGCCTACTTCCAGGAGAACCAGCCTCAGGCCCATTTGCTGTTACGATTCAGTTCACACTGATGCTTGTTCTGAATGAGCCCAGCCCATTTGGGGTTTGGGGTGAAGATGAGGCAGGGCAGGACATTCAGGCCATCACGTAGGTGAAGCTAGAACACTTATCGTGAAAGGAGGCAGCACATGGGTCTTTGAAAGCAAATCTATTTTGATCATCTTTGTCTTGAAGTGTTTAGTCTATTAGCACATCAGTCACTGATGTGGTTGAATTTAGATCTTCCGTCAGTGGGCATTTGGATGGTTTCTGGTTTGGGGTGAGTACCAACACTTGTACCTCTTGAATGTAAATATCAGGGTGGAATTAACAAGCTGCCTCTAAGATAGTGACAATTTCCCCAGGTGGCCATGATGTGTCCACTTTTCAATTTTAACCATTTTTGTGGATCTGGACACCATTTCTTTTTTTTTTTTTTTAAAGCTCAGTGGCTTTAACCCATTGAGCCACCCAGGCGCCCCTGGACACCATTTCTAATGGCTGGATAGTACACCACTGTATGAATGTTCTGTTTAATTTAAGCCACTGTGCATTTGAGTTGTTTTCAGTTTTAACTCTTCATAAACAGTACAGTGATGAACATCTTTGAACATCCTCCTTTAAACACTTATAACGGGTCCCCTAGCAATCACCTTTTTGGTTATTTCTAGTTGTTTTGCTTTTACATACAAAAGAACACAAGTGTAAACTTCTTTGTACATTCACCTTTGTGGACTTAAAAGTTTTTAGTTTCTGTTTTGAGATGTTAGGGTTCTTTTGTCCTTGTTTTTGTTTCTGTCTTAACATCTCTTCTCCCGTTGGTCTTGACGACAGAGTCAGCCAAGGGCAGTGTTGCTGCATGTTGCATAGGATGAAGGGCTGAATGAAGGCTGCATCCTCTTGCAAGCTGGCCTCTGAGATTGTACCTTCTCCTCCTGCTCCTCCTCCAACTCTATGGCCCTCCAAGGTATGAAGATGTCTGGGAAAGGAATCGGCTGTTTCAGCCAGAAAGAGGGTTGGGGTAGGGGTGGGGCTTCTGCCCAACAAGCACGTTATGCTCCAGGTGACGTATCAGGGCTGTTTGGCCGTATCCCAGTTCCCCCTGAACCGAGGTGCTTCTAGAAACCACAGTCACTCCCTCGTTCTTCTACCCATCCATCTGCCAGTGATGTACCCGTCGTCAGTCCTCCCCCGTCCATGCACAGGTCATCCAGCACACGTCAATCATGCACAGGTCATCCAGCACACGTCAATCATGCACAGATCATCCAGCACACGTCAATCATTCACTGATCTCTACACCAATTCCTTCAGCTCTCTCCATTCACATACTCCTTTATCGACTCAGATCTCATCCGTCCTCTACTCACTTGTCTGTCCGTCCATCCATTCCTCCCTCCATCCCCCTCCCTCCCCTTCATCCATCCACTCATTCATTCATTGATCCATCCCTCCATCCGTCCGTCCGTGTGTCCATTTCCTTATTCATTGATCTGCTCATCAATTCATTCATCAACCCCATCTCCCTACTTAGTCTTCCACACAGCCCTTTACCCATCTTTCCAACCCATCTAGCATTCCTTTAGCCAGATTTATCCATTCACTATCTAGTCATTCATCCTTCTATCCACCCAGCTCGGCCACACGTTTATGAAGTTAGCCGCCCACCCAGCACGCACCTGTTCCCAGCCCAGAACCAGGCCCTATGACTGAGCTGGGGACAAGGAAATGACTCAGACCTGGTTCCTGCCCTCTAGGAGATCACAGTAAATGGGGAGAGGCACTCACGCACACACAAATAGGAAATTTCCCAAATAGTGCGATCAGTGCTATAGTCACAAAGGAAATTCAAAAAGAAGGTGGTTGGCCATTCAGCTGAGAAGGCGCACTATTGCCAGTGTCAAAGTGGCCACAGGATCAAGAGGGAGACATAGGTGCCGAAGGCCACTTGGACAGGTGGCTGGGAGAGGGCGGGGCCTGTAAAGGTGAGGAGGAAGATTGTGAGGCGTCAGGAACGAGGAGCGCTTGCTCCAGCCAGGAGCCCTCTCGTCTGTACAATTCCCCTCTTTGTCCCTCTCTGTGCCACCCCTGCAAACAGAGCTGACTCGCCCAGAAACCAAGACAATGCAGGAAGCAGCACAGCTACCGTCGTCAACCGATGGGCAGAACGTCTACCAGCCCCAGTCTGTCTCCAGTCTCCAAGACAAAGCAGGGACACTGAGTCCGCAGCTTCAGCATGAGCCAGTTGAGTCCAGGGAGACCTTTCTGCAACAGCATGACAAGGATGTGACAGTACCTCGTCACATCCCACGTCTGCGGGCTGTGGTTGAGAGCCAGGCCTTCAAGAATGTGCTGGTGGATGAGATGGACATGATGCTGTCCCGGGCGGCCACCCTCATCCAAGCCAACTGGAGGGGCTACCGGCTCCGGCAGAAGCTGATCTCCCAGATGAAGGCAGCAAAGGCCATCCAGGAGGCCTGGCGACGCTTCAACACCAGGCGACTCCTCCGTTCTGGCAAGACCGTGGAAAAGAAAGTGAGTGTGGATGAGGGCGACATCCCTTACCACGCCCCCCAGCAGGTGCGGTTCCAGCCTCCAGGAGAGGTCAAGCCTCCCGTGGCCCAGCCGGTCATGGTGAGCAAGGAGACCCAGTTCCCTTCCTCCGACAACCTGGACACCTGCACCCACCAGCTGGCCCTGCTCCAGGCCCAGGGTGGTCCCCAGCCTGGCATGCAGGCACCTGGCTCCACTGGGGGACCCAGCGTCACCTTCCTGCCCCACCAGACCATTGCCATCAGACTGCCATGTCCGGTGAATCTAGACGCAAAGTGCCACCCGTGCCTGATGACGAGAACTGTCAGAAATGCTTGCCTTGTCCATGTAGAAGGGGACATGGTGAAGACCAAGCAAGTAACCACCAGAGCCAACAAGGCAGGAGCCCCGGGGCCGCCCCCATGTGGGAGGTATGCCCAGGCAGTTCACGGGTCCCTCAAGACCCAGACCCAGGGCCACGTGGAGACAGAGGTCCTCAAAGCCCCACCCCAGACAGGCCCAGCCCTTGTGATAAATAAGACCGCGCCCCAGATGTATCCGGTGACCACGATGACCAAGACCCCGCCCCAGCCATGCGCAGCAGCGCCCATGGTGACAATAGCCAAGACCCCACCCCAGGTATACCCAGCGGCCCGGATGACCAAAACCTCAACCCAGATGAACCCAGCGGCTGCCGTGACCAAGACCCCACCCCAGCCGTATCCTGCTGTTGCGATGCCCAAAAGCCCACTCCAGTCGTGCCTGGCGGCCATGATGAGCAAGACCCTGCCGCCGCCGTGTTCTGCGCCCACAGTAACGATAACCAAGGCCTCACCCCATACTTACCCGGTGGCCCCAATGGCCAAGAGCCCACCCCAGACGTGCCCGGTGGCTCCGATAGCCAAGGCTTCACCCCAGACATCCCAGCCAGCCACCATGATCAAGACCCCACTTCAGTCTGGCCTGGGGGGCATGGCGAACAAGACCCCAACCCAGCCATGCCCAGTAGCCCCGATGTCCAAGACCCCCACCCAGATGCGACCCACAGCCTCAATGACCAATGCTTCACCCCAGACACGACCAGCAGCCATGATGGCCAAGATCTCACCACATATATGCCTTTTGGCCTCTATGATCAAGCCCCAAACCCAGACACGGCCCATGGCCACCATGGGTAAGGCTCCACCCCAGACGTGCCCAGTGCCCACCATGGCCAAGACTCTGGCCCAGATGCGCCCGGCAGCCCCGATGACCAAGACCCCACTGCAGACATGTCCAGCCGCTGCCATGGCCAAGACTCCATCTCAGATGCTCCCGGGGACCTCCGTGACCAAGACCCCTCCCCAGACGCGTCTGGCAGCCATGGTCACCAAAACCCCAGCCCAATTTCGCTCCATGGCCGCCATCCTCAAGACCCTGTGCCTGCCACCTTCAGCAGCTGGAAATCTGAAGTCTTCTCCTCCGGCAACTGTGGCATCTGGGATTCCCAACGCCTCATCCCGCACGTGTCTGAACGGACCAAAGGCCAAGGCTATGGTGAACGCCAAGCAGACCACCGGGATGGTTCGGGTCTCTTCTCACTCCTACCTGGCTGAGGGAAAGGTCAAATACTTTAACGCACCACATCTGGGTGCTGGGACCCCCAAGGCTCCAGCCAGGCCTCCTTTGGAAGCTGAAAGAATGAAGGCCTTTTCCCAGAAGCAGGTGAAAATGGAAACAGTGTCCAGTTCCAGTGTGGCCATCGAAATGTCCCGGGCATCCCCCTGGGTGAAAATGGCCGAGGACAGGAACAAGTCCCTGTTACAGACATGCCCGAGGGCAGATGTTGTGAAGGTTCAGTCCCAGGTGTACGTGCCCATGGAAACGGCCGTGGTCCTGCCCCGGGCACAGCTGGCCCCATGTCCGACCAAGGTCCCACCCCAGACACATCTGGAGACCTGTCTGGCCAAAGGGCTGCCCCAGGAGCAGCTGGCCACCTGTACGACCACAGCCTCGTCCCAGGAGCAGCTGCTGGCCGAACTGACAGCAGCTCTGCCCCAGGCACACCCGGGCACGTGTCTGTCCAAGACCCTGTCCCAGGCCCATCCGCCCACCAAGCTGACCCCAACTCAGGCTCAGGCGCACCCGGGCACGTGTCTGTCCAAGGCCCTGTCCCAGGCCCATCCGCCCGCCAAGCTAACCAAGACCCCGTCCTTTGCACATCTGGGCACGTGTCTGACCAAGGTGCAGTCCCGGGCGCATCTGGCCAGCAGAGTGATAAAGGTCCAGTCCAAAGCACATCTGTCCACCGAGCTGACCAAGGCGCAGTCCCAGGCCCAGCTGGTCACAGAAACAGCCAAGTGCCTCTACACAGCCCAGCACTCGGCTGAGCTCAGCGGCAAGACCCAGTCGCAGCCACTCCTGGCCGGGTTCAAGGTCTCCACTCAGCCCTGCAAGCATACTGGTGCCCTTGGCAATCTGCCCCGAGCCAAGCCAGAGGACAGACTGACCCAGATCCAGCCCCACAGCTATGTGCAGGGCAAAGGCACCCAGGGCCCAAGCCAAGGGCCCTGCGAGACCAAGAGCATGCTGGTGCCTCTGGCGGCCTCTGCTGGACACCCCACCTGTAACGTTGAATCCTGGGGTGACAGTGGGGCCACCCGGGCCCAGTCACCGATGCCTGGCCCAGCCACACCCTGTCCAGAAGAGCTGGCTGCCTCCCAGCTCGCCTCCCTGTGCGCCGAGCTGGCCGCTGAGCTGGGATCCCAGGAGGACCTCCGCGCCCTATTGACCAAAGCCCTCTCCCAGGGGCAAGTGAGGGCAGCCCTGAACCAGGCCCTGTCCAAGAAAGCCCTGGGCTCCACGATGGCCAAGGCCCTGCCCCAGGGCAAGCTGGGAACGGCGCTGATGAAAGTGCTCTCCTGGGGCGAGCTGGGCCTTGCGTTGTCCCGCACCCTCTCCCCTGGTGAGCTGCGGGCAGAACTCACCAAGGCCAAGCAGGGTAAGCTGGCGGATGTGCTCAGCAAGGCCCTGACAGAGGAGGAGTGGGCCGCTCTGAGCCAGGCCCTGTGTCAGGGGGAGCTGGGTGCTGTCCTCAGCCAGTCTTTGTCTCAGGCAGCCCTGAGGACTGGCGTCGTCCTCCCCAAGGCCACCTCGAAAACAGCAGGAAGCAGGATGTCTGTGATTCCGGCCCCCGTGGAGGTGGACTGCAGGGGGAACCCAGCGGCCGCATGGGGGTCTGCCGTAGGCCCCGTGAGACCACAGCCCAGCAAGGTCAGGGTTCCCCAGGACGGGGCCTGGGAGGGCTTCTTCACAGGCTGGCCTGCCGGCTTCTTGGAAGAGATGGGGGATGGGGCCATGCTCGGGGGGTCACCCTGCTCGCCGGTGGTCTCTGTGGGTGCCTCCTTGGCCAGTAGAGTGATCTCTGCCATTCATCAGCATCCCCTGATCGCTGCCCTGGACCCCAGCAGGGGCGGCGGCTCAGACCTACATCTGAACCCTGCGGTCAGTGAGGAAAACGTGCGCCTGCCCCCAGGGGCCAGTGAATTAGCATCAGATCTCAACCCCGTGGAGAGTGACACGGGCCCCAGCTTACCTAAGCCACCCCACCTGCAGCCGCCCTCCAGTCTGTGGCAGCCGCTTATTGCCAATGGTGTGGGCCCAAGCACCAGCCAGCAGTCGGTGGTGGCTGGGGGCACAGCCCCGAGCTCCCATAGTCCACATGCGGTCAGCAGGGTGGCCCCGCGTCCGTGGGTGTCGTCAGGGGAGGGCCGGGCGGCCTCGGGTGTGCGCGTCGGGGCGGCGGGTAGGGGGAGCACTGCACACTCCCACCAGTGCGCCGCTGCCTATGGGGGATCTGTTTGTTGGTGTCAGTACCCTGGGGTCAACAAGGTGCCCTCCAGCATGTACCGAGCTTCAACCAAAGCTCGACGACAGCCATCTGTGCTCCAAGAGGAGACCATGCAGAAAACTCAGTCCCCAAATCACAAACGGGCCTCCGTAGACACTAGGGAGAGGATCAACAAGGCCACCCCAGGTGCACTGAGGGGTGCCAGTGGGAGCAAAGTGTCCCTAAGCCAACCCCAGACTCCCAAGACCGGTGACACAACCCTGGGTCTCTTGCCTAATTCCATGGCTCCTGGTCATCGCTGGGCACTCAAGACTCAGGCGGAGGCCGGCATGTTCCCAGCCTCCCCAGGGAGCAGGTCGGCACGCACCCTTTCCCGCACAGCCATCCCCAGGCAGGAGAGGACTCGAACCCTGGGTACCAATGCCGGGGTGCGCTGTGCTCCGGAGCAAGGGACTGGCCATATACTCAATGAAGTGGCCAGTTTGGCCCAGAGTCCCGACAATGACATGGCTGGAAGCCTCTCCCAGGGCTCCACAGACTATGGCCCAAATGTGAGTAATTCCCAGAGCTCGTTGCCTAGCGGCAGCTCACCCAGCCCCTCCACTATGTCTGTGGCCAGTCTGACGGCCGGGGACCTGGTGGAGGAGGAGTCCTGGGAGGCCAGCTTCGACACCGTCCTCTCTGGCGAGGCTGTGGGGAGTCCCCAGCGGCCTAGAGGCAGGGAAAAAACCAAGAGAGGAGGCCGGGGACATAGGTCTCCAAACCCCTACCCCCAGCCCTCTGCAGGCTCAGAGCTGATACCCATTCTGCACCATAGTTCAGTGTCTGGCCGCATGACCTTGAGTGTCCACTGGGGCTCAGATGACCAGGAGGAGAGGGATGAGTCCTCAGGCCAAAGCTCCATGGGTCTGACCGAAACATTGCCCCAGAAATCCTACAGGATGGGACTGACCAAAAGTTTGTCCTTGGATAATGTGGTCCCCACCATGTATCAGCAGCCATCTGCGGCCTCCAGGCTGACCTCAAGCCTATCCCAGCCACTGGTAGTCAGTAAGGTGGCCCCAAACCCAGGCCAGCCATCTGTGGTCAGTAAGGTCACCACCAGCCCATCTGAATTATCGATGGCTAGTAAGGTCATCCCCAGCCTAACTGAGCCATCTGTGTGTAATACAGTGAATCTCGGCCTGGACCAGAAATCCTGGACTAGTCAGATGAACCCCAGCCTCGCCCAGCCATATATGACCGGTGGGGTAGCCACAAACCTAGTCCAGCCATCTGTGACCGGTGAGGTAGCTCCCAGCCTAGCCCAGCCATCAGGGACCCATGGGTTAGCCCCCAACCTAGCCCAGACATCTATGACCAATGCTTTAGCCCCCAGCCTAACCCAGCCACCTGTGACTGGTAGGGTAGCTCCCAGTCTAGCCCAGGCCTCTGTGACCAGTGGGGTGGCTCCCAGCCTAGCATGGGGATCTGTGACTGGTGGGGTGGCCCCCAGCCTAGCCCAGGCATCTATGACTGATGGGGTGGCCCCTAGCCTAGCCCGGCCATCTGTGACCAGTGGGGTAGCCTCCAGCCTAGCCCAGGCATCTCTGACTGGTGTGGTGGCCCCCAGCCTAGCACGAGCATCGGTGACCAGTGGGGTGGCCCCCAGTCTAGCACGGGCATCTGTGACAGGTGGGGTAGCCCCCAGCCTAGTCCAGGCATCCATGACCAGTGGGGTGGCCCCTAGCCTAGCCAGGCCATCTGTGACAGGTGGAGTGGCCCCCAGCCTAGCCCAGGCATCCATGACCAGTGGGGTGGCCCCCAGCCTAGCCCGGCCATCTGTGACAGGTGGGGTGGCCCCCAGCCTACCCCAGGCATCTATGACTGGTGTGGTGGCCCCTAGTTTAGCCCGGCTATCTGTGACCAGTGGGGTGGCCCCCAACCTAGCACGGGCATCTATGACCAGTGGGGTGGCCTCCAACCTGGCCCAGGCATCTGTGACCGGTGGGGTGGCCCCTAGCCTAGCCCGGCTATCTGTGACCAGTGGGGTGGCCCCCAGCCTAGCCCAGCCACCTGTGACCAGTGTGGTGGCCCCCAGCCTAGATCAGGCATCTATGACCAGTGGGGTGGTCCCCAGCCTAGCACGGGTGTCTGTGACCAGTGGAGTTGCCCCCAGCCTAGCCTGGCCATCTGTAACAGGTGGGGTGGTCCCCAGCCTAGCCCAGGCATCTATGACTGGTGGGGTGGCCCCAAGTCTAGCCCAGGCATCTATGACCGGTGGGGTGTCCCCCAGCCTAGCCCAGGCATCTATGACCGGTGGGATGTCCCCCAGCCTAGCCCAGGCATCTATGACCGGTAGGGTGGCCCCCAGCCGAGCCCAGACATCTATGACCAGTGGGGTGGCTCCCAGCCTAGCCCGGCCATCAGTGACCAGCGTGGTGTCCCACAGCCTAGCCCAGCCATCTGTGACTGGTGGGGTGTCCCCCAGCCTAGCCCAGGCATCTATGACCGGTGGGGTGGCCCCCAGCCGAGCCCAGACATCTATGACCAGTGGGGTGGTTCCCAGCCTAGTCCGGCCATCAGTGACCGGTGGGGTGTCCCCCAGCCTAGCCCAGGCATCTGTGACCAGTGGGGTGTCCCCCAGCCTAGCCCAGGCATCTGTGACCGGTGGGGTGTCCCCCAGCCTAGCCCAGGCATCTGTGACCGGTGGGGGGTCCCCCAGCCTAGCCCAGGTGTCTGTGACCGGTGGGGTGGCCCCCAGCCTAGCCCAGGCATCTATGACCGGTAGGGTGGCCCCTAGCCGAGCCCAGACATCTATGACCGGTGGGGTGGTTCCCAGCCTAGCCCGGCCATCAGTGACCAGTGTGGTGTCCCCCAGCCTAGCCCAAGCATCTGTGACCGGTGGGGTGTCCCCCAGCCTAGCCCAGGCATCTATGACCGGTGGGGTGTCCCCCAGCCTAGCCCAGGTGTCTGTGACCGGTGGGGTGTCCCCCAGCCTAGCCCAGACATCTATGACCAGTGGGGTGTCCCCCAGCCTAGCCCAGGTGTCTGTGACCGGTGGGGTGTCCCCCAGCCTAGCCAAGGCATCTATGACCGGTGGGGTGTCCCCCAGCCTAGCCCAGGCATCTATGACCAGTGGGGTGGCCCCCAGCCTAGCCCAGGCATCTGTGACTGGTAGGGTGTCCCCCAGCCTAGCCCAGGCACCTATGACCGGTAGGATGTCCCCCAGCCTAGCCCAGGCATCTATGACTGGTGGGGTGTCTCCCAGCCTAGCCCAGGCATCTATGACCAGTGGGGTGTCCCCCAGCCTAGCCCAGGTGTCTGTGACCGGTGGGGTGGCCCCCAGCCTAGCCCAGGCATCTATGACCAGTGGGGTGTCCCCCAGCCTAGCCCAGGTGTCTGTGACCGGTGGGGTGGTTCCCAGCCTAGCCCGGCCATCAGTGACCAGTGTGGTGTCCCCCAACCTAGCCCAGGCATCTATGACCGGTGTGGTGTCCCCCAACCTAGCCCAGGCATCTATGACCGGTGGGGTGTCCCCCAGCCTAGCCCAGGCATCTGTGATCGGTAGGGTGTCCCCCAGCCTAGCCCAGACACCTATGACCGGTAGGGTGTCCCCCAGCCTAGTCCAGGCATCTATGACCGGTGGGGTGGCCCCCAGCCTAGCCCAGGCGTCTATGACCGGTGGGGTGGCCCCCAGCCTAGCCCAGGCATCTGTGACTGGTAGGGTGTCCACCAGCCTAGCCCAGGCACCTATGACCGGTGGGATGTCCCCCAGCCTAGCCCAGGCATCTATGACCGGTGGGGTGTCCCCCAGCCTAGCCCAGGCATCTGTGACTGGTAGGGTGTCCCCCAGCCTAGCCCAGGCATCTATGACCGGTGGGGTGTCCCCCAGCCTAGCCCAGGCATCTATGACCGGTGGGGTGGCCCCCAGCCTGGCTCGGACATCTGTGACCATTGGGGTGGCCCCCAGCCTAGCCCAGGCATCTATGACTGGTGGGGTGGCCCCCAGCTTAGCCCAGGCATCTATGACCGGTGGAGTGGCTCCCAGCTTGGCTCAGACATCTGTGACCGGTGGGGTGGCCCCCAGCCTAGCCCAGGCATCTGTGACTGGTGGGGTGGTTCCCAGCCTAGCCCGGTCATCGGTGACCAGTAGGGTGTCCCCCAGCCTAGCCCAGGCATCTATGACCCATGGGGTAGTCCCCAGCCTAGTCCAGGCATCTATGACCGGTGGGCTGGCCCCTCGCTTAGCCCGGCCATCAGTGACCAGTGTGGTGTCCCCCAGCCTAGCCCAGGCGTCTATGACCGGTGGGGTGTCCCCCAGCCTAACCCAGGCATCTGTGACCGGTAGGGTGTCCCCCAGCCTACCCCAGGCATCTGTGACCGGTGGGGTGGCCCCCAGACTTGCCCAGCCATCCGTGTCCAGTGGGGTAATGCCCAGCCTAGCTAAGCCATGTGTGGCCGATGCGATGACCCCCAGCTTAACCAAGCCATCTATGACTGATGGGGAGGGTCCCACTATAGCGCAGCCATCAGTGACTGGTGGGGTGACCCCCAGCCTAGCCCAAGCACCAGTGGCCTGTGTAGTGGCCCCCAGCCTACACCAGCCATCAGTGACCAGTGGAGAGGCTCCCAGCCTAGGCCAGTCATCAGTGGCCTGTGTGGTGGCTCCCAGTCTAGCCCCACCATCAGGGCCTTGTGTGGTGGTCTCCAGCCTAGGCCCGCCACCTATGACCGGTGGGGTGGCCCCCAGCCTAGCCCAGTCCTTTGTGGCCAATCGGGGGCCCCTCAGCCTCTTCCAGCCATCGGTAATTGCTGGTACCAATTGTGCAGCTGGTCAATCAGGTTGGGCCCCTAAGGTGGGTTCAAATCTACCCTCAAGGGTGAGTGCAGTGGCCCCCAGTCTGGGTCATCCGTCATTGGTCACTGAAGTCCCTTTGAGTTCATCATATTCTTATGCCGCTAGCAGCACGAGCCGAGACCTGAGCCAGTCACCTGTGGCCACCAGCATGGCCCCCTGTCAGGATCCCGTAATGGTTGATGGGGTAGCCCCGAACCCCCAGGCCCATGAGTTCAGCCAGGTGTCGCTAACGTTTCATCAGCCACTCGGAGTCAGCAGGGGGCACCCAAGCATCACTGAACATTCTGCTCTCCCTCTCTCAGCCCCAAATCTCTTCCAGGCATCTGGGGCTAGTGGTGAGGACTCTTGTCTAGACCAGGGAACCAATCCATGTCCTGGGTCTCTGTTCCCGGGTGTGCCTACAGGCATCGGTCTGGGCACTATGGCTGCTGGCATGTTCCCAAATATGTCTCGAGGGACCCTGGCTGCTGGTATGTTCCTGAGTATGTCTCCAGGGTCTCTGTCTCCGGGCATGACAGGGAGTGTGTGCCAGAGAAGTGTGGCGACTGGTATGGGCCCAAACCAGTTTCAGGAGGCCCGTGGCGTGGATCCCCGTGCATCTCTGGCCTCTGGGGCAGGTGCCCCTTTGATTCATGAGCAAGCCTCAGAGGTGGGCCCTGGTTTCTCTCGGGCTTCAGTGCCCAACAGACTGGGTACGAGTCCAATCAAGTTTTCTCAGGCCGACGCAGGCCCTAGCATGTCTCAGGTCAATGTTGATCTTCCAATATCTTTGAACCAGCAGCATCCTTCTGTGGCCACAATCGTGGCACCCGGTTATGAACAAGCAAAAGATTTCAATCAGGAGCCCGTAGTGGACACAGCTAGTGGCCTGGTACCAGGTTCTGTACCCAGTAGGATGACCACAGCCATGGCCCCAGGTACCGTGGCCAGTGGTACGGCCCCCAGCCTTGCCCCAGGGTCTGTGATCCGGGGCATGGGCCAGAGCCTGCCTCCGGGGTCTGTGATCAGTGGTGTGCCTCCCCACCTTCCGCCCGGTTTTGTGGTCAGTGGTGTGCCTCAGAACCTTCCCGAAGGGTCTGTGATCTATGGTATCAGCCACAGCCTTCCCCCAGGATCTGTGATCAGCGGCATGGGCCAGGGTCTTCCTCCAGATCCCGTGGCCAGTGCTGTGGCCCAGAACTTTCCTCCAGGTTCTGTGGCTAGTGGGATGCCCCCTAGTCTGATTGCAACATCTGGGGCTGGAGGGAAGGGACAAAGCTTTGTAAGACCCTCATTTAGTTTGACTGTTCCAAACCTGATCTCGGGTTCAGCGGCGGGTGGCATGGTCCCGGGTGTATCTGCCAGGCCTGTGACCTCTAGTGTGGTTCCAGCCATAGATTCTGGGGAACTGAATCAGGGCCTGATTCTGGAGTCCACGGATAATGTAGCTGGCCTGCCATCCACAGTGGGAAATGTGGCCCAGAGCCTTCCCCAGGGGTCCATGTTGATCGGGATCACTCCCCGTCCTTACCATGGAGCCCCGGCTAGGGAAGGGTCTACAGCCCCCTTCCAAGGATCCCATGTCACTGGCCTGGCTCAGCTGCATCCCCAGGCCTTGGAAGCTAGCAGCACAACCAGGAGAGTACACCGGGCGCCCACGGTTCTACAAAGGGCCACCCAGTTGAGCCACGCTCTTGAGATGATGTCATTTGAGACCACAGATGACCAGGTCATAAGGAAGCCAGACGACCTGAGCCAGGCTGTGTCCCGGGCGTCCGTATCCAGCGCGGAGTCCATGGTCCTTGATGCAACTCCATGGATGCCCCAGAATCCCCCGTCAGCTGACGTCAGCCACAGCCACAGCCACAGCCAGCAATTCTTTCCCGATGTCCAAAGGCCATTGTTGGAGATGGTTCCCAGCCAGACCAAGTCTCTGACCAGTGGCATGGCTCCTGTCCCGCCCCAGTCCCTGAGTTTTGCCAAGCCCTCGATGGCTGGGAACATCACCCCAACTCTGCTGCCGAGGTCAGCAACAAGCTGGGGGGCTCCCAGTTCCCACTTTGTGACTGCTAGCACAGCTTCCAGTGTGCACATAGAGTCTGTCAAGGCTGTTGGGGCCCCCTTGGCTCGACGGGCATCGGTGGCTCACATTGTGCCCCAGAGTCCCTCGGTGACTCACGTGGTGCCTCAGGGCCATCCCCACAAGATGGGGGCTTCTCCTGTAGCCTCAGCATCCCCCAAGCTGGCCCAAAGCCGTTCTAGGACCTTCAGTGTTCACCCAGGGTCTGTAGTGGGGGTAGGGACCCCAACCACTTCCCAGAAGTCCGGGACCACCTACAAGGCCTCTCAGGTGCTGTATCCACCCACGGCTGGTGGGGTGGGATCTGATGGCTTCCAGGTAGACGTGGTCCCCAGGGCCCACAAGAAGCCAGCACCTGAGGACCTGGCTCAGAGCAGCCACAAATCTCTTGGCTCCAGAAAATCCTATAGGTCCGTGCATGATTATCTTGTCTCAGACATGCTAGACAGTAATGTTGCCAGGGTGGTGCCCCTGTACGACGTGCAGGAGCAGGTCCCCAGGTCCTCTCAGGAGAGTCCCGGGCACGCTGAGAGCACCCCACCAGCCGTTACACCCATCATCCGCACCATGGATATGGCCCCCAATGTGGCTGCCCCTAGGCTGCACCAGGGGTTTCGGAGGGTGTCTCTGGGCTATGAGTCTTCACCTGACGGTTCCCGGAGGCCCCTTTTTACCCCGGAGTCAACGCCAGGCTCCTGGGATTTCCAGAGCGCTGTGGTTCCCTCAGGCTGTCGGAGGGTGTCCCTGACTCCCACTGTACTCCAGGGCCCTGTGGACGCTGGCATAGCTGGTGGCCAAGCGTGGAACTCTGCCGCCATCCCCAGTGGAGCGGCCGGGCCCACGACCAGCGCCATGGCCCCTGGCGGTGCGTGGGATCTGGCCAGGGCTTCGGAGCCCTGGGACACCGTGGGCAGAGAGACAGCAGTGGACTCCAAACAGTCGGGGGAACAGGTGGCGTCGCTGCAGGCTGTGGAGAAGGTCGTCACCCGTGCCGTGGTCACCATCCAGGCGTGCGCCCGCGGCTACCTCGTGCGCCGAACCATCAGGGTGTGGCACCAGTGGGCTGTCATCATCCAGGCCGCCTGGCGCGGCTACCGTGTGCGGCGGGACTTGGCCCGGCTCTCTCAAGCGGCCACCACCATCCAGGCCACATGGCGAGGCTTCCGCGCCCGCCGGATAGAGACCCAGCTGCAGTTGCTCCCCGGTGGATGGACCAAGGCGGACGACAGGACCAAGTCCACATCAGACCACCGCTGTTTCCAGTCCTGCCAGCCGCGCGTCTGTCCCTTCTGCCAGTCCCTGAGCCCCAGCCTGGGGAGCCCGCCCAGCGTGGTGATGCTCGTGGGCTCCAGCCCCCGCACCTGCCACATGTGCGGCCACACCCTGCCCACTCGGGTGGTGCACGGCATGGGTCGGGGCTCCAGGGTCCAGGCCAGCATGCCAGGGGGCTGCGACTCCCCAATGGCCTCCCAGAGCTCCCAACAGTCCCATCTCCAGAATAAGGCAGCCACGACCATCCAGTCAGCCTGGAGGGGCTTTGCCGTGCGCCGCCAGCTGAGGCAGCAGCAGATGGCCGCGAAGATGCTTCAGGCCAACTGGCGCGGCCACCACACCCGGGTCGGTCTCACTCCAGATGCACTTTTGGGAGCAGCAGCGTGGGACAACCCAGAGGACATGCAGTGGCCGGGCGTCTAGGACATTGGCTGGCTGGTGGGCGGCAGGGGGACGCCCAGGGAGGGGCAGTGTGGCTCTCTGGGTCTAACGAATAAAACCCTCCACAGCCTGGATCTTGGTCCAACTGTGCTCATGGGGATGTCTTGGGCCTGGTTTGGGGAGCGTGGGGTGGAATTTGGGAGGGTCTGGAACAGCCTGGATGGGAGCCTCCAACCAGGCACTTGATACATGGGGTCTGTGGCTGGGATGGGGACCCTAAGCCCTTTTCCGGAGGTCAGGGCCGAACATGGGACCCCACCTAGGTTGCTGTGTCTATCCACCGCTAGTAGGGTCCTGTCAGTTCCAGATGGAAGTTGTCCCCAGCACATTCCAGAAGCCAGTGTCTGGGGACCTGGCCTGGAATGGCTACTGTGAGTTCGTTGGCTCTGGAAAATCCTACAGGTGCATGCCTTGTTCAGGAAATGCTAGGGGGTCCCAGCCACTTCCTCATTTGGGAGGTGTACCCTACCTTTCTCTCTCACCGCCCACCACCCCACTCCGATCTAGGGGAGATCAAGGCAGATACAGATATACCCAGCCTGTAGGGGCAGGAACAGGGCAGAGAGGGAGGGAGGGAGAGGAGGGGGGAAGAAATGGGTGGCGGCATGGGTTTGGGGCAGCTGTGGAGGGGGCCACAGAGTGGAGGGGAAGGGGAACTGGGTGGGGGCAGGAAGTGTCTTGAAGGGAAAGGGCGAGTTTGAGGGCTTCAGAGTCATGGTCTAGGTGAGGTTTTTAGGAGAGGTGGGGGTTCCAGGTGGAGAGGGCGGCAGGAGAAGGCATCAGGGGCACCAAGGTGAGCACTAAGTAGCAGTGCCCCACCCCCACCCCCACCTCGCTTCCCCGCCCTCAGGGCCTCAGTCTGGAGGCCCCACCAGGGCGTAGTCCCACCGGCCCCCAGCAGGGTGTGCCTGCACCTGCGCCTGCAGATGCGGACGGCAGGCACCTGGCCGCACACCTGTGCAGAGCCCGCCTTCAGCCCTCCCTGTCCCAGAATGGCAGCCTCCCAGCTCCCCCCGCCACTTCTGCTGCTGGCTCTGGTGCTGCTGTCCGGGAATTTCTCTTCACTGCTGCATGTAAAGGTAAGAACAGGTCAGGAGGAGGCCTGGCTTCCAGGGAGCTGGAGCAGGGCCCATGGCTGAGCTCCACACCTGGCTTCTGGACCCCTCTCTCAGGCCACACTGGTCAGCCTGCCCCTCCTCTCGTCTTCCCTGCCCCCCCCCCCAAACCCGGAGGGCCGCTCCTCTCTGAAGCAAGGTGGGGCACTGGTGACAAGAGCTGGAGGGCCACCACAGCTGTAGCCCTCAGCCCCACCCAGCCCCGAAACTGCCCGTTCTGCCATCCCAGCGGGAGCTGGACCAGCCAGAGGCTAGAAGGGCCTCCATACCCAGTCCGAGGTTTTGTTTCAAACTTCAGTTTCTTGGAGCCCACCCCCACAGGGAGAGGAGTGAGGACACACACCCCCCCTGCCCCGGCCCTGGTGGAGTGGGGGTGTGGGGGGGAGACACCAGGGCTCACTTCCTGGTCACTTATGCTATTTATGGCTCCCAGGAGACATTCTTGGCACCTGAAATAATTTCCGTTTGCCGCCCTGTAAGACAGTTCCCAGACTGCAGAAGAGTTGAACTTGGATCCTTCTCCCCCAGTTCTCCGTCTCCCACCAAGTCATTGCTCTCTCTGAGCCCATCCCCCAGCCCCAAACCTGGACTCTCCTGAGTTGGGGGCCACCATGCATGGGACTCCTCCTGCGGGCAAGACCTGCGTTCCAAAGACCCCACACTTACCCTCTTCGAGGAGCTCAGGAAACAGCCTTAGGCAAGACGAGTCCCCCAGCTGTGCCAGCCCCAGATTGGAACCCGTTGATTTGGTTCTTGCCAGCCTCCTGGTCTAGGACTCTCGGGGCAAAGCGAACTCCCGGTACAGTGCATGGAAAGGACCCCACTTCACCTTCTGGTCGAGTCTCCCACACCCATAAGCACCTGCCTACTGGCAACCCTCAGAGATGGTGTCCCCCACACCCCCCACTCCTCAAGACCCACTGCTATTCTTCAGTTCACTTTAAAAGTTTGGCTCCCCGAGGGTCCTGAATTGGCTGGGGGTCCACCATGGCCCTGAGTCAACTTCTGATTTCAGCAGAAATTCCTCAGTGATGGGAAGCAGTTTGGGGAGGCTGGCCTCTTTGTCCCTGACTCCTCGGGGGTCCTCAGGGGCCCTCTTCCCACCTTCCCAGTCACCTGGGGCCAGACTCCCTACCCTCCTGAGCCTCAGTTCCCCATCTGAAAAATGAAAATGACATCACGCCAGCGCACGATGCCTCTTCAAGCCTTCCCTGGTCATCGCCACAGAGCCTAGGAGACCGGACAGAGAAATGGGGTGGGGCGAGCCCTGGATTTACTTCCTCATTTTTGCTACCTGGGATTAGGCAAGAGGGTCAGCAGACTTTTGCCCAGGCCAAAGTGGATGGGGTGGGGCAGGGAGCGGTTGACGAACAAACTGGCAAACTGTTAAAGAACTCGGGAGCCCAGAACTGGGAAGTCATTGTGGGAGGTGGCCCACAAAACCTTCACCCACTCTGTCTTGCTCCAGGGCTCAGTGCCTGGGGTGGGGTAGGAGCCAGGGAGCAGCTGGAACAAAGCAGGGTAGATTTCCAGAGGCCCAATCCACTGATTCTTCCTTCCCAGAGCCCAGGACTCTAAGCCAGGCCCTTATTTAAGGCTCTGAGTTTAGCCCTGGGGACCTTCCAGGTACCTAGCAAAGAAAATTAGGGGCTGATTCTCCCTGGGAGCTCAGAACTGCATCTGTACAGCTGAGCGTCACTGGGCACCCACGGGGCACCAGACCCGTGTGAGTGCTCAGAGGCCCTGACTTAACGTGATGTCCATTTTACAGGCAAACAGAGCCCCCAAAGGTTTAAAAGAGTTCCCCAGGGGGGGTGCGGCTGACTGGTTCAGTTGGTGGAGGTTGGGAATCTTGATCTTAGGGTCATGCGTTTAAGCCCCACATGGAGGGTAGAGTTTGCTGAATTGGAAGAAAGAAAGAAAGAAAGAAAGAAAGAAAGAAAGAAAGAAAAGAAAGAAAAGAAAAAGAGCGAGCTCCCCAGCATGCTGCCTGGGTTCAGAGGGCCTCTAGAATCCTAAAGCAAGGTTGGGGGCTGGAGAATCTGACCTGGCCTGGAACTCTGGCTGTGGGACTTCAGACAGGATGCCTTGCTTTCCCACTGAGCACTCAAGGTGATGCACTAAATTTTCCCTGTCTTGCTGAGCGGCAGGTGTTTACTATCTGGGATAATAAGGAAATTGACATCCAGAGAGACGCTGGGGCTGGGGCCTCCCACCTCGTCCCTAACCATCCCCTCCCCTCCAGGTCAGTGGCATTTTCCTTCCAAGCGTTATTTTTTGGGGGGGCTCTTGGAGAGCAGGATAGAGAAGCCAGCTTCGGCGCTACAGCCCTCCCTCGCCCAAGTTCAGTGGAAACCTCCACCAACCACTTCAGCCCCCTGAGTTCAGAGACAGGCTTTACCATCCACCCCAGAACCCTGAGTTTAGAGGCAGTCTTATTAAAACACAAAATCTAATGGAGTAAATTTGAAGATCTAAATGGCTTTATTCAATAATTCACAAATTGGGCAGGGGCCCATCTTAGCAGATAGAAAGGAGCTCCGAGGAACTGTACAAAATGGAAGCCTTTTATAGGCAGAGGGGGGAAGGGAAAGGAAGTTTCTGGCAAACGGTGGATTGTTTCAAGCAGGTGTACCTTCCTAGCGGGAAAAGTGGAGGAGAGGGAGTCTACCAGGCAGATTATCTCCCAAATCCTGACTGGGTCATTCCAGATTGACAGGGTAGAGGTCACACTTCAGTGAGAGGGGTGGACACTGCAATTAGATCAGGTAGTAAGTCTTGGTTTGGTGATGTGGGGCTTAGCACAAGTGACTCCATTTTGAACCTGTTTCTTTTTTAACAGACTCAACTGACCAGAGCCCATAGGTCAGGGGAAAACTACTTGAACCCCCACAACTCTTTAAATTCAGAGACATCGCCCTGCACCCAACCCAACCCCAGCCCCAACCCCCCAAATTCAGGGCTGGCGTCCGCCTCCTCACAACCCACTCACCCGAGTCCTGTCTCCCCTGGTTCAGAGCTTACCCCTTTCTCCCACTCCAGTCCCCCAAGTTCCTCCACCCTGACCCTACCTTGGAGCCCCACCTCTCTCAGCCCCAGAACAGAGCTCTCCTCCGTGCCCTCAGCCACCAGTGATGAGACATCTGTGACCACCTGCCCTGGTGAGTACCAAGAGGTTTGGGGGTTGGAGAAATGGATGGGGGTACCAGGCTGCAGTTCTGGGATTGACCACTAGGGAGAGACACAGACCTGAGAATATGTGGAGAAGGGCTTCTCCCCAGTCTCTACCAGGTCTCATCTTAGCCTTTCAGACCTTCCTTCTATGCACATTTATTAAGCACCTAGTGTGTATCACCAGGTACTGTGAAGGATAGCTTTGTCAGAAGACAGATTATAAGTAAATTATGTATTTTTTTATACAAGAACAAAATAGACAGGATAAGGGGCCAGAATGCCAATATAAGTGGATTGAATTTAAAAAAAATTTTTTTAAACCTTTTTTACTAAGTAATCTCTACCTGCATGTGGGGCTTGAACTCACAGCCCCGAGATCAAGAGCTGCATGGTAGGACTGACTTTTTTTTGTTTTGTTTTGTTTTTGAAAGATGTTTATTTATTTGTCGGGAGAGAGAGAAAGAGCACAAGCAGAGGGAGAAGCAGGCTCCCTGTTGAGCGAGGACCCTGATGCGGGACTAGATCTCAGGACCCTGGGTTCATGACCTGAGCCAAAGGCAGATGCTTCACTGACTGAGCTACCTGGGCGCCCCTAGGATTGAAATTTTTAAAGAATGGTCAGCAAATGTCTCCGTTTAAGGAGGTGAAGGAGGGAATCACCCAGGTATCTAGCAGGAGAGCAGTCCAGGCACAGCCTGCCAAAAGGTCTTGAGGTCAGACTGTGCCTGGTAGATCTTGGGGAGGGCGAAGTGGCTGGAATGGTTGGTTGGGGTGGATGAGTGGGTTGCGAGTGGATGGGGGGCAGCCAGGGTAGAGTAGTTGCAGAATGTGACCATACAGGGCCCCAGGGGTTCTGTAGAAGCCAAGTATTGTTAGGGAGTTTAGAAAAATCTGTCCTTCTAAATAATACGTCATCTCCAAAATGTTCAAAGAACGGTGTGAACACAAGTCACAGGATGCAAACCGCCTTCCCGAAGTGTCCATTTTTTTTTTCCGAAGTGTCAATTTTTATGTATATCCTCAGAGCATTTCTGCATTTGGAAATAGAATTCTAGATTCGATTTTTCTCACTTTGCAAGAACCCCCGCGAGTGGCCAGTGAGGGCAGTGAAAACACAGAGAACTGAACGAATTCCTTACAGATGGATGATATTCGCAAGGAAAAGGACAAAGCTGCTTTAAAAAAAAAAAAATTCACAGCACCAGCAGGAGGGGAAGGCAAGCACAGCTTCCTGGGAAAGGACTCAAAAAAGCTCCAGGCCCTGGTGGGTGTTTCAGCCTTGGGAGGGGTGGGGTCCACTGCTGACTCAGGCTTCCTCCCTTCAGCTCCAGGTGACTCTGGGGCCCCCGAGTTGCACAGGAACCCAGGCGTGGTGGTGGCTGTGTGTCTGGTGGTGTCTGTTTTGCTCATCGGGTCTGTGCTGATGGCTGTGAAGTGCCACCACCAGGGTGTGTCTGAGTTCTAGAAGCTGGATGACGTCTCCACGATGAGGTGGGGGCTGGGCTGGAGGGATGGCCTTCCCAAGTCCCTGCTGTAAACCCTGCTGGTGCCTGAATGTCTTTTGTGTGTCCCTCCTCCAGGGAGCTGTGAACCGAATGTCATCTTCAGCCCATTGCCTACCGGAGTGATCTCCACGGGGCTGAGAGAGAAGGGGGCTTGGATGGGGCAGAAGCACCTGTGGAGGGGCTATGCTTGCCAGAATAAAGCCCGTACCTTTCCTCTGTGTCCTCCTGAGTCATGGGCTTCTGTGACAAACGTTTCTGGGTGTCTACTTTGTGTTGGCGTCATAGTGGGGACCATTTCTCCACCCTCATGGGGCCCACAGTCTCAAAGGTGGGGATGGACAATAGCCAGGGGACCAAATGACATAATTTCGGGTGGAACGGAGGGTCATGGAGTCACAGATTGGGGCTGTGGCCATCTATCTGCCTAGGGGGGTACAGCGTGGTGACCAACTTTCCTGGAGCCTCCAGGGACCCCAGATGGCCACCCCTGAACTCCTGAGGCCACACCGCATGGGCTGTCCTATGAAGCACCTGGCTCTCTGGGTCTAAAGAATAAAACCCTCCACAGCCTGGATCTTGGTCCAACTGTGCTCATGGGGATGTCTTGGGCCTGGTTTGGGGAGCGTGGGGTGGAATTTGGGAGGGTCTGGAACAGCCTGGATGGGAGCCTCCAACCAGGCACTTGATACATGGGGTCTGTGGCTGGGATGGGGACCCTAAGCCCTTTTCCGGAGGTCAGGGCCGAACATGGGACCCCACCTAGGTTGCTGTGTCTATCCACCGCTAGTAGGGTCCCGTCAGTTCCAGATGGAAGTTGTCCCCAGCACATTCCAGAAGCCAGTGTCTGGGGACCTGGCCTGGAATGGCTACCGTGAGTTCGTTGGCTCTGGAAAATCCTACAGGTGCATGCCTTGTTCAGGAAATGCTAGGGGGTCCCAGCCACTTCCTCATTTGGGAGGTGTACCCTGCCTTTCTCTCTCACCGCCCACCACCCCACTCCGATCTAGGGGAGATCAAGGCAGATACAGATATACCCAGCCTGTAGGGGCAGGAACAGGGCAGAGAGGGAGGGAGGGAGAGGAGGGGGGAAGAAATGGGTGGCGGCATGGGTTTGGGGCAGCTGTGGAGGGGGCCACAGAGTGGAGGGGAAGGGGAACTGGGTGGGGGCAGGAAGTGTCTTGAAGGGAAAGGGCGAGTTTGAGGGCTTCAGAGTCATGGTCTAGGTGAGGTTTTTAGGAGAGGTGGGGGTTCCAGGTGGAGAGGGCGGCAGGAGAAGGCATCAGGGGCACCAAGGTGAGCACTAAGTAGCAGTGCCCCACCCCCACCCCCACCTCGCTTCCCCGCCCTCAGGGCCTCAGTCTGGAGGCCCCACCAGGGCGTAGTCCCACCGGCCCCCAGCAGGGTGTGCCTGCACCTGCGCCTGCAGATGCGGACGGCAGGCACCTGGCCGCACACCTGTGCAGAGCCCGCCTTCAGCCCTCCCTGTCCCAGAATGGCAGCCTCCCAGCTCCCCCCGCCACTTCTGCTGCTGGCTCTGGTGCTGCTGTCCGGGAATTTCTCTTCACTGCTGCATGTAAAGGTAAGAACAGGTCAGGAGGAGGCCTGGCTTCCAGGGAGCTGGAGCAGGGCCCATGGCTGAGCTCCACACCTGGCTTCTGGACCCCTCTCTCAGGCCACACTGGTCAGCCTGCCCCTCCTCTGGTCTTCCCTGCCCCCCCCCCAAACCCGGAGGGCTGCTCCTCTCTGAAGCAAGGTGGGGCACTGGTGACAAGAGCTGGAGGGCCACCACAGCTGTAGCCCTCAGCCCCACCCAGCCCCGAAACTGCCCGTTCTGCCATCCCAGCGGGAGCTGGACCAGCCAGAGGCTAGAAGGGCCTCCATACCCAGTCCGAGGTTTTGTTTCAAACTTCAGTTTCTTGGAGCCCACCCCCACAGGGAGAGGAGTGAGGACACCCCCCCCCCGCCCCGGCCCTGGTGGAGTGGGGGTGTGGGGGGGAGACACCAGGGCTCACTTCCTGGTCACTTATGCTATTTATGGCTCCCAGGAGACATTCTTGGCACCTGACTTAATTTCCGTTTGCCGCCCTGTAAGACAGTTCCCAGACTGCAGAAGAGTTGAACTTGGATCCTTCTCCCCCAGTTCTCCGTCTCCCACCAAGTCATTGCTCTCTCTGAGCCCATCCCCCAGCCCCAAACCTGGACTCTCCTGAGTTGGGGGCCACCATGCATGGGACTCCTCCTGCGGGCAAGACCTGCGTTCCAAAGACCCCACACTTACCCTCTTCGAGGAGCTCAGGAAACAGCCTTAGGCAAGACGAGTCCCCCAGCTGTGCCAGCCCCAGATTGGAACCCGTTGATTTGGTTCTCGCCAGCCTCCTGGTCTAGGACTCTCGGGGCAAAGCGAACTCCCGGTACAGTGCATGGAAAGGACCCCACTTCACCTTCTGGTCGAGTCTCCCACACCCATAAGCACCTGCCTACTGGCAACCCTCAGAGATGGTGTCCCCCACACCCCCCACTCCTCAAGACCCACTGCTATTCTTCAGTTCACTTTAAAAGTTTGGCTCCCCGAGGGTCCTGAATTGGCTGGGGGTCCACCATGGCCCTGAGTCAACTTCTGATTTCAGCAGAAATTCCTCAGTGATGGGAAGCAGTTTGGGGAGGCTGGCCTCTTTGTCCCTGACTCCTCGGGGGCCCTCAGGGGCCCTCTTCCCACCTTCCCAGTCACCTGGGGCCAGACTCCCTACCCTCCTGAGCCTCAGTTCCCCATCTGAAAAATGAAAATGACATCACGCCAGCGCACGATGCCTCTTCAAGCCTTCCCTGGTCATCGCCACAGAGCCTAGGAGACCGGACAGAGAAATGGGGTGGGGCGAGCCCTGGATTTACTTCCTCATTTTTGCTACCTGGGATTAGGCAAGAGGGTCAGCAGACTTTTGCCCAGGCCAAAGTGGATGGGGTGGGGCAGGGAGCGGTTGACGAACAAACTGGCAAACTGTTAAAGAACTCGGGAGCCCAGAACTGGGAAGTCATTGTGGGAGGTGGCCCACAAAACCTTCACCCACTCTGTCTTGCTCCAGGGCTCAGTGCCTGGGGTGGGGTAGGAGCCAGGGAGCAGCTGGAACAAAGCAGGGTAGATTTCCAGAGGCCCAATCCACTGATTCTTCCTTCCCAGAGCCCAGGACTCTAAGCCAGGCCCTTATTTAAGGCTCTGAGTTTAGCCCTGGGGACCTTCCAGGTACCTAGCAAAGAAAATTAGGGGCTGATTCTCCCTGGGAGCTCAGAACTGCATCTGTACAGCTGAGCGTCACTGGGCACCCACGGGGCACCAGACCTGTGTGAGTGCTCAGAGGCCCTGACTTAACGTGATGTCCATTTTACAGGCAAACAGAGCCCCCAAAGGTTTAAAAGAGTTCCCCAGGGGGGTGCGGCTGACTGGTTCAGTTGGTGGAGGTTGGGAATCTTGATCTTAGGGTCATGCGTTTAAGCCCCACATGGAGGGTAGAGTTTGCTGAATTGGAAGAAAGAAAGAAAGAAAGAAAAGAAAAGAAAAGAAAGAAAAGAAAAAGAGCGAGCTCCCCAGCATGCTGCCTGGGTTCAGAGGGCCTCTAGAATCCTAAAGCAAGGTTGGGGGCTGGAGAATCTGACCTGGCCTGGAACTCTGGCTGTGGGACTTCAGACAGGATGCCTTGCTTTCCCACTGAGCACTCAAGGTGATGCACTAAATTTTCCCTGTCTTGCTGAGCGGCAGGTGTTTACTATCTGGGATAATAAGGAAATTGACATCCAGAGAGACGCTGGGGCTGGGGCCTCCCACCTCGTCCCTAACCATCCCCTCCCCTCCAGGTCAGTGGCATTTTCCTTCCAAGCGTTATTTTTTGGGGGGGCTCTTGGAGAGCAGGATAGAGAAGCCAGCTTCGGCGCTACAGCCCTCCCTCGCCCAAGTTCAGTGGAAACCTCCACCAACCACTTCAGCCCCCTGAGTTCAGAGACAGGCTTTACCATCCACCCCAGAACCCTGAGTTTAGAGGCAGTCTTATTAAAACACAAAATCCAATGGAGTAAATTTGAAGATCTAAATGGCTTTATTCAATAATTCACAAATTGGGCAGGGGCCCATCTTAGCAGATAGAAAGGAGCTCCGAGGAACTGTACAAAATGGAAGCCTTTTATAGGCAGAGGGGGGAAGGGAAAGGAAGTTTCTGGCAAACGGTGGATTGTTTCAAGCAGGTGTACCTTCCTAGCGGGAAAAGTGGAGGAGAGGGAGTCTACCAGGCAGATTATCTCCCAAATCCTGACTGGGTCATTCCAGATTGACAGGGTAGAGGTCACACTTCAGTGAGAGGGGTGGACACTGCAATTAGATCAGGTAGTAAGTCTTGGTTTGGTGATGTGGGGCTTAGCACAAGTGACTCCATTTTGAACCTGTTTCTTTTTTAACAGACTCAACTGACCAGAGCCCATAGGTCAGGGGAAAACTACTTGAACCCCCACAACTCTTTAAATTCAGAGACATCGCCCTGCACCCAACCCAACCCCAGCCCCAACCCCCCAAATTCAGGGCTGGCGTCCGCCTCCTCACAACCCACTCACCCGAGTCCTGTCTCCCCTGGTTCAGAGCTTACCCCTTTCTCCCACTCCAGTCCCCCAAGTTCCTCCACCCTGACCCTACCTTGGAGCCCCACCTCTCTCAGCCCCAGAACAGAGCTCTCCTCCGTGCCCTCAGCCACCAGTGATGAGACATCTGTGACCACCTGCCCTGGTGAGTACCAAGAGGTTTGGGGGTTGGAGAAATGGATGGGGGTACCAGGCTGCAGTTCTGGGATTGACCACTAGGGAGAGACACAGACCTGAGAATATGTGGAGAAGGGCTTCTCCCCAGTCTCTACCAGGTCTCATCTTAGCCTTTCAGACCTTCCTTCTATGCACATTTATTAAGCACCTAGTGTGTATCACCAGGTACTGTGAAGGATAGCTTTGTCAGAAGACAGATTATAAGTAAATTATGTATTTTTTTATACAAGAACAAAATAGACAGGATAAGGGGCCAGAATGCCAATATAAGTGGATTGAATTTAAAAAAAATTTTTTTAAACCTTTTTTACTAAGTAATCTCTACCTGCATGTGGGGCTTGAACTCACAGCCCCGAGATCAAGAGCTGCATGGTAGGACTGACTTTTTTTTGTTTTGTTTTGTTTTTGAAAGATGTTTATTTATTTGTCGGGAGAGAGAGAAAGAGCACAAGCAGAGGGAGAAGCAGGCTCCCTGTTGAGCGAGGACCCTGATGCGGGACTAGATCTCAGGACCCTGGGTTCATGACCTGAGCCAAAGGCAGATGCTTCACTGACTGAGCTACCTGGGCGCCCCTAGGATTGAAATTTTTAAAGAATGGTCAGCAAATGTCTCCGTTTAAGGAGGTGAAGGAGGGAATCACCCAGGTATCTAGCAGGAGAGCAGTCCAGGCACAGCCTGCCAAAAGGTCTTGAGGTCAGACTGTGCCTGGTAGATCTTGGGGAGGGCGAAGTGGCTGGAATGGTTGGTTGGGGTGGATGAGTGGGTTGCGAGTGGATGGGGGGCAGCCAGGGTAGAGTAGTTGCAGAATGTGACCATACAGGGCCCCAGGGGTTCTGTAGAAGCCAAGTATTGTTAGGGAGTTTAGAAAAATCTGTCCTTCTAAATAATACGTCATCTCCAAAATGTTCAAAGAACGGTGTGAACACAAGTCACAGGATGCAAACCGCCTTCCCGAAGTGTCCATTTTTTTTTTCCGAAGTGTCAATTTTTATGTATATCCTCAGAGCATTTCTGCATTTGGAAATAGAATTCTAGATTCGATTTTTCTCACTTTGCAAGAACCCCCGCGAGTGGCCAGTGAGGGCAGTGAAAACACAGAGAACTGAACGAATTCCTTACAGATGGATGATATTCGCAAGGAAAAGGACAAAGCTGCTTTAAAAAAAAAAAATTCACAGCACCAGCAGGAGGGGAAGGCAAGCACAGCTTCCTGGGAAAGGACTCAAAAAAGCTCCAGGCCCTGGTGGGTGTTTCAGCCTTGGGAGGGGTGGGGTCCACTGCTGACTCAGGCTTCCTCCCTTCAGCTCCAGGTGACTCTGGGGCCCCCGAGTTGCACAGGAACCCAGGCGTGGTGGTGGCTGTGTGTCTGGTGGTGTCTGTTTTGCTCATCGGGTCTGTGCTGATGGCTGTGAAGTGCCACCACCAGGGTGTGTCTGAGTTCTAGAAGCTGGATGACGTCTCCACGATGAGGTGGGGGCTGGGCTGGAGGGATGGCCTTCCCAAGTCCCTGCTGTAAACCCTGCTGGTGCCTGAATGTCTTTTGTGTGTCCCTCCTCCAGGGAGCTGTGAACCGAATGTCATCTTCAGCCCATTGCCTACCGGAGTGATCTCCACGGGGCTGAGAGAGAAGGGGGCTTGGATGGGGCAGAAGCACCTGTGGAGGGGCTATGCTTGCCAGAATAAAGCCCGTACCTTTCCTCTGTGTCCTCCTGAGTCATGGGCTTCTGTGACAAACGTTTCTGGGTGTCTACTTTGTGCTGGCGTCATAGTGGGGACCATTTCTCCACCCTCATGGGGCCCACAGTCTCAAAGGTGGGGATGGACAATAGCCAGGGGACCAAATGACATAATTTCGGGTGGAACAGAGGGTCATGGAGTCACAGATTGGGGCTGTGGCCATCTATCTGCCTAGGGGGGTACAGCGTGGTGACCAACTTTCCTGGAGCCTCCAGGGACCCCAGACGGCCACCCCTGAACTCCTGAGGCCACACCGCATGGGCTGTCCTATGAAGCACCTGGCTCTCTGGGTCTAAAGAATAAAACCCTCCACAGCCTGGATCTTGGTCCAACTGTGCTCATGGGGATGTCTTGGGCCTGGTTTGGGGAGCGTGGGGTGGAATTTGGGAGGGTCTGGAACAGCCTGGATGGGAGCCTCCAACCAGGCACTTGATACATGGGGTCTGTGGCTGGGATGGGGACCCTAAGCCCTTTTCCGGAGGTCAGGGCCGAACATGGGACCCCACCTAGGTTGCTGTGTCTATCCACCGCTAGTAGGGTCCCGTCAGTTCCAGATGGAAGTTGTCCCCAGCACATTCCAGAAGCCAGTGTCTGGGGACCTGGCCTGGAATGGCTACCGTGAGTTCGTTGGCTCTGGAAAATCCTACAGGTGCATGCCTTGTTCAGGAAATGCTAGGGGGTCCCAGCCACTTCCTCATTTGGGAGGTGTACCCTGCCTTTCTCTCTCACCGCCCACCACCCCACTCCGATCTAGGGGAGATCAAGGCAGATACAGATATACCCAGCCTGTAGGGGCAGGAACAGGGCAGAGAGGGAGGGAGGGAGAGGAGGGGGGAAGAAATGGGTGGCGGCATGGGTTTGGGGCAGCTGTGGAGGGGGCCACAGAGTGGAGGGGAAGGGGAACTGGGTGGGGGCAGGAAGTGTCTTGAAGGGAAAGGGCGAGTTTGAGGGCTTCAGAGTCATGGTCTAGGTGAGGTTTTTAGGAGAGGTGGGGGTTCCAGGTGGAGAGGGCGGCAGGAGAAGGCATCAGGGGCACCAAGGTGAGCACTAAGTAGCAGTGCCCCACCCCCACCCCCACCTCGCTTCCCCGCCCTCAGGGCCTCAGTCTGGAGGCCCCACCAGGGCGTAGTCCCACCGGCCCCCAGCAGGGTGTGCCTGCACCTGCGCCTGCAGATGCGGACGGCAGGCACCTGGCCGCACACCTGTGCAGAGCCCGCCTTCAGCCCTCCCTGTCCCAGAATGGCAGCCTCCCAGCTCCCCCCGCCACTTCTGCTGCTGGCTCTGGTGCTGCTGTCCGGGAATTTCTCTTCACTGCTGCATGTAAAGGTAAGAACAGGTCAGGAGGAGGCCTGGCTTCCAGGGAGCTGGAGCAGGGCCCATGGCTGAGCTCCACACCTGGCTTCTGGACCCCTCTCTCAGGCCACACTGGTCAGCCTGCCCCTCCTCTCGTCTTCCCTGCCCCCCCCCCCAAACCCGGAGGGCTGCTCCTCTCTGAAGCAAGGTGGGGCACTGGTGACAAGAGCTGGAGGGCCACCACAGCTGTAGCCCTCAGCCCCACCCAGCCCCGAAACTGCCCGTTCTGCCATCCCAGCGGGAGCTGGACCAGCCAGAGGCTAGAAGGGCCTCCATACCCAGTCCGAGGTTTTGTTTCAAACTTCAGTTTCTTGGAGCCCACCCCCACAGGGAGAGGAGTGAGGACACACACCCCCCCTGCCCCGGCCCTGGTGGAGTGGGGGTGTGGGGGGGAGACACCAGGGCTCACTTCCTGGTCACTTATGCTATTTATGGCTCCCAGGAGACATTCTTGGCACCTGACTTAATTTCCGTTTGCCGCCCTGTAAGACAGTTCCCAGACTGCAGAAGAGTTGAACTTGGATCCTTCTCCCCCAGTTCTCCGTCTCCCACCAAGTCATTGCTCTCTCTGAGCCCATCCCCCAGCCCCAAACCTGGACTCTCCTGAGTTGGGGGCCACCATGCATGGGACTCCTCCTGCGGGCAAGACCTGCGTTCCAAAGACCCCACACTTACCCTCTTCGAGGTGCTCAGGAAACAGCCTTAGGCAAGACGAGTCCCCCAGCTGTGCCAGCCCCGATTGGAACCCATTGATTTGGCTCTCGCCAGCCTCCTGGTCTAGGACTCTCGGGGCAAAGCGAACTCCCGGTACAGTGCATGGAAAGGACCCCACTTCACCTTCTGGTCGAGTCTCCCACACCCATAAGCACCTGCCTACTGGCAACCCTCAGAGATGGTGTCCCCCACACCCCCCACTCCTCAAGACCCACTGCTATTCTTCAGTTCACTTTAAAAGTTTGGCTCCCCGAGGGTCCTGAATTGGCTGGGGGTCCACCATGGCCCTGAGTCAACTTCTGATTTCAGCAGAAATTCCTCAGTGATGGGAAGCAGTTTGGGGAGGCTGGCCTCTTTGTCCCTGACTCCTCGGGGGCCCTCAGGGGCCCTCTTCCCACCTTCCCAGTCACCTGGGGCCAGACTCCCTACCCTCCTGAGCCTCAGTTCCCCATCTGAAAAATGAAAATGACATCACGCCAGCGCACGATGCCTCTTCAAGCCTTCCCTGGTCATCGCCACAGAGCCTAGGAGACCGGACAGAGAAATGGGGTGGGGCGAGCCCTGGATTTACTTCCTCATTTTTGCTACCTGGGATTAGGCAAGAGGGTCAGCAGACTTTTGCCCAGGCCAAAGTGGATGGGGTGGGGCAGGGAGCGGTTGACGAACAAACTGGCAAACTGTTAAAGAACTCGGGAGCCCAGAACTGGGAAGTCATTGTGGGAGGTGGCCCACAAAACCTTCACCCACTCTGTCTTGCTCCAGGGCTCAGTGCCTGGGGTGGGGTAGGAGCCAGGGAGCAGCTGGAACAAAGCAGGGTAGATTTCCAGAGGCCCAATCCACTGATTCTTCCTTCCCAGAGCCCAGGACTCTAAGCCAGGCCCTTATTTAAGGCTCTGAGTTTAGCCCTGGGGACCTTCCAGGTACCTAGCAAAGAAAATTAGGGGCTGATTCTCCCTGGGAGCTCAGAACTGCATCTGTACAGCTGAGCGTCACTGGGCACCCACGGGGCACCAGACCTGTGTGAGTGCTCAGAGGCCCTGACTTAACGTGATGTCCATTTTACAGGCAAACAGAGCCCCCAAAGGTTTAAAAGAGTTCCCCAGGGGGGTGCGGCTGACTGGTTCAGTTGGTGGAGGTTGGGAATCTTGATCTTAGGGTCATGCGTTTAAGCCCCACATGGAGGGTAGAGTTTGCTGAATTGGAAGAAAGAAAGAAAGAAAGAAAAGAAAAGAAAAGAAAGAAAAGAAAAAGAGCGAGCTCCCCAGCATGCTGCCTGGGTTCAGAGGGCCTCTAGAATCCTAAAGCAAGGTTGGGGGCTGGAGAATCTGACCTGGCCTGGAACTCTGGCTGTGGGACTTCAGACAGGATGCCTTGCTTTCCCACTGAGCACTCAAGGTGATGCACTAAATTTTCCCTGTCTTGCTGAGCGGCAGGTGTTTACTATCTGGGATAATAAGGAAATTGACATCCAGAGAGACGCTGGGGCTGGGGCCTCCCACCTCGTCCCTAACCATCCCCTCCCCTCCAGGTCAGTGGCATTTTCCTTCCAAGCGTTATTTTTTGGGGGGGCTCTTGGAGAGCAGGATAGAGAAGCCAGCTTCGGCGCTACAGCCCTCCCTCGCCCAAGTTCAGTGGAAACCTCCACCAACCACTTCAGCCCCCTGAGTTCAGAGACAGGCTTTACCATCCACCCCAGAACCCTGAGTTTAGAGGCAGTCTTATTAAAACACAAAATCCAATGGAGTAAATTTGAAGATCTAAATGGCTTTATTCAATAATTCACAAATTGGGCAGGGGCCCATCTTAGCAGATAGAAAGGAGCTCCGAGGAACTGTACAAAATGGAAGCCTTTTATAGGCAGAGGGGGGAAGGGAAAGGAAGTTTCTGGCAAACGGTGGATTGTTTCAAGCAGGTGTACCTTCCTAGCGGGAAAAGTGGAGGAGAGGGAGTCTACCAGGCAGATTATCTCCCAAATCCTGACTGGGTCATTCCAGATTGACAGGGTAGAGGTCACACTTCAGTGAGAGGGGTGGACACTGCAATTAGATCAGGTAGTAAGTCTTGGTTTGGTGATGTGGGGCTTAGCACAAGTGACTCCATTTTGAACCTGTTTCTTTTTTAACAGACTCAACTGACCAGAGCCCATAGGTCAGGGGAAAACTACTTGAACCCCCACAACTCTTTAAATTCAGAGACATCGCCCTGCACCCAACCCAACCCCAGCCCCAACCCCCCAAATTCAGGGCTGGCGTCCGCCTCCTCACAACCCACTCACCCGAGTCCTGTCTCCCCTGGTTCAGAGCTTACCCCTTTCTCCCACTCCAGTCCCCCAAGTTCCTCCACCCTGACCCTACCTTGGAGCCCCACCTCTCTCAGCCCCAGAACAGAGCTCTCCTCCGTGCCCTCAGCCACCAGTGATGAGACATCTGTGACCACCTGCCCTGGTGAGTACCAAGAGGTTTGGGGGTTGGAGAAATGGATGGGGGTACCAGGCTGCAGTTCTGGGATTGACCACTAGGGAGAGACACAGACCTGAGAATATGTGGAGAAGGGCTTCTCCCCAGTCTCTACCAGGTTTCATCTTAGCCTTTCAGACCTTCCTTCTATGCACATTTATTAAGCACCTAGTGTGTATCACCAGGTACTGTGAAGGATAGCTTTGTCAGAAGACAGATTATAAGTAAATTATGTATTTTTTTATACAAGAACAAAATAGACAGGATAAGGGGCCAGAATGCCAATATAAGTGGATTGAATTTAAAAAAAAATTTTTTTTAAACCTTTTTTACTAAGTAATCTCTACCTGCATGTGGGGCTTGAACTCACAGCCCCGAGATCAAGAGCTGCATGGTAGGACTGACTTTTTTTTGTTTTGTTTTGTTTTTGAAAGATGTTTATTTATTTGTCGGGAGAGAGAGAAAGAGCACAAGCAGAGGGAGAAGCAGGCTCCCTGTTGAGCGAGGACCCTGATGCGGGACTAGATCTCAGGACCCTGGGTTCATGACCTGAGCCAAAGGCAGATGCTTCACTGACTGAGCTACCTGGGCGCCCCTAGGATTGAAATTTTTAAAGAATGGCCAGCAAATGTCTCCGTTTAAGGAGGTGAAGGAGGGAATCACCCAGGTATCTAGCAGGAGAGCAGTCCAGGCACAGCCTGCCAAAAGGTCTTGAGGTCAGACTGTGCCTGGTAGATCTTGGGGAGGGCGAAGTGGCTGGAATGGTTGGTTGGGGTGGATGAGTGGGTTGCGAGTGGATGGGGGGCAGCCAGGGTAGAGTAGTTGCAGAATGTGACCATACAGGGCCCCAGGGGTTCTGTAGAAGCCAAGTATTGTTAGGGAGTTTAGAAAAATCTGTCCTTCTAAATAATACGTCATCTCCAAAATGTTCAAAGAACGGTGTGAACACAAGTCACAGGATGCAAACCGCCTTCCCGAAGTGTCCATTTTTTTTTTCCGAAGTGTCAATTTTTATGTATATCCTCAGAGCATTTCTGCATTTGGAAATAGAATTCTAGATTCGATTTTTCTCACTTTGCAAGAACCCCCGCGAGTGGCCAGTGAGGGCAGTGAAAACACAGAGAACTGAACGAATTCCTTACAGATGGATGATATTCGCAAGGAAAAGGACAAAGCTGCTTTAAAAAGAAAAAAAATTCACAGCACCAGCAGGAGGGGAAGGCAGCACAGCTTCCTGGGAAAGGACTCAAAAAAGCTCCAGGCCCTGGTGGGTGTTTCAGCCTTGGGAGGGGTGGGGTCCACTGCTGACTCAGGCTTCCTCCCTTCAGCTCCAGGTGACTCTGGGGCCCCCGAGTTGCACAGGAACCCAGGCGTGGTGGTGGCTGTGTGTCTGGTGGTGTCTGTTTTGCTCATCGGGTCTGTGCTGATGGCTGTGAAGTGCCACCACCAGGGTGTGTCTGAGTTCTAGAAGCTGGATGACGTCTCCACGATGAGGTGGGGGCTGGGCTGGAGGGATGGCCTTCCCAAGTCCCTGCTGTAAACCCTGCTGGTGCCTGAATGTCTTTTGTGTGTCCCTCCTCCAGGGAGCTGTGAACCGAATGTCATCTTCAGCCCATTGCCTACCGGAGTGATCTCCACGGGGCTGAGAGAGAAGGGGGCTTGGATGGGGCAGAAGCACCTGTGGAGGGGCTATGCTTGCCAGAATAAAGCCCGTACCTTTCCTCTGTGTCCTCCTGAGTCATGGGCTTCTGTGACAAATGTTTCTGGGTGTCTACTTTGTGCTGGCGTCATAGTGGGGACCATTTCTCCACCCTCATGGGGCCCACAGTCTCAAAGGTGGGGATGGACAATAGCCAGGGGACCAAATGACATCATTTCGGGTGGAACGGAGGGTCATGGAGTCACAGATTGGGGCTGTGGCCAAATCCCAAGGGCCCACGTGTCCAGGTTTTCTGAGACGGCAGGGAGGTCTCTCTGGGAAGGTAATATTTGAACTAAGACCTGAAAGGTGGGAAGGAGCCACCCTGGAGAAAGCTAGGAGGGTGTCGCAGGAAGCAGGCACAGCAAGTGTAAAGGCTCTGTGGTAGGAAGAACTTGAGATGTTTGGGAAACAACAAATAAATGAGTGGCGTCAGAGTAGGGTGAGCGATTGGTGACTGTGGGGGCTGCACTGACTGTGAGCAAGAGTGTGGGTTTTAGCTCAAACATCAAAGGGTAGTGTCCAGCCAGCAAATTCCACAATCTAGTAGATCTTCCTTCAAGTGTTCAGGAGGGCAAATCAGCAGGGGGAGAAGGCAGTCCAGGAGGCAAGGAAAGCACCAGAAATGGCTCCCCCATCTTGTCTCAGTCCTGTTTCCCAGAGTCTGAGCCCGGTCCCCCACCTTCTCCCCCTCATCGCATAGGAATGAAAATAGTGCAGGGAGGGGCAGGCCTTTGCCTGGGAACCTTTGGTGGGTTAGCGGGTTCTTCCTGCGTCACACCCACCCTGTGCCCACCCCCCGCACCCCGCCCCGCCGAAACTTCCAGGCTTCTCCAGTGGAGTGGGACGTGGAGGCTCCAGGCTGTGCCTTGGCCAGGACTCTGGCCTGGAACCCCCTTCAAAGCTGGGTTTACCCTTCCGTGAAATGGGTGGTGACAGAGGTGGGGGGTCAAGGTCACACAGCACATGGGGATGAAGCCTGTTGGGCAGGGATGGGGGAGGTCATGCTCTAATGATTTTCGGGGGCAGAGGGATGGCGGGGCCTCCTGGGCAGGCAGCCATTCCAGTGAAACATTAACTTTCAGTAGCTCCCAAGGGTTCAGAGCCACATAGCCCCTTTCCTCTGGTTACAGGACCACCCCCCCCATGCCCCCCACCCCCTGTGGTTCCAGTCGCGGCTGTTTGTGAGGACTGCATTGAGCAGAGAGGGTCATCTACCTGCCTAGGGGGGTACAGCGTGGTGACCAACTTTCCTGGAGCCTCCAGGGACCCCAGACGGCCACCCCTGAACTCCTGAGGCCACACCGCATGGGCTGTCCTATGAAGCACCTGTCTCAGACCCTGAGCTGGTAAAATCTTTCCATTCTTAACCTCAAATCTGCACCTCCTTCTGTCTCCCTCTCTCTCTCTTCGTGTCTCTCCAGGTCTCTCCCTTTCTCTCTCTTTCTCTTTGGCTCTTCGTGTTTCCACCTCTCTCTTACAAGCGCACGAATATTTAAACTTAACACCCGCTCACCCTGAGCCTCCCTCCCCACTCACACACACTCCCTGCCGCTCTCCCACCCGTGTAGGGGACATGCTCCCCCCCTCCCCTCACTCAGAACTAGGTGTGCTATGTGGGTGTGTCCCGTCCATCTGAGCCTGGCACTCAGGTAGTTAAGGGGCTCTGCGGGGTGGGGGGGCGGGGGGGAGCAGCTGGGGGGGACTTTGGGCCACCCACTTGGGCAGGTCCAGTCCTCCCCTCCTCTGCTCCCAGGGAGGTCACGGGACTCAGACCTGAGGGCCTCAGCGGTGGCAGGGAGTTCCAGGCCTGCCTGAGTCCAGCCGATCCTGTATGAGTTGGGGGCAGAGGAGGAGGTTCTGAGGCACTGGGCCCAGAATCCACCGGGAACTGTGCTGGAAGGTGAATGGAGTCCCCGAAGGGGCCCAGGGCCAGGGGATTTCTTCCTGAAGGTCCTGATGCTCCAAGGCTGCGGACCCTGGCATGGAGGGGGCAGGAGGCTTGGGTAGGGTGCCTAGGCTCCAGGAGCCCCTGCAGAGCTCCGGGGGCTGTCCCACAGCGGTGCCTGTGGTATGGCCCGGGATCCCTTGATTGAGCATCTGTGGGCACCAGGAGAGGGTACAGGGTGTGGGATGAGCTCCTTGTCTAGGGGGAGTCTCATGGGAGCACAGCTGGATTCCAGGGCCTGAGGGGTCTCACATCTGTCCCCACAGGCTCAGAGATGCCTGCAGCATGCGGCGCAGTGGGACAGCCCTCTCCTTCCTGCTAAGCGAGGTGAGTGGGGGTGGGGCTGGGCTGTCCAGGCCATGGGGGTGGGGCTCACAGTACCTCTCCTAGTGGAAAAATCCAGAGCTGTCTGGGGACCTATTTACAGACAGGGAAACTGAGTCCCAGAATGGTTACTGGGAGTCTGGGACTCAATCCCACTCCACTGTCCAGCCCAGGGCTGCAGCCTTGGCTTTTAGGGGCAGGAGTGGGCAGTGGAGGAGGAGGGAGCAGAGGGACCCTTTGGGCTCTAGATGCAAGGTTTTGATGGCCCAATGAGAGGAGGCTTGGATGCCCCCAGTCCAGGGAGCGCATGTGAGGTCACACCTTTGGGGCAGAGCCAATGACCTCATTCTGGGGAACTGAGATAGTGAGCAGAGAACCCAGCAGGAGCTGACTTTAATTGGAGCCCAGCCTGGTCACCAATGCCGGAGTGACTGATAACCTCTCTGGGGCCCTGTTTGCTCAGATAAAGAAAAGGGGCTAACATTGTGTGGGTTAAGGGAGGTCTGGATGCGCTAGTACCTGTAGTCAGCAAGGTCCCACATGCGTTGGTTGACTCATTGATCCACACCTCAGCTGTCTATGCAAGGAGAATAAAGATGAGGGTAGTCCCAGTTTACAGATGAGGAAACTGAGGCACAGAGAGGCTAGCCCGCCCTCAAAGTGAGGGGCCAATGGAGATTTGAGCCTGGGCCTTCAGGACCCTTGTCTGTGCTCTGAACCCCACTGCTGAGCTCCCCCAACTGCTTCAACCACCCAAGATCCTTCCTGTTCCTCCTTTTTTTTCCCCTAAGATTTTATTCATTTATTTGACAGAGAGAGAGTGCAAGCAGGCAGAGAGGCAGGCAGAGGGAGAGGGAGAAGCAGGCTCCCTGCTGAGCCAGAGCCCAATATGGGGCTCAATCCCAGGACCATGGGATCATGACCTAAGGCAAAAGCATATGCTTAACTGAGCCACCCAGGTGCCCCCCGTTCCTCCTTTTTAACATGGTGTGTTGTGAGGCCCTGGTCAGGCAGCCCTGATGAGCCCTGGCAGCCAGCATCTTCTCTGAGCCATAACTTCTTCCTCGGTAAAGTGGGGACCCCTTAGAGCTCCCCTCAAATACTCAATTTACAGCATCAGTCATTCTACTTGTCCATGGAACGCCCACTAAGTTTGGGGCCCAGCTTTGGGCATGGGGGCCATGGAGGCTCATAGGCTGTGGTGACAGATGTTCAACTAAGGAAAAGGATAAAATCTGGGGATGAATGAGACTGCCCAAGCTGGGCAGGAAGGTGACATTTAAAGTTTTTTTTTTTTTTTTGGACAGAGATCACAAGTAGGCAGAGAGGCAGGCAGAGAGAGAAGGGTGGGGGGGAGGAAGCAGGCTCCCCGCTGAACAGAGAGCCCAATGCAGGACTTGATCCCAGGACCCTGGGATCATGACCTGAGCCGAAACAAAGCCAGAGGCTTTAACTGAGCCACCCAGGTGCCCCGGAATATGACTTTTAAAAGAGTAGATGAAAACAGGCAGCCACTTAGGGGGAAGAGCTGGGGGCAGGGCTTTCCCTGTAGAGGGCCTAGCTCCTGCAAAGGCCCTGAGGCAGGTATAGTTGGGGCTGGGGCTGGGGAGGTGGAGCTAGGGAAGATGGAGGAAGGTGAGAGGCAGCTGTGGGCGGGGACTCGGCAGTTAGGGTTGGTCCTAGAGGCTGGACTTGGTTGCACCCAGGGCTAGCACACATGAAGATCTTGGGGACAGGCAAGATGGACAAATCAAAAGGCAGCTGCTCAGTGTCCCTCCAAGCCCTTCCCCCTCCTCCCCTCCTGCCCCCACCCCCACTCCTGGGCTTTCTGTCCCCACTCCAACCTCTCAACAGGGAAAGCAATCAGTCTGGAGTGGCAGATTGATTAACGCTGCCGCTGAGAGGCGTGGGGGTGGGGGGTGACCCTCCGCTCTCCCGCCTGCAGCTCTCAGAGTGCCGCATCCTTACCCCAGCCTCAGTCCAGATGGGGGAGGGTCAGTCAACTGCTCCCCACAGGGCCTGTCTTACCTGTTTCACCCTAAAACCAGCCTGGCCCCCCACAAGCCCAGACCCAAACATCCAGCTGCCTCCGCTGGCTCTGTTGGGGGGGGGGGTCACATGATGATTAAACCAAGCCCTAATTTTTTAAAAAGATTTTATTTATTTGTGGGGGGAGAGATAGAGGGAGAGGGAGAAGCAGACTCTCCGCTGAGCAGGGAGCCCGATGCGGGGCTTGACCCCAGGACTCTGGGGTGCCTAGGTGGCTCATTTGGTTAAGCGTCTGCTTTTGGCTCAGGTCATGATCCCAGGATCCTGGAATCGAGCCCTGCATCAGGCTCCTTGCTCAGCGGGGAGTCTGCTTCTCTCTCTCCCTCTGCCTGCTGTTACACCTGCTTGTGCTCTCGCTCTCTCTGCCAAATACATAAATAAAATTTATTAAAGAAAAACAAGGGGCGCCTGGGTGGCTCAGGGGTTAAGCCTCTGCCTTCAGCTCAGGTCATGATCTCAGGGTCCTGGGATGGAGCCCCACATCGGGCTCTGTGCTCCGCAGGGAGCCTGCTTCCCCCTCTCTCTCTGCTTGCCTCTCTGCCTACGTGTGATCTCTGTCTGTCAAATAAATAAATAAAATCTTAAAAAAAAAAAAAGAAAAGAGAAACAAAAACAAAAAACCAAAGTTACCTCTTCAGAAAGGCCCCTACCTCTGCCGTGACAACATTATCAGTGGCCCTTCCATCACCGGCCAGGCTCCTACACGGTTTAATTTTCTTTCTAGTACGATGTGCTTGACCTATCATTTTGTATCTGTATCTGAATAAACAAGTGAGTAGGAACGTAGGGAAGTGGTTTCCCCATCTGGAACTCACCTTCCGCAAGAAGACAGCCGGCAGTTGATAGCTCAGGGGGGCCTCCTGTTCTGGGAGGGGCCCCCTGTAGCCACACACTCCACCTTCTGCTTTCCTGCACATCCTCCCAGCTGCCAGGAACCCTCCCAGGGGAGGCCTAGTGTTGAACACTTAGATTTCTACATTAGAACTCAGCTACTCCTGGAAGAGGGTTATGTTCCTATGAGGCTGGGAGTGGGAGGACCGGTTAAGCATCCTGGGTCCTAGAAGGATCAGATCCGTGCAAAGAGCTAAGTGGGGTTGCGGGGAACTGAGTGGTTCCCAGTTGTGTGACTCTCAGCAGAGCATTTCCTCTTCTCCTGTGAAGAAATGCCCTGTAGAAATACGCCCCTCGGAGCCTGAACTGACATGTGTTCCTCATACCTTCTTTGCGGAACCCCCTTGCCTTAGCTCTGACCCTAATTAGCCATATTTTCTTGGACCTTGGTTTTCCCATCTGAATGATCTGATTACTGAGACAGATTAATCTATAAGGTTCAGTGGCAGAGCAAGAGAAGGCGGGCCTGCCCCTCTGAGATCCACCTCTCCCACAGCCCATTTGCTCCTTTGACACTCCCCCAGCACAGCCCCGCGTCCCCTCCCCAACGTAGTGAATTTTAAGTCCTAGGGTCAGCACCACTGACAGCTCTCAGCCTGGGACTGGAACATCTAGGGGTCTGTCCTTATATTACTAACAACCCCAAGTAGTTGGTACCATTTTCATCCCATTTCATAGACAGGAAAACTGAGGTGGGCTTTTCCTACACCACACGGCATGGGCTGAACCCAGTTCTGCTGGGCTGGAAAGGTCATGTTGCTGACTCATCAATTCATCCCGATTCTATCTGATTTTCAAATGTCTCAAGTGTTTACTCAGGGCGCGATTGCCAGCATCATCTTATTTAATGTCTCCTGCTCAGTTCTTCCTTCAAGAATTGAGGCAGTAGGGGCACCTGGGTGGCTCAGTGGGTTAAGCCTCTGCCTTTGGCTCAGGTCATGATCCCAGGGTCCTGGGATCGAGCCCTGCATCAGGCTCTCTGCCCAGCAGGGAGCCTGCTTCCTCCCTCTCTCTCTGCCTGCCTCTCTGCCTACTTGTGGTCTCTATCTGTCAAATAAATAAATTTTAAAAATTTTTGATAAAATGAGGATAATGGTATAAAATAGCCTTATTGTGCCCTTATGACCTGATCTATGAGGGATTCCCTAGAACAGTGCCGATGGAGCGTCCATGTGCAAGAAGGGTTAGCTGTTGGTACTGCTGTTATTATCCACTTGTTTACTTATTGCATATTTTATTTTTATATTTTTAAAAGATTTTACTTATTTATTTGACAGACAGATCACAAGTAGGCAGAGAAGGAGGCAGAGAGAGAGGGGGAAGCAGGCTCCCCGCTGAGCACAGAGTCACCCAGGTGTCCCTTATTTTTATATTTTAATACAAATATAATATGATACAATACTGTCAGAGGGAGTGTTATTATAATAAATAGCAGTATATATCATAATGTTATAAATATGAATATACAATGTACTAACTGATTAATAAATATTTCTGCAATGCCTACTGTGGACCAGGCACTGTTCATATCCTGCAAGTTTGAGATCCACATCCCCATTTCTTAGATGAGGAAGCTGAGGCTCAGAAAGGTAAATTCATTCAGGGAGAAAGAAGCACTCAGGGTTTCCTGGGAGGTTCAGTTGGTTAAGCATCTGCCTTTGGCTCAAGTCATGGTCTCAATGGTCCTGGGATAGAGCCCCAAGGGCCCCACTGAGCCCCACGTGGGTCTCCCTGCTCAGCAGGGACTTTGTTTCTCCTTTTCCCTCTGCCCTGCCACCACTCATGCTCCCTCTCTCTCTCTCAAATAAATAAATAAATGAAATCTAAAGAAAGACACACAGACAGACAGACTCAGATACTCCGGTCCAGACTAGGAATCTGGGTGAGGGAATCTTGGAGCTTCCCCCTGGTCCCCCATGTCCCAGAGAGGCTCCCTGCCTGGAACTTGCTTATGTCTCGCCACTGTCTCTCCTCAGAGGGTCCGGGAGCCAGTGGATTCTGGTTTGGTCCCCATGAGCCCACTTGGCAGTGGTGTCATCCGGAGAAGATTTTCAGGGACTCCATTGCTGCCACCGCTGTCAAGCCGCCTTGGAACCCCTGGAGAGGTTGAGCCCAGTGCCTGTGTGGTGTTCACTATCGAGTCTCAAGGGGCAGAGCAAAGCCACAATCCATACCCAGGAAGGTGAGGAGGCAGATTGGGATCAAGGGGACCAGTCTTAGGTGAGAGAGCATGCCCTGTCTAGCTGAACTTTTCTCTAACTTGTTCAGAAAACGTTTATTAAATGCCTACTGTGTGCTGGGCCCTGTACTAGAATCACAGCCATGGGCAAGCAGGTGCTCAGAGGCTGATGAGGGAAAGAGACTCATATCAGGTGGAGAGATCAAGGTGTCTTGGGAACCCAGAGGGGACTTCTGGCCCAGCGTTGGGGAGTATAAGGTGAGGAAAGGACCACTTGGAAGAGGTGGCATCTAAGATTAGCTTGAAGGATGAAGATAAGTCAACCATAGACGTTCAGGGACGCCTATGCCAATTAGAAGGAACAGATTGTACAAAGCCTTGGACGCAAGAAGATCAGGTATATGAAGAATTTAACACAGATCAGTGTGACTGGAGAGGAGCCTGGGGATGTGGGCAGGAGCTGGACCACACAAGACCTTATGGGATACAATGGGAAGCCATGGAGAGGTTTTCAAGAGAGTGAGTTGATCAGATTGGCATTAGAAAAATTCTCTGTGATGACTGGGATTGTCAAGGCTTGGGCAGTTCTGGGCAGGAGATGGATGGATCAAGGTGGAGAGAAGTAGGCAGATTTAGAAGTTATTTATGAGGTAGACACAGCAGGTATTGGTGGGCACGAGCAGGGGGTAAAAGAGAGGGGGTACTGGTGTGGACAGCTCCTGGTCTTTGAGTCTTCGGCTGTGACACCCCTTTTCATCCTTCCAACAATGCCAAGATGTGGGACACCATCATTATCCCCATTTTTCAGAATAGAAAACAGGCTTAGAAGGGGGGAGCGACAGCCAGCCAGTGGCATAACCCATGTTCCCCACCAGTGTACCAAGTGGTCTCCCACATCTTTGGAGGGTAGGGGGCTAAGAGGAAGGGCAGTGACTGAGCCATGAAAGTAAAGGATAGAGCAAGAGTCATTTGTTTTCCATCACCCAGCAAGATGTGGCAGTCCTTGTTGAGCAAGATGAGCGCAGTCAGCCTGACCCAAACATTTCCCATTTCTCCAACCTGGGGACACAACTAGGGTAGAGGGTGGATAATCTCCATGAGAAATAGTCTTGAAATATCCTTCTGAGATCGTGGCTCTTCCTGCCCCCAAACCTACTGCACCAAGTGTCTCCAAATGCCTCCCTGCCCCAGCCCAGAGCCCACACCCACCCACCCAGCCCTGCTCCTATGCATATCTGCTTCTGTTAACCATAATAGAGAATGTTCTCACCCTCCCTTTGCCACCTACCAGGAAATTACCCCTGAGATTAGGATGCCTGGTGGGCAGGGCCTTGAGTTTCTAGAACTGGAGAAGGGAGGGGCAGGTCCGGGATTTGAGGGCAGGAATCGTGCCTGTGAGGTGGGGCCCAAGGCATAATGGGACGAATGAGATCCCGCCATTTCCGCTGAGGGTCTGGGCGTTGGTATGGCTATAAAAGCGTGCCCCTCTCTACCCACCCCCACCGTTGGCAGCCCCGACTAGACGCAGATTCTCTGTGCCCACCCTAGGGATGCGAAGACCCTGTTACAGCCCTCCCCATTTCTCTGCCCTTCTTGGATCCCTGCTCTGTGCGAGTGGGGGTTTTAGGGCTCCAAAGAGACCCCATCTGGGGCTGAATCGCTAAGCCTACCTTCCTCAGCTTGGCAGAGAAACACCATCCGTGCCTACCTCTGAAGATCAGAGCCCTTGACTCTGCTTCCAGACTCCTTGCTACGGTCACTGGGGAGGGTTGAGGACCCGCCGCTGCTCAGCTTTCAGCACCTCCTGGGCAGACGACGCTCTGGTGTGGAGGTGCTCCCGAACCCCTGTCTCTCCGTGCTTCCTGCAGCTAGCTTCTCGCGTCTCATCCACCCGGAGCCCCTGAATCTACCTGCTTCCCTTTCAGCACCAGGAGAAGGGACAGAGTCTTAGAGCTGGGGGGTCTTCAGAGTCCCTTCCTCCCTGGTCTTCATTCGGCATCAACAGGGAGGACAATTTCTGTCGTCTCCCCTCCAAGCTCGTGTCTTGACCCTCCTTCATCCAGCACTACAGGGGACAGCAAACCATTCTCTCCTCTGGGGTTGTCCCTAGCCCCGGTTTCCAACATCTACCCCAAGTTCTTTTTCCCTTGCTACCCTTCTGCACCATCTGGCACGGACAGCTCTCGGTGTCAGCCCCACCTTGAGCCCCTGTTTCTACCTTCTCCCGCCTCAGCACCTCCGGCGCGGACAGCTCCTCGCTGTCGCCTCCACCCCCGGTCCTGGCCGGACCCCGGCGCAGATACTCTTGGTTCCCAGGGACGGCTCCCGCGCCCTGTTCTCTTTGCTCCCTGCTCTCCCCGCTCCCTTCTTCTGGCGCATGGAGACCTCAGGGGTCCAAGAAGGGGCGGAGGCATCCAGCGAGCTGAGTCGCGCTCGCAGCCGGCAAGGCATAGCCAGACCCCCGAAGCACTTGTGGCGTCAGCCCCGGCGCCCCATCCGCATCCAGCAGCGCTTCTACTCGGACCCGGACAAGTCCGCGGGCCGCAGTGAGCGGGACCGGAGCCCGCGGTTGGGGCTCGAGAAGTCTCGGCGCTCCTGGCCCACCTCCTACAGGCGGTAGGTGGGCGGGGGCAGGGCACTCCCGAGCCGTGGGGGAGGGGCGCGCGGGGCCTGGCGGGAGTGGGGGAGGGTCCTCGCTTCTCCCAGGGCGGAGGGTCTCTGCCGCTTGGCTGGAAGGCGGTTCTTTGGAGGAAGAGAGCTGTTTTCATGTGGGGTGGAGCTGGCGGGTGGTGGTGTCATGATGGCTTATGTGATTGGGTGTGCTGAGGTGCTGTCGCTTCTGAGTGTGTGTGAGTCTGAGCAGCTGCCGGCCGTGTGTGCTCCGACCCGTGGTGTGAGTGCCCACAGCCAGCTGTGTCTCTGCGTGACTGGATGTGTCTGGGTGTGTGTACACCAGTTGTGTACGTCCCTTTGTGTTTCCGCTTGTGGTGCCCATGGGCTTGTGACTGGGCGTTACTTCACTCTGACCCAGTTAGGTGTCCAAGGGTCTTCCAGATCTTGGAATGTCCTGGGATGTTTGCGGGGTTTGTGGCCATCATGAGTATCTGAGGGCACCTTGCAGAGGATGTATGAGGACCAGGGCGGGCCAGCCACAGCACTGGGGAAGGAGCCTTCTCTGTGGTCCGTCTGGGCCCATGTCACTTGGGGAGGAGTGGAAGCCTCTTGGGGAGCCTGAGCACAGGATGTTTTTTCCACATCAGAAGAGATGGAATGGAGAAGGGGGGAGTCGGGGTGGGGAGGGCTGCGCCTCCTTTTTCATATAAACCCAGGAGGGCAGACAGGAGAATAAGAGACCAAAAAGAAACACAGAGAGAGAAAACAGGGGACTTAGAGGGACCAGAGATGGGAGTCCCAGGGCTGGAAGACTGGATCTAGGAGTCCCAGGCCCTCCTTGGAGAGGAGGGGGAGCCATCTAGGCGAGATCTGGAGTCTGGGGTTTGAGGTTAGGCTGGTTGACGTCAGGGAAGTTCCTTTCCTCTCTGGATCTTGGTTTTCATTTTCTCCCACCTTGGTCCGTGGACCTTTTGGGGCCAGTGACTTCTTACTTAATCAACAACCCTGACCTAACACTCCCAGCCTGGTCCTCAGCGCCCTCCCCCCCATTCCTCATCTCCTCCTGCCCCCACTCCCAGTGACTCATGATTTTCCATCTTCAAGAAAGAACAAACAGACAGGTTTGCGCCCGTCTTAGGAGGAGACCCCAAGTGACTCTGGAAGGCAGGAGATCGTGTTCCTGTGAGTGTGCACACATGTGTGTGTGCATGTATATGCTGGTGTGGGGGGAGGGACTCAGCCCTCAGAGAAGCCGGGTTTAAGGACAGCCTACTGTGTGGTCCCGAAAAAGTGACAGTGCTTCTCTGAACATCAGTGTTGACAGTGAGATGCAAACATGAATCTGGTATTTTCTACATTTTGTCTTGAACTTTCTATGTGGAAGCCTGGTTCCCAGATCTGGCTTCCCTCCCCACTGGCCCAGGCAGATCATGTGGTCTGGGATCCTAGCATTTTGTTCAGCAAGCACTTATTAAGCATCTACTCTGTGCCAGGCCCTGTACTGGAGACCCAGCAGTGGACAAGCAGGTGTGGACAGGCTCATGGTGGAGACACTTATAGCAGGTGGAGATAGCACAGTGTGATCTGTGTTTTGATGGGGAGAACTTAGAGAACCAGGGGAGCCCAGAGGAGGTTTCTGATCCAGCACTGGGCGAGGAGGAGGTGGGAAAAGATGGGAAAAGATGGCTTGAAAGAGGTGACATCTAAGCTTAAACTGAAGGATTTTTTTATTTATTATTTTTAAAGATTTTATTTATTCATTTGACAGAGACATAGCAAGAGAGGCAACACAAGCAGGGGGAGTGGGAGAGGGAGAAGCAGGCTTCCTGCTGAGCAGGGAGCCCAATGTGGGGCTTGATCCCAGGACCTTGGGATCATGACCTGAGCCGAAGATGGACACTTACAGACTGAGCCACCCAGGCGCCCCAAACAGAAAGATTTAAACTGAAGAAAATTTAGCCAGGAGGACTGAAGGGAAGGGTGTACCGAGCAGAATGAACAGAATGTGCAAAGACTCAGAGTCAAGAGGATCAGGTGTACAAACAGCTGACTACAGATCACTGTGGCTGAAGGGTGGGAGGAGGAGGCTCTCTATTGACTTCCAAGGGTTTATTGAGCACCTACAAGTGTCAGACACTGAGGGCGCAGCTGTGAGCAAACGCAGGTCCTGCCTTAGAGGGCCTGGTGGGCCAGGCAGATCCAGATCAGGTGGTCATGACAAGGAAATGTGAAATTGTGCCCATGAGAGAAGGGTGCTCTGAGAATATTTACCCAGCTGGTCAGGGAGGGCTTCCTGGAGGGGTCATGCTCCAGCTGTGACCTGAAACATGAAGAGTCAGCAGGAGAAGAACATATGGGCAAGGGCAGGGGATGGCATGAACCTGGCTGGTTCAAAGAAAAGTAAGGAGGGGGCTGAGTCTGGAGCAGAGTGAGCAAAGAGGAAGGGGTCAGGGAGGGTCAGACCTCAAAACCTCAGAGAGGTATGGATTGAGAAGGAAGGCAAAAGAGGGCCATGGGAAGGGCCTGGAGCAGAGGAGGGTGAGATCTGACCCATGTGAGCATCTATACATTAACTCAGCCCCTGCTCTCCTCTCGGTCTAGATTCTCCATGGGGGCGGGGCCGGGGGGAGGCACGCCTGGGTGGCTCAGTCAGTTAAGCGTTTGCCTTCAGTTCAAGTCATGATCCCAGGGTCCTAGGATCCAGTCCCTGCTCAACAGGAAGCCTGCTTCTTCTCCCTCTCCGTTTACACCTTCCTGCTGCTCATGCTCTCTGTTTCTCCCTCTCAAACAAATAAACTCTTTTCGAAAAATAGACTCTCCATGGGGACTTGGGCAAGTCATCTCTCCTCTCCAGACCTGTTTACTTGTCTGTAAAATGGGCATAACAACACCCACCTCCCACCTCATTGGGGCCACTTGGTGGCAGAGGAGGAAAGCATCTGCCAAAAGAAGAACTGTTTCAATGGAAATTCGAGACAGTGCTAAGGACACTAGACTGCTGGGCACTTCCTCAGGTCAGGCAGGACACAGGGATAAAGTTGGGATGAGGGTCCTCTTTCCACCCCTCCTTCAGCCTTAGCCCCTTCCCGGGCTGGGTTTGGGGCCTCCCAGAGTCAAGCAGACCAGGCTTCAAATGCTGAGTCTTGGCTCTGTGGCTCATTTTCTCCATCCCAAAAGTTATTAATAGAACATTACTGTTAAAACTTTTAATAAAATATTTAAAGTTGAATCTATTAATGTTTCAAACCATTAAACTATTAAAACTCTTGATAAAACATTAATGTCAGAGTAGCCTCTGGGACTTCAGAGGGGATGGAGTCAGTTAAGCATTAAGTGGGAGAGGGGTCAGGCTAGGGAGCCCTCTAGGCTGGGCTTGAATGACCCTGGCACTGCCACTCAGGGCTATGTGACCCCGAGCGAGTGACCATCACCTCCCTGTGCCTCAATTTCCCCATCCACAAAATGAGCGTGATAGTCCCCATTTTGCAGAGTTGCTCTGAAAATCAAATTACTTTTACATGCTCTGCCCTGGGCTCAGCTCCAGGCAAGTAGGAAGCTGTCTGTATTGATGCATTTTGTCTTAGTTTTCCATTTCATGTCTGTGACTTCCGGGGAGCAACTGAATCTCTCCGTACCTCAGTTTCTCCTTGAGGACATGGGACCCTTACAAGCCCCTCCCATGGGGCTGAGGTGGTATGGAGGCTCCTCTGACCCTGTCCCCAGTGCCTCCACCAGACGGATCCTGGCAGCCTCTATCCCCTGGGGACTGGCTATAATTAGGTCCAGCCACAGCAACTAGAGATGGTATTTTTGACTTTGGGACAGCGAGTCTGGTTCCCACCAGGTGTCCGGTTGCAGGGCCATGGGGGCAGAAGAAGGTTCCCAGCCAGGTCCTTGAAACTGTCTGCACTCCTGGGCCCCAATGTGCCCCTTCTCTGAGCCTCCATTTTCTTACCTGTACAATGGGGACAATGGGATGGTTGGGAGTCAGGAGAGAGTCAGAGTCTCCTCCCTGTGGCATCTCAGGTTCCCCCACTGAAGCTCTAATCACCCCCATTGTATATCACATTCCCCTCAGAGTGGCAGAAGTGTGGGTGCCATTTGCCTAGGGACCCCCAAAAATGCATGAAGTCCCCTGGGATAAAGTCCAGGCTGGGGAGGGGGTGTCATCCCACAGCAGGGACATAGTTGGACTTAGAGCTTCTGTGTGGCCTCAGCTGAGAGGCCCAGCCTCCTTGGTCCTCGGCTGCCTCTGCCTAAGACATAGGCATTCAAGGTCCTGCCCTCAGGTGTGACATCCTGAGACTTGCTATCCTTTTCTGTGGCATGGGGCAGGGCCACCCCAAAGCCATTCAGAGGATAGAGCACCTGCTACAAACCCCAGAAAACCCTCCAGAATCTCCCTTTCCAGGCCCCCTGTGTCCTTCCCGAGGCAGGGGGAGAGGCGGCTGATGCTTCACAGACGGAAGAGCTGGCGGGAGTGGAGTGCGGATGTTTGTTCAGTAGAGACAGCGGGAGAAGGAAAAGGATCCAGAGACAGGGCCTGGGGAATGTCAGAGCGGGTGGGGGTCACGTTAGGACTTGTGGAGGGGGACTGGGAAAGGGGAAGCTGGGTTCAAACCCCTGCTGTCCTGCAGCAAAGCCACGTGCCTGTTACTGCCTCTCTCCCAGCCTCAGTTTCCCCACCTGGTAAAGGGTTAAGGGTTTGTAGTTTGAGGAGCAGCCCCTGGTGGCTTCAGGCCTCATTTTCTCCATATGGAAAATGGGCAAAGCGATATTGGAAACACTGCGTGGGATCTGGGCAGCCCCTCAGCAAACTCCGTGCCTCGGTGACCCTCTCGCAATGGAGGCCACTTCCCTTTCTGACTTCCGCATTTCACTCTCCAGCCAAGTTGTCAACCCAACAAGCTGCCCTAATTAGGGCGATGTTGACAGAGAGAAGTGTCTAAGATCCGGGTTCTGGGACCCACAGGGCCACCCTCAAAGGGAGGGAGCAAAGAGTCGCGTCCAGCCCAGTGCCTCAGTTTCCCCATTTGTCCCGGTAGGGGCATCCAGGAGAGGTCCAGCGGCGAGGCGGAGCCGGTGCGCCCTCTGCCCCCTCCCCGCCGGGCCCCGCCCCCGCGGCCGTCCAGAAAAGGTCCCGCGCAGCCTGCGCTGGGTTCAGCCTCCACGCGGTCTTGGCGATGCAGGGACCCCCCGCGCCCGCCCCGGCCCCGGGGCCCAGCTCCCCTCGGGGATCCCCGCGCGGCTCCCCCGGGCTCTTCAGGAAACTCCTGGTGAACCAGAGCATCCGCCTGCAGCGGCGCTTCACTGTGGCCCATCCGCTGTGGTGAGGCGAGACGGAGGGCCTGCCGGGGGTCACCAGAACGGCTAGGCTGGAGGTGGGAAGGGCAAAGTCAGGGACAGCTGGAGCCGGGTCGCGAATCAGGGTAGGGACGCTCTGCCCTGCCCTCTCTTTCTCGGTATCTCTCTCCTCCAGCCCTATCTCCGTCTCCCGTACTTGGAGACTCTGTCTTTCTCTATCTCTGTCTCCCTCCACCCCTCCACCGCCCTCCACCCGCTGCTCGTACAAATGCCCGGGGGACCAGCGTCTGTCCCTTTCCAGCTGTATGGCCCAGAGCAGGACGGGCTGAGGCTCACGTCTCCTCCTGACCCTTTGCCTGCCAGGGGCAGGCGGGCTGAACGCCCTGCGAGTGAGGGGAGGAGGGAGTGACTCCTCCCCTTGTTGTCGCTCCCCAATCAATCCCGGAGCCCGCAAGGAGATGGCCCCGGGGGTCAAACACTAAGCCTCCGGTGTCCACAGGGGAGGACCGGATTTGACTGGGGGCCTTCGAAGTAGGCTGTTCGCAGTGTAAGAGCGCGAGTTGCGTGTCCCACGCAGAAAGTGGACCCGCGTTGACTGGGAGCCGGTTCCTCGCAGCCCCACGCGGTTGCGTCCTAGAAAGACTGCATCCATCGTTCTGGGTTCTAATCCCGACCCCTTCAGGAAGCTGTGACCTCGTGGGGCGCGGGGGCGAGGCTGGGGTCGGAGGTGTGGCCTTGTGGGCGCCGACCACTGTCTGGCGCTTTGCTCTGGATTCGTGCCACATTGGCATCCACTTGATAATTTGGCACCTGCCGGCTCAGGGACTGAAGGTCCCTTCGCCAAGGTCACACGGCCAGTGACAGCTGGCAGGGTGGAGGCAGTCGTGACGGTGGTCCTTGAAGGCGCCCTTTCAGTCCGAGAGGGGCGCGGTGTCCCAGGTCCCAGAGAGCGCCGGCAGGGCACCAGACACCTGCGAAGAGGGGTCCCTGCGCGGAGGGTTCCGGACAGAGTTCAGGGGCGTCGGTGGTGAGCCCTCGGTCCCAGAAGGTGAGGCTGGAAGAGGGTGGGTCCCTCTGAGGCCCCCTTGCCTCAGTTTACCTATCCAGTCGGAAGACAGACGCACGGTTCCCACAGTGCGCGCGACCTCGTCCCGCGCCGCCCGCGTCATGGAACCACGGTCTGACCCCACCGCTCCCGGCTAAGTTTAGAGCAGAAAGAAAAACAGCTTTTCTCGCGGCGCGAAAATCCCTGCCTGGCCCTTAAGCCTCCGCACCCATTACCTGGATTCTAATCCAGCACCCTGTTGCCTCTCCTCAGTTTCCCTATTGATCCATATGTTTGCTCTTCCAGAAACTTTGGGGAGAGGCAAGGGAGGTGTAGGGAGTCGCCACTCCCAGGGCTCCCCCTCCGAGCAGGTTTGGGTATCCGCTGCCGCTAGCCCTCCTGGGCGTCTCTTTGCTAGCTTCCGAGCCCCGGCCTGGGCAGGGTAGGGTTAAGAGGCACCCGCTCTTCAGGGTGACGTCAGGAAGCGGGCTCGGAAGCCCCAGCTGTCAGGGGATTCTCTGGGAAGCGCCGAATTCGAAAAGGCTCGAGAGCAGCCGGACATAGCCGACTATTTCCGAAAATACCCGAGTGAGACCGGAAGAAGCCGAATATGCCCGATTCGTGCCGAGGACTACACGGGCTTGCTCCGAAACCTAGCGCAGCGGGATTTCGGCGAAGATGCCCGTATGCATCCGAACCTGCCTGAGCACCGTCGGGCGACGTAGCCGGACCTTACCGAATTCGCGAGACCAAACCTGTCAGGATCAGGGCAAACATGTGTGATGAGACCCAACTCAGGTCAAACGTGGCTCTACGTGACCGGGACGGACCGAATCCAGTCGAACTGGGCAGAATCCTGTCGGAATTCCCCACTCCCACTGCCATCTGACCGAATCCCCTGCCCCGAGTCTTCTGGCAGGTGCCAATCCCGGCCGGTGGACTGGGATGGGGTCGCTTGACAGGGGACCAGGGGTACACTGGCCCTTGGCCAGGAGCCCTGTGTCTTGGGCGGTCCCAGGTGTCTTGCTGGTTTCGCCTCTCCTGTCTATCCCCTTCTCCCTTCTCAAAAGCCAATGACTCCCACACAGGCAGCTCCTCTCCCCGGTTGCTAAGTCTTCTCTCTCCTACTAACTCCTCTCCTGAACTTCTGTTTCCTCCCGCCCCTCCCACTTTTTCTCTGATCTGTAATCCCAGAGGATAGGGGTATAGTTCCCCCTTACCCAGTTCGGGCGTGGTGTGGCCTGACAGAGACACCGGGCTGAGAGTTGGGAAGGGGTGTCGGGGTTTATGGCAACAAGGGGCACTGGGGGGAGGATAGCGCTGCGGGCAGAGGGCACAGCCTGTGAAAGGCCCGGAGGTAAAAGATAATAGGCAGATCCTTTGGGCCTAAAATGAAGCAGTGGTGGGGAAACTGAGGACAAGACCAAGTGAGCTTGGAGCGTAGTGACACAATTGGGACAGGGCCATACAGAATGAGTGTGGGGGCCTGGAAGCTGGGGGAGAGGACAAGTGATCCGGAACATGGCCAAAGAGGGCTGGGAGAGGCTTGGAACATGTCAGATCCAAGCTGGACCCAGGCCCCCTCTAGAAAGGAAAGCCCAGGAAGTCGTTTCCAGTCCCAGTGAATTTATCATGTGATACAGATCTTAGTTTACTCAGTAGTACAGGCCCACAGCCGCAGTCTGCTCGTCTAAAAACACTCTCGGAGAAGGAGTATGCCACATCTATATTAGAGAGCAAGTGGTTGATGTCCAGAGAAAGGCCTAAACCTACCCGTGGTCACACAGCCACTTGGGGACAGACCTGAAACTCATGTTCTGGGGTCCAGATTGGTCCCAGGGGGAAGGGCTCTGGGGTACAGATGTGGAGACAGAGGAATGACGGGCACAGGGTCCCTGGGGGGCGGGGTGCGACTGTGGGGCAGGTGGACAACCTGGAGGCTACTTCTGTCCAACCCACCAAAGCTCCAGGGAGGATGTGACACAACGGGTGTGGGCCACAGCCAGGCATCTGCACGCCTGGACCCGCGGCTCTGACCAAGCCTAATCTGCCTTCAGCTTTGACCTGGAAAATGGATTCTCATGCGGCAGAAGCACCCTGGACCCTCAGGCTGGGCCTGGTCTTGGCCGGGTCATCCAGGCCGCTGCTCAGCACAGCCAGAGGCGAGAGTCCTTCCTGTACCGATCCGACAGTGACTACGAACTCTCGCCCAAGGCCATGTCCCGGAACTCCTCTGCAGCTAGCGATCTGTGAGTCCAAGCCTGGCGGGATGACACCTCCCGTTTCCTCCCTCCTTCCTTAATTCCTCCACTCTGCACACCTCCTTCAAATGGTCATTTGAACTGGGCTTTGAGGTTTAAGGAGGTGTTTTCCAGACAGCTCACTCATGCCGTGGAATATGGGGAGAATGATATCCGAGAATTATCTGTGTGACTTGCCTCTGGGGTTGGGTGGCAATCTGGAGACATTAAACCCAGTTAGAGGCAACCGAAAAACATCTTGGTCTGAGATCCTTGGTAGCCATAATGAAAAGAGAAATACAATAATTTCCGCTCTGCCTCTATTAAGATCTCTGCCGCCCCTGGAGATGGGAATTGGCCAGAGGAGATGCTTTCAGAGAAGAGTTAGATGAGGGGAGCTTAGGGACTAAAAGGACACCCAAAGGAGAGTCATGAGGGGAGGATGCGCTCAGCGGAGGTCATAGTATGGGTAAAAGCTGGAAGATGGGAACCAGCGTGAGGGTTTCTCCTGGCCGCCCTTCCTGATGTCCCGTCTCCCTTCAGACACGGAGAAGACATGATTGTGACGCCCTTTGCCCAGGTGGGTGCCCACCCTTTGTCCCTCCTCCCGTGAGCCAAGCTGGCAGAGCCGACCCCTGCTTTCCATCGCTGATCGCGACCCTTCCGACAGGTCCTAGCCAGTCTGAGGACCGTTCGGAGCAACGTCGCAGCCCTCGCCCACCTGCAAGGCCGCGGGGCAGTCAAGTACGCAGGGAGCGGGGTGGGGGCGGGGCCTGGCGGAGAGAGGTGGGGCCGACGGGCACAGGCATCGGGGCGGGGCCTGCATTAGAGATGGGCGGGGCTGGCGGAGGGGTGGAACCAGGCCTAGAAGGGCGGGGCCTGAAGACAAGGGGAGGCAGGCTGAGGCGGGGCCCGACCCGAAAGAACGCGGCCAGCAACCCTGGGGTGGAAGGGATGGGGTATGCTGGGTGGGGGCGGGGCCTCGGAGACTTGAAGGCGGGGCTGTATGAGTGACGTAGGCCACCTCTACCGCAGGCAGGCATCGGTTGAGAACCCCCCAACTGGCAGTCAGCCCCCTCCACCTACAGGTAATGTGCCTGCTCCCACTCCCTCCTCCCACTGCTGGACAGCTGTGAACCTCCTCTCCATGGTGACCTACTCCGCGCATGAGTCCTTAGGCTTTGCTAATTGTAGTCCCCAAAACACCCTTGGGGATGGAGTCTTCCACGCCCATATTACAGATGGGGAGGCCGAGGCCCAGGGCGGGCAGAGACCTGCTCACAGTCACACAGCTACTTGGGGATAGATCTATCACTCAGATCTTGGGGTCCTTAATGGCCTTATTGGGAAGGGCTCCAGGGTCCAGATGTAGAGATAGAGGCATGAGGGGCGCAGGGACCCCCAGGGGGGTTGAGGCAGCCCCTGACCAGCTTGGCCCCCAGAGGACACTGGGCAGAAGCTGGCTTTGGAGACACTGGACGAGCTGGACTGGTGTCTGGATCAGCTGGAGACACTGCAGACACGGCACTCAGTGGGGGAAATGGCCTCCAACAAGGTGAGGAGGACCAGATAGCCGAGATCATTTGCCTCTGCCCACAGTGTCCCCATCATCACTGCCCTCACCTTCCCCTGCAGTTCAAGCGGATGCTGAACCGGGAGTTAACTCACCTGTCCGAAACCAGCCGCTCTGGGAACCAGGTGTCCGAGTACATCTCTCAAACCTTCCTGGGTGAGCTGTGGTGGGTCACTGCTTGGGCAAGATTATAGAGGTAGGAAGGAGGAAGAAAAAGAAAGATTTGTAATACAGATCTCAATCTGAGGAAGACAGAGCCAGACATGAACACCTCTGACCCCACGGGTCAGAGACGGACCGCAGGGAAGAACAGAGGGAACTTTCAGGAGGAGGAGGAGATTAAAGCTAGGGTAGAAGTTTTCCAAGGGGGACATGGAGTGAACATGGAGACAGCTAGGTCTCCAGTTTGGGAGATGGAAAGAACATTTGGCTGTTTGGGGGAACTACTGAATCCCAGGTACCCAAGGGCAATGTCAAACAGAAGGGGGTCCCTGAAGTCAGCCATGAATGGAGGAGAAAGGTAGTTACAGGCGAGAGAGACTTTACTTCAAGCTTACTTTGATCTAGGTAAAAAGGCAATAGGTTGACCCTGAGGCTTGGCAAGGTCCGGGACCTGACTCTAGGCAGGATGAGCCCAGCAGGTCTCAATCAGTTTCCCTGAGCCCTACTCTTTTCTGTCTACAGACCAGCAGACTGAGATGGAGTTGCCTAGGGTGACTCCCATGGAGAGCCCAAGGCCCATGTCCCAGATCAGCAGCCTCCGTGGGCTCCCCCACAGGGCCAGCCTCTCTGCAGCCACCGTCCCACGCTTTGGGGTCCAGACTGACCAGGAGGGGCAGTTGGCCAAGGTGGGTCTCCAGCTGGAATCTTGAGACTCGAGTCTGAGTCATGACTCTGCTTGTTTGGGTGCCCTGTCTTGGGCCTCAGTTTGCCCGCTTGTCTACTGGGCAGGTGGGGCTCAGTGTAGGACCTGGGGCATGCTGGGGAGTGTCTGTGGTCCAGGGGCTGAGGAAGGGGAGCTGGAGTTAAGCTCCAGTTCTGCACATTCTAGGAACTGGAAGACACCAACAAGTGGGGGCTTGATGTGTTCAAGGTGGCAGAGCTAAGTGGAAACCGTCCCCTCACAACCGTCATGTTCAGCATCTTCCAGGTACCTACCTGCCCTTGGCTTCCAGGGCATCTGGAGTTTCTTTCCTTCTCATCTTCCTACCCCAAGACCTCCGGAGACACTCATTTTCAAATCCTCCCTGATACCTCTGAATGGCATAATTTAAGCTGCATATTGAAGGTCAGATAGGAGATCACTGGGTTGAAAAATTCATTGTCAACAAACCTCAGCCCCAAGCCTGGCCCTGAAGAGACCCAGTCTTGGAGGAAACAGCTGGATACCCTCAGCCTTGTGAGGTCAGGGCTAGACCAGAGGGGAAGGACAGGGACCAAGGGAGTTCAGAGGGAGAGATGGGAGGGCATCTTGGAAGAGGGGGTATTTGAAGGTTGGAGAGGAGTTCAGAAGAAGAGAACGCATAGTGCGTGCTGCTGCCCAGAGGCCAAGGCCTTGACTGGAGGCCTGTGATGGACCAGGAACGGGACCTACTCAAGACATTTCAGATCCCAGCGGACACACTTGTCACCTACCTTCTGACCTTGGAGAGTCACTATCATGCCGACGTGGCCTACCACAACAGCCTCCACGCCGCTGATGTGGCCCAGTCCACGCACGTGCTGCTGGCCACACCCGCCCTCGAGGTACTACCCTGAGGCTAGAGGCAGCCAGGGTGGGTGCTGGGGGCAGAGCCCACCCCTTACCTCTTATGCCACGTGCCTGCGCAGGCTGTTTTCACAGACCTGGAAATCCTGGCTGCCATCTTTGCAAGTGCCATCCATGATGTGGACCATCCTGGGGTCTCCAACCAGTTTCTCATCAACACCAGTGAGTCATGGGGTGGGGCCCTATCTCCCCTGTCAGTCATGTGATCTCGGGCCCACCCATTCCTGTTGTGAGCCCAGTTTCCCTGTTTGTTGAAAGGGCTGAGACCATCCCTCGCTTAGGTGCTCAGAGTGGTTCCAGGTACACAGTAGGTGCTCAATAAATGAGAAAATAACCAATGTGGGAGAACGGACCTGGGGCCACAAAGATTTTAAAGCTCAGAGTCCTTTGAGGTCTCTGAAGAACTCAGTCGAATAATTATTGGGTGTCTCAGGTATACATCCTTGGAGAGCTGGGGACAAAAGTAGAGACTTCTTACTCGACAACCCCAGAGTCTAATAAGATGACGACTTAGTTGTTCAATCAACCAGAGCTCAGTACACACTGTCTCCTTGGCCATGCCAACCAAGTTCTTGAGGAGTCCCCAGTCTTTTTTTTTTTTTTTTTTTAAAGATTTTATTTATTTATTTGACAGAGAGAAATCACAAGTAGATGGAGAGGCAGGCAGAGAGAGAGAGAGGGAAGCAGGCTCCCCGCTGAGCAGAGAGCCCGACGCGGGACTCGATCTCAGGGCTGCGAGATCATGACCTGAGCCGAAGGCAGTGGCCCAACCCACTGAGCCACCCAGGCGCCCAAGGAGTCCCCAGTCTTAAGGAAGCAGAGCCGAACACAGATGCTCCCAGCCCTGCAGGCAGGATTGGGCTAGCTAAGGGGAAAGACAGAATTCTAGAAGATTTCCCAGTGTAGAAAGGCATTAGAGGCAGGGCCTCCACGGATGAGTAGGAGTTTGCCGAGGGCTTGCGAAACCTACCATTGGGTGGAGTGGGCAGGTGGACAGGTCTTGATGCTGTCCGCCTCCCCCGAAGACTCAGAGCTTGCCCTTATGTACAACGATGCCTCCGTGCTGGAGAACCACCACCTGGCCGTGGGCTTCAAGCTTCTGCAAGCCGAGAACTGCGACATCTTCCAGAACCTCAGTGCCAAGCAGCGGCTGAGTCTGCGCAGGATGGTCATCGACATGGTGAGGCCATAGCTAGGAACGGAGCAGGGTGATCTTGGGCTGGCGCGGGTTCAGCTGGACCTGGCCATGTCTCCTCTCTGAACCTGAGCTTCCTCCTCTGTAAGATGGGGTAATGACCAGCTAAGCCCGGGGCGAGGCTCACCAGAATTAAGTCCAGGCTGCCCTTCATACACCAAGTTTCTGGGGTCTCAGGTACTGTTTTTTCTGAAACATAAGTCTGCCCATTTGATATTTTTCAGATTCGAAGGCAAGAGTAAGTTTTGGTGTTTTGTGCCTCAATTCATTAATAATAATAATAATAACATATAGTTATTATTATATATTTATTATGTATTATTATGTTATTATTATATAATAGTATAGAATATTATTACTATGTTTTAAAAGATTTTATTTATTTATTTGACAGAGAGAGATCACAAGTAGGCAGAGAGGCAGACAGAGGGGAAGGGGGAAGCAGGCCCCCTGCTGAGCAGACAGCCTGATGCGGGGCTCGATCCCAGAACCCTGAGATCATGACCTGAGCTGAAAGCAGAGGCTTAACCCACTGAGCCACCCAGGCACTCCAGAATATTATTATTATTTTAATTAAGCAGGCTCCACACCCAACATTGGGCTTAAACTAACGACCCTGAGATCAAGAGTCACATGCTCTAGCAACTGAGCCAGCCAGGTGCCCCTCATTTATTAACCTAACATGCATTTACTGGACCCCTATTGTGTGCTTGCTGTGCATCAATGACCAGTAGAGTTCTGGCCTTTATAAGACTCACGGACTATGGGGGAGATGGAACCCCAGGCGAAGTCATGATGGGAGACCTGGAGACAGAGTTGGGGGAGGGGCTGTTCATAGCTGGGGAGGGGTCCTCCCCACTCCATGGAGGGAACACCGCAGTCAGTGGGGTGCATGGTGTGGAGGGCCATGAAGTAGGGAGTAGTGTTCCCAGCAGAGGGAACAGCACGTGGAGTTAGCTCAGAGGAAACCAAAGGTCTGAGTGCTGAGGAATTAAAGATTTGAGGAGGTGGAGTTAGGGACTTGGGCAAGAGATACCCCCAGTGGGCGCAACGTTGAGGCAAATGGGAGATTTGGGGGGAATTTTTGAGATTTTTATCTGATTCACAGAGCCTTTGGGCTGCCTGTGGGATCGTTCCTGCGCTGGCTCTGCTTGGGTGTGCCCAGTTAATTTTTTTTTTTTCAGTTGAGTTTTAAATAGTGTTTAGAGCTAAATTTCCTTCCAAATGGCTGAAAACAGCCCTTTTGATCACACTGTGGCCACAGGAAGGTGGTTGGAGAGCACCAAGGCAGGTCCTTTCTGACTTTAGATCCATCTGTGGCTCCCATGGCCCTCTGGATAAGCCCCCCAGTCCCCTCTGAGACCCACTGCACTCCTCACCGACTGTTACTACTATGCACTCACTTGCTCCAGCTACAACTGCCTCCTTTCTGTTCCTCAGCTCATCCAGCCCCAGGGCCTTTGCATAGGCCGTACCCTCTGCTGGGCCTCACCCCTGCTATCAGGCACAACTCACCTCAGTCCCCAGTTTAATCTCCCTCTCCCTTGCCCTGTCCCATATGTGGGATGCTCCTCGTGATCCCAACAACCCCAGAGAAGGGACCAGTAACTCAGTCTCCCTTGTGAATCTTGTGACATCCCCCCATTTCAGAGATGAGGAAACTGAGGCTCAGAGGACTAAGGGTCAGAGTAGGTGTGGTGTCTGGAAGGTGGGGAGTGAGGGGTGGAGCAGGCGCAGTCCTCATACTTGTCATCCTCCCTTGTCTTCCCTCCAGGTCCTGGCCACAGACATGTCCAAACACATGAACCTCCTGGCTGACCTCAAGACCATGGTGGAGACCAAGAAGGTGACAAGCCTTGGAGTCCTGCTATTGGACAACTACTCCGACCGCATCCAGGTGTGTGGCCAGGTGGGCCCCAGGAACACCACCCCCTGCCCCCCCCCGCCCTGGTGCCCGTGGCTCTCACTTCATTTATTTCTGAAACACCAACTGTGCACCAAGCTTGAAGAAACAGAGGCACCTAGAGTCCCATGCCTGTGCCTTAGCCATGACTTCCCCAGCCCCAGTTGTAAGATGGGTATGTTCATGGTCCCAGTCTCTTGGGGATGGGGTGCTATGACCAGAGCCCTCCTGAACCTTGGTCTCCCCAGGTCTTGCAGAACCTGGTGCACTGTGCAGACCTCAGCAACCCCACCAAGCCGCTGGAGTTGTACCGCCGGTGGACGGACCGCATCATGGCCGAATTCTTCCAGCAGGGCGACCGGGAGCGCGAATCAGGCCTGGATATCAGCCCCATGTGTGATAAGCACACCGCCTCGGTGGAGAAATCCCAGGTCTGGTGGGCGAACCAACTCCCAGGAGTCCTGGCTTGACCACAGCTGGCCAGGGAAGGGGAGTGGCCTCAGCATGAGGTCTGCCCTGGACTGGGCGGAGTCAGGCCTGGGACCCTTTCTCTCTGGGATGCTGGGGGAGGGATCTGCCCTCAAGGAGTTTGGAAATGTCTGTTTTGGGTGATGTGAGGGTCAGGGCTGGAATACAAGGAAAGATTTAGTAGTTAGGGGAGTCCAGAAGGGGCCGGGGACGTTCCCTAGAGGAAGGATTGTTTGAAGAGGGTTTTGAGAGATGAGTAGGAGTTGGGAAATGGGATTCCAGACAGAGGGAACAAGCTGGGCAAAGGCCTGGAGGCTGTTCTAGGTCTAGATTCCATGGTGACTCACCACACAGCTACCCCCTCCCTCATATCAACCCGTAGGTGGGTTTCATTGACTACATTGCACACCCACTGTGGGAGACGTGGGCTGATCTGGTGCACCCAGATGCACAGGACCTGCTGGACACGCTGGAGGACAACCGTGAGTGGTACCAGAGCAAGATCCCCCGCAGTCCTGTGGATCTCACCAGCCCCGAGCAGGGGAGCCCTGACCGATTCCGCTTTGAGCTGACTCTGGAGGAGGCGGAAGAAGAGGAGGAGGAGGAAGGAGCTTTAGACACAGAGGTCTCGGAGTCACCTGACACTGAGCTTCCGGCCCCAGAAGCCAGCCCAGAGCCTGGGGCCCTACTCCTGGACAACCAGAGGACTGGGGGCAAGCCCTGCGTGGACCATGAGGCCAATGTGATGGCCAAGCCCTTTGGCACCTAATGGCTCCTGGTGGATGAGTGGACCTTCCAGAAAGAGGTCCCAGGTGGCCCTTGCCTTGCCTCCCCCACTTCCACCCCCCTCTGCACCAAGGGAGACAACCAGGCTTTTAGTTAGAGGCAGACCTTAGGATCAAATTGGAGGCACTTGGCTGGGGTCCATTCTGACCCCGGGCTTTGCCAAGAGAGTTCTCCAAGGGGCTGGACTGCAGGCAGCCTCTTCCAGCGCCCTTGGGATCTCCTTCCTGGGCTTCCATGCTCAGTGTGGAAAGAGGGTGTCTACCAGGCCCCTTGTCCACCTTCTCCAGTGGTCATTCTGGAGGCACAGCCATCACTTTATCTTTTCAGTCTTGATCCCGTATTTATTGAGCATCTACTATGTGCCAGGCTCGCGCCTGTCGTGTGCTTCTAGGGTTGCCCTGCATTAGGTGGTGGCAAGTCAGCCCCCAGGAGACCTACCTGTCCCCCACCCCAGGTACCTCCCCTTCATCTGCCAGGCAGCTCCATGCAAGAGAATGGAAACTTGAATCAGAGAATTTTTAGCACCAAAGCTTTGTCCAGAGCCGAACCTGGCTCAAGAGCTCTGATGCGGAGCGGGAAGGGGCAGGAAAGACAGAGCTCTGTGTCCGGAACTGTCTCTCAAGACTGACTTAGCTTGTGGCTGCCTGTGTACGGGTTCTTGCTCTAAGTCAGTGTAGTTTCTGTCTTGGGGTCTCTGGGTCTGTTCTCCTGAGCCCCAGGACCCCCTGCTGGGTCCCCCTTCCACTTTCTCCCTCTTTTAGAACAGCAACAAAAGCACAGCCTTCTCTCCACACCTCCCCCCGCAGGTCTCTGTTTCTGAGGCTGCCCCCAGACTCCCAATAGGGGGAAGGAGACCTCGGAGGCTTTCTTCCCAGTCATAGCCCCTTCTGGGCCTCAGTTTCTCCTCTACGGCCTGATCCTTGTACTTGGGTAAATTGTGGTTGGAGGGTGGTGTCTGTGACCTTTCTGAAATACCTTAGAAACGTGGGGTCATTGGACGTGTCTCTGGGGTTAAATAAACCCTATTACCCAAAATTAATACCATCCCCACTGGGGATGGGGAAACTGAGTGCCAGTAGGCGGTGTTGCCTGGTCAAGGCCATGCGGCTAGGAGCAGGACATTAGCCAGCAGCGCCCCCTGGCGGAGGGAGGTGCGGAGGGGAGGCAGGGTGAACCTGGGGATTCTCCTTGCCTCACTCGCTGTTCCTCAGGCTCCCGACTCGCGCTGGAGGGGCTTTCCTAGCTCGCAGCAAAAGAGGCGCCTCTGCTTAAGTATGCCGTTCTATTCCCGCTTCCAGAAGCCTCAATATCTCCCCCATCGTCCTCTCCTCCCGTGCCTGAAGAATTATAATGGGACTCAAGTCATGGAGCAGACCCTCGCTTCAAGAACAGCCGGCTTCATTCCTGAATAATTCCATTCCACTGATAATTCAGCATCATCACAAGTAATGATCAAATTCCACAGAAGGAGAATTAAAATTCATCTGGGTCACAAACTTAGTGCATTTCCTTCCAGACTTTTAAAAGGCAAAGATTTAGGGGCGTCTGGGTGGCTTATTCGCTTAAGCGTGGGACTCTTGGTTTTGGTTCAGGTCCTGATCTAAGGGTCCTAGGACTAAGCCCCGCATCGGGCTCACGCTCAGTATGGAGTCAGCTTGACATTCTCTCTCTCCCTCTGCCTCTGCCCCGCCTCCCCACTGTGCGCACACACACCCCTCTCTCAAAATAAATAACAAAAGCTTAAAAAAAAAAAAAGGCAGAGATTTAGGGGATTTTTACTTATAATTTTTCTCCCTCCCCCTTTTGTTGCAAGTAATACATGTTTACTATAGAGAATTTGGAAATAATGCAAACAGATTAAAAAAAAAGGAAAGAAAATTCTGCTATAACCTTCCTGTAGGTCATCTGCCTTCAGCATTTCACCTTATTTCCCTGTTTCTTTCTTATGTGCCCCTTTAATTTGGGCCACAGGCATCTGTCCATCTCCTTCTTATTGACTGCACTCCACCCATGCTGGTGGTTTTCCATTTCCCAAGCTGTGGCACCAACTCAGGGCCTTTGCACATGCTGTCCCCACCTCCTGGATTGCTCTTCCTCCCCCCTCATCCTCACCCGTTGGGTCTCAGCTCAGCATCTGCTCCCCTGCAAAGTCCTCTTTGACCCCCACCTCCATACCAGGCTGGAACTAGTAGAAGTTCTCGGGGATTCTTTTAATTCATCCTTCAGGTTCCTGCTCAATGTAACTTCTCCAGGGAGCTCTGTCCTAACCTCCCTAACCAAAGTTACCCTCTCTCCAATCATTCATTCATACATATCATACCATCACAGGGCACTTACTGGGTCCACGGGTCTAGGTGTTAGGGACACCAATTCCTAACTCTCAGAGGTCTTAGATGGCTAATGGATAAATAAGTCAAATAATTATTTCTTTTCCTTTCTCTCTCTCTCTCTCTCTCTCTCTCTCTCTCTCTTTCTAATTAGACTCCACATCCAACGTGGAGCCCAATGCAAGGCTTAAACTCATGACTCTGAGATCAAGACCTGAGCTGAGGTCAAGTGGGACTCTTAACTGATGGAGCAACCCAGGCTCCCCTCAAATAATTATTTCTGATACAGGATGTGCCAGGAAGGAAAAATATGGTGATGTGATAGGAGGTGACATGAAATTGGAACCTCTGAAAGGAGGTGGGTGTCCATCAGAGATCTGAAGGGGATGAGAGAGCCAGGTTTGGAAGGAGGTTGGGGAACAGTGCTCCAGGCAGCGGGAACAACAGGTAGAAAGGTCCTGAGGCAGGATTGCCCCCTGGAACCAAAGGGAGCATCTAACTGGAGGAGAAAGATGAGATGGGGAGGTGGCTGGTGGGAAGTACGGGGCTAGGGGGCCTGGGCTGTGAGGTGGAGTCTGGGCTTTACTCTAAGTGGGATGGGTTAACCCTTAGAAGGGTTTAATCCCTTTCTCTTACCAGCTCTGGCGTCCACCCCTGCGCAACAGTCCCCCATGCAACCGTCCTTAATTCTGGAGTGGAATGTTGATTCTTAACAATAAAGGCCTTTTATTATTTTTACTTTAAAATACAAATCCCGGGGTGTCTGGGTTACTCAGTGGGTTACAGCCTCTGCCTTTGGCTCAGGTCGTGATCCCAGGGTCCTGGGATGGAGCCCCGCTTCAGGCTCTCTGCTCAGCGGGGAGCCTGGTCACCACCACCCCCCCTCTGCCTACTTGTGATCTCTGTCTGTCAAATTAATAAAAAAGTCTTAAAAAAATAAAATTTAAATTAAAAAAAAAAAAAACCAAATCCAAGGGCTCCTGGGTGGCTCAGGTGGTTTAGGGTCTGCCTTTGGCTCAGGCCATAATTCCAGGGTCCTGGGATTGGTCCCCGTGTGGGGCTCCATGCTCAGTGGGGAGTCTGCTTCTCCCTCTGCCCCTTCCCCTGCTTGTGCTCTGTCTCTCAAATACATTAAAAAAAAAAAAAATCCCTCTGTTCAGCAACGACGTGCCTTGTTGTAGGCCTTTTCTCCTTGGGCGGGGGGGGGGGGGGGGGGGGCACCAAAACAGGTATTTCTGTTCAGGTGCCACCCACGTACAAATCCCAAAACAAGCATTTGGGAAGTGAGGAAGCTGAGCAGCCTTAGGCATCCTCACCTCCACCGGGATGCGGCCTGTTCCTGGGCCAGCCGTGTTTAGGGCGCCACCGACTGCCAGTCTCCCTGGAGGGGGAGATCGGGGGTGAATTTATTTTTGTTTATTTTTCTTTCCTTTTTTTTTTTTAAGATTTTATTTATTTATTTGACAGAGATCACAAGTAGGCAGAGAGGCAGGCAGAGAGAGGAGGAAGCAGGCTCCCCGCTGAGCAGAGAGCCCGACGCGATCCCAGGACCCTGGGATCATGACCTGAGCCGAAGGCAGAGGCTTTAACCCACTGAGCCACCCAGTCGCCCCTATTTTTGTTTATTTTTCATGTTTTTCTCAATTTTCCAATTCTCCGCAGTAGGTTCTTAATACTTTTATAGTCTCGAGTGGAGGAGAGGGACAAAAATGTTGCCCTTAATAAAAATAGGTTTCCCAAACGCTTGCGGAAAAAGTGAGGGACGTCCCGCACTTCCAGGGGGCGAGGGGAGGAGGCGGGCTCGAGGCGCTAAGTTATTCTGGTCTCTAGGCGCCTCCGCAGCTGGCGAGCTTTTTATAAACAGGACGAACACAGCCCGCCCTTCCCGCCCCGCGCCTGGGGAGGAAGCAAGGAGATCAGGATTCTCTGGGGGCCACGCTCCTCCTGGTCTGGGTACCGGAGTTGAGGGGGAGGGATCCAAAAACGGGGTAAGGATCTCATTCTCCCGCCCCCCTCCGCCATTCTGACATTTTCCCCCTCAAGATTTGGGGAAATAAACGCCTGAGCCCCTCAGTCCCCAAAGTCTCCACTCTCTGAGTCTTGTTTACCCAGGATAAACCAGGGGGAATGGGTTCCCTGTCATTTAAGTCAGGAACCAGGATCGGTTAAGCATCTCCCAGCCCCATCTTTATTTTGGGGTCTTTGAACCTCGCTAAGACCCTCCCCATTTTCCGTTGTTGTTTCCTGCAGGTTTGCGGGGATTTAGGAGGTGAGCCGTTTCTTTGCCCTGCTTCAGCATTATCTTCGAATTTTTCTCCGGAAAGTGGGGCTCAGGGAGAGGTGGGGTTCTTGTGTCGGTTAGCCCTTTCCTTCTTTTCTAGAAATTAGTTCCCTTGATCCCAATTTTTTCTTTTTTTTTTTTTTTTTCATCTCAGAAACAGGATCGGGCATCTACCAACCCGGTCCTCTTTGGAGATCTTAAACCTCAGAAGTTGCAAGGAGTCCCTCTTGACCCCTACTGTCGCTTTTTCTTCATTTATCCTTATTTTGAACCCGTAGTTAGGGAGCATGGAGCGACTCTCAGCTGCCTCCTCCTCTTTTCTGAGATTGGGAATTGGGAACGCTTTTAACCAGAGGTCTTTGCACCCAAAACAGGGCGGGGACCACGGAAGTCCCAAACCAAAGGTGGGAGGGGGCGGGGAAAGGGAACGCCCCCTGAAGACCCAGGCTCGGTGAAGGCCTCAACCCTTTATCCCCGCAACCACTTGGGAGCCATCATTGGACCAGAACAGAAAGGTGGTGATCTCTGATTGGTACTCAGTCCGTCGCTCGGAAGTTTAAGCCAGTGAGAGGTTGGCACTCAGTCCCGCCTCCCTGACACAGGCAGGAGGCGGAGCAAGTAGACACCTCCCCCGCGCGCTACTGGATAAGCACACTGGCTCCCGCCCCATTCGTGCGTCAATCTGCGCAGGAGCCCCGCCCCTCCTGGCTTCTACGTGCGTCAGCGGGCTACTTCTCCAGGCGCGGCTCCGCCCCAGGATGGCGTCACGGCTGTATCTGCATGTGAGGCCCCGCCTCACTCTTTGCAGGACGTCACCGCGGACTGCAGGGGCCTGAGCCGCTGCTGCCGCCGCCGCTGCCCCTGTCGCGCAGCCCCACATCAACGCAGGGGGCCCCGGCACCACCGCCACCAAAAAGTCGCTGCCGCTAGGGTCACGACCGCATCGGTGCAGGGCAAGGTGAGTTGCGGGGCGGCCTGGGTCGCCGCCTCTCCGAACACCTACATAACCTTCATTTGACTGATGGGCTTGCGCGAGTAGGGGACGAGGTTGGCTAGGGTTAAATCGGGGAAGGATGCGGCGGTCACAGCCCTAGTATGGGTAGGGCCCTGGCTCCCCCTAACTGCCCGCTCCTCACCCCCACCCCCCCACCCCTGGCCTCTGCGGCGGAGGGGGAGGGGAGGCTAGTGCCTTGCGGGAAGCTGTGCGCGCGGGAGGCTCTGTGCGTGCGCGTGCGTGTGGTGTGAACACGCGTGTGCGCGCCCGCCTGTGCCAGCGGATCTGTGTGCATACCCTTTTGCTTATGTACCGGGGTATGCTTGTGTGACCCTGTGGGTGTCCCGACCCCGGAGAGTCCATGCCGCACGCGGGTGGAAGGAGACGCATGGACTGTGCGTGTGCGTGCACGGGAATGCGTGTCCGCGTGGGTGTCGTGTACACGCCTGCATAGGTGGAGGCGGCTTTGAGCACGGGTGGGTTTGTACATTTGCATATGTGTGTTGGTGTGCGCACAAGTGTTTGTGTCTCTTTCCTGTGCACCGAGTGTATTCGACTCTGATGTGCACACGCGTGAACGGGTGTGTTCCTACTGCGTGCACGTTAGCGTGTGCACGCCCCGCCCCTATCACACGACCAGCTGTCTCAGCCCGATCTTTCCCTGCTTGCGAGCTGCGACGCACATCCCCGCGGGAACGTACACGCGTGTGCACTTGCGTCCGTTCTGAGCAACATAAATGATTGATGGGGGGCGGGGCCGGCCGCAGCTGCCCCTACCTGCTCAGCCTTAGAGTGTAGAATTACAGACCGACCTGGGGGGAAAGGCGTGCTGGAGGGGTTTACAGGGGTGTCCCCATCCCCATCTCTCTGAGCTCCTCCCTTGACACTTCCGGCCTTTCAAGGTCATGGCCCACCCTTTGCCGTGAGCCCCACCATTGGTACTGGGGCTCCTGACCAGATGAGGGTAATCTCTATAAACACTAGTCCCTCTCAAGAGCTCTGGAGTTCTCTTCACCCTGTGCCTGGGACTTGGGCAGTTGGGGTCTGGAATGGGACTCCTCGGGCTTACCTACACCTTGCACACCCAGATGGCATCCGCCACAGACTCACGCTATGGGCAGAAGGAGTCCTCGGACCAGAACTTTGACTACATGTTCAAGATCCTCATCATTGGCAACAGCAGCGTGGGCAAGACCTCATTCCTATTCCGCTATGCAGACGACTCCTTCACGCCTGCTTTCGTCAGCACTGTGGGCATCGACTTCAAGGTCAAGACCATCTACCGCAACGACAAGAGGATCAAGCTGCAGATCTGGGTGGGTCCAGCTGGAGAGCTCCTGTCTCTTACCAGTTTACCTTTCCAGAAAAGCAGCCCCTGCTTTGCCTCTTCCCTGTCTCAATTCATTCATTCACACCCTGGGCATTTATTGGGTGCCTACTGTGTATCAGGGGCTAGAAGCCCAGAAGACAGTAACCTATTCTCCAATGGGTGCCTCATCACTGCTCTCCAGGAGTGAGGAAGGAGCCAAGGCTGGGTCCCCTCCTCTGCCTGCTGTTATGGAGAGCATCACTTAGCTCGGTACCTCAGTTTCCCCCTTTATGTTCTTTCTTGTGAGTCTTCATGAGGTTTCATCAGGATCTTGGCCCCAACCTCATCCTCTGGGACAGGAGCAAGCACCTTCTGTAGGGTCTACTGGCCACCTCCCTTAACCCCATGGAGGCCTGAAGGAACCTGTTAAATCCCAAGCTGGAACTGTCCCTTCTGTGCTGTGTTCCCATGGCTCCAACTTCACCCGTCCCCTGGCCTGGGAGACCTTGCCTGGTCTGTCTCCTTCTACCTACACTTCCTCACTGTTTCTCAGATGCACCCGGCACAGACCCACTCCAGCGCCTTGGCCCCTGCTGTGCCCTTGGCCTGGATTCTTTCCCCAAATCTCCACATGGTTCCCTCCTCACTCCCTTCAGCTTCTAAAATCATACCCTCACCCACTGCCCGGCCATCTCTGTCCAACTTTCTTTTTCTCCTCTGTCTACATCACCCTCTGATACGGGATACATTTTCTTCCTTTTTACGTGTTTATCTTCTGTTTTCTGTACTGGGTAGTTGGTTCCACGAGGCAGTGATTCTTGTCCATTTTGTTAACAGCTGTGTCCCCGGTGCCCAGCACGGGGTGTGGCACACACAGGTGAATGCACGGGTATGTTGAATGAATGACGGAATGATTCTGTAGGTACCTGCCTCAAGAGGGTGGTTGAACCCCATGTTCTCCATGTAGGTGACCAGTCAGCTCCGTGTAGGAGCAGTCAGCTGCTCCTCTCCAGTTCTCACCGGGGCTGGACTGGACAATTTCAGAGTTGGTTTCCACTCTTAGTTGTTCACGTGTGGGGCCTCTCTGACCCCCGTCTTTTCTTCCTCCCAGGACACAGCAGGGCAAGAACGGTACAGGACCATCACCACTGCCTACTACCGGGGAGCCATGGGTTTTATCCTCATGTATGACATTACCAATGAAGAGTCCTTCAACGCCGTGCAGGACTGGTGAGCACAGCCTCACGCCCTCCCAGACGGTCTTTGGAGCTGGATTCTGACCTGCTCTGTAATAAAAACATGGTGGCACTGGCTCCAACTAAGGGGAATAAAGGAGCTCGTTGTAAATATATAGGTTAAGAAGAAAAAAAAATCAGGGAAGGGGCAGAAAATATAAGGTCAGTTTGTATTGGATGAAAGGACAGAAACGTTTACATTTCTGCCCAAAGTAATGATACATTTTAGGGAAATTTCTGAATTAGCAGAGGGAGAAGGTCTTGTGTCTGGGGGTGGGGCCCTGGGAAGGGCAGGCAAACCTGCGCGAAAGGGATTTTTGAAGATCAGGGAGCTGTGGGACCGCGTTCCTGGCAGGACAGAGGCCAGGAGGAAGGACCAAGCCTGCCAAGTTCAAGCAATAATCGGGAGGTGGGGGGCTAGAGGGTGGCGAGGGAGGGGGAGACAGAGGTCAGTGGAGCTTGAATCTTCCCAGGCCTAACCCACTCATCGCTGCTTCCCCCAGGTCGACCCAGATCAAGACGTACTCATGGGACAATGCCCAGGTGCTGCTAGTGGGGAACAAGTGCGACATGGAGGACGAGCGGGTGGTATCATCCGAGCGTGGCCGACAGTTGGCTGACCACCTCGGTGAGTGCCTAGCGGGGCTGCACACCAACAGGCTACGAAAGGGACCCTGAGGCCCTGTAAGGGGAGGGGACACCCCTAAGACCTCCTAGCAAAGTCAGGACAGGGCCTGGATTTGAATCCAGCCAATTCACACTTTCTGCAAATGGCCTGGAGCCAGGAGCTGGATCCTGAAGGATGCATAGGAGTTCGCTGTGCAGTTAAGTTACTGACTCACTCTGACACCCTCACTGCCAGCCTCGTGTTGGTTTGCTAGGCCCAAGAGGCCTCATTTTGCGGGGTGGAGGGAGAGACCCGGGCTGGGGCAATGCACTGATGGGGGCGGCGAGCTGCTCTGCCTGGTGGAGGTAAGACCTGGAGGAAGGTGCTAGATCTGGAGTTCAGGCACAGGGTGGTCTCTCAGACAAAGGAAACTGTAGGTAAAGGCCGGAGCTGGGGAAGATCCTGGGTGCTCTGGCAAGTAATTTTCTATGGCTGGAATACAAGGGACACTTGGGGGAAACCTGGCTGATCACGCAGGGCCTGAACGATACGGCAAAGATCTGGGACTCCTGTGAGGGCGACAGGGAGCCACAGGGTGTGTAAGCAAGGGAGGGCCCAGGTGGTTGGGAGTTTCAGATGCTGCCAGGGGCCAGTGCACAAGTTACAGCTGGTGGCAGGAGCAAGGAAATAGGTCGGGGGGGGGGGTGCCTGGAGACGACAAGGGGACAGTTTTAGAGCAAAGGAAAGAGTATGAGAAACAGGGCTGAGCAGCCTCCCTGCAGGACTTGTTGGCGCTTCTAACAAGTGGTCAGCACCAGGAATCTCCAGATGTTCCCTGCCCTCTGAGAAGCGTCTCTGGGATGGGGTGGGGGTGGGGCCGGGGTCCTCACCCCTCCCCTCCCCACCCACAGGCTTTGAGTTCTTTGAGGCAAGCGCCAAGGACAACATTAATGTCAAGCAGACCTTTGAGCGCCTGGTGGATGTCATCTGTGAGAAGATGTCCGAGTCTCTGGACACGGCCGACCCCGCAGTCACAGGCGCCAAGCAGGGCCCACAGCTCACGGACCAGCAGGCGCCCCCACACCAGGACTGCGCCTGCTGAGAGCTGCCCTTGCCCCCTCCCGGCCCCACCCCTGCCCACCCCCTGGGCCCGATCCAGCCCCGCACCGGCCCAGGGCGTGAGACCCCCACCCCCAACTTAGCCCCTCACCCTTATTTATTATCGTAGTTATTTATTTATTTATTTATTGGAGAGGTCCCCCAGGGGCTCAGGCTCCCTGCCCACCCCCTCCCCCTCCCGCCCTGTACATACAGCCCTGTCCCCACTCTGCCGTGGCGTGTCGTGGCCCTGTGAACTCACCGCTCCCCCTCCTCTCAAGACCCCACCTTTTTTAAAAATTCACCCCTATCAACAGTTACCAGTTTTGCAGAGGGGGCCCGATGACCCCCCCCCAGGGCAGGCTGATTGGGTGAGGGGACGTAGTCAGGTCAGCAAGCCTGTCAGCTGTGACTTGGTGGGCCAAGGCCACTGTGGGGGGGATCTCAGCATGGACCACGGGGTGGACCAGAGCCAGGTAACGGCCTGCCTGGCTCCTCACCCCCTACGTTTTACCCTTATTTGGAGGTGAGGGCTGCTGTGGGTACTCGCCACCCTGGGACTCCCCCACAACACCAGACCTGTTCTGATGTCATGAGTGTCAAACCTGCCCCCCAAATCCCCAGGAGATGTCATGACAACACTACACACACCCAATAAAGCGAATGGATGATGCTGTGTCCCTATGAGTGCCAGCCTGCCACGGTGGCCTTGGTCACCCACAGGAATTGCAATGATGAGAGAATTTAATAGAATTTCTACAGTCTGTGACCTGAGTATGAGACAGAGGCCACCAGGCCTTGCCTTAGGCTCCGGATTCTGGGGGCTAACTCCAGGCTGTGTCCCCGCCTTGTGCCCAACGCCCAGCTCATAACCGTGTTGAGGGGCTGGGGCTTGGGACTGCCTGGCTTGGGCCACGTGCTGCAGATGGGAACACGTGTGTCACTGGTTCACGGAGGGCCTGTGGTGAGAGGGGCTCCCGGATGACCATCTTCACGGTTGTCTTCCAGATGGGGAAACAGGTCTTATACTGGGCTTGGAAGAGGCAGCCCAGCCAGATGCCCAGGGGTTGGGGAGGGGCCGGGACCAGGCCTGTTGTGCTCAGAGTCAGTCTCGCCCTGTCTGGCACCCAGCTGGGAGGGCTGGGGCAGCTCAGTCTGCACAGTGCCCAGGGCCACACAGCCAGGAGTGGATGGCCCCGGATCTGTCCGTGCAAGAGGCGTCTGGTCACACAGCCCGTCCACCCCTGTGGACTCCTCTTCACCCAAGCGAGTCCTCACCCACCTGTCTTCTCGCTAGGCTCAGTCTTGTGGGACAGACACAGCAGGAACCCGGCCAAGGTCATCCAACAGCAGAGAGGCTGGGTGTTCACCCTGCTGGGGATCAGCTCCGCGCCCACCTGCTGTGCTTGGCAGATTATCACAGGCCCAGGAGGACCTCACCCTAGAGCACAGCGGAACTGCCACTTGGAGTTTACACATGTGGCCCCTGAGGAGCCCCCTGGGTGTCTGGTCCGCCCACTGAGCTCACCCTGTACTTCAGGTAGGAGAGGTACGTGTCCCAGCCCAGCGTCAGGCCGTTGATGTAGGTGACTCGGAACTGCGGGGGCACGAAGAGGAAGTTCACCAGCTGGGCTGCCGGCCAAACGCACCAGTCGGCCTGCGGGGAGGGGTGGGAGTGTGGTGAGGGGTGGGGCCTTGGCACAGGGGTGGAGGTGGGGGGCTGCGAAGGGCAGGGCAAGGGAATGAAGGGGTGGGCAGGGCCCACCTTGTAGAATTCCCAGAACTTGTCCCGCAGCTCCTGGCAGCTCTCATCCAGGGTTTGGCCCTCCAGGCAGCCCAGGCCTGGGAAGGAGACCAAGAAATTAAGAGTGTCAGAGGCTGGGGAGTACCGGTGATGGAGCAGATGGGGCAGGGACAGTGGTGTCCCAGGCAGACAGACCAAGAAATTTAAAAGCTTTGAGGTGGGAAGGGCCACACACAGCAGAATGGCTGGTGTGGAGGAACACAGCAGAACAAGTTGGTTCCAGTGAGGGAGAGGTCAGAAATAAACACACACTCCCTTAGGGGCACTTGGATGGTTTAGTAGTTTAAGCAACTGGTCCTTGGTTTTTGGCTCAGGTCATGATCTCAGGGTCCTGGGACTGAGCCCAAGTTGGGCTCTGCAATGGGCATGGAGCCTGTTTAGGATTCTCTCTCTCCTTCTCCCTTTTGCCCCTGCCACTTCCCTTACTCTAAAAACAAACAAACAAACAGACAAACAGACACACAGGCACCCCAAGGTAGATGCACCCTTCCTGAGGCTGAGGCTGTTTTATTTCCTTTCTTTCACAAAGGAGGAAACTAAGCTCAAGAGGGCGGGGCTGACACTCTTCTCAGAGCCAAGGGCTGGATGATTATACCCCATCAACCCTAGCCTCAGCAACTCTTCTTTCAGCCTCAGGGCCTTTGCATGGGCCATTCTTCATGCCTGCTGGCACCTTCTTCAAGTCTCAGCGGAGTGGCCTCTCCTCTGGGCAGTCCTCCCAACCACTGCCCAGGGCAGCCCCACCCAACACCGCTTCATCCCTCCTACACAAAGTACTGCTGTCCCACTCTGCCGTTCATACCTGCCCCCCGTGGGTCTGTCCTGGCGCTACTGTGACCCAGCACCCAGTCCAGAGCCACACACAGAAGAGGCCCATCAGAAACGCCAACTCAGCACCCCTCTTAACACAAAGCTGGCTCTGCCCCTCCTGACATGGGGGGGGGGGCAGAGCCCAAGCTCACAAGGCTCCTTACCCAAGAAGTACCAGACGCCTAGCATGGGAGAGGCCACCAGCTGGTCGATGAGGACCTTCCTGAGGACGTTTGGGAGGCCACGGAGGCCAGACGCTGGGAGCAAGTGGTCCAGCCAGAGGTACCAGTAGTGCAGGAAGGGACCCATACTGCAGCCCACTGCAAACATGCTCGCTGAGAGCAGTTCAAGAGTCAGGCCAGGCCAGCAAGTCCCCAGTCCATGGTACCCTCCCTCCCTGATAAACCTGAAGCCCTCCCCGAGCCCACCTGTAAGTTCTTCCATTACAAGCCCCACTGCCAGGCACCGTTCCAGTGGCTCCTCTCCCGTTTTCTCTCCTCATCCCCTTCACTACCCTGAGAGCGGGTTCTACCACTGCTCTGCTTTCCGGAGGAGGAAACAGGCATAACAGGTTGGGAAGTGTGGGGCCAAGGCACAATCCGAGGCTGGCTGGGTCCAGACGCTGAGCCCTTGACTATCCTTGGTGTAGTTTCCAGTGCTCAGTGTTTGGTCTCAGTGTTGGAGTAAGGGAAGCGGACGAGGGGGTGAGCGGAAACTGGGGCCGGGAGGGGACAGGGACCAGGAAGTAGGAGATGGAGACCTGAGGTGGGGAGCGGACTGAGACCCCGGGGTGAGGAGGAGGGACGGAGACCCGAGCGTGGGCTATGAGGGTCTTGGATGCACACCATGGTCAAGGGTCCCGCCGGGAATTGAGGCCACAGGTCAGGGGTCTCCGATTCTGAGATTGGGCTCATAGGTCCCCCGGGGTCAAGGGCCAGTGGCTCCAGACTTGCTCACCTGAGCGCCGGGGGTTGAACTTCTGGCCAGGCCGGGCGCGGACCTCCCAGGATTGGCGCACACCGTCCCCGACCGCCATGAGAACACCACAGCCCAGCGTGTTGGTGACGAGCAGCGCACGGCCTTGGAACAGGGGCTGCCCCACGGCCCGCAGGGCGCGCAGCCAGCGCCAGCCGCCGGAAGCCATAGCCCACCGAGCCGCAGGACCCCGCACCGGGGATGCCCTCCCGGCGCTGACCAATCGCACGCGGTCTTCGCGGTCTGCACGCCCGCTCCAGCCCTCGCCAGCCGATCGCTGACCGCTCGGCGCTCCACTTTGCCGGGCTCGAGACGTAGTAGCCAATAAAAGGCCGGCATCCCATTCCCAGGCCAATCGCTGAACGAGGCCAAACGCTGCCTTCCCCACTTGCGGGCCAATCGCAAATAAGCGTCTCACCCCAGCGCACGGATCATGGCCGCCTCGCCACCTTGTTTCCCCGCCCCTTTCCGCGCCAGCCTATGGACAAGCGCCGCCGGACTCTAACCAACCAGCCCGATACTGCACTGACCAATCGCAGGCTAGTCTTACGCCAGCGGAGGCCTGTTGTCCCGCCTCCCCTGTGGAGGTGGCCAATCTTGCTCCCTCCAGATTCTCCGATTCTTCCGGAATTCTAGAGAAGGGATCTTAGCTGGGGCCTTGGCGGCTCGACCTGGGCGGAAGTCTAATCTCGCAAAGATTCACGGAAGTCGGAGCGGGTTATGCGTTGGCTGCGCCCGCGGCCCCGTAGGATCGGACCCAACCGTTGACCTTTAGCTGGGTATCTGACCTCGGTTCCAAAATAGTAATAGTTAAAACGCTAGGCGGTGATCTGGGCACGTTGCGTGCATTAACTTACCCCACAGGCACCTCTGCAAACAGCTATATCCCTACTTTACCTCCTGTGTTCCTGTAGCGGAAAATAGGAGTTTCCATGGAAACCTATGCGTTATTTACGGGGAACGAGGGTGTTGCAAACTGCGGCCAGAGGTCCAAATCCCGTTGCTGTTCCTGTGAGGTTCAAGAGGTAAAAATGTTTCTTAAATTTTTTAAATGTGTGAAATAGTATAAAGTTTCTGGACATGAGAGAATCCGTTTTGAATCCCCAGTTTCCTTTACAACGAATGAGCTCATGGACTGGCCAGAAGCAGCAATAATTTTACAAGCAGTTGCTCATAAAATTTCAACAGAGCAATTGGCATTGGGATCATATGGAGAAGTAAAGCTAATAATATCAGGGACAGTTTCATTTGATAGCACCAATAAAATTATAATAACCAGAAGTGACTCAGCTGGTCAGTGATGTGGGAAACAAAGGCAAAAGAAAATTTAATATCCTTACTACCTACAGCCCGCTGACAAGTCCTTGAAACGGGCAAAGTGACATTCCTCTAGGGACTCAGCTGCCTTGATGATAATACTTTGCTCAGGGCAAAAGGCAATCTTAACCTGACCCCCAGGATCCTGTAAGTCTACTTTAACATAAAAATTCCTTCGGAAACTTCCTTTATCTCTACCCCCCCAAGATACATGTTGGCAATCATCCCCCAAGCATATGACCCATCGATATGCATCGGAAGGTTCTCATGACTCAGGTTTTACTAGAGGGTAATAAATGACCTTTTCCCAACAAGAGCTAGCCCCTTGGAGGTCCTGGAAACCTTGCTTCCAGTTTGCTTAGAGAATTATGCTCTCCCTAACCCCCTCCCAACCTGAAAGTATGTAACTGGCCACTCCTTATGACCACAGTGCCGCTCCTTCTGCCCTGGAGTGCTGTCCCCTTCCTGTAATAAAACCACCTTTTTGCACCAAAGATGTCTCAAGAATTTTTTATTGACCGTCCGCTTCGAACCCTAACATCTTTCCAACTTCAGTCAGCATCAAATGAGTAGAATTTCTTTCTTCTTTATCTAAATCAGGTAATTACCCCTTCCTTCTTTCTCATAACCCTTTCCTTCCATGAAGGAGACACTTTCCTGGTTATTCTGGAATCTGGGCTCCCAAATTGTAATTATGAGCCCCCCAAAGAAACATTTGCTCCTTTTCAGTTTTGTCTCCTTTATTTAGTTGACAAAAGGTTGGGGGGGAATGGAATAATATTCTATGACATGGAAATTATATGAAAATCAAATTTTTAAACCATAAATAAAGCTATAATTTGAACAGAGCCTTGCCCATTTGTTTCTGTATTGTCTCCTCTCTCCCTACAGTGAGTGATTGCAACAAAGACCGCATGGTCTGTAACTAAACTATTTACTATATGCTGGCTCAGTTGGCAGAATGGGTGGCGCTTGATCTTGGGGTTGTGAGTACGAGCCCCCTGTTGGGTGTGGAGATTACTTAAGAATAAAATCCTAAATTGGGGGGGCGCCTGGGTGGCTCAGCGGGTTAAAGCCTCTGCCTTCGGCTCGGGTCATGATCCCAGGGTCCTGGGATCAAGCCCCACATCGGGCTCTCTGCTCCGCGGTGAGTCTTCTTCCTCCTCTCTCTCTGCCTGCCTCTCTGCCTACTTGTGATTTCTGTCTGTCAATTAAATAAATAAAATCTTAAAAAAAAAATCCTAAGTGGGGGGGCACCTGGGTGGCTCTGGGTTAGACCTCTGCCTTTGGCTTAGGTCATGATCTTAGGGTCCTGGTATGGAGGACCGAGTGGGGCTCTCTGCTGAGCAGGGAGCCTGCTTCCCCCTGTATCGCTGCCTGCCTCTCTGCCTACTTGTGATCTCTCTCTCTCTCCATCAAATAAATTAATAAAATCTTAAAAAAAAAATAAAAAGGAGTACATCAGGAAGAAGGGACTTTGGTATCTGGACCTGTGGTATTTAGTGTCTCTCTCTCTTTTTTTTTTTTTTTTAAAGATTTTATTTATTTGTCAGAGAGAGAGAGCAAGAACGAGCATAGGCAGAGTGGCAGGCAGAGTCAGAGGGAGAAGCAGGCTCCCTGCAGAGCAAGGAGCCCGATGTGGGACTCGATCCCAGGACGCTGGGATCATGACCTGAGCCGAAGGCAGCTGCTTAACCAACTGAGCCACCCAGGCGTCCCTTTAGTGTCTCTTTTGAAGGTGGTCAAGATAGGCCACCCCAAAATACGCCGCTCTGGCGGATTGATTCTTTTGAAACACAGCAACATGCACAAAGGATATACTGAGCTGCTTTTCCCTTCCTAAGACCAGGAGATAAAATTCCCCAAGTGGAAGGTGCTGCCCCTGTACCAGGAGAAAGAAACACTGTTATTACCAGAGGGGAAGCTGAGGCTGAAGGCATCCGTCCAAACAGACCTTGGTGTTTTTTTTTTTTTTAAGATTTTATTTATTTGACAGAGAGATTAGAAGGCAGGCAGAGAGAGAAGGGGAAACAGGCTCGCCGCTGACCAGAGAGCCAGATGTGGGGCTCCATCCCAGGACCCTAAGAATCACAACCAGAGCTAAAGACAGAGGCTTAACCCACTGCACCACCCAGGCGCCCCAAACAGACCTTATTAAAATAATTGATCTTCCTGTAGTCTCTGCACACCCTTCAGTTGTTTTTCCATCCTTGTCTCCCTCTGTTGAACCTAGTAGGTAAATCACCGAGGCCCAGTTACTTCTTGGATCTTCTTTTTTTCTTGTAAAGTTTCCCCCGGTTTGGTAATGAGATGGGATCGCATTGGCTGGGGCTCTGTTGGCTCTGGGATCTGCAGCTGACAGGTCCTGGGGCCTGATGAAGCCCACAGGTAAGGTAAGAATTTTTGCCTCGTTTGCTTTCTGGATCTCTGTTGGGAGAGATTGGTAAAAATTTCTTTGTCCATCCCCTCTGGGTTTAGATGGGCAAGAGACAAGCATTTGTAAGGATTAGTTCTTTGGAAACTTTGTGACTCTTGTAAATTTGGTTTTGGGTACCCACTTGTTGGTCCCCGCCTCCAGGGACAGCTATTGCTTTCTGTATGAGTCTCCTTCTTCTTCTTCTTTTTTTTTTTTAATTTTTTTAAAAGATTTTATTTGTTTATTTGACAGACAGAGATCACAAGTAGGCAGAGAGGCAGGCAGAGGTGGGGAAGGGGAGCAGGCTCCCTGCTGAGCAGAGAGCCCGATGCGGGGCTCCATTCCAGGACCCTGAGATCATGACCTGAGCTGAAGGCAGAGGCTTTAACCCACCGAGCCACCCAGGCGCCCCTGTTATGAGTCTCCTTTTGTGTGCTGAAAGCTTGGCTTGGCTTTCTGCATGCTGCAGGGGACCAGACATCAGGTTAGGAGCCCTGGGAATATGTCGATGAGCAGACAGGTATGTGAGTTGTACTCCACTGTGGCTAGGGTCATTGTCAGCTCTCTAGAGAATTGTCTGTCTGTCTGTGTTTTGGCTGTCTTTGGGAGTGGCTCTGGATCTTGGGAAGAATGCATCTTTTGTACGCTCTTGGAGGCATCTCTTGTGTCCCTGGTTGGATCATAAAAGGCTTTAGTTTGGGTTTGGGTTCTGAATCACTTGGAATAGGTATACTTCTGGTTTAAAAAAAAATAAATAAATAAAAAGGAGGGGCACCTGGGTGGCTCAGTGGGTTAAAACCTCTGCCTTCTGCTGGGGGCATGATCCCGGGGTGCTGGGATCGAGCCCCGCCTTGGGCTCTCTGCTCAGCAGGGAGCCTGCTTACCTTCCTCTCTCTCTCTCTCTGCCTGCCTCTCTGCCTGCCTCTCTGCCTGCTTGTGATCTCTGTCTATCAAATAAATAAATAAAATCTTAAAAAAAAAAAAAAGGAGTTCAGTAGTGCCAGAAAACTTAGTTTGTTTGAGCTGAAACCTGATAAGATATTTGAAAGGACTTTTTAAATTCTTTTTTTTTTTTAAGATTTTATTTATTTATTTGAGAGAGAGAGAGAGAACTTGAGCAGGGGGGAAGAGTAGAGGGAGAGAGAGAGGGAGAAGCAGATTCCCCGCTGAGCAGGAAGGCTTGATTCCAGAACACTGGGATCATGACCTGAGCTAAATGCAGACGAATACCCAACTGAGCTACCCAGGTACCCCAGGACTCTTTTTATTCTTACAGGAACTCTGTAGACAGAAATCGGCCTAATTGGAGGCTAATGTTCCCAGGCTGACAGGAACTATTTCCAAAGCCTTCTCTCCAAAGCTAAAAGGAACTACCTAGTCAGAGGGCTATTTGGGAACAGACTAGCATGTGAAATCTCTTAAAAGTCTTCTTTGAAAATATTAGTAACTTGTTCCATCTGCCAGAAACATAGTTTCAATTCAACTACTTTTTAAAAATTTTTAAAATTTATTTTAAAAAATTTATAAGGATTTTTTTTTTAAGTAATCTTTTCACCCAGCGTGGGACTCCAGCTTACAACCCAGAGACCAAGAGTCGCATGCTTTACCAACTGAGCCAGCCAGGTACCCCTAATTTAATTTTTTTTAATGTAAGCTCAATGCCCAACATGGGGCCTGAACTCATGGCCCAGAGATCAAGAGCCCCTCATGACTGAGCTACCCAGGGCCTCCTCAGCTATTTTTTTTTAAAGATTAAAAAATAATTTAAAAAAAAATTTTTTTAAGTAATCCCTATACCCAACATGGGGCGTGAACTCATGACCCCGAGTTGGACTCACACAGTCTTCCAACTGAGCCAGCCAGACGCCCCTCAACTCTATTTTTTTAAACATGTGAGTATTGTGTTCTTGTACCTGTCTCATGGCCTAAAATTTAAAAATAAGGGCTATAAGATCTGTGATTGTATGTGTCTCTCATGTTTATGTAATATTTTTCTACCTCCAGAAGCTATTGCTAAAAAGTCATTGTCAAGAGCTCTAAATATTTAATTGACTTATTAAAAAAGTGCTTACATAAGATTAGTCACATTATCTCTCTGTTTAAGATTATAAAACTATAAATTCAACCCTAAGAACAAAATCTATGTTAAAAGTGAATTGTTTGGGTGCCTGGGTGGCTCAGTTGGTTAAGCCTCTGCCTTCGGCTAAAGTCATGATTCCAGGGTCTTGGGATCGAGCCCTGCATCAGGCTCTCTGCTCAGCGGGGAGCCTGCTTCCCCCTCTCTCTCTGTCTGCCTCTCTGCCTATTTATGATCTCTCTCTGTCAAATAAATAAATCAAATCTTTAAAAAAAATGAGTGGGGGGGAGGTGCTTGGGTGGCTCAGTGGGTTAAAGCCTCTGCCTTTGGCTCAGGTCATGATCCCAGGGTCCTGGGATGGAGCCCCAAATTGGGCTTTCTGCTCCGCAGGGAGCCTGCTTCCCCCCCCCTCCTCCGCCTGCCTCTCAGCCTACTTGTGGTCTCTGTCAAATAAATAAATAAATCTTAAAAAAAAAAAAAGCTCAAAAAATCCTTTGAGAAACTTGGAACCTTGAAGTTTGGCTAAGTTAGATGATGGATAATTGTTGAATATCTAGATCCTTTCCAAATAAGATAAAATGCTGAAACATACTTACTAAAAATGAGTTCAAGTTTGTCTCCTTTGGCTTCTTGATTTTTACAGATGGACTAAAAGATACTTGGTTAGTTTGTGAACGTGTCCTTTGGCACATTGAAATATTGTTTTTTCTTTTTTGAAAAACAATTTTTTAAGATCTTATTTATTTATTTGAGAGAGAGGAGAGAGCATGAGCCGGAGGGGGTTGGGGGGGGGTGCTGGGAGGGGCAGAGGGAGAGGGAGAAGCAGACTCCCCGCTGACCAGGGAGATGCAGGGCTCGATCCCAGGACCCCGGGATCATGACCTGAACTGAAGGCAGATGCTTAACTTACTGAGCCACCCAGGAGCCCCTGACACATTGAAATATTGCACTGTAAGAAAGCATATGCCTTCAGAAATGACAAAACTGTGGACTCAAAGATTTGCTGACCTAGGGCGGAATGTGGGCATGTCTGCAGTTTACAACTGCCGGCTTCCTGGTTTTACTGGAAATAAGTGTTATATATTCGAATCAATATAAGAAAATGAAACTATTATTACTAATCAGGGTACAGGAAAAAAAAAACATAAAATATGCAAGGAAAATAGGGTGTGTTTTGGTAGGAAATGAAGGAAATATGAAGGCTGGAAGGAGAGTAATTTTGTCTTAACTTAAGACTGGTTCAGGGGCGCCTGGGTGGCTCAGTGGGTTAAGCCTCTGCCTTCAGCCCAGGTCATGATCCCAGGGTCCTGGGATCGAGCCCCGCATCGGGCTCTCTGCTCGGTGCAGAGCCTGCTTCTCTCTCTCTCTCTCTCTGCCTGCCTCTCTGCCTACTTGCGTTCTCTGTCAAATAAATAAATAAAATCTTAAAAAAAAAAAAAAGACTGGTTCAAAATAAGAATGAGGAAAACAAAGGACCAAAATCTAAGGCGGTAGAGAAAGTTGGAGAGGGAGAAAGAGAGAGAGAAAATTGTATCTTGTGCGAGCAAGGTTGTGCAAATCACATGGATTTATTATAAGGGTTTTAACAATGAGCTTCAATATCAGTGTAACTGTGCAGACTAGAATTCGATCTGCTTTCTCTGTTAAAAGAACGACCTTATCTTGGATTATGGTCAAAGGCTTTTCTTTACCTGTTGAGTGATTCACGGGGAAAACAAAGATTCTCTATGTTTTACCAAAATGCTGTTGCTTGGAGGTCTTTGATTACTTAGGAAAACGGAGTCTCCTCAATATTAAAAGAGCTAAGCCTTCCCCTGACCCCCAACTGTAGAACTTACTGTTTTTGTCTTTAAAACCTTTTGTTGTCACTTTGGTATTATATAAGTAACAGATTAGGGGCACCTGGGTGGCTCAGTCGATTAAGAATCTGACTTCTGCTCAGGTTGTCATGATCCCAGGGTCCTGGGATCGAGCCCCACCTCCTGCTCCCTGCTCAGCTGGGCATCTGCTCCTCTCTCCCTCTGCCCCTCCCCCTGCTCAAGCTCTCTCTCTCTCAAATAAATAAATAAAATAAAAAAATAAGTAATCCAGTATTGTTTTGTAATTGGGGCTTGAGCTCACAACCCTGAGACTGAGAGTCACATGTTTCACTGACTGGGTCAGCCCGGCTCCTGCCCTCCTATCTATCTATCTATCTATCTATCTATTGACAGACAGAGATCACAAGTAGGCAGAGAGGCAGGCGGGGGCGGGGGGGGGGATGCAGGCTCCCCGCTAAGCAGGGAGCCTGATGCGGGGCTCAATCCCAGGACCCTGGGATCATGATCTGAGCCGAAGGCAGAGACTTAACCTACTGAGCCCCCCAGGTGCCCCCTGCTCTCCTATTTAATCAAATGTTCAAACCATTGACATTTTCAACCAAGTTCCCCAAATCAAATTCTAAATTTTACCTTGCCTTCACTATGTATTGTCTTCTCCCATGGTTGAAATATTATTTTATTTTGTTTAATTAATTACTTATTTATGTAAGTAGGTTCCACACCCAACATGGGACTTGACTCACAACCCTGACATCAAGAGTCACACGCTCTACCAACTGAGCCAGCTAGGTGCCCCAGTGGCTGAAAATTTTTAGAATTGAAGCCATAAACTCTCTCTGCCCATATACTGTTCTGTAATTCAGAAAGGTCTTCTCACTGTGTGAGTGGGTCATCTTTTTCTACATCAGGAGGTGTGAGAGGCAGGAGTCTAGGATGGCCCCAAGGTTTCTACCGCAGGTGTGCACCCGCGTGCCCGCCTCCAGCGCGGGTAGATCTTGTCGGTATGATAGAATGTGAATGTGATAATAGGTGATATTCCAGGAAGGATTTTGCAGGCATAATTATCCTAATCAGTTTATCTAAAGGGAGTTTGGTTAATACCCTCACTGTCTGTGATACAGTTCTATCTGTCAGATTCCTAGAAGAGCCTTGACTGATTTGAGGCAAGAGTAGTTCCGTGTTTGGGGCACCTGGGTGGCTCAGTCATTAAGCGTCCGTCTTCAGCTCAGGTCATGATCCCAGAGTCCTGGGATGGAGCCCTGCATCAGATTCCCTGCTCAGCTGGGAGCCTGCTTCTCACTCTCCCACTCCCCCCTGCTTGTGTTCCCTCTCTCGCTGTCTCTCTCTCTCTCTCTCTGCGTCAAATAAATAAAATCTTAAGAAAGAGAAGAAGAATAGTGCCATGTCAATCATAATTCCAGTTATTCCTTAAAATGTTCCTTTAGCCAGGATCCCACTAAGTTAGTTTCCTCCGGTCAGTGACACTTTCTCCGTTTTCTCTTGTTGTTCATGACTTGGGCACTTTGGAGGAATACTGGTGAGATATCTTGTAGAATGTCGCTCAGTCTGGGTTGGGATGATATTTTCTCATGGTTGGGCTGGTGTTCTGGGTTTTTGGGGAGAGTCCTAAAGAGATGGAGTGTCTCCTTTTTTTTTTTTTTTTTTAAGATTTTATTTATTTATTTGAGAGAGAGAGAGAGAGCGTGTGCATGAGCAGGAAGAGCGGCCGGAAGAGGGAGAGGGAGAAGCAGGCTTCCTGATGCAGGGCTTGATCCCATGACCCTGAGATCATGACCTGAGCCGAAGGCAGAGGTTTAACCCACTGAACCACAAGGCATCCCCGGAGGGTGGTGGTATTTATTTATTTATTTATTTATTTATAGAAGATTTTATTTATTTATTTGACGGACAGAGATCACAAGTAGGCAGAGAAACAGGCAGAGAGATAGGAGGAAGCAGGCTCCCTGCTGAGCAAAGAGCCTAATGCGGGGCTCCATCCCAGGACCCTGGGATCATGACCTGAGCTGAAGGCAGAAGCTTTAACCCACTGAGCCACCCAGGAGGGTGGTATTTAAAATAGCAACTCAGGGGACACCTAGCTCGCTCTATTGGTGTGGAACTGCTCTTGATCTCCAGGCTGTGAATCGAGCCCCACATTGGGTGTGGAGATTATTGTGAAATAAAAACAAAGGGGCGTGTGGGTGGCTCAGTCAGCTAAAAGTGGTCTGCTCTTGACTCAGGTCATGATCCCAGGGTCCTGGGATCCAGTCCCATGTTGGGCTCCTTGCTCAGCGGGGAGCCTGTGTCTCCCTCTGCCCCTTCCCCCTGCTATTGCTCTGTCTCTCTCTCGCTCAAATAAAATCTAAAATAAAAATATTAAAAGGAACTTTTTAAAAGATTTTATTTATTTGACAGAGAGAAACAGCAAGAGAGGGAACACAGCAGGAAGGAGCTGGAGAGGGAGAAGCAGGCTCCGCCATGAGCAGGAAGCCCAGTGCGGGGCTCGATCCCATGACGCTGGAATCATGACCTGAGCCGAAGGCAGATGCTTAATGACTGAGCCATCCAAGTGCCCCCAAAATAAAAAATTTGAAAAACAAAATTAAAGTGGTGGCTTTGACCACTTTGGGGAGTTTACCCAGTTTTAGTGGGTATTTCCCATGTATTCATGACGTACGCATGTTATTAAATTTGTCTTTCTCTTGTTAATCTTTATTACAGGAGTCTCGCTGCAGAGCCTAGGATGGGGGCAGTGATGTTTCCTGCCCTGTACGGTAATCAATCACCCACTGGGCTCGTGCGCACTTGCAGTGTAGTTAATCTGAGTTGAGAGATGCTATAAAATACACAGCAGTTAAGACTTAGTATGAGAAAAAGACTTAGGAAGAAAAAAAGAATGAGGAGGCTCTCATTAAATTTTTTCGTATTGCCTAGGGGTTGAAATGATAATGTATCAGATTTGTATCAGGTTAAAGAAAATCTATTCCTTTTTGGGGGGAGGGGCAAAGATTTATTTATTTATTTGAGAGAGGGAGAGTGGTAGGAGGGGCAAAGGGAGAGAGAGAGAGAACTTCAAGCAGATTCCCTGCTGACCTGGGAGCCTGAAGCGGGACTCAATCTCATGACTTGCAGGTCACAACCCAAGCCAAAATCAAATTGGGCACTTAACCGGCTGTGCTACCGCAATAAAACCTATTATTAAAATTTGAAAAAAAGGGGCGCTTGGGTGGCTCAGTGGGTTAAGCCGCTGCTTTCGGCTCAGGTCATGATCTCAGGGTGCTGGGATCGAGTGCCGCATCGGGCTCTCTGCTCAGCAGGGAGCCTGCTTCCCTCTCTCTTTCTCTGCCCGCCTCTCCGTCTACTTGTGATTTCTCTCTGTCAAATAAATAAATAAAATCTTAAAAAAACCCAAATTTTGAAAAAAAAAAAAAAAGCTGGGAGTGAAGAAAGTGTTACCCCCACCCTTGCCCCCACTGCTTTGTGAAAAAGTGGATCAATTTTCTCTTTGCACCATCATTTCAAGATTTCTCATTTATAAATCTATCTGTTCTTTGAAACATTTGACCAGTTTTCCTCATTAGTCATGGGTTAAATAAAATCTTTGGCATGTAATCATTTTAGATCAGTGTAAGAATCATGATTTTTTTTTTAATAGTATCCCATAACATGCCCGATGTTCTCAGATGTCTCAGCCCCCATTCTAGCTTCAGATTTTGCTGCTCGCTTGTCTTTTGCACACTCTGTTCCTCTTTCCTGGAACACTGTGACACAGCCCCTACCACCAGGGAACACATTCTTTGAAACTCCCAGCCAAAATCCCCGGCTCCATTGTGGGGTCTGCAAAAGGGAGTAGTTAGGGTTGTTTGTTGAATTACTGAGTATGTCTTCTGCCTCATGAACTCCTAGTCACCCTTCAAAACCCCAACCCCTATGCTCCTATTCCCTAAGCAGAGCCTTTGCTCTTTCTCTGGGCTCCTCCAGGCCTGGTGCCTCCCTCTGGCCCATTTCTGCTCCCTGTGGGATGAGGAGTGTCTGTCTGCCTCTGCCTCCCCGAGAAAGGGGCCTTCTCAGGAGGGTCCCAGCAGCGTGTCGTGGTCCAGGGGGAATTTGTTAACTTATTAAATGAATCACAAAATCCAGAAGTGTTTATTAAACTCGTTTCAATGTAGCACCATTCTCAGTGGGGCAAGATGCTTGATCCTGGGGCAGGAGTCTGAGTCTGGGCTTTCATGGAATGTGTAGAAGTTATCTGGATGGTAGGCAGGGGCTGCTGAGAGTCAGGGACGGGACGAGCAGGGACAGGTGCGCTCCTGCTCTTCCTCCAGCAGGTCCCTCCCAGGGCACCAGCTGTCACTTGAAGCAGACTTCCCTCTGGGAGCTGGCCATAGGTTGGCAGATGTCTGGCTTCTCACCCTGGAGGAGAGGGCCATGAGCTGGGGGTCCTGAAAGCAGCCGCTGCCCACCCCTGCCCCCAGTGGATCCCTCCGTTCCCCTTCCGGCTTGCCTGGTACAGATGGCACACGAGGCTTAGGAGCTGACTTGGATTTTTCAGGGGTTTCTGCAGAAAGCAAGACAGGAAGTCACACAGTCTCCTTTGCTTCCCGCCCCCCATCAACCCACGCCTAGCTCAGAAGGGCGGCAAATGGCCCCATGGCTGGCCTTCTGCCAGAGGGCACACCCGTCATGCTGGTGCTGGCCCAGTGGCCAGAGCGAGGGCTGTAAGAACTCTTACCCCATTGACGACGACCCAGGGCACATACTCGTGGGGCGGCTGCAGGGCATCGGTAAGCTGGGCATTGACATGCAAAAGCTGCATGCCCCGGTCCCCCATTGCGCACTCCATGATGGTGTCCGGGGACACCTTTGGGGCATAGATCTGCAGGCACTGAGGGCAGACAAGGGTGCCTGGTGAGTGGGAGCATTGCCTCAGCTTCCTAGGCATTGTCTCCCCAGTGTTCCCTCCTCCAGCCCCCCCCCCTCCCCGGCTGCTGGGGCCAAGCTTGTACCTCCTGGGCAATAGGAGACAGTTGGGTCCACAGCATACACAGCACATGCTTAACACTTACTTGAGTGGACGCCCCCAAGGCAGGGGCTCAGGCTGCTCTTGCTTTTCAGAAGACCAGACTCAGAAGACCGCAGCCCCGGACCCCTTACAGGGTCTCATTTTCCTCAGAGCTTCCATCTGTGCTATTCCCTCCACCAGGAACGCCCTTCCACTTCCTTCCCCCAGAATCTTTCCAGTGCTTCCTCCTCCTCTGCCCACCTCTGGCCCCGCTATGACTCTGCAGGGCTGCTGGGGGTGTCCCAGGGTGAGCCTTTTGGGTGGTCCAGATGTTCCATGAATGAATAAGCTATTGGTGTCAATGAGTCACTCCACTGGGAGTTGTTTTTCATAACCCTCCAGAGAAGCAGGCGGGCCTGTCCTGCCATCCCCATACCCCAGGTGAGGATCATCATCTACGTCCCTGCATGTTTCTGTTCATCCAAGCCCGGCTCAGAGGCACCTCCTCCAGGAAGCCCTCCTTGATCTACTCATGCTTCCCAAAGATCTTTGTTCCCTTGCTTCAGAGATCGGAGGCTTCCAGAGGGAAGGCCATTTTCCTGGGGCTACAAAGAGAGTGGTGGTCAGGCCAGAACCTGAACCTGGGTCTGTCTGGGGACAGGGAAGATCAGGGTCTCCCAACCCAGGGCCAAGTGAGGGGTGCTGCTCACCGGTCTCAGATTTTTCTCTATGTCCTCCATTTCCTCCATGCAGACAATGGTCAGGAAGGCTATTTCCTTCTCCAGTTGGTCCCACAGGCAGGCCTGTAGGATAGCGGGTGGATAGGCAAGGGCAGAAAGCGGGCCCAGGGCAGCTCGAGACCGCTCTGGGAGTGATCACGGGTGTTCCCTAATGAAGTGGTGAATGAAGAGGTGATTGAAGACACAGAGGATGGGGCTGCTTCCAGTCCCTTTTTTTTTTTTTTTTTTAAGATTTTATTCATTTATTTAACACAGAGAGAGATCACAAGTAGGCAGAGAGGCAGGCACACAGAGAGAGAGGGAGAAGCAGGTTCCCCGCTGAGCAGAGAGCCCGACGTGGGGCTCGATCCCAGGACCCCGAGATCATGACCTGAGCCGAAGGCAGAGGCTTAACCCACTGAGCCACCTAGGTGCCCCTACTTCCAGTCCCTTCTGAGCCTGGCTTTAGCCTTTCTCAACAGTGGGCAGGCCCCCCAGCCTCCATGCCCCCACCGCTCAGGTTCCTGGGGGGCTGCTCACCTCCACCTTGTTGAGCTTGCATTCCTGCTCCCCGTGCTGGCAGGTGAACTCCCACCGGCCGCTGACATTCTGTTCCTGTAAGGCAGCTAGGTGAGTGCTGGCCAGCCCATCAGGTGCCCCCCCTCCCTGGCCTAGTGCCTCGGTTTCCCCAGTACCAACATACCTGGGCATTTCCATAGGGCACCAGTGTGACATTGAGGATCTCCATCACCATCAGCCAGGTCGGGAAAAGTTCTCGGACCAAGAAGGCCCGGCAGCCGGGGCACAGCGCCTCGTAGTAGAGGCTTACATTGACAGGAGGTGCTTGTGACTTCCTGAGGGGCACCGGCAGGCACAGGCCCCCAGCCTATGCAGGAGGAAGGGGTGTGAAGGGAGTTTAGCCCTGCTTGGTTCTCTGGCAACTACAAACAGTAGGTAGTCTATCTTGCACTCTTTCCAGACAAGGCCAGGTGGAATCCTGACTCTAAGATTTTATCGTATCCCTCAATCTTCCTTGATCTCAGTTTATCTGCAAAACGGATGTGACATAGACTTGGAAGCAGTAGGCATTTAATTTATGAACAGCTCTTGCTTTCCTTCAGTTGAGGTGAGACCCCTCGCCCCCCAGGTAAATGTATGCAGTAAGGACTCAACACATGCACATTTCTGGTCACTGCTCTCCGTCCTGCCTTCCCAAGGTGCTTACCACTGGAGACTAATGCATGCTCATTTGTTGCCACTTCATCCCCAGAGCCTTGGTCCTGACCTGAGCAAGGCCCTACATTTGCGCTGAGCCTTTATTTATTCTTCCTCTCAAGGGGCCCAGGTGAACCCCTCCCGAGCCCTGCTGCTGAGGCGGCGCCTAATATGTGCTGACTTCCGGTTGCAGCTGCGGGGCAGCAGGCAGCCAATGTCTATGCAGCCGAGAGCAAGTGGCTCAGCCTCCGGGGAATCTCTTTGCCGCGCCCCCCCCCCCCGCCCCCGCCCCGCACCAGAAACTTGTGAGCTCTTCCCTGGCCGAAAGGCACCCAGTAAGCAGCACCTAGAGGGTCTGTGCCACGGCCCGACTTCTCTGGGCTTCCCCTGGACTCCGAGAGGAGACTCCATTCCCGCCCCAGACGTACACAGCAGGAGCTCAATGCACCCCCGCGTGGGGCGGGTGTGGATGGGGTAGAGGACAGCTGAAAGTGTCAGACGCGAGATGGGGAAGTGAAACGACTCGGCGCGAGGCCACAGTGCTGGGGGGTTTTCAGTCCCGAGTGGGGCAGCCTCCCCCTCTCCGAACCGGTCTTTCCCGGCAAAACCTGGGGAGAGGGGAGGAGGCGCCGGTCCCGCAGCACCCGCTGCCTGGGCACCTGTCCCCCTGGCCCTCCCACCGCGTTGCCGTCCCTACCTTGCAGGCGGCCGCCCCCTCGGGGAGTGTCCCCAGCGGGGACGCCCGCGCCGCCGCGGGGACCTCTGGCAGTAGCAGCAGCAGCAAGAACAGGGGCGGCAGGACCGGCAGGAGTGGCGACGAGGCCATCACTGAGAGGCCGGGGTGCGGAGGCGGGAGCAGCGGCCCGGGAAGGAGCCGCCTTTAACCCGGCGGTGGCCCAGCCCCCGGGCCGGACCCGCCTCCCGGTGTCCACGCCCCTGGGGGCTGGGGCGGGCGTCTCTCGGTGTCTACTGGCAGGTCTGGGTCCTCTTCCAACCTGGCCCCCATCCGCACTCCCGCCAGGTGCGGGGCCCGCAGTCACCCGGCCGTGGGGCCGCCCTACTTCCACTCCCCCGCCCGCCCCCTCCGGGCCGTCAGGGCCGCCAGGTCATGTGAGCCTGGGGCAAGAGCAGAGATTAGGTGGCGGCTTCAGAGACAGGGAGACACAGGCAGGTAGACTGAGACGGGTCTCCACGCGCGCACGCCCCGCGGATCGATCTGGGGGCGGCCGGGGTGATCCAAGCCCTCCGTTCCTAGCCTGGGAACCTCGCCTCCCTAACCTGCCCTCTTACGGCGGCTGATCCCCTGCCCGATCGTGGGCAGGGACTACGGCGACCCGGCCCTCACCCACTCCCTCCCCCTTAACCCATCGGAGCTGCCCCGGGCGCCCGGTCCTCCTCTCAGGGTCCTCCGCCCCGACGCTCCAGTCCCACCAAGCGTGGTCGCGTGGGGCTGACTCAGGCGTCGCCACTGCTAGGCCAGAAAGCAGAAGCCGGCGCGGGGAGGGCGCCTCACTTCTCTTGGTCTTCCCAGCCCTGTCTGGGGTGGGGGTGGGGGTGGGGGGTAAAAGAAAAGCCGGACTGCTGCTTTCCAGCATCCAGAGCTCGAGGCGGTCGTTGGGGTGGGGTAGGGGGCATGCAGGCCCGCAGGAACTCCCACGGGAGAGGGAAGCCCGGGTTGGGAGGAAGCCTATACTGTGCATGCATGTCAGGCAGACTGGGGGAGGGGGTTGGTGATGTGGGACCCAGACCTCCTGGAGTCACCAGGTTTGCCTCAGGTTTGCACCAGGCACCTCAAGCGCTGGACCCTCAGCTTCCCCTTCTGTCCGTGGGCACAAGAGTGAAGCTTGGGGAGTACAGCTACAGGGAAGGCTCGGAGGCAGAAGTAGAGTTGCCCCAGGTTGGGATGGGGGTGGGGGAAGCCGGTGGAGGGGTGTTGACAGCCGAGGGGAAGGCAGGCAGAGAAGAGCCTAGGCGTGGAGGCTGGGGTGGTGAGGGAATAACCCAGATGTTCAGAATTTGCAGGGCCTCAAATGCCAAGCATTACCGGGCACCTGATCCCACGGGAGGAAACACCCACGTCTGGCCCAGATTGCAGGCAAGTCCCCAGCTCCTGTCTTCTTCCGGTTTGGGGGAAGCCCCAGCCTGCTGTCTAGAGCAGCAGCCCCTGACTGGGGTTTCTCTCAAATCCCCACGGCAAAACCCAGGTTCTCTGTGATGCGTCTAAGACTAAGCAGCACGAGGGCAGTTAGCCCATGCTTGCCCTGTTGCTGGGTGGGACAGAAGCCGTCATCCGAGGCTACTTTTCCCAGGGCTCACTAAGCATGGCACTGATGTATAGCTTCACAAAGGTAACCTCACTCATTGGGTTGTCCGAACCTCAATCCTTGAGCGACTTCCCCTTGGGGGGTGGGGGAAGCAGATATTGACCCTATTTGATAAGAGGAGTTTGAGGATCAGAGGTGGGGGGTGACTTTCCCCCGAGGTGACATGCCCAGGCTGGTGGTGGTGGACAGACACCTGCAGAGGCCATGTTAGGCCACGTGGGCTGTTGTTATCTTCTGTCTCCAAGCTCCGCCGACTGGGGTCACAGGATCTAGAAAGTGGCCTTTACTCTGTGCCCCCCTTGCGGTGGGTGAAGACCGCAGGGGAGATAGCATTGGGCTGGGGTTCCTCATGCGGCAGTTCCTGACTTGGGCACACAGTAGGGACAGCACTTGGGAAGGCCCGAGGTCTCTGAGGCCAGGGGCAAGGGGGCCAGGTCCTGTCCTTCTGAGATCCCAGCAGAGGAGAAAAGATTAGAGGGCAGCTTTGTTTGTTCACCAGCTGCTGTGGGATGCTGGGCCCTGACGGGTGCCATATGGGGAGAGGAGGGGGGCAGGTTTAGTCTTCTAAGAATGGAAGGGCCAAGACACAGGCACTCTGGGGAGGGGAGGGTAACGAATGTTCCAGGTCAAAGACACCATGAGGCCCCAAGTCAATGTCCCCCTGGGACCTGGCAGCCTGCACGTCAGAGACAGGTATGGGGAGGAGGTCAGAAGAGAGTTGGCAGGGAGGGGTGGCACTGAGGGCATTAAGGACGTGGGGGGGCCTCTCTGGGTGCCAGGTAAGGGGTCGTGCTCTTGCCTCCACCCGACCATGATGCTGCTGCATGTCAGAGGGGAGGGGACTTTCCGAAGGGCCTGGCTGGTGGTGTCTGAGTGCTGGGACTCCAGCCTTGGGGGGCTGGGGGCAGGGTGGGGGGCAGCCCGGGTACTGGTGAAAGGCTGGTGTCTGATGTCTGGGGTGCCTTGAGCAGGCCGTACTGTAGAGCAGAGCTCAGGGTTTGCACCTCTTTGCTGTGTGACCTTGGTTGGGCAAGTCTCTCACCTTCTCTGGTCACAAGCAGCTAAACTGGGTGGTGCTCGGGGAGGGTCGTCAGCCTTCCTTTGCTCCCTGGAATTATAAACCCAGGGGCTAGATGTGTGTGTGACCCTGGGAACGCCCGGGTCCCCAGCACACTGCAGCCGTAGAGAAGCCCCCACCACCACCAACAGAAGCATCCACATGTTCTGTGTTTTATATCCGTATCAGTATCAACGTACCATACAAAACCGGCCCGCCAGCCTAGCTGGGCAGGCGGGGGGAGGGGGTTGGGGGTCCGCGGGCAGTGTAGAAAACCAGGGCTCTCGTCCCAAAAGAGGAGAGAAAAAAGGGCTTTACAGTCAAGAAGAAATAAAATCAGAACCCAGGCGATCGAGGAGAAGCCTTGACTCTGCACGGGGTAGAAGTGCCATGGGCAGCAGTGCGGCCGGGCCACCTCTACTTCTGGGAGGCCTGCTGCCGAGTGGAGCTGGCTCGTCCGTTTATTTTTAATTCTTTTCTTTTTTGGGGGGTACTTCTTGGCAGTGGCCCCTATGTGGGGACGACCAAGTGGTGGTTTCACTTCAGGGTTTGGAGGGGAAGTTGGGGTCTGTGGGGCGGGTCCCGCCCGGCCCAGAATGTCCCCGCCAAGGTGGTTCTTGGACGTGGCCAAGTAAAGTTCCTTCCTGCCGTGACTCCAGGTCTATGGCTTAAAAATTGGGGCACCCAGGCTGGGGCCGCACAGCCCAGGGGCCTCTGTAAACATGGCAGGTGCAGCCAGGTGGGTCTTTGGGGACCCTGGGGAGGGGGGGCCTCTGGTGGGCAGGGCACAGGGTTCAGGGTGGCCAGAGGGCAATGCCTACAAGAGAGGGGCATATGGGGCAGGGGAGGCAGGAGTCCCAACCCAGAGACATGGAGGGCAGAGAGAAGGGTAGTTGGTTGGGAAGGGAAAGAGACAGGGAGAGACAGAGAGAGGCTCAGAAAGAGAGAAATGGAGAAAGAGACAGGAAGAGACTCACAAAGGAGAGAGGCAGACAGAAAACCCGAAAGACGGAGCCCTTGGTCGGGTGGGGGGGGGGTTGCCTCCCCAGCCTCCAGGCCCTGGGGTGTATCCGCTCTGCGCTGTCCTGCGCCCAGCGCTCAGCGGGCAGGGGGCGGGGGCCCAGGGCCGGGGGCGCGCACCGGGTGGGCGAGCGTGACTGTGAGCGCGTCGTTGTGCTGCACGAGCGAGGCATGCTGGTAGTGCAGCACCAGCTCCTTCAGCGACCCGTACAGGTTGTAGGGCTCCGCGAAGCCGAAGCCTGTGGCCGTGCGGTAGATGACGCAGTGCTTGGTGTCGCCGTCCACCCTGCAGGCACGGGCAGAGGGGCTGGCGGTCAGGGGGTGGGGAGCGCTCCCACAGGATTCCCCTGAGTTCCTGCCGTTTCTTTCCGGTGACCTCTTCCCACGACCCTAAGCTGGCCCAGATGCCACCACCTCCTGCCCAAATGCGGCCCTAGCTTCCTCCCTTGCCCCCCAACAATCCCTTCTGCCTCTGGCAGCCATGGGGGGCAGGACTCCTTCCCGGCAGATCTTCCCAGAGACGCAGATCCCCCACCCCTCAGCTCACTCCCGGAGCCCCCACCAGGCACTCACACCACAGAGCAGGCGTAGCAGCCACGCTGGCTGCTCTCGCGGATGAGGAAGGTGCCATCCCGCTTGCCGCTCAGCATTTCCTCAGCCTGTGTCCGGTTGATCTTGCCCACATACCACGTGCGTTCCTCATGGTGGGGCAGGTCGTCCTCATCCTCCATCAGCGCATACTGGCTGTGGGGGAAGCAAGGAGGGGTCCTGGTCACTCACCCCCATGCCTCTGAGGCTCCCCTGCTGCCTGGATAGCGCTCATGGCGAACTCCTACTCATTCTGCAAAACCCCCTGAAAATGGCCCCTCCTCTGGGAAGCCTTCCCTGGCCCCTAGCAGGTAGGGGTTCACTTACTCCTCAGTCTCATTTTTGATCCCCAACCACTCGTTGATTTTCTTCTGCCGGGCGCCTTTCTGAGTGAGCCACCTGGAGGAAGAGGAAAGGTGGGCTTGTTCCACACTGCTGGTAGGGGAAGAGCAGCCGCAGCACAGGCTGACTAGCCCCCAGTGGGCCAGGGCGGGCCTGGCTGGAGGCAAGGGGTGCGGGGGACCTCCGAGGGCCGGTTCTCGGTGCAATGACGCCAGTTGCCACAAGGGGTCAGCCTTGGCTTGGTCAAGGAAAGCTTGACTTCCTACTTACTATTATGTGTCTGCTCATTCTTACTGAACCCCCAGAATGCACCATTCCAGCAAGGTCTTATCACCACCAGTCTCACCTGAGGGTTGCATGGCAGTGTGACTTCACACAGGGCAGCTGTCTGTTCTGTACCTCAGTTTCCCTCAGCTATTAAAGGGCAACTTTGCAAAGAACTTTGAGAAGACAGAGTGAGCTCATGTGCACGGGGTGCTCAGCACAGTGCCTGGTACACGGCAGGTACATGTAAGCACCTAAGGCAGGGAGGTTCCCAGGGGGCAGAGGCAGGAGTTGAGCCCAGAATGGGGCTGCTGCAGCCCCAGCACGTACGAGGGCATCCAGTTAGCATTCAGGGAGTCCATCCAGTTAGCATTCAGGGAGTCCATCCTGTGGGAGGCTCCCAGCAACCCAGCCCCAGGGGAGCAGTGCTCCCATGTCACAGACACCTGGGAGGCTGAGACCCACCCACAGGGAGCCCTGCCAAGGGGGCCAGGAGGGACCTATGGAGAGGGAGGGGGCTCCTGGACAGCTGAGGGGTCTCAGGGGCAAGGTGGGACCACTTGGTGGAGAAAACACAAGTGAGACAGCGGCAGAGATCACCTCACCAGATGTCCCCGAACCAAGGGGCCTGCCGGTGAGCACGGGGCCGGGCACTCACACGAGGTACTGGTCTCGGATCTTGCGCAGCTGCATGAGGTCTGGCTTGAGGCTGTTCATGCGCTTGTCGATCTCCCGGTTGTCTGAGGCCTGCGCCCGCAGCTCCTGCTCCAGCTTTGTGCGGCTCTCGTGGATCTCGGCGATGCGAGACTTGAGCCGCTCTGAGTTCAGCAGGATCCTGGCAGAGGGGCAGCTCTGAGGCCTCAGAAGGCTCCTAGCCTCCAAGCCTTGGCACATGCCGATTTCCCTGACTGCTTGCTAGTGAACTCCTATTCATCCTTCAAAGCCCATTTTTATTTACTTTTTAAGATTTTATTTATTTATTTGATAGAGAGACATCACAAGTTGGCAGAGAGTGGCGGGTGCGGGGGGGGAGCAGGCTCCCCGCCAAGCAGAGAGCCCGATGCAGGGCTCGATCCCAGGACCCTGAGATCATGACCTGGGCCAAAGGTAGAGGCTCAACCCACTGAGCCATCCAGGCATCCCAAGTCCATTTTTAAATGATGCCCCTCCTCCTGGAACTCAGGCTGCCTAGTGTTTCCTTTCTTTTCCCACTTGCCTATGCCAGATCAGGTGGGGCAGGGCAGGGCAGGGGAGGCAACTCACCTCTGCATCTCCTTCTCATTGCCCTCACGTCGGAAGCGTTCCAGATATTCCTTGCTACACTTCTCTTGTGTCTGGCCCTGCTCTTCAAAGATCTTGATGGTCTCATTGAAGGCCTCGATAGCTGTGCGCTTCATCTGCAGCTCCTGCGGGAATGGGGGCGAATCTCAGTTTCTGCCGAGACTCCTGACAAGCCCCTCATGGGGGGCGAAGGCAGAGCCCACCTCTGATATGGAGACTTTGCTCAAGCTGTTCCCTCTATCAGGTGCTTCATTCCTCTAGCCCCTACTGTACTCAACGAACTCCTATTCAGCCTTCAGAACCCCACTCCCCAAACCCACTCCTCCTTAGCACTGCTAAGAATTAAAGACAGATCTAGTTGCAACATACAGTTCACGGGGCCTCTCAGGGTAGATGCTCTGCGGAGTACTTTCTATACATCATCTTGTAGAACCTGCCAACAGCCTCCTACAAAGTCAGAACTATTCATGGGGAAACAGACTCAGGGGCTCTAAGTCACTTCCAAGATCCTGATGTTCATAACCAATCTTGGACAGGCGTCTTGTCCACTCAGAGCTTCAGCTGATCCATCATGTAAAACGGGGACAAGAAAGAAATTTCTTGGGGATAACAGGGGAGACAAATATTCTCTGAGATGGGATGTCTGGTCTGAATAAGCTACATCCCAACTTTTGAAAGGTAATTTATTAACAAAGTCCTCATGTGACAAAACCGTCCTCCCTCCTCCCTGTTTTAAAAGACCCTGCCCTTTCCCATGACCTCCTGACTCTGTTTCTGTCAACTCTCATCAGGTTACTAGCTAGCACTTTGAATAACATCCAGGTTGAAGGGCCAGGAGAAATAGACCTGCGGCCCCAGTTTACAGTTCGAGATGGGGAAAGTGAGGCCCAGGGAGACTCAGAGGCTCAAGGAGACACTCCAAGGTCCTGACTTGGCTGTTCCCCAGGGCGTTGGCTGGTGCTTTCTGATCAGTTCTTTTGTGTTTTTTTGAAAATGTTGACTTCTGTTTGTAGGGGAGTCCTGGGCACTACATGGCTGCTCTGTGACCTGGAAGCAGATGTCTGTCCCCAGGGCCTCGCCACTGCCCCTCGGTGCCTGTGGTACCTGGGAGGTGCGGGTGTACTCCTCATAGAGCTGGTCATACTCGCGGCTCTTGTCCTGGTACTGCTGGTGGTAGACTTTGAGCTGGGCACCCACCGCCTCCACACTGTCCTCCTTGACAATCTGGTCCTGGGGAGAGCCGGTGTGATCAGAGAAGCTGCCAGGGACACTTGGGCCCACGACTGGAGCCGCCCTCCCTGGCCACAGACCTGCTGGTACTTGGACACGGGGTAGAGGAGCCGGGTGTCCAGCTTGGCATTGTACTGGGCCAGCGACTCATGGCGGTAGTGGGTGATGAGGTCCACAACAGAGCAGAAGGTGAGAGGCTCCGAGAAGCCGTAGTGCCCGTCGCGGTGGAAGACTTTGATCAGCTTGTTGTTCCCGCCTTTCCTGGGGGCAGGAAGGGGGGTCAGCAGCCAGGGGGACCCCCAGCCATCCTGCTAACTGTACCTATCCCACTCCCCATGCCATCCCCAGTTCTCCTGACCTGGTAGCCTCCCTTGCAGCTCTCACACCCAGTCACCCTGAAGGGACAGGCCCCCACCTGAGGGTCAGCGTGTACTCCCCTTGGATCTTGCTAGATGCATCTCGGACCAGAAAGGTGCCATCAGGCGTGTCCCGGAGCTTCTCGTTCACCTCCTCCCTGTGGTGACACCCAGGATTGGGGGCGCCCGCCCAGAGACCCTGCCCTCCGGGCCCTGCCCGCCTCGTGGCCCATCCCCAAACCCTACCTGGAGATGTCACCCCAGTACCACTCCGCGTCCTGCAGGGAGGGTGGGCTTCCCCCATTGGCCAGGCCTGCAGGGGCAGGTTTTGCTTTGGGGGGTTTAGGAGGCAGCGCTGAGGGACAGGAAAAAATGCACATTGAGTACCGACTGTATACTGTGGCCAGCTCCTACTGCAACAGACCTTCTGGGTATCGGCAAGGCCCTGAGTTAGCATTCGAGGCTCCCAACAATAAGAGATAATATGGGGACAGGGGTCACCTGGGGGCGCAACCTCCTGCTCCTCCAGATGTTCCTGAAGCAACTTCTCCACCAGCAGCACCGGGAAGTCAGGGCTGGACTCAGTCCTGGGGGGAAGGGGAGTGCAGTGGGTAGGGCCTGAGGCGCACCTGGTCCTGCACCGTGTCTGCACGCCTGGGGCAGCTGGACGGGAAAGCAGGTGTAGGGAAGAAGGGCAGATGACAGGCAGGTGTGGGAAACCAACTCCTGTTTATGTATATGCAGCAAGCACTCAATAAACGTTCGTACAACGAACGCACAGGAGTCCAGCACCTGTGGTGGTGGGGAGCAGAAGCGATGGGACACCTACCACCCATGTGCCTTCCCTCTGGTCTGGGTCCCATCACTCCGTCTTAGGCCTGCTGGGGTCTTCCTGGGGCCCAGGTCCCAGCCTCGCTATCCTTTCTGGCCTGCTGTCACAACAGCTCTGGCCTCTTTCCCCCCAGGGCCCTGTTCGCAATCCTTTAACTTGGTCAGGACCCCTTGCCAGGCAGAGGCTCTCGGGCCCTTCCTCCATTTAAAGCCCCACCCCTTGCTAATCGGGCAGAGGCCCCGCCCCCTCCGTCAGCTCACCCGTCGGGCGCGCCCCCTGGCGGCGGCGAGGGAGGCGGCGCCCGCAGCAGCAGCGGCCCGAAGGTGGCGCCCAGGGCTCGCACCGCGGGGCCCGGAGCTGGGGCGCGTCGGGCCACCCGGCCCAGGTGCTGAAGCAGGAACCGTAGCGTGAGCGCGCGGTGCAGTGGCAGCGTCGGGGGCTCCAGCGCAGGCCCCACTGGCCCCGCGGCCTCTGCGGACAGACGGCCAGAGCAGGGTGAGCCGGAGTCGGCTCCTGTCCGCCGCAGCCCCCTCCCCAACCGGGCTTCCCGCCAGGCTCACCCCGCAAGGCCTGGCGTGCCTCGGCCACGGCCTCGGGAGTCACGAGGGGCGCGGGCAGCGCCAGCAGGAAGCCCTTGACACCGTCTGTCAGGGCTGCGGAGTCCCACTGCTCCACGTCACTCAGGGACCAGTCTGCAGGTGCAGGGGGGGCATGTCGGCCGTGATGTCCGGGCCAGCTGTCCCCCCACCCCTGCCCATCGAAGCTTCCCCTTACCTGTGCGTGGGGCAGGCAGTTCAGGCCTGTAGAGGGATTCACTGTCTAAACCTGGGGAGAAAGGGGAAAGGGTGGATCAGCTCTACCCCAGGTGGCAAGCCCAGCTCGAAGATGGTTCCTGGACCCGTTTGTGGGGCCTGGGATGGCTATTCAACCTCCCAGGGATAATTGGAGGGGGCAGGGGAGAAAGATGGTGCCAGAGGGCACAGTACATGCAATGGAGGGTCTGGTGACATTCCCATCCACATCCTAGGAGTCACTACTGCCCCGACTCAACATGGAGACCCAGAGCATCCAAGCTCAGCTTCTTTCCACGCAGAGTGTCTGGCAGCCCCCTGAAGGAATGAGTTGCCCATCACCAGAGGTAAGCAAGCAGCATACAGGGGTTCTAAGGGGGCTGAGGCTCACCTGTCCGCTCAATGGCCTCCACCAGCTTCACCAGGATGGGGGGAGCCACATCAGGTGGGGAGAACTGCTCTGGCAGGTCGGGGAGAGTGAGGCCTGGCAGAAGGGGATGGCGTGTTGGTGGGGTCCCTGGAAGGCCCCCATCCCCTTTCTTTGCCTGGTGGACCTCAGCTTGGGCAGCTCCAAGTAGGGTCTGGTCTAAGCAAGTGCCTGACATCTGCACCACCATCCTAGGGAAGCCAAAACCTGGCTGGAGGGGCTGGGAGGGCTGAGTTGGTGGTCAGCAATTTTCTGGGTTAAAATATCAGTTTACACAACTTCAGAGACTAAGTATAGTGGGTTGATTAGTGTCCCTCAAAATGGTATGTCCACATCTTAATCTGATTCCTGTGACTATGACCTTACTATGCAGATATAATGAAAATAAGAATTCTGAGACAAGATCTTAGATTCTGGGCTCTCAACCTAATGACTAGTATTTTTATAAGAAGAGAAGGCCACATGAGGATAGAGGCAGAGACTGGGGTGATGCGGCCGCAAGCCAAGGGACACCTGGAGGTACTGGAAGCCGGAGGAGGCAAAGAACCATCCACTCCGAGAACCTCCAGAGGGAGCAGGGCCCCGCCGACACCTGGATCTTGGGCTTCCGGCCTCCAGAATATCGAGGAAGTAAACTGTTGCTTGAAGCCATCGAGCTTGTGGGCGTTCAGGAGAGCAGGTTCAGGGGCCTGCCAGAGCTCTGCTGTGCAACCTGGGGCCCAGCACTCGCCCTCTCTGTGCCTCAGTCTCCTCAAGTAAGAAACTTGCTCACGGTGTCCTCACTCCCTCCTCCGTGTGAACAACAAAGTGGTTGAAAAGAATAAAAGGACGAAATCCCTCTGTGGGTCAGAACACCTCATTCCGAGGACCTTCCTTCATTCTCTAAGTCATCTTGTCTTTAAAAAAAAAAAAAAAAAGTATTTCCCCCGTTTTTAACAATGCTGAAAGCCCTCTCAGCGGGTGCCAGGGGCCTCCATGGCCCTGCGTTTCTCGCTCCACCGGGCCCTTTGTGTGCAGGCGCGCTCTGCCTGCCCGGCCACCGTCTGATGCGGCTTGGCCCTCGGCAGGGACGCCCTGGCATAGAGCAGGGGCAAGCCCAGGCCTGCGGGGCGTCCCTGAGTGACGGGCCAGGTGGTGCCTCAAGCTGGAGAAAGGCCCAGCTAAGTCCAAAACACTGAAGGGAAAAAAAAAAAAAAAAGGAGAGAGAGAACAAGGGGAGAGCAGGTGGGTGACGGAGGGGAAGGCACGGTTCTAAAATCTGCCTGTGATGAGTCTGCACAACGGGGAGGGAAGACTCATCAGAACATGTGTCACGCCCATTTTATGGATCGGAACTGAGGCTGAGAGAGGGAGCAACCTCCCTCTGGGGGCCCAGGTGACACCGTTCTGCACTCAGCTCCCGGTGTGGGGTTGAGTAGAGGAAACACAGGCGGCCACAGCATGTTGCTGGGTGGTCCTAGGACCCTGGAGGGGCCGGGCCTGAGCGTGCAAAGAACCAAGCCTTCTAGTTGCCAGATGAGGAAACTGAGGCCCGGGGAGGGCTGGCCCCGGCGGCTGTCACACAGTCCTGGAGGATTTGGAGGGCGGGGCCAGGCAGCCACCCGGAGTGGGCATGTGTGTGGAGGCTGGACGGAGGCCAGGCAGAGGAGGGAGGCGGCTGTTACCAGGGGGAGAGGCAGATTTTGGCTGGGAGCCCGGATGGGGCCGCCTCCTGCTCCTCCAGGCTGAGGCGGGACATAGGCCCCAGCCCTGGAGGCACCAGATGCTGCAAACCGTCGCCTCCATGCCTCCCATCCGGCCCCATGCTGTGGGACTCTGGCATGACCCTCTTGGGGTACCAGGGTCCCTCTGGCACAAAACCAGGCAGGCCAAAGGTCAGGACCATGGTGCTTCCCGGGGCCTTGGCCTTCACCGGGGGATGGACCCCGAGTGCGTGGTTTGACCCCTTTGCACCTTGGTCTCCCCATCTGTACACGGGGCCTCCCTGGGTTGTTGTGAAGGTTGGTGCAGACTACCAGGCACTGGGAACTTGGCCTCCTCCCCACAAGCTGAGCCTCAGTTTCCCTGGCTGGCACCCATGCACTCTGCCAGCACACAGCAACTTCCGCATACCCTGAGTGCCCTCAATTCTTCCCTCCCAGCACATCCCTTGGAAGTGTAGATGGCCAAGGATCTTCGGGGAGGGATATGGGGTCCTCACGCTGCATGGCCTCGAGGGATCAGTCCATCCTTTTTGGCCTTGTGGCTCCCTTCATTTTGGAAACCAGGTAACAAAGGGGGTTTCTCAAGGGACTCTATCTGCAAACTGAGGGACGAAGCTAAGGTGAACCTCTGAATCCTACTGAACGCTCCCCACTGTCATCAAAATCAATCCCACAGAGTCCCTGAGGCACAGCCCTGCTGCCCTTCCCCTCCCACTCCACTCCGCTGGCTGTTCCCCGAACCTGCCATTACATTCCTACCTCATAGCCTGGAACCCTTCACCCTCAGCTCTCCCCACTGAGGCTCCTTCCCCACAGTATTTTTCACCACCTAATCACATCCTTGTCACTTCTTAAACAGGGAGCCCTATGCCCCCCACTGTGTTCCCAGTGCCATGAATGGAGCCCAGCCCTGACAGCATCATAGTCAACACTTGTCAACTGACCAAATGAGCTTGTTCCTCCTCCTCTGGAAGACATGCCACTGCCTCACTAGAAAGAAGAGGAAATTGAGGGTCTGAGGGGACCCCGTCCCTGCCAGGGCCCCTGCCTGCTGCTCACCTGGCTCAGGGGGCCCATCCCGGGGCCTGGCGGGCAGTGGGCGGGGGCCACGTGGACGAGGGCCAGGCCGGGCCAGGGCTACAGGACCCAGGAACTCGACGTAGGTGCCAGGGAAGTCACCTCGTTGCCGCGTGCGCTCATTGAGGCCAGGCATCCAGCCCACGCTCTGAGGGCAGCGCTCGTTGCCCTCAGCCACGCCCAGCACCTGCAGGGCTGCCCGGCTCACCACCAGCACGTCGCCCGGCAGTAGCTCCAGGTCCTCCGGCCGCTCCCGGCGGAACGGGTACAGTGCACGGTACTGGAAGCCCTCGGCACCGGCCATGGCTGGGCCCGGTGGGGTCTGGACGGTCAAGCTGCTGCTCGGGGCCCCAGTGGCCCCATCAGCTGGGCCGAGGGCTGGGAGGGTCTGCTGAGTCGGCCTGGGGCACTGAGACCACTATTTCTACTGAGAAGTTACAGGTGACCGCGGGGGGGTCACTCATGCCTTGCTTCCCACCATTATTCCATGACCCTGAAATGGGTCACTCATTGCTCTGTCCACCATTCGTCAGCTGGTGGGAGGGGGTCGGCAGCGTGGTCTCAGCTCACTCAGCCGCTGCGTCCCCCCTCAATCCGTAGGGCAATGCCAGGCTGCTTACTCCCTCACATGGGGGGCCATCGGCGCCCGAGGCTGGCGGCTCTTCCGGCTGCGCCAGACGAGGGGGCCGAGGGCACAGGCTGTCACCATGCTTGGCCAGGACGCCGACCTAGGGGGGAGATGAGCAGGGTGGCATCAGCCAGGTTGGGCTCCTCCCACCCCCCCCTCCCCAGAGATGGGCCCCAATACGGGGTCGCAATCCCCTGACTCACTAGTTAACCTTGGGGCAGTCCCAGCCCCTCTCTAGGCTTGTTTCCCCAGCTGTAAAATGGGTGTAACAACAGCCCTGCCTTGGGGGTCCCTGTGAGCAGAGCTTCGAGGAACCTGCCCCAGGCATAATGCGTACTCAGTAAACCAGCTCTTCCTTGCCCCTTTATTACAGATGGAGAAACTGAGGCTCAGAGCTGGAGGTCTTTGTTCGATCACTCAGTGCACCAGGAAGCCAGGACTCAAAGACCGGGATCCACCCAACCTCAAGGCCCAGAATGGATTGCAGGAGGCAGGAGGCAGCAGCCACATGGCCAGGTGGTTATGCCCACAGTGGGTGGAGTGTGATGGGGAATTCTCAGGGTACTGTGGGAGCCCGAGGAGGGGCTGGGCCACTTAAGCACAAGAGGAGGCAGTAAGGAAGCAAAGAGGTAGGAAAGCCGGTCCAGGCAGAGGCCCCAGCACAGTCAAAGGACTAAGAAGTGAGTCCAAGGTCTCTGCAGGGGAGAAATGAAGAGAGGGGACCATGTCCCGGCTTGACTAAATGAGGGGCCTAGAGGAGGATCTCAAAACATGAGGGGGGGGGGTCATGGGAGATCAAGGGGATCTTGGCCCCAAGGGAGACATGGAGCCAGGAGAGTGTGAATGGGAGGAGGACATCACAGCTGCCAAGGGGGTAGGCTGCTGGATGCAGGGCGATGCTCAAGCCCCAGGAGTCCCAACTTTTGGGGAAACAGCCCACCACACATAGCATTCCCAGTCTCAGTCCTGCAGATTCAGTTCTCCAGAGAGTGGGTAGTGGGGGAGGGCATGCTTTTTTAGAGGGTAGGTCCTCACAGAGGCAAGGAGACAGAACCGGCTAGAGGAAATAGTCCCTGCAAAGGCTTGACAGCGGGAAGTTGCTTGCCAAGAGTTCAGGTTGGCTTTTATAAAGCCACCAAGTGTGGACCACGCTGGTGCTCGAGTGCCAGAGAGCAGGTCGGGGCTTTATATCCCCCGACCACGAGAGCCTCGGAAGGTGTTGGAGCAGGGAGCAGAGGCTCCACATTCCGGGGTGCCCAAACTCACCTGCTTCCTGATCTGCCCCCCGCCCCGTACTCCCATTCTACAAGTGGGGAAACTGAGGCCCAGCGAGGGGACATCCAGGAAAGCGCCTGGGTCCGCTTGCCTGCCCGCCTCCGCGCTCCAGCATGCACAGGTTTGCACACGCCCCAGTGTGTGCGCCCGGGAACCAGCGCTCCCCGAATCCAAGAGGCGGGGTGGAGGGGCTAGGCCTGGCCAGGGGTTTGGCGGCTGGACGCAGGGCCCGCGCGCGCTCATGCGTGTTCAGACGCGCACGCGGGCCTCCGTGGACCCCGCAGCCTAGCCCGGGCAACGCAAGCGGAGTCGACCCCCGACCCTCCTGCATCCCACTATGTCCCACACAATGCCTGGGTGCCCCTCATTACTGCTCGACGCCCCACTCCAGGCAGGGCCTCCTTCCATTCGGGGCCGCAACCCCAGCCCCTTATCTCGGCCTGCGAGCATTCCGTTCCCCTCCCACAGTCCCGGGCAGGCAACACCGTGCCAGGTCGAGCCCGAGGCCTCCCTCCCGTCCCCTGAGGCCCCCAGTTCCCGCGGGACGCGATGCAGCTCGGAGCCTGCGTTCTGACTTCCACCTCGGCCCCACATTCTGCTTAGGAGCCCCGCATCTGAGCGCACGCCAGCCCAGCCTGCCACGCCGGCCGGCCTGGACTTACCTGGTCGCGGCCGCCACCGCCGCCGAGGCCGCCGTCACACCGAGCAGAGGCCGACCCGTGGCTCCACCGCGGCCGCCGTCGCCGCAGCCCCGGGATCCCCGCCTCCGCCACCGCCGCCGCGGTTCCGAACAGCCGGGCCCGCCCCCGGCGGAAATGGCCGAGCGCATTCGGGCCAGGCGGGCGAAGCGCGGCGGAGGCGGAGCCTCGGGACGTCCGAGTATTTCCGGAAAGAGCCGAACACACTCCCGCGGGACTGGCGGGTAGAGGCTGCCACGAGATCGCCGATCATTTCCGGAAACAGCCGAGTGCAATCGGGTTAGCTAAGCCTCTCCCCGGCTGGGCTGGGGTTTGAGATGACGGAGCAATTCCGGAAATCGCCGAGCGCCTTCCAGCGGGACTGACGGAACAGAGGCTGAGCCTCCAGACTGCGGAGAGTTTTGAAAAGAACACTCGTGTGCTCGGACCCAGATAGAGGCCCTGGAAGTTTAGATCCACAGGCTGACCACTAACTTCCGGAACTTGCCAAGAATGGATAACTCCAGAGGGCGATTGAAGTGGACCGAGGCTCAGGGAAGGAACGTCGGATGGAAGAGGAGCTCGCCACAGAAAGCTCAGCTGCTTTTCAGGAAAGCGGAACAGGCCTGGGTTGAAAGCGTTTCCATGGCAACCTAGAGCTTGTGGGAACAGCTGAAGGAACGCAGCCCTGCGATCGCGAGAATACGCCGAACAAGAGCCTAGATGTGGACGAGTGTTTCCGGAAATAGCCGAAGACACTCGGGAACGGGGGCATGGCCAAAGGTTTCTGGTACCACCCGGAGCTCAGGAAGTAACCCAAAGCGCTAGAGCTGAGCTGAGTGGGGGGATTTGGGCGGGGGAGAGGAGGTTTGGTGGTGGGGTACAGTCCAAGCAAAAACCTGTATACAAAGGGCACAAAGATGGTTTATTTACTTAACACAGCTCAGGGCCCCAGATCGCTGTCTGGATGAAGATTTTAAGGGCAGAGCCTATGATGGGTATTCAGGGAGAGGGCAGCAGGAGGCCAGGGACCTGAGAAGGCATCAGGGAGATACCTCATTGGTGAACTCCTATGCAGCCTTCAGAACCCCTGTAAATGAAGCCAGTTTTCACCCGGTCCCCACCGCACTCTCTCTTCCCTTACCCCTTCCTTTGCCCCTCACAAATCCAGACACTGGACCTCTTTGTAAATGTGGGCTTTTATTCACGGTCAGCTCCAGGATGGAAAGAGGGAGCAAGTCATGCACAGCCTCGGTCTAGCTCCAACACCAGCCAGTGCTGGGTGGGGGTCTCTGGGAGGGATGCAGAGTGGGCTGCAGTGCCTGGAAAGTGCCCTTACCATGTGGGGGCACAGTGATCTTGCCAGGCACCTCCAAATAGGAAATGGAGGTTCTGTCTGACATGCCCAGTGGGTCATATAGCATCCTAGGGAAGAAAGCTGGAGATGGGAGTCAGCTGTATCTGGCACCAGACTCTCCATTCAAGCTCCCTTCTTGACTAGGCCCATCAAAGGGCCTGGCTGCATGATTTTTACCATGTGATTTGTGGGACAAGTCTCCACTTCTCACCAGGCCTCAGTTACTTGACTGTAAAATGGGGATGACGACACCACCTGCAGCCTTCTCAAGGCTGGCTGAGGAAGAAGCCACGAGTAAAAGCGTTTGGCATAGAGTAGATGCTGAATAAATAGTCATTGGGATTAGTTTTGTAAACACAAGGAAACTGAGGCACAGAGCGGGAAAGCCATTTTCCCAGAGCCACACATGGAAGCCAAGATTCAAACTTGGGCCCCACTGCCCCCCAGTTGGGTTTTCTCACTTGAATTTCAATCTAGGAAGGCTGTGACACATGGAGGGACCACCCCCTGCCATGGGGTGTTTCAGACACATCATGGTCAAGGGTTCACCCTGGTGGGCATCAAGCACGTGAAATCTTGTGCAGGGTGGACATTCTTCTGCCCTGGCAGTAGTACCCTTGGAGTCCTGAGTCTCCCTCCCAGAGCATCTGTGTCACCCTGTGGGACGGAGGACCCCTCTGCCTAGATCTGTCGAACTCCTACTCATCCATCAAAGTCCCATTTTCCACACCCCCTCCTCTAAGCTGAAGCCTTCAGGACTAGAAACAAACTCTAGCAAGACTGGCCTAAGGATGGAGGCTATGATAGTGAGAAGGAGCTTCCAGAATCCAGTTCATCATCGCCATTGCTTGCTTTGTGGTAGAGGGGAATCAGTTGTAGACTCTCCAAACTGGGCCCAGACAGGTAAGCTTGCCTGTATCCCCTCAGATCAGTGGGTCTTGGGCCAGGATGGGATCAAGTAACACACACACACACATACAAAACTAAAAAAATACAGGAAACCTAGAAAACACGAACATACATGACTTGTCCAAAGTGCTTCCTTCTCAGCCCAGGGGGCAGCGTCTGCAAATGGGGTCCCAGGTGCAAGGGGCAGGACCCGGGCAGCCGCCTTCACAGTGGCAGCTCAGTCTACCCAGCGCTTATAAAAAGTAATAAATTAGTCGCAGGGATTTGCTGCTATTTACAATGCCACCCTCGTTCCCCATTCTGGCCCCTACGGCCCCTGATCTGCACCAGAACATGAGGGAGGTGCGGTCTCTGCCTTCCAGTAAGGACCGAGATGGGTTCTCGCCTTCCAGGTGTCTTAGTCTGGTGGCTCAGTCTCCATCCAGAAGTCACTTTATGGAAAACACATTGCACAAAAAAAGCCCAACTCCTAGGCCAGGGAGAGGCCAGGTGGGAGGGATCAGTCCTTCCCGGCAGGTCCAAGAGTTCCCAGCACAGCCTCAGCGCCCTCCACGGCAATCTGTGGTACAGAGGTGAGTGGTCCGGTGGCCTCCTCGGGTGGCTCATCAAAGCTCACCTCCTGCACAGCCTCCTGCTTCTTGAAGGAGTCTCGGCGCTCGGACAGGTGTAGCCGCCGCATGACCACCAACTCTGAGTCTGGCCCACGGCCGCGGCGCCCCGACTCCCCATCCAGCCGTTCGCCAGAACCCAGCTTATCAGCTGACTGCCCCCGGCGTAACCGAGGAGATCGGGCAGGTGCCGGCGGGTGCCCGGGGAGGGGTGAGGGTGAGCGGGGTGGGGGCACAGGCACAGGTGGGCAGGCCAGTGGTGAGGGCGGGATGCTGCTGGTAGACTTGCGGCGGCCAGTCTTGGGGCGGGGGGGCCCGAGCTTGGCGGCCAGGCCATGCAGGGAGCTAGGGCGGGTGTGGCCACTGGCGGCAGGAGAGGCAGGGCTGCTGGAGCTCGGGGAGACACTGGGAGGGGATGTGGTGTCTGTGGGGGACAGATGAGGGTCAGGACCACCAGCTTCAATGTCTCTAGCCTTGAGGTGGGGCTGAGCACACCTGCCAAAGCCCACGTCCTTCCCCATGGCTACCCAGAATGTCTGCTTTTCTTGCCTCCTATTCTGTGTGCAAGTTGTTCCCTTGTCTTGGATATGGTGAACTCCTACTCATCCATCAAAGCCCTAGTTCCTATCCACCCACTTCCCATCTAATGACCTAGTTCTCAAAAGGCCAAAGATATGCTCCACCCCATGAAGTCAGAGTGAGCCAGAGGGGTAGCAGCTGGGGTGCCCCGGCCCCCTGGAGGCCTTCCCTGCTTCCCCTTTGGGTTGCCCCAGCCTATTCCTCCCTTCAGCTGAATGCTAACCCAGTGAGGCTGGGGGTGTCTGTGTTTGGCTGTCTCATGGACTGGGGTGCTCAGCATTGGGCCAAGTCACCCTTTCCTACCCCAGAATGATCTTTCTAAAACTCAGATTCATCTAAAACATGCACTCTTCTGCTCACACACCCTCCATGGCTCCCAACTGTCCACCAACATAAGCCCAGCTCCTTGGCCTGACCCATCTCCCAACTTCCTCCTTCTCCAGCCTTCCCGTTTTCACAACCCTTCTGTTTGCTGTTCATGATGCTCCCTTGGCTGGGGGTGGAGTACACTCTCCTTTGCTCTCACGCCTGTCTCCTACCACCTCTAGGCTGCCTGGAAAGGCCCTTCTGGGGGCCTCATTTCCCACCTCCTGTCCTTCCTTCCTTTAAACCCAGCTGGCTCCCTGATGGCCCCGGGCACCACAGACCTGGGCTGCCCCCGGGGAGCACACGTACCTGTACCTGCTGGGACATCGGGAGCTGGGCTGCGGCAAGGCGTGGTGGGGCTGGGGGAGAGGCTGTGGGTGGGCGACCCTGGGAGGCTCTCGCTGGACGACAGGGAGTGGTGGAGGCCGGAAGAGAAGCTGCGGCTGGTATGCAGCACAGAGGACTGTTTTGAGATCTTCTTGAAGAGCGACTTCCGCCTGAGGGTGAGAGAGCCGATGCTTCAGAACCCGCGCTCGCCTCCCCACACCCAGCAGCCTGGGGAGCCTGCCCGGGTCCTCCACCAACACTCCGTGGAGGGCCCACCCACCGCTCACCGGTCCTGCGTCTCCCGCCGGCGGCTCCGCTTGCTCCGCCGCGCCATGCGGCCCTTGGCCACATTCTTCCGGGCGGGGCCCACCTTGATGGAGGTGTTCTCCAGGGCCGTGGTCCGGAGGGCGATCTTGTTGCCGCTCTGCCGGCCGGACAGTGAGGGGTGACCTGGGTGCCTCCCATCTAGGGAGCCACCTGCCCACCTGCCTCCTCATCCACCGAAGCTCCCGATCTTATCTACCCACTTTTCGCCTAATGCCCACCACCTGGTGGACCAAAGGTACATGTCCATCATCTGTGTGCCCATGCAACCAGCCGCCCGCCCCCCACCTGCCAGTCCTAGGAGCTATCCAAGCAAGGCCCTGCCTCCTGGCCTGTGCCCGCCTCCCCACCCCCAGGCCTCAGCCCCTAAGGACCCATGGTTTGAGGAAGACAAAGACGGTACAGATACCCCCAGCCTCAAATGGTTGAGGTAAGCCAGAGGGAGAGCCGAACGTAGGGGCATGGGATGGGGGGAAGGGGGACAAAGAAGGCGGTACAACCTGGGCAGAGGGGAGGGGACCTGCAAGGCCTGGAGGTGGGACCAAGTGTGGAAAGGTGTGGTTCTGGGGCAAGAACCTCAGAGTCTGGAGCTGTCAGGGGGTCACAGGAGCAAACCAGAGTGTCGAGGTCAGGGGCAGGGGTTCTGGGAGCCCCAAGGGTGGGCAGCAGTAGGGGGCTGCACCTTCAGCAGCAGCTCAACGACGTCCATGTGCACCAGCCCCAGGACAGACTCGCCGTTGATGTGGGTGATGAGGTCCCCAGCTCGCAGGCCCGCCTCCTGGGCAGGGCTTCCCTCCTCCACGTTCTGGGGGTGAGGGTGGATGGCAGCGTCAGTGGTCTGGGGCCTCGCGGTTGGAGAACCCATGCCACCTGAGTCAGCCGCGGGAGCTCAGCGAGTTGCTGCTGCCCATGCTGTTTCCTTGACCTTGGGGGCTTTTCAGAGAGTGACCAGTAGAGAGGGAACAGGCCCTGGGCTGGGGGGTGGCAGGACGACACCCCACGCCGCACCTGCAGGCATGGGGTGGGAGCTTCGTGCCCCACTGAGGTCTCTCTCTCTCTGTCCGTCCCTGTGTATCTTGCCCAACCCCCCTGTCCATAAAGAAGAGGTACAGCAAAGGCCCGGGTGGCCCCAGCTCCCTGTCCTGGACTCCAAATCTTGCAGGGAATGAGCCTGCTTTCCTGAGACTAGAGAGGGCAGCTCCAAAAGTGAGGCACCTTGCCAGGGGGAAGCTAGACTCAAACCAGGTCCCGCTCTTCCTGCTCACCCCGCGACCAACTTACCCAGACGACGTGGTGCACAGTGTAGACATCGCTATCGCCCATGTAGACGCGGATGGCCCGTAGGCTGAAGCCGTACTTCTTGCCTGAGCTGTGGATGACAATGGGGGGCCGCAGGCTGCCACACACGGGGGACGGGTCTCGGCTCGGAGAGGAGTCTCGGGATGACGGGTTTGAGGACAGTGAGCGTGGGGACAGAGGGCTCATGAGGGGGCCACCGCTGCCGTCATCTGCAGGACCAGGGTTGGGAGGGGGTCACTCCCTTGCAGGGACCAGGGTTGGGAGGGCACCCCCCGCCCCCACCAAGCTGATCACTCTGGCTGCTTTGCTGCTGTTCCAATGCCCCAAGCACGGTCTCCCCATCTGGCTTCTGCACAGGAATGCCAGTCCCCCAGCTCTCCCTGGGCCTAGCTGCGGCCCCCTGTCCCATGGCATGGCCCCAACCCAGAGGTCGAAATAGACGTGGGCAGGCAAAGAAAGACAAGGCTGGGCCATGCGCGGTACCGGCTGTGATGATGAGGGATAGGGCAGACACTGAGGCAGACTTGGGCACGCGGCCCCCGCTGGGGGAGACCCGGGACTTCTCGGGAGCTGGCTCTCTTGAGCCCCCAAGGCGGCGGCCCCGCCCAGCATCCAGGGCCCGCGGTGTCGAGTGTCGGGCTCCGGTGCTGTTGCTTCGCAGGCGAGCGTGGCTGAGGGCGGCTGTGTCAGCTGGGGGTCAGCACGGTTGGGGGTTAGCCTGGCTAGTCTCACCACTCTGCCCCTCTGCCCTCAGGGAGCAAAGCTCCTTCCTCTCCAGTCCGCGTTTCTTCAGGTAGTTCCCTCTTCCTACACTTCCTTCCTGCCTTGCTCTCCCTGGAAAGCTCCACTCTTCAAGTCCCCTCCTCTGGGAAGCCTTCCCCCACCCCTCACACCCCTACATCCCTCTCAGAGCTCCCCAGCCTCCTCCCCATCTCCAGTCCCATCCTGACCCCGTGAAACTGGGGGTATCACACGGGAGTAACACTGAGGCCTGAGGCCTCTCTGAAGCCCTGGCCTTTCCTATCTTAAAGCCTTTGTTAGGCATGTGAATGGTCTCTCTGGAGAGCTCCTATTCAGCCTTCAAAGCCCATCTCAAATAGTCCCTCCTCTGGATAACTTTCTACAAAACTATCCCTTTCATCCGGGACCTCACCTACCAGAAAGGCTTGAGGGCTTGGACATCACAGGGGTGGCTGCTGGGGGTGGATCAGGCTCCCCCAGAATGAAGATGGGCCTCTTGGGGCCCACAGAGGCTGTACTGGCTCCTTCATCCTCTGACGAGAAGGCAAACTTAGGCATTGTGTCCAGGCTAATAGTATTCAAGAGGGATGGGCTGGGCCCCCGCTCAGGCTGGGAAGAAGACGACTGGCAGGAAGAACCAGAGGATGTCCAGGACCGTAGCCTGCAGCAGAGAAGAGCTAAAGTCACACTTGCCAGGTACCCTGGCCCCAGGACACCCAGTCACCCCCCGCCCCCAGTGGCCATATTTTAACTTCCAGCTTAGAAACAGAGGTAATCTGTAAATGCAAGTGAGTTCCCTCTGCATGCTGGGTCTTCTGTCTGCCTGAGGAATTTGTGTCTTTTATTAAAATCCAGCTTCCAACACTCATCTTTTAGCAGACATTGATTATTTTTCTGTTGAGTCTGGTCTTTGGGGAATGAATAGGAGGTCGTTAGCAAAGGATATTCTGGTGGAGGGAACAGGGCCAACACAGTATGGTCGCGCCGCTGCGCTATGCTCGGTGTGGTTAGAGACGCAAAGCCCCTGGCCACATTGACGGGGCTTGAACTCGCCGGCCCATGGGTTTGACCCTTTTTGACTGGGCCACTGGGAAGCTTTCTAGTGGCTCCAGCCCCCGGTGGGCTGGAAGGCTGGATCTGCGCATGCTCCCCGGCCCACCTACCGGATCTCTGTGCTCAAGCCAGTGCTCAAGCCGGTGCTCAAGGCGGTGTTCAAGCTCAAGCGGCGGCGGTAGTCCACCTCGCCGCCGCGCTCCCAGCCTTCCTCCCGGTCCTCGCTGAAGCTGCGTTCAGCGAAGGTTGGGGTGGGCTGAACAGCCAGGAACTCGGAGCTGCTGTAGACCTGGCAACAAGAGAACACACCAGTAAGGACAAGGAGACAGGCAACCACACCCCCGGGGAAGAAGAGCTCGCTGAGTCAAAAGCTTCCTATATTCCCCATGCTTCCTCGTGAGTCATTTCCTTCCATCCATACCCGCCACATCCCGAAGAATAGAGGAGTCTTTAGCCCACTGTACAGATGGAGAAACTGAGGTTCAGAGGGGCCTGGCTACCAATGGGGCCCCAGCTGGGAGTTTCTGCTGCTGATCAGGGCACTCCGCATGGGGCTCAGGCCAGTAAGCGGCACAGTTTTTTCCATCCAGTTACAAAGGAAGGAGGCCCTGAAGCTGGCGAGGCTCTAAGGTGAGACCCAGCAGAGCAGCACTGCTTACAACGACCCCAATGCGGACACATCCCAAATGTCCATTGTTGGAGGGGTGAACACAGTGGGGCCCATCCATACAACAGACTGTTACTGGGCCATAAAGAGGAACGAAGCTGATATGCGGTCTATACCGCAGATGAGCCTGGAAGATGTCGGGCTGAGAATGCAAGAGGCCAGATGTGTTGTGGGATTCTGGCTCGGTGAAAGATCCAGAACAGGCAAATCCAGAGACAGAAAGATTAGTGGCTGCAGGGGCAAGGGGCCAGAGGAGGAGGGCAGGGGAGTGACTGCCCCTGCGGACAGGGGTCTCCCTCTGGGGTGACAGGAAGGTTCTAGAGCTAGACCAGAGGTGATGGGGGTCCAACATTTTGAATGTACTAAAGAACACTGCTGCGCCCCCAGAATGAACATCTCGCCAGGCTTCCAGAGCACTAGCAGTGTCTGGGGCCCCTGCCCACCTTGCTGAACCGGTGGGAACAAGACGAGAACTGAGGGATCTCTGTGGATGATTCCTCATCGTTGGTCTCCTCATCCTCCGAGCCCAGGTGGCGGTACCGTTCTGAGCGTGCTGCAGGAGGGAAAGGCACATGCAGCCCACCCAATGCCCAGAGATGGCTGCAAAGGCTGTGGGGGTGATGTGTGGAGGGCGTCCTAGGCAGGGGGACACTGTCAGGGCAAAGGCATTGAAGTGGGACCGTGTCTGGTGTACTCAGGGACCACAGGATGCTTGAGTGGCAGACTACATGGCAATAAACCCCAGCTGTGTCCCTATGATCTGTGGCATTGTGGGTGGGAATTCTTGTGTGTGGCCCTCTGTATCCTCACCCTTGGGATGGGTCACCCAGAATTAGGGAATTCTGTGCATCTTAAAAGGATGCTCCCCTTTTTACATAAGAGGAAACAGATGCTCAGAGGACCTCTGACATGCCCAAGATCATACAGCAAGTTCTGGAAGAGGAATTGGGAGACGGACGGCCTTTCATCTATTTGGCTGGAACCCCAAGTAGGCAAAGGAAGACTCGTCTGAGCCCACCCACAGTGGCAGAGGGACACAGCAAAGCGCCCTGCCCTCTTGTTTGACAGACAGGGCTCCCTGTCTGGTCAGGGCTGGACACTGAGGAGGCTGAACCTGCCAGGCAAGGGTGTGCCACACTCAGCACCTCGGCTTCCTCTCCCGCAACCAAGAGGATGCTGTGGCCTCCTGAACCCAGATGCACAGGAAACCAGTCAAGTGGGGAGAAGCTGCCAGCAGACATGCTCTAATTTCTCAGAAAGCTCAGGAAGTCAGAAGCTCCAGGCTCAGGGTGAGGCACTTGGGTGGAGACCCTGGCAGACACCCCCCTCCCTGTCTCAGGAGAATGTGGGATGGCAGAGCCCACCCCCTCAAGCTGCACTTACTGTCAAAGTAGCTCGTGTCGTCCTCGGCTTCAAGCTGTGGCACAAACTCAGCTTTGTGTCGCAGGAGCCCAGCCCAGTCCAGGGTCCAGAAGAAGGGGTGCTGCTTTACCTCATGGGTGCCCCCTGCAGACATGTCCAGCTTAGCCCTGCAGGTCCCTGTCCCCACTGCTCCCAGGGCCAGCTATGAGCCCGAACTTGGCCAACAAAGAACCATGAAGGTGGCTATGGGAGCAGCCACTGTTTCATAGCCTGAAGAGGGACAGAGCTGGGCCTAGAACCCAGGCCTTGCTCTTGCCTCTGCTGGATTCTGAGATCCCACCACCTGGAGAAACCGCAGAGCCCCAGGAGGGCTTCCTTCCCAGGCCTTTTCCGTGTATTTCAACTCCATGGAGTAGAGCTGACGGCATGAAGGTATCCTGTTCCCCAGCCTTAGCCCCTATGCTTCTCCCCAGTGGCTAAGCTTCATCAAGAACGTGACCTATAGTGGCTCCAAGAGTCTCAAACAGTCCCTTAACCATTAATTAGATGGCTAGGGAAATCCAAACAGTGGGATCCAGTGGGCTGGGCCTCTGAGGACCTTAGAACATAGCCTATGGTGACCTTGCAGGCTCCCATACTTGGCCTCAGTGCCCCTTGTCTGCATCAAACCCAGCTATCTGCAAGTTCCTGGTGAACTCCTATGTATCCTTCAAAACCCCAGCCCCAAGTCCCCTCCTCCATGTAGCCTCTCAAGTAGAGTTCTTGCTTACCCCCCACCTGGGCCCCCACCCCCCACATTCACATACCAGTGCCCAGACGGTCCAGTGGGCTCTGTCGGAGAAGCCTGGTGATGAGGTCCTGGGCATCAGCTGGGAGGGCCTCATCCCCTTCTGGCCACATGATCTCATCTAAAATGAGGAGCGAGGAAAAAAAACATGAAATAAATTAATAAGCTGAAATAAATAGATTAATAAAATGAAATAAAACAGAATAAAATAAGAGGGAGGGAGAGCGTGAGGATAGCCCTTCGTAGCAACTCCCCCACCTCCCCTCACTCACTGCACACCAAACCAGCAGCCTCCTCTGTCCCCACAACGCCACCAGGCTCGGTCCTGCCCACAGCCTTTGCTCTGGCTGCGCCCCTCTACCAGGGCTGCACCCTTCTCCTACTGCGGCTCCCTCTTGCTCCTTTAGGCTTTGCTCACACGTCACCTCAGAGGCCTCTGTGACCCCCCCTATTTAAGGCAGCCCCTGTCACGTCTAGTACCTCATTCCTTCCCCTCTTCCTGCTTCTTTTCCTTGGCATTTTTGGTATCTGATGTCCCGTAATTTGCATACTGATCTCCCTCACTGTCTGTCTTGCCCTTGGCCACGTCCCCAGCGTCTGGTTGGGGCAAGGCACCCTGAAGGGGGTGCGGGGCTGCTGCCCAGAGCCCCGGCAGGGTGGGGTAAGACTCGAACCGCGGCCATGTGGGGAGAAACGCACCACTGACCACCTGGCCGAAGAGTTCCTCGGGGGTGTCTCCGAAGAAAGGCACACAGCCCACCAGGAATTCATAGAGGACAACGCCCATGGCCCACCAGTCCACTGGCTTCCCATAGCCTTGGCGGAAGATCACCTCGGGCGCGATGTACTCAGGTGTCCCGCACACCTGGGTCAGGCAGAAGGGGGAGGAGGAGGATGGCCTCCAACTCCAGAGAGGCCGCGAGAGAGACAGCGGCCAAGGCCAGGCTGTGCACAGGGGTGGAGGTGCTGCAGGGTCTCCCCATGTCCCGAGGGTCGGGGTGCAGACAGAGGGAGGTGGTCCCACCCCTGGGGCCACTGGCACACCCGCACACCTGCTTGTCCACGAACTCCCGGGTGTCCTTCTCGATGTGACCCTCGTAGAGGTTGGTGGCCATGCTCATGAGCCCAATCTTGGACAGGCCGAAGTCAGTCAGCTTGATGTGGCCAAGCGAGGTGATGAGCAGGCTGCGGGCGGGTAAGTGGTGCACTCAGGGCCGGAGGGAGTCCCCCCTGAGGTGCCTGGTGCCTGCTCATGCTACCCCGGAACCTGGTGCTACCCCAGCTGGGCAGAAATCCAGCCAGGGAAGTTCCCGAATGCTGGCACGTTCTCATAATAACCAGTAGGTTCTTAGGCGGTATTTCAAATCTGGCAAACATCTTGGTGCACCTACTGCATGCTTCTGCTGTCGCTACTGAGCACCTACTGTATATGCCACTTTTCAAATATAAAATTCCTAAGAATCACTCCGCCTCCCCACTGTGTGTTAAAACACCTGAACCCCTACTGGGGGGGATCTACAATGTATTTTTGTACATGTGTTCATTCTTTTTAACAAACTAAACCCTTTCAGGCACTTATTGTTTACATTCCCTGTTGAACAGTGAACAAAGCTTGAGGAGCTGCTGTATACAGAAATCTTTCTGTGCACTTCCCAAGAGGACTCACTTTTGAAAACTTGTACACCTACTGTGTACCCTGCTGCTGGAGTTTTCCCATCAGCTGAAGTACATACACATTTTCCTAGGTTGTCGAACGCCCCCCATCATCTTTATAAAGTCACATTTTCACGTACCTCCAGGTACATGGGCTGGTTCATTTTCTAGAGAACTCACTGCGTAGATCCAAGTGGTCTGATAAACCCTTCATTTGGCACATCCTGTATACCTCGACTCTATGAAAAAACAACTCCCTACACCGACTATGTGCAGACACTATTTTTAAACATAAGGGACGTTTCCTGAGCAACTACTCTGTACACCAGTCGAGGAAAACCATTTTGGTGTAGCCGCCAGGTACAGTTAAAACCAAGGGATTGGAGCCCGAGTGGCTCAGTTGTTTAAGAATCTGCCTTCCGCTCAGGTTATGATCTGAGGGTCCTGGGTTCGAGCCCCACATCGGGCTCCTTGCTCAGCGGGGAGCCTGCTTCTCCCTCTCCCATTCCCCCTGCTTGTGTTCCCTCTCTTGCTGTGTCTCTCTCTGTCCAATAAGTAAATAAAATCTTTTTAAAAATAAATAAATAAATGAGGATGTGCTAGAGCACAGCAGCCCCTCATCCAACAGGACTAGTATCCTTATGAAGAGGGGACATGTGGAAACAGTTATGCAGAGGGAGGATACCATGTGAAGGCTGGAGCGATGCTGTCACAAGCCACGAAATCACCAGAACCTTGGGGAGAGATCTGGAAGAGATCGCTTCCTGGCACCTACAGAGGTAGCCCTTGCTGATATCCTGATCTTGGACTTCTGGCCTCCGGGACCGTGAAAACACATTTTTGTGGCTTCAGCAGCCTAGTCTGTGCTACTCTGCTCTGATAGCCCTCGCCAATGAATGCACCTTCTCCTGACTTTGGGATATATTTGAAATTTTCCAAAGTGAAAAAAGTATCTATTGTTCTCAAGCACCTGTTACGTGTGCCTACCTCCCTGAGCACTCTGGGGCCAGACACTTGCCTGCACCTTTTTGCAGATGACGGTTCCACACCTGGGAGGGGCAGGTCCTGCCTTGGGGTGTGACCTGAGACTCTGGGGAGACCCCACTCCACTCTAGGACGATCCACTGAGTTTTGCTGGGCTTCCTTAGAGCGTTGAGCATAGAGGCCCAGGTATATAGCAGGTGCCAAATACATACTTCATCTTCTGAGCCACTGGCAAACTATGAGATGCCCTGGAAACAGGCCGGGCTCTTAACGCTTCTAGCCTGATAGCCACAGGGCACTTGATATAAAAACAGCCCCCGGTTCTATAAACAGCAGGTGCTCAATTAATGCAGGTGAGAGTGCCTTGCAAATTACGTAGGGTTTACAGAGCATGAAGGATTATTTACACGTGTCAACCATAGAGAGCCTGGTATGCAGTAGGTGCTTCTTAGGTTCTAGAGTAAAATTAAATCTCCCAATGCTTTCAAGAAACACATTCTTTTCTTTTCTTCCCTTCCCGAACATACAACACATGCTCAAGATATGCACAGTCCCTTCCTTCACATGTAGGTCTTGCAAAGGGACTATCCCTATTCCCAGTATACAGATGTTGCCTCCTAAGTGCATGTTCTCTCTCCCCCTGGAGCAATAGCTCTGTGAGTGCACAGTTCCTTCCCCTGTATATTTTGTGCATCCATTCTCTCTCTACTTGGCAGCCTCTCTATAAATGTACTGTTTCTCCCTTGCATACAGCAGGTGCCTATTAAATACCTGCTCGCCTCTGTATATACCAGCTGCCCAAGATTGCCACTGTTCTGTGTCTTCCTGTCACCGGGGGCCCCAGGGGCCAGGAGAATCCGGGCAGGCGGGGCTCTGAGCAGCCCCAGACCCCAATCAGAGGCCCAGCCCCCATACCCCCAAGACTCCAGGCTGCTCACTTGTCAGGCTTGAGGTCACGGTGCACGATGCCATAGTTGTGCAAATATTCGAGCGCCAGCACTGTCTCGGCGAAGTACATGCGGGCCATGTCCACGGGCAGTGGGCCCATGTTCTTCAGGAGTGTGGCGCAGTCGCCGCCTGTGGGGGGCGCAGACGCATTCACAGAGGCCCTGGGCTCTACAGCCTCGTCCCAGGCCTACAGGACCACTCCAACCTCCTATAGAATGTCCCCAGTCTGGACCGAACCAAGGCAGGGAACCAAGAGGGGCAGGAGGGAGGGCAGACCTTGACTCCTGATTCTCTTGCTGGCAGGACAGTAGCTCCGGAAGGGCACCAGTCCCCTACCCTGTACACAGCTGGTGCCTCCTAAGTGGTCATTCCCTTTCCTTGCCTAAAACCCCTGCACTCACCTGGAGTGCTCATTCTTAAACTGCAAACTTGCTCCCCAAACTCCTCTCCCTGGCCCCCAACCATGCCAGCCCCACGCCCCACTCCTCCCTCCCTTCCCTGCTTTAACTCCTGGCCTTCAGGCCTCTGCTCATCAGGTCCCCCCTGCCGAAGAGGTCCTACTCTCACACTCCTCTTTGAGCTCCCTCAGCCCCAAGCCCTGAGGATGGGCCCCCTCCACCACAGACTGAGGGTCCCCCAAGGCAGGCTGGGACCCCTTGGAGGACAGAGCAAACCCCAGCATCAAAGGAGGGACTCTCTTTCAGGGTAGAGGGTGAGCTCCCCATCACCAGAGGCATACAAAGCCCTTGTGACCGCACCTTCCACATACTCCATGACCATACACAAGTGGCGCCGGGTCTCGAAGGAGCAGAACATGCTGACCACAAACGGGTTCTCGGCAAATGTGAGGATGTCACGCTCCACAAAGACCTGTTGGATCTGGTTGCGCAGAATCAGGTTCTGCTTGTTGATCTTCTTGATGGCAAAGCGCTGCCGTGTGTCTCGGTGCCGCACCAGGTAGACAGCCCTGGGGGAGCCGGGGTCGCTGAGGCTGGACGCTGAGGCCCCCGCACTCAGTGGGGCCAGGCCTTCACCCAAGCCGTCTGGCCCTACATCCGGGACAGCGTTTCTCCTTCCCCAGCCCCTCTCTGAAAGCAGCCCTGCTATGGGTCTCAGCCACTCTCCCTGGTGTCACAGAGAAGCCCAAGATGGCCTCTAGGTTACTTCTTCATAGCAGACGGTGACCTTTTAGCTCAAAAGCCCCAGCACCAGGCTCAAACTGCTTTATGCACAGCCAAAATGAGCAGATTTTGAGGCACTTAGAGCTTGCCAGGTTTGTGTATCTAGTAAAACTGCCTTGAACTAACTAGCCAACAGTAAGATCACCCAGGGGGCTATGAAGACCCCAGAGCCACTACGGCCTTCTGGAGCTGTCTGACCTGGACTCCTGGCTATGCTGCTGAGTGACGTCACCCAGACGAGAAGCCCCCCTCTCTGGCCACCCGCTCCATAGTCTGATGCTGTGGGGAAGGCCCCTCCCCACCACCTCCACACAAATCCGTGAGTGGGGGGGTCTCAGATAATGCTTGCTGCACATTCCTACTGCCGTGCAGCCATCTGCTGGCTTGCATGGCCCTGAAATGCCTATGACTTCCTATATCTGGAGAGTTACTGGGGCAGGTAACGGCCTAGATCATGGACGAGACCGTCTGAGGCTCTGGCCTGGCTGTACTGCATTTCTACTTTCCTCATCAGGCCTTGGTTTCCCCATCTCCACATTCAGGGGCCACTGTTGGACCCCAGGGCAGCCCCATGGGCATCTGAGAAATGGGTCTATGGGGGACCTGAGGACTTACCCGTAGGCCCCGTTGCTAATGAGTTTGATGGTCTCGAAGTCGCTCTCACATGGCTTCCTCCGTGATGGGCCGATGAGGGCACGGCTCTAGCGGGCAAGAAGGGGTCAGTGTCCCTGCCCTCAAGTCCCAACTACTGGGCCTGGTGTTACTTCCTCCTTCTCAACTTCTCCAGCTCAGCTTCTGAGTTTCTAAGCTTTGGCTCAAGCAATGTTCTCCTTCCAGAAAACTCTACATCCTCCAAAACTCCCCTTTTTGATGCCCTCTCCAGTCTGGCCCTGCCCAACCACCATGGCAGGGTAGTCTCATTTGCCTCTATTTTCTCCCTGAAGTCACGGGCATTTATTAAGCACCTACTACATGCAAAAGCTTAACAAACTCAGCCCTTCCCACGGCCGCTTGGTCTATCTTGAAAAGAACAAGACAGGTGGGAGCATCAAAGCTCTGTGACTTACCTCCGGGGACTCAGGAGCTGGAGGCTGTCCTTCTTCTTCCAGGTGACTCAGAGGCACCATCTCTGGAAGACAAGGGAGGAGCCTGAAATGTGGCCTCTATGCCCTGCCCCTCGATCCCCCAGAGATCTCTTACGGCTTCCAAGGCTCATCCTGGGCTGCAGACATGGTGCTTCCCTGACCAGACCCCATGATACCATCAGTGAGCCCCTACTACATCCAATTCTTGGCCAAACGCAGGAGGCCAAATGAAGCAATAACCAGGGAACCTTCTAGAAGGACCAGTGGGAAGCCCAGCCTCTGGACGGCACCGTTGTCATCCTGGCTCCCAGCCTTGAGCCTGTTAACATAGGCTGTGACATGGGCCTCTGGGTTTTGGCTCCTAATATCCTCGTCAGCTTGGGGTGTGGCCCAGAGGGAGCCCCTCGCCATTTTCTGGCCCTAGGGCTTGGCAGAGGGGTGGCCCCAACTGAGTGATGGGGGAACATGAGATGTGAGGATGGCAATGAAGACAGTGTCTCACGGTCACAGGGCAGGGCTGGGATGGGACAATGTGGAGTCTCACAGGCGAGGGAAGCCCGGGTTTGAATGTAGCCCTCTCCACTTCCCTTCCATGCCGAGGGTTCCCTGCCAGGGGCACAGGACAGAGGATCTGCCCCACAGTGTCAGCCGCCAACCACCTGGCCACTTTCTGTCTCCTCTGACACTGGGACCACCCACAGCACCACCTGCGTTATCTCCACTGGAGGGCCAAGTCCGGCCATGGCCACACAGCAAGTCTCTAAGTGGTCTGGCCTTGGGCCCACTGAGGTCTGACCCCTGCTCGACCTCATCAACCCAGAGCCTCAGTCTTTCCAGCTTTAAAGGGGACGATGGCAGCCCAGTCCCAAGGTTAACACAGCAATGATGCTGGGTGGACACCGGCCACAGCATGGAGCTCTGCCAACACCATCGCCTTCCTCCCAGCTTCCTTCCTTCCTCGGCTCTAGCCACACCCCTCCTCCCGTGCACAGGTCCACCTCAGGGCCTTTGCGTTCGCCCCTCCCCTGCCTGGTTCACCCCTTCCCTTCCCCAGAGCTATACTTCGTCACCTCTCCATCTGTGAGCACTCAGCTTACATGTCACCTTTCCCCAGAGCCACCCGTGACCACACCCGGACCAGGCCAGGTCCAAGTTCGATGCTCCCCTAGTACCAAGTCTCAGTTTTCCTGCCTCAGCTATCTGGGGGGATGGGGGTCGTCCCTGGCCAGCTTGGTCCAGCCCATGGGTCGCCCTGTCTGACTCCGAGTCTACCTCCTGGGCCACAGTCAGATGACATCGGGGAAGTATTTCTGGAGTCTGCGGGATGATGGGAATGCTATTGTTAATGGTGGCTCCCTGGCTCATCTTAACTTTGCACTGGAAGACAATGAGGCTCCTAGGCCCTGGCAGGTCAGGGGGTCTGACGTGTGGCTGTTCGACAAAGGAACCCCAGGCACTTCCCCACAGTGGGCCCTCCAGGTGGCTGAGGGCAGGGCCACAGAGGGATAAAAGACAATATGGCAGCTGTGAAGTCAACGGGCCTGGGCTCGAACCACAGGTCTGCTCTGGCCTTGCCTTGGGTTTTCCCTTTCCACACCACTCCCCTGTCAGCTCACCCTCGAGGGGGTCCTTAGCCAGGCCCAGCTGCCCAATGATGTACTGTGGCAGGTCCGTCTTGATGCCCTGGCCTTCTCGGGCCTGGCCCTCCGCAGCCTCCAGCAGATGATAAAACTCCTCGGGGTCAAACTCCTGGAGGTGCAGAGAGGCTGGTCAGACGGGGCTTGGTCTCACCCCCAGGCCTTTGCTCATGGTGCTCCCTCTGTCTGGAGCAGCCTGAGGGGCAGTCCCAGCTCTCGCCTGAGTCTCAGCGCCTGACCCTTCCCCGGGGAAAGAAGCCCACCCTGGCCCAGAGGCACCCTGGGTGCCCCTCAAACCTCCACCCCCACGGGCACTGTCTCCTGTACGTCGGTGGGACTGTCACCCGGCCATGTGCAGAGACTCACCAGGCACTCGAGGAGCCTCGCTGGCCTCGAGATGATGATGAGCAGCTTCCGGACAAGCTGGACAATGAAGCCGACCTCTTCACTGTCTGAGCGCTCGTGGGCCTGCGGGGGCAGGTGGGTGATGGCGTCACCTGTGGGCCCCGGGCCCTGGCCGGCCTGGGGACCCCTGAACCCCTGCGCTCCCCCCACTGCCCACGCACATCTTGAAGCAGCCTCTCCAGCTTCTCCTGCATCTCCAGAAAGTAGCGGGAGGTGACAAGCGCCTCTCCAGACTTGGCCAGGCAGTCGCGGGCCAGCTCAATGATCTGGTGGTGGATGAAGCCCAGGACGCCATCGGCCAGTGCCAGCCGGGCGCCGGGTGCAAAGGCCGCCAGGAACTCCTGCAGACGGCCTTCCATCTGTGCCGTGGCCTGGGCAGGGTGGACGGGGCAACCTGGTCATTGGATGGGGCTGGGGAGCGACACACAGATCGGAGCAAGAGAGACAGTTGGGGAGAGAGACGTGGCGATGGGGTCAGGGAATTGGCGGCAGGACAGGGAGCAATATGCCTAGGTTGTGGGAGGGGCAGTTTGAGACAGAGAGGTAAGGACAGGCAGGAAAGGGACGGGGGGGTGGGGGTGGGCGACAGAGCCAGGAAGACAGAGTGTCACAGAGGAACAACGACACAGAGGGGAGTTAGGGCCGGTGCAGGCACCGGCACTGCCCACCTTCGGGAACCGCTCCCGGTATACATGATTCATCATGACGATCTCATTGTCGAAGGTCCCTGTGGTGCGTCCCGGGCTGGGGGAGGGCGGATGACGACACCCAGTCAGCTTGTGATGTGGGACCAGAGACCCAGTTCAGGGGAGGGTTGAGGATCAGAGGCCAAGCTTGGACAGGGTCGGGGGCAGAGATGGAGGAGGAGTCACAATGTGGGCCCCAAAGCCAGCCCAGGGAGGGGCTGGAGTCCGAGGTCAAGACCCACCTGAGGCTGCGGGAACGGGGGCGAAGGTGGGGTGAGCGGTGGCCACCCTCCTCATCAACCACGCTCTCTGAGCTGCGGAAATGCTTGGACAGGAAGCATAGTTCATCCGGCGTCGGCTGGAAAGGAAGCTGGTGGAGGCGCTCCCGGGAGGATGAGCTCGACTGGCAGTAGGGGGTACCAAGACCACGAGTTCACAGTCAGCGCCAAAGCAAGAACCCCAGCATTACCCATTAAGGCCTAGGCTGCCTGCTGGTCACTGGATGGTAATATGCTCCTGCCTGGCTCCTATGCATCCCTTAAAACCCGAGCTCCGATGCCCCCTCCTCCAGCAATCCTCCCCGCCTGCTCCCTAAGCAACCCGAAGACTCCCTCTGGCTGGGCACTAACCCCATGGGATGAGGATGTCTGTGTCCTCCAGATTGGGGGCTCTTTGGGACTGAGGCTGGGTCTTTTCAGGGACGCATATGTTGCCCAGAATGGGGCACAGAGGGGGCAGCCAGGATGTTGGCTGACTGGACAACTATCCAACACCTTGATAAAAACCAAAGACGTGTCCCGCCCCACCTCGCACCCGCCTGTCTGCTGGCCAAGGTGGGACTGTGGGTACCGAGACGGTGGAGCTGGGCGTGTTGGTTCCATAGCCAGAAGATGGGAGGGATGCAAGGGACCATCTTCTGCCGTCAGCCCTAGAGAGGAGAACCAGAAGAGTTAGAAGGAAGGCATGGCCTCCGTGGTGTGCAGGGACTAAAGACAGATACCATGGCTGGCAGATTCTGGCTCTGTTGGAGGAAGAATCTTCTGAAAAGGCTGAGAACAGAGATTCAAGGTCAACAAGTCTGCTATATGTTTTCTCCTCATCCTTCAGACACCTCCTCCGGGAAGTCCTCCCTGACCCAGCTGTCAAAGCATACCCCATCAAAGCTCCGACTTCTCTGAGTTGCAGCTGCTGGGACACATGCTAGTCATGCCCCCGCCCTACCAGACTGAGGACTCCTCAGGGGCCAGAGTCTGGCCTCCCCTTCCTCGGCCCCCAGCATAGGGTACAGCACATGGCAAATACCGAGTAAATGTTATAGAGTAAGTGACATTTAAGCGCCTGCTACCAACAGGTCCTTCATCAACTCTCATTGAGTGAGTTCGTGGCTTTTAGTGAGTTAATAGTTTTTAGACGGGAAGGTTTGCCCTCCTCCTCCCCAAGGGCTCCCTGAAATTACCTTTCCACGCGTGGGATGTGGCTGCAGAAGGCCGTGCATGTTTGCCAGGGGCAGAAGCCAGAGGGAGAGACCACCACAGGGCAGGGGATAGGGGAGGGGGAAAAAGTGAATGAGGAGGCAGGCCCAGCCACCAAGCACATGCTCCTGCCTGTCCCCTCCCCAGCTGTGCCAACACCAGCCCTCAAAGCCAGTGACCACTCACCTTCGGGCAAAGGGGAAGTTCACAGCAGATGCCGCTGAGAAGTTCCGAGGACTGTCCAGGGGGCTGTTGCCTGCTGGGGACGAGGCGGGGGACAATGAGTCAGAGGGGGCGAAGACAGGACGCCGCCCCTGCGTGCTTGCTCCCACACTCACCTGTGGGCACGGAGAGTGGAGACAGGGGCCGGGAGAGGGTCGGCGAGGGCGTTCCTACCACCAGGCTTTTGCGGTTCCCGCTACGGCAGCTGTCAGGAGACAAGGGGACAGGGTTAGGCGCTGGCCAGGCCTCCGGGCACAAAGACGTGCATGCCCAGGCCGGAGAACACATCTGGCCAGCTTTGGGGCAGGACGGGAAGCTAGGCGCGACCACTGCCCCTCTGACCCCAGCTGGATGCCGGCATGGCCCCTTGTTCACACCACCTTTGAGGCCTGGGGTAGCCCTTTTTGACGAATATTACCTATTATTAAGATTACTGTGGTTATTATCAGTGGTGGCATTGAGCACTCTGGGCTCCTGGTGAACCCTGCCCACGGCCAGGAGCCCCTGGCTCGCCTTCTCCGGCTTCTGTGTTCGTGATCCTACCCCTACACTTTTGCCTATGCCCTGCCCGCTGCCAGGAGCACTGGCAAATAAAGCAGATGGCGGAGAGGACCCAGGAGCCCACTGGGGAACTGAAGCAGGTGTCCATTCCATCCCATGCACCCTCTCCCAGGCCCATGGCCCCAAGTGTCTTGGCAACCCCCCCTCCCCCGGACCTCCCCAAAAGGCCAATCTGACCCTTAAAAACCCTCAAGCCAGCACCTTGCAGAAGGTGCCATCCTTCTTAACTTTTGTCCACGCGTATCCCTTCCTCCATCCCAATTCCCTTCTTCCAGAACCCCCTGGCCCAGGCCACTCCCACCCTGGCCCAGCCTCTCCCACCTGTGCCGGGGCCCCAGCCCCCGCCCTGGCAGAGGGAAATTGAGAGCAACATCATCTCCCCTCCCTCCCCGGTGCAGTCGCCCAGCAACGGCTCTGGAAGTGCATCAGCCCACAGACTCCCAGCCGCCAACGCAGCTCAGTGGCTCAGGGAGGGAGAGATGAAACCTCAGGGCCTCACGGGGCCAGGAATGGTGTCCCAGGCAGAAGGCACAGTGCAGGTTAAGGCATGGGACGGCATGGTCAGCCACCGACTGAGGCATCAAGACAGGCAGGGAGCCATGAGCAGCTGCCCTTCTGAGGCTCAGTTTCCCAACCTGTATACCTTGCAAGGTACCAGGAAGATTTGATGAAGTATATACACAGTGTTCAGGTCTGGGCCCAGCACTGGGTAGACGGTAGTGGGTACGGGCGGTGTTGTCTCTCTCCCCACAAGTCCTGCAGGGCCTGGGATGTGCAGCAGGAGGCCAGGCAACGCCTCCCCAGTGAATTCAGTCACCAGCTGCCCATCCCAACAGCCCCAGAGGTGGGAGAGACCACCTGCACCCATTTCCCAGCCTAGGAAACTGAGGCCACAGATGTCAACAGCCGCAGGGAACTGCCTGTAGTCTGAGGTGCAGAAGCAAAAGTGAAACCCACAGGTTCCTGCAAAACTTCCTGCCAAAACCCAGCCCCCCCACCCATATAGCCGCTGGTGCCATATCCTCTCTCAGCCCTCATCTGGGTCCTCAGCCCCATGCTGCGCATTTGACACCAGTGACAGCCTTTGGGAAAAACACTTGCCCCACCTCCCTCTTGCGCTCAGGCGGGGCCTTCTTGAAAACAGCCATATTTGATGTCTCAAGGGGAACCTGGGCATCATTTATTCACTTGCCGAGCATCTGTCCAGTGTCCACTAGCTCAGCCCTCCCTGGAGAAGACCTACGACCCTGAGAGGCTGCCTGGCCATTCAATAAACCCCCACGTGGGACAACACAGAGTGAGAATATGGCAGAAAACACTGGCCTGAGGCCAGCTGCCTGCACCTGATCCCTGAGGTGCCCCTAAGTCCTCTGTCACTCCACAGGACCTGGGAAAAGGGTCTAAGCCCTGACCCCTAGTACTCCATGTCCTTTAGCAGCTGCCGTCTCTGCCCGGCCTTTGCCTGTGCTCCCCTCTAGAAATGCCCCAACCCAGCACCAGTGAAAGGCCAGAAAACAGAGACGTTAAGGAACTGCCCGAGGTCACACAGCCACGGAGGAGCGGAGCTGTAATTTGAAGCCGAGTCCTGTCAAGTCCACAGCCCTTATTTGGCCTTTGCTTTTCAGAAAGGGAAACGGAGACTCCAAAACGGGCGAGGCTTTGCTGTGGTTAAACCCAGTATTTTACCCGATTTACCGGCTCCTACCACACCACCTGCACACCAGCCTCGTGCGGCAAATATCTGTTTCTGAAACAGTATTTCCGCTGACGCGGGCCCCAGGGACAGACGAGCTTCAGTTTTTCCAAGAAGATCCTCTCCAGGTCTGCCCAGGCCTAAAGACCCGGGTTTGAATCCTGGCCCGGTCCCACACCCTAACTGCGACCCCGGCAGGCAGACATCCAACTCCGGGTAACGAGGGGCAAAAGGAGGTTTTCTGGGCCCCTAGCGAATACCCTGATCCCAAAGCGTCCTCCCCCTTCCCCCTACTGTCGCACACACAGCGGCCCTCGCCACGCTGCCGGGATATACTTCTGGCAACTCGTGTTTGCTTGGCCGGCCGCCGAGCCTTTGCCCACACGGTGCCCCTACCTCTTGGAGCGCTGCAGCAGCGCGCCCTTGGCAAGGCGGCTCCGGTGGCCTGGCGCAGCCACCGCCGTCCAGTAGCTGGGATCGGACATGCTGCTTCTCTTTGTGCCGCCGCCGCCGTCGGAGACCCGGGAGGCGCGGGGGCGCAGCCGGCGGCGGCGGGGCGCGAACCTCCGCGGCCGGATTGGCCCCGGGAGCCCCGCGGAGCGGGGCAGAGGGTGCGCGCCGCGGGGTTGGGGTAGGGGGCGAGGAGGAAGCGCGCGCCCCGCAGCGCGGCCGGGAATCCCGCCCAGGCGAGCGCGGGGGCGGGGCCTTGCGGGGGCGGGGCCTTGCGGGGCGGGGCGAGCGACGCGGAAGCGAGGCTGGAGGACCCGCGTGCAGGCTAGTGGGCTGGGCGTTGCCAGGGCCGCGGGCGGAGGGGCGGGGCGTTGCCAGGGCTGCGAGCAGCGGGGGCGGAGCGTTGGCGCCTAGTAGGTTAGGCCCTGGAACTTGGCCCCTTTCCTCGAAATGTAAATCTGTTCATGTTCCTTTTTCCCTCTCTCTCTTTCCCCCCACTCCCCTGCGCTAACCTCTTCTGAATGTGGCACTTGAGAATTCTCCAATGGCCTGGCTTGGCTCATGCTACCGCGCCCACGCTGGCTTCAGTTCTCGGAATGTCCTTCCTGCCTGGCAAAATCTAGCATCCCCTCTCCCAGGGAGCCTTTTCTTGTGTCTGGCTCTGTCTTCCCCAGGCTTCGGCTCCTGGGGGTCCCAGCATCTCCCAGCACTGGACTGGGAGAAAGGGCATGATTAATCGAGTCAGGGCATCTGACATGCTCTGCCTATGTGATGGAAAGGCCATCAACCTGGCTACAGTCAGGACTCAGAGGACACCTAATAGGTACCGCCTCACGCCTGTCTTCTCGATTGTAAAATGGGAGGGGAACCAGGTCAATGGGATGATTACACGAATTAGATGCAAGGTGGCACCCACAGTGCCTGATACATGTTTGATCAATGTTAGCATCAGGCTAACTTCCACGCCTCTGCTTCTCCATCTACAAATGTTCCCTCATGAAAATGGAATCGAATCAGAGGGACAGAAAGTGCTAGGAGTATGGTACCTGCTTACCATGGGAATAGGACTATCTCACACAGTAGGCAGTAGGCAGTAGGCTGAATTAATGCTTCTGCTTGTGACACTCCCAAGAAGACAGGGACGGTGTCACCTTAAGAGCAGCCCCTTCACAGGTCACAGGACACATTGGGAACTAACCCAAGGGGCCTGACATTGAAGCCCAGACCCCACATCTGAGAAGGGAAGGCACAGAAAGGCACCCCTGCCTGATATATAATCCTAACTCTCTCCAACCCTCTTGCCACCAATTTTGCTTCTCAGGTCTCCCAAGAGACTCCCCACCCTGTCTTCCCGGCCAGTGTCACTCTCAGGTATCTCTTGGGTGTGTCCCCCAGAACGCTCTCCATCTCCAGGTCCCCCAAGCCTGGGTCTCAAACACCCATAACTGGTCATTCAGTCACTCAACATTCATTGAGTACCTACTGTGTGCCTGACCCTGCGCTGAACCCTGAAGACCATGCCCTCAAGAGGCCCCAAGTCTGGAGGGGGAGGCAGAGAGTAAACCGGAAGCAATGAAATGATCAAGGTAGTTTCGAACACTGAAGTCAAGGAAAGAAAGGAACAGAGGTAACAATGGCAAAGGATGACTTTAGTCTGGAGGCCTCTGTGAGGAGATGACACTAAAGCCAGTAGAGATTGAGAAGAAAGAGGAGCCAGTCATGGAAACAGTGTTCCAGGCAGAGGGCACAGCTTGGGCAAAGGTCCTGAGACAGGACTGAGGGAAGGATGCCAGCAGGGCTTACCATGTAAGCCTTGTGCACTGTTAAGAGGAGTGCAGCTGAACAGTAGAATCAAAGGGGTGCCATGAAGGGTGTGTGGGCAGGGGAGGGGCACCATCTGAACTGTCACCGCCCTCCCATGTCTGCCATGTGGAACAGGAGATATCAGGCACAGGAATGCAGATGGCATTAGGCCAGTGAGAGACTGTGACGGGGTCTGGGAGGGGAGACACTGAGGCCTGGACCAGGGGGACGCTGTGGAGAAAAGTGGGGGAGATTCTGGAATTGTTTTGTGGCCAATGGATGGGCCCTGCTGAAGGGCCAGATGTGGAAGGGAGGATGGAAGCAGTCACTTCTGACCCTTAGGTGTCCCATCTGGGCCATGGGCCAGGGACAGAGCCTCCTGCTCATGGGAAATGCAAATTCCCATAGGTCTGGGGACCCAAGTAGGGACGGAGTCATGGTCTCGCGTCACCCTCTGCTGACATGCTATGCCCATGAACCCTCCCTGCCACGTGTGCCAGGGACAATGCTGCGCAGTTAGGAAAGGAACTACCCTGCTTAATCCCAGCTGTGGCTACACCCCACACCATCTACATGCGCCCCATTACGCCCACTGCTCTGGCATCCCCAGCAGCCACTTCTCCCACGGCCATCTGGCCTCAGTTTCCTCCTCTGCAGAACAGGGATGCAGCTGACAATCCAGAGTGCCCGTGGTCACAGCCAAGGCCTCCCATGAAAGCCTGACCAAGCCGCTGATCTCTGGCGCCAGCTCGCTGCCCAGCAGATCCTGTCCCTCCCCAACTCACACATTCTCCATGGCTCCTCATTGCTTTTACAGCCAAACCACACTTCTGGGTGAATTCGTCTCAGATCCCAACCCTGTCTGCGACTCAGGATCTGTCTCCCTCTGCTTGTACTCGTGACTGCGTAAATGGCAAAGCCATAGGGAGCATACAGACCCCTACCCCCAACTCTTCCTTGGTCTGACAGCCCTTCACACCTGCCCATGCCTTGTCCACACCGCTTCCAGTCACGGATGCTGTGCCGTTCTTAGTACCCTGGAGAGAAAAATGCAAATTCTTCCTGTCTTTGGCACTCAAGGCCCCAAGGGAACACTCTTCTGACAATACCTTTTGCTGTGACCCTATCAAAAAGGACCAAACTCACAGCTTTCCTCTACCCACAACCACCACCACCACAAGCAGAGCCCTGCCTGCTTCCCATGTGTCCGTGCCACAAGCATTAAACTGAGCATCAGCTATAGACCAAGCCCTGCCCTAGGATAGAGGACAGATCCAGGTCTGGTCCTCAAGGGGCTCCCAAGCCTCTGGGTAAGAAAAACAACCCAAAAATCACACAAGAAAACATAGAAATCACACCTATAATGCAGTGTCCATGAGGGAAAGGGACAGGTATAATGGACATAATCGGGGCTTGGGAGACCCTGAATGGGGGGCTGTGGTTTGGAAAAGCTTCCTATATGGGGGCTTGATAGAGATTTGACAAATGAAGAAATGAAGAAATGGAGGAAATGGAGCTCTGGGCAGACAAGCAGCACATGCCCTGAGGTTGGACCAGCTTGTGTTCTGGCAGCCCAGGAGGTCTCATGGCTAGGGTAGGGTGAGCCAGATGGGGAGATAGACGGGGAGGAGGTGGGGGTTGCAGGGGCCAGACTGATGGGGCCTCGAAGCTGAGGGAAAAAATGTGGGCTTACTCCTAGGGTGCTTGGGGCAGGGGAGGTAGGGACCCAGTTCCTTTCCTGGCCCCAAGTGATGTGGTTCTGCTGCCCTCTCGTGGTGGGTGAGGAGACTTTTCTGCTCAGAACCCCAAACACTGCCTCCATTTGCTCCTGGTAAAACTGGCTCAGCGGTTCACAACAGGTTCCTCCCCTCCTCTGGTCCTCACCCGGGGTAGAGGCCAAGGAGGTAGTAGAGGCCAAAGAGTCAGGGTCAGATTTGGCCTGACATTCTCTCCCAGGGTGGCCCTGGACAACACACTCTTAAATCCTGAGTTTCCTCCTCTCCTAAATAGGGGTACAGCAGTTCCTGCCTTCCACAGGACACCCCCACCTGGTCCAGCCCCCACCATCTCCTACCCAGACGTTGTCCTAGCCATCTCCCTGACTGCCACCTCCATTACTGTCACATGCCCCAGCAGATACTCTTCCCCCCAAACAGCCAGAGAGGCTTTAAAAATCTTGGTTCTGGGGTGCCTGGGTGGCTCAGCTGGTTAGTATCTGCCTTCGGCTCAGGTCTTGGTTGGGGTCGAGCCCCACATTGGGTTCCCTGCTTGGCAGGGGGCCTGCTTCTCCCTCTCCTCCCCACTCATGCTCTCTGTCACTATTTCTGTCTCTCTCTCTCAAATAAATAAATAAAATCTTCAAAAAACCCCACAAAAACCTTGGCCCTGCCTCAGGACCTTTGCATGTACAGTTCCCATTGTCTGGTGCCCCCCTGCCCCTGGCTCTGCCTAGGTCTTGACTAAAACCCACCTCGCTGGAGTGCCTGCGTAACTCAGGTGGTTAAGCATCTGTCATCTGCTCAGGTCACAATCCCAGGGTCCTGGGATCAAGCCCCACATTAGACTCCCTGCTTAGTGAGGAGTCTGCTTCTTCCTCTCCCACTCCCCCTGCTTGTGCCCTCTGTCAAACAAATAAATAAATAAATAAAATCTTAAATAAAACACTACCTCCCCCAAGAGGTCACTATCTGAATGTATCCTGTTTGTCCACTCACTTCTTTACTGCCCACCTCCCTAGAGCTGACTAAAAGCCACTTGAAGGAGGGGCTATTTCAGTCCTGTTCACATCTATGCCCTTAGCACCTGGCTTGCAGCAGGCGTCTACTTAATGTTAACTGTCTGTTACCCAGCACCCAGTGTGGACTTCAAATTGTTCTCTCTTCTCCCCATTAAAGGTCTGTGGAAAGAATCTAAGCAGCTCATTCACCCTAAGGTATAAATGACTGATAGGCCCTCAAATTCTAGACATCACTGATTCACACATCTGTCGTCTCCCTGAACTTTTCCCAAGCTGTGCGAAGAGCCCGTGATAACCCTTATATTCCCTCCTGTACCAGGCGGGGGGTGGGGGGGACCCTGAGATGCGCCAGTCACAGAGGGTGGCTCAGACCCTCAAAAGACTTGGGCAGCCAAGCTGGCCCTGATGCTTAGTCTCCAGATGTACTAAACGAGGAGAACTGGTGTCTCCTCTCTGAGCCTCGGTTTCTCCAGCTGAGGAATGGGGTCGGGAAGGGCACCTCTCTCCTGGGGCACCTTTCCTCCCTCCTGGGGGAGGAAACAGAAGGCATTGGGAGAGCTGGCCCCAGTCAGGCTGATTCTCTCCTGACACCACTTTGCCTTGTTCAGTGCATGGGGCCATCATGGTGAACTCTCAGCCTTGGGTGGGTATGTGTGTGCCTGTGAGCACGTGAGTGTGTGTCTATAAACTCTGAGGGAGGAGCTTTCCAACCCGCTGACCTGGGTGTGGGGAGGGTCCCTGACCCTAGCCTGGAAGGCGAGGCTGATTCAGTAGGGGTCAGGCTGGGAACCCAGCACCTGTCTCAGGATGTCCTTGGGCAAGAGCTCAAGTTCTGGCCTCACCTTGGCCACCTGTCGGATGCAGGACCTGTTGGCTAGGGCTGAAAATGGAATTTCCCATCAAGGTCCTAGTGTGGATAGCACTTTCATTTTATGGAGGGGTAAACTGAGGCCTAGAGAGGCAATGTCACCAGCCCACAGTACCTTGGTGGGGAGGGTCTAGGTTGCTTCTGAGGCTCTGGGGGTGCCAGGGCAATGTCCGAGCCCCGCCCCGATAGGCTGTCACTTACCTCCAGGGGTGCAGGCCCAGCGAGGGGCTGCAGGGGCTGCAGGGGCTGCTGGGGCTCAGCAAAGATGGGCTCTGGCTGCTCGGAGACAGACTGCAAAGAAAGAGGCCGGGGACGGTGAACCTGTTGGTGGCCCCTGCGTGTGGCCAAAGCCGGAGATGGACAGGGACTTCAGTTCCCTTAGGGAGAAGGGGCCCCAAGGCCTGGGATTCTGGGTCTCTGGCAGGCCGCGAGGGCGGGGCCTGATGACCCCGGAGGGCTCCCCGGAGGCGGCGGTGGGACTCTGGGAGACTTAAAACTGAGACACACGGATAAGGGTGGTTATCTGTCTGCTTCTCTCCCCGCCACCCTATTTCCCCCCTTCTCCGACAAGCACTCACTCAAGGGTCAGCGCCGGGATGTGCAGCTTGTCTCTGCGAGACTTCATGCCGAGGCCGGGGCTGCGTCTACGTGGCCGGGTGCCAAAACCACCTTTGTGGCCCCCTGAACCCCGATCACCGTGCGATCGGACAGACCCACAGACGCGGACGTGGGGACAGCACGCCTGGCCGGCGCTACCAACGCGGCGTGGAGGCTGGGCCGCTGGGGGCGCGGGGGGCGGGCTCTCTCCTCCTCGGGGCGGGGCTCGGAGCCCCGCACCTGCGCGCAGGCCCAGCCCAGCAGGAAAAGTCGGGTTGCGGGAGGCTGGAGTCGCGGGTGCCACCCCCTCCCGGAGAGCGACGCCAAGGCTGCCAGGTCTCGAGCCCCCAGGCTGCGCCACCGGAAAGGAAGGGCGGTCACTGTCTTCCAGATTGGCAATATTGCTCCATCGTCTGGCCCCGCCCCTTCCCGGCTACGGCCGGGTCTCTGCCCTCGACCCGCCTCCCCGGGGGGGGGGTTGCGGGGGGGGGGTGTCACTCGCACCCGGGATCTGAGTGCGTCTTGACCCTGTTCCCCATCCCCAGCAGCTCAGCACAGCATTCGGAGCCCCTCCTGGCGGTCTCAGCATCCCCGCGGTTACCAGGGGCCGGGGCCACGCCTCCAGGCCTTTGCTTCACCGGGTTCCCTCTCGTCAGGAGCGTCGTCCCGCTCACCCACGTCCGAATTCAGGCCCGCGGGCCCCTCTTTCGCGGAGCCGTCCCTATACACGACGCATGGCTCCCTGAGTCCCATCCTCTCTTTTGCCCAGTGCAGATCCCAAGAGTCCGGGGTTGTTTGTGTCTGGCTATGGCCCCCTTGACACCCCACTTGGACCCAGTCAGGAACACGGCAGGTAGCAGAGTAGACAACCCTCAGGGAGTCTTTGTCCTGGTCCTGCCCCAGTAGTCCAGGACTTTGCCCTCTATGGTTCTTTTTTCCTGCCCACTACCCCGCCCCCAAACTGGGCAAAGGCCAGAAACAGTGCCCGCCTTCTGGTCAATGTTGGAGCCCTGCCCCTACTGGGCCCCTCAGGCTCCTCCTCACCAGCTGCACTATCCCCAGCCCAACAAGAACAGATGGTCTGGGCTTGGGGGCCAGTTTGACCCCATCCCCACCATCAGATTTCAAACTCTCAACCAACCCCTAGGACTTCCCCCTTCTCCTCACCCTCCATCTCCCCTGTGCTGTCTTCACTCCAGCTACCCCTGTTTCCACGGTATTCTTCCAATGTCAAGCTGGTATGCACCCCAGGACCTTTGCCCATGCTATTCCCTCTAGCTGGAAGGCCATTCCCCTCGAATTTTCCCCCTTGCCTCTGCCTCCTTTTCCAGATCTAGGCTCAAATGTCACCTCCTTCAAGAGGCCCCATATCTTCAGGGCTAAAGCTGGCCCCTAGCCCCTCTATCTCTGTTTAATTTTTCCCCTGCATAGTATCACTTCACCATCACTTTCCCCAAGAGAGTATGAGCTCATGGGCAGGGTTCAGCATTGGACCCCATCTCTGGGTCCCCCTTGCCTGGAACAGGGCCTGACGCACAGTAGGCACTCAAAAAAAGTTTGTTAAGTGGATGATTTCACTGCAAGGCAAGAGAATTCCCACCCCTCAGGCCAACACAGCCCCCAAAGAGGGGGTGTCTTGCACTTACACACTTTCGGACCACCAGCACAAGGCAAACCCCTCCCTGTCTTGGGCTTTGGTTTCCCATCCATACACTGGCAAAGGCACAGACCAAAATGTTCTGTGAGCTTTTGGGATCCAAAAATGCCAACCTCCAGACAAACGCTAATGAGACCCTGAAGCATACACTTTTCTACCCGTGTTTCCTGACAGTGAGCACCCCATCACAGGAGGCATGCAAGCTGGTTCTGGGATACTTGGCTGGAATTCTATAGTTTGGACTTTAGGTGTGAGACAATTTTCCCTTTTCCAGGCTGGATGTCCTTGTGTCAGTGGTAAACCCTGCAGCACTTGTCAAATGTTTCCTAAATTGCAAACTGGCCTGGGCCTCCCAGTTTGTGACCACCAAGTAAAGCACTTCTGAAACATTTTCTGAAACGCCGGGGGAAAGGATCAAAGTGAGAAGCTTTGTTATAATTATTAAATATATTCACAGTTTGGAGGCTGCTGCTGAAAAAATCTGTATCCAGGACCATAGGGCCCAGCCCACTGGCCTTAGATGAACTCACCCACGTCCCCGGCGTGGCAGGCTCAGCTCCTTCTGAAATGAGAGGAAACAAGGGTCATTCCTGAGGTGGCAAGGCCTTCACATCCCTGGCCCTCCTCCCAGCCCCCCCCCACACCCCATTGGTCCCTTCATCACCCAACTCCAGCCAATGTCTCCTTTCTACTGCCCCACACGCTGGGCTCTGCCCTGCCTCAGAGCCTTTGCATCTGCTGTGTCTTCTGCCAGGACGGCCTTCCCTCTCCTTTGGTGCTAGTTAATTACATCCTTCCTCAGCTCAGGCATCCCTTCCTCCGGGAAGCCCTCCCAGACTCCCAGTCACTTCCCCGCCCAGCTCATACCCTACTTGCACCAAAAACAGCTTCGTAACTTTAAATAACAAATTAGTTATATTTATAAAGAAGTATGCCAGTAGTGGCTAAATACTAACGATCTGCTGAGGAATGGGAGATTCTTTTTTTTTTCTTAAGATTTTATTTATTTGACAGAGAGAGACAGCGAGAGAGGGAATACAAGCAAGGGGAGTGAGAGAGGGAGAAGCAGAGGGAGAAGCTCCCTGCTGAGCAGGGAACCCAATGCTTTGGGGCTTGATCATGATTTGAGCTGAAGGCAGATGCTTAATGACTGAGCCACTCAGATGCCCCAGAAAGGGAGATCCTTGACTCATCCTCATCCTGCCCCCTGCCAGATCTGAAAGCCCTTCCCCTCTTACCTATGCAGATTTGTGTCCTGGGAGTCACTGAAGGGTGGGGACCCTGATCTGTGACTCCCTATTGAAGACCCTTTTAGAGCTCAACAAGCTGACTTGCATCAACCCTGGGTGTCCTCACCAGGGCAAAAAGCCCGAACTTGGGATCCACGGTGACCTGAATCCATCCTCAAATGTGGCTCACCCAAGAAGGTTTTTAAATCCTCAAAAGGTCATGTAGCACCAGTTTAGAATCTGTGGATACTCAGCCCTGGGTCAGGATCTACTTATTATCCGTTCCTTCCTGGCTGTGGGACCTTGAGCAAGTAACTTGTACTCTCTGTGCTTTGATTTTCCCATCTATAATGTGGAGGTTAACATCAGGAGGGGTCCAGGGTAATAAGGATCAGTTAGTATTACTGTTGCTGTTGTGTGTCGCTGTGCTATTGTTGAGCTCAGCCAGGGTCCAGGCGGACTGTTATAATACCTGATACATTTTACATTTACCGAGCCACCTACTAGAGATCAGGAGCAGGGCCATTTCACAGGCTGGGAAACTGAGGCGCAGAGGGAAGCCTGCCGCCCATGTCTCTTGGCAGGGAGAAGGTGGGGAATCCGGGTCTCTGGACATCCCTCTTCCCCCCACTCCCCGTCCCCACCACCAACAAACACACACATACACACACACACACACCAGGGCAGTCGCGTAGAGGACACATGACTATTTTTACCCAGGTGGGCTCTGGGCTGCCCACATCCAGAGCGGGGCGTTCACCATGGCAACCACTGACGTCATCAGCCTCCGCAGCCAATTCCAGAGGGCCGGAAGCTGCCCCGCGCAGGACTCAGCTGGGAGAGGCTGGCTGGGTCCCCCAGCTAGGTAAGGGGAGGGTCCACAGGATTGGGGTATAATCCCAAAGGCTGACCCCAATTACCTTGAGCCCACAAAACAAAACCAAGCCATGCAAGACGGGAAGAGGCTAACCTGCCATCCTGAGATGTTTCTGTCTGCCTGAATGAATACCTCTGGGGACCGGGAGCTCAGTATCATTCAGGGCAATTGATCATAGTCCCAGAACCACCACCACCATTAATACCTCCTTCGCCCCCTCCAATTGTTTTGGGATCTTATGCCAGCTTACCCTTCTCCTCTAACCTGTGAAAAAGTGAGGAGCTGGCGTCTGCCAGGGCTGCTAGCTGCACCCTCCCCCCATCCCAACCATCTCCTTCCAAAGCCCGGCAGTCCTGTGTTCTGGCAAGCTCCCCCTCATCTGAGCTGTGTGACCCCCTCCAAGCAATCTCACACCTCTGTGCCTCAGTTTCTTCATTTGGAAAGCCTCCTGGTGACACAAGGTCCTGGAAGGAATCAAGTAGCAAGCCAAGGGCTTGGCACCAGGGGAGGTTTTGATAAATCAGAGCCAAGACAGTGATTTCGTGAGATTAATAATAACCACCAATTGAACCACATATTTTAATTTGCTTCCAAAATACAAAAAGATGTGAAGTGGCAGAGAGAAGCGAGGGAAGGTCGGCAGCCCCCTGCAAAGGCTCTGTGGAAAGCTAGGACCACATGGAACTCTCCTGGCACCGCCCCCGGACCCTCTGCTCCCAGAGCCATCTGCTTCCGCCTTCAGCCCCCTCTTTGCAGGCTGTTCCCCAAGGAGTGACTCCCGCGTAGACGGGGTAGGTGGGGGCTCCGATCCCTTAAAACTGCCCTTTAAAGATAATATTTACGGCATCCTCTTGTGTTCTTGGCTGGGCTGGGCAATGCTGCCTTCCAGCAAAAAGTCTCAGCTCCATCCTGAGGAACCCTCAATCTGAAGAAGACAGAGCAGGACATGGACACCCCCATACTGGAGGCAACAGGGGGGACCCAGAGGGAGAGAAGGGTTGGAGGTGGGGCTGGAGGAAGCCAAGAGGCTTCCTTGGAGGGGCTGTCAGGTTAGTAGGAAACTGTAGGGTGGAGGTGGGACTCAGCCCACCTGGCACCGAGCCCCATGGGAAGTTGGCAGCTGCAATGAAGGGAGAGAAGTCAGCAGGGACCACATAGCACCAGCCTGAGGGCTTTTGGGAGGAACAGAGTAAGTGGAAATGGGCCACGAGGAGAAAGGCTGGGCCTTTCAGGGAAGCCCTCCAACAGCTGCGGGAGAAAGTACAGATACCAGCTCTGACCGCCTCCTCGCCGCCTGGATTTAGGCACCTAGGGTTTTAAAATTCTGTCCTGGGGCGCCTGGGTGGCTCAGTTAACTGGTTAAGCCTCTGTCTTCAGCTCAGGTCATGATCCCAGCGTCCTGGGATCGAGCTCCGCCTCTGGCTCCCAGCTCAGCAGAGAGCCTGCTTCTCCATCTCCCTGCCACTCTACTTGTGCTCTCTGTATCTCTCTGCCAAATAAATAAATAAATAAATAAAACTTAAAAAAAAAAAAATTCTGTCCTTTGTGAAGCAAAAGGCCAAGTCGGAGATGATAAAAATAATGATAAAATAGTAAGAATAGTATTTGTAGCAATAACGGCTTCCACGAACTAGCCCCTAAAATCACGGCACAGAAGAGGGAGCTGAAGCCAAACCCAGAAGGCCCAGATGCCGGCTCCTGCCTTGACCAAACGCAAACTGGTGGTCCGAGGGCAAGACCAGGTCCTGTTCACCACCTCCCAGCGCACAGCCAGCTGCGCGCGTACACTGGCACAACCAGACTGGCCAGCGTGCCCAGAGCCACTGCCTGGACTGCTCAGTAAGCAACTGACCTCGCCACGGCTTCCTAAAGCTTTTATAAATTGACTCTCTGACCTTTAGCAAGTCAGCCTCCAGAGTATCTGATTGGCTCGGACCAGTAGGCTGCCCCCTGATTGGCCGGGAGGTGGTGCTCCTGGGCCTATTAACGAAGCTCCAGTTAAGGGACTGTATACCTAATGGCCCAAACTGAGGTCCTCAACATCTTTGTACCCCCAGGAGCCAGACTGGCTAGAATTCCAAATCTCTTACTCTCCCTCTCTGATCCTCAGTTTCCGCCTCTGAAAAAGGAGGCTAATAATAGCACTGATCTCTTGCGATGTTAGGAGAATTAAATGTACAGCCAGTGTTTAGCATTTATAGGTGCCTGTTCATGTGAGCCGTTATTTATTCACATTTTTAAAATTAATTTTTAAATTTTTTTATAAACATATAATGTATTTTTATCCCCAGGGTACAGGTCTGTGAATCGCCAGGTTTACACATTTCACAGCACCCACCCATAGCACATACCCTCCCCAATGACCATATCCCCACCACCCTCTCCTGACCCCTTTCCCCCCAGCAACCCTCAGTCTGTTTTTTGAGATCGAGTCTTCTATGGTTTATCTCCCTCCTGATCCCATCTTCTTTCATTTTTTTCTTTTCCTACCCCCCAAACTCCCCATGTTGCATCTCCACTTCCTCATATCAGGGAGATCATATGATAGTTGTCTTTCTCCGATTGACTTATTTCGCTAAGCATGATACCCTCTAGTTCCATCCATGTTGTCGCAAATGGAAAGATTTCATTTCTTTTGATGTGAGCCGTTATTTATACTAATATTATTCTTTATAAATTATTTTCATTGTCTGGGGCACCTGGGTGGCTCGGTGGGTTGAGCGTCTGACTCTTGATTTTGGCTCAGGTCAGGATTTCTGGGCGGTGGGGTCGAGCCCTGCATCGCATTCCAGCATGGAGTCTGTTTGACCCTCTCTGTGCTCCTCCCCCACTCATGCTCTCTCTTTCTCGCTCTAAAGTAAGTAAATAAATAAATAATTTTAAAGATTTTATTTATTTGACAGAGAGACAGCGAGAGAGAAAGAGAGAGAGAGAGAGAGAACAGAAGCAGAGGAAGTGGGAGAGGGAGAAGTAGGCTCCCCACCGAGCAGGGAACCCGATTCAGAGGCTTGATCCCAGGACCCTGAGATCATGACCTGAGCTGATGGCTGACGCTTAACTGACTGAGCCACCCAGGTGCCCCTCCTTTTTTTTTTTTTTAAGATTTTAATTAAATTTAATAAATTTAATTTGATTATTAAATATATTTTCATGTGGCTCAGTCGGTTAAGCGTCTGCTTTTGGCTCAGGTTGTGATCCCAGGGTCCTGAGATGGAGCCCCATGTTGGGATCTCTGCTCAGCGGGGAGCCTGGTTCTCCCTCCCCCTCTGCCTGCCACTCTGCCTACTTGTGTTCCCTCTCTTTGCCAAATGAACAAATAAAATCTTAAAATATATATATATATATATATATTTTTTTTTTTCCTCCTTCATTTTGTCTCTTACTTGATCGTTCACTCCAGTCCCCTCCCTGGCTTCGGGCCACCTCTTTGCCCTCCACCGGCTCCAGAGGAGTCCTTCAAAGCCCCGGTGTGTTCTTCTCCCCTGCTCCAGCACTTTTCCTAGTTCCCAGTCACCCTAGGGGGAAAGTCTAACCTCTTCCAAATCAGCGCTGGAAGCCCCTGAAGCAAATGGTTCCCCTCTGACATCCCCAGCTCTGGAGCTAAGAAATGGCTTCTAGTTTTCCCATACAACACATAGAGTTACATGCTTCTGGGCCCAGAATTCCGGCACCCATCTGGGGGTGTCCCCACGTGTTCCTCTGCCTCCATGGGGAAGGACTGCTAGTGCAGAGCTGGTCTGGAGGGGGAGCCAAACCTGCCTGGGTTCAAATCCTGACTCTGTCACCTACCTGCTGTGACACCTGAACAGTGGCTACGCTTCTCAAAGCCTCAGTTTCCCCTTTTGTAGCATGGGGCTCGCCATCAGGGTACGGATGCCCCCACCATGGAACAGGCCCCCACTTCCTGACGTCAGCAGCGCCCCCATTCGCCTACCCGATGGCAGTTTCTCTATTTTAAGAGGCCGCGGGCGGGGCTCGAGTCTAACTGGGGCTCCGGGCGGGGCCTGTCCCCCCACAACACCCCACTGCTCACCGCCCCCTCCTCTAGGCCCAAGCCCCTCACTCCTGCCTCTGGCCTCGGACTTTCGTCTTTCAGCCCCCTCCCCCCAACGCCGAGCGGGAGTGGGGGTGTTTCTGCCCGCAGCTCTGACCCTGCCCTCCCTGACCCACCGCCCACCCCGTCCTTTCTAGGCTTTAGCTTCGCTCAGACGCTTTTATTTCCCCATACACCCCCCAGCCCCGCGGCTGCTTCCTCCGCTCCGAGGCCACCCAGCCACGCTCAGTTCAGGCGCCTCCTCCAAGTGTGCCCGAGCGTCCCACGATGCAGCTGACCACTCCTTGGGGTCGCTGCTGCTCATTGTTTCCCCCCAAAGGCTGGGAGATCCCGAAGAGCGGTTTTAGAGGGTCAGCACCCTGTTGCCTCTCCACTGCCGGGCACACAGCAGACACTCAATAAATGTTTGTTGTGTAAATGATGCGTCTCAGATTCCCGACCAGCAACCTGGGAGCTTGTTAAGGGTGTGGTCTAAGGCCCCAGGGGGAATTGGCTAAATCGCCACAATTCCCTTTGCACAGAGGTCCAGAAAGGTCAAAGATGTTGCCCACCGGGGTCACAGGGACCCCTGCGTGGGTTCGAATTCTGACACCCATGTTCTTACCTCCTAGTAACTGAGCCTCCCAAATACAAACCCAGGGCTAGAGGTCAGAAAAGGAGAGCCCTTACAGCAAATGGGGAAACTGAGATCCGGGAAGCAAAAGTGGCTCCCGCCCTCCTCTTCCTCCCCACTCCCCACCGCCGCAGCCAGTTGGCAGTGCCCTGTGCACGAAAGAGCTGGTTAAAGCCGCCGGATTGAAGCCCTGTTGGGCCACCTCGAGTTTGTGACTTTTCCGGACTCGAGCCTCACTTTCCTTATCTGACAAATGGGCGCCTGGACAGCCCTAACCTCCCGGGCTCACCTTAGGGGTGATCTGAGGCTGGGGCGCGGTGGAGCAGCGAAACCAAGAGGCAGGTAATAATACACATTAATTAATATTAATATATCACTAGTAGAAAGATGAATTCAAGGATGAACATATGGTGAGCGCTCAAAGGCTGCTGTTGCTCATATTATTATTAGAGCAGCTGGTGGTAAGGGGCGCAGCCTTCTGTCCCTTTTTCCCACGCTGGCGCTTGGAGCCTCAGTTTCCCCATATGTCAAACGGGGTATAGCCCCTTCCCACCAAGCAAAAAGCACTTTGAGAAGCGGGTGGGCAGAAGGAAAGACTGGAGCGCACGTCCCGCCTTCCGCCTCAGTTTCTCCGGATACCGAAGCTCCGCCCCTGGCACCCAGTTCAGGTCTACTCTGCCGTGCCCTCCGCCCGCCCACGCAGGGGCCTCACCTGGAGCCCTCGGCGCCGCAGGAGGCTCGGTTCGTCCATGGCCCGCTAGTCCGCACCGCCCGGCCCGCCCCCGGCCCCGCCCCAACCTGCCAAGCCCCGCCACCCCGCGCCATTGGTCAAGCCGGTCAGCTGATGGGCCTTGCCCCGCCCCTCTCTCGGAACCCTCCTGGCAGGGCTCCGCCTCCATCGGATGGCCGGACCTCCTTCCAGGCCCCACCCTACCCACCAGCCAAGATGAAAACATTTTTTTTTTTTCAATGAGTCTTCCAATAAGTAAGGGAACGTTATCATCCCCATTTTGCAGATGAAGAAACTGAGGCTCCTAGAAGTTAGTTAATATGCCCAGGGCATACAACAGGGCTGGTTCTAGGGTGAGGTGAATGAAGCACCCAGTTCCATTCAAAATTTAAGAGGGCCCACAAACATCAGTAATTAAGATACCCAAGATTGTAAGAGGATAGCTTAAAGAATTTAAACTAGCGCAAAAGAGGCGTGATGAACTAAATATCACAATTTAAAATAAAGACAGTATCAAACTCTGCCTGTACGTGAACCTGCCTCTCTTTTTTTCACCCTAATCCTTGCCTTAGTCCCAATAAAACTTTATTTACAAGAACAGGAAGCCACTGTTGTTGCCAGTTTCTGTTTTGAGGATGGCTGCTTTTGCTAAGCCAACTGGGCACCCGGCTAAGTGCCTCATGAGGACCACCTTTCACAGGTTATCTGATGATAATTGGGTCAGCTCCACTTTGCAGAAGGGAAACTGAGGCAGGGAAAATCCCAAAGTCCCAAGATGACATCCGTGTTCTCTCTTTCACTGGGACTTCCATTCTCTGGTCTCTGCAGCTTCAGATTCCCTTGACTACTCCACTGTTAGAACTGGGCATTAACAGTATCTTCTCAGGCTGGAGGAGACCCTAGGGAGGGTCCACTTGCCTTTGACGTTCTATAGGTAAGCTCCTACCCAATCACAATGGTCAGATTGAGCACATAAAAATACATTAAAAAAACACAGAAAAACCCCTGACAGCACTAGTTTTTCTTATGCACATTTAAAAATTGACATATAATTCACACACCATAAAATACACTCTTTGTAAATTTTTTAAAAAGATTTTATTTATTTACTTGACAGAGAGAGACAGTGAGAGAGGGAACACAAGCAGGAGGAGTGGGAGAGGGAGAAGCAGGCTTCCCACTAAGCAGGGAACCCGATGCGGGGCTTGATTCCAGGACCCTGGGATCATGCCCTGAGCCGAAGGCAGACGCTTTACAACTGAGCCACCCAGGCGCCCCAATTTTTTATTTTTCTAAATACAGCTTTTTAAAGTGGTTTTTAACATATTCTCAGAGGTGTGTAATCATCACCACTATCTAACCCCAGAATATTACATCAACCCTAAAAGAAAACCTTGACCCAGGAGCAGTCCCCGTCCTCCTTCCCCAGCCCCTGGCAACCACCAGTCTGCTTTCTCTCTCTATGGATTTGCCTGTTCTAGACATTTCATATATATGGGCCCACACAACACATGGCTTTGTGTGTCTGGCTTCTTTTGCTCATTGCATTTTTAAGATTTTATTTATTTATTTGACAGAGAGAGAGATCACAAGTAAGCAGAGAGGCAGGCAGAGAGAGTGGGAGAAGCAGCCTCCCCGCTGAGCAGAGAGCCTGATGCGGGGCTCGATCCCACGACCCCGAGACCATGACCTGAGCCAAAGGCAGAGGCTTAACCCACTGAGCCACCCAGGCATACTCAGTACGTTTTCAAGGTTTATCCGTATCATAGCTTGAATCAGTGCCTCCTTCCTTTTTTTTGGCTAAATAGTATTCCGTTGTGTGGATGGACCACATTTTGTTTCCTCATTTATCTGTTAATAGACGCTGGAGTTTTCCCACCTTTTGGCTATTGTGAATTGTTTTGCTCTGAACATTCACGCACAAGTTATTGTGTGGACATCTGCTTTCAATGCTCTTGGGTTTTTACCCTTAGGAGGAGAATCCCTGGCTCATATGGGAATTCTCTATTTCAGCTTTTCCAGAAACTGCCAGACTGTTACGGGCAGTTCAAAGCAGTCACCGTCATGGGCTGAGTAGTGTCTTTCCAAAACTTGTATGTTGAAATCCTTACAGTTTGTACTTCAGAATGTGGCTGCATTTGGAGATAAGGCCTTTATGATTTGTTTGTTTGTTTGTTTTTTAAGATTTTATTTATTTATTTGAGAGAGAGCGCGTGCACTATGGGGAGGCACAGGGAAAGGGAGAAACATTTATTTATTTATTTGGGAGAGAGAGCACGAGTGGTGGTGGGGTGTGGGCAGAGGAAGAGAGAGAAGCAGATGTCCTGCTGAGCAGGGAGCCTGACTTAGGGCTCTATCCCAGGACCCTGGGATCATGACCTGAGCTGAAGGCAGATGCTTAACCGATTGAGCCACCCAGGTGCCCCTAGAGATCATCCACTTCAGCCACTGTGATTAGCTCATGGAAGAGAGGTAACTCAAGCTCAGCCAATCAGTCTTCCTTGGGGACTTGGTCTGGAATCCCGGAGAAAGACAGGATCCCTGAACTGGAAGTGGTTGGACCAGGTAAATTGGGACCTGCTGGAGGGCCATCAGGGCTGTATCAAATGCCCCTGCTCCATCTGGAGAATACATAGAACTTCCAAGATGACAAGAACTTACACAAGAATTTCCAAGATGTCCCTTCAATGGGCTACAAGGGACATCTGACTCATTGACTGACTGAACACGTGAATCAATGCGTGAAATTTTCCCATGGTGAACACCTATGCATCCTTCAAAACCCACTACAAGTTTCTTTGAGAAGCATCAGAGAACACTTATTGAATGAATAAATTTTTTCCTGTGAACTTCTACACACCCATCAAAACCCTTTTCATATGTCTCTATAGAGCAGCAGGGAATGATTGTTGAATGAACACAAGAGTTTATTTTCTTGATAATCTTCTGTGTTGGTTTTTTTTTTTAATTTTATTTATTTGACAGTGAGAGGCACAGTGAGAGAGGAAACACAAGCAGGGGGAGTGGGAGAGGGAGAAGAAGGCTTCCTGCTGAGCAGAGAGCCCAATGCAGGGCTCGATCCCAGGACCCTGGTATCATGACCTGAGCTGAAGGCAGACACTTAACGACTGAGCCATCCAGATTTTATTTATTTATTTATCTGAGAGAGAGAGAAAGAAAGAAAGAAAGAAAGAAAGAAAGAAAGAAAGCAGTGGGAGGAGCAGAGGGAGAGGGACAAGAAGTCTCCGTGCTCAGGGCAGAGCTGTATGCAGGGCTTGATCCCATGACCCCAAGATTACTATACTGAGCTGAAATCAAGAGTCAGATTCTCAACCAACTGAGCCACCCAGACACCCCTTCTTTTTTTCTTCCTCATTAAAGGTTTTATTTATTCATTTGACAGAGAGCAAGCAAGCACAAGTAGAGGGAGCAGCAGGCAGAGGGAGAGGGAGAAGCAGGTTCTTTGCTGAGCAGAGAAGCTGATGGGGGGCTTGATGGAGGGCTTGGTGGGGGGCTCAATGCTGGGCTCGATCCCAGGACTCTGGGATCACGACCTGAGTCGAAGGCAGATGGTTAACGACTGAGCCACCCAGGCGCATCCTTTTGGGTATTATTTAAAACATCCTTAAACGATCCCTGGAGGCATTAGAAAGTTCTGGATGAATGGATGAACGGATGAAAATTGATCTTATTGGTGAATGAGAAACCACAAATGTGTTTGTAAACTAAGATTTTCTCCTTGCAAACTCCTACTTATCCTTCAGCATTCTCCTTAGATGCCCTCTGGAGGCATTAGGGTCTCGTGGCCACATGGAGAGAAGCTCAGCCTTCCTTGGGCTGCAAGTCACTCACCCTGGAAGAAAACGGAAACCAAGGGGGTGGGGAAATTCTGTGGTCCCTCCCATCATGATTTCCATTTCCTGGGCCCCTTTTAACCCAGTCCTTCCTGCCTCACCCTCCCTGCAGCTAGCGAGGAGGCATCTGAAAGTGGGGCAGCCCTAGAAGCATATCCTGGCTGTATTTCTGGGGCAGCAGGGAGGGACCCATAAGGGCACCCTGAGGGCTTCCTGGCGGAGGGTGCAGGCAGACCAGGGGCGGTGGGTGTGCAGATGTGGCACGGGGAAGGTGAAGTGCAGTGAACCTTGGGGCAAGCTTCAGATCCCGACTTTGATAAGAGTAGAAACACCACCTCCCCTGTGGCTAGTATCTGGTGCTCACACACCTGCTATGACTGCCCAGTCCCCTTAGGAGAAAGTCCAGCCCTTCGGCCTGGCACTTGAGGTGCTCATCTGCCTTACTCCTGTGGAGCCACAGATTGCCGTGTTCATTTTGATATTCCCCAAAGCATGTCCCTGAACTTGGCTTCTGCTGTGCCCTCTGCCAGGAATGCTTTTTCTATAAACCGAGTTCAAGATCCCCCTTCTCTGGGCATCTCTCCCGACTCTCCCTTGGGACGTGCCCCCACCTCTGACACTCCCTGCACCCACCCCTGCTGCCAAGGAGCTGTGGGCACCTGTGTCCAGCTGTGTCCCTTCCTCTGCTCCTCCCCCACCCCCCAATGTCTTTCCAAGGGCTGCTCTGGGAAGTCCGGTGACTTTGGGGGGCTGGGAAAGATCTGCAACAAGAGCAGAGGCTGCTGGGGGCCCCCCAAAGAACGATTCATTTCCCTGGCTGTCTGGTGGGCATTACCTGCCAGGAGCCGGGCCCTCCTTTAGCGTTTCACAACTGTCTATTTTGCAGATGGTGTAGCTGAAGCCTAGACGGGCCAGCCTTGGTGGGGGCCAGCCCTGGGGCATGAGGCTTGTTCCTAAAGATGCAAAACTCACCCTCGCTGGGGGGAAAGGGGGAGTCTCTGTCTGAATCCATCTCTTCATGTGCAGCTGGGGACTCGAGGGGTCTGGGCACCTCAGGGCTCAGTCTCTCCATCTGTGAAATGGGACACAGAGATGGTGTCTCCTGGGGTAGGGGTGTCAGGATCTTCGAGAGGAGACCAAGGATTTGGCTCCATCTCTGTCTCTTTCATCTTTCTTTATGTTTCTACCAATCTGTCTCTGTCTCTGTCTCTCTGTCTCTACCCCTCCCCCCAGGCCTCACACATCCGTCCTGCAGCCCGCTCCACCCCCTGGCCTGGCCTGGGCCCTATTGCCAGTGAAGGCTGCTCTGTACGGGGTCACGGGGTCCCCGTCCCCACTGTGCCAGGCCTGGGACACTGCCTCTTTGTTCCCATGTCTCTGACCTCATGGCCTCCTGGGCGCCTGACCCTGACTAGCTCAGCCGCCCGCAGGGACAGGGAGCCTCTGAGACTGGGCTTCCTCCCAGCCCACCTGGGTCCTGGTCCCCAGATGCTCTTCCGGGAGAGACTCCCACCATGTTCCTCAGTCCCCCTGTGCTCCAGGAACATTTTTCTTTAAGGTGAAAATCACATAACCTAAAATAAACCATTTTAAAATCTACACTTCAGGGACATTTAGAACTTTCACCGTGTTCTGCAACCATCTCCTCTGTCCAGTCCCAGAACATTCTCATCACCCCAAATGGACACTCGTCCCCATTAGCAGTCACTCCCCAAACCCCATCTCCCAGCCCCTGGCAACCACTTATCTTTCTGTCTCTGAATTTGCCGGTTCTGGACATTTCACGTACATGGGGGCCATACAACATGTGGGCTGCTGTGTCTGGCTGTTCTCACTCAGCAGGACTTTTTTGGGGTTCACCCACTTTTTAGCATGAGTCTGTCCTTCTCCATGGACATTTTGGGACTTTGTAGACAGTGAGGAGAAAGGCTCAGAAACTGAGACCCGCCCGCCCCCGATGCCAAGAAACAGACGCAGAGAGGGGACAAAGCTTAGTCTGAATGAAGCAAAGAGCTCTTCAGGCGCGGGGACCCAGGGTGCCCTGCGGTGGAGTTGGGGAAATGGAGAGGTGGGCGTGTGGGGAGGGGGCAGCGTAGAGCAAACACTTCATAACGGTTTGTTAGGAGAGTGAACACAGACATCCGAGAACACTGGGCTCCCGCTTGGCACCTGAGTCTCAGAGGTCAGCTAGAGAGGGCCGGAAACCAGGGCAAGGGCTCAGAGCAGCTGGCCACTCAAGGGGTTGGCACCTCCGGCTAAGGCTTGGGCCATCAGTGTAGACCCCCAGATCCGTGACTCCAGGTGGGTTTGTGGCCGCGATGAGGCCGCCACCACGATGCTGACTTCTTAGTTTCTCTTTCAGTTTGACTTGTGCCAGGAGGGGCCATGACATCTAACTCCTTCTTTTTTTTTTGATCTTTTAAGTCCTCCTTCTTACTCAGCTTCAACATGTTCAGGGGCAAGGACAGGGTGGCTGGCAGAAGTTCATCTGGGGCTGTGAGCTTCTGTGTGGGCTCCATGGGACAGCTGTGGGCCAGGCTGGTCCCCCTCCTTCTGCTCCTGCTCCGAGGGCAAGGCGGTGAGTTCCCCACCTTGACATCATGGCTTTTCTTGCCGCGGGGCATGTGCGTGTAGGGTGGTGGACCTGGCTGAGCCTCAGTCTTTCCCTCTATCAAACTTGGGCATCTCTGCTCTGGTCTTGACATCATCTTCTGTGGAATGGGCTAAATCTCTGAATCTTAACCACCCCCTGGGGTTCTGTGAGAAATGCTAAAATCCAAAAACGATAAGGAGAGGCACCTGAGTGGCTCAGTCTGCTTTCAGCTCAGCTCATGATCCCAGGGTCCCGGGATGGAGCTCTGTGTCGGCGGGGAGCCTGCTTCTCCCTCTCCCTTTGCCTGCCGTTCTGTCTGCTTGTGCCTTCTCTTTCTGTAAAATAAATAAAATCTTTAAAAAAAAGAAAAAGCGGGATGCCTGGGTTGCTCAGTCAGTTGAGTGTCTGCCTTCAGTTCAGGTCATGATCCCGGGATCCGGGGATCGAGTCCCACATCAGGCTCCTTGCTCAGTGGGGAGCCTGCTTCTCCCTCTGCCCCTCCCCATGATTGTGTTCTCTCTCTCTCTCTCTCAAATAAATAAATAAAATCTTTAAGAAAAAAAAGAAAAAGAAAAGGATAAGGAACAAGTATGTATATAATGGATATACATGTTTATAGTTTTATTTTATTATTAGACAAAATATATGTACATACTCTCTCTCCTTCTCGTGGGATCGGACGGAAAGGAGCCCAGACCCCTGCAGATGACTGGGTTTGAAATCTAATTCCAGCTCCCCTGTGGCTGCATTGTGACCTCAAGTCACTACTTTGCCTCTCTGTGTGTCTCTGTAAACTGATCATCAGCAAGGTTTCAGGTTGTTGAGTGGATGAATGAATGGTGGATGGATGGGTGGTTGGATGGATGAATGGGTGGTTGGATGGACGGATGGGTGGAGCGTAGGACAGATGAATGCGTGCGTGCCTGATGGGTGGCTGGTGGAAGATAGGATGTGTGGATGGATGGGTGGGCGGACCCATAGATGGGAGAGTGGGTGGGTGGACGGATGATCTCTTGGCAAGCCCCCCGCCAGAGCGCCTCCACCATGCAGTAAAAGACTGGAAACGTCATTCTGTCTTCGTTGTCTTTGCAGCAGAAGCGTGCAGTACCAGTGGGTGCTGTTTTCAGGACCCGCCGTATCCGGATGCAGGCGCAGGTCTGGGACAGTTCCTTATTGTGGGGAGAGGTCATGCTAGGGTCTGACTGCCCCTTCCTTAGCCGCTCCTCCCTCAGCTCCCTCCCGCCCAGTCAAAGATTCAGGTGCACCTGAGGTCTTGGGAACAGCCTAAGAGCCTACTCTTCCTGTCCTCACCAAGCTCCGGTGTCCCAGGGTCTGCCACCAAACAGGTGTTTCGTCCTTCCTTTCGTGCAAGAACTATTTACCAAGCTCCTACTGCATGCAGACCCAGTTCTAGGCGTGAAAGAATCAGCCACAAGCCCGACTGACTTCCTGGGGCCACAGCCTAGTGTGGGAGGTGGATAACAGGCAGACAAATGCACAGACAGCATGCCAGAATGTGCTATGAGAAACCAGAGGAAGGGGAGGGAGGATGGAGGAGGCGGCGGCTTCAGGTTGCCTGGTGGTCAAGGAGGTGACGCTGAAGGAGAAACTAGAATGTCAAGATCTGTGGGAAAAGCATTCCAGACAGATGGCACAGCATGCGCAAAGGCCCTGAGGTGGGAGTGAGTCTGCTGTGTTTGGGGACTGGTGAGGAGGTTGGTGTGGCTGGAGGAGGGTGAGCAGAGGAGAAGGCAGGAGACAGGAGCGAAGGGCACAGGGAGGGTGCTGGGAGAGCGCCAAGGCTGAGGTTGACACTGGATTACTTAAATGTCACAAAGATTCATCCCAAGTGTGCACCAGCAAGGAGGGCCCCCTCCCAGCTCTTGGTTCCTTCTGAAACCTTTGGGATCTCCTCCAGGCTCGGCTTCAGGCCCCAGGGACCTGAACTGCTACCGGATAGTCAGTGCTGGTTATGAATGCTCCTGGCAGTATGAGGGCCCCACGACTGGGGTCAGCCACTTCCTGAGGTGCTGGTAAGGACCTTGCCCCGGTCCCCAAACCTTCACCCATCATCCCACACTTGCTCCTGCCCCCACGCCCCTGCTCTCAGAGATGTGATCTTAGCAAGGTCCTTGCCCTTCCTGGTGGCTCAGTGTCTTATGTGAGAAGGGAGGGTGGGGACTTTATTGGGGGGGGGGCTGTCAGCGTTAGGTGGGCATCTAAGTTGGGTGGCAGTTAGGGTCCCTCTCATCCTTCCTCCTCACCCGCTCACTCATTTGTCCATCCTTCCAACCATTCGTTTCTTCATCTGCATCGTGAGATTCTGGGGTTCCCCCAAACCCTCAGTGGCAGGCTGATCCCCCTAGAGTCCCCAGGCTGGGGAGGGGGAGTCAAAAGGGCAGAAGAAGATCCTGGGATGGGGCGCCTGGGTGGCTCAGTGGGTTAGAGCCTCTGCCTTTGGCTCGGGTCATGGTCCCAGGGTCCTGGGATCGAGTCCCGCATCGGGCTCTCTGCTCAGCAGGGAGCCTGCTTCCCCCCTCTCTCTCTGCCTGCCTCTCTGCCTACTTGTGATCTCTGTCTGTCAAATAAATAAATAAAATCTTAAAAAAAAAATAAAAGAAGATCCTGGAATGTGACGCGGCTCATCTACCGGGGCTGCTGAGCCCCCCTGCGGGTCCTGCAACCCCAGACTCAGCCCCAGTGCTCCCCTCACGCAGCCTCAGGTCCGGGCGCTGCTGCTACTTTGCCGCGGGCTCAGCCACCAGCCTGCGGTTCTCTGACCAGGACGGCGTAGCTGTGCTCCAAGCCGTCACGCTCTGGGTGGAATCTCGAGCTGAGAACCGGACACAGAAGTCCCCTAAGATCACCCTGAAGCTTCATAGTGCAGGTCAGCACCCGTTCTCCTCCTCCCTGCCCCCCCTTCCTCACCCAGAGATGCCTCGGGTCCCTGAGCCTAGACCCGCCGGGATCTGGGCCAGGGGCTTGATAATGCCAATGATTTTCACATCAAACCCTGTTGCGGGACATGGTAGAGTTCTTCACAGTCCCCTCACCAATCCCCATCTGCTGGGCACTTAGGTTGCTTCTGGTTTCTCCCCGAAACTGTAATACCACTGGGACCTCGTTGGGTCTTTAAAATCCGTTTTCACGACGCAACCACGGACACTTAATACCTAGAGTTTGAGATGCTCCTGTGTGTTATGCTGACTCATAGGGGACATGAGTGAGGCCAACAAAGTTGGCCGCTCCGGGCTGGCATTAGGGTAAGGTGAGGGAGGAACCTGACTTGGGCACGAAATTGTAAGGGATGCCAGAAAACTCAGGAGTCAATATAAATAATTTTGTAAAGAGATGTTTTTTGAAAAATCAAAATTAATGCCAAAAAATCCATGATGAACAATGTATCAAATTTTAAGATGAAGGCAGGATCCGACCATCCCTCATGGAGGCCAGAGTCAAGAGGAAGTGATGAGCAGGAAGGACTATTATATATGAGGAAATGCTGCTGGGAGGTCAAGCTGAGCCCGGAAGGTCAAAAAGGATCCAACAATAATCAGGGGTAGAGAAGTGTGTTCCAGGCAGAGGGCATAAGGGCACAGCAAGTGCAAAGGTCCTGAGGTAGAATCAGACATGGTATGACCAAGATGCAGAAAAGAATGATGGATGCTTCTCTTCAAGTCAGGGTTTAAAAAATTAGTAAGATTTCCCTAATAGTCTTCTAAAAAATAGATTCAATTAATTATCCTCTTATCAGCAACTCACAAAAGTGCCCATCTCACCACAATATTGCTACAAGGAGTGTCAGTCTTGAATCTTTGAGCCATAGAATCCTAGGCTTAGATGGAACTTGTAAGGGTTTCCCTGATGCACATCCTGGAGACTCAGTCAGTTTCCCTGGGCTGGGTGGGGCAGATTTTCCAAAATTTTAAGTACGAATAACTTACACATATTCTGGCTCCCCTCCCCAATCTCCATCTCTGTTCCTAGTTAAATACGACCCCCCGCTGGTTGGAGACGTCACTGTGTCTAGGTCTTCAGGGCAGGTGCTCTTGAAGTGGGAGAACCCAGCCCGCCAGGATGGCGCCGAGGTGCAGTTCCGGCACCGGACATCCAGCAGCCTGTGGGAGTTGGTGAGTTTATTCCCCAGGCCAGGAGAGAACACAGGCTTCTCCCCGGGGAACATGACACCCAAATCAGTTTCACCATCTCTACATCCATCTCCCCTCCTGCCTGGTCTCCACTCTTGCCCTGCAGCTAGCCTCTGGAGTCTCTTTGACACTCAGATCTCATCGGAACCTCCCTTGCTCACACACCCTCCATAGCTCCCTATTACCTCGGGAGAGCATCCTTTCCTCAGCTGGCCCCAGGCACCCTCACCAACCTCATGTTTCCTCTGGCCCCCTCTGAATGGCCATCATTATCTGCCCATGCCCTGAATTTCCAAACTCTACCTTTGCCCATGCAGTCTCCTCCATCTTCACACCTTCTTCTCTATGAGTGGCTGAAAATCCAGTTGATCTTCAGGGTCTAGTTCAAGGGCAGCCTCTCTAGGAAGCTCCCCTTCCACTTCCCTCTTTCCTTCTTTCTTTCCTTCCTCCCTTCCTTTTTCTTCTTCTTCTTCTTCTTTTTTTTTTTTTAGATACAATTGACATATAACAATATGTTGGCTGTAGGTGTACAACATCATTATTTGATATTTGTATGTATTGTGAAATGATCACAGTCAGTCTAGCTACTGTCCATCACCACCTGCGATACAAACCTTATGTCTTGTAAGGACTTGTAAGATCTACTCTCCTAGGCACGTCCAAGTACATCACACAGTATTAGGAACTATAGTCACCATGCAGTACATGACATCCTAGGACTTACTTATGCTATAACTGAAGTGTGTACCTTTGACCCCCATTCCTCCCACCCCCCAACCCCCTGCCTCTGGTGACCACCGATCTGTTCTCCATGTCCATGAGTTCCATTTTATTTTGCTTTGGATTCCATGTGTGCGAGAGAGATCCTATGGTATTTGTCCTTCTCTGAATTATTTCACTTAGTATAGTGCCCTCGAGGCTTGTTCACATCGTCACACACGTCAGGGTGTCCTTCTTTTACAGCTGAATAATATCCCTGTGTATGTGTGTGTGTGTGTACCCCATGTTCTTTTTGCATTCATCGGCGGATGAATGGAAGCACTTTGGTTGCTTCCGTATCTTGGCTATTGTAGGTGAGGCTGCAGTAAACATTTTTTTCAAGACTATTTATTTATTTATTTGTTGGGGGGGTGGTGTGTGTGGAACACAAGCAGGGAGAATTGGAGAGGGAGAAGCAGGCTTCCCGCCAAGCAGGGAGCCCGATGTGGGGCTCGATCCCAGGACCCTGGGGACATGAAGGCAGATACTTAACCAACTGAGCTACCCAGGCGCCCCTGTCTTGTGTCTTCTTGATGATAGTCATTCGAACTGAGATGGTTTCTCATTATGGTTTTGATTTGCACTTCCCTGATGAAGAGTGATGTCAAGCATGGTCTTTCTACCTGTTGGCTGTCTGTATGTCCTCCGCAGACCTTCGTTCATTCTTCAGCTACCTTCTGCTGTCCCTTCTGTTGCCCCCACGCGGAGCAAGCTGGGTCTGCAAGGAACCTCAGCCCTTGCTTCAGGCCCAAGAAGCCCCTAGATGGGAAGAGACAGAGACCTCTGTCTCTGTCCTCTGAATCGGACCTCTGAATCGTGGCATCTCCTCCTCCCTCAGACTGGTGGCATTTTCAGGCCAGGGAGCAACCCCAGCTTCAGCCCCATCTCCCTTTCCAGTGTCGGAGCCCCCTGAGCCTCAGTGACCCCATCCGGTGAATGGGATCTGTCCAGAGGCAGGTGATATGGGACTCCTGCTGGGGGAGGGGCCTCTCTGTCAGTTTGATTTGAAGTTCCGGATGTTGGGGGACCTCTCCGCATGACACAGGGTGTGGGGGGCAGGCCGTGTCCTACACCTGACTCTCCTGACCCCCAACACCACTGACATACAGGTTTTCCCTCCTAAAACAATTTTTGTAGGAAAGTACAGAATAATAATTTTGCCTCTGAAAATCTTTTAAGCCAACTTTTATTTTGGGAATAATCTTAGATTTTCAGAAAAGTTACAAAGAAGTAGCCAGCTCCACTAGAAAGGCCCCCCAGCCGCCCCACATGCGAACATCTTACATTCTTTTTTTTAAAGATTTTATTTATTTATTTGACAGAGATCACAAGTAGGCCGAGAGGCAGGCAGAGAGAGAGGAAAGGAAGCAGGCTCCCTGCTGGGCAGAGAGCCCGACATGGGGCTCGATCCCAGGACCCTGGGATCATGACCTGAGCTGAAGGCAGAGGCTTTAACCCACTGAGCCACCCAGGCACCCCACATCTTACATTCTTGAGCGTGTCTGTCCACAACCAAGATAAACGTTGCCACGTTGCTGGGGACTAAATCCCTGGGCTTATTCTGAGCCACCTGTTTTTCCACAAAAGTCCTCTTTTTTTTTTTTTTTTTTAAAGCGCCTGGGTGGCTCAGTGGGTTAAGCCTCTGCCTTCAGCTCAGGTCATAGTCTCAGGGTCCTGAGATTGAGCCCCTCATCAGGCTCTCTGCTCAGTGGGGAGTCCGCTTCTCCCTCTCTATCTGTGTGCTTCTCTGCCTACTTGCGATCTCTCTCTCTCTGTCAAATAAATAAATAAAGAATCTTTAAAAAACAAAACAAAACAAAAAACAAATGTCCTCTTTCTTTCTTTTTCTAACCCAAGCTTCCACATTGCACTTAGAATAATTGTTTAAAATTATAAAAGAGCTAATATTTCTTTCAAAAAAAACCTTTTTTTTTTTTTTTTTTTAACCTTTTACCAAAAGGTAAAACTATGTATATATGATCTGGTCCTAGGGCAACTGCGGACCTCAGGAGGATGCTGGCTTCGGTGAGAATAATAGTACCAACAACAGCTTCAGCATGCTAGCATTAATTGAGCACCTACTGTGTGCCAGGCCCAGTGCTAATTTCGTTGTACGCTTGCTTGGCCCATCCTTAGTTCCATAGTGGATTATTCCCATTTCTCAGGTGAGGAAATGGGCTCGGGGGTGAGAAGCCATTGACCAGGCTCGCATCCCAATGGATAGCCTTGCCACGACATCAACCTAGGGCCAGGGCAAGAATGGGACACCTTGAGGTCCCCCAAGAGGACAGGGCCTGGCCTATTCCCACAGTGGTCCCAGGGCCCAGCACGCAGTTGGCACTCAATTAAGTGTCTGGTGGCTAAACGATGAGTGCCAAGCCCCAGGCACCCCTAAGTCTGAGACAGCCCTTCAGCTTGAAGTTCGGCTTATTTCCCCACCAGAGTCCTGCCTCTGCCCCCTGCGGATGGACGCAGCCCAGGAATTCCAGCTCCGCAGGAGGCGACTCAGGCCAGCAGCCCCAGGAGACCCAGGAGACCCCTGGAGCAGCTGGAGCAGCCCCGTGTGTGTCCCCCCTGGTGAGAGCAGTCCAGAGCCTGGAAGTGGGGCAGGCATTAGAAATACAGCAGTGGGTACTAGAAATAAGGTGGCAAGAGAAATTTGGGGAAATTAGTAAAAGGTGCTAGGGCAGGGGACCTGGGTGGCTCAGTGGGCTAAGCGTCTGCCTTCAGCTCAGGTCATGATCCCAGGGTCCTGGGACTGAGCCTGGCCTTGGGCTCCCTGCTCAGCAGGGAGTCGGCTTCTGTCCATCTCCCTGGGACCCTCCATCCCCCATCCCCCACCCTCACTCATGCGTGCTCTCTCTTGCAAATCAATAAATAAAATCTTAAAAAAAGAAAAAAAAGAGGTGGAGCGAGTTTCACTTTGTAAAATGTGGAGAATCCATAATCTGAAAAGAAACATTTCCCAGTCTTTCTTTCCTTCCCATGTGTCCTGTTGGCTTTGTTCTTTAAGGCCACGCAGGGAGTTGGCAGGGGGAAATGGCCGTGTCGTGAAGACATAGCTTCCCGAAGGACACAGGAAGCTGGAGTTTGGGCAGCTCCCAAGTGGAGATGGGAGCTCCCGAGAGGCAAGGAAGGATGAGGTGATTGTCAACATTTTGCCCTTGACCTTGTGACCTTGGCAGGTCTCTTCCTGCCCCCGGTGCATTATCCACTGCGAAACAGCTCCAAGAGTTCTTTTCAGACTTTAAAACGAAAACTGTAGTAGAAAATGTATTAGATAAGATCTACCATTTTAACCATTTTAAAGCATAGGGGTTTTTTTGTTTTTTGTTTTTTTTTTGTTTTGTTTTTAGGACTGTATTTATTTATTCGAGAGAGAGAGAGAGCACACGCACGGCAGGGGGAGGGACAGAGGGAGAGAGCATTCCAAGCAGACTCCCCATCAAGCCTGGAGCCTAATCCCATGACCCCGAGACCATGACCTGAGCTGAAATCAAGAGTCCAATGCCACCCAGGAGCCCCCAAAGTGGATAGTTTTATGGCATTAAGTATAGTCACATGGTCATAGACTAGATCTTCATGTTTCCGCTTTTGAAACTTCTTTTTTTTTTTTTTTTAAAGATTTTATTTATTTATTTGACAGAGAGAGAGATCACAAGTAGACACAGAGGCAGGGGTTGGGGGGTGGGAAGCAGGCTCCCTGCTGAGCAGAGAGCCCGATGCGGGGCTTGATCCCAGGACCCTGAGATCATGACCTGGGCTGAAGGCAGAGGCTTAACCCACTGAGCCACCCAGGCGCCCGCTTTTGAAACTTCTTAACAACCCATGGGAATCCTGTGTTTCAAGGGAGGGAAGGAAAATGTCCTGGGTCCCCATGCATGGTCTGTGGGAGGTGGCGGTGAGCAAGGGACCACCCCCCGCGTCACTGTCTCACCATTCCATTACAGAACATCTTCCACAACCCAGCTTGAGGTTCTCTGTGGAGGCGCTCCGTCCCAATGGGAGGAGGCAGGTGACCCTGCACGGGCAGGTAATGGGCTGTCACGGGGCTGTGGGGTGGCCTGGGATGGGGAGAAGGAGACAAGAGGCTAGAGTCAGGGTGCACAAGGGGGATACTGTGAGAGAAGAGATGTGGAGGAGGCGAGGATTCCGAGGACTTTGGGTTTAATGGGGAACAATGGAGGGTGTGTGAGCAGAAGAGGTATATGACTGGGTTCAGTGTTCCCAGACTTCCCCCAGCTCCCATGGGGGGACCAGAGTGTGGGGGGCTAGGGTGGAAGTGGGCAGGCCAGGGGTAGACAATGTTGGTCTAGGTGGGAGAGGATTTCTTTGAAGTCTCCCGAGCAACCCATTAAGAGCAGTCTAATTAACCTCCAAGTTATGAGAAGGAAGCTGAAGCACAGAGGGAAAATCTCTTGCCCAAGTCAGGGCCAAAACCATCAGATATTTCACCCACTGGCTTTACCATAATTAATTGGCCGGCTCCCTAATAGGCTGGCCCAGTATGCCTACAGTGAAGCTTTACTTCCTGGCATTCCTGTCATTTGAATTCCTTTTTTAAAAAAAGATTTTATTTATTTATTTGACAGAGATCACAAGTAGGCGGGGGGGGGGGGGGCGGCGGGGAGCAGGCTGAGCAGAGAGCCTGATGCAGGGCTCCATCCCAGGACCCTGAGATCATGACCTGAGCCGAAAGCAGAGGCTTAAGCTGCTGAGCCACCCAGGCACCCCTGAATTCCCTTTCTTAGGAAACACTTCCAGGCTTGAAGTAACTGGGTCCAAAGAGGAAAAACATTTTTTTCCTGACACTCAGTAGGTTTTGCCAAATTATTTCCTTCCCAAACCAATAGGCACTTGCCACAGATGCCTATTTCCCAACAGCCTCCCCAGGACCGAGGGTTTTTTTTGTTTTGTTTTGCTTTGTTTTTTTTTGCTTGTTTGTTTTTAAAAAGTTTTTGGCTCATGTCACAGACTGTGGCCCGTGGATGAGTCTGTTCAGGGGCTGCATGCCGATGTTGGCCCGTGGGGATGATGACGGTGTTCAAGGCTCCACAAACCGTCTCTCACATTCACGACAGCTGCCCCAAGTTGAGCTTCCAGAAGGCTGCCTCGGATCCAACTCTGGCGGGGAGGTGACCTACCGTGCCCGCCTGCACATGCTATCCTGCTCGTGTAAGATCAAGTCGACAATGAACTTTCAGCTGAAGAAACCACTCGACCTCTCTGGTGCGGCCTATGACCTGGCTGTCATCTCTCAGAATCGCTTCGGCCCCGGCCCCAACCAGACATGGCACATTCCTGCCCACACCCATACAGGTGCCTCCTCCAGCCGGGGAGGGGTGTGGGAGGGCCTCTCAGAGCTAAATGCCTCCTCTGAGCCTCTACCAGACTAGGGTGAGGCAGGTGAGGCACAAAAATCAAGCAGGTGTCTCATTCAGGAATGTGTCAAAATCACTAATTAAGGTACATATTGTTAGAATGCGATATTTTACCAAACTCTAGCTGGCAAACTACAGCCCAGGCCAACCATTTGTAAATGAAGTTTCCTGGGACCAGGGTTGAGATCAGGGTATGGTGAGTGAGGCAGGACAACGCGAATATGCGGCCGACCCTAACTTCATTTCAAATCTTGATATTTGCTCGTTCTATATAGGTATCGATGTGATTAAAGATGTCCTTATATTTATAGATATGAGAGGAAAAAATCAAGATTTATATTTATGTATACATGCACATGAATACGTCTACATAAGTTATTGAGGTGAAGGTCACACCTCAGCATGAACCAGTTTGGTAGGTAGAATTCAGTGGTGTTTAGGACATTTGCAGCGACGGGCAACCGTCACCTCTGTCTAGTTCCAGAGCATTTCTATCATCCCTAAAAGGAGACCCCACGCCTCTTTTTTTTTTTTTAAAGATTTATTTATTTATTTGACTGAGAGATCACAAGGAGGCAGAGAGGCAGGCAGAGAGAGAGAGAGAGAGAGGGAGAGAAGCAGGCTCCCTGCTGAGCAGAGAGCCCGATGCGGGACTCGATCTCAGGACCCTGAGACCATGACCTGAGCTGAAGGCAGAGGCTTTAACCCACTGAGCCACCCAGGCGACCCTGATCCCACACCTCTTATCCCTGGCCCCTGACACCCACTAATCTTTCTGTCTCTATGGCTTTGCCCATTTTGGACATTCCTTATACATGGGACTGCACACCCTGTGGCTCCTCGTGATCAGCTTCTCTCATCCAGCGTCATGTTTTTTTGAGGTTCCCCCACATCGTAGAGTGTATCAGGGCTTCCCCTCCTTTTCGTGGCTGAGTAACATTCCACTGTGTGGCTGAACCACGTGGTGTTTATCTGTTTATCCGTTAATGAACGTTTGGGCTGTTTCCACCTTTGGGCCATCGCAAAGAGTGCTCATGGCATATTTTCCTACTCATTTAAAAAAAATTTTATTTAGGGGCGCCTGGGTGGCTCAGTGGGTTAAAGCCTCTGCCTTTGGCTCAGGTCATGATCCCGGGGTCCTGGGATCGAGCCCCAATCGGGCTCTCTGCTCAGCAGGAAGCCTGCTTCCTCCTCTCTCTCTGCCTGCCTCTCTGCCTACTTGTGATCTCTCTCTGTCAAATAAATAAATAAAATCTTTAAAGAAAAAAAAAAGATTTTATTTATTTATTTGACAGATCACAAATAGGCAGAGAGGCAGGCAGGTGGGGGGAGCAGGCTCCCTGCTGAGCTCGATCCCAGGACCCTGAGATCATGACGTGAGCTGAAGGCAGAGGCTTTAACCCACTGAGCCACCCAGGCACCCCCTCCACTCATTTTCTGGTTCTTAAAAAAAATGGCATTAACAGTGTTTGTCTTGACGACAGAGTTCTTTGGTACCTCTAGCTTTGTGCCTGATACGTGCCTCACTCATCTCACCCTGGTCGTGTCCCTGCTGAGCACTCAGCAATCCTGTGAGGACAGGGCTGGTACGGGCGTGCCCATTTCAGAGATGAGACCTCTGAGGCTCAGAGAGGTAAAGCCATGTGCCAAGATGGCACAGCCACAAGTCCGTCAGCTCCTGGCCTGCTTCAGGTCATGGCCCCACTGTGTGACCTTGTGCCAGTGGCTCTCCCTCTCTGAGTCTCAGTTTCTGTATTATTGGGGTGATCACCTTCTCACTTCGTAGCAGAATGATACCTGTGAAGTGCTCAGCACTGGCCTGGTGCATATAGTTGGCACTCAGTAAATGGTAGTTGTTGTCCCTGGAATTGGAAGCAGTGCCCGCCTCCCTGAGATTGTTGCCCAGGAAGGGAGGAACCCTGGGGACTGAGTGGGTGTGTCCTCAGGCCTCTGAGCTCCTGTCCGGCTGGGAGGCCCACCCTGCAGACACCTGCTAGAGCAGGAGATGCTCCCCAAGCCAGTTGGGGGAGGGTGACGGGTGGGGGTGGGGATAGCAGCACAGGCAGCCCTGATGGTGGGCATCTTGGCAGGGGACTCACAGTCAGACCAGGAGACCTAACTCATTCAAACCACCATTGTTAGCCTAACCTGCCTCCCTCATCTCCTTCCAGAACCAAGGGCTCTGAATATCAGTGTTGGAGCCAATGGGACCTCCATGCACTGGCCAGCCCAGGCCAGGGCCAAGGCATATTGCATTGAGTGGCAGGCCCAAGACCAGGACAGGAACCTCACCAACTGCACCCTGACTCCGTCCCAGGACCAGGACCCTACAGGAATGGGTACCGTCATGTCTGTCGCCCTGTTTCTGCTTCTGCTTCTGCCTCCTCCCTTAGGGCTCCTGGTTGGCTCCAGCCATAGGGGTGTGTGAGGTGTCTGAGGCCCAGAGAGGTCTTGCTACTTGCCCAGGGTCACACAGAGGTGGGGACGGGCTGAGACTGGGACCCTGCCGCTCATGCATGTCTGAAGCCTCCTGCCAGGACCCTGAGGTGTCAGGGCCATAGCCCCAGGCAGATCGCACACCAATAGGTAATGAGTCTCACATCCCAGGGTGTTTGTTAAACAGGTCCCTGTGCCAGAGAAGGTGACAGCTCCCAAGATGCTGGTGGCAAACTAATGAGACCTCTGGAGAAAAAGGGGGAGCCTTCCAGCCCTGGCAGCCTCTCACTCCCACTTCCTACCCGGGGCCTGGCCCAGGGCCCCCGGAAACCTCAGCCTCAGACCTGGCCCTTGAGGTTCCTAGAATGGGGAGACAGAGCTGGAGCCAGATGCACCTGGCTCCCTGGCATCCGGGCTGGGCTACAGGTGGGGGGATGGGCTGCGGGCGGTGGGAATAAGAAAGGGATCCTGGAAGAGGGGACATTGGCACAAGGGCTTTGAATTATGAGCAGGAGAGCTTTAGGAGTTCCTGGCAGGCAGCACAGCCAGTGCAAAGGGGCAGAAGCATCAGTACAACCTATTTACACCACCGGCCTGGGCCTCGCCAATCTTTCTAGCAACCTACAGCTGGAGTAGAGGATCTGGGGCAATGGAGCAGAAGGTATGTTACCACATCACGATCTTCGCCTCTCCACGTCCAGAGAAGCCCATCTCGTGGTCCACAGTCTTGTCCACCTACCACTTCGGGGGCAATGGTGAGCAGCCCACACCTGCAGGGTGGTCTCTCCAGAGGGGCTTGGTGGGGGTCTTGGGTGTCAGGAGAGGGGAATGAACGCTTAGAGGCACTTACTCCAGGTCAAGCCTTGACCAGAATCCAGATGCGCAGAAGTCTCAGAGGATCCTGAAGACCGCCCCCCACTCTGCTCCCCACGCCTGAAGGGCACTGCCCCCATTTTATAGATAAGAAAAGTGAGTCTCAGAGACAGGCAGCAATGGGGGCTGAGTCGTGGAGCCGGGATGCGAACCCAGGCCCGCCTGACTCTGTTGCCAAGGTTCCCTGGGTCTCTGGACAGCGCCAGGCTGGGCAGGCAGAAAAAATTCAGCCGGTGCTCTTGGAATTGACCATGGTGACCGGGCTGGTTGCAGCCTCGGGGGCAGGACGCCCACAACACGTGTCAGTGAAGAAGCTCAGCCAGGGCTCCGTGAACGTGGACTGGACGCCGTCCCCGCTGAGCGCTTGCCCCGGTGTCCTGAAGGAGTACGTCGTGCGCTGTGAGGATGAGGAAGGCAGCCTTGTCTCTGGTACGTGGGCAGCACGGGCCTGGCTAGGGGAAGAAGGGACCTGGGATCGACGTCTGCCTGGCTATGGGCCCCTGAGCACCTCACCAGCCCTCTCTGGGCCTTGGTTTTCCCACTCATAAAACAAGAGTTGTTCGATTCCAAGAGGCCAGACTGCCCTTTCTGGACCCTCAGGAGGGCTCAGTGGGCACAGCTTCCATGTGTGGAAGTCAGCTCCTCATGCAAATCAGCAGCTTGACTGCCGTGGAGCCGGATGACCGTGTCCATTTCACAGATGGGGAAACTGAGGCTTGGAGAGGGTCTCCTGCCCCAGGGTTAAGCAAGCCTGGATTTGGGCTCAGTCAGATGCTCCTTCCTGCCCCTTGGGAGGGAAAAAGAGCCGTCTGTACATGGTAAGTCTCACCAGCGCTGGAGTTTCCTGACGTTTCACACACTGGGGGCCCCTCATGCAGTCTTTTCCTGTGGCCTCACCCACCCACCTCCCGCAGCAACAGTCCGGGCCAGCAGGACGGGCCTATTCGTGTCTTCATGTTCTTACCCAGCACCCAGCACCGGCCAAGGCCAAGGCGTGAATGCCGGGGAGCAGGGGAGGGATACTGGGGGGATGCTCTCGCATCAGAAACACATGCATCCTGTCATCTGCGTGATCACCCGCTGTTTAGAGGGGGTAAGTGGGGCCAAGTAGGGTTCAGGGACGCATTCTGGTGGCACAGCTGGAAGCCACCCCTTTGCCGATTTGCTGAAAGTCAAAAATGCTGAAGATGAATGCACCAAATGCCCGTTCGCCAAATTGAGCAATTTCCCCCACTCCAGTTTCTTTGGAAGAACATTCCTCTTGAATATAGACTTAGGGTTCTAGGAATTTTTTTCTTCTTGATAAGAGCCAACCACTGTATTCTCGTTTTAAGGACTTTTATGGAGAGCTTTATTTGTGAATGAAAGCCAACCGATTCCAGACTGTGTGCTGAGGTCCTACTGTGTGCTGAGGTTTGAGGGACACTGAGGAAGCAAGATAAAGTTAATGCTGAACTTGACCCTAAAGATGGGAAGGAGGAGAGGGAGGAAACCATGGGGCTATCTGGGGAAAGGGTGAGCACGGGGTGGGGGCGGTGGTGCAAAGGCCAGTGCAAAGGCCCTGAGGTGCTACTGAACCTGGTATCTTTAAGGAGCTTGGAGGATGGGGTGGCGTGGGGGAGAGAGAAAGAGCGAGCAGAGGTCAGAATTTGAGAAAAATAGCATCATTCACTAAATATTGGAGGGAAGAACAGTCCCCCAAGTAAGATGGGGTGAATGGGTGCATTCAGAGTTTTCAGAAGGGGCCAAGGGTCCCTCTCTTGGTTTTGGCTCAGGCCGTGATCTCAGGGCTGTGAGATCGAGCCCCGAGTCAGGCTCCACATTTGGCGAGGAGTCTGCTTGGGATTTTCCTTCTGCCCCTTCCTCTCATGCTCTCTCTCTAAAATAAAATCTTAAATTATTTTTTTTAAATGTTTTGAGCAAAATGTCCTTGAGTCCCCACTACCACTCTCAGCATGCGGCTGCCCACCCAGGACCTGGGCATCCCACTCCTGAGCCTGGCCTCCTGGCAGTAAAGGGAGTCTGGGGACCCACGGCTGCCTCCCTCCCACAGAGCTGCCTGTGAAGCCCACAGAGACCCAGGTCACCCTTGATGGCCTTCGGGCTGGGACAGCCTACACCGTGCAGGTTCGAGCGGACACTGTGATGCTGCAGGGTGCCTGGAGCAGGCCCCAGCCATTCAGCATCGGTGAGCAGGAGGGCAGGGCCTGGGTATGTACCCAGCATGCACTGCCCCACCCCAAGCCTCTGCAAGCAGCCCCACCCTGGCCCTGCTCCCCATGTAGCACCCGCAGGAGAAAGTCCCAGCCCACTCTGCTCTCCCCTCCTTGTGCAGTGTCCCCTTGTGAACCTCCCTTTCATGCTCTCATTGCCTTGCCCATGCAGGCTCCTCTGCCTGGGATGTTTGTTCTTCCTGCTAACTCCTATTCATCCTTAAAACCCAGTTCAAAAGCTTCCTCCTCCAGGAAGCCAACCATGCTTTCTCCAGGGTACCTACCCCACGCGCCTCGCCCCTCCCCCCCAAGCTGTGACAATCCTCCCTTCCTGGCCTGACAGCTTGGGAGTGGGTGAGGCTGTCCAGGCTCTGCCAGGCTCTGTCCAGCTTGGGGGCTCCGGTGGTGGGGGAGAGAATAGGGGGCCATTTGTTGATCTAGTGAAAGAATTGGTATCTCTCTTGTCACAAAGATAAGGAGGTGGACTCCATTGTCTTGGGGCGTGTGGCCAGAAGAGATTTGGAAACCAAATGATCCCTGTTCCTACCGTGGTCCCTGCCTGTTGCCCTTATAATGCAGTTTGGTCTCAAGAGAGACAGTGTGAGTCGGGCTTGGCATGGGGTGGCAGATCTGGGCCCAGGGGAGCAACCACAGGGGCACAACAAGCAGGCATGCGCAGCTAACATGTCCCAAGCCCTGTATGCCAGGACTTATCCTGCAGACCCAGGGCAGGTGGGTTCCCTGGTTCTTTGCTTCACACATGAGGAACCAGGCACAGAGGGACCCACGGTGTGCCACAGTCAGCAGTGAGTTGATGGAGGGTCCAGCCCTCCCAACACCCTTCCTAGTAAGAGGCAGGAGGTGCCCCTCTGCCAACCCAACCTCTCGCACTCCCAGAAGCCCAGGTTTCCCGGTTGTTCGATTTGTCCGTACTCCTCGTGTCTCTGGGGAGCTTCGCCAGCATCCTTCTCCTGGGCGTCTTTGGGTACCTCTGCCTGAACAGGTAATTTGCATGTCTCCCCCAAGATGATCCGTAATGCCAATAGTGATCATAGTAACCGCTCATGCCAAGTCAGTATTTGTGCCCAGTTTACAGATGAGGAAACTGAGGCCCAGAGAGTCAGGGCCCAGGTATCCAGCAAGGGGGGCAGAGCTGGGATTTAAATCCAGGTCTGTCAGCCTCCCGCACCCTCCAACCCCAATCCACATCTAATCTCCCTTTGTAACGTAGTGGAGATGAAAAGAGTAAGTTGGAACAATTAAAAAGTAAAAACAGAAAACGCTGCTTCTCTGACCAGTTTCCTTCCGTCCCCAGGGCTGCGCGGTACCTGTGCCCGCCCCTGCCCACACCTTGCGCCAGCACTGTGATCGAGTTCCCTAGCAGCCAGGGAAAGCAGGTAAGGACTCCTTTTCTGATTTAAAGTCCTATTTCTTGGTTCTATACTCTGGACCAGGGTTCTACAGAGTAATGGCCATGGACTAACTCGTTTTATCCTCCCCTAACCATGGACACAGGGACTCCAAGAACCTGTCCGATTTCACAGATAGGCAAGAAGAGGCCCAGAAAGGAACCTCCTGTGGGTCCTTTCTTAGCAGTAGAAACAACTCAAAGTGGCTTCAACAAAAAGGGAAACTGATGGGAGATGGGGAGATTCCCCAGATGGTGGTCTTCAGGCATGGCTAGGTCTAGGAATCCAGAGACTGGGTATCCATTTGTCTGGACTGCTGTTCTGCCCGCAGGCTTCCCTCCCACTCAGGTTCAGCCTTTCCCCAGTGGAAGAAGGGTGTTCAGTTCACTTTAGCAAAAGTCCCAGGGCCATCACCAATAGGCCTAGAGTGGGTCACATGCTCATCCCTGAGCCCATTGCCAGAATCAGAGGCTAGAGTGCTCTGCTTGGCTGGGCCATGTCACATATCCATCAGTCAAATTGTGGTGGGGTCAGTGCACAACCACATCAAAACGAGAAGAGAAGGAATAATTTCCCAAAGAGAAATGGTGTGTGTGTGGTGGGGAGGGCTTCCTAAAAGGGGCTGAATGGGCGGGGGGGGGGGGGGCGGCCATTGAGGCAGAGCTAATCCTCTGGTCTCAGGATTTTAGGGAATTAAGCCAGTAGGAACCTGATTCCAGGAAAATAGGGCCCTGCCCATAGTCTTGGCCCCACCCTTCCTATCTAGGCTTGGCAGTGGACAAGCCCGGCAGACTTCCCGGAGGAGGTGTCCCCAAAAGAGGCCTTGGTGGTGAACATGTCCTGGGAAAAAGGTGACGGAACTGACCTGGACACACCCATGCATCTCAAGGAGAAGACAGAGCTACTTCGGGACACTCCTGAGCTGACCTTGGACACAGAGCTCCCGTTGGAGGACAGGAGACAGGTGCAAGGCCATCCTGAGCCTCGGGCTCTGGGGCCAGGCAGGCAGGAAGGTCTGGAGGGCAACCTTGCCCAGGGGGTTGGACTCTCACTGCCCTTGGGAGACCTAATACAGACCCCCATAATCAGTGGCCCTTTGAACATGGACTTGGAGGCCTGAGTGAGAGAGACGAAAGCCGGCCTTGACCTTCAGACAGGAAGACTGAAGGTGGCCGGTTATTAAGCAAACATTGCATACCCAGTCTGTTCTGTCTAGACACACCCATGATGTCCTGATTCCCCATAACCACCTCGAGAGGTACATGGCTATTCTAGTTTACAGAGATGACCACTAAGGGTCAGAGAGAGCAAGGGTCAGAGAGAGCCAGAAGCTACCCAGCACAGGCAGGAGTCAAACCTGGGCAGAGAGATCCAGACCCCATTTCCGGTCCCGGCCCCTCCCCTCCTGCCAACACAGGTTGCACCACGTCCTGTGGCGGGAACCCTAGGAACCACCAAGAAAAGGAAGCTGCCACACCCCATGAAACCCATGGGGAAGGGACAGAATTTTTCAGGGTAGACTAGATTGGAGGGGGGCCCATAGGACACTAAGCTGGACGTGTGTCCCAGGAGCACTTGATGGGGAGTCTGGGCCCAGAACTCCAGCAGCACTGCAGGCTCCAGGCTCGGAAGATCTAGTCGTTGGAAAACAAGGGCAGCCCTAAGCATTCTGAGGGAGGCGATGGTTTCCTGCTTAGCCTTAGTCTCCTCCCCTCTAGAATGGGGGTGAGGATAATATTGAACTCACAGGTCTATTGAGGGGGTGTACGGCTTAATAAATGAGCCTTCTGTTGGGTAACGTTCCCCTGGCTGAAGCCTGCGTGTCATGCTCAAAATCCCCCAGTAGGGGAGTTCATTCATTCTCCACACGCATTTACCCATCTCTCCCTCTGGGCGCCCCCAGGAGCACCCGGATTGGGGGGAGACAGAATGATGATCACTCGGCAGAGTCAGGACTGGGCAAGGGGAGGGGCGACTCGAGGGGGAGTAGGATTTGGCTCCCTCAAAACATGAGACTTGGTTCATTCCCCCAGTTCCGCCGGCTCCCCCCCCCCAACTCCGCCCCGTTTGGGGGTCGATCCGCCCTCCACCCAGGGCTCAGGTCAGGAATCGGGGTTCCCCCTTTCTCCTGACACCCAACGGCCCACAGCAGGAACGCGTGCCTGCCCCCCCGCCGTTCACACCCTGAATCCCCCCTCTTCCTTTCCCCTCCTGCCCAGAGCTTCTCCCATTGTTAAACGAGGCGTCTCGGATTCCCCTGGTGGCCACCAGGTGGCAACAGCAGCACGTGTCTCTCTGGTCTAGCGGGGACGTGGGGGCACACCGCCTTCCCCGCCCCTTTCAGCCCGCTAGGAGTTTGCAAAACAGACTTTTCCGGTGTTAAGTGGGGAAGGGAGTGGGGGGGTGGAGATTAGAACCCAGAGCCACTGAATTTTTTGGCAAAAGGACCTGAAGCCTCTGGGTGAGAGCGGTCTGGCCCCACAGGCTGGGAGACTAGTGGTCCAGGCCCCGCCCCTTTGGGGGGCCCCCATTTGTGCATCTAGATGGGGACACAGAAGCCTTGGCCTCGTGCTCCAACCACGAGTGACTGCTCCTTGTTCCGCGCATGCTCCCTCCCTTGAATTTGCCACCTCCCCGTCTGGCAGGCCTTCCCGTGTGAATCAGTTCTCATTCTTAGGTGGCAGGACCGAGTGGGCAGACAGGAAGGGATGCTGGGTCAGCGCCCTCACAGAAGAAAACCAGAGGGATCTGAGCCCCGGGCTCAGAACTACCCCTTCAAGACCAGGGCCCCACACCCACCCCTACTGCTCCTGTGCTCCTCACTGCTCACGGCCACCAGCAGGTGCCCCCCCCCCCCCGCCCCGGGATGCCCATTGAGGAACGGAGAAACAGACCCAGCCGCACAGTGGAATATTACCCAGCCATAAAAAGGAATGAGGTTCTGAATCGTGCTACAATGGGGCTGAACTTCAGCCCAGTAAAGAACAGGGGGTAAGAGATGTCTTCCTGGAAGGGGTGATAGGAGGGTCAAGATGGTGAGGGGAGGCAGCAAAACCAGTGAGTAAAGGCCCCGAGGTGGGTGTGGTTAATGGGGGAGTGCCTCAGAGGAGGGTGTTAGAGATCACTGCCTACTGGGGACTTACGGGGTTTATTCCTGTGCTGGGGGAGCTGATGTCCTAGAGCAGGATTGTTGAAACCCGATTTCTGAGTTGTTTAAAGATTCTTCCTGCTGCCGTTCAGAAGAGCGGGTGACCCAGCCCTGCTGGCCTCAGTGTTCTCGTCTGTAAAATGGATAAGGTGGCCTCTCCAGAGCCCTGGGCCCCTTCTCACTTCCTCTCCTCTGTCTCTATCTCTCTTGGTCTCCCTCTCACCATGGCTTCCACCGCGAGTCAGGAAGCATGTCTCTATCAGAGAGAGAGGCTGCCTCAGTTTACCTCCCCAGATATATTCCTCTTCTATTTCTCCAGTGGCCTCTGGGCTTGGTCAGAAAGAGATGTTGTCTCTGTCTCTGCCCTCGAGCCAGGATGGGACTGAGGTATCAGCGGCTCCCTGGGGACTCTGGGCTGTGGGAGATGACACAGGACAGCCATGGCCGGGCCTCTCACACATAACTGCCCTCCATGACAAGGTTGCCCTGCCCCCAACTGGGCACCTTTGTTCATGCCTCCTTTTTTGTTTTTTCGTGTTTTGTCTTAAAAAAAAAAAAAAAGATTGTATTTATTTATTTGACAGAGAGAGAGATCACAAGTAGGCAGGGAGGGAGGGGGAAGCAGCTCCCTGCTGAGCAGAGAGCCCAATATGGGGCTTGATCCCAGGACCCTGAGACCATGACCTGAGCCGAAGGCAGAGGCTTAACCCGCTGAGCCACCTCGGAGCCCCTGTCATTTTTTTTTTTTCTTTTAAAGAGACATCTACACACCATACAAATCACCCTTGCAAAGTGAATAGTTCTGTAGCATTTGGTGCATTCCCAATGTTGTGAAACCACCGCCTTGTGTAATTCCAGAACTCTTTCATGACCTCAAAACGAAACCCTATGCCCATGAGCCGTCACTCCCCATCCCACTTCACCCAGTCCCTGGCAACCGACAATATCAGCTGTCTCTATGGATTGGCCTGTTAGGACACTTCCTATCCGTGGGATCACACAGCACGTGGCCTTCTCTGTCTGTGCTCTTGTGGAAGAAACAGCATCATGTTTTAGAAGTTCAGCTCCGTTGTTGTAGCATGAATCGGAACCTCATTCTTTTTAATGGCTGAATAATATTCCGCTGTGCGGCTGGATCGCTCGGTTTCTCTGTTCCTTGACGGGCATCCTATGGGCGCCACCTGCTGGCGATCGTGAGCAGTGCGGCTGTGAGCTTGGTTTACAGGCTTTGGTGCGAGCACCCGTTTTCAGTTCTCTCGGTATATGCCTGGGAGGACAATTGTTGGGTCATAGGGTAATTTTGTGTTTAACTTTCCCTCTCGAGGCGCTGCCGGATTCCCATCAGCAATGTGTGAGCGTTCAGATTTCCCCATATCCTCATCAATACCTCTTATTTCCCAGTTAGGGAGAGGGGAGCCATCCTAAGGTGGCATGGGGTCTCACTGTGGTTTGATCTGCCTTTCCCTGAGGACTGTTGGTGTTAAACGCGTTTTCATGTGTTTATTGACCATTTATTATATCTTTGGAGAAATCTCAATTTGAATCCTTTCCTTATTTTTAATTGGGTTATTTATCTTTTTATTACTGAGTCCTAGGCATTCTTTAGATCGTCTGGATATTGATCTGTTGTCAGATACAAGATTTGTAAATATTTTCTATCGCTCTGGGAGTTAGCTTTTCACTGTCTTAAGAGTGTCCTTTGCAGAAAAAAAAAATTTTTTTAACTTGATGGAGACCAATTCACGTGTTCCTTTGGTTGCTTGTGATTAGGTGTCCTAGCCCAGAAGGCTCCTGGCCCTCGAGCAACTCTCCCATCCCCCTGCCCCCCGCGACTGCCCCGGTCCGGCCGGCAACCCCCCCTCCCTCTGGTGTTGGGGCATCTGCGTCCTAGTCCCCCAACCGGGAGGCCTCTCGGGCAGGCACCCAGCGGTCTCCATCAATGTTTAATAACGAACTGGGCACACGGAACCTTGGCACTGACGTGGGAAACCCCGCCCGGACCCATCGGCTCCTTGGCGCCCCCTATGGCCACACGTGGGGGCCGCGACCCGGCTGGGCCCCGGCTGTCCAGGACCGAGGAAGACACGGCGGGGGAGGGGGGGCGGATTGGGGCGAGGGGAGCCGGACTTGCGGGCCCCGGTGCTGGGGCGAGGGCGTAGGTTGCGCCCTGAGTCCTCCCTACCCGGGCCCGGAGCTGCTTCTGGCTCCCCGCCAGCCCTGGGCTAACCCTGCCGGCAGGAACCGCCTGCTACCGCACCACGGGCGCTCCTGCCGAAACCAAAACACCCAGGAGGAGGGAAGAAAAACACTCCGGGAGGGCTAGTGGGGGGAGGGGGCAGTCGCGGGTGTGCTTTCGAGTCGGGGGTTAGGGGGGACGGGTCACCCCGCCTCACGGATCCGGGGCTGCCCTGGCTCTGCGCCCTGTCCCCAGCTGGCCGTGCAGCCTGGGGCGCCCTGAGCTTCAGTTTCTCCGTGGGTGAAATGGGGGTAGTTAGTCTTCTTTGAGGGTGGGAAGGCGGGAGAGGGAGCAAGATGAAGCTGTGGTTAACATCGTCCATGATAATATTCAAGTCATGGTTTGTGGGCGCCTGGGTGGCTCAGTCGGTTAAGCGTCTGCCTTTCCCACCAGGTCAAGATCCTACAGTCCTGGGATGGAGCCCCCGCATCCGGCTCCTTGCCCCGCGGGGAGTCTGCTTCTCCTTCTCCCTCTGTATTCTCGATCTCTCAAATCAAAATAATCATCATCATCATCATCATCATCTTAAAACAACAACAACAAACCAGAGATTTAACGCTCCACTCAGGGGCTGCTCCAAGGAGGGGACAGGGGGCTGACCCTGAGCCCCCAGGTTCCCCTGGATTTGCAGGGCAGGGATGGGCCTGTGTCTCCCTGACTGCACCCGCCTCCACCCTTCCCGGTTTCTCTCCCTTTCTCTGCTCCTTCACCTCTCTCCCTGTCTCTCCCTACTTCTGTCTCTCCCAGAACCCTGCCTGAGGATAGCCCAGACTACCCCTGCTGGCGCAGGGTAGTGGTCAGTCTGGGCACCTCCCTAAAGCCCAGATCCTAATGTGCCTGCATCTGTCCCCACTGTGGCCTCAGGGGCAGCTCCCGAAAGCCTGGGACACTCACTTGCCGTCCAGAAGACCCAGACTGTGTAAGAATCCCTCTCAGACCTAGGAAACCCAGCTTCTTAACATCCACACACCACCCCGCCACCAAGGTTTTAGATGGGAAAACTGAGGCCTGTATCAGGAACAAGTTGCATCCAGAGCCTCCAGCCCCAGGGACAATACTGGTCATTCTGGCCCAGCCACCAGGCTCTGTGGCTTCAGACTGTCCTCCAAGTGTGCTGTCCCCTGGGCCTGTCCCAGAAATAGTCATTTCAGATGCCTCCACCCCAGGGAAGACTGGGCAGTGACACTCTCACCTCCCGGAGCTGGTTTCCCAGAGGCTGTGGTCTGGCGGGTGGCCCAAGTCATGTCCCCGTCGGTCCCATCTGAGGCTGCCTGGTGCCAGCCGAGAGTGGGGGCTGGAGGCGGGGCTTGAAGCTGGAGCCTCTAGCCCAGGAAGTGCCTCATTGGCCCCACTCCCTGCCTTTCATAATAACCGTGGGGGTGGGGCCACAGGGAAGGGGTTCTCAGGCTGAGGGTCCTTTCTTCAGGAAGCCCCCGGAAACCTGGGGACCCCCAGGTCTGGGTACCGCCTCTGGCCTGGGCTCTGTGGAACTAGGAGTATCTAGGCCTGAACCCTCCCAACCTGAGACCTTGGACTTCACCCTGCAGGAGGCAAGAACCTGAAGGTGGTGAAGAATGAATGAATGGAAGAGTGAGCAGTTCTACAACCCCAGACTTGGAAGGCCATACAGGTGGAAACCTGAGTTCTTACACACCTGGGGCCTCCCACCCCAGTCCCCATCGGAAGCCGGGTACTAAGTAGTACGTTCTAGGATGGGACATTTGATGCTGCTGGCCAGCCCCCAGGCGGAGTGCCATCCCAGCAATAGGGTCTGGAGCCTGAAGTCCTGGGTTCGATTCCCCTCTCTGCCACTCATCAACCTGCATGACCTCTCTGTCTCTCCGGGCCTCAGTTTCCCCTTTTGTAAAACAGGGGTTGTGCCCTGGTCTCAGAATCGCTGAGGGGAGTAAATGAACCTGTGCGAAGCTGGGTCAGGCCTGTTGTCAACCGTAGGTGGTGAGCGGCTTCCCTCTGACAAGACTGAAATTATAGAGACAATCAGAGATGGAATGGCGAAGGTGTTTGTATCAGGAGGCCTACTGGCCCGGTGAGTGAGGGGTGGCCCCGTATCTCCCTCCCGGACCCTGGCCACCTCTTAACTTCCCACTGTCCCTTTCAGGGTCTCTTTTACCTAGATTCCTCTGCTCCCAGATCCTCAGTTTACCTCCCTGTGATATGGGATCAAACAGACATCCTTGCCTCTCTTCTCCATTCTCCAGCAGAACTGCTCACATATCGGACCCTTTCTCCCTACTTGTTCCTGCCCCGTATCAGTCTATCCCTGAGACCAACACAGGCACTGCCTCCCCGGTCTCCTTGCTTCTGCTCTCAGCCTCTATAGAATCTTCCCTCCATGGTGCCCGGAGGCAGACTTAGCTATCCTACCTTTCTCCAGAACCCTCTATGGCTCCCATCTCCCTTAGGGTAAAAGCCGGAAGTTCACTTGTAACCGCAGGACCCTGCTGGTCTCGCTGGTCCCACCTTCCAGCCCCACCCTGGATGTTGCCAGAGGCTTTTCCATCTCTACAAGGAAGCATTCAAGGAGAGACCAGACATAACGGTGCAGGAAGGAACATATAATTAAAGCAAAAGTACAGTCTAAGATGTGAGAGCAGGCAAGCTCAAGGGAGAGGCAGTTGGGCCTGGGGTTTGGGTCTCTATCTGTTGTTGATAGTTATTAATTAAGGAGTGGAATATTTATTTCTTGGGGAGGAGACTTTTTGGGGAACAGGGTTTTGTGCTTTTTTTTTTTCTTTTTCTTTGTTTTGGGTTCATCTAGTTCAATCTGGCTTTTCGTGGCTTTGTTTTGGAGAGCTGCCAGGACAGACCTCTGACTTTCCAGATAGCTGACTGGCCTCACAGTTTGCTGGCCTCTAGGCATCCTGTTAAAGCCTAACTAGCTGCCTACTCCAACACAACCCTTTCTCCCCTTGATCTACATGGACTTCCTGAAAACGCTTCCACATCAGGCCCACTCAGCCTCAGGGCCTTTGCACAGGCTGTGGCTCTGCCTGGGATAGTCTTCCCCAAGACACCCGCATGTCTCCAGCACCTCCTTCATTTGGGTCTCGGCTCCGATGTCCGCCCACATTGCCCTTTTTCTCTTGCCATCAGCAGTCTGTGTTTTATTCACAGCCGTGTTAAGCCAACGTGCTTCATCATTGCGCTCACAATTACTTTCGTGATGAGTCATTTCCCAGACGCTTACTGTGTGCCAGGCCCTGGGCTGGGGGCTGGGGACAGCGCTGAGGACAGTTGAGACATATCCCTGCCCTGGTGGGACGTACGGCCTGGGGGCAGGGAGAGAGATGGACAGAATGAATAAAAGAGGACACGTGGCCAGACGCGATAGAGAGAGGGTCTTTCTCAGATCAGACCTCCTGGAAGAGGGGAGGCATTGAGGCCCTGAGATGAGAATGAGCTTGTTTCTTTGTGTGGAGGCAGAGCCTGGAGAGCATGTGGGGAGGGCAGCAAGCCTGGACTCATGGGGCCCTGGGGGCCTGGGAGGGGGCTGCACTTCACCTTCAGAGCAACAGGGCACCCTGGGATGTCTCAAGGCAAGTGACAGGATTTGATTCATGTCTCCCAAAGGAAAGAGCAGCTATGTGGGTCTCCCCAGTTCACAGGCAGGGAAACTGAGGCTCAGGAAAATGAAGTCACTTGCCCAGCATCTCCGGATCTAGTGTCTCCAACCTGCAAATCCCTCCTTCCTTTCCACCCACCCCGAGCCGCCCAGTTGCAGGAGGGTAAACTGAGGCACAAAGGTGCTGTCACTTCCTAAGGTCCCAGGGGAGCACAGTAGTCAGCCTTCCTCCACTCCCCTGGCCCCTCCCGGATGCAGCTTCACTGGGGGACTTTCTCACAGGGAGGAAACAGCAGCGGCTGGTTTCACAAGTGGGTGGCCAAAGCCTCAGCCCAAGTTTCGGTTTGCAAATAGTGTCAGGCTCCAACTGCCTGCCTGCCCCAGCCACAGCCCGGGAAGGCTTGCAGCACCACTGTCTGTGTGCGAGATGGCTGAGCAGCCCATGGGCTGGGGGGCAGAGGGGGAGCGAGGAGCGGGGCAACCCTGGACAGAGGGGGCAGAAGGCGGAGGGTTGGCCAACGTCAGCGGTGGAGCTTGGGGGGGCGGGGCCTGGGAGTGCACTGAGCCCTCCTCCCCACGGAGCTTTGATCCCTCATTCAATTCACAGTCAACCATTACTTCATGCTTTGCTGAATTAGCACATTTTATTCTCCCAGGGAGCATGTATTAAGTGCTTACTGTTTGGCAGGCTGTGTCCCAGGTGCTGGCTCATTTGATCCCCGCCCCCCCCCCCAATAGCTCTGTTAAGGCAACGTGTGAGATTCCTGGGGCTGCTGGAACAAATGCCCATGAACCCTGCCTGGGTTTCAACTACAATATTCTTACACAATCCAGTGGGGCCGGAGGTGGGGGTTGGGCAGTGGTCTGGGAGTGGTGGCAAGGTGCGTTCCTACTGGGAGCTCAGAGGGAAAGCCCATCCCAGGCCTGTCTCCCAGCTTCTGGAGGCTTCCAGCAGCCCTTGGGGTTCCTTGGCTTGGGGCTGCAGAATCCCGATCTCTGCCTCCATCTCCCTGTGGCCTTTGTCTCTCTCTTTGTCTTCTCTCTTATAAGAATACCTGTCATTGGATTTAGGATCCCCAGAGTCCAGGATGATCTTGTCCCCAGACCCATAACTCATGCCATCTGCAGGGACCCTTGTAAAAATTGGACCAAGTAAATCTGAAGATCTTATTGGCCTTATGAAGCCACGAATGGATGGGACAACATTGCACTTAGCAGGTGGAGGGGAGAGGAGTTGTACAAAATGGAAGGATGGGGTAAGACAGTTATCAGCAAAAGGAAAGAAAGGGTTAGTCCAAGCAAGGCCACCTTCCCTTAGGGAGAAGGACAGCGGGTCTGGTTAGGTGGATTACCTCCTCTTCCCTAGGAGAGTGGGATGGAGAGGGCCCACATGTCAGACAGCTCACTGGTCCAACAGCTCACTGATCAGAAAATTCTTGGGTGACTGGTTAAGACTTACATTCTGGGGGAGGTTGAAACTGCAATTAGGTTAGGCATTAAGCCCCTTTCTGGTGACTTGGCCCAAGCAATATCCTTTTAGGTTGGTTGTTTTCTTTTTAATGCCCTTTATGGTCCCGTTCTAAGGTTCTTGGTAGACATGTCTTTTGGGGGCCACAATCTAACGTTCTCCGGGCAGGTATTATCAGCGCTACTTTAGGGGAAACTGAGGCACAGAGCGATCAGGCTGCTGATGTGAAGGGCTAGGACTTAAAGCCCAGCTGTTTGGAGCCTGAATCTGTCGAGAGCCTCCCAGCTCTCGAATCACCTCCCATCTACTGTGGGCCACATCCTTGCCAGAGCTGGGGACACGAGGCGAGCGAGAATTGGCAGCACCAGGGACGTGATCTATGAACCTCAGGCTGATGAATGTTCAGGGTGTTAGGGTGTGATCTTAAGATCAGGGGTCTCCCAAAGTGGGCTGTATGGTGTCCTCCAAAAGACAGCAGCCACCCAGAACTTGTGAATGTGACCGTATTTGGAAATAGAGTCTCTGCATTTGTCAGTAAGGTAAGGATCTCGAGATATGGTCATCCTGGATTAGGATGCGGCCCAAATCCAATGATAAGTGTCTTTATAAGATAAAAGCAAGGTGGGGCGGATCTGAGAGCTGAACAGGCCAGATAAGACACAAGCAGAGGCTGGAGCCAAAGACTGAGCTTTTTGTGTGAAGTGATGTGAGGACCCAAGTGAATTATTTTTGACAGGGACTCTCACTTCACAGTTTCTTTTATAGAATTGTCTCCCCTCTCTGCTCCTGGGATAGACCTTCTTGATCTTGGAGCAAATCCTTGACCTGCATAGGGTGTCTGCGGGCATCTAATTCCAATGCGTTGGTCAACCTGTCTTTCCCGGTGCCAATATCCCTCTGACTTAATTACAGGCTTTGTCATGGGTTCCCATATCTGGTAGGACAGGTAACACCCCGCCTGTTCCGTGTAAGTATTTTGACTATTTGCAACCGTCTGTTCTTCCAGGTAAATGTTTGAATCATCTTATCATGTTCCAGAGGGAAATCCCCTGCTGTGACTTTGATTGGGATGGTGTTAAAACTTCAGATGGGGGGGAGAAAACCCCAAACCTTCAGATGGGGAGAATTAGCATCCTTTGAGCCTTAGCCTCCCTGTCCATGAATATGGTACATCCATTATCCCTGTTGTTTCCTTGGGATCTCTCTCCTCTCTCTCTTTTTAAAGATTTTATTTATTATTTGAAAGAGAGAGAGAGAGCATGAGCAGGAGAGAGGGGCAGAGGGAAAAGCAGAGACACCCCCCCCAAGGAGGAAGCCTAACGTGGGGTTCAATCCCAGGACCCTGAGATCATGACCTGAGCTGAAGGCAGATGCTTAACCGACTGAGCCACCCAGGCATCCTCCTTGGCATCTCTTAAGGCAGCCATTTCTGTTTCCTTGAAGGGGTGAGAACATTATTTATTTCATTTATTTCTCTTTCCTATGTAGGGAGTCCTTCAGCTGATTTTCTGTTTGACCGGGGTATGGTTTCCCCCACTACATTCCTGATAGGACCAAGTTGTTTTGTTTGTTTGTTTTCAGAGGGACCCATTTTCACGTGGCCAGCATCTCCCCTTGTCAGTTTTGGGGGTGCACATCAAGTTCATTTTAAGCTTCTGTCCTATTTGTCCTCCTGTTCCCACTCTTGGTGGAGGCCATGGTTCAGAGGCTTTTCCTGGTGAAATGAGGGGCTTCTCCAGATCTGGTCATTTGGATTCCAGCCCATTTCCTCAGGGACATCAATGATAAGGCCAATCTCAGTTCCCCAGCCTCAGGGAATGGGATGAGAGTCCAGTTACCCTAAAACTCAGGCCATCACTTCTCACTCCTCCTCATTCTTCTGGTCTGGCCTCCCCTCACCCCCAGCCTCTCCCAGGATCATAGCCCATGGCAGGGGGAGTGGTCACTCTGTATGTTACAAGTGCCTCCCCTGGGTTAGGAAGGAGCAGTCTCTGCCTGGGTCATTCCAGCCTCGCTCCCGGCAGGCGTGGGGGGTGTGAGCCACCTACCTCTTGCTGAAATGGCAGGGAGATGCCAGGGGCAGAATTCTGAGCCACCTCCTTGAGGCTGCCTGGTGCCTCTGTCTCAGGCCTGGGGCAATCTCAGACTTTTCTCGGCAACCCCCACTCCAGCGCCTCTGGGCTGGTCTCCAGGAAGAGCTGAGATTTCCCTCCATCCTGGACATCAGGCCTGGAATCAGACCCAGGAGCGCAGAGATCATTTTAAAATGCTTGTGTTATGGAAAATTTCAAACATGCCCTGGAGTCAAGAACGCGCACTGACCCCATGGGCTGTCTCCAGACTTGCAGTGATCCAGGAGGCACTGACCCATGTCCATGACGCTCCTTCCCCCTCGACCTTATTAGGGTACTGCTAATCCCAGAGTCACACTCCTTACCCGAGACCTGAGATGCTTCTCACAGGACAAGCCCCGCTCCAAAATCTAAGTCACCCCTGAAACCTTTTCTCTCTCCCTCTCTCTCTCTGTATCTCTGTCTCTCCCTGTCTCTCTTTATCTCTCTTTCCCCCATCTATCTCTTTGTATCTCTCTCCTAGTCTCTCCCCCATCTCTCTGTCCTCTCTCCCTGTCTGTCTCATCTGTTTCCCACTGTCTATCTGTCTCTCTCCCAGGTGGATTGGGTGCCCAGTCTCACCCCGCCCCACCCCCACCCCCACTCCGGCATCTACCCTTGGGCCTCTAGTCTGAGTGGGAAGAGACATACTGTTGAACTGTCCACTCAGTGGTTGAGGGGCCGGACTTTTGAATGAGGTCAAAGTTGTCCTTGCTGTGCCTGAGCCGGGGCCCAGCTGCCTTGTCCCGCGTGTTAACCCCTATCCTGACAGTCATAGTGCCGAGTCCCCTTGACCTGCACTGCAAAGTCCCCTTGAAAGGCCATGAGCTCCCCCATTTGTCACCCGGAGTCCAATGACCCGGACTCCTAATGACCCAGGGACTCCGGGGCCTCAGGAGGCTGGCCTGGGCTCCTCAGCATCCCCACGATTGTTCTAGAATAGAAGCAGCACCACAAGTGGACCTTGTCAGGGGGCGGCTGTGCACTGGGGATGGCTGGGCCACACAAGCAAGCCTGTCCTGTAGACGAACAGCTCAAGTGCGGGGCCATGGTTCGATGTGCGATATCTCTGTTCTGTGGATTGCCATCAGCAGAAAGCAAATACATACAGCAGAGAGGATAAAAGATATTAAATCCAACCCAGGGTTTACTTATCCCTCCTCTATAGCACCTACTACACCACCCCCAACCCACCCGGTCCCCATGTGGCCAGGGGGTTACGACCTCATCGTACAACTGGGGTCTACGCCTTTACCTAACAGTATGCGCATGTGAATTGCGTGAAGGCTTTGTATGTATTGCATTAATATTCATGTGATTGAAAAGACGGATGTGCTTTATTTTGAAGTGAGAAAAAGAACACGAACAGGCACGCCTGGAGAGCTAGACTCTATAGTAGGAAGGTTTTTTCACCCTTCCCTGGCTGTAACCTGTCACACATCTTCCTGAAACAGAAGACTTTGTATCAAAGCATTTGGATTTTGTTACGATGTTGCCTTCCCCTCCCCACAGTCTTAAAATAAAATATCATATAACTATTTTAAAGGTCAGCTTTGTTGGGGCACAGCTCACATACAACAGAGTACAGTTGGGTGAGTATTGACAAAGGGATACAATTCTGAAACAATCACTCTGGATAGATTTCCATTACCTAGAAAGCTCTATCGCCCCCCACCCCCTTGCAGCCAATCCCCTTCTCCAGGTATACGGTAAGTTATAAATACTGGGTGAACACATTTGTCCTTACCAACTGGAAACAGTGAGTTATAGATTCAGCAGGTGGGGAGATGGAGACTGTCTCTTGCCATGGTCCCCTGGCGTTGAGCCCAGAACGGGTCCAGGAGCCTGGGGTGAAGGTCTGCCTATGGATACTGGCAATTGGCCAAAGTCCCATTTCATAGCCAGTACTACTGAGGCCAGAGACAAATGGCCCAGACAAATGGTCCAGTGACCCAGATTCCAGCCCTGAAACCTGGGCCTCCATCTTCTCACCTCAGAATTGAGGATAAAAAGGAAAGGTGGCTGTTGTTATAGACTGAATGTGTCTGCCCAATATTCATAAGTTGAATCAGCCCTAAGCCCCAGTGTGATAGTGTTGGGGTGGGAGCTTTGGGAGGTCATTAGGTCATGAGGGGGAAACCCCCATGATAGGATTAGTGCCCTTAGAAGAAAAGACACAGGAGAGCTGGCTTCCTCTCCCTGTTTTCTGCTACGTGAGGACACCATGAGCAGGTGTGTGTCCGTAAACCCAGAATCAGCCCTCAACAGACATCAGATCTGCCACCACCTTGACCTTGGACTTGCCAGCCTTCAGAAGCGTGAGAAGTCCATGTTTGCTGTTAACCCCATTCTATGGTAGCTCGTCATAGCAGCCTGAACAAAGATTTGCTGCATCATGGTCCCCATGTGCCCTCAACCAGTAGCTTCGTCCTTCTGAATCTCGGTCTTCCAGTCTGTGAAATGGGGATATTTCTGGGACCAGCCTGCTGGGGGCTTTTGTGGCTATTAGAGGTAGCTCCAGCGAGGCTTGGCTGGAGATGTTAGGCAGCTATGATGACTGTGGTTGCTACTGTTTCCATCCCAGCCCTGGTTTTCAGTCCTGAGAGTTCCCAGCTGGGCATCCCAAAACTCTTCTCTCTGCCTTCTGACTCTACCCAGCAGCCTGTAGTCTCTTATTCTTCCTGCTCTGTGTCCTGGGAGGTAGCCACGGCAATGGGGCAGAGGATGGTGCATTGGGGAAGCAGGTGGCTCAGGAAATTCCTGTGCAGAGGCGAGCTGACTGTTCATCTCACCTGCTGCCCACCCCTCCACCACTCTCCCCTGGCCCTTGGGCCAAGGTTGTGCTCAGACTTTTGTCTTTCCACCTGTGGGCCGTTGAGGGCACTACATCCTGCCTGAATTGCCAGACGACCCTGGCCATCCTAAACTTAGCCTTGACTATCTGCTGGAGCCTGCAAATTGTCAAAGGTAGCTGGGAGTGGCATGAAGCCAACCCCTGAAATCATTATGTTCCCTCTCACCCCAGGACCTTTGCACACACGGATCCCACTGCTTAGGATTCTCTATTCCTGCAAACCTCCTCCTCCAGGTCTCTGGCAAGTGTCACCTCCCCCGGAAAGCCCTCCTGGACTCTATTCAGGGGGTCCTAGCACTGAGTATCTCCCTTTGGCAGGTCTTGCCCGACTTACAGTTTTGTATTTATGGTGATGACTGTATTAACATCCATCTCCCTTGTTGATGGGAGCCCTGAGCAAGCAGGGGTTGGAGTACCAGGCATACAGCAGTTATACAATAAAAAGTGATAGAATCGAGCAGTGACTTCAACAACTGTTTATTGAACATCGTCTTACATTTGATCAGCCAACTCCCCTGAGCCCTTCAAAGCACCCAGGTGCGGGGGACATCCTGTGAATGAACCTTCCCTTCTTCCTGTGGCCCAGAACCTCTTGCTGACATCCTAGTGAAACTCTTGAATGGTGCCATTCTTGTCATCCAGGCCCTGTTCCCCAGAGACACATGATGCATTTATGAGCTCATCAAGAGACCATACTTAGGCTCATCCCCGTGACGAGGTCCTGGCAAAGACAAGGACAGTGAACATCAACACTACGACGCATTGGGCCCTTTCTCCGTGCCTGGCCCGAGATTCCCCTCAGGACCTTCACAGCTTCCCTTCGGGAAGACGTCCTCACAGGAGAGGCAGATGTGACAAATAAACATCTCATTTTCTTGTTTGTTTGCTTTGTGGTTTTTAGTGTAAGTAAATCCCATACAATATTTGGGATATACTTGTACTAAAAATGTATTGCTTGATCTTTGAGCTTGCCGAGTAGACCTCATAAGCAAAGCTCACCCTCCCGAGTTGAAAAAAAATTATGGACGAGATATTATCATTGAAATTAAATGGTGGCAGGCATGCCCAAGGAATACTGTGGGGGTTTGATCCCTTTAGGAATCTTGTGACAGATGAATGTGTGGGGATGGCAACTAGTGAGTGGGCCACAGAACAATATCGGAACAGCAGTAATATGAGGAAATGACATCATCATGTGAGAAGCTTTGGAACAAATATAAAAAATGGGTGTGAGGGGCGCCTGGGTGGTTCAGTCGGTTAAGCATCTGCTTTTGGCTCAGGTCATGATCCCAGGGTCCTGGGATCGAGCCCCACATCAGGTTCCCCACTCAGCAGGAAGCCTGCTTCTCCTTCTCCCTCTGCCCTTCCCCCTCCTCATGCTCTCTCTTTCTCTCAAATAAATAAAAGCTTACAAACAAAAACAAACAAAAAACAATGGGTGTGTTCAGCGGAAGAAATCAACTGCTTCCCCGTACCCCTCTCCATAACACCCATTTTGCTACAATATAAAAATCAGGTCATGTGACGAAAAAAAAAAGGAGGGTGGTGCTGGTTGTCTGAAATTCAGTGTTAACTGGGTATCTCCCCTGTATTTTATCTGGACACCCTGATCCATCGGCATGCCCATTTTACAGATGGGAAGTGGAGCTTGTGATGTGCACACGGTGGCACAGCCGGGAATAAGCAGAGAGAGAGGATGCAAGCCAGACCCTGGGACCTGACACCGGCGGGACTCAATTCCTGCCTCTGAAAAGCAGGTATGAGTCTGGGGGTCCTCGGTGAGCAAAAACCTCGCCTTGCCTGGGCCAAGAACTCTTTCCACATTCCCGCTCCTGGTGCCAGAGGCAGCTAAGCGCAAAAGGGGTCCCCAGAACTAGGGCCCTCTGCAAACACCTGCAGAGGGGCCCGTCCCACCTGCCATCTGGACTCTGGCATCCGGAAGCTGGTGGTCAGCTGGGCCCCCTGTAAACAGCCGGTCTTATGTCACTGTAAACAGCTGGTGTCTAGAGCTGTTGTCACAGTGCCCAAGTCTCAGTGTGACTGCCCTGTGACTCGATACTCTGCCACCGGCCCCTGTCACTTGAAACTCAGTAAACAGTGTTCTGAGAATGGGCAGCAGCACCCCGTTTGGTCAGTCTGCTGCTCGAGCCAGGGGCCGGATCCAACTTAACCCGGGTCCCGACACCTCGTGAGCCATCCTCGCTCGCTCTGTTCTAATACTCTGTAAACAGCGAGTCTTGATAGCTGTTATTTGTCAATGGTAAGACACTGTTGGTGTCTGACCAGCTCTACTACGTCATAGCTGGCTGACCTGGAAGCACTTGGAGCAGAGTTCCAATATTTTGTAAACAGGGAGTCCTGATACTTACTTAGTTGCCTGATGAGCTCCCCGTCCCGGGGTTGGCCAACAGCAGCTCTGGCCACATCCCAGAAGGAAGTGACTTTTACGCTTTCAAATGGTGTTGGAAACAGACCAAAAGAGGACTTCGTGACACATGAAAACTATCTGAAATTCAAGTTCCGTGGTCACAAATAAAGTTTTATTGGGATCCGGCCATGCCCACTCATTTGTGTCTGTGTATGGCTGCTTTCAAGGGAGCTGTCTGGCATCTGAGAGACTGCATGCCCCACAAAGCCTCCAATATTTATTATCTGACTTTTTTAAAAAAGATTTTATTTATTTATTTTGACAGAGAGAGAGAGAGATCACAAGTAGGCAGAGAGACAAGCAGAGAGAGAGGGAAGAGAAGCCGATGCGGGGCTCCATCCCAGGACCCTGAGATCATGACCCGAGCTAAAGGCAGAGGCTTAACCCACTGAGCCACCTACGTGCCCCTATTATTTGACTTTTTACAGAGAAAATTCATCAACTCCTGCTCTGAGCTCTGGGGCAGTCACCATTCTTCCAGGCACATGGCATACAGGAGGCCCCAGTTTGGCCCCATCTGGTCCTGCTGGCTGAGTGGACCCCGAACCATTCCTGCCCCTCCGGTGTTCCCCCACTGGATGTGAGCCAGGACAAAGGCTTTATGCATTGTCAGATCTGGCCGTTCCAGCCTTGAAGTCAGCCCTTTCCACTTTTTCGGTGACTCTAGGTAAGTAAGACACCACCAGGATTGACCCCAGGTACAGGAGAACAAACTGAGGTTTACAGAGGGAGCCCACACAACCTAGGATGCGGAGGGAAGTGGTCAAAGCTGAGTCAGGACTCAAGAAAGGGCAGGGGAACAGCCAAGATGTGGGTGGGGTGACTCGCTCAAGGCCATTGTCCTGAGGCCTGAGAGACAGAGAGGAATGGAGGGCAGAGTAGCTTGGTTAGTGGGCATAGCAGGTGCAAAGGCCCTGAGGTAAGAACTACCTAGCAGTCTCCAGGAAGAGCCAGGGGGTTAGAGGCCATTGAAGGAAGGGGCAGATGGAAGGAAAGGAGAGCACTATACATACCCCGGCACAAGCTAGCTCTTGCCAGCACTCACCAGTTCCCACTACCAACAAACACCTATACCCAACACCTAGACCCAGACTTGCAAATGCACCAAGCAGCCCCTGTTTGCTCCCTGTACTGGCTGAGATGTGTCAGCCCACATTTGGGTACATGCAACACACATGCACGCGCCTCTGGCAACTCCACAGCCAAGGCTGACGCACAAACACACACATGCGCACTGGGGGCTCCGTTTATCTCCAGGCTGTCTGCAAACCCACATGTGTGCGTGCACCCCCAACCCCCGCAAGCACAGCACACGTCATGAGGAGGCTCAGGAAACACTGCTGGGGGCTCCCTTGAGAGCCAGCTTCCTGTTTTCAAAGAGGCCAGGAACTGCTGAGGGAATGTTTTGGACAGACCCAGCCCCTCCTCCCTCAGCTCAGCATGCCCCATCCAGGCCCACAGACCTTTTATTGCTTCCATGCCCAGTGCTGACCCGGTCCCACAACGAAGTCAGGTTCCAGATGACAAACCCAAGGCTCAGAGAGGTGCAGCCACTATCCCAAGGTCACACAGGAAGGAAGAGGTAGTGCTGGGTGTCCAGACCCTGAACCCCTACCCCACTTCCCCTGGAGCACCATGCCTGGGGTTGAGGGCTCACGGACGGGGAAAAGGAAAAGGCTCCCTCCTGCCTTGGACTGTGGTCCTGTTCCCAGGTTCCCGGGGCCATCCTCACCCAGCCCCAGGCTCTCCTGCCCTGTGAACCCAATTCTCCCATTCACTACCCACCCGTGTCTCTCATCCTTGTCCCCAAAGAAGGGCCACCTACACTACAAACATTAAAGAAATGTCAGGTTCCAACAAAGCTGCCAGCAAAGACTTGGTCTCACCCTTAAGAGGCCGATGGGGGTGCCTGGGAGCAGAGAATCCCACACATCTACAACTGCCCTCTCTGCTCCAACCCCCCCAGGGCCGCAGGAATGGCTGAGGACACACCTGGCCCTCTCTGGCCTGCTATGGTGGCACAGGCTGTTCCCTCTGCTTGGAATGTCCTTTTCTCTAGCTCCCTGGAGAACTCCTCTTCATCCATCAAAGCCCCAACTCCAGCTTCCTCTCCTCCTGGAAGCCCTCCCAGGGCTCTCCTGCCCTCACCCTACCCTCAGGCTCTACCTCACTCCACAGGGCTGGGGGTGTTTGTGGATTTCACCACAATGACCTGGGGACTCTCTGTTCTGCCCCTCCTTAGGGTAGCAAAGATAGCGCCCATTCTCCCCTTCAGGAGCCCCCCAACTCCCGGGGTGACTGGCCCACTCAGAGTCACTATTCCTGAACCAATCCCTGAGTCTGTGGTCACAAAAGGCTCTAACTGGCCAGACCTGGTCACGTGTCCGCATCTGGAGCAACGAGGGGGACCCGGCTCCTTTTGCCGGAAAGCAGGTGCGGAGAATAGCTACAAAACCACAGAAACTGTGGAAGGACTAAGGGGTCCTCTGCCTGCCCCATCCTGGCTGGAGGGTCTTGGGGCAAGTCACCTGTTCTCTGTGCCTCGGTTTCCCCACCTGTGAATCGGGCTTGGCAGAGGGGAGGTATTGGAGCACTGCGGACCCACTGAGGCATGGCCCATGCCTCAATCCTGCTCAGCAGGCCCTGTTTACCGTGTCCCCGCCCCCCATTCCTTTATTGTTCTCTGTGAATCCCCCAACTCTCCCTTCCACCCCCCCACCCCCACCCCCACCCCTGCAAAGGGTCTCCCATCTATGCAGGCCCGGATGGACACTGGCTGAGTCACTTCTTCCTCCTGGGCCCCTTGCCCGGCCTGTGCTTTCTGGGGACTTTCCTGGCCTTGACCATCAGAAATGAGGTGGGGGAAGCGAGGGCAGAGGCACGCCTGTGGACAAGCCTGTGCACAACTTGGCGTGGGTTCAAAGTCCCCAGCCTGCACCCACGTGTGAGATGGAGGGCGTCTTACCTGCTTCCTGGCAGAGCTGGGGGACTCCACACAAGAACAGCCTGCACGCCCTCCCTCTCGAGCCGTGCGCACCCAGTGTCAGTACTGTTGCACCTGCTTTATGTGCGCATGCATACATGTGCACGCGGGCCCGTGCTCATCGAGGTCCAGGCTGTGTGCCCCCGGGTCCGTGGGCCTATCTCTGTGTTTCCTGTGTGTGCATGCATTTCTGTGCGTGCATGTGTGTGCGTGTGTGTGTGTGTCCTAACAGCCCCAGACGGAGAGACCCAGCCCCTCACTGGAAAAGGTGCATCTAGGTGGGGGAACTCTTTGGGAAGAGATGAGAGGGCTGGGAGATGGCTGGTGGGTTGCGGGCGCAGGGGACAGCGGCAGGAGGTGTGTGCAGGGCACACGAGGCCGCAGGTTTGGGAAGAGGCACAGGGAAGGGCTTGGTCAGTCGGCTGAAGAGATGGGAGCTGTGTGTGCCAGCCTGGGGGCTAAGGCAGAGCTGAGCTTTGGGGACAAAATGGCACGAACTCTAAAATATTCACTGAGCATCTCGTGCACGCCCAAGGCTGAGGATAGAGCAGGGCAATGGGGTGACTGACACCACCCCAACAAACAAGTAAATATAGAACTCCAAGGAAGGGGAAAGACCAGGAAGCAAAAGGCATCAGGACAGAAGTAGGGGAACTGCAGGGCGTTTGGGCCCAGAGACACAGAGGACATCCTGAAGAGGTGATTTGTCATCTGAAGGCTGCTGGGGAGAAGGTCCTGGGCACAGCTGAGGAGAGGGAGCTCCAAGTAGAAGGCAGAGCAGGTGCAAAGCCCCAGAGGTAGGGATGAGCTGACAGAGGGGCCCCATTCAGGAAGATCTAAGCCCAAAGTAGGGAGGAGAGGCAGCAGGGGGCAGCACTGGTGGGGAGCAAGGCCACCAGGACGGGCTGTCCTGTAACCGGAGCCTGACAGGAACCCTCCACTCCCACCCCACCCACCCCCAGTGCTCCCTGCTCGGGACAGAATGTGCTGGGAGGAGAGGCCAGCGGCTATGCCTGGTGGCTGGAGCCGGGCAGCTGGAAGATTCCTGAACAGCAGCCCAGCTGGGCCCCCTGCCAGCGAGGGCGGAAAACAAGCGGAGGGCGCCCTGCCTGCCTGTCACCCTGTGGCCCAGGGGCCGGGCCAGGCCAGGGGAGGAGACAGAGTTGCTGAAGGTGTCAGAGACTGAGAGAGCCCGAGAGATATCCAAGGAGATGGTGAGAGAGAGACAGAGACAAAGAAATAATGAGAGAGAGATGCAGAGATGGTGAACCAGAGACAGAGACAGCGAGCAAAAGGGACAGTGCAAAAAAACACATAGAGAGGCAGAGCCAGAGGGGACAGTGATAAGGAGGGTGAGTCAGAGAAGAGACCTGGTATTTCACTCTCTGAATGAGTGACAAGTTCTGATTCTAGGTGGTCCTGGGAACAACGTAAGGTGGTAATACCCCCATCCCCATCGGAATCTTGGTCCACACTACAGGGGGTGGGGAGTCTCCTGCAATCAACAACTCCCTTCATGCCTCTCATGCCTGCTGGGTGCTGGGGCCAGAGACACAGCCCTCTCTAACCCTGCCCTCAAAGCTTCAGACAAACAAGTGAATATTTAAATAAAAAATTCCAGAGAGCGATGAGGGCTATGAAGACTATAGGATGGGGGATGGGAGAGGGAGTAACGGGGAGTGGCACCTTAAACCAGGAGGTTGGGCTGTTTTCTGAAAAGATTAGGCTAGGAGGCAGAGAGGAGCCAGTCCTGGAGAAAAGCCTTTCAGCAGAGGGAACCACATGTACAAATGTCCTGAGGTAGGACCCAACTTGGAGTATCTGAGTGGCAGTCAGGTATCCTGCCTACCACTCAGGGGAAGCTGGAAGGAGAGGTGGGTGAGAGGTGGTGAGAGATCTTAGGGGCCTAGAGAGGGATAGGATTTTATTTTAGGGGAAGAATATTTGACCAACCTCTTCCATACCCTATGGGCGTCACTCTGCGTTCAGGGAGTTCCCTGAATTCTGGATGACCCAAGCTTGCTCCATTCTGGTTTTCATTTATCTGAACCAGATAATCCACTTCTTCTAGAGATCAGGTTCCAGACAGTTGCAGATGCAGGAGTCCTGGGGACACAAGGTGGCTTGTCTGACCAAGCCTGCTGGGGAGAAACTCTTCCTATGTCCCCCCATCTGCAGCTGTAATGGGATGTCTTAGACTCTTCTCGGTTTGGGAACATGGACCCGGAAGCTGGGGTGTTGTGTCCTGCACACCCATGGTGACAGGGAACCTGTGCCTTCCTGAGGCTGCTATATGTTGGAGGTCTGGGGTGACTGTGCCATGTGGGTCCATCTCCCCTGTGCTGGGCCCAGAGGAACCCCCAGTCTGACAAGCTCTGAACTAGATGCCAGGGCAGATGCTGCCGGACAGGGAGGGCTGGGTAAACCCCAGGACCAGAAGCAGGTGGAAATCAGGGCTCAAATTCAGACCAGGGATGGGAGGCATTTGAGGTGGTGGCAGAGAGGTGCCCGGAATCCCAGATGAGAAAACCGGATCAGAAGCAAGTGACTTGCCCATGGTCCCTCAGAGAGCTAAGCCTGAACCCATACCTGCCAGTGTCCAACCTTGGGCCCCCCCCCATCCTCATCCCTGTGCCTCAGCCCTGCCAATGGTCATCCCAGACCGCCACTTAATTTTCACCGCCTTGGACAAACTGTGAGCCCAGTTAGAGCCATTAGATGGGCTTCTAACTTGGCCCCGCCCCAAGGAGGGTGGGGCCTCAGGTCTGGGGCGGGGCCTCGAGTCTGGGGCTGGGCCGAGGGCCCCTACCCGGCAGGGAGCGCTGCCACCGGTGCCGCTGATCTGTGAGGTGTGGGTGTTCTAAGTGGCGACTCCAGAGCCTAAAGGAGTCACTTCACTCTGTTGGACTCCCTTTCCCTACTTTCACCTCCAGAAGACGCGACCTCCGTGTCACCAGGGCTGCCTGGAAGCCCAGTGTGTCTTCAAACAAATCCTTGGACACCCGTGTCCCCTGCAGCCCTATTCACAATCACCAAAAGGTGGTAATGACCCAAATGCCTATCAAAGGGGTGATGGGACAATCAGAGTGGGAGTCCGTCCACACAACTGAGTATTATTTGGCCATAAAAAGGAATGAAACATTGGATGACGCTTTAAGCTGAGTAAAAAGCCAGACACAAATGAGGCCACAGGGAGCATGATCCCACGTACAGGAAATGTCCAGAACAGGCAAATCCACAGATCAGTGGGTAACAGGAGTGAGGGGGGTGGGGTGGGCAGGGACTGAGCCTGGGGATGGGCCATCCCCTGGGGTGATGGGAATGTCCTGGAGCTACATGGAGGTGACAGGTAGCTGACAATGTCGATGTACAAAGTGCCACCAAACGGTACTTCACGTGGCTTTCACGTGGCTTATTTCACGGTATACGAACTGTCTTGAAAACAAAAGCCTTCCCCCATTCACACTCCCAGCCTCTGTAACTACACCAGGGAAGGGGAATGGGGTCCAGCTCCAACCTGAACTCAGCCTTCCTATGTGTCCCTGGGCCTCAGTTTCTCCTTCCGGACAATGGGCCCTCTCAAAGCCCTCTCCCTTAGCCTGGCATTCAATCCCGGAGATTCTGACCCAGGGTGGAAGCCAAAGCCACTCGTCTTCGGCAGCTGTAGGCAATAAGGCAAGAAACCGTAGTCTCTTTCCCCACACTTTTATTTAAAAAACAAACAAACCCAACTATAAAAAAGGGAACAATTTAAGGCTTATCAGAAATGTTGAGTCCCCGGCGGGGACCCTGCCCCAGCCAGGACTGAGAATCTGCAACCCGGGGGTGGGGGTTGGTCCGGCTGCCCCCCTCATACTTTGTCCCTCCCTCCCTCCAGGAGGTCTCCCAGAGCTGCACTGGGCCTGCTGTTACCCCAGGCTGACCTCTGTCCCCAGGGCCCGGCTAAATGTTCTGAACCAGGTTTCCCGGGGTCATACAATACGCAGACGAGGTCTCATGTCTTGGAATACTTGGAGGAGTTTCCAGGCAGTCCCGGCCTGGGCCAGCAATCTCTCTCTGGCTTTCAAAGGCTGGAGCCGGTGTCCCTGCCCCACATAGGTCCCACATTGCTTCGACGACACGCATTCCCGAATGCCCTGTTCCTGGGCCCTCTCGCCTGCCGGACCTTGCCATGGGGCCTCAACTGAGGCACTTGCCCTCTAAGCCCCAAAGGGGGTGATCTCCAACATGACTCAGCTCTGACCTTCTCTGACTTCTTTCTCTTTGCCTGTCTGCCTGCTGAGCGGTTGTTTGTCTGCCGAGGACTCAGCCGAAGGCCCTTTGCTCCAGGAAGCCTTCTCTGCTCCCTCCGGGACTCTCCCAGCCCTGGGTCTCTTCCTCTGGTCCCACGAGACTGGAAATATTTTTGTCTGGCTACATCTCTCCCAGACTAGAGGCTCCTGGGGGACCCGAGCCCTATCCATGGCCCGATGTGGACCAACAGGATCCGTCGACAGGCACTCAATGCCTCACGAGGACCGGTCCGGATACATCAGACTCCTGCCCGGCTCTTCCTCTGTCCTGCATGATGTCAGAAAGCCGTGCCCGTTCTGAGACTCGGAGTCCCCAACTTCAACACAGTCAAGTTGAAGCTGGTTGGTCAGCTCTTGACCCAGCATCGCCCGTGTCCATGGCGGCCGGAAGCGCGTGTGCGACCTCATCCATCGAGGTCTCCCCTCGCTGCTCAGCAGGTCATGCAGCGTGGTCTCATGGCCTCTGAGGGGGGGTTTGGGTCCTCCTGGGGGAAATAGTCCATCTGGTCTCAGGGGGGCACCGGAGGCTCAGAAACACCCCTCCACCGCCCTGCGGATCTCCAGCTCCCCAACTCCCACACTCAACCGGGGGCAGGGGAGGGCAACGTGCAGAGCAGACTGGGGTGCAAGGCGGCCTCAAGCCCCAAACTCATCCGAGTCCCACTCCCACCTGTGCTCCCAGGGCCTGGAGAGGGACGGGGGCTTCTTGGACCCCCACACTCACCTCGGAGTAGAGGGGTGGCGGGCGGTAGCGGAATTCCTGGATGTAGGCGAAGAAGGGGCCTTCGAGGCTCAGGTTGGTGTCCTGCAGTGGTGGAAAGGGGCTCTGCCCTGCGGCCGCCACCTCCCCATCAGACACCACCTCTGAGTACTCGGGAGGGGCTGCAAGTAAGACAGACGGGGTTGGGTGAGGCTGGTGGAGGAGGGGAGCCCCAGAATCGGGGACCATGCCGGGAACTGGCTTGGGCCAATTCTGGGGCTGGTGGGCTACGGGTCCCCAGGCTGAGATTCTGGGGAGACCTGTGGCCGCCAGCATGATCACTATCATGCCCTTTAACAGGGGGGCCGCTGAGGCTGGGGGAGGGAGAGCCCACCTAGCAGCCACCTTTCTGCCCACCCAGCCCCCCTGCAGCAGAATGGCAGGGAGGGGCTCACCTTCGGGGCGCTCTGGCAGGGCTCCCAGCCCCCAGTCCAGCAGGAAGCTGGCATGGCTGCCCACGCTGGATGAGCGGCTCCCAAAAGGGTGCAGGGGGATGGTCCCGATGACCAGTGGTAGCTCCAGGAGCAACTTGGATGTGCCGGGGATGTCCACGCAGACCTGGGGAGGCGGGGAACAAGCCATGCGGGAGGGCGCCCAGACAGCCTCGGGGGAACTCCGGTCTGGGGGACCGGGTAGATTCAGCCACCCCCTGCCCTCCTCGGACCAACGGGACACTCTACCTTGAGGGAGTAGTCTACGTGCAGGACCCGGCAGTGCAAGATGGAAGGACCGACAGGGGGGATCCGCAGCGCCCGGCCCTGCCACAGCGCCCGCCGCCCAGGGCCCACAGGCTCGCCCACGAGACTGGCCACCACCGCTCGTTTCTGCTTGTGGGCGCCCCGAGCCATGAAGGTCTGTGTCTGGACCACGGCTGCCCGAGGAAGCACGGGGCGCGTGGAGCCATTGTCGATCTCCGCGAAAACTGGGATGACCTCGCCTGTGGTGGGGTGCAGTGGGGGGCATCAGACTCCCTGTCTGCAGCCCTGAGGTCGGCTCTCTTCCCCATCTCACCCCGCCTGCCTGGTACCTGGGGTGTAACCCTTTCGGTCGATCTTGGCGGAGAGGGAGACGAGACCACGGCTGCTGTACCAGGACCGGGCGACCTTCTCTAGAGCTCCGGCCTGAGGGGCCTGGCGGGTTGGAGGAAAGGGAAAGTAACAGGTCACTTTGTGCAAGCCATTCCCAGCTGAGGGAGGATTTGGGGGCAGAGTTCCTGGTTTTCTCTTAACAACCAAATACCATCTGGACAAATAAATCCACAGATGAAACCCATCTTATAAAGTTGAAGATGAAGGGAACAGGCTAATTACTTAGCATGTAATTAGCCCTCAGAAAGCTATTATTATCACAAGCCCTGGCTATCCCCTATTTCACAGATGAGGCCTTTGAGGCTCAGAGAGAGTAAGACACTTGCCCAGAGCCACACAGCAAACTGGCACAGGTGGGATCTGCATCCAGCTCCACTGGACTCCAAAAGCATTCCCGTGCCTGCCTCCCTCCCTGCCAGGGCCCAGCTGTGATTCCCACTTTGTGCAGGAAGCGAAGGAGTGAGGAGCCAATTGGGGTCACCCAGTTACCAGCCCGCCCCCTCCCCCACCTGCAAAGGTCTCTCAACCTATCTCCCCTGGGAGCAGCCACTCACCAGCAGGGCGGGTGTGTTGATGTCCACGGGCTCAATGACCGTAAATACCTTCCTTGCCCGGCGGGCAGGGACCCAGGGACGGTGCAAGGTGGCCTTGACGCAATACCGGACACTGCCATGCTTACCCTCGAATGACGTCACTAGTGTCCTGCAGGGTTGAAGGAAGGTACTTCAAGGGGCAGAAAAACAGAGACACCCAGGTGTGTGGGGGTGGTCCCAGAGACTTAAGAGAGCGAGAGAGAGAGAGACACTGAGGACCCCCTCCCCCGGGGAATGGCAGTCTTGGGGTCCAGAGGGTCCCCAGAAACCAAGCAATGGAGACCTAAACGTGAAAGGAGCTGCAGGCTGAGGGATTCCCCGACAATCCCGTGCCCCAGACGCCGGACTTACGGAGGCAGCTGGAAGCTGAATGGAAACTCGTGGCGCCCAGGAGGCAGCGTCGTGGTCTCTCCTGTGTCTGCAGGTAGGAGCAAGAGGGGGAGGCTCAGCGGCAGCTCCAAGTTCCAGGAGCGCGCAGCACGTGTGCCGCGTCGGGGTAGCCGGCCCGTACCTGGCGCGAGCAGTGTGGCACGGTGACTCACGACCTCCACGCGCTCGCTGTAGCTCTGTGTGTACGCGGTGCTCGAGCCCGCGCTGCGCGACTCGGTCCAGTGCACGTGGGCGCGGCCCCGCGCGCGCAGCTTCAGGGCGCCCACGCGCGCCGGGGCCGCCAGCTCCAGCAGCACCCGGCCAGCGACGGCCTGGCCGCCGCTGAAAACCGGCTCGGCGCCGCCGTTCGCGCCATCCAGCTGCACCACGAAAGCCTTCACCTTGTCGAACAGCATCGCGCCTGGGATGTGAACCCGCGACACACAGACCCTGGCTTCGAACCCGCGACGCGGTGGCGCGAAGCGCGGAGGCTACAGTCTCAGAACGCGAACCTGCCCAGGGTGCGCAGGCGCACTTGCCGACCAGGTCAGAAATTCCTGCGCGGCCTGCGCCGGCGCTGCCTTTATACGGCGGGAGGGGCGGGACGCGACGCGGGCCCCACCCCCATGAAGGAATACGCCAATAGCGCGGCGAGGGGCGTGGCTCCGCCCAGGCGTGAAACAAAATAACAAACTCTGCATTTGCCCTCTACCCTCGTGGACCCTAGCGTGAGACTGAAGCATCGCGGACCAGAGCCTGTCTCTCGCGGACCTCGGGGGTAAAGAGGGGGAAACAGGGCCGGGAGCGGGCCCCAGGCCCAGCAAGAGCATGGGGCCACTAGGTTTAATCATCAACTGGCTACAGCTTGCAGATCTGACTCAAGGCATGTCCAGCTCCGAGCGGGAAGGCTGCGGAATGGCCTGGCTCCGATCGGGGCTGGGAGCTTCGGACTAGACTGAGCGTCAATTCCCCACTCTGAGCGATGCGGGAAGGAGGAGGAAGTGGGTAGGGCCTCCCTCTGCTTGGGCACCTGCTGTCCCCTCTTGTGATTCGAATCCCGCTCAGCTGGATGACCCCGGGCTAGTGACAACCTCTTGAGCTTAAGTTTCCACGTTTGTCGTTTGTAGAGCTGGAAGAAAATCGGCTCCGACCTCAGAGTATTGTGCATGAGTCACGGTGTAGCCCCTGCTTGGACACCCTCCGTTTCCAGAGAGCCTCGCTCCCAGGTCTTCGGCCCACTCCCCACATATCGCCACTCGGTCACGACTTAGCGTTTCTGCCCAAGCTGTTCCCATCACCCGAGGTTCACGTCGCAACTTGCGGGCCCCCCCAAACTCCTACACGCCCCCTAGACGCAGCCCTTGGACCCTCTCCTGGCACCTCCACCCTGCCCCAATCCCTTCACAGATAGAGCCAAGTGGAGGGGACTTCCCATGAACCCCAGGAGCCACCCACGAAACGGTATGACTGCTGTCTGGGCCTCAGTGTACTCAGACAAGAACCTCAAACAGCGTTTCTGAGCGAAGCGTTTCCTGGTCGCGGTCTGCAGGACGCCTACGCCCTCTGGTGGCAGCGAGATGCTCAGCCGCTCGAACCCACCCCTTACCAGGGAGGCCACCTTTGTGGAGTCTGACCTCCTGAGGCCTCGGAACCCCAATGGTGGGCGGTCATAATCGGACATGGTGCCCTGCAGAGTGACCACAGAGGCATTGCTCAGAGCCGTACCTAAGGGAGGGGCAGAGGCTGTAGACACAATGATCAGCCTGGGGGGCTGCATGGAGGAGGAAACTCTGGGATTGAAATGAAAGTCTAGTACCTTCTTCCAGGGCCAAGTGAAGCCCTGGAGGCTGTAAGCCCAGGAGAAGGTGGAGGATGTGGTGAGTCCTTTTCACAGATGGGTCCCCAGAGGCCCAAAGAGGAGCAGGGCCTCACCCGACCTTACCTGGCGGTTCTACAAGCTTCACCCCAGTGCCTTAATGAAGCAGCTGGTTGAGTGGGACCAGGGGTGTGACCAATTTCCCTTAAGTCTCAGGGGAAAGGAAGTGCCTCTGGGGCCTCTTCCTGTCCCGTCCTAGGGCCCTCTAGGCCTGGGTTTCCATAGCTAGTAGGGACAGTCCCCACATCTGGGGCTGTTGGGCTAAGGCTGAAAGGCTGTGGGCAAAGGGTCTACTGTGTACAGCTCTGCCTCTGCCCATTTTACAGAAGAGTATAGTGAGGTCTGGCTTAGCTGAGCGGGTGGCACATCCTCCACCAGCAAACACAGCTCAGTGCAGAGGCACAGACTCACCCCTGGCCTGCTTCTGATCCCGCTGTGTGCCCTGAGTGGGAGGGACTGAAGTTTAGAGCTGGGAGACATCTGGGAGTCCTCCCAGCGTGATCTGACCCCATCCCAGGTCTCTTGCCTCTTGGGAATGCAAACCTGCCTGCAAACACCACCAGAACTCCCCACCCAGGTTTGAACTCATCCCTGCAAGCCCTAGGGGTAAACTGAGGGAGGAAGCACTGGTAGAACGTGAGATGGGGGTCGTCTTTGGGAAATAAGGGACCCCAAGTCTGGAGATAAAGGGGGATCCTAGGGTCCAGAGAGGAGGATGTCCTGACTCTACCCAGGGTTTCTCCAGACTCTCGTGGGGGGTGGGGGTCCAGCCGCATAGTCTTTACATGGAGGGCTTCCCGGCTTTGGAAAGGGGGGTGATGCCTAGACCCTGAGAGGGGACCCTGTGAAAGAGGGTTGGGCGTGGAGGTAGGTGGGTGTGTCCTGGCGAGAGGGTCCAGACCCTGGGGAGGAGGTCTCCACTTCTTAAGACGGGTCACCCGACCACGCAACCTCTAAGTCGAAACTCTCTGGGCACTGGAGAAGAGCGCCCAGACCTGGGGAGAGGGGCCCGCGGGGGATCCCGGCTGGGGAGTGCGGAGCGATCGGCTCACCTCGGAGCAGCAGCTGCCGCCGCCGCAAGTACGTCTCCGCAGCCGCGTAGTCACTGGACACCGCGTTGACGCCCACGCTTCGGCCCTCGAGCCAGTGCGTTGCCGCCCCGCCGCGTGCGGCCACCTCGAGCGCTCTCACCCGCAGTGGTGCCGCCGCCTCCAGCAACACCCGGCCGCAGAGCCGCTCCCCGCCGCGATACGCGCCGCCGGGGACCCGGGCCAGTTCCAGCACGAAGCTGCGTACGCCCCCCGGGCGCATGGCGCAGGCCGGGGCGCACCGCGGGGAAGGCGCCCCCGGCGGGGAGCCGGGCCCCGGTCCTGGCCCGGTGGCGAGCGGGCGCACGGCTGGGCGTGTCTGCTGCCCTCCCGCGGCTCGGAGCCCTTCCCCGCGGCCCCGGGCGCCCCCGAGCCTCCTCTGGCCTCCGCGAACTCGGGCCGGCGCCCAGGGCTCCCGGCCGGCGAGACTGCCGCCGACTTCCTGGTCCTGGACGTCCGCCCCCGTGACGCGCCCCGGCCGGCGGGGACGTGCCGCCCGCGTGCTCGTGTTGTTGACTTTGCCACCCCCCCATCCCCCGCCCTCCAGCGCGGGGCGTGCCGTTTTTGTAGGGTCGGCGCTGTTGACTCAGACGCGGATGTGGCTGGTCCAGAGCGAGCAGCCACCCGGCTATCTGGCGGTTTCATGTGTCCCCCACCCGGCACCTTTGGCCCCGGCACCGCCCCAGCCTCCCACTCTGGTCTCCGTGGCTGTTCTCCACACACACCAAGCTCAGGCCTGGCCTCTTGGCTTTTGCACTGACCGTTACCCGGTTAGGAACGCCCTTCCCCACATCGGCGCTCCCATCTCCCCATCCCCACCCCTATGCCCAAATGTCACTTCCTCAGAGTCCCCTGATCATACTCTGGTCTTGTTTCTCTATGGCTCTGGTCGCTGTGCTTGTGACCGCTATGTTTTTTGTTCCTCCTCCTGCATCAGACTAGGTGCTCCCCAAAGGTGGGCGCTGTGCCCTGTTCTCCTCACCAGATCTTACAAATGGGGAAAGCGAGGCCCTCACAGGGGGCAGCCTCTGCCCAGAAGCAGGCAGAGGTGGCAATCAGGACTCCCCACACAGGTCTGGAGCCCACTAGCACCACCCCACTCTTCTCCGTCTTGCGCCCAAGTTATCTCCTGAGGCTGGGTGGCTGATGGCTTTATATCAGAGACTGCCAGGGCCCGAGGCTCTCAGACTAGCCTTCCCAGGAGCCAGGCTTCTACCTCTCTGTTATGCCTGGAGCCCAGCAGCTGCCGAGCGCCTGGCATCCCTGCCTCATCCCAGCACACTGAGACCGAGGCTTGGCGGGACCTTTCTGATTCTACTAGTGTCCAGAACCTTCCCCTTTGGCCTACCCTGAGGCCACTCTAACCCCTGAATCACACTATACCCTCCCTCCATGTCCCAGGCTCTTCACTTTGGCCGGAGTTTGAATCCTGCCCTGCATTTCCTCCAACTCCTGCCCCTTTCTGGAACCCCGGGCAGGTGGCTTCACTTCTCCAACCCCCAGTTTCCCCATCCTCCCCCTGGTTAGGTTCTGGTGAAGTATGGCAATTTACACTATGTCCCCTGTATCGGGCAAATGTTCAACATACATCCAGCAAACACTGAATAGTCCTCCTCACTCATGTCACCTTCCCCACTGGACCATGGTCCCACTGGAGCTTGGTGCACACCTGGTGCTCTGGCAAAGTTGGCTGCTGGAATGGGGAGGAGGTCTCCCTGATCTGCTGCCTCCTGCTGGCCAGGGCCGTCCCTGCCAGCGGGGCCTGATGCTGATGTCCTCAGGAGGTGTACCCAACTGAGCTCGGGCTTAGGAGGGCTACCGGGCTAGAACAGTGATGGGACCAGCTCGGCTGGATCCCCACATCCGTTCTGGGCCCTGGAGTCGAGCGGCCACCTCCCATGCTGTGATGACCCGTGTCCCATAGCCATGCAAAACCAGGCAGCAGCTGGGTGGGTCCTGCTTTATTCAGAACTGGCAAGGACCCCTCTCCTGGTTGCTCCATGCCCACCGGGGGCCTGGGGAGAGTTGGGGGGCCAGGGGACCAAAAGGAAGCTCCTGGCTGCCCCCCGCCCCGGCTCCAATCAGGGAGGAAGCGGGCGGTGGCCCACCCCTGCCCTCGCCTGCGGTCCGGCCCTGTCTTCTGCCCAGACAGTCTGGGTGGGGAGAGCCCTGGTCCACTCAGCCCAACTCAGCTTCGGCTCCTTGAACTCCAAGAGGCGCCACTGTACAGGGCTTCCTGGATGGCGTGGAGGTGGCGGCCACACGATGGCCAAGATTGAGGGGTCTGGTGGTGGGCTGGGTTAGTCACCCGCAGTCTGAAGGGGCCACAGGTGGCCACTGGCATGGGGGGCTCCGGGCTGCCTGATCCAGGGGTCCGGGGCCAGGCCGAGGTGGCAGGGGTGGTGGGGGTGGGCGTATGGCTTGGGCGATGAGGCCGGGCAGGGCCTGCAGGGAGGCGCCCAGCGCATCCAGGCGGCTCTCAAGGGCGGCCAAGCGGGCCTCGAGCTCCTCGTGCTGGGCGTGCAGCTCGGACATGAGGTCGTACAGGACATTCTGGGTCTGCCAGAGACAGAGCAGGAGAGAAAGGAGAAGCCAAGTGAGAGAGAGGGAGGGACAGACGCAGAGAGAGACGGGAGACCAGCGCCAGTAAGGTGGGAGCCCACTAAGAGGGACCCAAGTGGGAGATGACTGTGAGGGCACCCTGACCCCACAGGTCTCCTGCTGTACCCCCGTTGCTGTACCCCAGGGAATGGGAGGAGAAGAGGCAAGAGGAGAGACAGGTCTCAAATGCGGGAGACCAGCAGGCCTGAGGAAGGTTGGAGGAAGTCCTGGGGTGGATGTGGCCAGAGCCGCCCTGAGGGGATGGACTGGCCACCAGGCACATGAAGCCCAAGAGTGGTCTTGAGGCTGCCTTCGCGCAGGGGAACCATGGCCTGCAGAACTGGGGTCGGTGGGGGGTGGGGCAGGTTCTGGGCTGACACTGCTCCAGGCTGGAGATGTGGTTGAGAGGGAGGAGGTTCAGCTGAGAACTGTCCCCCCTGCACTCCACAGTAGGCTGAGGAGGGGACAAGGGTCAGCAATGGGGCAGGGGTATGGAGCCGGGTTGGCAGCCATGACAACCGGACTCCAAGGCTCTGACCCAATCACAGACCAGGGGGCAGAGCAGCTAGGACGATGACCATCGCAGCAGGCAATGGGATACCTCCAGCACCTGGACTGCTCCCCGCAACCCAGCAAGCAGGAGCCGGTTCTGCCGCTGTCCAGATGGGCCCGGGGAAAGGAAGGGAAGGCCCGCGGCTCAGACAGACCTGGGTGCAGTGACACTCTTGCCACCAGGTGGCGATAGAACATCGTTCCTTGTCTCTGCCCACCCCTCAGGGTTGACCAGACCCCCAGGCCAACAGTGGCTGACCACCCCCTGGCCGGAGTCGGGAGGAGAGATGCTGAGGTGGGAGAGAGGCCCCCTCCTGACCTCGCTCCATGGGAGGGGGACAGGATGAGGCAGCTACCAGCATCTTGCTTCCTTCCACCCCAGCCTCTCCCTCCCAGCCTCCGTGCCCAAGCCTCAGGGGTGACCCCACCATGTTTTGTTATTGGCCCACGCACCCCAGCCCCAGGGTGAACACACCCTTTGGGCCCCCTCTTCCACAGTCCCCAGGGCCACAGGGTAACATCTAGAGGCGTCCAGCCTCTGATGATTTTTTTCAGGCTTCTCTGAGGTTTCAATTCTTCAAAACTTAGAAGACACCTTGTACTTTGGTCGGGGATACACAAATTAAATCAGCAGTCTTGGGTAGGAGCACATTAAAGTTTTAATACCGGACGACATTTTAACCTTGTTAAATTTTAATCATTAGGAACCCCTACCATCCTATCCAATTAAAGCCTTACTTCAAAGCAGGCTTTGTTAAATGTACTCTGAGAGGGGCGTACTGCCGTTGATAGCAAGGTTTAAATAACTTTGAAAAATTCAAACTTCAATATCTGTACTAATGGAAGAAAGAGCGATATAGATGATCCAAATGATAATAACCAGTACCTGAGTTATTCAAAGGCATTTCCTATGTATTTCTAGCTCTAATCTCATATGACATCAAATTAGTTTGGTGAGGGTTTCTGTCTGCTCTCAGGATTATGTTCTTTCTACTACCAACTGAGTGATTTCTTCAGGGATCCACAATATGGGTTTTTTTTTTCCCCCTTCTATAATGTTTCTTTCCAAATTAAATTTATGTAGGTTAATATTATACTGCATTTCTCTTGATAATGTTGAAGAGAATGAGTCCAAAACGCTCTGGGTATAAGAAGGAGAATAGGACTTAACATCTTCCCAGAGATAATATTAAATGAACCTCAGCCTAATTAGCTAAATAAGGGGGAGGGAGCCAGTGAGCAGAGTTCACGCATGAACCACTCGTGGAAGGTAGGCCACTGCTCAGAAGGGAGTTTAGGACAGTGGGGCGCGTATGCTAAGAGCCTGCCTGACAGAAGTTGGGTCAAACGTCCCATCTTCTGGAGGATGCATAAAAAGTGGGAAATGGAGTCAGGCTTGATAATAAAACCAGCAGAGAGATTCGTGTGTAACACAAACGGGTCTTAGAGAGCTCTGGCCACCAACTTTAATCTCCCAAGGGAGGCTGAATTGCTGTACAAATGAGCTTTCTGCGGATTCTAGAATCTGAATTTATATCCACTGCGAAAGAATTTTGTTTTTCTCTTCAGTTTTGGAGGCTGTATGTAGATCTGCCTAAAACAAAAGGACACATCCCCAGTTTAGCCCACTAATGAGATACTCTGATGAAAGCTATTTTATGAGATACTGTTTTTTAAAAATAAAAGAGCTGCAGAGTTGGGGCTGGTCCCTGCCTGCCTCGCTCGCACCCCTGGCCTGCGTCAGCTGTCTGTCCTCCAGGCGCCACCACAATTCCTCCCCTGGCAGGAGGTGGTTCAGTTCTTTTTGGAACACCTCCCTCTCCTCCCATGGGGGCCTGAGCAGCCTCCTGTGGGCCTGAGGAGCTGCCCCCCACCCGCCCCTGCCCTGCTCACCTTGGCCAGGTCCGCGAGAGTGTTGGCCTGGTCATTCAGCTTCCCCTGCTCAATCTTCACGCTCCGGAGCCTGGTGGACAGATGGGTGGGTGGGGTTGTGGGTGGAGGCTGCAGGGGGCAGTGGGGTCCTTCATGCACCTGCCCCACATGGGGTCGTTTTGTGAGCCATGCAGCGGGGGATGGGGTGGGAGTTAGCATCGGGCCCCATGCTCTTGGTTCCCTCCCAGCACACATGGGGTGGCAGGGCCTGGGGGATGGCTAAGCCACCTCCCACAGTGTTCCCCTTTCTGGCCATGTCCCCTTGGGCTCAGTCAGGATGTCCTGGGGAACCTGAACCCTCCCTCTACCCCCACCCCTGGCCTAGGTGAAGGCTGCACCGGGTCTGCAGGGTGGCTACAAGCCCACCGCCTGAGGCCAAGGGATGGTAGCACTCCACAAGCTGCCCTGGGTCTGTGCCCCTGCCCCGTGCCCACCATACACCCCCACTCCCACCCCCAGGAAGAGACTTACTTCTGAGCTCTGGCAGGACCCGGCAGAGCAGAGAGAAATCACAAGGCAATTTTAACCTCAGTGCCGCTGGGTTGGCTCGTGCCCAACCCTGCCCACCTCCCACCCGCACAACCCCAGGACCAGGCGGGGGGCCCCGTGTGGCTGCGGGGACCGTGCCAGCCCCTTAGGGATGCATCTCTTCTCTGCCCCTCCCTCCAGCAGGGCCCCCCAGCAAATGCAGCTGCTTTCAGCCTGTGGTCCCGCTGTATCCTAGTCTGTGCCAGAAACCTGGCCCCACGGTGGGGCATTTAGTCCAGAGAACTCTGGCCATGCTGTTTCCCAAGGCGGGTGACAAGGCTCAGAGAGGCAAAGCCAGTGCCCACTGGCCTTCCAACAGGATCTGAACCTGTACCTGCCACTGGGCCATTGCACCTTGGCCTCCCAAATAGCTGCCCACAGGAAAGGGGGTGGGGAGGTGGCTACACAGTATCCTGGACCCTCATCTCCATCCCTGGTGTAGTGAAACCGGCCCAGGGAAGCGGTTCCAGGTAAGGCTCCTCCTCACTGCTCCAAGCTCGAATCCCTGCATGCCCACATATGACAGATGCTTGGGAAGGCCCTCAGGGCCCACCTATGCTGGGTACCAGGATCCCTGATAGGACCCAGCCCTCGGTCTGGAGAAACACGGTGGGTACAAACACCCCCAGCCCTGGAGGTCTGAGGCTGCCCCAAGTGGAAGTCGTGGTCTGCCGAGCTCTGGGGTGCCTCTTCCAGGGAAGTCAGTCTTGACCTCTTTGCAACCTCCATGTTATGTGTTGAACAGTGTCCCCCCCCCCCCCGCCAACCGAAAAAGATATACTGAAATTCTACCCCCCAGCACCTCAGAATGTGACCTTATTTGGAAACAGCGTCTTTCTAGATCTAACCAAGTTAAAATGAGGTCCTGGGGTGGGCCCCAAAGCAACATGACTGGTGTCCTTGTAAAGAGGGGGAAATTTGGACATAGACATGCACAGAGTGAGGACGATGGGAAGACCCGGGGGGAAGGCCATGTGAAGACAGGGGACTGGAGTGATGTATCCAGAAGCCAAGGGCGCCCTGAGGCTGTCAGAAGCTAGGAAGAAGGCCTGGGACAGGCCTTCCCCTAGCGCCTTCGGAAGGAAAATGGCCTTGCCAACGCTTTGGTTTTGGACTTCTGGCCTCTGGAACCATGAGATTATAAATTCTGTTGTTTTGGGGCACCTGGGTGGCTTGGTTGGTTAAGTCCCTGCCTTTGGATCAGGTCATGATCCCAGGGTCCTGGGATTGAGTACCGCATCGGGCTCCTTGCTCAGCCGGTAGCCCACTTCTCCCTCTGCCTCTGCCTGCCGCTCTGCCTGCTTGTGCTCTCTCTTTCTGAAGAATAAATAAATAAAATCTTAAAAATTAAAAAAAAACCTTAAAATAAATAGATGGATAGATAGATAAATCTATAAATAAGAGTGGGACAGTCGCACCCTAGAACAAAGGGACACAGGTAACTCATAGAGCGGGTGCCTTCTTCCCCAGACCTGGATCTCCTCAATTCCCATCCTCCCACTTTCCTCCAACAACCTTCTGGAACATTCCTTGGGACAAAGCCCAGGGCAGAGCCATGTCTGTGTCCCCCATGCCTGGCACACCAGCTGGCATAGGAAATGCTGGTATGATAAGCAAATGAACGTATCGAGGGCGGTATCAATGCTAGCTCCCATGTTTAGAAAATACTGGACGGCAGGTAGGCATGGTCGAGTCTCCAGCTGTGTTTGATTTATATGTTATCACTGGAGGAAAGATACATTAATTACCACTGCCTCCACTTTAGAGATAAGAGAATGAAGCTTGGAATAACACAGTCACTTGCCCAGGTCCCCACAGTTAGGGGGCAGATAGCAGACGGGGCCCCAGTGGTCGGTAAACACCTGTAGGAGGGTCAACAAAGAGGAGTCTCTGTCCTCAAGGGCCTTGGGGTCTTGTGAGGAGGTAGGACTGAGACCTGGACACAGTGAGGTTGAGTAAATGTGAGACCAGCTCCTCTCCCCACTTTTTAGATGATGGTGGGAGCAGACACAGGGGCGGGGGGTGGGGTGGGCGTGGCCACCATGTACCCAGGGACTATGCCAGGCATTCCTGCCTATCATCCCATTTAGATCTCCCTGCAGTCTTGTGAAGTAGAGACCGTTATCATTCAAAACCAATCTAGTTATAACAGTAAACACAACAAATGTAAATGGACTAAACTCTGGAGCTAAAAGACAGTTAAAAGCCCCAGGAAACTTTGGGGGCAATGGACCTGCTTTTTATCTTGACTGTGGCAATTATTTCATGGGTATATACACTGAACAAACTTTTTTTTTAAAAGATTTAATTATTTGTCAGAGAGAGAGAGAGCAAGAGCTCACACAAGCAGAGGGAGCAGCAGACAAAGGGAGAAAAGGAGGCTCCCCGCTGACCGAGGAGCCCAATGAGGGACTTGATCCCAGGACCAACCCTGGGATCGTGACCTGAGCCAAGGGCAGACGCTTAACCGACTGAACTACTCAGGCACCCTATGTCCCATACATCCTATATGTGGCTACTAAGCACTTGAAATGTGGCTGGTCAGAATAAAAATGGACTATAAATATATAATACACAATAGACTTCGAAGATTTAGTGTCAAAAGCTTTCTAAAATAGCTCATTATTGAGTTTTACATTAATCATATTAAAATAATGTTGCATATATTAAATGAATATATTAGAATTTATGTCACTTGTTTTCTTTTACTTTTTTTAAATGTGGCTACTAGGAAACTTAAAATTACACAGTGGTTTACATGATAGTTCTAGCAGACAGTGATTGGCATATTAGAGCCTAGCCCAGGCCAAATCTGGCCAGCTGCCTGTTTGGGAAAAATAAAAGTTTTATTAGATCATGGCCCACCCACTCCTCTTTACTGCATTCCTGCTACAACAGAGAGTAGAGTAGTTGTGACAGACTGTCTGGTCCACAGAGCCTCAAATATTTACTCTCTGGCCCTACAGATAATATTTGCCAACTCCAGCTGTACACTGGACTCACTGGAGGGACTTAAACTTAAGCCTAGGGTACCTCCCAGACTCCACTGTAACCGGCATGGGGTGCAGCCTATAGGATTTTTATTTTTTTATTTTTTATTTTATTTTATTTTATTTTATTTTTTGCCTGTAGGATTTTTAAAACCCTGTGGGTGCAAGCAGCCAAGGATGAGAACTACTTGACTAAATAATTCTCAATACAAAGGGACAACAGAGAAAATCAAATAATTTCTAATTACCCCACATGAGCACATGGATCAGGACACAAAGTTAATTCTGAGCTTCCTGGCAGCCAAAGCAAAAAAGGGAAATTGCTTAGTATCTAAAAGGTAAAATAATTTTGGCTCTTCTGGAGAATAAAATATGCTTCTTGCCATTTATGTTGGGTGGGTTGACTGACTTTTCTTTTTTTTATTATTTTATTTGAGAGAGAGAGAGTATGTGCACAATTGGGGGAAGGGCAGAGGAATAAGCAGACTCCCCACTGAACAGGGAGGCCGATGTGGAGCTTGACCCCAGGACCCCGAGATCATGACCTGAGCTGAAGGCAGACGCCTGATCAACTGAGCCAGCCAGGTGCCCCTGGGTTGCCTGACTTATCCAAGGTGATCACCCTAGACAAGTGGTGGGCCCATCACTGCCTCCTTCTGACCATCCACCATCCCACCCAGCACAAAGGCTTCAAACCCCACCCGGAATGGGAGGGGCCATGACAAGGCCACACTAGCTGTCTGGCCTGGCCCGTAGCCTCCTCCCAAGGACCACAGCTGCCTCTGCACCAGGTGGACACAGAAACGTGAGCGGGAAAGGTGCTGGACTTACTGATGGATGGCTTGGAGGAACTTACGCTGGTGTTTCCGAACCCGGGCTTGGTCTGGCTTCTTCACCAGCCTGGTGTGTTTGTAGATGAGCCACGTCTCCCTGAGAACGTTAGCAGCGGCATTTTTTACCTGGGGCCAGAAAAAGAACAGTTCCTCAAGGTAGGCAAAAAATTGTAGAAGGTTCTGGGAACTTCCAGAAGCTGCCAGAAACTCTTAGAAATTCCTGGAAATGCCCCTCTGGGGTCCTGGGCCTGTAAAGTGAGGCCATGTTTACCCATCCACATCTGCGCTCTGTGGGTGTGTGTGTGTGTGTGTGTGTGCACATTTATATCATTTGGCATGGGCCAGACCTGTTCTATACACCTTTCAAATGTTAAATCAATGAATCTGCACATGCTGGCATCTCTCTCTTTAAACATGGGGAAACTGAGGCACAGAGAACTGACCTACCAAAGCCTGACAGCTTATAGATGGTATCTAGCTGCCCTGGCCCCAAAAGGCTTGCCTCTTGCTTGTGGTTCAGGGTGGGGTGAGGCCTGGGCACACAGGTGGACACCCAGGGCCACTGCCATGTCTCTGTGTGTGGCTCATGAACATTTGCACGGGCAGCAGAGCACGAGGCAGTGCAGTGACCTGTGGGCACATGGACATGCCCGCTGTGTAGAGGTAAGGCGGGGAGGGTCTGCCCTTGATAACTGGGAGAGGAAGTGGCTGCGATGGACGTCTTTACCCGCTTGGTGAGCTGAGTGTCCATCATGAAGTTGTGCACGTGTTTCTCTGCCTTGGTGAGCTCCAGTTTCCGGGCCACCACGGCCACCACGAGCGCTGTGCAGCCAGCCCCCTGCATGCGGAGGGTGGGGAACACATCAGTGTCCTGCCTCATGTAGGTCCCAGGCCACACCCTCCCTCCTCCAGAAAGCCTGCCCTGATTCCTACCTCACCTTTCCCCTCCAAGCCCACAGTGTTGGCAGATCCCACCTGTTGAGGTCCCTGATTCCGAGTCCCACCGGCTTAATATCAGTTGAATGTCTTATTTGATTTCCAAAGGCCCTGGGAGGTAAGCCCACTCTTATCCCCACAGAGCAGAGGGGGAAACTGAGGCTCAGAGATAAGAAAGGGAGATGGAAAGGGACGATCTGCAGGTGAATTCAGCACTGGTGACCATGGAGGAGGGAGGATTTGGAAGCATTTCCATCCAGGCTTTGGGGTCTGGGTGCTGGGGACAGAGACCCAGAGGATAGGTCTTTCTACATTCACGGGAGGGGTCAGCTGGCAGGGTGCGAAGGCAGTGTGAGGAAAGGGGGGGGCATCTGCAGGCCCGGAGGTGGGGAACGGGAGGGGAGGATGCCTCCGCAGTGGCAGACTCCCTGCTTGATGCAACCACATTCCCCAGGATGCCGTGAATGGCAGCCAGACTCGTGGCTAGTGGAAGAGGTCAGAGCGGTCCCAAGAGAAAGGAGAGGGCTGACAGGGGGAGGGAGGCTGCACGAAGTTAACATGGGAGGGAGGGGAAGGGTGTGCCACCCAGGAGTGGGAGCCGCGGAGCCTAGGACACCCGGGAGGGGTCATCAAGCCCCAGAGGTGCCCAAGGCAGGTGGCAGGAACAAGCAAGGGCTGGTGGTCCCCATCTGCACTGAAGAGAAGTTCCTGTGCCTTACCTGCCCGCTGCTTCCTCCTGAGGCTACTGCCTCTAAGAAGGAAGGAAGGAGAGTCTGAGCTCAGCCCTTGGGACTTGGGGGGCGGTGGGGGAGCCTAAGAGGTCTGGGCTGTAGTTCAGTTTTTCTTCTGGATGGAAGGCAATACTTATGGGGAGGGGGAGGACAAGGGCCAGGGACACCACTGCACGGTCCCGGGCAGGTCCGGATGGCCATATGCCCAGCCTGGGCGGGATGGGCACAAGGTCACCCTGTGAGAAAACCCTGTCACGGGTTCCTGGAGTTCCATCTTGGGAAAATGCCCAGCCCACGGGGGCAAAGAAACGTGCTGGAAACCTCCACGTGGGGTCCTGCGAGTGAGCCCCGTGTTGGGCTCCACGCTCAACCCTTTCCCTCTGCTCTCCTTCTCCTCCCTGCTTGTGCCCTCCCTCTCCCTCAAAGCAACAAGCTTGGGACCGACCCCAGCACGACTGTTCGTGTGTGCACCAGGCGCACCGGGGAGCAAGCCCCGGGCCACACACGGAACTCATGTTCTGGCAGGAGCCAGGTCCCAGAGAACGGAACTCAGCTTTTCCGTTTTGTCTTGGGCTTTTGGGTTTGACCTCACATTACCCGACTACTTATCTTTTGTTCATTTGCTTGCCGTGGGGGGTTGGACTGCGGCCGGGCTTTAGTCTTTTCCCCTCCCCGCTCTTGTAAAATAACATAAGCAAATCGCGTGAAGCCATTTCACAAGACAGGGGCCATATCAGCTTGGCCAGAAGGGAGGCTTCTGTGGGGGGGGGCAGGAAGAGGATATGGACCCCCAGCTTTTGCCCAAACAGCTTAGAGGGGATGAGGGGTGAAGAGAGGACAGAGCCACGGGCCTCGGGAGACAGTGATCACTGGGCACAGTCTACAAGCCACGAAATGGGATGGGCAGAGGCATTGCAAGACAGCCCCCCCACCCCCCCACCCCTGTCTGCAGGGGGGAGGACACTGTCGTGGGGATGGCGTCTTGTTTTCGCAAGAACAAAGGCATCTCTGCGTGCAGAGATGAGGAAGGAGAGACTCCAAGGACCCGCCTGTGATGGAAGCTGGGGGTGGGACCAGATTAGCGTCTCCGGCCTGCTGGTGTTGACTGGTTGTCACCAATGAATGTTATTGACTGCGGGGAAAGGAGTAGAGGACTGTGCATCCAACGAGTCATAATTCAAAACATGGAAAAGCATTTGTGAAGGAGGTAGAAGTTTGGGGAAAAAGGTTCCAGAAGGAAGAGATGAGCAGGAAGACTGGTGATGGAGTCAGGGAAAGAAGGTGCCGGATGTCAAAGGCTGCCCACACCCATGGATGGCCTTGAGAAGTCTTTGGGGGAGATGGGGAACTGCCAGGGTGCACTGAGTCACAGGAGACAAACTTCACACCACTGGGGTTCAGTGGGGTGCCTGGGATACCCGAATTGTCAGGCAAGGATAGGGAATTGGAGGTGTTGACTGGATGTCCACCCTATTCATGTTTCTAGGCATTTCATGTAAAGGAACAGACTTGAACCTTATAGTGAGCAGAGGTAGGCACTGGTTACAACTGGGGAAACTGAGGCATGGAAGTATCAAGCTCCTAGCCCTGGATGCAAGGGCCGTGAGCAGGCTGCAGAGAATAAAGGGCAAAGAAAACTCTGTTCTCAGTAGACCACAGCATCTAGTGCTGTGTGCACTATAGGAGCTACAGAGCGAGGGCTGGAAAGAGCCAAGAAGAGATGCCCCCAGGAGGCCCGAGGGTGCAGATTCTGAGTGGTGGCAGAGGTAAGGAGGAAGAAGGTGAATGGGTTAGGATGACACAAGAAGGAACTCTGATGCATTACTGTTGGCAATGGGGTGAGCTCCCCACCAGCAGGGGGCATGCAAGGGCCCTCACCCTTACCATGATGCCAGTGAGCAGGCACACGCCCTTCCCGCAGTAGGTGTGGGGCACCATGTCGCCATAGCCGATGGAGAGGAAGGTGATGGAGATGAGCCACATGGCCCCCAGAAAGTTGCTGGTCACTTCCTGCTTGTCATGGTACCTGCGGGGAGCCAGGGAAAGCCCAGTCAGTCTACACTGGTGTCTCTGCCATCACCCCTGGGGCAGGCAGCACCGGAACACCAGGGCCCTGGGTCCTCCCAGCTGTGTGGGGACCTTGACTACAAGAAGCTGATTGCTTTGAGGGCTCAAAGTAATAAAGGTACCACTTCGAGCAGGGAGGGGGGTGTTTATCAGCCTCCTGAGGGTCCCATGGGGCAGAAGGCACCCACACTCTCCACCCAGCCTCCCTTCCAACCCCCACCCCCAGAGCTACTGTCCAGGACGTGTGCCCTCCCCAGCCCCAGTTATGGGGCAGAGTGGGCCAAGGGAGAGTACGCCCGCACGTGTCCACATGTGTCCACACTGTGCACACAATCCCCGTCCCAAAGACAGACACACAGACAGACGCAGACACAGGTGGCCACGGGCACCAGAAGCAGCAGGGAGTGGAGGCGAGGATTCAGGTCAGACACCGGGAAGAACTTCCCCAGCCAGCAAGGCCCCATGTTGGGAAGAGGACCATGTTTTGGGTGGGGGGGGGCAAGGGACATGGTTTTGTCCCTGGTCAGAGCTAACACTGTGAACCTGGTCCTGTGGGCTATAAACAAGTTCTACCCACGGTCAGCCTAGGCTGGGGGTCTGCGGGGTTGGTCAAGGGTTCTGCTCTAGCCCAGCCCCCAGCCTGCACAGCCCTTCCAGCTAGGACGCTTTCCAGGTGACCCACTCCTTCCCAGACTTCAGGCCCTGAGGGGGGTGTTCAAGGTCAGAGGTCAACTGAGGTGGCACAGAGAGGGTGGGCCTCTTCTGTGGGCAGGGATAGGACAGGGGAAGCTGGGGGCAGGGGCTGGAGCCAGGGGCTGGAAATGGGGAGGTGACAGAGGCCCCAAACGGGGATGGAAGGGATGGAGAACTTTCCAGCAGGACTGATGTCTAGGACTCCCTGCCCAACCCTGGGGGCTGAATGCCACTCTGGGCGCCCCTGCCTGGGCTGCCAGTCTTCTTGCTGGCTGAGGGGGACCTGGGGCTGAACCCCATCTTTCACTGAGGTACCTAAGCCCCAAGTTACCCTGGCCTCTACCTCTCAGTCAACCAGCACCCAGGGGACAAGAGGAGAGGGAGGCCCTCGAGTGGTGGGCGGGGGAGCCCTGGGCCTGGCTGGAGCTGTGGTGGGGACTGCAGGATGCCCCAGGACTACTTAGGACCAGGAAGTGGGGGGCATGCGGGAGGCAAGGGGTGGGGTGGGGGGTGGGACAGAGCCACAGGGGCGGAGCGAGGCAGGCGAGGGGGCTTCGAGTAGCATCATAGGGCTCAGAATTTAGGATTGGCTGCCCCCCGGTCCTGCCCCGTTCCCTGCCCCAACCCAGGGAGCCCTGCAATGATCCAGACAGCACCTTGAGGGTGCCCGAGGAGGGGTGCCCCTCTCACTCCCCAGACCACACTCCTGACAGCGTGGGGTATGGTTTGTGGGTACCGGCCTCGCAGTACATTGGGAGTCCAAGGAGACCTTGACAGGTCTTGAGGTGGTAGGCCCCAATGACAATAAGGCCAGGGTCCTCACCGACATGAGCCCCACAACAGGCTGAAGCAGGGGCCATGGAAAAGGGCCTAAAGTGGGGGGAAGGCTGAGGTCCTGGGGGGCAGTTCCAGCCCAGGGATCTCATGGGAAGCCCAGTCCCAGCACCACGTGCCATAGAACCCTCCAGGGTCTTCCCCAGCAAGGCATGAGGTAGAAGAGTCTCCTTCCCAGGGAAGGTGCCCCTGTGACCTGAGAAGCCCAGAGGGACCCTCCCTTTCCTGAAGCACCCTGCGGGTCTCCAGAGCCAACCAGGAATCAGGCCTCAGGAATGTCCCTTTGCCCCAGAGCCTCTGTTTCTTCATCTGGAAACTGGGTTGATGGTCTACACCTTCCAGGGTTGTTCAGAACAAACCCTGGGCAGGGAGAGCTGCTAAAGGCTGGGCCGGTTTTTATTTACCCCAGACCCACTCAGCTCTTGGGAGATGCTGTCCCAGTCCCCCAGGGTCAGCTGTCCAAACAAAACCCTCCCCAACCTTGGACACGGGACCTCCAGGATGCCCAGGGGACATAGCCGGAGAGCAGCCTGCCTCCCGCTGTCCTTGGCCTTGCTCCAGACTTGCCTGCTCGGGCCCCACTGGGACTCTGGGCTGGTCACAGCCACCCCGCCTCACCTCCCTATGCCCTCCCCGTGCGGCAGCTAATCTTAAATTCCTGGCGGGCAGACGGCAGCAGCTCTGTGCACACAGCTCGGTCAAAGGTAGGACTCACATGTTTTCCCTACAGTCCGGTGGGGCGGGCAGAGGGGAGAAGGAGAGCAGGTTAAATTGGTGATGGTGGTTGTGGGGGGAACAGGCAGAAATGGGGCCATCCGGCTCCGGCTGCCTCCACCGCCCGGGGCCGGAGGTCGGAGGTTGGCTGCTCACTGTGGAGGAGCGGGGAGAAAGCGGATCCCAAGACCCCCCTCCCTCCCAGGGGGAGAGGGCAGGGGTCCCAGAGGAGTATGGGTTGGGGGACAGGCTGAAGTTCCGGGGGGGGTGAGGGGCCTGTGCTTGAGGGATGGTCTCTGGGGCCAGGAAGTGGGGCGGGGCTGGGGTGGGCCCGGTGGGCGGGGCCGGGGCTGGAGGGGGCGGGGCATACCTCTCACAAACACGCACAGTCCAGGCAGCTATGATCCAGGAGGAGATGCTGAAGACCAGCAGCACGGTGCCCGGGCAGATGGTCATGAGAGTCTTCATGACGAAGCGTGTGTTGAAGGTGATCTTGTTGAGCGCGCCGATGCTGCGGCTGGAAGCGTCTGTGAATATCTTGCTGTGCAGCAGCATGACGCGGCCCAGCAGGTAGAGGCGCAGGAACATGGGCACGGACAGTAGCACGTCTACATCGGCCTCGGCCGCCGACGGCGCGTACGTGAAGGCCAGCCGCGCGGTCCACGTGAAGCGGTAGTGGCCGGGCACCGGGTGGATGGCGCACACGGCCAGCTCCAGGGAGATGAGGAAGACGCGCTCGCACGTCATGGCGATGCGCCAGTCGTCCGCCCCGTTGTCCACCATGAACAGCTGCGGGAGGAGGGCGGGGCGGGCAGTGGTGGGGCTCAGCCTCGTGCCCATACCCCCTCCAGACCCCAGCCCCAGCCCCCAGCCCGAGACACACACACCCCCAGCCCCGCCTCCCGCTTGGCTTTTGCAAGAAACTGGCCTTGGAGTGCGAAACTCCCTAGCTGTCCCTAGCTGGCGGGGTTAGCCACAATCCCAATTAAATGTGGGACAGGCGTTCCCGAAAAAGAAAATGCAGGGTTACCGATGACCTAGCAAGCGCGCGCACTCCTAGGTACAGAGGCGAGAGAGAGGAAAACAGGCCTTGGAACAAATCCTGGTACGTTTACAATTGTGCAAAGTGTAAACAGACCCAGGGTCCGTGTAAGAATGAATGTATTACCAAAATAGGGTCCTTTGGTGCAACGGAATATGATTCAGCCATCTGGGGGGGTACCTGGGTGGCTCAGTTGGTTAAGGGTCTGACTCGTGATTTCGGTCCAGATCATGATCTCAGGGTGGTGAGATGGAGCCCTACATCCAGCTCTGTGGGTCTGCTTGAGATTCTCTCTCTCTTCCTCTCCCTCTGTCCCTCCCCCCACTCTCACTTTCAAATGAATAAATACAATTTTTTTTTTTTTAAAGGGGAGGGGTGCCGGGCTGGCTCAGGTCCTGTCCTGGGATCAAACCCCATGGCAAGCTCCCTGCTCAGCAGGGAGTCTGCTTCTCCCTTTGACCACCCCCCTCGCCTATTCTCTGTCAAATAAATCTATAAAATCTTTAAAAAAAAAAAAAAAGGTGTGTGTCGGGGAAGAGCTCTGATACTTGCTACAACGTGGAAGAACCTCGAAAACATGCTGAATCGAAGAAGGCTGTCACACAAGGTCACCCCCCGCAGCCGAAGGGGCAACGAGGCCAACCCAGCGGGCGCAGAAGCTGGAGCGCTGAGCTCAGGAGGATCATTCTCGAACAAATCTGATGGAATGTAACCCTGCTAGCTCTTTGACTTGCTGAGCACCTGACACCTTTTCTTCTTTCACCTTTTTCTCTTTGGGAATGGGAAAGTCTACCCTATGTCTGCCCCAGCCCCATAATCGGGGAGACAGTGACTTGTCTGGCTCTTGGCTGGAGAAGAAGTGTGCCTCAGTTGTACCCGTAAATGATACCTCGGTGAGGCTTGGGACCTGGGATGGAGTAAGACTCTGCAGGCTGTTGGGATGCAGTAAATGGACTCTGCTTGGGAGGGGGACAGGAACTGGAGGGATGGCCCCGCTGGCGGAGTGTTCTAGACTGACTCGAGTCCCCTCAAAATTCGTAAGTGAAAGCCCTAAGTCCCATCATGACTGTATTTGGAGAGAGGGGCTTCAAAGACTGAAGGTTAAATGAGGTCATCTGGGAGAGGCCCTGATCCTACAGGACAGGTGTCCTCATAAGACAAGGGCCACAACCATGGATGTGCACACACGGAGAAAGCCATGAGTTCACAGGGAGATGGCATAGGATAGACATTCCCGTTCCTAAAGGGGGCTTTGTTGTGGCAGCCTGAGCACACTCACACAGTGTTTCTTTTTTTGTTTTTGTTTTAAAGATTTTATTTGAGAGCAAGAGAGAGAGCGTGCATGTGCACACCCACGAGCAAGGGGAGGGCAGAGGGAGACGGAGGGGGAAAGATGCTCAAGCAGACTCAGCACTGAGCTGAGCACAGAGCCCAGCACTGGCTCGATCTCATGACCCTGAGATCATGGCCTGAGCCAAAACCAAGAGTCAGATGCTTAACCAACTGAGCCAGGACCCGTGGGCTTCATTTTTGAGTGGTTGAATCTTACTCCATTGTATGTCCATAAGACATTTTATGTGTCCATCCACCAGTTTTGGGTTATGTCCAGTGTTTGGTTACTGTGAATAGTGGTACACAGGTGTACAACTTCTGTGTGGATGTAGGTTTTCATGTCTCTTCGATGTCATGGAATCGCTGAGTTGCATGGTACCTCTGTGTTTCACTGTATGGGGAACTGACTGTTGTCCCCAGCTGCTGTGCCTTTAGAACTGCTTCCTTCCAACTCATGGATCACTGTTCCCTCCACTGGCCCTCACCACATGCCAGACCCTGGTTGTCTCCAGTGATGTCTGTGGGTGGTGCAACCCAGGCAGGATTTTCCTCTACCTGTCTCCCGCCAAACTATGGCTGCTTGAGGTCAGAGGTCAGAGGCCAGAAGCCAGACTCAGGAGCCAACTCTGATACCCTCTGGCATCCCCCGGCCCTCATGCCAGCCCCAGGTGGCCTCTGCCTGCTGTGCGCACAGGTGCCCAACGTGCCCTGAGCTGGGCTCTCTGGCCCAGAGATTTCGATGAACTCCCGAAACAAGAGAACAGACTCTCTGACATCTAATAACCCTTTAAATGCGGGGTCTGATCAAATAGGAACAGAAGCCTGGTGTCACAGACACTGGTTTCCAAGGCTGCCAAACCTCAGAAGACCAGGGCTGGGAAGGTGCTTTCGAGTGCCAGCCCCAGCTCACCTCCTCCTGCTCCCTCACTGTCCCCCCCACCCACTCCCTGCAGCCAATAATCTCTGAAAAGTGAAACACAGGCATTCCAAAGAAATCTGAAGTGATCTAAAGCATGTGTCTTCACAGAGATCTTTTTTCTTTTTTCTTTTTTCTAGGAAGAGGCTCTTGGTCTTTTTATGTTTTAGGGGGTTGGGGTCCTGGGTGACTGGTGTTGATGGGGGCGGGGCACAGGGAGGGGAGCGCCCGGGCCAGCGGGGCACTGACCTGGATCTCCCGGGCGTGGTACAGGACGACCAGGCCCAGCAGGATGACGGTAGAGAGGCTGATGAGGCATTTGAGTGCAAATGAGTACAGGGACTCCTGGGCAGAGAGAGAGAGAGAGAGCAGAGGGCAGGAGGACAAGGATGTTGGGGGGCAGGTGGCCCCCCTGACCCCCACCTGGGCTCTCTATTCAGGAAGCCATGCTTCTGCCCTTAGGCCTGAGTTGACAGCAAGGCTGGCCTGTACTTCGGAGCTTATAAGGCCTGGCCTTCTAAAGTCCCCGCGTATGGCCATCTATGAGGCCTGGCCTCATGCAGGCACAGGCTGTCGCGGTCTCTAAGGCCTGGCCTCCTTCTCCTTCTCTGTTTCATCGTTGATAGGCTGGTATGCCGATCTCTCTCGGTCCTCACACAACCTTGGGGGGCACAAGGGGACACAGAGCCAGGTTCATACCCCAGCCCAACCACTCTCAGAAGGAGAAGCTCTTTCCGGGCTCTGGGGCCCAGGCCTTCTCTGGGGCTCTCTTATCCTGGGCTGGCTCCCAGGCCAGGGTGAAGCCAGGGTGTGGCCTCTTGATGCAGGGCAGAAGGAATGGGCTGAAACCTAACTTCCCCTTGGGCAGCCTGCCCAGTACTCTCCGCCTCCGGGGCCCCCTCCTCCCACCACCCTCCTCCTACTTCTCCTGTGGCCAATGTGGTCCCTGACCGGTGCCCAGGGAGTGATGGGGGAGCCAGGCAGGCCCAGAAGGGACTTCCCTGGGGTGCAGAGGGGAAGGGCTGTGCCTACCTTGGTGTAGACCCCCCAGGACAGCTCCGTCTCGGTCACCATCACAACAATGCCGAACATGCCAAAGATGAGGGCGTAGTCGCTGAGGCGCTTCCGCTTCTCAAAGAGCGCCCGCCGGTGGCCCAGGCGGTGGCCCACGTTCGGGGTCTTCCCGGAGTCCCTCCTCCTGCCTGCCTCATCCTCTTCATCGTCTTCCTCCTCTTCCTGGTCCTGGGGCTGCCCCCGGGGACTGCCGGGTGAGGGCCGGGCTGGCTCGCTCTTGGCCACCACCACCTGGAGGCTCGGGCCATGTGGGGGCTGCGGGGGGTGGCCAGCCTCGGGCTCCGAAGGATCTCTGCCCTGGGCACCCAGCCCACTGCCCAGTGGCCGCCCCCCGCAGCCATTGTGGCTGTGGCTGTGGCTGTTCATGACTATGTGGGCGCCGGGGTTGGGCTCGCTGTAGGCCGCCCGGGGCCCAGCATGGCTCAGAGACTGGGTGCCCGCGCTGACCTGAGGGGGCATAAGGGACACAGTCATGGCAGGGCCTGGCCAATGGACCAGAGGGCCAGGGACCAGAGGGCCACTGCCACCACCCCAGAACATTTTGAGGCTCAGGAAGCCATGAACCCAGAGAGGTTGACATGTGGGATGGCCATCCCAAGTCAGCCCACAATCCTCCCCTGCTCAAAAAACCTCCCAAGGCTCCCCAGTGCCGTTGCATGAAAACCAAAATTCTCCTTGTGGCCAGAAGGTCCTCTGTGGTCTGGCTCCTACCCACCTCAACCTTCTCCCTCTCCCCAGAGTCATTCCCTTCCAGCCCCATAAGCATCCCCATCACCAGATATGACAAGCCTGGTCTTGCCTGGGATCCTTGCATCTGCTGTGGCCTCTTACCAAAACTTTGCCCACTGATTTTCTGTCTCTGGGTACCTAGAACAATGCCTAGCACACAGCTGACACTCGGTAAAGACTTCTGAGGTTCTGGAAATGGAATTTGCCAGCAGGTTTGCCTGGGAGGGCTGGAGGCTGTGTAAGTGTGTGGTCCGGAGGTGACTCCAATCCAGGCTTGACTCCTCCTGACCTTCAGGCTCTTGGATAAGTTAATGTCACCCTACTGAGCCTCCATTTCCTCCCCAAGAGCTGTCCAAAAGCCTGAACACACCGCAGTGTGGGGGACATTAGGACGATGGCTGGGGCTACAGGGACACCCTTATCCAGCTCCCTCCTGCCTGGGCGGAAGGAGGTCCATGATCTCCAAAGAGATTCCACGACCAGTGTGGCAACCGAGCATTCAGCTCTAAGGTCCCAGAATGGATTCTGTGGGGCCTTGTGAGATGTGCTCAGCCTGGCCTTGTGTGATCTCAGGTCAACCTCAGTTTCCCCACCAGGCTACCAAGGAGCAGACTCATTACCCTGATACTCTTGCATTCTGCCCTCGGATAGGGCAGTGTCCTCTGGCATCACGTTCAAGGGCAAGAACCTTGATGCCAGTGGCACATACATGACAAGGCTGTCTGGAGTCTCGCCTCTGGGGTTACCACTTGCTAGACCCTCCCCCGCATCTCCCCCTCCCACAAGCTGGCATTTAGTGAACATCTACTATATGCCAGGCTCTATCCTTCCCACAAATTTTCTCCTCCATCCTCACAATGCCCCCAAGAAGGGGGTCCTGGAATTTGGCCAGTTTTATAGCTAGGGAAACTGAGGTCCCCATAAAGGGACTATCTCCTTATAGGGTGGATTCTAGACCGGGCTGCCTTGTGAGATTCCCCTGACAAGTGCTGTCCTCTTTGAAAAGGCCAGGCTAGCATGCACTGCAAGGGCCTAGGTACCAGGCCCAGAAGAGAGGGCTGTATGTACAGACAGGATGCCACCCCAGCCCAGAAGCCACACCCTCCGGGAGACAGACACAGAAACTGTCACACCAGGACAGGATGAGACAAGCCATGCTACCAGGAAGGGCACAGGCTACCTTGGCCAGGGCAGGACCACCTATGTCCCTTGTCTGACACCCCCAAGACAGCATCTGACCCACCCATGACATGTCCCCATATGATGGTGCCAGCACACAGTAGGAGCACAAGAAACGCTCCTTGCATGGCATGGCAGTGACCTCGTGAGCATCAGAAAGTGTCCCTTCCCTCACCACTCCCAGCCATCCCATCACATCAACCAGGCCAGGGACACCTGTGGCCTGACGCTTCCACTGATGATGCGTGGCCTCGCACAGGTCTGACGTCTCATGGTTTACACAGGCTGGTCTCCTGCAGGCCCAGCACTTCCTAGTTTGTAAGGCTGACCTTGGCCCTGATCTCTCGCTCCACCTTCACACACACTCAGGTGCCACTCTCCTCCTGGGCCAGGGCCCCTGCTTGCTACCTGGAGGGCCATTAGCTGTTGGCAGGGCCGCGAGCTTGTCACCAGGACACACGCAGCAATCCCAGACCCTGCTCACACCCGGGGGATGAGGAAACCCCAGGCACCACTCCTACCATCTCTCCTGAGAGCGCAGAAGGTCCTCGCCTGGGGCTCAGGGGCATAGGCAGGAGAGGCAAGTGGCCTGGCAGACAGCGCCTGGAGGGGGTGGGGTGCTGCAAACGACCTTCCGAAACGCACTGATGAAGATGCAGTTTGGGGATGTGACTCAGCCGCCCGACGCACAGGCCAAATTCAGCCGTGTGTCCGCCATGCTCCTCCTTGCCTGGCAGCCTCGTCCTAAGGTGCCCTGGGCAGGGAGGGGTTGCGGGGATGAGTACAGGTGGCCTCTGGGAGGGAGAGAGGCAGCAGGGGGTGGAGCTTCCAGGGCCCACGATGTGAATGTATACCTAGCTCTGATTGTGGCCTTTATTGAGCTCTTTATGAGAATTATCACGTTTAATCCCCACTGCCACTCAGTGAGGTAGGTGGCAATCCTGGTCCCATTTCACAGATGGGAGACAAGGCTCAGAGATGTTTAGCACCTTGCCCAAGGTCACAAAGCCAGGAAGGGCAAGAACTAAGTTGGTACCATCTGGGGGCAATGAGTGGCTAGATCTGCCAAGTTCCCTCTTGCCAAGCCACCATCTGAGAAGGGAGCCAGCTCGGCCCTGCCCTTGACGGGCCACAGAGCTTAGGACACAGGCATGGTGGGTGTCTGAACATACTCATGATCTCAGAGGACACGGAAGAACCGAGAGTCCTGCCTGACTCTCCATAGAAGGGGGCAGCTTCTGCGAGTCTGGGTCGGGACAAGAAACCCCACACTTGCTCAGGTCTGCCTTCCCCTCCCCTACTGCAACTGGGCCTAAAGCTGGGGTCCCAGGGCTCCTTTGAAATTTCCAAAGAGGGGCGCCTGGGTGACTCAGTTGTTAAGTATCTGCCTTCGGCTCAGGTCATGATCCCAGGGTCCTGGGATCGAAACCTGCTTCGGGCTCAGTGCTGGGCGGGATGCCTGCTTCTCCCTCTCCCGCTCCCCTTGCTTGTGTTCCCTCTCCCGCTGTGTCTCTCTTTGTCAAATGAAAAAATAAAATCTTAAAAAGAAAGAAAGAAAGAAAGAAAGAAATTCCCAAAGAATCAGGAGCCCCTCTGAAACCCTGGCCAATGTTGGATGTCTATGGAAGGGTGTATTTTTGTGGGTGAAGGACATGGGTTTGCCAATGGGTTCTAAAACATTAGAAACACCCTACTGGGCCGCATCTGGTTTTGAGGGCCTCTAGAATCACCAAAACCACCTAACGTGTCTGGGGCATGAGACCTCTGTTCACTGAAGGCTGGGATGGAAGGGTGAGCCAAGCCCCTGCTTCCACACCATCCCAAGAGGGAACCTTGTGAGCCACAAAGGGCAGGGGGCACCCAGGAGGACTCAGGAGTGGGAGGAGGTAGGCAGGTGGCAGGGAACAGGAGAGCTAGCTCCTCCAAGGTCTCCCACCCAACAGAAATGCAAACTGGCCAGATCCCAAGGGTCCTTGAGTGAGCCCTTTCACAAATGCAGTGGCTGCCTGGGAGGGACCCTGGGGCGTCCTAGCTGGGATGAAGTCACTGCCCTCTCCTCAGGGGCCTTGGTGCCCCCCGCAGTGGGTCGGCGGCCAGGATGAAAGCGAGATCTCACTTGGGAAATGCTTAGCGTGTGGCCACGGGTACATTTGTGGTGGTGGAGCTGCCCAGGGCCACACTCCATCCTTCAGAGCTGGACAAGAAGGTGCCCCCTGACTGTCAGTCTCCAAGACAGAGCCCCCTTGGGGCAAAATGCCCACCCCACCACTTTTAGGAACTAGGGCCCACCCCACCACTTTTAGGAACAAGCACACGGCAGAACCTTCCAGGATGTGTGGGCAAGCTGTGGGGTGTGTGTCCCTGTGGGGACACACCTTGGGTAAGGTCCCCAAGACACCCCACCCAGCAGCACTCTTTGGCCCTAGCACTGCAGGGTGGACAGGATCCACCTGCCCTCCCAGCCCTGAGCTGCCCGGGAGTGGGTACAGTAAGGCACCGACTGCCCAGTTCCCTTGGGCACCCCCCCCACCCCCATCAACACCAGTCAGAAACCTGCCAGCAGTCAGCAGCGTGCAGTTAGCCTGACCAACCTTCCCCATGGCTGCCTCCAACAGCGCCCTCCACTCTGACCCATCAGCATCTCCCGTTTGGCCCCCAGCCTCCAGCACTCATATCTGCAGCCCTCCAGGACAGCCAAGGCAGTGCCCTGTGGGGGTACCTCAACCTCTGTCCAGGGACAGCTGGGAGACCCGGCTCCCTGGCCCCTGTAGGGACGACCCTGAGGGCAGTACCTAAGGGCCAGTGGTGAGGGTCTCCTCCCTCCCATTCCCAAGTCAGTCCCAGGTTACTGCCTTCACCCCAAGAGCTCTCCCCACCCTATCTATGGAGTTTGGAGACTCACTGCTCTACCCCCGCCAAAGTGAACCCAGTACCTTTCCCCTCCAGAGTGGGGGGTCCGTGAATCTGCACTCACTCAGACAGTGCACATACCCATGCATTCCCTCCCTCTCTGCGTCCCTTGGGTTCCAGACCCTAGAGAGACCCTCTGTCCTGGCCCCTGTCCCGAACCGCGCGTCCCCTCTCCGGGACGCGCCTCGCTCCTAGAGCGCTCCGGTCCGTCCCACCCCGTACCTGCAGGGCTCGGCTCCCACGGGCAGAAGAGGCTGGAGGGGAGAGGGTCCCACGCGGCCGCAGACCCTCGCGTGCGTGTCGAGGCCGGGGCCGCGGACGGGGCGGGCAGCAGACGGCGGACGCGGGGCCCGGAGGAGGCCGGGCCAGGGGCGGCGGCGGGTGCATCCCCCGCCGCCCTGTCCACGGGCCCGGCCGGGGGCGAGCGCCCGCCCGGGCCGGGAGAGGAGGGGGCGGTGCGACGCGGGCGGAGCCGCCGATTGGTCGAGCCCGGGTTGGTACCGCCCCCGGCGACCCCGCAAGCCCCGCCTACATTTAAAGATCCCACATTCCCGGGAGTCCCCTTCAGCCCCCAGCGCTCAGCGGGTCCTCAAACTCGCTCTCTGGCTGGACGCAATGGAGGGCACCTGACTTAGCGAAGCGACAACTCCCGCCCCCGACAGCTCTCGGTAACTCCTAGAGACCCCCCTTTCCAAAATCGAGTCCCCAAACTCCAGCCAACCCTCGACCCCTCAAATACACGCATTTGCTGAGGGGAGAACTTCGCAAAGCGACTGGACACCTCCCTCCTGACGTGACCCACTCAGACATTCTGCTTGCTGTCTATTGCCAAGTGCAGGATGCCTAGGACCCTAACGTGGGGGCTTCTAGGAGTTGAGAGGATGCTTGCTAGGGCCATGGGTTCAAGGCCATCTTCTTGGTACTTAGCCCCACCATTTCTAACCCTTACCACCAATACCAGGATGGCAGACCAGCAGAAGCCTGCTTCTCCAAAACCATGCTCCTTTCTCCTGGCACCTAAGGTGTCCCTGGGCGACTCATTTATTCAACTTAATAATGGCTGGAAGGGGCCTTGGGGATGGGGCAGGGGGAGCTCTTTCCTCCTCCTCCCCCAAGCTGCCTTAGGCTTTACCCTATCCCTGCCTGGCTGGGGTGACTGAGTCCAGCTCTGACCCCCACCCTCCACCTCTCTCCCAGTCCCCCACTGTTTTCTTCCCAGCTCAGAGATTGGGACAGGGTCAGGAACATCTGAGTGCTCATCACTACCTGTAGTCTGCTGATCTGTTTCCTCTGTGCTGTCCGGAAAATAGCAGGACTGAATGAGGATGAGCGGATGGCTACCTGGGCAGGGGGTGGTCTCATGGGCCAGCGATGAGGCTGCGCAGGGCCAGGTGATGGCCCTGGGGTTGGCAGATGAGACTTCTGTTTCTCATCCCAGCCTGTTGGGGACACCCCAAAGAAGGCCTGGCTGTGGAAGCCCGGGGACCACTCAATGCCCTGCCATGTCCGCAGGGGTGCCAGGATGGGGAACCCTAAATGGATGCATTCTCAAGCCATGCTCGAGGAACAGCCACGCCTTCTGTAATCCCCATCCGCCCATCCACGCAGCAGCCCCCCACCCCAGGCCTGCCTGGGCTGCTGGGGGCTCTTTCTAAAGCACGGTCACGTTGGAACCACCCACACCTCCCTCGGGACCTGGCACACATCCTTGTACTGCATTCAGTGCTCCAGCCCCTGCCAGCCTGGGCCTGCCCCTGTGCGGATCCCTGCCCCACACGAAGCATTCACACCGTGCCCACGGGCCGACTCCAGCCTGCGCAGGCTTTCATGGAGTGCCTGCAGCATCAGATGCTTTTTGAATTCAAGTCTAACATGGAAACATCCAGATATTCACAAAGGCATGGGCCACGGACCCTGGAGGCTCCTCCAGGCCCTCCCACAGGCCCTGCAGGCTCTGTACCCATCTTCTCTCTCTGGAAAGATCCCCCTTTCCCATCGGGGCTCACCTGCCCTAAGGGACCAGGGACACCCATCGAGGAGCTAAACTTAGGATGGTTGACCTGGTGAATGACCACCGCCTACCCAAGTCTGCCCTCCTGCCTGCTTGAACCTCACCCCTCGGAGACAAGGCTGGCCGAGGTGGATAGGGGTCAGGGGTGGACAGACATGGGGCTGTAGGTGGTCACCGCCTGAGATTTCATTGCAGACAGAGCCTTGTATCAGCCCATGGTTGGCTGGGAGAGACCTGAGGAGCCTACACATGAACTTGTCAGTTGGGATGCCCCTGGTGGGACTCAAACTCCCAGGAAATGGCCTAAAGAACAGGCAGGGGATGGGGTGGTTGTTGATCAGGAAGCACCTTTCCAGGGGCCTGAGGGTTGGGCCACAAGTCTAGGGCAGTGGCCAAAGGTCCAGGTGCAGGAGACCTGGGAGAGCCTCAAAGGGGTTATGGGACCCATAGCTTGCCTGAGCAGGGATGCACTGGCCACCTACTCCCTCCCCACAGCTGGCATCCACACACACCTCAGACCCATCTGGGGCCTGGCAGATGACTGCCCAGGAGGTTGGACCCTGAGTTCCCCCTGAGTGTGGAGATGGCAGGGTGGGCAATATATTCATTCATTCATTCATTCATTCATTCATTCATTCATTCACATAGCCACTGAGCCCCTTTTCTGAGTCTGGTGCTGGGAAGGCAGAGTTGGAGATAAAAACTTGTCGTTCTTGGAGTTGAATTTCTAGAACTCCTGGAATAACCCTCTCCAAACAAAAGGACCAGTAGGAATTCTAGATACACAAGTATTAGGAGATGATCCTAATGATCTAATGACTGGAACAGAGGAGGGGACTTTGGGGTGGTCATGGGAGGCCTCCCAGAAGTGGGGAACATTCCAAAGGGGCCAAGGAGTGGGCACTGGGAGAGCTAGAAGGGGCACCAGGTGAAGGGCACTGCGAGGGTCAAGGCGCTAAGCTGGGACCAAGGAGGGCATGTTTGAGGAAGAGAAGAGACAGCAGTGTGGCCAGAGGGAAGGAGCGAAAGGGAAGGGCCAAGTCAGAGGCCGGCAGGGGTCCCACCTGCAGAGATGTGTTTGATGAGCCTCCCCCATCTAGGACCCTAGGGTCCAGTCCACCTAGGACCTCAGAGGGTGACCTTATTTGGAAACTGGGTCTTTGCAGATCCCGTTAAATGAAGGGGCGGTCATACTAGATTAGGGTGGGCCTTAACCCTATGACTAGGGGTCCTCCTAAGAAGGCCACGTGAAGACACACACAGACACAGACGCTCAGCAGACTACCACGTGAAGACAGATGCGGAGAAGGGAGTGATGTGGCCAGAAGCCCCAGGACACCTGGAGCCCCCAGGAAGGGGAAGAGCCAAAAAGAAGATCGTGCCCTAGGGCCTCCAGAGGGAATGTGGCCCTGCCCACCCAGGGTTTGCAGGCCCTGGCCTCCAGGACTAGAAGAGAAAGACATTTCTGTTAAGGTTGCAGGCCTTTGCTACATCCCTGGAAAGTCACGTAGTGGTCACAGCCAAGGGCTCCTCCCTCTGAGCCTTGGTTCCCTCCGCAGGGTAGTGAGGGCCCTCTGAGGGCAGTGAGCAGGTCTAGGCAACCAATCTCCCCTCAACCGTGCTAGGTACACAAGCACTCACTAGATGTTCCTAGTGACTGTCCACCTGATCAGAGCCTGATTGGTTCAAGCACCTTCCTAGCTTCTCTGGCTCCAGTCCAGTCTCTGCGAGTTCCCCCCCAGAGGCATCTTTCCTTGCTAAAATCTCATCATGTTGCTTGTGATTCAGAGTGCTCCATGGCTCCCCGTGGCCCTTGTGGCATCCGTACAATTAGACCCTCAGCACGACTCCACATGGACACCACCAAAGGCCTACTTGCCCTTCTAGACGTCGCTCAAAGAGCAAGAACACCTCCTCCAGGACGCTTTCCCAGATTTCCCAGAGCATGACAAATCTCTCCCTCCTCATAGTTCCTCAGCACTGGGCAGGAACTTGGCCACACACACTCCCTCCTCCAGGCCCACCCAGTTCAGTCCCAGAATCTGCCCATTTCTCTCTCTCCCCGACTCTACACAGTCTCGGCCCAGCCAACTCTACCCAGTTGCCTCCTGGACTCCCCTCTGGCCTTCTGCCACTTCCACCCCTGCCCCAGCATTCCTGGTCTCCACAGTAGTTACAGAGGCTTTTGAAAATCATAAATCAGTCTCTTCCGTGCTCACACACCCTCCTTGGCTCCCCACGGCTCTGCAGTCCACTCTACCTCAGCCTCTACATGCAGACCCCTTTGTCTTCATCTTCCTCCTCTCTTCCTTGCTCATTCTGTTCCAGTTATAGCAGCCTCCTCATCCTCCTCCTTATATAGCAGTTCCTCAAACATGTTGAACTCATTTCTGCCTCAGGACCTTTGCACATGCTGTTCCTGCTGCCTGGTATGCTGTTCTCCCAGCTCCCACCTGGCTGACTCCTCCTCCTCCGGGTATCAGCTCATGGTCACCTCCCTGGAGGGGCCCCTGTGCCCTGGTCATTGTCTAACACAACAATGTGTTTTATTTTTCTCCCAGTACATCTCTCAAGGGTTGATCTGGGCCGGCCTCAGTCCCTGCTGCATCACTAGTGCCCAGTCCAGAGCACACAGTACCTGCTCAGTGTTTGTCCACTGATTACATGCCCATACATATCTAGAAACCTTGCCTCAATTCTCCCCACATCCCCACTCACGGCTCACTGTTGACCCTGAACGTCAGCCAGTGTTTGCAGGCGAAAGAAAGGGCGAAGGAGCTGCTCCCTAAAAGGCGTCTTGGGGAGTAAGACCACAGAATCTAGGCGGTGGAGGCTATAGGGGTGGTGGAACCTTCCAACCTGGGGCAAACCAGCCCCCCACCCCAGCTGTATAACACAGAGCAGGTCACCCAGCCTCTCTGAGCTGGTTCCCCACCACGAGTGAGAAGAAAACTGACAGTCACTCTCTGGGGGCTCTAGAAGGCATAGTTGTTTTGTTATATTTTGTTTGTATGATGTCAAAGGTTGGCACTTTTTTCTTAGATCACCAGTTTTCCTACCCAGCTCCGGGACCACTCCCCCAAAACACCCGAATCTGGATTTACTCACCCTGGTATGCAGGGGTCTCCCTGATGAGGCACCACCAAAGGGCCTGTCCCCTTTGATCCTGCTGGATTACCACGTGGCTGGCAGGGGGCTGAGCTGTCTTTCTTCTCCCCTCAACCTGTAAGGACCAGACATGGGGTGTGGGGTAGAGGCAGGGCCCCAGGATGGTGGGGGTGCATATAGCCCCTCACAGCAATCGTCTTTACAATAGATCTCTCTTCTGACTAGCTGAATTACCTTGTAAGTTTTAGGGAAACAAGATCAGTGGTGTTGTCTGGCCAGTGGGGCCTTGTTTCTGGGCCCAGGCCCCTCAAAGAGGCCCTGCTTATATTTCCACCCCATACCAGGCACCCTCCCTGGAAGCCTCACTTCCTTCCACAGGACGCCACTGTGCACTAAACACTCTATCTGCCTTTCCCCATACCGTTCCCTGCCCTGCCCCCAGTTCTCCCCACTCCCCAGTTCACTCACCACAGGGAGATCTAGGTGGATGAGGCTGGGGCGCGCTGGTGTGAGGATGAAGGAGACAGGGAACCCTGACTTGACCAGCTGTATTCTTGGCCACCCCCAAATCCTCACCCAGTCTGTAGCTGCCCTGAAGTCTGCAGCGCCCTCAAGGAATTCACTCTGTACTGGGCTGTTGCCCAAGTCCCTTGGTACCTGGGACCCACCTTGGAGGAGCGGACCAAAGAAGACACAGAAGAGCCCTGTGGCGGAGAAGGGTGAGGGAGCTCGACCCCAGAAAGGGACTGAAGGGGTAACAGTCTGAAGTGGACGTCCCGGTTGCCCTTCCTCTTGCTGGGGGTCTGGAGTGGGGCCAGTGGCCCCCCAGACAGCTAGGGGCTGCCTATTCCAGTCAGAGGGGCCCTGGATCTGACTCTTGTCCTGGGAGAACAGGGTGATCGCCCAAGGTCAAGCAGTGGGTCAGTATGTCAGAGTGGAGATGACTCTATGAGTTCTGGAAGTACCCCTTGACCCCCTCCCCATCGTCCCTTCATCAGCCAGACTACCTTAGAGCTCTACGGCCTAAGGAGGCTGAAGGAAAAGGGTTTAGGAGGGACAAGATGCCTGGGAACCTGGAGGGAGCCAGGTGAGGGGCTTATCCACTGAGTCCTGTCGGGGCCTCCCGCAGGGTGGAGAGACTTGGGGAGAGTGTGGAACTCCCCCCTCCCTAGTTCCAGACAGGGTCCTCGGGGCCCCACCCTGACTGTTAAGCGCAGGGAGCAGAAGACCCTAGAGCTGATACCACCAGGTGAGTTCTGGGGTTAGTGAGTCCACCACAAACACAACTCTGCCTCTGCCCAGCTCTGACCTTGGGTAAATGCTAACCCTCTCTGGCCTCAGCCCCTATCCCAATCAGTGGTGTAGGGGTGTGGGGGGGGTGAGCTTTAGGGGAGAGCAGAGCAAGAGCTCCCACGCACAGTAGGCTGGCAGGCGGGGGGCGGGGCGGGGGGGTTCCCTTCCACTCTGCAGTGGGCCGGCCGGGGGAATCCCCACCACACTCAGTGGGAGGTGGAAAGGACTGAGGGGCAGGGAAGGGGAAGGGAGCAATCGAGCTGGTCCTCCCCCCCATTACCCCTCCCCCCTGCAAGCGCCGGAGGGTCCCCTTGTCTCCACCTTCACCTCTGTGGGAGGACGTCTCTGCATTTAAAATTTCCGGAGCGGTAGCCCCCTCCTCATAGGGGTATGCGGTGGTGGTGGTGGGGGGTGCGTCTGGAGTGACTCGGGGCTTGGAGTTGGGCGGAGGGGGAGGTCAGGTGGGATGGAAGGGGTTTCCCTCCCTCCCGCATCTCCCCCTTTGAATTCCCGAAGTCGGGGCAAACCCTGACCGAAACGCCCACCAAGGAGAAGGGGAGAGCCGCTGGGACCCCCGCCGTGTAAACGGCCCCCCGCCCCAATACCCCACTGCTGCCTACTCACCGGCCGGAGACGGCCGCCGCCGCCGGAGCTCCAGCCGCCTGGCCCGAGCGCGAAGACAAGTGCACCGCCGGGCAAGGGCGTGTGAGCCGGGAGGGAGGGTGTGCGCGCGCCGCCGCAGAGCTGACCCCCCTCCCCGCGGACCTGGGCCCCGCCCCGCCTCCTGGGGAGGGGCGCCTACCCGGGGGAGCGCGAGAGGCGGACTGCGGCGGCCACCGGGCGACCCCCTCTCCACGACGCTTCCCTAGAAAGGGTGGGGAGGGAATCCCCCTCCCCGCAGGGGTGTAACAGCCAATCCCAAAGAACGCTCAAAGAGCTGGGAGGACCCTCTGCCGCTCCTGGCCCACGACGTTCATGTTACAGATAGGGAAACTGAGACCCAGAGATGGGGAGCCCCTGGCCAGGACCCAGCCCCCCAGCATCATAGAAATGCGGCTGTCCGCCTCTCTGTGGGGGTCGCTCTCCGGCGTCCGGGGAAGGAATGAAGCCAGAGAGAGAAAGGAAAGCAATTAAGCCCCCAAGCTTGGGCGGGCTCTGGGGCCTGGGAGGTCCAGGGGGAATCCGGAGGCTTCAGGCAGCTGGTGACGTTGCTGGGGCTAGAAGGTCCCGCGGAGGGAGGGGTACCCGGGTGGCCACAAAACAAACCACAGAAAACTTCTCTAATGTCATTGTGGTGCTGTGACGTCCCCCCTCTCTCTGCACGATTCAGGGACCCTGCTGAACGTGAACAGCAGGGGCCTGGGCCGCGAGACTGTGAAGGTCACTCTGCCAAATTATAAGAATGCGGCTCCTGGGGTTTGGGTCACTAGGGGATGACGGAAGGGGCGCTGCGCAGGACTCAGCACCCCCTGCGACCTTGGCCCAGCTCAGGCCCCTCTCTGAGCCGATTTCTTTCCTGCGACTGGACAGCATCCACTTCTGGGGTCCCTCCAGCTCTCAGAGGTCTTTGGGGCTGCCCGCTACATTTTGCTGTTCTCCTCCAGCTCCCCCACAGGAGGAGTGGTGCCCTCCGAGACCACCGAGTTCCCCCTCGCCGCCCCCTGCCCTCCGCAGCCCCACCCACCCAGTCTCTGAACCCCCACCCACCTTCTGCCTCGGCCTGGGTTGAGGGGGTTTCCTCTGGGAGCCTCCATCCTTTTTTTGTTGTTGTTGTTGTTTTCCCCCCTCTTTTCTTCCATTCATTCTAAAAATAGCCCTCCCTCTCCAACACTTCCCTTCCCCCCCACCCCCCCACGCCGCCGGGAGCGTCTCCTGAAAGGTAATGCCTTCCCCGGGTGGGGTCCCGGAGGCCGGGATTCCGCGGCGCGGGCGGGACTGGAGGATGCGGACCGCGGGGAACCGGGTGGGGGGCCATTGGGAGCGAATCCCCCTCCTTCCCATTGTGTGTGAGATGCTCTCAGAAGGAGCCGCCAGCGTGACCGTGACCGTGTGTGGAGGGAAAGAGAACAAAGGGGCGGGGGACCGCTAGGATATGCATTGTGGAGGCAGAGAAAGGGAGGGGTGGGGGAACCGGGAACCGCGGGTACTCAACTGGAAGAGGGGTCTCACCCAGAACCTCTGTGGGGATAACTCTCCACCCCTGGGTGGAGTCTGAAGTCACTACCTTGGTCGGACACAGGAAGGGAGAGTAAAGAACCAGCAGTAACAGGGTGGCTTCATGGAGGGCGGGCCAGTCCCCCTCCCTTGAACCCAGACAACTGCCCTGTGGCACCCCCAGAATGCCCCACCCAGTCCTGCTGCTGCTTTTGTCCACACTGTCTCCCGGGTCCTTTCTCCATGACGCAGCTACAGAATTCTGTCCTCAGCTATGTGACTGAATCATGTCCCTGTCCACATAACTAGCACCCTCCTCCTTGAACCTAGAGAAAGACCTATTCACGCCCTCCAAGTCCTGAGTGGTCTGGCTCCCATTCCCTTTTGACCCAAGACTAGGGCTATTTCCCTTGACCACCTACCTCACTCTGACCATACTCAGCCTCTGTCTTAATGTGTCCAGCCTCAGGGCCTTTGCATCTGCTGTTCCTCCTGCCAGGATAACCCTTCCTTCACCCACTGATGTCTTTCAGAGCCTGGTCTGAGGTCACCTCCTGCTCTAGCCACACCCCTCTAGTTTACCATCTTCAATTCCTGGTGTGCTCTGTTACTTCCTCACCTTCTGCCTCCCCCAGGGAATGTACTCCCCACCCCGCCGCAACTCAGGCCTGACTGATGAAAGGGCCAACTCTGACCCAGCACCACTCACCAGTTGGGAGCTACCCAGCTCCAATGGCACCACTGCTCCGCTAACCACCCTGGAAAGCACCCCTAGGACATGGCACAAAAGATCCAGCACCTGCTTCTGCAGGGGCGTCAACTTCCAGTGAAACTAAAAACACAGACACCCAGATGTTGCCTCCCCCCCCACCCCGGGGATGGCTTAGCCTGTTTCCAGAGTAACATGCCATGAGAAAAATGGCCCGCAGGGACGGAGTTCTGAGCCTGTTGAGCAGAAGCCAGTACGGAGGAGTGTCTGTTCAAATGGCAAATAGATGGCAAATCCGTATGAAGAACAAAGATGAGAACTGCCGGGAGGGGGAGGCACTGGGGGCAGCCCTGGGCATGGGCTCTGGGGAGGGGAGTGACCTTTCCTTTGTTATATTAGCTTTTTCATCATGTTTTCTTATACTTTTTGAAATGAAAGGGGAGGATGAAAGGAAAATCGCTTTGTTGGAGGGTAGAAAGCTCCGAGAGGGTATATGCCCCCATGCAACAGAAAACACAGCTGTCTGTGTTGAGAAATCAAATACCCACCCCCCAATACTTACCTCCATAAATTTACCCTGAAATGTTTGAACACCTACTATAAATTTAAATGCCCAGAGATGGAGTTAGGAGGGGGTGGGGATTCCTGGCTCCTGAGAGTAGAGCCACGGGGTTCTGGGAAAAGGGGAGGCTGGGATGAGCAAGAACATGTGGCCTCAGCAGGGCCAGGCCCACAGCCAAGGGTTTAAGGGACTTGTGGGGGTTGAGAGAGAGAGAGAAAGCCCCTGAAGACTGCCTTTTCTTTGCACCTTTCACTGCCAGGCCAGGACCTGACCTCAGGCTAGTGTTCAATGCCAGAAGGGTAGGAGATGGCAGGGGAAGTGGGGGGACCCAGCATGCAGAGATATGGGGAGCCAGGGAGGGAAGAAACAAAGGCATCCTCCAAGAGCTTTCAGAAAGCCTCAAAGGATAGGCAGGGGAGTGGAGTGGGGCAGAAAGGGGGTGCCCAATCAATATTAGGTCTGCCAAATAAAACACAGGGCACGGAATGGGACATACTTATAAAGATAAAAATTATTCGTTGTTTAAAAAAAAATTATTTGTTGTTTACCTGAAAGTCAAGTTTAACTGGGAAACCTGTAGTTTTCTTTTCTAAATCTGGAAACCCTAAGGCCCAGATCTTCTGCCCAAGCGAACCTGGGGTCTGCTAGTGGGGAGCGGAGGAGGGGCCCTATTGGCGTCCGTTCTCTCCCCTCCCATCTCCTCCAGACCCCCCACGTGCTCCCTTCTTAGGCTTTTCTTTGTCCCCCTCACGTTGTCCACGTCCCTGAACTGCTGAAGTTTCCCCCCTCCCCTCCTCTCTTCCTTTGTTGTCCCCCGCCTCCCACACGCTCCCACATTACCCCATCCGCCCACTCCTCCTCCTCGGACACTCCTCTCCCCATCTTCCACAGCCCTTCGCCTTTTCCCCACCTTCTCTGGTACCCACCCCTCCTCCCCGTCCCTTCACCAACCTCCCCTCCTCCAAAGCCCCTCTCTCCGCGGTAACCTCCTCCCCAGACACCCATCCTCTCCTCTGCGAACCGCCTCCCCCCACCACCGCAGGTCCCCGGGGCGCACGAGGGGGAACCCCGGCCACCGGCACCGAGCTCCACGCAGGCGCAGAGTCGCCCGGCTTCCCTGAGGCCGCCGCCCCCCTCGCTGCGGCCCGCGCGCCCCGTTGCCAAGGCGACGGCGAGGGCCGGAGCGGGAACCTCCGGAAGACCCCGCTCGCTCTCCCTCCCGCGCCACCTCCTCAGCAAACCCCACTCTGGTTTGAGCCGGTTTCCCCACCCCGCCCCCAGTGCGCACTGCGGCGTGTGAGGATTCCCTTGCCCACAGGGCGGGGGTCGGGCAGCGATCGACGCATGCGCCCCCGGCGAGGCTTTCCCTCCCCGCCACGCGCTCGACGGGAAAGCCCTAGCGCGTGAAGCGAGCACCCCCGCGCAGGCGCAGTGTGCGCCCGGCGTCCCCACGGCCCCGCCTGGTCGTGCAGGCAACGCGCGCGGGGAGGGCTGGGAGAGCACGGAACTCCCGTCTCACGCCCCCTCCCGCGCACTGCAGCGGAGCCGGGGATTCCCTGCTGCCCGCGCGCAAGCGCGGGCCTGGGATTCCGCGGGGGCGGGGCCGGAGAAAGAAGGGGCTTTTCCGTGAAAGGGAACAAAGGTTCTTACCGTAGTGCTTTTGTCAGAGGACCGAAGGCGGTCCTCTCAGCTCCTGTCCTGAGTTTTACCTCCTCTCTGGTCCACTGGCCGTCCCTCTGCAGTTCCCCAGGTGAGCTTGCCACACGCAGCTCTGATACCCGCGCCGTGGCTCCCCATCGCCAGGTGAATTCCCATCCCTCAGCCTGGCTGGCCGGGCCGGGGCCCTGCACGCCCAGCTGACACCTTCCTTCCCGTTAATCACTGTTAGTCAGTCGTGAGTCCTCCCTAATTCCCCCGCCACAAAGACCTCAACGTGGCCATGCAGGCTGGAGGCTCCTTTGCCAAGCCTTCCTTCAGGAAATGCCTTTCCCAGGCACCGTCTCATTGATTCTCCAGATAGACTAGGGTTAGATACTGTTTTAGTTCCATTTTATATAAGAGGAAACTGAGACTTAGACCCATTAAGGCCCTGGCCTAAGACCCCAGAAGTAGAAGGAAGAAGCCTCTATTTGTGAGGAAACTTCTGGACCCAATCCAGATCCCCCTGCCGCCCCTGATGGCTCCCTCGCAGCCCTGGGTGCTTTCTTGGGTATGTGACACAGGCAGGTGATTTAGTTTTCCCATCTGTAATGGGGATAAATCGCTCATGGGGCTTTCCCCAGGGTTCAGTGAAACATTACCATGTGCTAAGCCTGGGCTCAGCATCCAGGGGATGGTTCCCACAGCTGGTCTAATCCCCATTAAGTGGTCACCTTCCCCCTCTTGAACCCCCTCCCACCATGTTCCTTGGTGGCCTTCTGCCTCACTTCCCTAATCCCCACAGGGTCTTCTGGGTTACTTCCTGGATTCCTCACATGCCTTGTGGTCATTCTTAGAGTTGGCTCCAGGATCTCCACACTAAACCAGTGCTCCATATATGTTGGTTAGTTTTATGTCAGCTACCATCGTTTCAGGCACCTTCCATTCTGCATTTTAGCTGAACCCAATTATTAATGGCACCCCTTCCTTGAATAGGAGAGTTGTGACATCCAGGCCTTTGTACAGGTGGTTCCTTCAGCCCTTTCTGTTCCTGTATGTGTAGAGAATTGCTGGGCATCCTTCAGAGCCCTTCCTCCATGAAACTGTCATGGCCCCCTTTGGCCCAGCCCTGACACTACACAACTCGGCAGGAATGGGGACCAGAGGCCACATGGAAAGCCCTGTGGGTGCAGGGAGGGTATTGCTTGGGTGGGAGCCATAGCAGTGACCTGGTAAATACTTAGATCCTCCCTAACATGTGTGGGCCCATCTGGTTGCTGCCCTCCCTTTCTTCGAACTCTCCAAGGCCAACTGAGTTCTAGGAACCCAGAACCAGGTGCAGATCTCACCCAGCCCTTCCCAAAACATGTGGCCTCTGATGGGACACTTACTCCTACCCAGATCCACCTACGTGCTCCAGCTTCCAGGCTCTTGCCTGCCTATACGATGGACTCTGACTCATCTCCCACTCAGGCCTGCTCTGAAGAAATCCTCCACTGGGAAGCTGGCCCAGGACTTGACCCAGATGCCTCCCACATTGGACTAACACCACAGCAGCCAGCATTTCCTGACCCCCAAGCACAGTATGTGACCTGACTGCTGACTTTGAACCAGAATCTCAGGATGCTAACTACATCATCTCTAGGTTGCCTCTGGTCCTGCCCTGAAGTGCTCTGTGACCCAGAGCCAGCATCTCAACCTCTCTGAGCAGTCCTCCTGCAGCAGCCCAGCCATGGCTTCTGGGGGTGGTGGTACGTACAGTCCCTTCATGGACAAGTGGCCCAGCCAGGTGGGAATGCATAAGAGCCAGGCCCAGGTGACAGTGGGCTTGCTGCGACAGGAGGGCATTTGGGAGCCCTGATCTTCTCTGGCTGTGACCCCTGCATTCCCTGGCATTCCAGCCCTCCTCTCCCCACCACCAACCTGCCGCCCACAGACACTCCTAGAGCACACTCTGCCTCACCGACTGCTTTTATTGGGCATCATTCCCAGGGCTCTGCGGGCGCAGGAAGGGGGCGGCGGGCATCACTCGAAGCGGGACTCTCCAGCGGGAGGCACGACCTATGATGCCACGTAGCCCCCAGGACACACGCCTCAGCCCCGTACCTCTCTGTAACCCACGCAGCTGACCCAGCAGGAGGGCGTGTGACTTCACGACCCTGACCGCCTGTGGGGCGGCTCCCCCAGTTCTGGGCTCACTTGGGGGCATTGAAGGTTACGGCCCGCTGGTTCATGGGGTTGTCTGGCGACCGCAGCCACTCCTTCTTGAGCAGCTGCTTTAGCTGTGACAGCCGCATGTTGGGGTTTTCTTGCTTGAGCCGCGGCAGCTGTGCCTCCTCGAAGGCAGTGAAGGCCGCCCGCATGCGGCGCTCTGGGTGCCGGTCCGCAGCCTCTTCTGCCACGCTAGGAGTGGACAAGGGCGTTAAGGGGCGGGTCTATGGGGGCGGCCCCGCCTCTACGCGTAGCCCCGCCCCGTGCCCAAGCCCCGCCCATTACCTGAGCACGGCGATGGCATCCTCAATGGTGCGTGCTTCCACGCTGCCCTCCTCCAGCACGCGGCGGTTCACATTCTCCTCCAGCGGCACCTCCAAGTGGCTCTTGGCTTTCTCGACTGAAGGTGGGAGGCAGCCAAGTGACAGAGACATACACAGAGACAGAGAGATAAGCAGGGATGCAAGATTCCAGAGAGATGACAGAGACACAGTGGGGGAAGAGAGGGGATAGAAGAGGCTAGCGGGCAAAGGATGGGGGAGCCCTCTGGCCCTCCCTGGCCCCTGCCCAGGGCACGCTGTCCTCTTACCTAGCCTGCAGCTGGGCACACAAGAGGTGCCCAACTCACGGCTGGTGTCTCCTCAGCCTCAAGGCACCCCATTAATGCCCTGAGGACCCCCTGGGGCACAAGCCAGGTCAGGTGCAGAGCAAGCAAATGCAGCCTGTTGTGTGCCCATGCTCCCCGTGCTCAAAGCCAGACCAGCCAGGCCACTGCCCACCCATGCTTCACCACAGCCCAGGCAGCTTCTCTGGGGCTGAGGAAGGGGCGCTAGACTCAGCCAGAGGCAGCCCCACAGCCTGTCCTTTTCTGGGTAAAAAGGCAGCTCCAGAGCCCACCTGGGTCCGGGGCTTCTTTGTGCTGGTGGTCTCGGCGGAGTGTCTCCTCGATCTGGGCCCGGGTGACCTTGCTGGGCGCAGACGCACGGGGGGCCTTGCCGCCCTTGAGCTTAGAGTCCTCCTCCTCCAGCAGGCGCTGCGTCTCCTTCTTGCGCTCAAGCTGCTCCAGGCGCCGCTTCTCCTTCTCCTCCTGGGGGGGGAAGGGGTGATCAGGAGTCTACCCCCCCCACTGGCACAGGTAGACCGAGGCCCTGCTATGTGCTAAACCCTGTGCTATGCTCGGGGGACACAGCTGGGGCCCCACAGGACTACCTGAGGGGTCCCAGCCTACGTGACTATGGGAACAACAGGGAACCCTGGCCATGGCAAGTGGGTGGGTGGTTCTTGAAGGAAAAGTGACACCTGGGCTGGAGGAGGAGCCAGCCAGGAGCTAGCTGGAGGACAGGAGCGTCCTTAGCTGTGGGAATGCAGGTGCAAAGGCGGTGAAGCAGGAACCTCCTAGAGGCTGGTGTGGCTGGAGCAGGGAGGGGATATGTGGAAGGAGGGGGGAGGGAGGCGACAGGAGCCAGGGAGGGTCTGAACACACTTGTTGGCTGGAGAAGGGATCGTGCCCCAGCCCAGTGCCCTAGGACAGTGTCCCCAGCCCAGTATCACAAGGGACTGGTCCCACCTTTGCTCCTCAGAGAGACCTTGATGCCATCTGGCCTACAGGACTTGTCCTTGGCTGCTGCCCCTCAACTACTCTAGGAGGAAGAGCCATGTTCTGGTTCATTTATAATGCAGGGCAGCCATGGCTTGGAATGTTCTGCCACCTCCCACTTGCACCCCCACAGGGCCCTGCAGCCCAGGTACCCTGGCCTATCCTCTGTCTGCAACTCTGCCACCTGATTTCCATGCTTTGAGGATGGTCCCCACTCCTTCAGCACCCTCTGTGACCCTCCTATAGTGGGACTAAGTGTCCCAGAAGATGACTCCATATGCCTGAGGATACCCCCTGGGCCTCTGACCTCTACCCTGCCTATCCAGTAGGAAAGTGGGGGAGAGGTTAAAGGTTAGGGGCTCCCTTGGGGCTGCCTGGGTGGTTCGGTCAATTAAGCATCTGTCTTTGGCTTGGGTCATGATCCCAGGGTCCTAGGTTCAAGCCCCACATCAGGCTCCCTGTGGGAGCCTACTTCTCCCTCTGCCCGCTGCTCCCCCTGCTTGTGCTCTCTCTCGAATAAAGAAATAAAATCTTTAAAATAAAGGCGGGAGGCTCCCACACCTGTGTCCAGGCCTCTCAGGCCAGGCCAGTGTGCTTTGATCCTCAGTTTAACCATCAATCAGAGATAATGTCCTCCCAAGGCCCCCGACCCCTGCATGGTGCTCATACAGCCTGTGTTCATTCAGTCCTGCCTTGACCTTGGCACTGGCTGCTCTCTCCTCCCAGCGCACCAATGTAGCCTCCTTCCCTGCTTCCTCTGGCTCCTCCTGAGTTCCTGGCTCCCTATTGGGCCCTTCCACTCCATGGCTTTTTCCTGTGTCTCACAGATTCCTGTTTCTCATCTTCTAGGTGGTTTGTCCTGGAGGCAGTCCCTGGCCTGGGTTTTGAACAGCTGCCTTCTGACCCAGGGCCCAGTACCCAGTAGGTGCTTAGTAAAAGTATGCTGAATGAATGCATGAATTCCCAAAGGCTCCAATAACTCAGGAAAGACATGCGGCTTGTCGCCATCAATCTCTAGGGACATGGGACTGAGGAGGGAATCAGAGCATTTATACTCTGACATTCAGCAAAATTTTTTTTAAAAAGTCACTTGCCGTTTTTAAAAAAGAGCAATTAGCAGTTGGCAGTATCTGGTGATGGGAGATGTAAGTCTGCTTTGCAAAATATTCCAGAGCTGTAAGGAACGAGTCTATGAATAATTGACATGAAGCCCAGACAGTCAGGTGCTCATCGCCCAGTTGCTTAATATGGAACAAGTGGAGACGAAACGCTGACTTCCAGGACGGGCGATGAATTACAGCCCCATCCATGGCTGATGGCGGAGGACCAGGAGAAACAAGGCTGTGGGACCCTATTTAGCTCAGGACATGGGCTTCGGGGTAGGATATCCGGCGAAAAAGGTCTTTGGTGTCATGTGAGGGGAGGAGGTGTTACTTTTTAGTGTTTTGGAGTGAGCATGGATTTGCTTTTCTCTTTTCAAGATTTTATTTTTTCCTTTTTGTTTGCTGCTGTTGTTTAAGTATGTTCAATGTGGGGCTTGAACTCAAGATCCTGAGATCAAGACCTGAACTGAGATCAAGAATCAGAGGCTTTAGGGGCACCTGGGTGGCTCAGTCAGTTGAGTGTCTGCCTTCAACTCAGGTCATGATCCCAGGATCCTGGGATCGAGCCCTGCATTGGGCTCCCTGCTCAGTGGAGATCCTGCTTCTCCCTCTCCTGCTCCCCCTGCTTGTGCTCTCTCTGTCAAGTAAATAAATTTTACCTGTTTTATATAAATTTTATTTATTTATCAGTTTGAGAGATCATGGGTACTTGAGCAGGGGGAGGGGCAGAGGGAGAAACAGACTCCCCGCTGAGCAGTGAGCCTGACCTCTCTGGCTTTTCTCTCTGCATAACGGCTCTTTGGCAGACAATACTTTTTGTCTTCAACTTTCCTATACTGTCAAAATACTGATAGTAAAAAAAGAAAATTTAAAGACCTCCATGGACCCAGTGCAGCACAGGGCCTGGGGAGGGAACCAGTGACCAATGTCCAACTAAAAACAAGGCAGGATCCAGTTTCACATAGGAATGTGATAGGGAAAATTCACAAAAGTGCCCAGGTGCACCAGGAATTGGGCAAGCAGGGATGGCATGTCACCCCCGCTATTTTCTACCACTGTTACCAATCTGGACAAGAACCTCTGACCAGCTCAGGGGACCAGGCAGCATAGCTATAAATGGGTCTCTGGCGCCACCTACTGGACCCAGCAAATCAATACCAGCCCTGATCCACAACCCAGACACCAATTAGGTACCCATCAGAGAGCAGACAGCCACGCCTGCACTCTTCTGTGTTTTTACAAACACCTGGAAGAGCCGGCGAGCCCTGGGGCCAGGAGGGTGGATCCAGGGGACCTATTACAGCAGTTCTTGGCACAGCTGACGTGGGGCTGGCTCATCATTTACTATGGGGTTGTCCAGTATCATGAAGTGTGCTGGGCAGCATGCCTGGCCCCCACCCACCAGATGCCAGTAGCACCTTCCACCCACTGGTTGTGACAATCCAAAATGTCTCCAGATGTGCCAAGTGTCCGCTGAGTGCAGAATCACTCCACGGTGAGAAGTGCCAATCTAGCCCAACCCTGACATTACATGAAGGACAAAGTAAGCCCACATAGGGCGGTGGATGCCTTCCCATTCCCTAAACATGCCAAGTCTTAGCCACCCCAGGGCCTTTGCACGAGCCTCTGTCTCCACCTCCCACCTTGCCCTTGCTCCATGTCCAGTGTCTCCTCACCCTTCAAGCCAAAGCTCCAGGGGCCTCCAGCCACCTTCTACCACGTTTCCATGTTGACTGCCCACTTTAGCCTCAGGTGTAGGAGCCTGGGAGCCACCCACCTTGCGCTGTTCCTTCCTCATGACGTGTTTGTCCTCATCCTTCCAGTAGGCATCCTCCAGTTCCTTCTGCTTCCTGGCATCAGCTGCTGCCTTGGCCTCAGCCCTCCGTGCCCGGGCCGCTGCCGACTTGGTATTCTCACCCTGGAACTTCTTGGGCATCCCTCAGCAGGCTGCAGGAGGAAGGAAGGGAACAGTGAGTAGGGGGCATCCACCCTTGGTACCCCCAGACTAACACCTGCAGTCAGGATCCCCCTGGAGCCTTGATGGTCTTGTCTATAGATTGAGGGCTTCAGACTTCATGATCTCCTTTTTTAAAAAATATATCAAGGGGTGCCTGGGTGGCTCAGTCGGTTAAGGGACAGCCTTCAGCACAGATCATGATCCCGGAGTCCGCGGACAGAGTCCCATATCCGGCTCCCCACTCTGCAGGGAGTCGGCTTCTCCCTCTGCCCCTCCCCAACTTGTTCTCACAATCTCTCTCAAATAAATAAATAAATAAATAAATGAAATCTTTAAAAAAATTTATTGAGGTAAAATGCACACAACAAAACCATGAACCCTATTAAAGTGCACAATTTGGTGGCATTTAGAACATTCACAATGTACAACCATCACCTCTATCTAGTTCCAGAATATTTCTATCCCCCCAAAAAGGAAACCCCACACCCACAAGCAGTCACTCTCCCTTCCCCTTTCTGTCTCTAAGAATTTGCCTCTTTGGGACATTTCATATACATGGAATCATACACTCTTTCACTCAGTGTGATGTTTGCAAGGTTAATCTGTTTTTTAGCATGGGAGAGTTTCATTCCTTTTGAAGGCTGAGTAATATTCCATGTATAAACAGACCACTTTTTGTTTATCCATCCAGCACTGATGAACATCTGGGTTGTTTCCATTTTTTGGCTTTTAGAGTCATGATTCTGGGGCCCCCTGGGGGCCAGTCTGTGTGTGGCCCCTCCGATGTTACCACTTATGAGGCTTCAGTCCCCAGAGCCCTGAGGCCAAGTCCTCCTCACCCGAGTAAGCAGTTGCTGTGAGCAGCTTCCAATGACCCAGCCTAGGCTTGCACAGCTGGCAACATGTGATGACTGGAAAGCTGCTGTCCAGCAGGCCCCTGGTCTGTGTGAGTCCCACGCTGGGTGCTGGGGAAGTGATGCACACAAACGGCAGACACCAACCCTTCGTAAGGACCAACTCCACAGAATGCCTCCAAAGCCTTAAATCTGGGAACTGCCCTTTTTCCCATTCAGAGGTGGGGGAGTCAAGGTACCTGGCCAGGCTGCCTAGCACCTGGTGAGTCTAGGGTCTCACATCCAAAGCCTGACTTCCAGGTGAGGAAGGGAAGGCTGTGCGGCCCAGGTATGTGCTTTCAGCTCTCTGGGCGTCAGTTTTCCTCATCTGGGAAATGGGCTGATGTCCCTGGCTGTTTGTTCCCCTAAACATCTCCAGCTCCGTTCCCTTAGGGAAACAGGCTCAGCATCCAAGAATGAAGGAGAAAGAATAGGGGGGCCTCTCTGACTCAGGACCACCAGGCCACCCCATTCTAGTCTCCTAGCTGTGTGACTTGTGGGCCAGAGGGCTCCCACCTCACAGCCTCACTGGAAACTCTTAACATCAGCTCCCACTTGCACAGTTTTGCACACTGGACTCAGGGCTTTCTACACAGTATCTGAGTGAATTCTCCCAATGCTGGTGTGTGGCAGCAGGGCTGAGACCTAAAGGAGGCAGCCCTGCGAGGATGAAGAGCTGGGACATCTGGGCAGAGGGCAGAGGATATGCAAAGACCTTGTGGCAGACCCTCAGTCCCAACTCTGTGATCCTAACCACTCCCCCATCCCAGGGTCCCAGCTTCTGAGACCACTGGGGCCCCCCACTTCACATCAAGGGGTGACCCCTTGGCCAGGTGGCCCATGCTGAGACTGAGGAGAGAGCCTCATGGGGCAGAGCAGGGAAAAGTCGGGGACATCAGAGGACCCAGAAGACTCAGGGTTGACTCCTGGCTCTGCAATCACAGCCGAAGTGCTCCCTGAGCTGAGACACGGGATTCCAGTCCCTCCCCAGACAGGATGCATGAGCTGCCACGGGGGTCCACTAGCCTGATCTCGCACTTCCCTCAGCTGCTCCTTGGCCCCTAAATCAAGCATTTATTACTGAATGTCTACAGTATAGCTGACAGAACACCCCCACCCTGGATTCCCCAGGAGAGTGCCAAGAACTGGGAGTCACTGTCTAAGTTACAGATCATGGAAACCCCCCCCCCACTCTCCCTCCACCTTCCACACACTCTGAGTGGCAGCCACACCAGCCTCCCTGACATTTTTCAAACATCCCAAGCAGGTTCTCTCTTCAGGGCCTTTGCACTTCCTCTGCCTACCACCTGGCTGCTCCTCACTCCTCTTTTTACCCAGGTTTTAACTCCTATTTAAATTTCAGGGCCTAGCTCAGGTGCTGCTGCCTCCAGGAAGCCCTCCCTGAGACACCCTCTCTTAGACCACAAACTTCTCTCTGAGGCACTTGTTTGAATTGCTGTTTTATGTTCATTTATGTGATTATTTGACAAATGGCCATCTTTCTCAGAGGCTGGGAGCTCTGTGAGGGCAAGGACTACTGTGGTCACTACTACATCCCCTGTGCCCTATACAGCAGGAGCTTAATGAATGTTCTGAGCAAATGAACAATAAGCATCTACTTCCAGAGCTCCCTCAGTATTTACTTCACACTTGGGTTGTGTCCAAGCTCAGCTCCTCCCTGTTCTTCCCACTCACCTCCCTCTCCAGCCTCTGAGCCTTTGCTCCTGCTGTTCCCTCGCCTGATATACCCTGCCCCATTCCCTCCTCCTATGAAAATCCCGCCCACTCACAGGGATTGGCCCAGCATCCTCTCCTCCCAGAGCCCACTGCTTAAGACCCTCAACTTCATCCCAAAGCCTGACAGGACAATTTTGATCCTCTCTTCAGGCTGGGACGAGATGTTGATGTTCCCTCAATATTAATATGTTGAAGCCCTAACCCTCAGTGCGACTGTCTTTGGAGACGGGGCCAATGAGGTGGTAACAGAGATGAAGTGAAGTCATAAGGGCGGGGCCCTAATGGAATGGGGCTGGTGTTCCTCAAAGAGCAAAAGACACCAGAGCTTGCTCTCTTCCAAGTCAGGAAGACTGCCTGCACCTGGAACCAAACTGGCTGGCACTCTGATCTTAGACTTCCTAGCCTCCAGAACTATGAGCAAATAAATTTCTGTTGTTTAAGTCACCCACTCTGTGGTATTTTTTTTTTTTAATAGCAGCCTCAGCGGACTAATACAGACAGATTTTCTCCTCTGTGTGGTGGTAAATACTTGCTCACACACACTTGTGTCACTCAGTAAACATGCACTGAGCACCTAGTACGTGTGGGACGCTGGGGGAAAGAAGCAGGACCGATGTGACTGCCAGCCTGGCTGGGAGATAGACGGTAAGGGTGACAATTTGCCAAGAGAACTGTGATGGGGACTTGCAGCGCGCTAGGGAAGCCCAGAGGGGGTTTCTGACCCAGCTTCGGGGCTAAGGGGTGTCAAAGGGCTTCCTGAAGGAGGTATCTAAGAAAAGGCCTAAAAGTGTGAGGAGCTCGGAGCCCCCAGAAGTGTGGGGGAGGCAGGCTGGGAGGAGGGGATCTGTACTCCACGGTGATGAGAAGATGCCGAAGGCGTTTGAACCCTGAAGCGCAGATCCGCGCTAAGAGCCCTGGGGTTGGTTGAGGAGGTGAAATGGAGGGGTGAGATATGTAGGGAGCTTTAGCAGGGATCCGGGGAGCGCCTCTGGATGGTCAGGGGGATGCATTTAGGAGGGAATCAAGTCCCAACTTGATTGGATGTCAAAGTACAAGAGAGAATAGAAGATGGAAGTTCAACAGTCTCTTCCCAGAAGCCCTTCTGCCAACCCCTTCTGAGCTCTCCCTGCCCTTCGTCCCTATCCCCGGCCCTGACCCCACTGCAAGAGGCTGGAGCGTCCGTACCCAGCTCTGTTACCCCAAAGCCTGGAAAGTGCTCAGAGGCAGGTCCGGAGCTGGCTCGCCGCGAACAGGACGCAATTCCTCCGGATCTCAGTCGCCCGCTCTGGAAAATGGGTACAGCCACCCGCGAGAGCCCTCTAGACTGGGCGCCGAAAGTGCCCCGGTCTCTGAGCACCCCGCCTCCAGCCCTCCGGGGTGGGGGGTGCTCTCAGGCCTGGCCGCCCCTCCGCCGCCCGCGCCCCCCCTCCCCGCGTTGCACCCCGCCCCCCCGGGCCCCGGCTCCGCCCGCGCCTCGGCCGCTCCTACCTCCTTCCCCCAGCGCCGGCCCGGTCGCGAATCCGTGACGCCACCGCGGGGCTTGCGCGCCGAACTCCCGTAGGCGCGCGCTGATTACGTCCCGGCGCCTGTCGCCCTCTTGGTAAGGGAAATCCTGCTCTGACCTCCAATCTAAGCCGAGGTTATCAGCCATTCCTTATCCTCTTGGAGAAGAGGATATTTTATAAGTCCCCATCCCCTTCTCTCGCTTCAGATATTGACGAACTATGAGGAGAGGGTAAAAACTACAGTAGAGAATATCGCCCTTACCAAGATGGCCATTGCCCGGATGAAATATGGCCGCTTCCACTTCACACGTGGCTGGCGGCGTCACGCGGGAGCTGCCCCGCCACCAGGGTGTGCCAGAGCCCGCGGTCCACACGTGGTCCCTAGACCAGCCAAGCTCAGAGGAATCCTCCTCAGTCTTGACTGTCGCTTTGGGCTTTGAAGGCGCTCTTCTAGTCCCCACTCTCTGCTTCTCACCTGCGAAGGTGGGGAGGGCGGGGACAGGAGAAAAGGGCAGAGAAATTAACACACTTCACCCCGTTCAGGTGGGGAAACGGGCAAAGGGAGACCGGCAACTGAGTTTAGCGAAAACGTAACCAACCGCAAGCAGCTCAGAGTCCTAGCCAGTCCCTTCTGAGTTGCTGCACTCACCCACTCCCTCAAAACACATCTGGCTTATTTTATTCAACAATTAGCTTGGGGGGGGGGCAAATTGTCAGAGGCACCTATTCTTCAGTTTCTAAGTTCACTGAGTAGGCTTAGTGTCCTCATCTGTAAAAATGTTAGTACAGATGTGGGAAACAGAGGCAGAAGAAAGATTATTAAATTTCCTTACCCACTGACAAGCCCTTAAAACACTCAGAGTAACTCTCCTCTAGGGACTCAACTACCCCCAATCAGGATCCTGTAAGTCTACTCTAACGATTCCTTTGGAAACTTTATCTGTAGACCTCCAAGATAGTGTTGACAATCATTCCCAAGCATATGGCCCACTGATAGATATCTAAAGGGCTCATGAAAAGGTCTTATTACTGGTAATGAATAACCTTTTCCCCAGACAATAGCTAGCCCCTCAAGGTCCTAGAAACCTTGCTTCTAAAATTCCTCAGAGACTTATATCATCCCTAATCCCCTCCCCAACTTACAAGTATATAATAGACTCTCCTCACATCCCTGGGCAGCAGCTCTTCCTGCCCATGGGTCCTGTTCCCGTGCTTTAATAAACCACCATTTTGCACCAAAGATGTCTCAAGAATTCTTTCTTGGTCATCGGCTCCAGACCTCACCCCACTGAACCTCACCTATGTTCTAGAACTTCATCATTTGGCGCCCGAACGTGAGGCTGTGAGTCTTTACATTTGGTCTCTGAGCTTCGGTGCAAAATTGGTGAGTACTTCTCTCTACTTCCTTTAGTCTCATTTCAGGGGCTTTTCAAGGAGTATGGTCTTACTGGAACACTTGCATGTCCATTGCTCAGGCTGTAATCCTCTAGCCCGTGGCTACTCTACCGGGAGGAGAACGTCTGCCTTTTGGCTGGAAGTCAATACCCTGGCTGGAATGGTAAGAAGACCCAGAAACTTGATGCCCTCTCTTTATTCCTGTTCTTATATAAAGTTGTCTGTCTTGGGCACAGGACAGCCACCTGAGTCACCAGGACGGTTGCCAATCTTAAGACTCCTGTGTGAGTTTTCCTCCTGACTGATCTAACATGATCCCCTCCACAACCCTGGTCTAGCCACTTCTGGCCGCGGGATCTCCATTGGGAGCCGGCCAAAACCAGTACCAGATTGAATTAAAATGCAACCAGGAACCATTTCCTAGGGAAGTTGGCTGTAATGACCACATGTGTTGGAATGTCGCATAGACCTTGATGGATTTCGGTCTTTACTGTTTCTTGTCAGTGTCTTCTATAAAATACTTAAAGCTATGAAATTGGGTAATTTCCTCTTGCCAAATTATTCTAGTATTTCCATGGGTTAAAATGGCAAAACAGTATGCAATCTTCAGGACAGACAATGGCATGGCATGGCACAGTGTTTTGGTTCATTCACCAGGCACCCATCAGCAGCCTGGGATGCGATGGGGAAGAGGAGGGGTGCCGGCACCCCTCCAGGGCCTTTTACGGCAGGAATGCCTTCTGCGGAAGGCAGGATCGTGATCAATGGCAATGTCTTGAGGGACGCCTCTGGTTGCTTTTCACACACCGTAATCTCTGACATATCCTGCATGGGACACCACCCACGCATCAGAGGGGATTTGGTAATGGACCTTCTTTACTTTTCTGGGAGCATGGCCTCAGTAGGCTTCTTCAGTTCCCAAGGACTCTACCTTGGGGTGCCTTTTAACCCACTGGAAATAATTTGGATTACAAAATTTAGGAAAGGACTGAGGTTCTGTAACACTGCATGGCCTCAGTGGGATCTATCAGTGAGATCTCCTCTGCAGGAAAGAGGGCAAATGGACCTAGGATACCTTCATTGCTCATACCTAGGCCTTTATTGCTCTACACCAGAACCCCAATCTAAGGACCTTTCGCAGAATGTGTTTGCCAGAATGAGTCAGCTAGTAAACTCCCTCCTGACATGTTGGATGATAATTATGTAAATAAGCCTTCTTCTAGTAAACCCAGGTTGCTGGAGGATACACAGAACATCTGTAGCAAAGAGGACTCTGACTTTCATCTCTCTGTTCCTCCTAAGAGATGTAGGGCTTCTCCATCACTCATTTCCTGTGTTAATGGCTATAACTGGAGCCAACTGTGTTTAGTCTAACATGAGACAGAGTCTTTAAGGAATATTCCCAAGCAGCTGCTGAAACTCCCTTTGTTTCAGGGAAATTCCCTGTATTCTCTGGCCCAACATGGACTGCCTAACCCCTCCCTCCTTGTTGGTGGGAAAACATGGTGTCTGCTCCTCTGTTGGGGCTGATGAGCTCTAAAACCAGGAATCCTTTCTCTGCCTCCTGGCAGCACTTTGTTTCTTCTGTCACCCGCTCCTTCTGCACCAACTTGGGTGTGGCATGCGTGACTGGCCTCTAGACCATCCTCGGTGCTTCCTGCACCACGGCTCCTTCTCTCTTCGCTGTCAAAGAGCAAGAAGAGCACCCCCTGGACCTAACACCCCCCCACTCCAGATCTTCCCACGTGTCTCAGGTAAATATTCAAAATGGAGTGGGCCCAGGTGGAACGTAAATCAGTATTTGATCTAAGTGAGGTTTGTTGGTTTAATTAAGATAGACATGTCTTTTAAGTTATCAGCAGTAAACATGAAACTTCAATCAAAGTTTACTGAAGGTCAAATAAGCTCGTGTTATTTGTTAAAATCTGCTAGTAAAGAGATGATTAAACTGATGGTTAATTGTCTGTCTCAAAGTTTTAATGGGTAATTGCTGAGATGGCTTTCAAAGTCTTCGGTAACATGAAAGTTTAAAGTTTTGCTTGCATAACAAGTAAAATTAAATTTGTTGGACATCTAGGTCTTTTCCAAATAGGATAAAGTGCTAAAGCATTGAGTACTGAATGTAGGTTTGTGCTGTTGACTTCTTCCTGCAAAGAAACTAAGAATATTTAAATCTGTTAGTAAACATGTGTTTTTCTAAGAGTACAAAATTCTGCTAAGTGTAACTAAGACTGATGGAAATAAGGGAAACAACTCTGTATGTGGAAAAGTAGAAGATATGTAAGAAACATTTAAGGAATGGAAATGCATCTTGTTGAAGGTAAAAAAAAAAAAAAAAAAAAAAAAAGGTAATTTTGTCCTAAATGAGATGGTTGTTTGGAAGGAAATGTCTTGGGACAAAACCTGAATGCAAAGGAAAGTTGTAGAAGGTTTGTGAAGGGAAATCTTCAGAAAAGGAATTTTAGGTATGGTCAGGATGGACTAAGATTAAAGTGAATTTTTAAAAAGACACTGGTATAGAAAGTCTGCTTTCTCTCTCTTCAAAAAGGACAAAGTTTTCTTAGGTTAATTGATCTGCTGTTAAGAAGAAAATGTAAATGATATTCTCTTTGCCTGCCCAGAAAAAACAGTTTCTATGTTTTATCAGATTCTTTTTTTAAGATTTTATTTACCCATTTAACAGAGATCACAAGTAGGCAGAGAGGCAGGCAGAGAGAGGGGGAAGCAGGCTCCCCACTGAGCAGAGAGCCCTATGCAGGGCTCGATCCCAAGGTTCTGGGATCATGACCAGAGCGGAAGGCAGAGGCTTAACCCACTGAGCCACCCAGGCGCCCCTGTTTTATCAGATCTTTAACACCCCTAATCCTACTTAGGCATGTGCTTTAAAAGGTTTTAGCAAACTTCCCCAAGATTTTAAATCTTGAACAAAGTCTTGATTCTCTTGTAAAATGCGTTTTATCTTCAAGGAGATTCATATAAATGACTTTCAGGACAAATACAGGTATTCAATATATTAAACTAAAATGGGTAAGAATTTCCAGAACTAACTAAAGCTGCATTCAAACTAAACCAGAGGGGCGCCTGGGTGGCTCAGTGGGTTAAAACCTCTGCCTTCAGCTCGGGTCATGATCCCAGGGTCCTGGGATCGAGCCCCACATCAGGCGCTCTGCTCGGCAGGAAGCCTGCTTCCTCCTCTCTCTCTGTCTGCCTCTCTGCCTACTTGTGATCTCTGTCTTAAAAAAAAAAAAAAAAAAAAAAAAAAAACCTAAACCAGAATTAGTAGCACGGGACTAAATGAACTAAAGGATTATAGTGTTATGTCTCTCATTTTAGACATTGCTGGTTCTCTAATGTTTGCTCTTCCAGACTAAGAAAACTTTTTTTCTTAAGATGTCTGGGACTTACAGAGATTTAAAAATATTCATTTGTAGACAAATCAAAGCATTCAACTTTTCTCTCTATCTGAACCCTCTAAAACTCAAAAGGTCTCTGTAAGTATTCTTTCCTCCATGGCAATCAGTCATTTGCATAAGTTCAATAAGTATCTGTTCTCCTTGTAACAGGACACCATTGGCAGCATGGGTTATTTTACCAAGGCTTTGACAGGAATGTCGTATTTGAGAGAGATATGCATAGACTCAGATATGGCCAGACAGCTTTAAGGAACTAAGGTTGACTTTATGAAACCTGGAGCCATAAAGCCCATTGGAACTGTTGGCCTGAGACCTTGCGTACAGAGTTCCCAGCAGCCTCACCAGGTGAGTAAAGAATGTCACTTCCTGGTAGGTGCAAAAACCTCAGGATACTTTGGGGACCTCAGGAATAGGAATTCGCTTAAATCGGCGGGTACTGCAGGCATGTCTGATGGCAAGTGCATGGGTTGGCTTCTGGCCTGGAGAAGCTACTAAAAGTTCCACCTAGAGATTCCTTATAAGAAGTCCCAGAAAAGCAGATTCTAAAAGATCTATGTGATCACTCACTGTTCTTGCTGAACTTATGTAAATAATTAGGACAAGTTTGTTGAAACTGGACTTGTTTTTCAAATAGATTAGTCCCGATTTGGCTATCTCCGGAAATGGGGGTTATTTTAGAGAGAAAAATTATGTTTCAGTAACACACACCTTTGTGGATGTTAATTTCTAGATTTTGTTGTCTTTAAATGTTTGTTTACCTAAGCTAGACAACTTGAGGTAAACTTCAGAGAAGCTGTACAATAGCTCGTTTAGACAATCTTGCCTAATATTCTGTAGGGATAATAACAGAACCCATTAGGCACATAACTTAAATATTTAAACAACTGGAAAAATGGGATTGATTCCCCTACAATTGTATAACTATCACCTTGTGTGTGGCTGGAATAATGAAACTGCCTAAAAGCCAGCATACCACACTCCACAGGATTAACTATGGACTTGTGGAAATAATGGATGACCCCCACTTTCTTTATGATTGGATTGGATGATGCATGTGGGACTCCCCTTATCTCCTGACAAGTTTTCTCCCACTTGCCAGTGATCCTCTGTAATCAGGATATTGTTAAGGCTAGACCATTCAAAGGGCTTCTTAATGGTTTCATCTCTTAGTCATATTTATTCTAGAAGCCACCTCTGTTGAGCTACAATTGCAAACAAATGCTTTAGCTAAGCATAGAATAGCCCTCCTCGTAAAAATAGCCTCAAAGCTCACTATGGGACAGTCTCTAACTATAATGACTTCACATCAGATCCAGATTTGTCTTAAGAAACCAAAGGCCACCAATGGATGATGGAAGCTGACTTATTAAATACTGGGCTACCCTTACAGATATGCCAGAAATAATACTTAAAACTTGTCAAACTTTAAACCTAGTTACCCGTATGCCTGAACCTGACCATTGTACTTCTTTCTCTATAGAGCAAAACTGTTCAGAGGTTAGTGATCTTGCTTACTCTAGTTGGCCAGATTTAAGATGCCCCTATTAAAAATACAAATGAGGGGCGCCTGGGTGGCTCAGTGGGTTAAGCCTCTGCTTTTGACTCAGGTCATGATCCCAGGGTTCTGGGATCGAGCCCCACATCGGGCTCTCTGTTCAGCAGGAGCCTGCTTTCCTTCCTCTCTCTCTGCCTGCCTCTCTGCCTACTTGTGATCTCTGTCTGTCAAGTAAATTTAAATAATAATAATAATAATAATAATAATAATAAATAAAAATACAAATGACAGTTGGTTTACTGATGACAATAGTTTTCATAAAAAGAATTTAAAAAGCTAGGGATGCCATAGTGCTCACTAACACTTTGCAATTGCCAAAGCCTTAAAAATAGAGATTAATACTGACTCCAAATATGCCTTCCTGGTACTACATGCCCATGGAGCTATTTGGAAAGAAAGGGGATTACCATTAAGCCATAACTCCCCAATCAAATATGGGCCTGAGATCATAACCCTTCTTTTTTTAAAAAATAATTTATTTATTTATTTGACAGAGAGAGAGATCACAAGTAGGCAGAGAGGCAGGCAGAGAGAGAGAGGAGGAAGAAGGCTCCTCACTGAGCAGAGCGCCTAATGTGGGACTCAATCCCAGGACCCTGAGATCATGATCTGAGCCGAAGGCAGAGGTTTAACCCACTGAGCCACCAGGTGCCCTGATCATAACCCTTCTTGAGGCTGTACACCTGTCCAAGGAGGTAGTGGTGATTCACATCAAAGGACATCAAAAGGATATGACCTTAGAATCCAAAGGAAACAATTTAGTAGACCATACAGCTAAAGAAGCAGCAAAAGGAATCCAGTGAGCAAATTAATGGCCTTCTTACTCCTGTGAGCCCACAGAAGATCTCAAACTTCTCTTCAAACAAAAACGAAGGTTGTATACATTCTCTTTATCTTCCTTTCACCTATCTTAACTGACAGGTCCTTTCTACAGTGGGCGCAGCATTGTGCTGAACTTCAAAATCTAACATATTGTTGGATATGTGGAATTTTGCCTGTGTCAAGTACGTCTGGGTTACCCTGGTGGGTTTCCCCTTTACATGGCACTGATTGGCATTCTCTGCAGGATTGTATTTCAGATATAATATATGGAGACAGTATGTACCAGGATAAATCTATCACTAATCAAGATGTTTCTTCCTGGCCCATGATCAGTGAAACACGGAGTTCACCAGGACATAACCAAACTTTTTCATACACTCAAACTATTTAAATCCTAACTGACCTTACAAGCCCACAAGTTAATACCCACCAACTAGGGCCTAAGGTACAAAACCCTACTTATCGCTATACTGAGGATGGCATATATCAAATTGGGGATACGTATTTGTGGCTCACTCCCACTATTGGACAGCTCGGTCAAAAGGCAGTTTCATGCTGGGAACAGAGAGATCATACATATGATACTTGGGCAAATAACACACGACATCTAGGATGGCCTTAGATGTCCTGACAGCAGCACAGGGTGGGACATGTGCAATTAACAAAGCAGAATGTTGTGTGTACATCCCAGAATATCAGAAAAATTGTCACAGGACTACTAAAAGATATGAATACCCAGACTGAGGCTCTACAGGATCCTTCTCTCTCTCTCAGTGATTGGTTAAGTTCCTGGTTTAAAGGAGGACTAATGGCTAACTAAGCCCTTTTGGACTTCTCATTCTTATAGCCTTATTAATCTTAATGTGTTGCCTTGTTCAGTGTTTCTCTACTTGGTGCCAGGACTCCATTGCTGCAGTGACGTCATGACGACAGATGATCCTTACCACGCACAAAGACCCTTCTTTAGTGTCAGCGCTGGATTTAGCTACCTCCGTCTTTCATAACTCCCCCACATTCCTTAACTGATCAATGTTGACCCGAGTAGGTAGGGACAACTCTATGCCCCAGATTCAGCAGGAAGAGGTTACAGAAGATGAGACCTTCCACCTTCAACTACCTTAAAGATTTAAGGGCCAACATCGTTCAGGGAGAAATGATGAGGAAAACAGAGGCAGAAGAAAAATTATTAAATTTCCTTACCCACTGACAAGCCCTTAAAACACTCAGAGTGACTCTCCTCTAGGGACTCAACTACCCCCAACCAGGATTCTGTAAGTCTACTCTAACGATTCCTTTGGAAACTTTATCTCTAAACCTCCAAGATAGTGTTAACAATTATTCCCAAGCATATGGCCCACTGATAGACAACTAAAGGGTCTCATGAAAAAGTTTTATTACTGGTAATAACATTTTCCCCAGACAGTAGCTAGCCCCTCAAAGTCCTGGAAACCTTGCTTCCAAAATTCCTTAGAGACTTACATCATCCCTAATGCCCTCCCCAACTTACAAGTATATAATAGACCACTCCTCATATCCCCAGGGCAGTAGCTCTTCCTGCCCATGGGTCCTGTCCCCGTGCCTTAACAAACCACCATTTTGCACCAAAGATGTCTCAAGAATTCTTTCTTGGTCATCAACTCTAGACCTCACCCCACAGAACCTCATCTATGTTCTAGAACTTCATCAGTACTAGGGGTCCGAAGGTGGTTGCATTGGACCTGACTGTGGGGAAGAGGCAGGTTTTAGATGTAGGGGCACTTCAGGCAGGATGAGTTGACCACAGAGTCATTCTGCTAAGGGCAGCCCCAGTGACACTGCTGGGGCCTCCTTGCTCTAAAGCCTGCTGGGTTCCCACTGTTCGGCAAGAGTCCTTATAGCTCCCCATCGCATCCCACTCCTCTTCCCCATTATCCCTCAGCTGTAGCCACACCAGGCTCCTTTCTGAAAATTGCCAGGCATGATCCTGGCTCAGAGGGTTTGCCAGTGCTATTCCCTCTGCCCCAGCTTTTCCAATAACCAGCTCCTTTGCTTCCTTCAGGCTTTGACCCAAATATCCCTTCCTGAGCAAGACCTCTCTGACTTTCACAACTGGTTGGTGTTCCATCCCCAGATATTTTTTTCTTTTTGTATTTCTGTCATAGAAGCAACTTGCTTTATTCATTTGTTGACCTGTTTGTTTTTGTTTCTTCCATGTCTGTGATGTCTGGAGGATGAAACTCTGTAGCTGGAATGGAATTTATCATCAAGAAGAAGAGCTTAAGCATACAACTGAGGCGTGATCAACCAGGGTTTAGGAGCACTGACCTCCACTCAGTCAAAAATTTGCCTAGGGGTGCCTGGGTGGCTCAGTGGGTTAAAGCTTCTGCCTTCAGCTCCGGTTATGATCTCAGGGTCCTGGGATCAAGACTTGCATCAGTCTCTCTGCTCAGCAGGGAGCCTGCTTCCCCCTCTCTCTCTCTGCCTGCTTCTCTGCCTACTTGTGATCTGTCAAATAAATAAATAAAATCTTTTTTAAAAAAGTCTAAAAAAATTTTGCCTATAACTTCTTTTTTTTTTTTTTAAAGATTTTATTATTTATTTGACAGACAGAGATCACAAGTAGGCAGAGACGCAGGCAGAGAGAGAGAGGAAATGAAGCAGGCTCCTGGGCAGAGAGCCCGGTGCTGGGCTCGATCCCAGGACCCTGGGATCATGATCTGAGCCGAAGGCAGAGGTTTTAACCCACTGCGCCATCCAGGCGCCCCTGCCTATAACTTCTGACTCCCCAGAAACTTAACTACTAATAATGAATTATTGACCTGAAGCACTACCAATAACAATTAACTGATTAACATATATTTTGCATGTCATAGGTATTACATAATCTTACAATAAAGCAAGCTAGAGAAAAGAGAATGTTATTAAGAAAATCATAAGGTAGAGGGATGTCTGGGTGGCTCAGTCAGTTAATCATCTGCCTTCAGCTCAGGTCATGATCCCAGGGTCCTGAGGTGGAGTCCTACATCAGCCTTCCTGCTCAGCAGGGAGCCTGCTTCTCCCTCTCCCTTCTTCTCCCTCTGCCTGTACTCTGTCTCTGACAAATAAATAAAATTAAAAAAAAGAGAGCACTTAAAAAAAAAGAAAAGAAGGTAGAGAAAATACTAGTAGAGGTAGGTAAGGTAGAGGAAATAGTACTGAATTGTATTTTTTAAATCTATTTATCTATTAAGTAATCTCTGCCCCTAATGTGGGGCTTGAACTCATGACCCTGAGATCAAGAGTTGCACGTTCTACCAACTGAGCCAGCCAGATGCCCCAATCCTGGACAAACAAACAAACAAAAAACAAGAAATGAAAAAACCCCACCCTTGTATAAATGGACCCACACAGTTAAAAACCCATGTTGCTGGGGCGCCTGGGTGGCTCAGTGGGTTAAGTCCTCTGCCTTCAGTTCAGGTCATGATCCCAGGGTCCTGGGATCGAGCCCCGAATCAGGCTCCCTGCTTGGCAGGGAGTCCACTTCCCTTTCTCTCTCTGCCTGCCTCTCTGCCTACTTGTAATCTCTGTCTGTCAAATAAATAAATAAAATCTTAAAAACAAAACAAAACAAAAAAATGTTGTTCAAGGGTCAGGTTGATATTGTTCATTATCAGGGTGTGGGAAGTTTGGAGGTGGCAAAGCCAACACCTAGTGAACCTTCCACTGGTAAAGAGTCAGGTTTAAAAAATAATAATAATAATTTTAAAAAGAGACTGGCTTGTCACACTTTCCTGGGGGCAGGAAGCCTCTTACTTCATATTGACATAACTCAGAGATGTAGGTCAAGTGAATCGTTTCAGAACAAGCTAAATCTTCTGCAAGGTGACTTTTGCCACCAACCAGGCAACTCTTGCTACAGGGTGTGGCTCCCAGGGCCAGGGATTCTTGGCTTCTATCATTGTGACACTCTATAGCTCATAGATACTCTCGTTCTCAATTAAGTATTGAGTGTCTACTTCAAGCCTGTGCTGGGAATCCAGTGACAAGTTAGACAGACACAGTCTCTGGTCTTCTGGAGCTCACAATCAGGAAGTCACACACAAAAAATATGATCCTAGCCGTAGACAGAATCTATTCCCCTTGGTGGAAGTGGGTTATGGAAGCCAGCAGACTGGGTGATCAAAAAGGCCTTCTCAGAGGAGGTGGCATTTAAGCAGAGGTGGGTGAAGAAAGGGAGAAAAAGGCATTCTGGGCAGAGGGATAGCGTGTGAAAGGCTGGGTGATGACTGTAGAGTGAGAGAGAAGCATGCTGACCCTGACCTTGGTCTCCTGGGAGTTGGCACAGCATCCACAGCTAAGCCATGCTGTTCTCCTGTTGAACATAATCCTACAGAACATCAGAATCAGAAAAGGTTGCGCTGGCCAGCTTGGAGCGAGACAAAAACAAGACCCCTCCGGTTGCTCTGACCACGGACAAAAATAAGGGCATTGGTCCAAACCACAAAAAGGGTAAAACTTCCCCATCGGTGTCCTGGGTAACGTGTGTGACAGCTCCTTCTCACTAATCACAGCGTTGGCCCCATTTGGTTCCTCTAACTCTTGGTAAAAAGTGTCAAAATAAGAATTGTCCCCACTTCCTTGAGCACCCTCCCAAGTCACCTAACATAAAGCCCAGCTTCATAACAAGTCCTTCTTACCACCGTTTTCCTAGAAGGCTCCACAGAGCCTCATTGCAACAAGCCAATACACCTGACTTTGACTGCAGCTGTGTTTCTGGTGGGTTTTGGCTGAAGGGAGTCAACAGGGATGGAGGTCCTCTAAGACCCTCACTTCCCCTACCTGGGACCCTCCAAGAGCTCTTGGGAAGCATTTTCCTTGCCTTTTCCACCTTCTGGTAGCCCCAGGCATCCCTCAGCTTGTGACCAATCTCTGCTTCCTTCTTCACCTGGCCTTCTCTTGTCCCTCTCTCTCTCTCTTTTTTTTTTTTTTTTTAAGATTTTATTTATTTATTTGACAGACAGAGATCACAAGTAGGCAGAGAGGCAGGCAGAAAGAGAGAGGAGGAAGCCGGCTTTCTGCCGAGCAGAGAGCCCGATGTGGGGATCGATCCCAGGACCCTGGGATCATCACCTGAGCCAAAGGCAGAGGTTTTAACCTGCTGAGCCACCCAGGCGCTCCTCTTGTGTCTCTTATAAGGATGCTTGTCATTGTATTTAAGGCCCATCCTAAATACAGGAGCTACCCAGGTGCCCCTCATCTTGAGACCCTTGCCTTAATCACACCTACAGAAGCCCTATTTCCAAATAAGGTCACAGTTGCAGTTCTGGGGGTCAGGATATGAACATACTTCGGGGCCCCACCACAACCCTTGAGGATTGTGGGTCCATGAGAGGAAGGGCCTGTTAGGAGAGAGAGGCCAAGGCCTAGTAAGTCACCCTTGACTCAGCACTGGTGGCTGAGGACTTGGGAAGGTCTCTCACACCGGCATCCTTTGGACAAACTTTTCACCATTCCGGAATCTTAAAGGGAAAAGAGAAAAGAGAGAACCCTAAAAGGTCATCTCCTCCAATCGATCCTATCTCTGTTTCTCTGCTTTTTTATCTCCATTTGCCTCGAGCCAAGGGGTGCATCCGGCCTCTGATGGTTATCAGCCAGCCTCTAACAAAGTCCCGGAGACCCAAGTTTGCACATGTGCTATCCCTTCTCCATCAAAAGCTGCCCCTCTTCCGGACCAGGCACCCATGTCTTTCATATTTCCATCAGACTAACACAGACATGGCTCTTTCTGCTGGTACTGTCCCCACCAGGGACAATTTGGAATGCAGTTTAAAATAGAAGTGGCCACTAAGGGGACTTTCATTGGACAGGGATCTAGAAACAGAAAGGGGGGAAAAAAAAACTGTTACAAGGTCATCCTCTGTTGCATCTGTCTAAATAGAGAATTTGGCCAAATATAGGAGATACCCCTTTGTTTGTTTCAGACCTGGGGTGTTTGTAATAAGGGCTGACTCTACAATCTAGGGTCTGAGGAGGTTGTCAAGGACCCAAATTAATATTTTTAACTGAGTGTAGTGGCTCTGTTTTGTGCGTGCATGTGCCAAATGAATTTTCCTCCACTGAAACTTCTCCCCCTAAGAATCCTAAAGGTCCTTTTTTGACAGGGGAAATGTCAGGTCTGATGATGACTCCCCTCACTTCTTTCTTCTGTCTTCCTCCCTTTTCTCCTCACTTGGGAAACTTTTTTTTTTTAAGATTTTATTTATTTATTTGACAGACAGAGATCACAAGTAGGCAGAGAGGCAGGCAGAGAGAGAGAGGAAGGGAAGCAGGCTCCCTGCTGAGCAGAGAGCCCGATGCGGGGCTTGATCCCAGGACCCTGGGATCATGACCCGAGCCGAAGGCAGAGGCTTTAACCCACTGAACTACCCAGGCGCCCCTCACTTGGGAAATTTTAAAGCCGATTTAATGGAAATAATCTTGTCTTTCTGTGCATATTCTTGAGAGTGTCTCCCCGAGCAAATGGGACAAAAATGGCTAAAAGACAAAAAACCCTGTCCATATGTGTTTATAACAGTGTGTCAGACAACCATCCAAAGATGGAAACTACTGAGATGCCCATCAACAGATGAACGGATGAACAAAATGTGTTGCATCCCTAAAGGGGAATATTCTTCAGCCATAAAAAGGAATGAAGCCTGGGCTCCTACCACAGTGTGGAAGAACATTGAACACATCGTGAGGAGTGAGAGAAGGCAGACTCGAAAAGCCACACATTGTAGGAGCCCATGTATATGAAACATCCAGAACAGGCCAACCCATAGAGATGGTGAGCAGACTGGTGGCTTTCAGAGGCTGGAGGAGGGGGAGGAGGAGTGGCTGCTGATGGGGTAGGGTCTCCTTTTGTGGGGATGGGAATGTTCTGGATCTAGACAGAGGTGATGGTTGTATTAAGTGCCACTGAATTTCGCCTTGACTTTGGCTCTGTCAGACCCTGAGCACAAACCCCAGTTGAGCTATGCTGTGCCTGGACTCTGGACCCACGGAACACCCAAGATAAGAAATTTCTGCTGCTAAATGTGTGGTCATCTGGTGTGGCAGCAATAGAAAAGGAATTCCTTTTCTTTCCTTCTTTACTTCCTCCTTTCTTTCTTTCTTTCTTTCTTTTAAATATTTATTTATTTATCTGAAAGACAGAGATGACAAGTAGGCAGAGAGGCAGGCAGAGAGAGAGAGAGGGAAGCAGGCTCCCTGCTGAGCAGAGAGCCTAATGCAGGGCTCCATCCCAGGACCCTGGGATCATGACCTGAGCCAAAGGCAGAGGCTTGATCCACTAAGCCACCCAGGTTCCCCTCTTCTTCTTATTTTAAAAATTTATTTATTTATTAGAGAGAGAGAATGAGAGAGAGAGAGAGAGAGCATGAAAAGTGGGACAGTCAGGTAGAGAAGCAGACTCCCTGATGAGCAGGGAGCCTGATGTGGGACTGCATCCTGGGACTCCAGGATCATGACCTGAGCCAAAGGCAGTTGCTTAACCAACTGAGCCACCTAGGTGCCCTGAAAGACCTTTTCATAACCATGTATGAGCACAGAGAAAAACAAGAACACCATACAAACCACAAAAATGGCCCAAAGTCCCCCTTCCTGGCTACCAGGAACAACAGTCACTTATCACAGGTATAGCTGCAGCCTCACCCCATTCCTCCTGTCTCCTAGATAAAAATCAAGATGTCCAAACAGAGAGTCATTCCCCCAGTTCTGTTTGGGGCCAGTCCAGTGCAAAACTAGACTTCCTTGGACTCAATACAAACAAACACCTTCTTGTCCCCATGGTGTGGGTCTCCCCTGTCGCGGCAAGCCCATAATGGACCATCGTGGTCCAACCAGAGCTTCTGCTGGAGTCTGGCCAGCCCACTGAGAGAGGGTGCTGTGGACAAGCCTGCTGGCCTGGGTCAGAGCCTGGAGTATGCTCAGAGGGACATGCTTGAAGGTTACTGTCCCTAAAATACCCAAATTCTAGGAATCTGACACTTGAAGACTCTAGAACACTTTTTTCCTCCTAATTTGGAGTAAATTTTAAATCACATCCATTTTAACCATGTTTATGTGAACAGTTCAGGGGCATTAATCACATTCACATTATTGTGTGGTCATCACCAGCCTCCATCCATAGAACTTTCTCCTTGTGTCAAACTGAAACTCTATCCCCATGAAACACTAACTCCTCCTGTTTCTTGGTTGGTCAAGCTAAAGGTTGTTAAATGTTGTTTATCTTTTTTTTTTTAAAGAATTTTTATTTATTTATTTAACAGAGAAAGAAATCACAAATAGGTAGAGAGGCAGGCAGACAGAGAGGGGAAGCAAGCTCCCCACTGAGCAGGGAGCCTGATGCGGGGCTCGATCCCAGGACCCTGAGACCATGACCTGAGCTGAAAGCAGAGACTTAACCCACTGAGCCACCCAGGTGCCCCTGTTGTTTATCTTTTTAAGGAACCAGCTTTGTTTCATTCATCTTTTCTATTGTCTTTTTAGTCTTTAGTAATTTATTCCCACCCTGAACTTTATGATTTCCTTCCTCCTCCTACTTTTAGCCTTCGTTTGTTCTTCTTTTTCTAGTTCCTTTAGGTGTTAAGTTAGATTGTTTATCTGGTTTTTTGTTTTTTGGCTTGTTTTTTGAGGAGAGCCTGTATTGCTATGATCTTCCCTCTTAGAACCCCTTTGGCTGCATCCCATAGATTTTGGTACATTGTATTTCTATCTTCATTTGTCTCTAGGTAATCTTTTTTCCCCCTTTGATTTATTTGATGACCTATTGTTTGCTCGGCCGCATCCTGTTGAATCTCTACATTTTTGTGGTTTTCCCAGTTTTCTTCTTGTAATTGATTTCTAGTTTTATAACATGGTGGTCAGAAGAGATACTTGATATGATTTCAGTCTTATTGAATTTATGGAGACTTGCTCTGTGGCCTAACGTGTGATCTAGAATGTTCTGTATATGTATGTTAAGTGTATCTGGTCTGATGTGTCATTCAAGACCACTGTTTCCTTATTGGCATTCTGTTGGAATTACCTATCCTGTGGTGTAAGGGAGGCATGAGCAGTGGGGAGGGGCTAAGGGAGAGAGACAGAGAGAAGCAGGCTCCCCACCAAGCAGGAAGCCTGAGGGACTCAATCCCAGGAGGACCCAGAGACCACAACCTGAGCCAAAGGTAGACATTTAACTGACTGAACCACCCAGGTGCTCCATGATCCTTGATTTCAAATTATACTACAAAGCTATAGTAATCAAAACAGTATGATATTGGCATAAAAACAGACACACAGCTCAATGGAACAGAATTGAAAGCCCAGAAATAAACCTATGCATATACGGACAGTTGATTTATGGAAAAGGAGCCAAGAACGTTCAAAGGAGAAAGGAAATTCTCTTCAATCAATGGTTCTGGGAAAACTGGACATCCACATGCAGAAGAGTAAAACTTAACCACTATCTTACACCATATACAAAAATTAACTCAAAATGGATTATTCAAGATTTGAATGTAAGAGCTGAAACCACAGAATTCCTAGAAAAAAATAAAAGTGGTAGACTCTTGACAGCTATCTTAGAGATATGTTTGTGGGGCTGACTCCAAAGGCAAGAGAAACAAAAGCAATAATAAATAAATTGGACTACATCAAACAACAGAGCAAAGGAAACCATCATCAAAATGTGAAGGCAACCTAAGGATCAGGAGAAGATAATTGTAAATCATATGTTCAATAAAGAGTTAATTTCCAAAATATATAGAGAACTCCTACAAGTCACCCATTTAAAAAAAAAAACCCTATTAAAAAATGGGCAGAGGATCTGAACAGATACTTTTCCAAAGAAGACATACAGATGGCCAACAGGCAATGAAAAGGTGCTCAATGATGTGGAAAACAAAGGCAAAAGAAAAAATTAAATTTTCTTATACTTAGAGCTCATTAACAAGTCCTTGAAACAAGCAGAGTAACCTTCCTCTAGGAACTCAACAGCCTCAATGTTAATACTTGGCTGAGGACAAAACATTAACATTATCATTAATATTAACAATTATCCCCAATCTCTAAGATCCTGTAAGTCTCCTTTAACATATAAAAATTCCTTTGGGGGGAAAAATTCTTTGGAAACTTCCTTTTTCTCTACCCCCCCAGATATATATTACCATCCTCCAAACATACAGCCTTCTGATATACATCCGAAGGGTCTCCTGAGTGAGTTTTTTTACTAAACACATAATAAAGGACCTTTTTCTTTTTTTTTTTTTTAAGATTTTATTTATTTGAGATAGAGAGTGTATATGCAAGCATGAGCAGGGGAGAGAAGCAGAAGGAGAGGGAGAAGCAGCTGTTGCTGAGCATGGAGCCCAGTGCAGGGCTTAATCTGAGGACTCCGAGGTCATGACCTGAGTCAAAGACAGAAGTTTAATCGACTAAGCCACCAATGCACCCCAAAGGACATTTTCCTAACAACAGCTAGCTCCCTCAAGGTCCTGGAAACCTTGCTTCCAAAATTCCTTAGAGATTTTTGCTACCCCTTTACCCTCTCCCAATTGAAAGTATATTAGTCACCTGTCACCCCAGTGCAGCTCTTTCTGCTCACAGGTCCTGTCACAGTGCTTTAATAAAACCTTGTTTTTGCACTGAAGACGTCTCAAGAATTCTTTCTGGATGGTTTTCTCCGAACCCCAACATTTCTGCATCATTCTGGCATCAAACATGGCTTTGTGTCTTCTCATCTGGACTCTGAGCATTGGTGCAAATTTGGTGAGCACTTCCTCTTCTCTTCCTTTACTCTCATTCCAGGGGTTCCTCAAGGCATATAGTCTTATTGGGACATTTTCATGTCGATTGCTTAGGTTGCAATCCTCTAGCCCGTGGCTATGCTATGGGGAGGAAAGAGCCTGCCTTTTGGCTGGAAGTTAGTACCCTGGCCAGAATGGTAATAAGACCAAGAAACTTGATGCCCTCTCTTTATTCCTGTCCTTAAAGAAAACTATCTGTTTGGGGCACAGGACAGCCACCTAAGTCATCAGGACAGTTGCTGCTCTTTAAGACTCCCATATGAGGTCTCCTTCTCATTGGTCTAATGTGATCCCTTCCACATCCCTGGTCTAGCCACTTCTGGCTCCAAGACCTCCACTCAGAGACAGCTGAAATCAATACTGGATTGAATTAAAACCAAACTCAGGACCATTTCCTAGGGAAGTTGGCTTTTTAAGAGTACATTTGTTGGAATCTAGCTTAGACCATGATGGATTTCTATCTTTACTCTTTTCCATTGTGACCTCTACTAACCACTTCAACTACAAAATTGGGTAACTTACCCTTGGAAAATTTTTCTAGTGTTTTCCATGGGTTAAAAATGACACGGCCTTCATAGCACAGTATAGCACAAGCCTTCACAGCATGGCGTGGCACGGGATTTTGGTTCATTCACCAGGCACCCATCTGTACCCTAGAATACAAGGGGGAAGGGGAGGTTCTAATATCTCTTCTGTAGGGTCTTTTATGGCAGGACAGTGATCATAGCGATTGCGTTCAAGGATGCCTCCGGTAACTTTTGACTCCCAGAATCTCTGACACATCCTCCACATGGGAGTTGGGGGAACTTTCTTGGTAATGGACCTTCTAGGCTTTTTTTCCCAACTCCTAAGGACTCTCCCTCGGGCACCCATTTTAACCCACTGGAAATCATTTGGATTGCAAAATTTGAGAAAGGATACTGATCTTCTATAACACAGCATGGCCTCACTATGGCCTGTGAATTAGATCTCTTCTACAGGAAGGAGGACAAATGGACAGAGGCACCACAGGTCTAGGTCTTCATGGCTCTAAATCAGGACCTGAATCTAAGGCCATCTGGAAGAATGTATTTGGTCAGTATCCAGGCCAGTAAAGTACCTCCTGATATATTGGATGATAATTATCTAAATATGTCTCCTCTTTTTCTTTCTTTCTTTTTAAAAAGCTTTTATTCATTTATCAGAGAGAGACACAAGCAGGGGGAGCAGCAGAGGGAGAGGGAGGAGCAGGCTCCCCACTTAGCAAGGAACCCAAGGCAGGACTCGATCCCAGGACCCTGGAATCATGTCCTGGGCCAAAGGCAGATGCTTAACCTACTGAGCCACCCAGGTATCTCCTGAACAGGCCTTCTCCTGATGGAACCAAGGTTGCTGGAGGAAACACAGTCATTTATAATGAAAGGGACACTGACCCTCCTTCATTATTCCTCCTCCTAATAGATAGAGGGGGCTTCTCCCTCATTCATTTCCCAGGTTAATGGCTATGATAATTGGAGCCAGCTGTTTCTGGTTAGTCAACCTCAGGGACAGGGACTTTACAAAATATTCCCAAGCTGCTGCCAATACTCCTTTAGTTTCAGGGAAGTTCCCTGTCATCTCTGGCCCCATATGGACAGCCTGTTTCCACGTTGGTTGAAGAAAAACATGGGGTCTGCTCATCTGGTTGAGCTGATGAGGTTTAGGATGGGGAAACCTTGTTCTCTGCTTTCTGGCAGCTCTTAGCCTCTTCTGCTTCCTCCTGCCTCTCCCCCTCCTCCTGTTTCTGCACTGCCTTGGCCATGGCCTATGTTAATGGCTTCTAGACCATGCTCGGTGCCTCCAGCACCATTGGCTTCTCCTCCTACCCTCACCATTGAGGGGCAAGAAGAGCATCCCCTGGACCTAACACCACCCACACCAGCTACAGCACTGATTACTGAACATAGGTTTGTCCTTTTGACTTCTTATTGCAGAGAAACTAAGGATATTTGGGTCTGTTGGAGAACATGTTTGGGCTTAAATATATCCATAAATTTGCCATCCAAAGAGCTCTGGTGTGACAGTTCACAACTGGTTACTCCTTGGTTTTCCCCAGACACTAAGGTTTCAAAGAGGGCAAAATTCTGCTAGATGTAATGAATAACTGTTGGAAAGAAGGAAAGCAACTCTGTATGTGGAAGAAGGGTTTGAGGACTGGGAATACCTGTTTGTTGAAGGCAGAAAAAGGTAATTTTGTCCTAAATGAGATCGGCTGTTTGGAGAGAAGTGGCTTGGGACAAAATCTGAATGCAAAGGAAAGTTGTAGAAGGTTTTGTGAAGGGAAGTCTTTGGAAAGGAATTTTATGTGTGGTCAAGACAGACTAAGATTAAAATGAATGGATTTTAAAAGTACACTGGTAAAAGATTCACATTTTGGGGGCACCTGGGTGGCTCATGTCTTTTGAGCATCCAACTCTTGGTTTTGGCTCGGGTCATGGTCCCAGGTTCCTGAGATGGAGCCCTGTGTCAGGCTCGTCAGGCTTGGGCCTGGGTCCAGAGTCATCTTAAGATTCTTCTTCTCCTGGCTGCCTGGGTGGCTCAGTGGGTTAAGCCGCTGCCTTCAGCTCAGGTCATGATCTCAGGGTCCTGGGATCAAGCCCTGCATCAGGCTCTCTGCTCAGCGGGGGGCCTGCTTCCCTTCCTTTCTCTCTGCCTGTCTCTCTGCCTACTTGTGATCTCTCTCTGTCAAATAAATAAATAAAATCTTTAAGAAAAAAAAAAGATTCTCTCTCTCCCTCTGCCCCTCCCCCTGCTCACTCTATCTCGCTTTCTCTAAGACAAATAAATAAAATCCTTTAAAAAAAGATTTTTATTTATTTCTTTGACAGAGAGAGAGATCATAAGTAGGCAGAGAGGCAGGCTCCCTGCTGAGCAGAGAGCCTGATGTGGGGCTCGATCCCAGGACCCTGAAACCATGACCTGAGCTGAAAGCAGAGGGTTAAACCTCTGAGCCACCCAGGTGCCCCTGTTGGTCTGTTCCTGATAAGAAAATGTTGTTGTCTCTTTTCTTTGCCCAAAAAAAACAGTTTCTGTTTTGTCTTTATCAAGCCTTTGATGATCCATAATTCAATTTAGACATGCGCTTTAAAACTTTTTAAGGTTTTAGGGATGCCTGCATGGTTCATTCGATTGAGTGTCTGCCTTTGGCTCAGATCATGATCCCAGGGTCCTGGGATCGAGTCCCTCATTGAGCTCCCTGCTCAGTAGGGACTTTGCTTCTCCTTCTGCCTGCCACTCCCACAACTTGTGTTCTCTCTCTCTCTGACAAGTAAGTAAAATCTTTAAAAATAAATAAAAAGAAAAAGACATTCTAAAACTCTTCAAAATTTTTTTCTAAGGTTTAAACAAACTTCCCTAAGATTTATTTATTATTTTTATTTTTTTTAAAGATTTTATTTATTTATTTGACAGAGATCACAAGTAGGCAGAGAGGCAGGCAGAGAGAGAGGAAGGGAAGCAGGCTCCCTGCTGAGCAGAGAGCCCGATGCGGGGCCCGATCCCAGGACCCTGAGATCATGACCCGAGCCGAAGGCAGAGGCTTAAACCACTGAGCCACCCAGGTGCCCCAAACTTCCCTAAGATTTAAATTGTAAATAAACTCTCTTTGACTAATTAGCTTTGTTTATTTGGTACATTAAGTTCTGGTTATAATGCCATCACTGAGTATTCTAATTATTGAAGTGTTCTATTCACAGGAATTACTGAATTTCCTTGTCAATGGCATCATATCAAGTTGATCAGGTTGTTAACAATGTCCACTTCTGGGGCACCTGGGTGACTCAGTCAGTTGAATGTCTACCTTCCACTTGGGTCATGATCCTGGGGTTCCAGGATCAAGCCCCATGTTGAGCTCCCCACTGGGAGGGGGACCTGCTTCTCCCCCTCCCCTCTGCTTGTGTTCCCTCACTCCCTCTCTCCTCTCAGATAAATAAATATTTTTTAAAATGTCCATTTCTGAGTTTTTATCATTTATAATTATTCTTATTCTCTTGCAAAACATGGTTCCTCTTCAAGGAGATTCATAAAAAGGAATTTTAGGACAAATCCAGATATTTGATATCTTTAAGATCATAGAACGAAAATGGGTAAGAATTTCCAGAACTAAAAAGCTACATTCAGGGACACCTGGGTAGCTCAGTCAGTTAAGCGTCTGCCTTCAACCCAGGTCATGATCCCAGGGTCCTGGGATCCAGCCCCATGTCAGCCTTCCTGCTCAGTGGGGAGCCTGCTTCCTCGTCTCCCTGTGCTGTTCCTCCTGCTTGTTCTCTCTCTCTCTCTCTCTCTCTCTCTCTCTCGTAAAATAAGTAAAATCTAAAAAAAAAAAAAAAAAGCTGCATTCAATCTGAACAAGAATTAGTAACATGAAACTAAATGAACTGAGGAAGACAATTATAGTGTTTGTGACTCATATTTGAAATATTGTTGCTTCTCTAATGTTTGCTCTTGCAGATTAAGGAAACTTTCTCTTAAGATATCTGTGACTTCCAAAAATGTGATAAAATATTGACTCGTGTTGGGCTCCTGGGTGGCTCAGTTCACAAAGCGTCTGCCTTCAGCTTGGGCTGTGATCCCAGAGTCCTGAGATGGACTCCCTGCTCGGTAGGGAGCTTGCTTCTCCCTCTCCCTCTTCCCCTGCTGTGCTCTCTTTCTCTCTCTCTCCGTCAAATAAATAAATAAAATCTTAAAAAAAAAAAAAAAACCTACTCATTTGTAAACAAATGGAAGCACTTAACTTTTCTCTTTACCTGAATCCTCTGAAATTCAATAAGTCTCAGTAAGTATTCTTTCTTTTGTGGCAATCAGAGTTATTTGCAAATTTCAATAAGAATCTGTTCTCCTGGGGCACCTGGGTGGCTCAGTGGGTTAAGCCTCTGCCTTCAGCTCAGGTCATGGTCTCAGGGTCCTGGGATGGAGCCCTGCATCAGGCTCCCTGCTCAACAGGGAGCTTGCTTCCCTCTCTGTCTCTGCCTGCCTCTCTGCCTAATTGTGATGTCTCTCTCTGTCAAATAAATAAATAAAATCTTAAAAAAAAAAAAAAAAGAGGGGCACCTGGGTGGCTCAGTGGGTTAAGCCACTGCCTTCAGCTCGGGTCATAATCCCAGGGTCCTGGGATTGAGTCCCGCATCGGGCTCTCTGCTCAGTGGGGAGCCTGCTTTCCTCTCTCTCTGCCTGCCTCTCTGTCTACTTGTGATTTCTCTCTGTCAAATAAATAAATAAAATCTTAAAAAAAAAAAAAAAAGAATCTGTTCTCCTTGTAACAGGACACCATTAGAAACATTGTTTTTTTTACTAAGGCTTTGACTGGAATGTCATATTTGAGAGAGACATGCATAGACTCAGATATGACCATACAGCTTTAAGAAACTGAGGTTGACTTTATGAAACCTGGAGCCATAAAGTCCCTTGGAACTGTTGGCCTCATAGGTGCTCACAGAGTTCCCAACAGCCTTGCCAGCTGAGTAGAAAGTGTCACTTTTTGGCAGGTGCAGGAACCTCAGGATACTTTGGGGACCTTGTAAAGAGGAATTCCCCCAAATATACAGGTATTACAGTCATGTCTGACGACAAGTATTTGGCTTGGCTTCTGGCCTAGAGAGGCTACTAAAAGTTCAATCGAAATTCCTTTTGAAAGTTCTAGCAAGGGCACCTGGGTGGCTCAGTGGGTTAAGCCTTTGCCTTTGGCTTAGGTCATGATCTCAGGGTCCTGGGATCAAGCCCCACATCGGTCTCCCTGCTCAGCAGGGAGTCTGCTTCTCCCTCTTCCTCTGCCTCTGCCCCTTCCCCCACTCATGCTTGCTCACAAAAATAAATAATAAAATCTTAAAAAAAAAAAAGTGCTAGCAAAGCAGATTTTAAAAGATCTCTATGGCTAATCACTATTCTGGCTGAGTTTATAATTACGCCAAGTTTTTTAAAAAACTGGACTCATTTTGCAAACAAATCAGTCTTAATTTGGCTATTTCTGGAAATAATGGTGATTTTCGAGAGAAACATTGTTTCAATTAGCCACCTTCGTGGATGTTAAATTCTAGTTCTGATTGTCTCTGAATGTTCGTTGTTTGCTTAAGCTAGACAACTTGAGGTAAACTTCAGAGAAATTACCACAGCAGCTCTCCTACGGACAACCTCTGTGCCTGTTCCGTGGAGATAATCACAAGACCCCTTGGGCATATGATTATTTGAACAGCTGGAAAATGGGATGAATTCCACAACAATTGTATAACTCAACTACCACCTTGACCCATTCTGTGTGGCTGGGAAGATAAATTTGCCCCTTAAAAGCCAGAGGGTACCCCCCTCCGTGGGGTTAACTATGTTTTGTTTTTTTTTTAAGATTTTATTTATTTATTTGACAGACAGAGATCACAAGTAGGCAGAGAGGTAGGCAGAGAGAGAGGTGGAGGCAGGCTCTCTGCTGAGCAGAGAGCCCAGTGTGGGGCTCGATCCCAGGATCCTGGGATCATGACCTGAGCTGAAGGCAGAGGCTTAACCCACTGAACCATGCAGGTGCCCCTCATGGGGTTAACTATGGATTTGTGGAGATAACAGGTGACCCCACTTTGCCTGTGATTGGATTGGATGGCGCACTTGGGGAGACCCTTATCTTCTGAGACAAGTCTTTTCTCAACTGCTGGTGATCCCTCATGATTAGGATGCTGTTAAGTCTAGACCTCAAACAAAAAGGGCTTCTTTTTTTTTTTTTAAGATTTTATTTATTTATTTGACAGACAGAGAACACAAGTAGGCAGAGAGACAGGCAGAGAGAGAGGGGAAAGCAGGCTCCCCGCTGAGCAGAGAGCCCGATGTGGGGCTCGATCCCAGGACCCCGGGATCACGACCCGAGCTGAAGGCAGATGCTTTAACCCACTGAGCCACCCAGGCACCCCCAAAAAGGGCTTCTTGATGGTTTTGTTCCTTAGTCATATTAGTCCCAGGAAGTATTGCTGTAACATTACAAATAGAGGATTTACCCAGCATGCAACAGCCCTCTGGTAGAAGAAGCTCCAAAACAGGGGCACCTGGGTGGGTCAGTTGTTAAGCATCTGCCTTTGGCTCAGGTCATGATCCCAGGGTCCTGGGTCTGAGCCCCACATTGGACTCCCTACTCCACAGGAAGCCTGCTTCTCCCTCTCCCCCTCCCCCTGCATGTGTTCCCTTCCCCCTCTCTCTGTGTCTTTATCTGTCAAATAAATAAATTAATTAAAAAAAAAAAAGAAACCTCAAAACTTACTATGGGATCTTCCCCGACAGCAATGACTTCCCATCAGATCCAGAGGGTCTTAGAGACCAAAGACTAGCAATGGATGATGGGAGTTTGACTTCCAAACACCAGGCAGTCCTACAGATACTCCTGAAATAATTCTTAAAACCTGTTAGGGGCGCCTGGGTGGCTCAGTCCACTAAGCATCTGCCTTGGGCTCAGGTCATGAGCTCAGGGTCCTGGGATAGGGTTCCCTGCTCAGTGGGGAGCCTGCTTCTCCACCCCTCTCTCTTTCTACTGCTTCTCCTGCTTCTGCCCTCTCTCTCTCTCTCAAATATATAAAATCTTAAAAATAAATAGTGCTCACTCCGGCTTTTCAATTGGCAAAGGGCCTTAAAATTAATACCTTCACTGACTCTAAATATGCTTTCCTAGGGGCACCTGGGTGGCTCAGTGGGTTAAGCCTCTGACTTCAGCTCAGGTCATGATCTCCGGGTCCTGGGATCAAGCCCCGCATCAGGCTCTGTGCTTGGCAGGGAGCCAGCTTCTTCCTGCCTCTCTGCCTACTTGTCATCTCTGTCTGCCAAGTAAATAAATAAAATCTTTAAAATAAATAAATAAGCTTTCCTAGTCCTACATGCCCACAAAGCAATTTGGGAGAAAAGGGGATTATTATCAAGCCACAACTCCCCAATTAGGGGTCTGAGATTATGACTCATCATATATATATATAAATACACAAAATATATACTAATATATATAAATGTATATATATATTTGTCAATGAACTGCAGGTTATTAAATTTTTTAAAAGATTTTGTTTATTTACTTGAGAGAGAGAGCATGAGAGGGGAGAGGGTCAGAGGGAGAAGCAGACTCCCTGCTCAGCAGGGAGCCGGATGCGGGACTCAATCCCAGAACTCCAGGACCATGACCTGACCTGAAGAGAGTCACTTAACCCTCTGAGCCACCCAGGTGCCCTGAGCTGCAGGTTATAAGGAGATTTATCTACATTTCTTTTCCCTTTGCTCTCCATGTCAAGTGTGAGTCTTTTTTATTATTTTTTTTTTGGTAGTACAGTATTTTATTTATCTATTATTGTTTATTTTGAGGTCAAATTCATATGACATCAAATTAACCAATTAGAGTGTACAATTCAGTGACATTTAAGGCATTCACGATGCTGTCGTGGAACTGATGTGGGGAACAAAGCCAAAAAGGAAATGCAGATAAGATTGAATCTCCTGGGGCACTCACTGGGGGAAAGGGTGCTCAGTCGGTTAAGTAACCAACTCTTGAACTCGGGGTTTGGACTCAGGTCCTGATGGCAGTGTCAGGAGATGGAGCCCCGCGTTTGGGCTCCATGCTTAGCAAGAGGGTGGGTGGGGCAGGAGAGGGGGCGGGTCCACCGAAGATTCTTCCTCTTCTCCTCCCCCACTTGCTTCTGTGTGTGCAAGTGTATGTGCCACTCTCTCCCTCTCTCAAATAACTAAACCTTTTTTTTTAAACATTATTCTTTTTTTTTTAAGATTTTTATTTTTATTTATTTGACGGACAGAGATCACAAGTAGGCAGAGAGGCAGGCCGAGAGAGAGGAGGAAGCAGGCTCCCCGCTGAGCAGAGAGCCCGATGTGGGGCTTGATCCCAGAACCCTGGGATCATGACCTGAGTCGAAGGCAGAGGCTTAACCCACTGAGCCACCCAGGCACCCCCCCCTTTTTTTTTTTTTTTTTAAGATTTACTTATTTGAGAGAGACACACACACAATGCGAGAGGGAACACAAGCAGGGGGAGTGGAAGAGGGAGAGGGAGAAGGAGACTCTCTGCTGAGAAGGGATTCGGATGATGGGCTGGATCCCAGGCCCCTGGGATCATGACTTGAACCAAAGGCAGACACTTAATAACTGAGCCATCCAGGTGCCCCTCAAATAAATAAATATTTTAAAAATAAATTTCTTTTTTTTTTTAATATTTTATTTATTTATTTGACAGACAGAGATCACAAGTAAGCAGAGAGGCAGGCAGAGAGAGAGAGAAGGAAACAGGCTCCTTAACAAGCCGAGAACCCGACGAGGGGCTTGATCCCAGGACCCTGAGATCATGACCTGTGCCTAAGGCAGAGGCTTAACCCACTGAGCCACCCAGGTGCCCCCAAATAAATAAATATTTTTAAAAAATTAAATCTGGATGAGACTGATTCTTGATCAGGCTGAGTAGGGAGCCTGATTCTCCTTCTCCCACTCCCCTTGCTTGTGCTCTCTCTCTCTCTCTCTCTCTCTCAATTAAATAAATAAATAAAATTTAAAAACAAAATTAATTCTCCTTATAACCTGCAGCCCAGTGACAAGTACCTGAGGCAGGCAGGATATAATGATCTTCCCGGAAACTCCCAACTGTCTTCTGTTAGTGCCTTGCTAGAGGGAAAAACAACCTGAGCCTCACAACATCCAGGTCCAGGATCCTATGAGCCTTCTTTAGCAGATCAAAGTCCTTCTGGAACCTTCCCTCTGTCTTCACCTCCCCCATCTCCGTAGTATATAAGCAGTTGCTCTTTACATTCCCAGTGCAGCCCTGTCTGCCCATAGGTCCCCTCCTGACGCTCATATAAAACCACTTTTTTGCACCAAAGACGTCTCTAGAATTCTTTCTTGGCCGTCAGCTCCAGACCTCACCCCAGCAACACAGCAACAACACCTTCTCCCCACCCCCCCCAAAAAAAGGGACATCACTGAGTGGTGCATGTACTCTCACCGCAGGACCCCTGGCCTTGTTCTCAGGCCTGGAAAGAAGCCCTTGGTCCAGCTGTGCACAGCCTCCCCGACCTACGCCTCTCCTCCCCCTCCACCCCAGCTGTGGGCTCTGACCCCGGCTAAAGGGCATGGGGCCTCTGCAGGCATCTTGTCTTGAAAACAAATGTTTGAGCAAGCATTGAATTTAGCAAACACCCTGCACCTTTGTGTGGCTGGTGGTGGCCCCTGGAGAGGGGGGTGCTGGGGTGGGGACCAGACGTCAACATGGGACCACGCCTATCAGGGACTCAAAGCTGCTATTTGCTTTCTGGGGTTGACCCTTCCTTCCAGTTGCTGTAATCTCTGGGTCCCCTGCAGCCCTTCCACACCTGGTGTGTGATTTTTGACATGGAGAACAAAGGTAAAAGGAAACATAGATACAATTAAATTTTCTTAGGACTTGCAGCCCATCCACGAATACTTTTTTCTCTTAAGATTTTGATTATTTATTTGAGAGAGAGAGCGCGAGCGCACAAGAAGGAGGAGGACCAGAGGGAGAAGGAGAAGCAGACTCCCCCCTGAGCAGGGAGTCCGATGTGGGACTCGAACCCACGACCCTGGCTTCATCACCTGAGCTGAAGGCAGATGCTTAACCAACTGAGCCACCCAGGCACCCCTCCACCCCCAAATACTTGAGGCAAGCACAGTGTAACCTTCCTCCAGGAACTCCCACTCTTACTGTTAATGTCTTGCTAGATGGAAACTTCCTTTATCTTTACCTCCCCCAACTCTAAAGTCTATAATCAATTGCTCATCACAATCCCAGTGCAGCTCTGTCCGCCCACAGGTCCTATGCCTGTGCTATCATCAAACCACCTTTTTGCACCAAAAACGTTTCAAGGATTCTTTCCTGATCGTTGGCTCATGAAACCCTGCTTCAAATCACATCATTTTCACCTTGCCCTGAGAGCAGACAACCTGGTGCCTCTTTCCCTACATCAAACATGGACTTCCACAAGCAACCCTGGCCTGGGGTCCCCTCAGAGCCTGCAGTCATCCTGGCAATGCCTTTGGTCATGAGCCAAAGCATTTGCACCCAGAACTATCCACCTCTTCAGAACACACACCCATTTTTATGGACCAGGAAAGTGAACCGCCAAAGAGTGAGATGCCCGGGGTGTCTGGGTGACTCAGTCCTTGAGTATCTGCTTTGAGCTCAGGTTGGGGTCCGAGAGTCCTGGGATCAAGACCCGCATTAGGCTCCCTGCTTGGCAGACAGCCTGCTTCTTCCTCTCCCACTCCCCCTCTGCTTGTGTTCTTCCCGTTGTGTCTCTCTTTGTCAAATAAATAAATACAATCTTTAAAAAAAAAAAGAGATGCCCATGCTTAGCTGGTAGACAGCAGAGTTAGAATTTGAAGTCAGCTCTTCCTGCCTCTGTGTCCAGAGCCCTCGCCGTCTCACTGGGGGTGGGCATAAGGAGGGGAAGGAAGAGGAACAGCAAGGGATTAGAATTGGCTTCGTGCTACCAGATGGATTTTGTTCTGAGAGCAATAGGGAGCTATGCAGGATATGTGAGCTAGGGAGGGGGGCTGCTTGTTATATCTCTTAGGAGTCACAGGCAAGGTAGAGGCCAGAAGGCAGGGAGGGGAGACCAAGGGGGCTAATTCAGAATCTGAGTAAAGAGGATCTGGGATGAATAGGTGTTGAAGATGGGTAAGAAGAAGGCTTGTGCTGGTGTGTGGCTCCAGTTCAAACACACTCATTCCCTAATGCCTGTGAGTCCAGATCCCACCAACTCATTCATATTTCTCTGACAATTGTGCTGGTATTTTTCTTGATTTTTTAAAATATTTTATTTATTTGACACAGAGAGAGAGAGAGAGAGAACACAAGCAGGGGGAGTGGCAGGCAGAGGGAGAGGGAGAAGCAGGCCTCTCTGCAGAGCAGGGAACCTGATGTGGGGCTCGATCCCAGGGCCCCGAGATCATGACCTGAGCCGAAGGCCGCCGCTTAACTAACTGAGCCACCTGGGGGCCCCAGATATTTTTCTTGATTTCATCAAACATGAAAGCTGTAGGGGGCCACAGATTTTCAGTATAAGCTTTCCAAAACAATTTGGCCTTTTACACTTAATATTGTGTGATGAAAAGGTAACAAGAAAAATCAAATTTTTAAAAAAAGAGATGAAAATGTGAATCAGATTTATAATTACTGCCCAGGAAACATTTCTATTATTAACTCTTGAAAGGAAAAATTAATCTCAGAGCAATGAGAATATGATCCAGTATGCATTTAAAAGAAAAAAGAAGAGAAAATCTTTCCCTCACTTGATCTTTTTTTTTTTCTGTGATGTAGGAGGTCTCTGTTGCTGGAGCAACCGTGAGTCTGACCTGCTTGTTGAGTGACCTATTGGCAGGTCAGAATTTGGAGAGGTGATGTGGATGACCCAGAGAGGGACAGCAACTGGCTGCAGGTTGCACAGTAATTTCACTTAGATTCTGTACTTTGGGTTGGTTTGGTGTGAGGTGAGCTGCCTCCTCAGGAGCTGCTGGTATAGGGGGATCCCAGATTCCAGCCCCTGTCTGAGACCTGGCCCCAAGGAGAACAGGATATAAGGTGGATCCTTCATCCTTGGCCCCCTCTGCCCCAGCTGTGCCGGGAGTCAGCTAAGCCTGAAGCTGACACAAGTTGTGGACCTGAAGAGGAGATAGGTGGGGTCAGACCAGTGGAAACTTACCTGTTTCCCACCAGGTCCTATCTTTTGCTCAGTCTGGCTTCTTGAAAACTCTCTCACAGCACCAGAACAACAAGAATATGGGGCCTCTGTTGGCCACAGCTGCAGCTGCGAATGCCAAAATCAGCAGGGGAGACTGAGACAAGCCCGAGGCCCTAGGGTGTTGGGGGGGGGTGCTTTGTGGCTGGCCCCTCCCCCCCTTAGTAGAATGAATCAACTGTTCTAAGGAATGGGGTTCTAGAAGGTAAGTGAACAGCAGAAGGTTTCCCTGGGTAGCAGGGTTACCTGGAGGAGGAGCAGTTCTGGGAAGGGGACTGGGGCACTGCTGAGTTGAAGTCATCTGGTTAAGCAGTTGCAGATGTTCTGAGAGGCCCTCCCCCACACCCTGTGGGAATCAGCTGAGAGGCAGGATAAGCAGATGCCAGGAAGAGGTCAGGAGCCTCGTTGCATAAAAAATGCTAAATAAAATATCAGCAAATTGAGTTCAGCTGCACTTTAAAGGACAACATACCAGGGGTATGCAGGTTTTTTTTTTCCTTCCCCCAAAAGGCAAGGAAAGTTCAGCATCAGAAAGCCTCACTTACTCAATTAAGAGATAAAAGGAGAAAAATACCAAATGATCATTTCACTGTGCTGGAAAAGCCTTGGATAACATCCAGCAACCACTTCCGACTTTTTTTTTTTTTTCAGTTCTTAGTTAATGGGGACTAGGAGAAAATTAGTCTGATCAAAGATCATGATTGGAAAAAAAAATCATCTGTATCATGTTGGATGGTGAAACAGAAAGAGGACGTAGTCCAGGACGGGGCTGGAAAGCCCACAGTCATGGGTATTATTAAACACTGATTCAGAGGTGCTGGCCAATGTAATAAAATAAGAAAAAGAATTGAGACCAGATGAGACTATCGTTGATAGAAAATCAGAAAGAGTAAACAAAGTAGATAAAAAAGAAGAGATTGAATGCAAGACCAATGTAGGTGAAACACAGGATTTTTTTTTTAAGATTTTTAAAATTTATTTGAGAGAGATATATCACAGGTAAGCAGAAAGGCAGACGGGAGGTGGGGGAAGCAGGCTCCCCACTGAGCAGAGACCCCCCATGCGGGGCTTGATCCCAGGACCCTGAGATCATGATCCCAGCCGAAGGCAGAGGCTTAACCCACTGAACCATCCAGGTGCCCCGAAACACAGGATTTTTAAGGCAAGAAAATTATTCTGTAGGATATGGTAACGGCAGAGACATGACATTGCACATTTGTCAAAACACACAGAATATACAACCCAAAGAGTAAACTAAAGACTTCAGTTAATAATAATGTACCAATACTCACTCACCAACAGTAACAAATATACCATTCTAATGAAAGATGTGATGTTAATAATAGGGGAAACTGAGGCTGTAGGGGAGAGAGAAGTCTATGGGAGATTTAAAAAAATTTTTTAAGATTTTGTTTATTTATTTGAGAAAGAGAGAACTAGAGAAAGAGCACAAGCAGGGAGAAGAGCAGAGGGAGAGGGAGAAGCAGACACCATGTTGAGCAGGGAGCCCCAAGGCAGAGCTCAATCCCAGGAACCTGAGATCATAACCTGAGCTAAAGGCAGTCGCTCCGCCAACTGAACCAGCCAGGCGCCCCTATGGGAGCTTTCTAAACATTCTGCTCAGTGTTTCTATACTATAACTCTAAAACGGCTCTAAAATATAAAACCAATTAATGAAAAAATAAATTGATAAAATAATTGCTAAAAAAGGTGCTTGCTCCTGAGTCACTGTTCAATAAACACTAACACGTCTAATATGGGTCAACCACATGGCACATAGTACAGGCTCAATGAATGTCAACTATTTTAAAATATTCTTTAGGGGAGCCTGGGTGGCTCAGTTATGAACCATCTGGCTTTGGCTCAGGTCATGATCCCAGGGTCCTGGGATGCGGAGGGGGGGGAGAGGGGGTCTTTGCTTGGCAGAAAGCCAAGCTCCCTCTCCCACTCCCCCTGCTTGTCTTCCCTCTCTCGTTGTGTCTCTCTCTGTTGCATAAATAAACAAAATCTTAAAAAATAGTTAAAGCCATAATTTCTGGGACGTCTGGGTGGCTCAGTGGGTTAAAGCCTCTGCCTTCAGCTCAGGTCATGATCCCAGGGTCCTGGGATCAAGCCCCGCATCAGGCTCTCTGCTCAGCGGGGAGCCTGCTTCCTCCTCTCTCTCTGTCTGCCTCTCTGCCTCCTTGTGATTTCTGTCTGTCAAATAAATAAATAAATCTTTAAAAAAAAAAGCCATAATTTTTATGCTGTGCACATTTTACCACAAAAAAATGAAAAGAAAAAAATGGATAATTTTGATAAATCAAAACTACAAATTCTGCTCTTCCAAAGACCATCTTTAGTAACTGAAGAAGCAAGACACAAGCTGGGAGAAAATATTGGCAGTGCATAGAGCTAACAAAGAACTTGCATCCAGAATATATAAAGAATTCTTAGAGGTGCATGGGTGGCTAAGTCGGTTAAGCGGCCAACTCTTAATTTTCGCTCAGGTCGGGATCTCAGAGTCCTAGGAATAGAGCCCCTTGTCAGGCTAACCACTCAGCAGGGATTCTGTTTCTCTCCCTTTCCCTCCTCCTCTGCCCCTATCCCCTCACATATGCACATGAGTTTTCTCTCTCTCTCTCTCTCTTTTTAAAAAGATTTTACTTGGGGCGCCTGGGTGGCTCAGTGGGTTAAGCCGCTGCCTTCGGCTCAGGTCATGATCCCAGGGTCCTGGGATCGAGCCCCGCATCGGGCTCTCTGCTCAGCCGCGAGCCTGCTTCCTCCTCTCTCTCTGCCTGCTTGTGATCTCTCTCTGTCGAATACATAAATAAAATCTTTCAAAAAAAAAAAGGATTTTATTTATTTATTTGAGAAAGATAGTGAGAGAAGGCACAGGGCAGGGGGAGCAGCAGAGGGAGAGGGAGAAGCAAATTCTATGGAGCAGGGAGCCTGATGAGGGACTCGAGCCCAGGACCCTGAGATCATGACCTGAGCCGAAGGCAAACTCTTAACCGACTGAGCCCTCTAGGTGCCCAACTTCCTTCTTTTTCTCCATAAAGGAACGTTCCTCTCCTTTGTTCTCTAGACTCGGTTATGGTTTTGCCATAGCTTGCAAGTCCCGAATTGCAATTCCTCTGTCATTCCCAAATAAACCCATTTTGCTGGTAAGAGAACTGGCTGTTTTATTTTCAAGGCTGACAACGTGAATGGATGAACAAACTGATTCATCTGTACCATGGGATACTCTTCAGCAATAGAAAGGAATGAACTATTGATGATGGGACAGCATGGTTGGATCCCTAAAACATCAGCCAGACAAGCCTTAGCCTCTCATGCCTCTTCTCACCACCAAGTTGGGCTCTGCTCTGAGCAGGCACCACTAACCATTGGAAAGCCTGCTTCCCATGTTACTCAGTCAATGACTGAAAATTTGCAATGGTCCCTTTTCAGTCTAAATCTAAAGGCCTCCTGAAAACAGCCAGAGGGCCAGGTCTCTGAGGAGTGGAGAGAGCCCAGATCCCAAGGTGTGTTCACTTCCTGGGCTGCCATAGCTTAAAATAATAGTTTTTTTTTCTCTCCCAGCTCTCGATGCCAGAAATCTGAAATCAAGGTATTGGTAGGCTGTACTCCTTCTGAAGGCTCCAAGAGAGAAACCCCCTCTTGCCTCTCTCCTGGCCTCTGCTGGCTCCAGCAATCCTTGCTGTCCCTTGCCTTGTGGATGTGTCAATCTCCCTCCACATGGCTTTCTCCCTGTGTATGTGTCTTCTTTTCTTATGAGGACAGTCACTGGGTTGAGGGCTCACCCTCATCTAGTATGACCTTATCTTAATCTAAGTATATTTGCCAAGACTCTTCAAATAAGGTTACATTCTGAGGTTCTGGGTCTTGAATTTGGGGATGACCCTATTGAAGTGAGTACAGGATGCTCCCTTGGGGACCCCAGGAGCTGCATGAGGTATGTGTGCAGGTGTGAGTTCAATCAGCTCTCAAGGTCCCAAAGACCCCAAGGGACCAGTGCAGGGACAGTGTGGAGGCTCGCAGGGTCCAAGCAGAAAGGGCGTGGTTCAAGTGCAGATCAGGAAAGGGAGAGAAGCTGTGTGCCAGGGAGGGCAGCACAAGGCGCCCCAAGGTGGCAATTCTCACCTTGCTCTGATGCTTACTCAGGCTTATTCACTCACAGTCTCGGGACAAGAGACACTGAGGTTCGCACTCCCATCTGACCGAGGAGATCTGAGGCAACAGCCAGAATGATTTTTCAGACAGCATAGAACATTAAGCATCAAAGTCCATTTATTTGAAGTGCATGGATTAAATCTCTGCATCCAAAGTAAAGCGCATCCCCAGGACATGGCTTTGTCCACCTGTCTGACCCTGTCCACAGACCCTGTCTATTGCTGGTGACATGCTGGCAATAGACCTTCAGCATCATGTAGCTCCCAGGTCTGTCCCTGCCCCAACCTGACTTGCTGTAACCTCAGGCAGGTAAGATACGTAGTGTCCAGGATAAGAGGAAGATCAAGAATGTTATTTCTCCTTTATCTTCCCTTCTTGCTCCCAAGGTCAGGGGCCATGTGATGTCTGACCCTCCAAAGGGAGGAAAAGAGGGAGGCGGTGAAGGTGGAAGTGCTAGTGTCCCAATTCTCAATGAATCTCTGGTGTGCTCTGGGGCCTTGGTCAAGTTGTTGCCCCTTTCCAGGCCTCAGTTTCCCCAACTGCAAGATGGGGAGCAGGGGTTGGTGCCTGAGGACCTCCGAAATCCTTGCTAACATTCTAGAGAAGCACTGGAGACTTTCTCAGACTCTCATGCTGGGCCTGGAGTTTTCCCATGTTGTCCAGAGGGGACTTCGACATCTTTCTATTGTACATAGAAATCTGGCTTCATTTTGGGGGAACAGGCAAGGGTGCAGCATCGAAGTCTAGGAACTGGCTGGAAGGGGGCTGGATAAAATGACCTCCCAGAGGTAGGGCTTCACCTCTTTCCATAGGGCAGGGATCCCAAACTCATTTGCATAAAGACACAGTCCAGCCACTTGGAGCCAGATGCCGTTCTGTGGCCTGGGAGGGCCTACCCTGAGGTTCCATCCCAGGTGGCCAGTCCCCTGCTGGCTCAGAGGTCTGTTTCCCGAAGGTCCTGACCACGGTCATGTGTACTGCTGGGAGTCCAGGAGCCGGGTCCATTGACCTCCTTCTGCCCTAGGAAGAGCAGATGGTCCTCGTCAGTGGGCGGGAAGTCAGGAGTCCTCTTCGTTCCAGGGGGCGGTTCCTCAACACCCTGGAATGAAAAATGAAAAAAGACACCATCAGAGACCCCACTCTGCTCTGTGCCAGCTCATCCCCCAGATGGGATCACTGAGGGCCTAAAAGTACAGAACCTGGGCAGGAGTTGCTCAACCATCCCCTTGGTCAGTGCATCAGCCAGTCCTATCCCTTCTGCCTCCAAAACCTCCACCCGCTTTTCTCCCCCAATGCCCACGTCACTAATATTTCAGGCCATCAGTGCTTGCAAGAATGCCTGCTTCCCTCTCACTCTTTCAGGCTGTGCCCCTTCAAGAAAATAAATACTTCGCCACAGCCGCTGAAAGGAGCTTTGAAAACATTCCAGCCAAATCCATACCTCCTCTTCTCAAGCTTCTGGCCTCAGCCTTTTCACCTGCTGTGCACTTCACCCAGAATGCCCTTCCCCCAGATCTTCCTAGGGCTGGCTCTACCTCCTACCTCTTCCAAGAGGCCACCCTCATCACAGTACCCCGTTTCACTGCCATTACCTGCTGAGAACTTACTTATTTCTCAGTTTAGCTTTTATCTGCTCCTCCTAGACAGTGGACATGAACTCCAGCCCAGAGTAGGGCTGGGTACATAGCAAGTGTGTAAAAATGAGAAAATGAAACAGGGATTCCAAAGCAAGGGCAGGTCTGGGTCAAGGACAGCATCTTCTGAATTCAGGGCATTTACAGAGCAACCACATGGCTTTGGGTGAATTTGGCCCACCCCGGTCATGTTTCTTATGTAAGAGTTTTTCTAAGTTGACTCACTTTTGAATTAAGTACTTTTATTTACAGAAGAGATTTTAAATCAATGCCTTAAATGTAAACCAGTTTCACTTGCCACAGCCTGGAAGTAATCCAAGGAAATGAATAATATGAAATTCTGTTCAGTCTTTTTTTTAAAGGGCTTAATAAAAAGCGTGGAAGACATGTCAACTCTCAAGAAAGCCTTTTTGCTGGAAGAGGTTGAGAAAGATGGTGATTCACCATGTTCCTCCCCTGACTTATGGCCATGCCCAGGGGATCAAAAATCACTTCACTATCCCTCCCCTGCTCTGGGAGCCAGCCCTGTGACTGACCTTCCCCAAGCTGTCATCCAAGGTAGCCACTTCTTCCTTGGGGGCCACCGATGCTGTCTGCCGTGCAAGATCCCACCACAGCAGCCCAGGACTCAAGGCACTGCGCTTGGTGGGGCCTGAGGGGACAGGGGGATATTTAGTGAAGAGGTGATGGGAATTGGAGAGAGAGGGGAAAGGGAGCACTCTGATGGGTTCCAATCCCCAGATTCTCATTAATGACCCACTGGGTACCCTGGCAAGCCTCTGCCCTTCTCTGGGTTTCAGTTTTCTCATCTACACAGTAAGGGGGTCTAATACAACAGTGGATGGTTCATTATGGTTCATTATTTCCCCAGCATCTAGAATACTGTCTGGCACAGAGGACTCAAGAAAGCCCTGGTGAATGTAAAGTCTGAGACACAGGAAGCAAGAACAAGTATTGTGATCACTACTGATGTCTCCTGAAGTCTTCCCACTTCTCGAGTGGCATTCAGAATCCCCGGATGGACACGGAGTCCCTGAGGTCCTGCCGAGAAGCTATTTCAGCACAATGGACAGCGGCTCTCCTCTGGCAAGGACAACGTTTTGGAGGCGGTGGATAGGTAGGTGGAAGGGAGGAGGGGTGGCTCAGTTTTCTTCTGCCTTTGCAAAATGGGACCAGCCCTGCGAGTTGCAGGGTTTTCCCGAAGGCAACACAGCAGAAAGGGTGCTGATGCATCAAGCACGTGGTGGCCATCTGGCTGACGGGAATGTCTTTTCTCTTCTTCCTGCCCAGTGGTGGGTCCTGGAGGCAGAGGGATCCACAAGGTGATCTCTGAGGAGGACATATGCCCTGCTTACCTGTCAAGCAGCTGACGAGGGCTCCACATAGCACAGTGCTCAGCGTGCCGAGGGCACCATAGTAAAGGTAGGAAATGGCATAAAAGCTGTCAGCTAAGGCGGGTCGATCAAGGTCCATTTCAGGGCTGGGGGTAGGAGAGGTGTGCATGAGTCCAAAAGCCACTCCCAGTTTGTTCATTTCCTCCCATTTCCACTGTCACGGCCTGGTGCAATATTCCATTATTTCTCACTCAGATGTGTGCGGTAGCCACTTCTCTTCCTCTCAGGCTAACCCACTCCCACCCATAGGTGTTCTCTACACACAACCAGAGGGAGCATTACTGATATGTATCTCAGATGACCTCCTGCCACTGCTCACCACTCTCCATGGCTCTGTATTACCCTCAGAATCTACCCGAATCAAACTCTTAGACGAAAACATTAGGTGTGCATCTTTATGAACTTGGATTTGGTAATTAGATGTGACTTAGATGTGATTCCAAAAGCACAAGCAGCCCAAGAAAACAGAGATATATTGGACTTCTGTGCATCAAAGGACACTATAAAGAGACTGAAAAGACAATCCAGAGTGGAAGAAAATATTTGCAAATCATACATCTGATGAGGATCTAGTATGCAGAATACATAAAGATTTAAAGAACATAAAAATTAGAACTCAACAATAAAAAAAACAAAAAAAAAATATAGAGGCTCATTGGGTTAAGCGTCTGCCTTCAGCTCAGAAGATGATCTCCAGGGTCCTGGGGTCAAGCCCCACATCAGGCTCCCTGCTCTGTAGGGAGTCTGCTTCCCCTTCTCCCTCTGTTTTTCCATCCGCGCTCGTGCTCTCCCTCTCACTCTGCTCTCTCAAATAAATAAATAAAACCTTAAAAAAGTGTTTAAAAATAATTTAAAAAGAATGTCTATATGATCCAGTATTTCTACTCCTAGGTATAGACCAAGAGAAATGAAACCAGATGTCCCCACCAAAACTCGCACACAAATGTTCATAGCAGCACTGTTCACAGTAGCCAAAAAGTGGACACAACCGAGTTGTCCAAGGGATGTATGGATAAACAAAATGTGGGCCATCCACACAGGAATATTATTCATCCATAAAAAGGAATCAAGCCCTCAGATGTGTTACAATGTGGATAAACATTGAAAACATCAAAAACAAAACAAAAATTTTGAAAACATCACACTGAGTGAAAAAAGCCAGATGAAACAGGCTGTCTATTGTATAATTCCATTTATAAGAAGTGTCCAGACAAGCAAAACCAGAGCAACAGAAATCGGATTAGTGGTTCCCAGAAGCTGGAGGGGGAGCAACTGCTCATGGGGATGGGGGTTCCTTGTGAGGTGATGAAAATGTTCTTGAGTTAATGGTGATGGTTGTGTAATCTTGTGAATCCACTAAAACCACTTTTAAATGGTTCATTTTATGGTCTGCAAATTATATCTCAATAGTAATAATAATAAAAATAAAGAATCAGACCACATTCTTCTGCCTGAACCCAATCTATCCTTTCTTGGCCCACTAAATACACCCCATCCTCTCCATCATTGGAATGCACTAAACTGAACCTGACCCCAAGCCCTTTGCACTTGCACTTCTCTCCACTGGGAATGCCCTTCCTTCACTGTCCCGAGAGCACATTCCTCCTTTTCATTCAGACTCAGTTTAAGAGCCCCCCTCCCCCATCGCACCCTCTCAGGCCAGCTCACCTGCTATTCCTGCTGGAGGTGTTGGTGGCAAGGAGCTGGCCCAAGAATTCAGAGGCATTGGCCGAGGGCATGACACAGCCGTCAGCTGATGACGGCAGAACTCCCAAGGACTGGGTGCTGGGCGGGTACAGAGTGGCACCCACAGCCACCCACAGTGAAAGCGCCATGCCAGTGGCCAGCCCGGAGAGGACACCCTGGGGACAGAGTCTAGGTCAGGGGAGAGAGGTCTTGTGCCTTCCCAACCCCTAGCTGCCCCCACTCACCGGTGTGTTGCAGGCAGGAAGAAACATCCCCAGAATGAAGGCTCCAAGGAGGGGGCCACTGATGACTCCCATGACAGTGAAGGAGCCCTGGAAGAGCGAGTAGGGGACAGGGAGCTGAGGGCAGAACCATCCTACCTCTCCTGGCTTCAGTTTGCTTGCTGGGAAAGCAAGACCTGAGGAATTCCACTGTGGACCTTGAGACCCGTGCTTGTTGCCCTAAAGGGGATGGGACTCCCTGTTCCTGCCTCTCTCCCCTGTGTTGGATAAATTCTGGTCCCACCTCCAAGCCACTCCCCCCACCCCACCTCCCACTGCCACTGCCACCAGCCAGGTGACTGCAGAAAGTTATCAGGCGGGTGGCCTCAGACCAGTTCTGCCATGAAAAGTAGGACCCCTTCTAGGTTTCAGTTCAAAGCCGACCGTGCCCTGCTTCCTGTGGCAATGGGGTGGGTCAGGGAGGGACGCTCACCTGGAGGACACCTCCCCCCAGCAGCGAGGACAGAGCCGCCACGGTGAGACAGGCTGAGCCATAGATGAGGGCTGTGGCAGATGGGGGGCGGCATGGTCAGCGGGGAGAGGCCGCCCTGCCCCCCCCCATCAGGTTCCCCCAACTCACAGAGCCCCTTGGAGATCATCACGAGTCTCCGGGGTGTGAGGTTCGGCAGCCGAGGTTTGATGAGGTCCTCCACGGTGACTGCGGCCATGGCGTTGATGCTGGTGGAGGCAGTGCTGAGCATAGGGTGGGGAGGATGGTCAACAGGCCTCATCAAGGGACTGGCCACACCCCTCTCTGGGGTCCACCTGCTGGGGGAGGCCCCAGCTGCTCATACCATCTGACCTAGCCCAAGGGCAGAGGCATGGGTAACAGACAGAACTCCTCAAGAGTGCAGGAGATGTCCACCATCCCACCATCCATGCCCCCAGCCCTAAGACATCCCCACGGGAGCAAAGACACCCCTGACCAAGGACATGAATGGCACAAGTTCTCAGTACACAGCAATCATAGGCTGCTGCTGAGAACTGCATGGGACCCTGGTCACAGCAAGAGCAGGGATGAGCCAGAAGTTGCAGAATATTTAGAATGTGAGGCCCCTGAGGCAGGAGTGGGGTACCACTCAGTCACAGCTGTGCCCTGGGACTCAGAATGGCAGTAGAGGCCACATATGTATATAGTAGGTGCTCGGTATGTGACCAATAACATTTGTTTGGGTGCCAAAAGAAGGAAAGAAAGAAGGGAGAGGGGAGACAGGTGAGGCCCTGCCAGGTGATAAGGTGAAAACCCCACAGCTGGGGTCCTTGTCCTCAGGGCATGCCTTCTGCTAGGGCCCCCCTTCTGCTGGGGCCCCCCTGAGCTGCCCACTGGGGACCAAGCAGAAACTGTAAATGATGGACATGCCCAGAACATTCAATCCCACAGGGGGACAGCCGGGTGAGCAAGGAGGGCTGCTCACCTGAGGGTGCCACTGTAGGCACAGGCCAGAAAGAGCCCAGGGACTCCAGGCAGGTCCTCGAAGATGTCCAGCACCAGCAAGGGCATGTACTGGGTGGGTGGGTGGGGGGAGTTGGCGTCCAGGACAGCAGCACCCCAAGGACAGGGATTCTGTCTGTCCTCACACTGCATGTCCCCAGGGCCCAGTGCAGACTGGGCTCACAGCAGGCACTGAGTGTGTGTTTGCTGATTGACTGTGTGCCCCGAAGGACAGTCACTGAGCCCCACCACGCACAGAGCCCTGGGATCCCAGTGAGGCAGAGTCCCACATTATCTCTACTTTACTGATGAGGACAATAAGGCTAACAGGTACGGCCCTTGGCTGAGGTTGCACAGTCAAGCAGTCCAGGAGCTGACCCCAGCAGAGGACAGCAGACGGGACAGCCTTCCATTTTCTGCCAATTCTGAACAGACTCTGAACCAGGCATGCCTCCTGCCCCAGTGCTGCGGCTGACTCACCTGTTGACCTCAGACAGTTGCTTCCCACCCATTCCAGCCCCAGTCTACTCATCTGTAAAGTGAGGGCCATGACAGCCTTGGCCTCATCACATGCTGAAAGATTTTATGGGAGACTGTGAAGGGAACAGCATGAGGAACAGAGTAGGCACTTGTGGCATGAGAGCTGATGATTATTATAATCAACACCATCATTTCATGCTGAACCGGGATCCCATCTCCTCCTTAATATCCCTCAGGGAGTCTCTGACTCTAAATCTGAATGTGCCCGTCCCCTGCGCATTCCCTCCCCCGATGGCTCCCCATTGCCTCCCAGCCTTGTTCCTCCCCTCTCCTTCCAGATCCTCCTCTGAGCCAAGCTCTTTGCTGCCCCTGGACCTCTGCACAGACTGTTCTCTCTTCTAGATGCCATTCCACCCTTGCCCGGAGAGGTTCATCCATGCAGCAGTTCAGAGTGGGGGTGGGGAAGGCAGGAGTGGCCTAAGAGCCTCGGCCAGACTTACCTGGTCAGGGGCGGAGATGCGCCCTGCAAGGAGCGGGTCACAGTCTACATAGATCGTGAACATGATGATACCACAGCCAGCAGCGCTGAACACGATCAGGAACAGGCCCAGCTGGTTGATGAGCAAGGCCCTGTGGGGGAGGCACAGCCTCAGGCTGGGTGGGGGGTTGGCAGCTGGTCCCAGAGGCCCCTACCCTGCGCCTCCTAAACACTCACAGCTTGGCCTGCTTCTCCGTGCGACAGGCCACATAGCGTTGCACCTGTGCTTGGTTCACGCCATACATTGAGAGCCACACCAACGTGCCGCCCACTATAAAAGTCCAGAATGTGTAGCGGCTCCGCGGGTCCAGGTCAAAGCTAGATAAGGGAGGGACAAGACAGCCATATGGGAACACCACATTGACTTTACCCTCCCAAGGGCCCCAGATGGCCATTCTGAACCTTATGGGCCTTGAGGGGACATTTGGGGTGGGTTTTGAAGTGTATGAGTAGGAATTTGCCAGATTGAAAATTTTGTTTACTGAGTCGTCCATGTATGCATTCAAAAACCTCTCGGTGCCCAGTTGTGACCTCAGGGAGCCATCCGTGTCCACTCTGGCCTGGGGGACATGGTGGAACAGATGGAGGGATGGGGGCTAGGGCAGTCTAGAGAGGGGAGGCAATGTTTGGTCTGTGGAGAGTCTGGGAAGGGAAGCAGGGAGGACTTCCTGGAGGAGGAGGCACTGGTTGGCTTCTCCCAGGGCAGAGGGATGTCACCTCCACCTCTTTGCAGTACCCTCTCTACAATTTTACTCACTCCATCAGGTTCATCCGGGAGTGGTTCTGGGCAATCTCAAATACGCTCCTGGGCCCACCCACCAGCATGATCCCGCGGGCCAGGACAACCCAGAAGCCGGTTAGCATCACCACGACCTGGAACACATCAGTCCAGACCACAGCCTTCATGCCGCCCTGCAAGACGTGACAGATGGGGAGGCAGGGGTTCAGACAGGAATCTGTCTGAGGCCAACCCAGTTTGGCTTTCAACAGTGGCTGGGACTGATGCCTCTCTCTGCCTGTTTCCTCATCTGGAAAATGGTATTGTGAGGATTCAGTCAGTTCATATGAAGAAAATCTTTGCCACACAGCACCTAGCACGTACAAGTTCAGTGAGTGAATAAGTGTTGGCTGCCCCCATTATCATTACTACTACTACCATTATTCTTAGCTATAGCTTTTACCCTTCAGTCTCTGCCTTCCCATGGGAGCCCCTGGATATGCCTTTGGAGAAGCCCCTTCTTCCTCAAAGGCCATTCATGGGAAGCCAGTCTACTCCCAGCTCCAAAAATAGTCAATCAGAACATCTTCCCCAGCTCCCCAAACTTATGTGATCGGCTCATCCAATCACAGCTCGCAGGGCCAGCTAACCGGAACCCTCCTGGAACTTGTGCCAGTCCATCCTGAAATAGGAACTTACTTTCTGAGCTGATGGGACCCCAAGAGATGGGAGAAGGGCCCACAGGATTCTGTCATAGCCCCTGGATCCAGCCAGTCCTGAAGCTAGGCTATGTCTGGACTCTCAGCAACAAGACTTTCTTCCTTTCTTTCTTTCTTTTTTTTTAATTTGACAGAGATCACAAGTAGGGAGAGAGGCAGGCAGAGAGAGAGGGGAGAAGCAGGCTCCCCGCTGAGCAGAGAGCCCCTGTGGGGCTTGATCCTAGGACCCTGGGATCATGACCTGAGCCAAAGGCAGAGGCTTTAACCCACTGAGCCACCCAGGCGCCCCAGCAACAAGCCTTTCAAATGACTTGTTATTAAGATAAGGAAACAGAGGCCCCGCTGGGATGCAGGCTTCCTCAGCAGGAAGGGAAAATAAGGAGTGGATGATGGCTTCAGGGGGTCCCCCACCCAGTGCGCATGGACCCCCACGTGGAGTGTGGTGTCACTCACCACAGTCGTATAGAAGGTACAGATGACTCCAGTGGACAGGAGCGATGCCCAGATGTCCAACCCGGTCACTGGGTAAGGAAACCGCCCCCCATTAGGCATCCAGGCAGGGTGCAAACTTGGCCCCTAGTGTCTAGGGTCCTCATCTCTCCCGGATTCTTCCCACACCGAGTCTCTCCCGGCTCTGTCCCTCCCCTCTCCTTCGGTCTCGTCTCAAAGCCTTTGCTTTCTCCGGGCCACCCTCCCTAGATCTCCCAAAGTCAAACCTTGATTCAGGATGAGCGCGGGGGCGTAGATCACGATGCCTGTATACAGCATCTACGGGTGGAGAGCCGGGACCAGGTGAGGCCCGCGGAGGACGGGGGAGGAGGAAGGAGGGAATAGTGGTGGCGGAGCTTGTGGCGTCGGAGGAGTAGGGGGAATCCCACAACGGAATCCCACAAGGGTGGGGTGGGGTCAAGCCGGGAGTATGGGGGGCCGGGCCTTCGGGCCAAACCTCCGGAACTGGCCGCAGGGGGCGGGGCCAGTAAACTGGAGGCTAGGCCTGGGAAGGGCGTTGCAGGATGGGGGTTGGAGGGAAATTACGGGGCGGGGTCGTGACGGATGGGGGCAGGCTGTGGGCGGAGCCGACGAAGGCGGGACCCAGGCAAAAGGGATCTGAGCGGGACCCTGAGGGCGAGGGCGAGGGCGAGGGCGGGGCCGGGGCCACTCACTGTAGCTACCAGGTACTGCAGGGTCCCGCAGAGCCGCACGCTGCGGCTGAAGCGCTGCTCCAGGTACTGCAAGGAGGAGCCGAGGCTCGTGGTCACCTGGACAGGTCCTACCCAGGAGATCGAGGCCTCCGGGGTGCTTCACCCTCCCTCGTGGCTTCTTCCCTCCCTCCCGAGGCCAACTTCTGTCTCCACTCTTGCCGGTGGGCAGGTGGGGGGGTGGGGCCAAGTCCCAGATTCCGACCAGTGTGCACACACCTGTGCACACGCGCCATCCCCGCTCCTGGGCACACTTCGTGTGCCCAGGATGACGGATCAGTCAAAGGGGCACGTTCCTCCGCCCTCACTGGCGGCTAATTGGTCCCCGGGGCGGCGCCGCTCTGCGTCAACAAGCCAACTATACAGATCCTGTGGCCAGTTGTCATTGGTGGCCTACTATATACCGGTCACGATTTTAATCACTTTACCGCCTGCCCTGGAGGGAAGTCCTCTTATTAGCCCAGTTTGTCACTTGAGAAGCCGGAGCAGAGTAAGCGGGGAAGTCGGGTCTCGAACCGTTGGCCCATTGTCCGGCGATCGCTCGGGTGTGCGCACGCCCGAGCATGTGCCGGGCAGGTTTGTGCCTGTCCGCACTTGGTGTACACCTGGCTCCGCCTTGCGCGGGCTTCCACGGAGGAGAACCAGGACGGCGACTCCTCTTCCTCCTTCCTGCCCCTCACCCCGCTGCCTAGGGCTACTTCCCAGAACCCTCCGCACCCGTTGGCCGCGTTAAAGCCCCAAAGAGCCCGCCTACGGCCCCCTGTACAGTTTGTCAAAGCCCCAGGACCTCCCCGTCACAACCCTGGGTTCTCAGCCAGGCAGGTCCTGCCTCCGGGCCTCTGCCTGGTACCTGGTAGGTGCTGGTGAGACCCAGGCGGTAGAAGACCGGCATGAAGAGGAAGGCGGTGAGCAGAGAGTTGAGTAACTGTCCCAGGCACATCCAGAGGAACTTGAAGCCATAGCGGTAGGCCTCGGCTGGCACGCCCAGCACCTGCACCGCCGACATGAAGCTGGCGGCTAGCGAGAGGCCAACGGGCAGGGCGGCCAGGCGCCGGCCCCCGGTGAAAAAGTCCTCAGCGCTGCGCTGCCCGCCCCGCGCCAGACCGACCCACAGCCCGATGCCCGTGGACACCAGAAGCATGAGGGCGAAGACCGCGTAATCCCAGGCTCCGAACGTGGCCAGCGCTCCTGCCTCGACGACGGCCATCAGGTACAGGTGCGGGGGCCAAGGGTGTCCTCGGCCTTTCCAGCCACGCGCGCGTGTCCACCCCCCCAACCCCCGCAACCCCCGGGTAAGGGAAGCTGGCGGCGACCGAGGAGGCAGGGCTGCGTGGAGACGGGAGGATGCTGGGCCTCTACAGCGAAGCCCCACACCTGTCTCCTTGGGCCCCTGGAGGGAGGCAGCGAAAGCGACTTGGGCCGGGGCTCCCTGGGCAAAGAATCTCTGGGTCCTCGCTGCGGTCGGCTGCCTCCCTGTCCCTCCTCTTCGTCTACGCGTCTGCCTCTGCCGTCTGTCGGCGCACCTCCTTCCCGCTTGGCAAGGCTGGCCCTGACAGCGGCGTGTCCACCGCCCAGCCGACGGTCGGCTTCCCTGGCAGCCGTGCTCTGCGCGGACGGCTGGAGGTCTCGGTGGGGCTTTAAAGGGGTGGCTCCCGACGACCGGCTGTTTATTTATTGGGCTCCCGGGTCCACCAAACCCCGCCCCTGGAGTTGGGGGCGGGCAGGACCCGCACCCTTTCCGCCCCGGACTGGTCAGATAGGCCAAGGCCGGCCACGTGGGTGGCTGCTGGGGGTGGGGTTTGGGGTGCGGTTCCCAAATACCCCTTCTTTCTTCGGTGGCACTATCCCTTCACCCCAAGCTGCTCATGTCTTCCGTTGACAGTTGGGGGACTGAGGCTCTGGGAAGGCATGTCACACTCACCTGAGGCCACACGACTGGTAGCTGTGGCTTCAGGAGTCAAATCCCTGCTGTGCTTTTGTACCTTAAAGGAAGGGGAGCTCACTCTCCCACAAACCAGGGGTTCCTTTTCTGGGCTGCCCTGCCGCTTGAGGAAAACTTGTTCTGCTTGAACCCTTCCCCCAACAGGCACCTGCAGCCACTCCCTTTCTTCAGAACCTAGTGAGAGGAAATCAACAAACCCCAGCCCCAGACTAAGCTGAGTGGGACACATTGGGGTTTAGGTCCTAAATGCAGACATACTTGGGGGAGTCTTTGCTTGTCATTGGACCTCAGTTTCCCCATCTATAAATAGAGATAAAGTGTCGCTCTCGCCAGCAAGAACGACCCGGAGACCCGGGTGACAAGCTTGCGAATCTTTATTGTTCTCCTCTTACCCGGATGTTTATCCCTATTTGTATCTCCTCTCCTCCCATCAGCAGACTGTACATGTGAAAGGAAGCCTGATAGCATGATAAAAAAGCACGCAGTGTCCTCAGGCTCTCTGTTCTGGGCATAGCCAATCACCTTTCAGGTGGTGCGCAAGTCCTCTGTTTAGCCGCAGGCGCAAGCGCCATGTTGTCTGCTATGTACGTGGCTACCCCCAACAGCTCCCCCATTCCTTTTATATATATGGCAGGGACCGTGCCTGTCTTAGGTTGCCGATCCTCACCTTCCATGCTTACCCGTCATCAGGTACTCCCCCTGGTAGAGGAGCCCCTGTCTTAGGTTGCTATGGATGTGGGACCAGTCTTACCCGTCTTTGACTACTGGTCCAGCATGCTGAGCCATATTTGTGGGGAGGTACCAGCCTCGAGGGCCATCATAGCTTGTACAATCATTTCTCGCTGATGTCGTTGTTGGCGGCCTAGACGGCAGAGGTATCTTAGCATAAATATAGACGCTCCCACCATAAAGGCACAAAATACCCCTATGCCTGCCCATTCCTTCAAGGAGGACAATGAGCTTTGGAAAAATTTTACCCAGTCTCCCACAGAAGCCAGGCACACTTTGGTGGCATTTAAGCTTACAATTTTGGATATTCTTGTTATCAAAGCAGAGTTCCCTGTCGAGCTGTTCCAACATTCAGACAACCAGCACCTGTCACCCAAGGCACACCGGTAGTAGCATTGGTGGCGAAGATAGGAGGGAGGATCTCCGACTCATTTGTCAGTGGCATCGGGACAGGCCAGCCCTTCACCAGCGCCCACATCTGTCGTTGGCTCGCCTCTATCGTGCTGTCCTGGCTCAGGATCATCACCATCGTCATCCACAGGCTCCATTGCCACCATCCTCGTGAGCCTCTCAGGAACCCACACTGGAGTTGCAGCATCCTGTGGAAAAACACAGAGAGATCCTCGGTGCCACCGGAGCACCGGGTCCGGGCCTTTCCATATCCCGGTAAGGATGTCTTTCCATTTAACCATCATCTGTGACTCTTATGCTGGCCCCAGTGCCCTTCTGCGGCGGACAGGCCATCCGTATCTAGCGTCAGAAAATTTAAAATAAATGTTACTACATTGGTGAGATCTCTGGGGGTGGTGTATTCTTCCCCTACTCCCCCCCTCTTTTTATTTTTTGTAATGTGGTCTTGAAGGTTAAGTGGGCTCTCTCCACTATTCCTTGCCCTTGTGGATTATAAGGGATTCCTGTGCCATGTTGAATACCATAGCAGGCTAAAAAGCTCTTGAATGTTTTAGACATATAAGCAGGCCCATTATCTGTTTTTAAACTTTTAGGTACAACCCAGCATGCAAAGCTTCGTAAACAGTGGGTTATTAGATTTTTAACATTTTCTCCTCTTAGTGGTGTGGCCGTTACTACTCCTGAGCAAGTATCTATGGACAGATGCAGGTATCTCTGAAGTCCAAAGGATGGAACATGTGTCACATCCATCTGCCACAAATGATTGGGGAGCAGGCCTTTAGGGTTAACACCCCATGAGGGCATTGGAAGATGTACAAGAAACATAAAAGGGGAGCGAATACAAACAGGAGTAGGCAAAAATGTGGTATTTTTAGAACAAGTTTGCACTTTCAAACATTTGGGAAAAGTTGTGCTTTTAAGAGGAGTTACATAATAAATTAGTAGTTAAGAGTGCGGGGTAAGTAGCAGCTGGATAACTTTTGACAACTGACCCTGTAAATCACCTGTGCCTTTTATGGTTTTCCACGCCCTAGCGGCAGCAGTAGCAGTTTGCAAATACACTGCAGGTGGAAAATTGATCTGATTTTGATTTCCCGAAAACTGTCCTGTACCAGTCAGCATTTCTAAATTCCAAGCTCCACTCCCAGCTCCCGCATTACGGCGAGCAGCCTCCGCACAGCCATCCTGATCTGCCATCCGCCACACAAGATATTGCCCTCCAGACAAGCAAGCTCGCGCCAGACCACTCCAGTCCAAAGGCGCCAGGCCTTGCCTCGCGACCCCACGGTGCGCCAGAACGCCCGAGCAGCCCCCATTCCCAAAGGAGCACCACCCGCCTCCAGCAACTCCCGCAGAGGCCCCTCCACACGCACTCCCGAGACCTCCGAACCCACAGTGTATCATAATTAAATAGTCAAGAAGCAAAGAAAAGACTAGTCTGCTATCGTCACTAAAACAGTGAGCTTTCACGTTGCAATCGTCACTATAATCAGTGAACTTTCCTAAAACTTCTCTGGCCAGATTTTTCTTCCAAAGGTCCTTCCATCCTTATCCTAGATACCTCGTTTCCCATTTTGGAAAGCTTTTCTCTCGTCCTTACGGAACTTCCCTGTCAAAAGACAGACTCTGGGTGCACACTTACCTTCTCGTTGTCAATCCCCTGTCTCCTATACCGAATTTTGAGGTTCCTGGGTCTCGGCGCCACTTGTCGCTCTCGCCAGCAAGAACGACCCGGAGACACGGTGTGACAGGCTTGCGAATCTTTATTGTTCTCCTCTTACCCGCCTGTTTACCCCTATTTGTATCCCCTCTCCTCCCATCAGCAGACTGTACATGTGAAAGGAAGCCTGATAGCATGATAAAAAGCACGCAGTGTCCTCGGGCTACCTGTTCTGGGCATAGCCAATCACCTTTCAGGTAGTGCGCGGGTCCTCTGTTTAGCCGCAGGGCAAGTGCCATGTTATCTGCTTTGTACCTAGCTGTCCCCGACAATAAAGTAGTCCCTGCCCCAAGGAATAAACCGAACCTACATATTAGGAACCTGGCACAGAGTAAAGTCTTCACTCATTCATTCATTCATTCATTGGTGTCTTCATTCATTTGTTGTTTCCTGCGTGGAATACTCATGGAACATGTGATAGGGGTCATGGGGGAGGGACTGTCAGTGGCCTCGAATCCGAATAAATGGGGGGGGGGGCCATGACTCCTTGGGAGGTACTGTCTGACATGTCCCCCATCGCACAAGAGGAGACCAAGGTTATGGAGGGCAAGTCCCTTGCCTGGGGTTGTGCTATCAAAGGACCCAGACACTGTTGTCTTGGGGCCCTTCGTTGGTGGTCTTGAGAGACTTTGGCCTCTGGAGGCTCTGACTTCTGGGTTTGAGTCCTGACTTGGTGTCTGGAAACTGGGTTCCCTCCTCCACTAGCAGGAGGGATCTGGACCTCTGCTGGGTTCCAGTGGGCCCCGGAGTCCTCTCCAAGCCTCTGCCGCCTCCTGGTGGTCTCCAGCCGACTCGCGCCACTCCAGTTTGGTCCAGCATCTCCCATGCAACCCTTCCTGTCCCCTGGAGCTCTCCCTCTTCGAACGGGGTGCAGGCCGGCCTGCACACCGCCACCTCCTGCTCCCAGACTCTGATAGATCTGTTGCCCGTTGGCATGCACTGCTCCACCCCAGCAAAGAGGGTGCGGGGAGGACATTGTGTTCCTTTTCCTTCCCGTCTTCATTCTTTCAAGCCCGGATGCATTGCACCCTTCTGGACAATCTGATGGGAAAGGAAAAATCCTGGAGGGGATCCCCTTCCCAAAAAGCCATGCAAGTGAATTTAAATATGTGCAAGTTGTTATAGGCCACACAAACCCGGTCCTCCCTCCCCAGGGAGGTTCTAGAAGTGGTTACCATCCATGGCCAGTCTTTCTCTTCCTCTACTGTGAAGTGGGAGGCTACAGACAGGCACTGAGGCTGAGGTGCATTCATTGAGCACCTACTGTGTGCATGCCTGTGTGCCCACTGCTGGGGATTCAGCAGGATCCAGGTGGAACCATATTGCTCACAGGAACTTGACACTGACCAAGCCAGCAGATAAATGCACATAGGTTTCAGAAGCTGATGGTTGAGTGAAGCAAGGTCAGAGATGGAGTGGGCCTGGGGGCCTATGGGGTGGGAACTCTTGGAGGAGGTGAGTGCAGACCTGCAGGCAGAGATGAGCCAAGCTTGGAGAGATGCAGGGGGAACAGCCAGTGCAAAGGCCCTGAGGTACAAACAAGTGGAGTAAGGAGAGTTGAGTGAGGACAGGGAAGGCCACAAGGGACCCTGAGTCTTGGCCAAGGGTGTGGATTTTATTTTGAGGGTACTGGGGGGAGGGCATTGGAGAGTTTGGAGCAAGAGGGACCTAATGAGACTTACAGACTCTGAAAAGTCCACTATGTCCATGGCAGTGACTGTGGGGTGAGAAGAAATGGGTGGATTTGGAATGTGATCTGGAATTCCAGGATATGAGAGGGGGCCCAGGGTTTGGAACCATGAAGAATGGGCGGGACCATCTTCTTTACGGTTGGAGGGGTACAGGGCGCAGGCTGGGGAGATGCAGTGGGACCTTCCCTGACTGTGTAGTTCCCACATGGACAGGAGCAGGCAGACCCCGTTGGTGAAGGGGGAGGGGCAGGGAGATACCCCATGGCCCGCAGCTGCAGTCTGAGCACAAGGGGCAGGAATGTCAGTGTGTTTGCTTGGTTGTCTGCTGTCCCCACCCCTGCTTGCTGCCCGGGCACCCCCAGGGCTCCCTGGAGACATGGAAGGGGTCAGGGGTGAGAGGCTGTGAGCTACTCTGGCTCTATCAGGACCTTCTGGGTGTCTGGCTTTGAACTTCTCCCCTGCACTCAGTAAAAGCAAACCATTTCTATTGATGGTGCCGTAGCTTCCTGAGAGAGTCCACCATTGTTAAGCCCTGAGGATTCCAACTGTGGTTCTAGGGGTCCACGATTCTTAGGTAGTCTCTCCTGGTTTCAGGATCTGGCTCAGGTCTTCTGGGACCCCTGCCCGGCTTGTCTTATCTTGGTGCTTGCCCTTGTTCAATTGTCCTGACTCAGGAGTGGGGGCAGTGCAGGGAGGGGCAACTTGTGATCCCTCTCCCATGGCTCCCAGCTCGGCCAGGTGTGGCACTTGGCACCTGGGCAAAACCTAGGACAGGGCCTGGGAGCCCCCAGCCAACCAGAGGGGCCATCAACGATCCTGGAGGCCAGCCCTGCCTCATGGGCCTCACACCGAAGAGCTCGTTACTGCCAGTCTCCAGTTTTGCTGTTGTTCTGCTTGGTTCCCACTCTTGAGCTATCTCTTGAGAGGGCTCTGTTCAGCAGCCTTATCTCCAGCCAGCGCCCAGACAACCGCTCTGTGCACGGTTTGGGTGTGGGAGGGTAGGTGGGCAATGCAGATCCCCAGGTAGGTGGTTACACAGTGGAGGGGTCTGTGGGCAAAGTTACTGACCTTGAGTAGATGGCAGGGCCGGTGGACGACCATTTGTATCAGGGAGCTGGGGCTCACTCCTCTTCAATGCGAAGGTCCCTCAGTAAGGGACTGATAACATCCTCTAGCTGGTTGGGGCAGAGCCCTCCCACCTGGTTCCCAGGCTGTACATGGATGAAGCCTTGAAGCCCCAGGTGGGATGGAGGTGCACAGTGGGCCTTTGTGGGGCCCAGGCCTTCCACTTTCCTGGCGGTGTATCCTATCTCTAGCTCATCTTTAGTCTTCCCACACCCAGAACCAACCACACCTTACACGGTAAGAAGCTAAAGCTGAGTGGGTAGTGATTTGCCCTAGGCACAACCATCAGGGCTCACGTTAGGGCCAAGTCACAAGTGACAGAAAACCTCCATATTACAGCCTAAGCTGTACTGCTGTTTCTCTCTCTCCTCTTATCACAGACACAGGCTGATACTCGAAGTCCTTCAACCTTATTGCTCCAGTGTGGCTTCTTACTGGCCAAAGACCGCTGCCAGAGCACCAGACATTGTGCCTGTATTCCAGCCAGATGGGTATTTCCTGGAAATGGCACACATTGCTGTGGCTAGTATCACAGGTACCCCTAAATGAAAAGATGGCTGGGAAATGTTTTTTACTTTGTGGGTGGCATCTAGATATGGAGATCCTATTACTGAGGACAAAGTATTTGGGGACAACTAGAGGTGTCTGCCTTAAGTCACAAAAGGTAAATGACATGAACAAGGCAAAAAACTCAAAAAATTCTAGCCTGGCCCCAAATTACAGCTTAAAAAACATCAAGTGCCTTGAAGAATTTGCAGCATATATGGGGGAAATAGATTTTCAGGTTTTTGCCCCATATATGAAAGCTTTTACAAACAGTAACTTAAAAAGTGACCAGCAGCCCCATGAGGGTAGACAAAGCCATACAAATTCATTTTAGAGAGAAGTGCCTACTTCCTAAGAAGAAAAGACAAATAGAAATCCCTAAAATGTGATTCTTTTTCCGGCCATCAAAGTTTACTAACCAATGGTACTGGCAAGGCTGGCAGAAACAGGCCTTATTATTAAATAATAACAGGCCTTATTATTAAATACTATGGGGGGAGTAAATTGGTGTACCTACAGGGCGGGGCAGGGGGGTTGGCAGGGTCAGAAATTAAAAGCTTGGGTCCAGCCACTTGGGGCCCTGTTTACCACCCCTTCTCCATGTGACGCGCAGGTGAGGGACAGTCACTGGCTGTCCTCACACTTTTCCGGGTCCCACACTTACTAAACCCATCCTGGGGCCAAGGAGGAATACATGTGGTCTCCGCCCTCCTCAGACTCCATCTGGGGGGCCGGACATCAAAAATCCACCTGTTGTCCCTGGAATACATGTGTGGCTTACAAACCTCGATGAGGCCAAACCAGTGATGATGCCTAGACGTCCAGGCAGAAGGCTGGGTACATGCAAAGGCGTTTGAAAGCAGGGCGGGAAACAGCCAGTGCAGGTCTGGGAAGCCTGCTACTCTGTCCCCAGGTCCTTCTTGGGGCAGTGGCTGGCTGTGCCCATGCCTCGGGCACCTCTCCAAACACAGGTGGGGTCTGAAGTGAGCCGGTTTTCTGGAAACCACCAGGATTGATCATGCCAACGAGCTATCCCACCTCAAGTGGGGGGGGGAGGCTGTACCCTTGCCTGGGACACTCCAGGCCTGACTGTTCCCCATACCCTCACCCACACTGCCTTTTTGTGCCCTGGCTTCTTCCAGTTTCGTGGCTCTCTGCAACAGCAGGCAGATCTTGGCTGACCTTTGCCCCCAGCGCCTACAGTTGTGACTCTCCACGTACTGTCCACTGAGTAAATCTGCCGAGTGCCTTAACTTTCTGATGAGGACTCGCTCAGTGTGGGCCAGGGCTGCCCAAGGTCACACACCAAGGACAGACACTTCCCAAGAACTGCCCTCCTAGCCATGCCTCAGCCTCCTGATTGAGGGGCTCAGCCAGGGTGGGATTAGCTTCATGCCTGAAATTCCCCAAGGCCTCAAGCGGTTTCCTGGAGACTGATACCAATGGTGAGACCTTGAACTTCTTGGGCAGGATGAGGGTATCCTTCAAGGGGCCGGCACCTAGTGAAGAGAGAAACCACCACAGCACAGCAAGCTCATGGCCCTCTCCAGTGCCCCCTGGTGTCTGCTTGGAGGATCCTGGAACTAAAGACTAGGGCTCTGAGAAGGGAAACCCGGCAGGTGGGATGAACCAACCCCATCATCCTGGCTCCTTCCAGGCATCTGACATCTGACTGCCACATCTCACCAAAGATAGGAGCTGAGACCTTTAATAAGGTGGGACAGGTTTAGGGGACAAACCTTGGGGCCTGCAAAGCACCCCCCAAAGCTCACAGCAGAAGGCTACCTGCTGGGGCTACAAACTGGGCCTTCCGGCTCCAGGACCCTTGCTGGATAAAACCCTGGGGAGCCAAGTGGGCTGGACAGCGCTTGGAGGTGTGGCTTTTGGCACTCCTGGGACTCCCTTTCTGGAGAAATCAGGTGCCTGGGCCCCACTTCCAGAGAGGAGGACCCCTCCCTAAGCAGAGAACTCATAGCCTGGCTGTGCCCTCTTGAGTTCTGTAGGACGTACAAAGAAAATAAGAGTGTCTGAGCACCCTGGTTTTCCCAAGAAGTTTATTCGGGCAGAACTGGAGACACACAGAGGCTTTGCACCTAAAAGAAGGTGTTGGGCCTCTTGGTGGTGAAGCGTGGCTTGTGCTGGCGACGCAAGACCCGGTGGGGCAGTGGGAACTTGATCTTGGAGTCCTGTGATAAGGAGAGATGGGTGAGTGGGGGGTGGAAGCCTCTCAACCTAGTCTTCAGGGGCCACTGAGGTGTGCCAACCCCCCACTGGGCTCCTGCGTCAAACCCAGTGCCTCCCTGCAGCTCCCGAGGCTGGGGGACAGGGGAGTAGCTGGGACAGCTCCACGGTCCAGGGAAGCCCCCCTCTCCCGAGCCTGCCCAGCAGGGCCCTGGGCACTCACGTGGAACTGCTTGACTGCTGGCCGGCGGCACTTGCTGGCTGCAATCTCCTCCACCTTCATGATCTGGATCGAGTGCGCTCGGGCACGGTGTCGGGCGCCCATGTCTCGGTCTGCAGGGAAGGAGGCAGGGCGAATGTGCACCCTGGGGTCTGGGCATTCCTCAAACCTCCCATCAAGTGCTGGCCTAGAGGGACCCCAACTTGGGGACTGGGTGGCTGGAGCCTCTGGCCCCAGCAGGCACTAGCATATCAGGGGTGTAGAACCTCCAAATTCACTTTGAGAGGCACGGCCACAGCCCCCCAAAGGCGACGAGATCCACTTGCTGTTAGCACCTCTGTTTAAACCGCTGCTATGAGAAACAGCAGTTCTTGGGTTGAGGTGCTTGGGTTTGGTCTCTGGCAGGTAACCCGCCCTAGGAGCACCTGGGGCCACCAGCGCCAGATCCCAACAGACAAGGCCAGGGCTAGGGGCTAGACTCTGGGTGGGAATTTTGTCTGCAGAAGTGAAGGACCCTGAAGCTCCACCTGCTGGCAGGTTCCAGAAGAGGCGCCCCGAGCATCCTCTCCACTCCTGCCCCCAACCACCACCCCTGGACTGCCTGATCCCCTAATCCAAGAAGCCTCTGGCACTCTGGCACTCCTGCCTCAGTCTGGCAAGGAGTGGGCGGGAAAGAGGGTGCAGGCTGACTGAGCTGCAGATCCCTGCAACAAGAGCCCTATGGGAGGACTGGGTGCGGCCCCGGCAGCTCACAGCACTGGGTGACGGCGCCTGCGGTGGTCAGGTCCCGGTACTCCCGGTACATGTTGTGGGTGCCGCTTCTCGAGTCATAGCGCAGCCAGATGCCGAAGTTCTTCACTCGCAAGGGGGATTTCTCGAACACCTAAGTGCCAGAAACACTGGCTGAGACAAGAAGGCCAGCAGCCTTGCTAATCCTCTTCCCCAGGCCTCTCTTGCATCTGTTTCCCAGTCCTTGAATCTCAGAGCACAGGAAAGCAACCTGCTGTCCTAGACAAATCCCCATGGCAACAGTGGAGCGGACATGGCCAGCCAGGCCGGCACACCTCCCCCATGTGGACCACCAGCTCGACTCCTCCCAAACACTACTCTCCCAAGACTACCTGCGCCCAAAAGCAGCTACCACCCTGCAGGTGTCTGATGCAGAGTCCAGCGCCCATCACAGCAAATGTGCTCAGGTGACAGCACCTCTGCCTACTTTCTATAGGAGACTCAGCCAAAGCGCTGGCCTCAGCCGAGGTGTCCGAGCATACCAGCCACACACTTCCCGGGCCTTGGGCTCTCTCATCAGGAAAAGGGTACGGAGTTTATCCATCCCATCCCAAACTAGGGCTTAATTACCACATGCGAACAAGCCAAGATTTATGAAGTCTGGGAATTCTGTGGGTTGAGGAACCCCCACGGGAAGGTGTCAATCCACTCCAGACCCCACCCTGCTCTCAGACACCCCGTACCTGTCCACAGTAGACGATTTCCCCTGAGGACTTCTTCATCTTTTTCAGCTGAGACACAAAGTACCAAAAGCGGGACTTGGCGACGACGTGATTAGGTGCAAAGATTCGCATGCGATACAGCGGCGGAGTGCGACATTTGGGGGTTGGCAGGCAGCGCCCCACCACCTTGTACTCTCGCAGCTGAAACACAAACAGGAGTTGAGGTGGGGCCTGACCCAGAGCCCTGAGGCCAACTGTGAGATTCACCTTGCTTCCTTTCCCAAGCCTGATGAGAACTGAAATCAGGAGAGTGAGAACAGACTGTCCCATCACAGGGCATCCATATGGAATCCCGGTGACTGGGTCATGCCAACTGTCCCAGCCTTCCCAAAACAGGGATCGAGGGCGGGGAGGATTAAGATGCCTGTGTAGCCTTTGCCTTGGCTCAGGAAAGCTGGGCAGGGCTGTCAATCTGGCTGTCCTTCCCGTTTATATTCCTGTGAAAGCAGCTGAAGCCTGAACCTGCAGGCTCCTTCCTTCACAGCATCTTTGCAGCTCACATCTTCCCAAAGTGCTCTTTCACTCTGGAGCCCAAAGACAGTGGCCAGCCTGGGATCTCACAGCCCACTCCAGGCAGAACCAGGACAAGCATCCAGTTCCCTTTCCAGGCCTGCTGCCATGGGACCTGCAGCTGCTTCAGTATTCCCAGCAGCAGTCCAAAGGGGTTTGGACTTCCCAGGGATCTCCCCGTTTACAAAGATGCAAAGACAAAGATGTAGGCTAAGGCCAAACACTGTGATATATTACAACGAACCCACCTTCGTAAATGACTCGTCAATCATTTTATTAATACAAGAAGAATGGCCCCAAATATCGCCAACTTGTCTCCTACTTCCATGTGTAAATGTGACTAATCAGCCCCGCGGACCACCTGCTCAGGGAAGGACCGATGCAGCTGGCCTCCTCCCCAGCGTGGAAACTGAGGCTGGGGAGCCGTACAGGACGCACCCTGTTTCTCCCGAGGGCTCGCTCTTCCATCTCTGCGCCACAACGCCCTCTGATTTTACTAAGCACTTGCCACGATAAACCTCCCCTTGTCAGCTCGGGTTTAGTTTTCTACTTCTTACTGCCCCGTCAGGGAACAAGAAATATTAACGTTTCCTCCCACCGTGACCACTTTGCAAATGGCGAAACCGAGACTTGGAAGATCGACCAAGTCCCGTGGCTCGAACTTCCAAGCCACGCAATTTGTCCCTCCCCCTGGAAAGGAGAGCCGACCTCTCCGGCCCCCGAGATTCCCCAGCGGGTCGGAACCACGGCACCAGCCTCCCCACGCGGCGCCTGCAATGGCCGCCATGTTGGCTGGGCCTGGGGGTGGCGCGCGGTGGCACCGGACCCAGCCAAGAGCGCTCTCCCGCTACGCGGCCCACGCCACCTGCCAGCGCCCCCGATTCGATCAGCACTGTACTCCCCGGCCCCCCGGCCCGCCACGCTCGCCTTACCGTGCCCGAGGCCTTCATGGCGCTCTATCCCCTTCAGCCGTCGCACGAGAAAGGAAGTGGCTTTCGTCGCGCAGCCGCTCACCAAGACTTCGTTGACGGAAGTCCCGCCTCTTGCAAGTTGCGCGCCCATTGGCTTCTCGTTCCGACGCTCAACAAGATCTGCTTTTTCACTGGCTCCAGATCCACCAACCTTTCACAGCCCTTCCTTCTTCCACAGCGAAACTACGCAAGAGGGAGCGCCACTAGCCCCCTCCCTTTCCACCGTGGCCATCAAGGAGCGTCGTGCGCAGCATGCCGGGAGTTGTAGGCACCCGGGAAGGTCTGGGTGGTAGTTTGAGCGTTCCACTTCCAGGGAAGGCAGGGAATGCTCGCGTGTAGAATATATTTCCTTATTGCTTTATATTCCATGAAGTGACTATATTCTAGTGTAATATTTTAATTCTTTTAATGATTTTTATATATGTTTAATATTTTTTCTTTTAATATTTAATATTTTAAGTAATCTTGACACCCAAGGTAGGGTTTGAATTCACAACCCTGAGAACAGGAGTCTCATGCTCCACCCATGAGCCAGCCAGGCCCTGGGACCCTACATTTTTTAAGTTATTTCCTTAGTTGTTGCTCTAGGGCTTAACACATATATCTTAATTTAGAATCTTTTAGCTGCCTTAATTTTTTTTAAAGATTTTATTTATTTGACAGAGAGATAGATTAGAAGTAGAGAGGCGGGCAGAGAGAGAGAGGGGGAAGCAGGCTCCCCGCTGAGCAGAGAGCAGGACACGGGGCTCCATCCTAGGACCCTGAGATCATGACTTGAGCGGAAGGCAGAGACGTAACCCACTGAGCCACCCAGGGGCTCCTGCTGCCTTAATTTTAATGAGATTTGGAAATGTTACCACTATATGATTAATTTCCTCTACCCCCCACTTTTGTCTCATTATTGTTATTATTTTGTTACTATTGTTAAACGTATTATATCTACGTATGATATAAACCTAAATACATTGTTGCAATTGTCACTTAAAATTCTATGGTTTGGGGTGCCTGGGTGGCTTAGTGGGTTAAGCCTCTGCCTTTGGCTCAGATCTTGATCTCAGAGTCCTGGGATTGAACCCTGCATCGGGCTCTCTACTCAGCAGGGAGCCTGCTTCTCTCTCTCTCCCTTCTCTGCCTACTTGTGATCTCTCCGTCAAATAAACAAATAAAATCTTTTTAAAAAGTTCTATGGCTGTTAAAGAATGTGAGAAAATAGAAGAGGGCAATTATGTATTTATAGAGTTTGTCATATTAATTTTCTCCATTTGCATTTCTGGTTCTCTTCACGTGTTTTTGTGAATTAGCGTCACTACACGGTGTCATTTCCTTGTTCGTATACTTTGCTCACCTCCTTTGTACTATTGTCAAGTCAAATACATTGCTACATGTTATAGGCCCAATGACATAATATATTTTTTCATACAATTTCTTTTTAAAATCAGTTAAGAGGGATGCCTGAGTGGCTCAGTCGGTTAAGCGGCTGCCTTCGGCTCAGGTCATGATCCTAGCATCCTGGATCAAGTCCCACATAGGGCTCCTTGCTCCGTGGAGAGCCTGCTCCTCCCTCTGCCCCTTCTGGTCACTCTGCCTGCCTGTGCTCTCTCTGTCTCTCTGACAAATAAATAAATAAAATCTAAAAAAAAAAAAATAAATAAAAATAAAATAAAATCAGTTAAGAGACCAAAATATGCATTTGTGCTGCCTTTTATAATTATAGATATATCTTTGTCTGTTGTCTTTCATTTTTCCTGAGTGTTAGAATTAACATCTAGGGTCTTTTCGTACTTAAAGTAGTCGCAAGCCAAACATGGGCAGGAGATGAGATAGGTGGTGTCTTCTTGGTGGACATTTAGGTCTTGAAAAACCAGAAAATTGGTGGGAGAGGAGGATGAGGGGTGGAGTGTAGTCAGGCCCCCCCCCCGCCCCCGCCCTCCCCGCGCCCCCCCCCCACTGCCTCCTACTTCTATCCTGCTCAGGACAAAAGGCAACAGGCGACTCCATCCTGACGGAGCCGCGAGTGTCCACCAGGTGGCAGCAGAGCTCTTGCCTTGGCTGTGCCGCTGAGGCCAAGAGCCTGGACGCTGGTGTGTGCGGCAGGAGTAAGTTCAAAACCCCACACAGATGGTTCCCGGGCGTATTGTCTCTTCGGGCCTCAGTTTCCCCATCCTTGGGGGATGAGGCTAATAATCGTCTCCAGCTCTTGGGGTTATGAGATTTAAATGGCGTATAATGTTCGGATTGGGGAGGCAGGGGCCCTAGCCCTGGAGCTGTGCCACTCCAGCCTGCTTGAACGGCCAGCGCAGGGCCTCAGGTTCCCCAGGCTGCAGGCAGGGAGTGGGAGAATAGAAAAAGGTACTGGAACACGACAGCAGGCGGGCCGCACAAATCAAGGGGTGGGAGGGCCGGAGAGGGGGCCGGAGGAGGCGAGCAGGGATGGCAGTTGAGGAGAAGGGAGCGCGGAGGTGTAGGGAGAAGGAGGGAAGGAAGGGCTCCAGGCTCAGCCCCAGCCTTGGAGCCAGGCGCTTCTATCTTCAAGGCCTGGGTCAGGGTGACTCCCGCAGCTGGAACAGAAGGAGGAACCCTGGGGAGGACGGGGTGTGTGTGGTCTAAAGTTTGTTAAGAAGCATTTTTTCCCTTCTTGGCTCTGCTGGATGAGTGTGGCCCTGCCCACCCCCACCCCATGCCCGCCACTCCCCTGACCCTCCCTATTCCCCCTCCCTCCCAGATGCTCTGCTCTGGTCTGGCCCCTCACCTAGCCTTGGGCCAAGCTGGGAGCCCAGCCCAGTCAGCTGTTCCGGGCTAGTGTCCCTTTGCCTCTGTCACTCACTGCCTTTCAATCAGGCCCAGCTGAATTCCTGGTTGGCAAGGGCGCCCCTGGGCTCCCCCGTCTTCCCAGTCTTTCTTATTCCATTGGACCTTGAAGGTGCCCTTTCTTATCCAGGCTCCTGGGCCACACTGGGCCTCAACCCATGTTGGATCACCACCCTGGCCAGCACCACCTGAGCTGCCCCACCTTCCCCATCTGGGCTACCAGGCCGTCCATCTTTCCAGGGCTCCACGTGCTGGCCCAAGATTCTGCTCCTGTCCCTTCCTCCTGCAAATGCCCCCAAGGCACTCACGCCTGGACTCCAGATGCCAAAGCTTCTCCCCCCCCCCCCCAGCCCCTCCTCTCCTGCCTCTAACTATTCCTGCTCCCAAATCACCTAAGGCTCTTCCTCCTAATTTGATCATTCATTCATTCTAATCATTCATTCATTCATTCTTTCGACTACTTCCACGTGCCAGGCACTGGGGACCCAGCAGTAATCAGGACAACAGAAAACTCCGGTCCTGCGAGAGCTGACATGCTTTTGGGAGAAAATGGACAAAAACAAGAAAAATAAGAGTAATAGGCATCACAACAGAATGTGAGAAAAATAAACAGGAAGGGGTTGCCATGGGCTCCATACAATTATTGCCTCCCATGCCCAGCCAGCGGACAGACCCCATATCCCTTTTCTCAGCCTAATTGGAGGAGGATCCTATGGCACTGTGATTAAGGGAAGCAAGCCAAGCTGGAGGCTCTTTGTTCCTGAGCCTGTCCCCCACCCCCGCCCTCCCTTTCCTGAAGGGGGAGGGCACAGTGCACACCTCTGGGGTGGGTACAGGGATTAAAAGGTTGCTCTGCATGCAAAGCCCTAATGCACTGGTGAGTACTCGATGTGTTTGCTCTTCTCATGATCAATCTGATTGCTTTGGTTCACGGTCAACTTCTGAACAGCAGCTCTCCTATTCCTATTTCCTCTCCCATCCCATGTGCTTACATATGTTCCCTTTTTTGATTAAACACTTACCTTTCGATGGTATTAACAAACACAGAGTTCAACAGGCATGAAAAGGTAAAGGGCAACTATCTCCTTCTTCTGCCTACCATGGCTCCCCAGTGGTTACCACAAGAACAGGTGATACAATTATGTTGGTGTTTCCCTGCGGAGGGTCTCCGCATCCTCATCGGCTCTTCCGACACGAAGCAAAGCTTCCTTCCCCGGGCAGGTGCACACCTTGCTCTTTCTTTGCCAAGCCTGGAGGTCTTCCCATATTGTCAGCCCTGTGTCGCCTCAGTCTTTTTGCACAGCCGCGTAGTATTCAGTGCTGAGAATGGCCAGAGTTTATACAGCTAATTCCTGCATGGCTGGGCATTCGGGTCGTTTGCAGCTGTTTGCTGTTACAAAGAGTGCCAGGATGAATCCATAGCCCTCTCTAGTCGGTATCACCCCTGGGAGGTTGGAAGGAGCCTTGCTGGGTCCCATGGCATTTTCTTCATCTTCCTCCTGAATCCCTCTGCAGGGCTAGACTGTTTCCACCCCTGGTGGCCACAGTGAGAATCAGTGCAGAGTCCTGAGATTACAGTGAACTCTCACACAGTTCATCTGGTCAGTCAAGCAGGTGGGAAACAAACCCCTTGTTATTCCTCCCCGCCCCCAACCTTCTCAACTTTTTAAAGTTTTTAAATTTTTATTATTAAGGATTTTATTTATTTATTTATTTGAGAGAGGGACAGACATAGCAAGAGAGAGCATAGAGCAGGGAGGAAAGGAAGACGTACACGCCCATCTGAGCAGGGAGCCCGACGTGGGGCTCGATCCCAGGACCCTGGGATCATGACCTGAGCTGAAGGCAGATGCTTAACTGACGGAGCCACCCAGGCACCTCCCCACACCCCGCCTTTCACCTTTGTTAAGTGTAATTAGACTAAATAGCCCGTGTTAAGCACATGCTTTGTGCAGTTTTGACAAGTGTGTAAATCTATGACCGTGACCATGTCCACCATGGTCATGACCACAGTCAAGATGATGAACATACATCATCACCCCCACCAGCATCCTGCACCCCTTCCCGGCACCCCCTTCTCTGCCCTTTCCACTGCCAGGCAACCTGATCTGCTCTGTCACCAAGAATAGTTCGCTTGTTCCAGAATGTTATATGTACGTAAGCTTTGTGCTTGGCTTCTTTCCCTCAGCACGATGATTCTGAAATTGTTCCAAGTTGTTGCATGTATCAGTAGTTCATTACCACTTTTTTTTTCTTTTAGAGAGATAGCGCACACTTGTGTGAGTGGGGGATGGGCAGAGGAAGAAGGAGAGAGAAGACTTGAGCTAACTCCACGCTAAGCACCAGTCTAATGCCAAGCTCAATCTCAGGACCCTGAAATCATGACCTGAGCCAGAGCCAAAAGTTGGACGTTTAACAGACTGAGGCACCAGGCGGCACCCCCCCCCCTTTTTTTTTTAACCAAGTTGAGTTCCACTGTGTGTGTGGCCGGACCAGAGTGGGTTCCTCTGTTGAGCTGGGAGAACATCTGAATTGTTTTCTATTTAGAACTATTACAAATAAAACTGCTCATGAGCCTGTATGCACAAGCCCTTGTATAGACACAGGATTTAACCTCTCTAAATACGTAGGAGGAAAAGAGCTGGGTCCTACTGTAAGAAACGGCTAGACTGTTCGCCACAATGCCTGCGCTAGTTTGCATTTCCATGAGCAGCACATCAGGAGCACTTGCTATTGTCTTTTTTTTTTTTTTTTAAGATTTTATTTATTTATTTGACAGAGAGAGAGAGAAAGAGAACACAAGCAGGGGGAGCAGAAAGAGAGGGAGAAGAAGGTTCCCTGCTGAGCAAGGAGCCCAATGTGGGGCCCGATCCAAGACCCTGGAAGCATGACCTGAGCCGAAGGCAGACGCTTAACCGACTGAGCCACCCGGGTGCCCCATTGCCTGTCTTTTTAGTTTTGTTCATCCTACTGGGTGTAAAGGGCTGTCTCACATTGGTTTATATCTGCGTTTACCTCTGGCTAATGATTTTGTGCATCTTATGTGTGCTTCTTGGCCATTCATATATCCTCTTCAGTGAAATGTCTACTCATATCTGTTGCACGTATTATTTTTTTTTAAGGATTTATTTATTTTAGAGAGAGAGGGAGAGCGCAGGGGGTAAGGGCAGAGGGAAACGGAGAGAAAATCTCAAGCAGGCCCTATACCAGCACCAACCCCACATGGGCTCCATCCCATGACCCTGAAATCAGGACCTGAGCCTAAACCAAGAGTTGGATGCTTAATTGACTGTGCCACCCAGGTGCCCCTGTTGTCCATATTCTAATTGAGTTGTCTTGTATTGTTGAATTGTAAAGGTTATTTATAGATTCTGGATACAGGTATTTTGTTTATTTAACATACATTTTTAGTATTTTCTCTTGATCTGTGTTTTGCCTTTCTGTTTTCTCAGTGATATCTTAGAAGAGCAGAACTTTTTAATTTTGATTAAGCCAAATTTATCATTTTTTTCCAGGTAAGAAAACATTATCTGCCCCAAGTTTGCTAAGATTTCTTCCTTTTTTTTCCCCCTCTGCCCGCTGCTCCCCCTGCTTGTGCACTCTCTCTCTCTGACAAATAAATAAATAAAATCTTTTAAAAAATGAGTTTTGTTATTTTAGGTCCTTTGTAATTCTATATAAATTTTAAAGTCAGAGCCAATTTCTGGGAAAAAAAATTTCCTGCTGAATCAGAAATCCGTTTGGGGAGAATTGACATCTTAACAACACTGAATCAGTCAATCTATGAACATTTTTCATATGAATCATATGAACATTTTTCAATTTATTTAGGTCTTCATGCATTTTGCTTGGTAGTATCTGTAGTTTTTAGTGCAGATGTCTTATACTTCTTTTATAGATTTACTCCTAGATATTTAATTTTTTTGGTGCTGTTGCAAATCGGATTTTTTTAAAACAATTTCACTTTCCAACTGTTTGCTATTATATAAGAGAATATATAGTATAGGGCACCTGGGTGGCTCAGTCAATTAAGTGTCTGCCTTTGGCTCAGGTCATGATCCCAGGGTCCTGGGATCAAGCCCCGCGTTGGGCTCCCTGCTCAGTGGGGAGCTTGCTTCTCTCTCTCCTTCTGCCTACTGATCTGCATACTTGTACTCTCTCTCTCTCTCTCTCTGTCAAATAAAGAAATAAAATATTTTTTAAAAATCAGATGTGGGGTGCCTGGGTGGCTTAGTGGGTTAAAGCCTCTGCCTTCGGCTCGGGTCATGATCCCAGGGTCCTGGGATCAAGCCCCGCGTCCGGCTCTCTGCTCGGCGGGGAGCCTGCTTCCCCCTCTCTCTGACTGCCTCTCTGCCTACTTGTGATCTCTCTCTGTGTGTCAAATAAATAAATAAAATCTTAAAAAAAATCATATGTAATATATGAGAATTCAATTGAATTTTGTATATTAACTTTTTAACTTGTGAAATTGCTAAATAAATTTATTAGTTCTAGTAGTTATCATAGATTCCCTTGGATTTTTTACATTATAAATAATCATATCATCTGCAAATAGAAAGTTTAACTTCCTCCTTTCTAATCTTTACCTTTTATTTATTTTTCTAGCCTCATTGTAATGACTATGACCTCTAGAGGGATGTTGAATAGAAGTGGTGAAAATGGACATCCTGGTCTTCTCTCCAATCACAGCAGGAAACAATTCAGTCTTTCACATTAAGTAAAATATTACCTATAGTTTTTTCTTGTAGATGCTTCTTATCAGATTGAGGACATTTCCATTCACACCTACTTTGCTAAAAGTTTTTATGAATAGTTGTTGAATTTGGTCAAATCTTTCTTACATCCCTTGAAATGATCATATGGTTTCACTGTGTGGTTTTTTTTGAGGTTTTTTAAAAAATATTTTATTTATTTATTTATTTGAGAGAGAGCACAAGCAGGGGGAGCAGCAGAGGGAGAGGGAGAAGCAGGCTCCCCACTGAGCAGAGAGCTGAATGTAGGGCTCGATCTCAGAACCCTGGAATCATGACCTGAGCCAAAGGCAGATGCTTAACCAACTGAGCCACCCAGGCGCCCCTTCACTGTGTTTTGAATTTGCATTTCTCTTACTATGAGTGAGGTGAGCATCTTTTTCTGTTTATTATTTTTTTAAATATTTTACTTATTTATTTGAGAGAGAGAGAGAGTGAGCAAGAGGGAGCACAAGCAGAGTGAGGGGCTCAGGGAGATGCAAACTCCTCACTGAGCGGGGAGCCTGACGTGGGACTTGATCCCAGGACCCTAAGATCATGACCTGAGCCAAAACCAAGAGTCGGACACTCAACCCACTGAGCCACCAGACACTCCTCTTTTTCTGGGTTTAAGAGCCATTTGTATTTCCTTTTTCGTGACTTCTGGGTTCATATTCTGTTAAGTTATTGGCATTTTCTTATTGTTTTCCAGGAGGTGCTTGTATAATGAAGATATTTTATTTATAATATGAGTTCACATTTGTTTCCAGTTTCATTTGTTTATATTTTGACTGCATTTATGGGCTTTTTGCCAGCAGAAAATTTGGAATGTTTACATCCCTAAAGTTTCCAATTTGTTCTTTTTTTTTTTTTTTTTTAAAGATGTTGTTTATTCATTTGACAGAGAGAGAGAGAAAGCACAAGGAGGGGGAGCAGGAGACAGAGAGGGAGAAGCAGGCTCTCTGCCGAGAAAGGGCCCTGATGCCGGGCTTGATCCCAGGGCCCTGGGATCATGACCTGAGCCAAAGGCAGGTCTGACTGAGTCCCCCAGGGACCCCTTCCCTGAAACTTCCTGATGGAGCCTTCACATACCCCTCTCTGGGGCTGAGGGTGTCACCTTTGTCCTTACCTTCTTCCCTTCCTGCTCATTCTCAAAATGCCACAGTGACCATCACACTGGAGTTGTCAGCCTCTAGAAACTCACGGTCTTTCCTGGAGGGCAGGAGCCTCCATCTCGGGGCCAGGGGTGGGAGTAACATTTGCATTTCTCTCTCCTGAAGTCACCCAGGAAGTAAAAGAAGGATGTTACCTCTAAGTCCCTGTGCAGGACTTCCTGCCTCTAGCCTGCTGGGGCTCCGCCTGTACCGAGGTTACACTCATAACCCTCCCTCCACCCACAAGGCCCCACCGATGCTTCCAGGCAAGTCTCAGAGCAGTAGGTCCCTAATACATGGCCCTTCTCAGAAACGCTGTGACCTGGTCCTCTGGTCCAGTCTCCCAGCCTTTGCCTGGGCTGTTCCCTCTGCAGGAGCTCCCCACACCTCCAGATTACTCTTTGGCTAATCCCACTTGTCCTTGGATTTCAGTATCAAAGCCATTTCCTCCAGGAAGCCCTCCCAGACTCAGGGCCTCTCCTAGCAGCCTGCAGGGCTCCTGAGACAATTATTGGGTTTATGATTATTATTTTAAGTTTATTTATTTATTTAGGGGTGTCTGGGTGGCTCAGTCAGTTGAGTATCTGCCTTCAGCTCAAGTCATGATCCCAGGGTCCTGGGATGGAGCCCCATGTTGGGCTCCCTGCTCAGTGGGGAGCCCGCTTCTCCCTGCCACCTCCACCCACCATGCTTGCGCTCTCTCTTGTTATTTCTCTCTCTCTCTCTCTCTCTCAAGTAAATAAATAAAATCTTTAAAAAAAAAAAAAGATGTTTATTTATTTATTTAAGTGATCTCTGCACCCCATATGGGACTCAAACTCATGACCTGGAGATTGAGAGTCACATGCTCTTCCGACTGAGCCACCCAGGCCCCCCCTCCCAAAGCCAAGTTTGGGACCTGTAATGGGATTATCGAGATGAAAGAGTTCTCTAAAATCTATCCTCCAGGGGCACCTGGGTGACTCAGTCATTAAGCGTCTGTCTTTGGCTCAGGTCATGATCCCAGGGTCCTGGGATCAAGCCTGGCATCAGCCTCCCCACTCGGTGGGAAGCCTGCTTCTCCCTCTCCCACTTTCCCTGCTTCTGGTCCCTCTCTCACTATGTCTTTCTCTGTCAAGTAAATAAATAAAATCTTAAAAAAAAAAAAATCTGTCCCCCAAACTCTACTTTCTGGGGGTAAGGACACTGGGCCAGTTCTCATGGAGACGCTTGCCCTAGCCGCCTGCCTCCACTCAGGACAACCTCAGGGTTGTGGAAAAAAGTGATCAGACCCAACCTGCTCACGGCTCTATTCCCTCCAACTTCTTACCTCTTCCTGCCGTTCCTGCCTCCTCTCGGCTCAAACTGCTCATCTCAGTCCACCTCAGGGCCTTTGCACTTGTGGTGACCTCCACCAGGTGTGCTCTTTGCTCCTCCTGCTTCAGATCCCAGCTCAGCTCATCATGACCTCTGCACGGAGGTCCCTCCACTGCCATCACCTTCCTTTCCTTGTCATCCATAATTAGTAACTGTCTCTCTGGCAGACCAGAAGGTGAGGTGAGCCTGTTTCTAGGCTGGGCATAGGGCATGGTGCACAGAACGGGCCCGCTATTCCTCCTAGGGTCTCGTGGGAGAAATACCTGACGAACTTGACCTTTGTCTGGCAACTTTCCTGACTCCTTCCTGGGTAGATCTAACCCTGTTCCCTTCCCTGGGTGTGACATTAGTTCTGCTTAAATACCCAACCCAGATGTGCCTCAGATGGGTTAGCTGAGGCCCAAGGAGCTGGGGCATTACCAGGGCCCCCCAGGGAATGAGCAGTCCAGAGCCTGCTGGGAACCCCTCTGTGACCGGGGCCCTTCTCTGTGCCGTCACTCCTCCCTTTAGGTCCAGGGTTTCCAGTACCCTTTCTGAGGAGGGCCATGGCCCGCAGAGGCTTCTGGAACTTTTCTGCCCCTCTGCGGCCAGGCCCTTCCCCCTCCCCGGCCCCATCCCCCACATGGCCACAACTTTCAGTAAGTGACAGCAGCTCAGGAAGCTGAGGGGCCCACACAGGAAGGAGCCCAGTGGGACTTTCCTCCGGCTGCCGCCCTGCTCTGCCCTCCTGTCCTTAGCCCGGGCTTCCCAGCTGCCAGGTAAGAGCTGGTGGGGCCACATGGCTCTGGGGTGGGGGTTGGGGATACTGTGCAAAGGGCTGTGGCTGGGGACAAGGCAAGGCCTCTGAGGAAAGATACCAGACAGACAAAAGCTGGGCGTGGCGGGCTCGGTGGCCTCTGGCACAGTGCACCCCTCTCCGGGCCTCAGCTTTTATTGCATAAAATGACCTCAGATTCCCAGCTCTGTGGACTTGGATGAATCCCTGTACCTTGGGCCTGGAGTTCATGGCCTCCAGGGGCACAATTCCCCTCCTGCACCCTCCCAGGACCCAGGCCAGAGCCTAGGGTGACCAACCAACTGTAGGGTTTATGGGACTTTGGGTGCTAAGTCAGGGGAATCTTTCTGTGTCCCAAACACCACCTCTGACTTTTTCCTTTTTTTTCTTCCCCTCAAGTTATAAAATATATACGTATCTTGAAGATTGATTTTAAACAAAATGCACAAACTCTGTGATTCCATTTACATAAAGGTGCAAAGACCATGATTGAGTCCACTCTTAGAAATAGGACAGTGACAACCTCTGAAGGGAGTGAGAGAGGCCCCAGGGCTCCTGGGACTGGGAATTCCTTGTCTGGGAGCTGGTGACATGGGGATGTCCCCAGGGGAAAGCTCCCTGCCCCTCACGCCCTCCCTCCCCGTCAGGAACTGCTAAACCACAGTGTCAGGGACCTTCCTTCCCGGTTTGGCTGGCTTCGGTCAAGTGCTCGCTGGGCATGTCACCAAAAACAGTGCCAGTTAGTGAGGATAAAAAACGTTGACCCCTTGGGCTCAGCTCAGCAAACCAAGCGAGGTGGGCAGTCAGTGCATCTCACAGCTGAGAAAGTGGCATGTCAGCAATGGGAGCCCTGCCAGGGTCACGAAGCTTGAATATGGTGGGGTTGGGATTTGAACCCAGAGCCTAGGGTCTTCCCAGCTCCAGGCTTTTAGGCTGGGTTTGCTAAAACCTCATTAATGCTGTCCCCTCCCCCACCTCCTACTATTATTCTGGAACGTGGTTTTTTGTTTTTAAGATTTTTATTTATTTGAGAGCGAGTGAGTGAGGGGGAGAGAGAGTTAGAGCACGGGAGCACAAGCGGGGGGAGGGGCAGAAGGAAAGAGAGAAGCAGATTCCCCTGCTGAGCAGGGAGACCGATCTGGGGCTCCATCCCAGGACCCTAGAATCATGACCTGAGCCAAAGGCAGACACTTAACCGACTGAACCACCCAGGTGCCCCTGAAACATGGTTTTTTACCCAATATTTTCTTTGCATCTTCTTTATTCAGGTCAGTATAAGTGGATCTTGTCCATCTACTACTGCCTTTTCCCTGCTGGGTTTGAAGCCCAGCCCTTCCCTCTGCCTAACCAGGGGTCCTGAGGTCTGGGAATAAAGGGTGAGAGGCAATTTCCTCCTGGGCTCATTCCAGGGAGGTCTTCATACTACAGGGGCTTAAACAGTGGGAGTGATAAAGGGTACAGAGAAGGTGATGGTGGTGGGCGGATAAGACACAGAAGTCCCTCCTGGTGCCTGGGTGGCTCAGTGGGTTAAAGCCTCTGCCTTTGGCTCAGGTCATGATCCCAGGACCCTGGGACCCAGCCCTGCGTGGCTCTTTGCTCAGCAGGGAGCCTGCTTCCCTTCCTCTCTCTCTGCCTGCCTCTCTGCCTACTTGTGATCTGTGTCAAATAAATAAATAAAATCTTTTTTTTAATTATTTTTTATTTTATTTTATTTTTTAAAAGATTTTATTTATTTATTTGACAGAGAGAAATCACAAGTAGATGGAGAGGCAGGCAGAGAGAGAGAGAGGGAAGCAGGCTCCCTGCCGAGCAGAGAGCCCAATGTGGGACTCGATCCCAGGACCCTGAGATCATGACCTGAGCCGAAGGCAGCGGCTTAACCCACTGAGCCACCCAGGCGCCCAAAATCTTTTTTTTTTTTTAAGATTTTATTTATTTATTTGACAGAGAGAGATCACAAGTAGGCAGAGAGGCAGGCAGAGAGAGAGGAGGAAGCAGGCTCCCTGCTGAGCAGAGAGCCCAATGCAGGACTCGATCCCAGGACCCTGAGATCATGACCTGAGCCGAAGGCAGCGGCTTAACCCACTGAGCCACCCAGGTGCACTAAATAAATAAAATCTTTAAAAAAAAAAAAAAACAGACACAGAGGTCACTCCTATCGACAGTCATCAGTCTGGATCTGATGCCTGTCACAAAGAATAGATAACACCAGCTGCCAAAGCTTCCAGCCCCAGCCCCAGAAGAGCTGGAGTCTCCTAGACCTGCAGGAAGTGATGGGCCACCACTATCACCTTAACCACCGCCCCCCACCATGGAACCAGTATCTATCTGCTTCCTGGTCAGCAAATCTATACACTTGTGATTGATTGCTCATGCCTGCCTGGGGCAGTTGCATTGAGGTAATTAAGGTGGGAAAGCTGCAGATTGGCTGGATCTCTCTGCCCTGGACTGACAAGAATACACACAAATTATGTGCATCAACCAAAGTAAGAAAAGAAAAGAAAAAAAAAAGAGAATTCACACAAATTAGAGTGCAGAGTATCTTCCAGACCCCAGCATAGTCTTGCGGGGGGGGGGTGGTATGGCTCCTTACCTATTCTGCACACTCAGCTACTCTATTTCTCTCTTTCTCCATCTCTGTCTTTGTTCATTTGTTTTTAAATATTTTATTTATTTATTTGAGAGAGAGCATGCTTGAGAAAGACCATGAGCAGGGGAGAGGCAGGGGGAGAAGCAAACTCCCCACAGAGTAGGAAACCTGATGTGGGTCTTGCCGTGGGGCTCCATCTCAGGATCCCAGGACCCCAAGACCATGACCTGAGCTGAAAGCAGATATTTAACTGAGTCACCCAGGCATCCCTTTCTGTCTCTTTCTCTTTCTGTGTGTTTCTGCTCCTTTCTCCTGCCTCTTAAATCAGCTTCAGCCCTACCTCCCCTGCAGCATCTCTGTGCCCCACCCCCACCCCTAAAAGCTTCATAGTCTTGTTCCGTCTGGCCAGAACTGAGTGGCTGCCTCTGTGTGTCCAGACAGGCTACACCTATGGCGCCTCCAAGTGAGGAGACACCCCTGATCCCTCAACGTTCCTGCAGCCTCTCATCTTCAGAGGCAGGTGCCCTGCACGTGCTGCTGCCTCCTCGGGGCCCTGGACCCCCACAGCGCCTATCCTTCTCCTATGGGGACCATTCAGCTGAAGAGCTGTGTGTTTGGGCTGCTAAGGCCAGTGGTGAGTGGTTCCCTAGAAAGCTGGGCCAAAGGGAGGGGTCGGGCTGTTGGAGGCCCAGCTTGGGAGCTGGAATAACTGTCAAGTGGAGTCAGTCAGCTTTAGACCTGGGGCTTTGAGGGATGAATAAGAGTTTGGCAAAGGAGGAAGATGCTCAGGGAAAGGCTGTGAAAAGACTCAGAGGCGCATGAGGGCATCTCTTGACATAAGGTGTACAGTGTGGAAGGAGCACTCTGGGGAGAGGGGCGGGAGGCCCCAGGAAGCAGTTTGTGTGTGAATTCTCTGCTGATGGCAATGGGAAGCCATGGAGTGTGCGTGTGAGCGGGGGTGTGTTGAGGGCGAGAGCCAATGATGAGAAAGAACCCTGCAGGGATGCATGCGGCTCCTAATCATGGCAGCCCTGCGAGGGACAAGATGGGGAGACCTAGGAGGGCTGATGGGGCATTCCCACAGGCATCCTGCCTGTGTACCACTCCCTCTTTGCCCTGGCCACGGAGGACCTGTCCTGCTGGTTCCCCCCGAGCCATATCTTCTCCGTGGAGGACTCAAGCACCCAAGTCCTGGTCTACAGGCTCCGGTAGGAAGCACATCACCCCTACCCCCAGCACATCACCCCTACCCCCACGGCCATGGGTTAAATGTTACCCAGAGGGGATGCCTTTTGTTGAGGGCAAGGAGAGTTTAATACAGTGGTGATCCTACAACCTTATCATCTCCCTGCACTTCCCAGCGGGTACCGCCAGGGAATTTGTGATCCTGCTCGTGGCCCAGATGAAGAACTGAGGCCAGAGGGTGTCCCTTGCTTGCCCAAGGTCACTTAGCAAGGCAATGGCACAACCTGGGCTCTGTGAGGTTTTGGCACTCTCTTCCACCGCTCCGTACCCCTACTCCAGGCTTCTCCCCTTCTGCTTAGCTTTTACTTCCCCAACTGGTTTGGGCTAGAGAAGTGCCACCGCTTCGGGCTGCGCAAGGACTTGGCCAGCGCCGTCCTTGACCTACCAGTCCTGGAGCACCTCTTCGCTCAGGTAAAAGCCTGCATGGGGCTCAGCCCGGGGTGGGGGTGGGGCGTCCACAGGGCAATAACAAGGCTTGAAGTTTGGGCGGCCTTGGCTGACCCTCTCTATGGCAGCCCAGGGTTGGGAATCGACCCAAGGATGGGGGGGAGTCTGTAGTGCAATATCAGGGCTCACAGTTGGGCTATGACCGGCCCCCAGCATCGAAATGACCTGGTGAGCGGCCGCCTCTCCGTGGGCCTCAGTCTCAAGGAGCAGGGGGAATGTCTCAGCCTGGCGGTGCTGGACCTGGCCCGGATGGCCCGCGAGCAGGTTCAGCAACCCGAGGAGATGCTGAAGACTGTCAGGTGAGGGTTTCCAGCCTGTGATACCCAGCGTCTAGCTGGAAGTGAGCAAACGTGGCTCCGCTGGGCCATCTCTAGAGCTCAGAATGCCATGAGGCTCCCCTCACACAAGCCTGCGGTGTGTGCATGTGACCCAGGACCCCACCAACCTCTGATGCTCCAGTCTCTCCCTCCCTCCTGCAGCTAAAGGCCTGTGTGTGTGTGTGTGTGTGTGTGTGTCTATGTCCGTCTGTCTGGTGGAGCCCAGTGGCCATCCCCACACTGAGGTCCTTCCCCCAGACATGTCCTTGAGTGTCTCTGTGTGTGCCTCGTGCCCCCCAGGTGAGGCCACCCTTCAGCCCTTCGGCTAAAATTTGGGTTTGTGTGTGTCCCTGTCCGTACCTGTGGAGATCCCTCTCCACAGCGAGGACCCGCTACCCCCACTCGTAGCTATAAGGTCTGCCTGCCCCCCGACCTGCGCGACCTGATTCAGGGCCTGAGCTTCGTGACGCGGAAGCGCATCCGGAGGACCGTGCGCCGGGCCCTGCGCCGTGTGACCGCCTGCCAGGCTGACAGGCACTCGCTCATGGCCAAGTACATCATGGACCTGGAGAGGCTCGACCCGGCCAGGGCGGTCGAGACCTTCCCCGTGAACCTCCCCGGGGCTGCTGGTGGTGAGGATGCGAAGGGGCTGCTCCGAGTGGCTGGTGACAGCGGCATCGCCTGGAGTTCGGGAGGACAGGAGGTGTGGGCGGCTGCTGGGCAGGGCCAACGGCGGGGGCGGAGCATAGGAGGGAGGGGCAGGAGAGTGGGCGGGGTGAAGGAGGGGAGAGACTGTGAGTCGGACCAGGGCCGTTTGAGTGAGAGGTGGGGCTAGCGGGGTGGGGGCGGGAATAAAAAATGGGCGGGACTTGGGACGGAGGAGAGTGGTTGGGCGGGGGGCTCAGGACTGGGTTAGCTGGGCTGCGGGAGGAGTCAGGGCTGAGACGGGGCGGGGCTCCCGGCTGGACTTAGCCCGGCAGGTGGAGTGGAGCTAAGCGATGGACGGGTTCCGGGAGGGGACCGGACGATTGAAGGAGATGGGGTTTAGCAGGAGTAGGGTGGGAGACATTGGGGATGGGGTGGAGAGGGTTTGTGAAGGATGGGATTGATAGAAAGGGTCGGGGTTTGGCAGGCAGACGTGTGAAGGGACCGGGGCTGGTAGAGGCCGAGAAGGTCAGGGTTTACGCCGTGGGTTGGTGGGGTCCAGGCTTCCAAGACGGACTTGGGGGCTCCGAGGGGACGAGACCTCCAGCTTCAGCCCTCCCCCCAACCCCGTTCCCAGGCCCTCCAGCCCTTCTGCGACTTTCCAGAAATTGTGGACATCAGCATCAAGCAGGCTCCGTGTGTTGGCCTGGCCGGGGAGCACCGCCTGGTCACCGTCACCAGGACGGACAACCAGATCCTGGTGGGTACTAGACTATCTTCCTTTCCCGCCTAACCCCGACTGCGGGGATGCGGGACGGTCGCCTTGGGGCCGCAGCTGGCACTGACGCTGATCAACACAGGAGGCCGAGTTCCCGGGGCTGCCCGCCGCGTTGTCCTTCGTGGCGCTTGTCGATGGCTACTTCCGGCTGATCTCCGACTCCAGGCACTTCTTCTGCAAGGAGGTTGCGCCGCCACGGCTGCTGGAAGAAGTGGCCGAGCAGTGCCATGGCCCCATCACGTAAGGGTCTATCCCCGCGGGAACTCGGTTCGAATCTTGCTCACTGTCTCAGTGTCCTCTCCTCCCCAGGAGCGCTGGACAGGGCTCATGTGCTGGAACAATGCCTGGTTCATGGTTGGCGCGCAATGAGACTAGGCTCTCCCTTTTGCTGTCCTGCACAGCAGCTTCCCTTTCTCTTGATTCCTCAGTGCCCCAGAGTGGATTACTGGGGTGGGTGGCACCAGGTTCTGCCTGTGATCTTTTCTTTAATCCTCTAGTAGAGCCCTGAATTTTTGGCTTATTTTATTTATTTACTTTTAAACAAGTATTCTTGTGTGTTTTTTTTTTAAGATTTTATTTATTTATTTGACAGAGAGAAACACAGCTGGAGAGGGAACACAAGCAGGGGGAGCAGGAGAGGGAGAAGCAAGCTTCCCGCTGAGCAGGGAGTCTGATGCTGGGCTCGATCCTGGGACCCTGGGATCATGACCTGAGCTGAAGGCAGATGCCTAACGATGAGCCACCCAGACACCCTTTTTGGCTCATTTTAAAAATAGGAAGGATTCAGGGAATGTTAGGTGGCCAGGGTCCCGGAGCTTCAGAGGGACCAGGATTAGAACCCAAGTCTAGCTTGGGCTTCTCTGCCTCCATCTCTCTGTCTCTGTCTTTTCCTCCCGCCTTTCTCCACAGCCTGGATTTTGCCATCAACAAACTCAAGACCCAGGGCTCACGTCCCGGCTCCTACGTTCTCCGCCGCAGTCCCCAGGATTTTGACTGCTTCCTCCTCACTGTCTGTGTTCAGGTTGGTCCACCACTAGGAGCCAGGTGAGCAGGGAGGGCTTCCTGAAGGAGGTGACATTTGAACTGAAACCTGAAAGATGAGTCTTTCATCTTTGCTCCTTGAGGAAGGGGAGGTTAAAGGCATTCTTAGTGGAGGGAACAGCATATGCGAAGGCTTGGAGATTGGAATGAGCCTGTGGTGCTCGAGGAAGATGGGGTGAGTGGAAGGTACTGCCCACTTGCACTCAGGGACCACTCCTCTTTTGCAGACCCCCCTGGGTCCTGATTACAAGGGCTGCCTCATCCGCTGTGACCCCACAGGAACCTTCTCCCTGGCTGGCCTCGGCCGTCCCCACAGCAGTCTTCGAGAGCTCTTGGCAGCCTGCTGGAATGGTGGGCTGCACGTGGATGGGGTTGCACTAAGCCTCACTTTCTGCTGCACCCCCAAACCCAAAGGTGAGCCTGTCCCCTCCCCTGAGCTGAGCAGTCAGGCTGGGGTCCTGCTTTGTGTGCCAAGTGGCAGAAGCCATGGGTCCAGATGGTTTAGGAAAGAACAGGGGGTTTATGGGCTGGTAGTGTAGATGCCATCTTCAGGCACAACGAGGATCCAAGAGCTGACCCTGTCTCTTAGACTCTCTCCATCTCTTGCCTCTTCCTCTGGGTGAATTTCGCTCTCAGACAAACCACAGGCATGGGACAACTGTGAGCTGTGAGTTCTTCAGAGTCTTCTAGAATTCCTAGCAGGACTGAGAGTAGGTTGCCCACAGCATTGCCTTCTCATAGGGAACCCACCCCCCCACCCCCCCACGACTGGGGCTTCCTGTAGTCTCAAATAAACCATGTACCCTGGGGTCCTCATCTCAGGGTTGGCTGCTTCTGGGGGAGACCCCAAATTGAGGCAGGGAGTGAGCAAACCTTAGGGGACCTTGTACCTCTGACCTCCGTCTTTCTCCTGCTACCTCCTCCCCACAGAAAAGTCCAACCTGATTGTGGTACGGAGGGGTTGTAGCCCACCCACATCATCCCCTCTTCAGACCCAATCCCAAGGCCAGCTGAGTCAGATGACATTTCACAAGATCCCTGCTGACAGCCTGGAGTGGGTAAGTGGCCCTAGGAAATGGGGGGGGGACCTCAGTTGGGATCCAGACCCTGGGTCTGCATTGCATCTCATTTACATCTGTGCTGTGTGGCTTCAAGCATGTGATGTAACCTTCTTGTGCCTCTGTTCATTATCTGCAAAGTGGGGCCAGGACCGGGGGCCAGGATCCCAACAGGAGCCCCCTTACCAGCCTCTCCTGTTGCCTCCTCACCCTCCAGCATGAGAACCTGGGTCATGGATCGTTCACCAAGATTTACCGGGGTTGTCGCCATGAGGTCGTGGAGGGGGAGGCCCGGAAGACAGAGGTGCTGCTCAAAGTGATGAATGCCAAGCATAAAAACTGCATGGAGGTGAGTGTGATGGGGACCAGGACTTTGGGGTCAGGACTGGCTGGAGAGAGCGTTGTGGATTCAAAGAAAGTTAAAAACACACGGGTCTTTAACACAACAGAAATGTAGTTGCAGCATCTCCAAACCTTGAAATACAGAGGGATCAGGGAATTTAGATGCAAACAGAAAGAGTACACTGAACAGAAGAAATAGCCAGTGCAAAGGTCCTGCGGCAGGGTTGTGCCTGGCATGTTTGTTTTTTGTTTTTGTTTTTTAAATATTTTTATTTATTTATTTGACAGACAGATCACAAGTAGGCAGAGAGGCAGGCAGAGAGAGAGAGGAGGAAGCAGGCTCCCCACTGAGCAGAGAGCCCGATGCGGGGCTCGATCCCAGGACCCTGGGATCATGACCTGAGCTGAAGGCAGAGGCTTTAATCCACTAAGCCACCCAGGTGTCCCTGTTTTTTGTTTTTTAAGATTTTATTTATTTATTTGACAGAGAGACAGCGCACAAACTGGTGGGGAGGAACCGAGAGAGAGGGAGAAGCAGATTCCCCGCAGGACTCTGGGATCGTGACCCAAGCTGAACGCAAAAGCTTAACTGACTGAGCCACCCAGGCACCCCTCTGTCTGGCATGTTTAAAGAACAGTGAGGAGGGGGCATCTGGCTGGCTCAGTTGGAAGAGCACGTGACTCTTAATCTCAGGGTTGTGAGTTCCAGCCCCACACTGGGTGCAGAGATTACTTAAATAAATAAAACTTAAAAAAAAAAAAAGTGAAGATGGGCCAGTGGGCTGGAGAGGAGTGATCAAAGAAGAAGAGGGGAGTGACATGGATGGAAGCCTCAGCAGGTTGGGCCACCCAGGGAAGGCTTGAGCCCTCCTTGAACCCTAAGTCTCCCACTTCTGTGTGAGAGACCCAAGGTAGATTAGCATGGGGACTTCCAGCGCCCGTCAGAAAACCATGATACCAGTGGTACCAGTGTGTACCAGTGGTGGACTCCAAGGTCAAAGGAGGCTTGTGGTGAGGCATCCTCCTGAGGTTGATTTGTGAGCAGCAAGTTTGGGGTGCTTGGTCTGACCCTGGAGCGGGAGGAACCCGTGGACCTTCTATCCCTTCTCCTTTCCCCAGTCATTTCTGGAAGCTGCGAGTCTGATGAGCCAAGTGTCATACCAGCACCTCGTGTTGCTCCATGGCGTGTGCATGGCTGGAGACAGTGAGCAACTTTTGCCCCTGCGCCTGCCCTTCCCCACTGAGACCAGCTAAAACATCATTAGCCATACAAATCCAGAGCCTGCCCTGGCTGGGCTCCTCTGTCCCCTGGGGTCCCTCACCCTCTTACCTGTGTCCTTCATTTGCCACTCTTGGGGCAGCCAACTCCAGGCTCCCACAGATACCCAGCCTCGCAGAACTATCTCAAGTCAAATGGGCCTGGGATCCAATCCCACCTCCCTGTGTACCTCCTCCGCTCCCCCCACCCCACCCCTGCAGCTTTGCAAGGGCCAAGTTACCTCTCCAAGCCCCAGTTTCACCAGATCAGTATAGTAACTACCTCTCGCAGGGCTGGGAGGGGCCAGGAGCTGCACTCACAGCGTGGAACATGACAGGCGGGGCGGGGTGATAGGTGATCTACGTGATCGTGATTGGGATCGTGATCGTGGGCGCGGGGGCCGCGCAAGGCACTGTGGGTGGTCAGAGGCTGCCAGCCCAGCTTGGAGGTTAGGCAATGATCCTGGATAGGCAAAGCTAAGTTCTAAGCAGAGAAGGCAAAGATATTAGGAATTAGGGAAGAGGAGGAGGGATGTGCCAGAGAGAACATGCAAAGGGCTGGAAGTGAGATGTGGACAGAGTTCAGCGCCATCCAGGCATCTGGGGGCAATAGCTCCCACACAGGAAGTGAGGAGGAGGAGAGGAGAGGAGGGTAAGGAACCCGCAACCCACCGGGGGTGGGGCGGGGGGGCGGAGCCTGTTCAACACGGATTCAGTCCTGCCTCCCAGCCCTGTCCCTCCCTGCTGCTGCCAGGTATCATGGTGCAGGAATTTGCACACCTGGGAGCGCTGGACACCTACCTGCGCAAGTCTGGCCACCTAGTGCCAGCCAGCTGGAAGCTGCAGGTGATCAAACAGCTGGCCTATGCCCTCAACTACCTGGTGAGTGCTCCTCTGCTTGCTCTACCCTCTGGGCACAGAATAGAGGGGCAATTGAGAGTGGGCTCTGTGGTAGGCATACGAGTTTGGCAAGGATACAAAGGGAGGGCATTTTAAACTGAGGGAACAGCATACGTATAGGCTCAGAGGTATAAGAGTAGGAGAAGGGAATAGGTGGCCATTGCTGGATTTCAGGGGGAGTAGTGGGCCATGAGGCCGGGCCGGGGAAGGCTTCCCAGAAGAGGGAACATGGGAGCTGGGTCTTGAGGGTTGACTAGGAGCTCATCAAGCGGAGAAAAGGAGGAGGGTGTGTCAGGTTGAGGGCACAGCCTGGACCCAGGCCTGCAGCTTAGAAGATGGGGTGCACGTCCTGGTATGCCTCCAGCAGGATGCCTCCCAGAAGGCTGGGGTAAGGGCATGAAAGAGAGAATGTCAGAGATAGAGTGAAGGAGTATCTCAAAGGACCTTGACTGCTAGGCTGAGGACTTTGGACTTTATCCTAAAGGCAATGGGGAGCCTCTGGGTGGCTTTGAGAGGAGGGACATGGGGCAGCATAGGGGGTGAAACAGAGGAGGCAAGACAGGCCGCCAGTAGTCTGGGGAGTGGTCTAGAAGTATGGTCTGAGCAGCCACAGGCGGGCTTTGAAGGCTATGTAGTGGCTTTCCAGCCAGACTATTCATTCAGTAAACCCTCCCTTGCATTCCCTATGCCTGGCCCACCTAGGAGGACAAAGGCCTCCCCCATGGCAATGTCTCAGCCCGGAAGGTGCTCCTTGCTCGCGAAGGGGCTGATGGGAACCTGCCCTTCATCAAGCTTAGTGACCCTGGGGTCAGCCCCGCTGTGCTAAGCCTGGAGAGTAAGTCTGGAAGGGTGGACGGAGGGACCTAGTAGGGCAGGGAAGCAGACCCCTGACCCCTGCCCCACTCCCCAGTGCTCACAGACAGGATCCCATGGGTGGCCCCTGAGTGTCTCCTGGAGCCCCGGACACTCGGCTTGGAAGCTGACAAGTGGGGTTTTGGTGCCACAGTCTGGGAGGTGTTCAGCGGGATCCCGATACCCATCAGCACCCTGGATCCTGCCAAGGTCAGAGCACCTGTATTGGCCTCTAGGGGGCTAAGGTCCAGCTTGGGGATGGGCTGGTCTGGGGGGCAAGGGGACTGCTCCTGAGGGTATACTGGGAGTGATCAGCCCCTCTCCTCAACCTTAGAAGCTTCAGTTTTATAAAGAAAAGCAGCAGCTCCCTGCCCCCAAGTGGATGGAGCTCGCCATGCTGATCCAACAGTGCATGGTCTACGAGGCAGGCCAGAGGCCCTCCTTCCGTGCCATCATCCGCGACCTGAACAGCCTCATCACTTCAGGTGCCCACTGGGCCAGGCAGGGTGGGCAGGGCTGGCCTATCATATGAGGCCCCGAGGTGGGGAATAAAGTGAAATTTGCATGCAGAGCTGGCCCTGTGTGCTTGGCAGGGTTGGAGTGGTTGGTGAGTGTATCAGTCAGCGTGAGCCTTAGCTGCTACTGTAACAAACAGACCCCCCCCCCAAGCTCCAGGCTGACCATGGTGGATAGTTACCTTTCATTCTATGACGGTGTCCAGGTCAACAGGTGCCTCTCCCTTTTTGGCTCCACCCATCCCATGGTCTCAGGTCCCTGTCACATCCTCTGCAGAGAGAGAGAGAAAGAGAGAGAGAGAGACTGTGGAGGGTGCCTTGCTAGGTTTCCATGTGCCAGGCCTGAAAGGGCAGCCAGTTCTTCTCCCCCATCAGCCTGAGCTCAACCATGTACCACACTTCACCTCAGTGGAGTCTGGGAAATGCCTTTCTGTCTCCAAAGCTATACATAGTTTGCACAGCCTGGAGAACACATAAGGGGTCGGTCTGCCTTTGCCCAGCCGGCCTCCTTGAGGCTTGCAGGGGCCCTGCCATAATGGGCAGAGAAGGTAAGTGTGCAGATCAAAGTGCCCTAGCAAGTCAGCTTAGGAAAGGGACCCAGGGCCCAGTGTACCGGTCACTTACTGCCTGTGCCCCACAGATTATGAGCTCCTCTCAGACCCCACACCTGGTGCCTTGACGCCCCGTGATGGGCTATGGAATGGCGCCCAGCTCTACGCCTACCAAGACCCTACTATTTTCGAGGAGAGACACCTCAAGTACATCTCACAGCTGGGCAAGGTGAGCTGGGCAGGGCTGGGGCGGGCGGGGAAGCCCTGGTGCACATGGACACTAGCCCTGCTGTGGGGAAGCCCCCGTGCACATGGACACCAGCCCTGCTGTCCCCCAGGGCAACTTCGGCAGCGTGGAACTGTGCCGCTATGACCCGCTGGGTGACAACACAGGCGCCCTAGTGGCAGTGAAGCAGCTGCAGCACAGCGGGCCAGACCAGCAGAGGGACTTCCAGAGGGAGATCCAGACCCTCAAAGCCCTCCACAGTGACTTCATTGTCAAGTACCGCGGTGTCAGCTATGGCCCAGGTTAGCCATTCCCAAACGGGTGCTCTCCGAATCCCACACCCGCATGCTCCTGCAGTGACATTCTAGGGTGGCCTGGGGACACCAGGAAGGGCGCGACTGATGCTCTTGTTTATCCAGATCTGGATTGCCGCGGGTTCGAATTCCCACTCTCTCCCTTAGCAGCTGGGAGACCTTGGGCAGGCGATTTAAACTCTCTGCGTGTCCATTTCTACACCTGAAAAAGGGGTCATTATCAGGTTTAAATGAATCAATGTATATCATAGAAAGTACTCAAGAGCCATTGGTGATAAGCGTTAGGGTTGCTGTTCCCATTTTATAGAAAGCAATATTGAGGCTGGAAGGAACCCAGGGCTGTTCTCTGATCCGGGAGGAAGAATAGGGAGGGGCAGTGGACAGAGTTGGGCTCTGTAGTGACTCCGCCCAGCCTCCCCTCCCATCACCTAGGCCGCCAGAGCCTGCGGCTGGTGATGGAGTACCTGCCCAGCGGCTGCCTGAGGGACTTCCTACAGCGGCACCGCGCGCGCCTCGATGCCAACCGCCTGCTTCTCTACGCCTCACAGATCTGCAAGGTGCGAGGCGTGCCCGGGGCCCCAGGGTCTGAGGTGGCCCAGTCTGGGCGAGGGTCTGCGTGGAGTCGCGGGGAAGGCTAAAGGTGGAAGTTTCGGGTCCAGGTCAGGCTGGACGAGCAGCTGAGTTAGAGCTGAGGTCGGGACTGGAGTGCAGGATGGGTCCGGGGCAGGGTTAGGCTTGGGTTTTGGGATAGGTTTGGGTTGGATTCCAGGTATGCCAGGTTGGGCCCCTGCTGGTTGCGCTGGAGTGTGGCCCTCACGCTCGCCTGCAGGGCATGGAGTACCTGGGCTCCCGCCGCTATGTGCACCGCGACCTTGCCGCGCGTAACATCCTGGTGGAGAGCGAGACGCACGTCAAGATCGCCGACTTCGGCCTCGCCAAGCTGCTGCCGCTCGACAAAGACTACTACGTGGTCCACAAGCCCGGCCAGAGCCCCATCTTCTGGTGGGGACCCCGACCCGGCCCACCTCTCCTCCCCGCGACATCGCCCCATACCTCCCTCCAACCTTCTAGGGCCCGCCATGGCCCCGCCTTCTCGCAGTCCTGGCTCCTCCCCCTAGCGTGCTGGTCCCGCCCCTCGTCGCTGGCCCCGCCCCTACTCCTACGCTACGGCCCTCCTGACCCCGCCCAGGTCCCCCAACTTTTCCCCACTACCCTGGCCCCTCCCCTATTTCCACCGTCCTGGCCTGCCCCTCCTCCCCACTGCCCCGGTTCCGCCCCGGCCCCGCCCCTCTCGCTGCCCAGGCCCCTCCCGGGCCACGACTTCCTGTCCCACCCCGCTCCGCCCCTCAGTACTGGCCCCTGCCCCCTAGAGTCACGGCTCCGCCCTGACCCCGCCCAGACTTCCGTAGGGTAGGAGACTACCCCATCCCACCCGCAGGGAAACTCTGACCCCGGGGCTGGGACTGACCTCTCACAGCTGACCCCCAGCTTCCCCCGCCCAACGTTGTTCCTTTTCCCATACTTTCCCTCGCTTTCGCATCCCAAGACTTCCTCGTCCCCTTCCAGGTACGCCCCAGAGTCTCTCTCTGACAATATCTTCTCGCGCCAGTCGGACGTCTGGAGCTTCGGGGTCATCCTGTACGAGCTTTTCACCTACGGGAACAAGAGCTGCAGCCCCTCAGCCGTGAGTCACCACCCCTGGATCGCCAGAACCTTCCTGGCCCATCCCTGGCCTGTTCGTGCTGGAGTCCCTCTTTTTGCTCAGTGTCACCTATTATATAGGCCCTTTATAATGGGGAGGAACGCTCTTCACTAAGGTTGACCCCTGCTACCACGGACAGCCCCCTCCCCCTCCATCACAGATGGCCCCTCTCCCCCACCGCGCCTGACTCTCTCCCTCTCTTCACTACGGCTGCCCCCTGCCCCGCCACCTCTACCCCTTCCCCAATCACTGGCCGCCCCTTCTCCCTCCTTCATGGATGGCACCTCCCCCACCACGGGTGCTCCCTCTTGGCCCCAGGAGTTCCTGCGGATGATGGGGATGATGGGATGTGATAGAGATGTCCCGGCCCTCTGCTGCCTCCTGGAACTTCTGGCTGAGGGCCAGAGGCTGCCGGCACCTGCTGCCTGCCCTGGTGAGGTGAGTGCTGGAGGGCCTGCCTCAGTTCTCCCCTCTGGATTTTCCTAGGGAAGCCAGCTGGTCCCTTTGGGTTTCCCCCCACCTGCTGTTATCTCTTAATTGAGAGCATACCCTGGGGCATGAATCTGAAAGGGATTTTGGCTTCTATTTTGCTGTTCTCTCACTGTATTCCAAGTTGCAAACATTTTCAGATACTCAGTTTGCCCATCTCCAGAATGGGAATAACAATGCCTTATGGGGTGGCGGAAGTTTAGACAAATTGACCCCTCTCCCTTGCTCAGCTTCGGGTCCAGCTGACTGTCAACTGTCTGTAAATGTTAATGACTCTTACAGTTTATCTTCACAACTTCTGTGGAAATGTCTGACATGAGGTTAGTCATTCATAAATTGATCTGCCCAGGGGCACCTGAGTGGCTCAGTCAGTTAAGCGACAGACCCTTGGTTTCTGCTCAGGTCATGATCTCAGGGTGGTGAGATCAAGCCCTATGTCAGGCTCTGCACTGGGGGCATAGTTTGCCCAAGATTCTCTCTCCCTCTCTCTCCTACCCCATGTGCTCTCTCTCTCTCTCAGATAAAATCTTTAAAAATCAATCAATAAATAAATTCACCTGCACAGACCACAAACATTTATTGAGTACTGACTGTATGCCGCACTCTGGGCTGGGTGCTGGGACCCAGCAGGGGACAGAACAGAAACTACCCTGTCCTCCTGGTAACCAGCAGAGGCTAAGAAGAACATTCTGATGGTTACTGGTGTCTAGGAAGAGTTGAACAGGAGGAAATGAGGGGGTGAGGTGGTGGTCAGGGGGACCTTTTAGAGGGAGTAATCTTGAAGGAGGAGGAGGAGCCTACCCATGGGAAAATCTGGGAGAGGGCATTCTCAGCAGTGGACATAGCATGTGCAAAGGCCCTGAGGAGGGAATGAGTTTGATACACTTAAATAATGAGATGTGGGCAGATGTGGCTGCAGGGAACAAGAGAGGAAGTGATGGAAGGAGACGGGAGGGTATTAGATTTTGTTCTAAGACCTGTAGGGAGCCATGGGAGGCTTTGGAGCAGGGGAGGGATGGAATCTAATTTATATTTTGAAACTGTGCATAGGAGTCCTTCCTACCGCTTGTATGTGACCCTGTTGTCTCCTCCCACTCCCTCAGGTTCATGAGCTCATGAAGCTGTGCTGGGCCTCTAGCCCGAAAGACCGACCAACATTCAGTGCCTTGGGCCCTCAGCTGGACGCACTATGGAGTGCAAGCCGGGGGTAGCAGAGAGAGTGAAACTCACGCCTTCCCTGCTTGTCTGGAGGAGGAAACCCACTCACTTCATTTTTATATCTCCTGCAAACACACCTCTGGGTTCTAGTCTTTGTGCACTGGCTGTGTGACCTGGGGCAGAAGGTTGCCCCTCTCTGGGCTTTCTGCTTCACAGAGACCCCCATGGGGCACATGACATTGCATTTGAGGGGCACCCCTGGCTTGTGGGGCATCAGTAGTCTTATGGCCTTGGGAACTTGCAAAGATTCAAGATGAATGCCTTGGTGGGACCTGCTGTGTGCCTCGCCCCCAGAATCCAGGAGCCAAATTTAAGCCCCTCCTATCTGCCTATCCTCACAGGGTTTGGCCCTGAGCTTCCTGTCTCAGTGAAGACCTTGCAGCGCTTTAAATATACGCTTCTTTTCATCCCTGCCGCCCCTCGCAGCTGCCAGGGTTGGAAATTCACTTTGGGCCAGGGAAGGGGATCCTGTGTGACTTTTGGGGATCCTGTGAGGGGCGAGGAGAGGCTGGGGTCCCAGTCCACGCTAACTGTACCAGAGTGTCCTGGGCCTTCCCTTTGCCCACTTGAACACTGGGACCCTTTCTGTCCTAACCGGAGGGTCACGCAGTTGATGACGCTGGAGACTTACTGGAGCTTTTCAGCAGCTGAGGAAAGGAAAGGCATTTTTGGCAGAGGGAACAGCATGGTGAGAGTGAGGAGGCTTAGAGTACAGAAGTTAAGAGCCCAGGTGTTGGAGCCCATGGTTCTGCCACTTAATTGCTATGTGATGGTGGGCACCTTGCCTCCCCTACGGGTGTCTCAGTTTCACCTCCTGTACAATGGGCAGATAAATGGTCCTGGTCTCTTCCTGTACACAGGCAGCTTCTGGAGGATTGTGAGAAGGCATCTGGTGGAGGTTAAGCCGCCCCATCCCTAACTCCTCACCTGCCTGCAATCTTTTCTGCCACTTTTACCCCCCTGGAAAACTCTTATTTACCTCTCAAAACCCCAGCTGTCACCTCCAGGCAGTCTTCCCTGTGGCATACTCGGCCACTCCTCACCCACCCTGTACTTCCCTCTGACCGGAAGGCGGGGGTCTCTGTCCAGATCTGTCTCCTCTGACCTGGAGGCTCCCAGGGGGCTGGGCTGGGTCGGGCACAAAGGGGACTCTGGGAGCATTCATTGAATGAATAAAGGTCAGTGGAAAGAATAGTGTGTTGCTGGACTTGGGTGATGGGGAATTTTGGGGAGTGTATAAGCTGGGCAGGAATGTGGCTAGGGCTGGGGGATGGGGATCCCCTGGGGGCCACATTGGAGGCTTCAGGGCTGGCTGAGGGAGGAGACACATGGTGGAGCATTGGCTGGGGTCCTGGAGGACAGAACCCACCCCCAGCTCCAGCTGCTGGCCTTGGCTCTGTCCTAAGGAACTGATTACAGGCTCTTGGTGGGTGGAAGGAACAGGCTGCTCTGGGGGGGTCAGAGGGCAAGGTTGGGGTGGGAGGCTGTGGGGAGGGGTCCAACATCAGTCGGGCCAAGCAAGTGTCTCCCAGGATGGCTGGACAGATACGAGGAGTAACAGAAAGACAAAGACCAAGAGAGGCTGAGAGGGAGAGACAGGGCAGGAGAGAGACTGTCTCCCTCCCTCTCTACTCTCTTAGCCCAGGGAAAGCCACCTGCTTTGGTGGGGGCTGCTCTGGGCTCAAGCAAGAGGGTTTTTAGCTCAGGCTCTTCCTTGCCTCGGATGGAGTGTCCTCCCTTCTCTCCACTCTAGTTTCCCTCCTCGGTAAACCAAAGTCATAATGAGCAAACACAGCCAGCTGCCTTCTAGGCCCTCCGGTCCCTGCCCCGTCCAAGGGGACCCCAATATGGGAGAGACAGAGCCAGCCAAAGGCCCCAGCCCCAGCCTCCTGTGACCATGGGCAAATGTGGCGATCCCTCTCTGAGGCTGTTTCCTTATTAGTACAGGAATAAGAACAAGATTCTGTCTGCCCCTTGTCTCAGACGGCTCAGACTGCCCGACCACTACCGTGTGGAACCATTCTCCGGTCACCTAGTTCCCCTCTCTAAAGTGGCTGTTGTTGCTGAAAAGACTCCTGAGCCAGTGCTCCCCTGGGGGAGGCATCCAAGGCCCTGGCCCAGGCAGAGAGACAGGTCGGCCTCTCAATAACCAGTGTTGAGGTTAAAACCTCAACTGTTTGTGGTTCTTATATGATTGCAAGATCCCCTTCAGCACCACCCATCAGGAAACACTAAAAAAGTACAGGTTAATTACTTACAAGAGTTACACAGCCGACGTAGGGCTATACATTGAGGTCATTGGTGGGAACAGGGAGCCAACTCAGGGCTTGGGGCTTTGCTTTTATTGGGGTCTGGTGAGGGGGCTTGGGTTTCCCTGGCTCACTCGTTATTGGTGGATTTCAGACACGGTGTGAATTTAATGTTCTGAGCTGGTTGGCATGCAGCTCCCTTCCCTGGCCTTGGTGGCCTGAATTCCGGGGGGCCCGATGGCTGCCTTCTGGCCCTGTGCTCACGTGGAGGGGGGTGTGGGGCGCGTTCTCTCACACCCCCTTCCTAAGAGAGCATGAATCCCATTGTGAGCCCCCCCTTCCACTATGTGATGCTCCCCTGGAGCCCACAGGTCTGCAGACACCATCACGATGAGGAGTTGGGCTTAAACATTGGAATTGAGGGGAGGGGGCTTGAACTGGTTAGGTCTCAGCCGGCCAGGGTCCAGTGTCTGGTTGGACTGGCCCTTGCGATTGCTCCCCCTTCTGCAACAACCGTCAGGAAACTGAAAAAAATAATGGTTTCTTTCTGACAGGACCTGGAGATGGCAGGGCACCCCCCCCCCCACACACACACACAGTGAAGGGGCGGGGAAAAGACACGGGGCCACGTGGTCACTGGTTGGGCTCTGCTTCTATGGGGGTCCAGGATGGGACCCTGGGGTTCCCAGGGCTCATTGCTTAGTGCTAACCCTAAACCACAGGAGTGGGAATTTAAAGCGCCAGAAGGGAAAAACACAAGTGGTCCCAAGGGGCGGTTCTTAAAACCAGCCCAGACTTCTCAAACACGGGAGCGGGGAGGACGCCTGGCTCTTTATCTAGCCGGGTGGCCGGCAAATAGGTTTATTCCAGATAGCCATCTTTGAAGAGGATGCCTGAGCCATCAAAGCTTAAGTCAGGCACGACAAAAAAGCCTGGCTCAGTGGTTGGAGCATGCAAGACATGATCTCGCGGTCGTGAGTTCAAGCCCCACCTGAGGCTTAGAGATTGCTTTAAAAAAAAAGAGAGAAAACCCCACTGCGGGGTTTACACTACACTTGCACTCAGCACTCACCCCGCCCTTGACCTTCTCCCTGAGTCTTCCGCGGAATGCTTTGTCCGCATCCAAGGTCCTCAGCTGGGCCGGGTTGGATGCCTATAAGAAGGGGTCCGCTGGGGCGGGCCTCCTGCCGCCATGGAGTCCCGCCCACTCACCTGGGCGCTGGTGCTGCTGGGCACCGCTCTGGCGCTCGCGCTGGGCACTGCGCCCGCTCCGGAAGCGCGGGAGAAGCTGTGCGGCCACCACTTCGTGCGCGCGCTGGTGCGGCTGTGCGGGGGCCCGCGCTGGTCCTCCGAAGACGGGCGGCGGGTGGCTGGCGGCGAGCGTGAGTGAGGGGTGGGCGAGGACTGCGCTCTGGGATTTCTAGGTGGGGCAGGTGCACGTGGCGCTGGTGGGCGTCGGGGGCGGGCGGATGGGTTTGCATGCACCTACAGACGTCCCCTGCCGGGCAGGAAATCAGTGCGTGGCGAGCGAGGCAGTCTTCAAAGTGCCTTCTTTACGATTTCAGTATTTTGATCTTCGTGAATTTTTTCATTAATTTTGATTTTAAAAATTTCATTAAGATATGATCGATCTTCATTGTTGAGTTTTTTGGCACTCCTTTAAATGAAGCATTGAGGCCAGGTCTCACTCTTCTCACCCTGCGCCCCGTCCTGGTACAGAGAGTAGAAAACGGATATGTATACCTGCGTGTCACAGATATGCGTCCTATATGCTTACGTCTTTGTGACACAGATGCCCCTGGAGGTGCAAAGGCACGCATGGGGGAGGGCTGGGAAGGGCTCTGAGGGTATGTGCCTGTGTGTGCATGTGTTCATGTGAGCCCGCTGCCTGCACACATGTGCCCATGTACATGTCCCATGTCACCCCTTCTGTCTCTGGCTTTGTGAAGTGTCTATGCGTCTGCGTGATAGAGGGCTTGCGGGAACGTGCCCAACAGGGGACCTGAGCGTGGTTGTGGGTTGAGAGTGCACACATCGGGATGGGAGAGTTTATCTGTGCTCAGTAGACAGTAGGCATTTATTAGGTGCTCACTTTCTATTTGTGCACAAGAGGAGCTTTCGGCAGGTCACTTGGTGGGACGTGTGTGCATATATTGGGGAGGGGTTCTCTAGGTTCCCCCGCCCACGCTGAATTCTGCTTTGTCCCCAGGTGAGCTGCTTCAGTGGCTGGAAGGACAACATCTCCACAGGCTGGTGGCCGAAGGGAACCCCATGCTGGTTCTCATGCCACAGCCCCTGCCCCAGGGCTCTCGCCATCACCACCGCAGGCGGGCAGCCGCCACCAACCCTGCCCACCACTGCTGCCTCAGTGGCTGCACCCGGGGGGACCTGCTGACCCTGTGTCCGCACTGAACCCTCCCCCCCCCCATGTGGCCTCGGAGGATCCAGAGACCCAGAGGGGTCTGGCCCGGCGAGCTCCTGAAGCCACACAGCACCACAAAGCCCTGTCTGGGAGGATGGTGACAATTACCTTGCTGTGCTCCCCACCTCCCCCAGGCCACCTTCCTCTGAGGGGCCAACCGTGAGAAAAATGACACCTGCACCCTGGCTTGGAAGAGCCTTGGTTTTGCCCAGATGCCAGATACTCAGAGCCAAACTTCCTCTGCTCCGAGGAGCCCCAGGTGCCGCCCTCCCTGCATCCGTGTCTCCCCCCTCCCCTTGCTATCTCCCCAGGGGTAAATAAAGAAGACTCCCCGCAGAATCCGAAGCAGCTGTTTGCATTTTCTCAAGAAAAAGGAACAAGGCTGCATCAGCCCTTGCGTGGGTTGTCCCCACCCGTCCCCCTATCCCTACCCCCACAGCCATGGCCCCACCACCCCTTTCAGCAACTTGATAGCAACTTGAGAGTCATCGAAATACAAAGTGGGGAAACTGAGGTCGGGGGAGACAGCTGCTTTGCCAAGGTCATAGAGGGAGGGAATGGCCAAGTGCAGGATTTGAATTGAGGTCGTCTGTCAAGACCCTTGTGGGAGTGGAGGGGGCGCCTCGAGGTCACTTAAAGTCCACGTAACAGTGGACAGACACACAGACATCACAATGAGCCACAGTGGACACTTACTGATCCAACTCCGACCATTTTTTCTCATTTGCACCCTCCCTTCACCCTGTGATGGAATTTGCATTCTAGGACTCCGGGGGCGAAATGACCAAGCACTTGACAATGTGAGCCAGTCCCATGTTATTATTTTCCTAACATCTGCGGTCACCAATTACCAGAAATCGGGAGTCCTAAAATGGAACTGTCTTCCCTTAGCAGTTCTGGAAACCAGAGCTGGAAGTCAGGGTGGGGCAGAGTTGTTTCCTTCCCTGAGGCTCTGAATCTGCTCAGGGTCTCTCTCCTGGCTTTCGGTGGCTGCTGGCAATTTTGGCCTTTCCTGGTTTCTAGATGCAGGACTCCAAGCTCTGTCTCTGTCTTCACATGGCCTTCTTTCCAGTGTCTCTATGTGTTCATTTCTGTGTCTTGTCAAAACACTCTGATTGGATTTGGGGCCACCCCACCCTAACCCAGAATGATCTCTCCTGAATCCTTAATTGTATCTGCAAAGTACCTATTTCTTTCTTTTCTTTTGAATCCTTTATTTATTTATTGGAGAAAGAGATAGCAAGAGAGGAGAGGGTAGAAGCCGACTCCCCACTGAGCAGGGAGCCTGATGCGGGGCTGGATCCCAGGACCCTGGGCTCGTGATCTGAGCCAAAGGCAGAGGCTTAACCCACCGAGCCACCCAGGGCTTTTTTGCCTTTTTTAAAAGATTTATTTATTCGAGAGAGCCTGGGTGACTCAGTGGGTTAAGCGATTGCCTTCAGCTCAGGTCATGATCCTGAAGTCTCAGGATTGAGTCCAACATTGGGCTCTCTGCTCAGCAGGGAGTCCGCTTCTCCCTCTGACCCTCCCCTCTCTCATGCTCTGTCAAATAAATTACATCTTTTTTTAAAATCAATCCTGTCGTTTCAATCAGACTCCACACTGAGCTCCAAGCCTGACACAGGGCTTGATCTTACCACCCCAGACCATGACCTGAGCTGAAATGAAGAGTCAGACGCTTTATCAACTGAGCCACCCAGCCACCCCAGCAAAGGCCCTATTTCCAAATAAAGCCATATTCTAAGGTTCCAGGGAGATGTGTACTTTTCAAGCCACTGCAGCAGGCGAGCAGGACTCTCTCCTGAGGATGATGGGGAGCCCCTGATGAGCAGGCACAGGATGAGGTCAGATCTATGTTAGAAACCCCCGCAGCGCCCCCATCTCATCCAGGCCCGCCTTCCTTGGCCTGGATGCTGCTTCAGCTTCCATCTCCCTTTCCAACAGCGGTGCTTAAAACTCAAAAATCAATCCTGTCGTTTCCTTGCTCCAAAGGTGCCATCATTCTCGAAATAACTCCCTCCCTCCTCACCCCAGCCCACAAGACCCCATGTGGCCAGCCCCTCTAACCTCAAGCCTCTCCTCCGTCCAGGTCCTCTTTACTCATCAAGCTCCAGTGACTGCCTCTTCGCTGCAACTCGAATGCTTCCCGATTATCCCACCTCAGGGCCTTTGCACATGCTATGCCTTCTGCCTGGAACACCCTTCTCCCAGTTCTTCTTAAGGTCATGTCCTCTTTCTTCAGGCCCCAGCTCTAATGTGCCCCCCTCAGTCCCAGATCTCTGATCTCTCAGCTGATATTCATTCCCATCACTGTGTGTCCAGTTGCTTCATCTGACTTCTCAAAGCTCTTACCACTTCTGAGAACTTCCTATTTGATTTTTCATGGGTTTGTTTTCTCACTGTAAGGTGGATATCTGCCATCCCAGTGGGGCTGGGAGCAAGAGTATAGGGCAAAGGTATAGCATACAGGACGTACACAATAAATACTTACAGAAGGGAAAGGAGGTGGGACAGAAGATAGTAAAGCCACAGTCCTAGTGGGACAGGAGTCTGGTGAAGAAGGGGAGGCTGGTGGTGTTTGGAAGGAGCCTTGCTGGAAGCAGGAGGCCAAAGCAGGCCCACTGTCTCTCACGGCCCGCAGCAGTCCCACCCCTGTGCCTCTCTCTCCTGGGCATACTGCCAAGCTGGCAGTGAGACCAGGTCTTGGTGGGACATGATCTGAGGGTGATAGGGAACCATGGAGGGTGTGTGAGCTGGAGCAGGATGATGGCAGATCTGTCCAATAGAAATCCCTGCAGCCCCTACTTCACCCATGCCATTTTTATTTTTAAGATTTATTTGTTTATTTATTTATTTGACAGAGAAATCACAAGTAGACAGAGAGGCAGGCAGAGAGAGAAAGAAGCTGGCTCCCTGCTGAGCAAGGAGCCCGACGCGGGACTCGATTCCAGGACCCCGAGATCATGACCTGAGCTGAAGGCAGCGGCTTCACCCACTGAGCCACCCAGACGCCCCACACCCATGCCATTTTTATTGGCGCATATTTTCTACTGGAAATGAGGCTTAGTTACTGATGAGAGACTGGTCTGAATTAAAACTTATAGATCACTTAAAAAAAAGAAAAAAGAGGGGTGCCTGGGTGGCTCAGTTGGTTAAGCGTCTGCCTTCGACTCAGGTCATGATCCTAGGGTCCTGAGATCGAGCCCCGTATGGGGCTCCCTGCTCAGTGGGAAGCCTGCTTCTCCCTCTCCCACTCATTTTGCTTCTGTTCCCCCTCCTGTTGTGTCTCTCTCTGTCAAATAAATAAATAAAATCTTAAAAAAAAAAAAAAAGAGCTTCAGGTCTTCACAAAACATTTTATTCCCTGAGTACCCACTTCCCAGTGATCATTCTGCTGTCTGGGGTCCCCCCGTCCCCACATCCCAAGCACTACTCCAATGCCCAGAAGCCCAGACCCCAGACATCCACCCAGAGCCAGCAGGATTTTGGCGGCGGGGGGGTGTGTGTGTGTGTGTCACCATTTTGCTTGGATCTCCCCAATCTGAAAGGCTTATTGAGGTAAGGGCTGGTCCTGGGTCCCTAGAGCTCAGAGATACCCAAGGACCAGAATCTCTCCTTCTCTGGGCACTGGGGTGAGTATGTGTGCTGACCTTGGGCCCAGTGAAGACCCTTTGGCCCCACAACATTCCCTGAATTCTTGGGGAGCATAAGTGGGGGGGGCAGGGCCCTGTTAGGGACTCCCAGAAACTTGGAGCTGGTTTTGCTTGAGTCAGACAGCTTCTTCCCTCCTCTACCCAAAGCGACAGCCATCAGACCACTGGATATCACAGGCAGGGATGGGGCAGTCCCACTCATGGCTTCTCTGACTGCTTCTGCCATCTCGGGTGGATGGAGACCATGGAGAGGCTGAGAACAAAACTCCTTTCCTAGGCTCACTTCAACTAGGAGTTCTGCCACTGACCTTGAACCATGGCTGAAACTCACATACCACTAAACCACTCTAGGTGTATGACCAAGGAGAGGCTGGTCAGCCTTTAAGGTCCAGCCTGAGATCAAGGTCAGAGCTGGGAAATGTGACCTTGACTCAGATGGGATCAATGCAGGAGCAGCAACCCAGAACCCTAGGAAAGGGGTTTCTGCAATTAGCTCCCACAGAAAGAGACAGTCTGTTCAGCTGAGAGCCTAGGGGGAATGATGAAACATGGGTTCAAGTACCAGGTGGGTTTGGAAAGATATCTAGGAGTTTGCCAGCTAGATTAGGCACTCATCAAACCCTTCCTGGCACTCCCCTATGCCTGACCTGCTTAGAAGAATGAAGATTTCCCCTGCCAGGGAGGAAGATGCTGCCTCTTTCCATGGGGGTGGAGATCAGAGCCTAGAGGCTAGGGGTCCTGAAACCACCTAGTAGATCTGTAACTTCTTGCCACAGGCAAGGTTGGGCTGGCTCAGCGCATCCCACATGAGCAGCATCTCATATGGCAAGAAGCGGTGAACAAGCAGCAGTTCCCGGTAGAGGCAGGGGTCGAAAGAGGACATGTGGGCTGAGGGGGCCTGAATGCCAGCTGTGCGGATCCCACTGTGGGAGGCAGGCTCCAAGCCCTCCTGCTGCAGGCACATGCCCAGGAAGACATCATCGATGGGGAAGAGGTCCAGTGTGACAGCAGCCCGGCGCAGGGCAGTGGCTGTGAAACGGGACAGTAGGAAGCCACCCCCGCCACAGTAGGGCGGGTAGTGCTCCTCCTGGGTCACCTCCTTTGGCACATAGTACTTGCTCCAGGGAACCCGGATGGGGCCCACATTGCGGATCAGGTGCCCCACAAAGAGGTGGTGGTCAGGATCGTGGTCCTGCAGGTAGGACACCATGTTGTCAGTGTGTGCGAAGACGTCATCATCCCCATTGAGCACGAAGCTGGCATTGGTGCACCGAGTCTCCTGCCATTGTAGGAAGAGCACCTGCAGGCGAAGTGGACAGGGCATACAAGCTGGAGGGCTGGGGCCATCGGCCTGGGGTCCCTGTGAGCCGCCACAGCCCGGGAAGCCCAGATGAGGATAGGCTCTCCCCCAGCGACTGCTGTCAGGCCAGCCTGGGTTTGAGGCCCCACCCTAAGCCTCTGGAAAGTTTTCAACTTTCCAGACAGACCTCATCGTAGGACGTGCCCCTGGGGGGTGTTGGAGATCTGTGGAAATGATGCTCTATAAAGCACCAAGAAGTGTTTGAAAATTGTCCCATTTACATTTATTGTTACTTCCTTCAGACGCTGCCTGGCCAAGTGTCATCGTTACTTAGCATCTACCTTCCCCACTGGACTCTAGGCTTCCCCCAAATGGGGGCTGTGTCTCCCCTCCCTGTGTCATCTCCCCAGCACCCCTGTGGGTCATAACCTCATAGGTACTGGATTTCATGCTTGTCCAATGGACATTGCTTTTGTGTGCTTTTGTGTTCTGCATGAAGAACATGGCATGTTGAGAGGTTCTAGCCCTCGACCCGCCTCGACTTCTACTTCCCTCTAATAACTTTTACCACATGCCCAGCTCTGTTCTCCATGCCTGCGCTGCCTTGAATCCCTCGTGCAAGCTTAGGAGGCAGGTGCAGTCATCAACCTCATGTACAGATAAGGAAATAGAGGCTCTCCAGAAAGAGCACAGCGAACAAGGTCACACAACAGGAAAGCAGCAACTCAAGGTCTCGAGCCCAGATTTTTCTGTGCCTATGATGAGCAGGACCCTGCCCTGACCCCCCCCCCCCCCCAATGCCTGGGTGGGTCTCTGGAGCCTCTTACTCCTTATCTGTGCACTGGGTAGGATTCTTTCCACTTCCTGTGGATCCTTGTCCATCAAAAAATGTCTTTCCTGGGTGTCTGGGTGGCTCAGTGGGTTAAAGCCTCTGCTTTCAGCTCAGGTCATGATCCCAGGGTCGTGGGATCGAGCCCCACATAGGGCTTTCTGCTCAGTGGGGAAACTGCTTCTCTCTCTCTCTCTGCCTGCCTCTCTGCCTACTTGTGATCTCTGTCAAATAAATAAATAAAATCTTTAAAAAAAAGGTCTTTCCTGACCACCTCCTGCATAGATGGGGTCCTCAGGGGACAGAGAATAAGAAATAAACAAGGTGGGGCGCCTGGGTGGCTCAGTGGGTTAAGCCGCTGCCTTCGGCTCAGGTCATGATCTCAGGGTTCTGGGATCGAGTCCCACATCGGGCTCTCTGCTTGGCGGGGAGCCTGCTTCCCTTCCTCTCTCTCTCTGCCTGCCTCTCTGTCTACTTGTGATCAATCTCTGTCAAATAAATAAATAAATATCTTAAAAAAAAAAAAGAAATCAACAAGGTGGTCCTGTCCACTGCTCCTCCACCCACACAGATTACAGGAACTCTTCTGCTGCCTTGTAAATAACCTGAAAACCCTCCGGAAGCCCGCAGAGGCCGGCCATTTCCTCCCTGACCAGGAAGAAGCAGGCACAGAGAGATAAATGATTATCAAAGGCAAACAGCAAGTAGGAGGCAGAGCCTGAATTCAAACCCAGGTCCTGGCTCTGGAAGCTGGCCTTGTAACCTCAGGCCCTTTCTTCCTGCCCGCCACCCCCCCTCACCCCGGCCCCCGCCCCCAGTTAGAAGACTTCAGACCACCACCAGGACAACAGAGGGGTGGGGTGGGATTGGGGGGGTGGGGACGTCTGGTTCCCTGGACCCAGTCAGAGGAGGTGGTGGGGAGCAGGCGGGAAGGATGGGTGGCCCTGACCAGCGGACCGTCCCCCAACGCCTCTCGCTGGCCCACCTGTTTGAGCGTGAGGTTGAAGAAGGAGTCATGGAAGTCCCACTGCAGGATGTCACCGTGCGCCCGCGCCTCCATTGCCAGCAGCCGGTTGACCTTGCGGGCCTCCAGGGGGTCATCGGCCGTGCCCACCAGGAAGACGAGGCGCAGCGGGACGCCCTTCACCAGGCGCTCGCGGCCCCAGGTGTGCCGCACCAGCTCCCGGCGCTCGTAATTGCTGGGCGAGGACTTGATGACCAGCAGCAGGAAGACAGGCTGCGAGCACTTGTCTGGCCGCACGTCTTGCAGCAGCTGGAAGTCGCGGCAGTGTTTATACAGCAGGAAGTTGCGCACCTGCTGCGGCAGCCCTGTGAAGTTCGGCAGGGCGGCGGCAGAGGTGTTGGGCCGGCAGGAGCTGGGCGGTGGGCGGGAGGGCGGAGCAGGCCAGGTCAGAGCCACCGCGCGGCCCGGGGGCTCCTCCAGGCTCTGGAAGGTGGGTGGCGAGGCGTGCAGACTGAAGAGGAGGAGGACAAGGAGCGTGAAGATGCTCAGGGCTACAGCCAGGCCCGATTTGTTCACCGGGCACCGGCGACACCTCATCCTGGTGGGTCGGGGCGGTTCCTGCGAGGAGTAACAGCCACTGAAGAGCCGGGATGGGTGGAGCACTTTCCCTGAGCTCCTGGCAGACTCCAGCACCTGGCCTCTAGCCCCATAGGTGCTAAAGTCCGTGCAGGATTGAAATGTATGCCCCTGCCTATCTCCCCTTCCCCGCACCCCCCAACTTCCTCCAACCTGCTCAGCCCTTGTTGGCTCTGACAGTTGCCCAGGCCCTGCTGGGGATTAAGTACTTACAGAGAGGACTGAGGCATGGAGACGCCAAGGCGAGCCTCCCAGACTCCACGTGCCCAGAATCCACCCTTTCAATCTGGTCCTCTTCATGTCCCTGCCTCCGAGATTGCCCGGGAGCCTCCCCCAAGGAGGCCAAGAACTGCTTCTTTATCACTGATTGCTACTGGATCTTTCCTGCTTCCCTTTTCCACCTGCCCCTCAGGAAGCTCCAAGCTTCTGGAATGCTGATCCAAACCATCATCCACTCCTCGTGCCTGTTTTTGATGGCCCTGTGACCTGTGCGTGGCCCCTGGCTCCCCACAGATCCCTTGGGCCCTCCAGGTTTCAAACAGAGCTGTCTTCCTTGCCAAACTCCTATTTGTGCTTTAAAACCCATCTTAGGGCACCTGGGTGGCTCAGTGGGTTAAGCCTCTGCCTTTGGCTCAGGTCATGATCTCAGGGTCTTGGGATCGAGCCCCCGCATCGGGCTCTCTGCTCTGCAGGGAGTCTGCTTCCCCCTCTCTCTCTTCCTGCTGTTCTCACTGCTTGTGATCTCTCTGTCAAGTAAATAGATAAAATCTTTATTAAAAAAAAATCTTAAATGATCATTCTCTGGGAAGTTGTCTTGAACCCCTCAGGAATGCTACTGGTTCTGTTTGGCACCTCTAGTTCCATCTTCCCCTCTGGCCCAGGCTTGATCCCATTGGGGTGTCTGCGTTTAGCTTTGTCTAAGACTGGGGGCTTCTTGAGGGTCCTGGTATGGCCCAGCAGGAGGCAGACACATGGGGGAAGCAGGGAATGTTTGAGCGAATAAAATTTATGAATAAAAGTAAATTCATTAAGGTTTTCTCTGGCAAACGCGTATTCCTCCTTCAAAACCCCAGCTCTAATGTCACCTCCTCTTAGAAGCTTTCTTTTCCCATATCCAGGCAGGTCTGCCTTCCAGGGTCCCTTTCCCCAGCTTCCCTGGATTCCCTTAATGTCCTTTTGTCTGGAGAGGCAGTGTCTGCACTGTTTCTCAGCCCTATGCCTGAAGGTCTGTTTTCCAGCACTGGCAAATAGTGGATTAGACCCAAGGCAGGACTTAGCCATTCTCAAACACTTACTGACTCACCCAGGCAGGTGCAGACTCTAGAGCCCAGTTCCTGGATTTCAGTCCCAATTCCATCACCTTCTGGCTGTGTGCCCTCCATACCCTGCGCCTTGATTTCCTCGGCTGTAAAAGGGGGCATCTGAGCCATCTCCAGCTCCCAGGATTGTGCAAGCAGGAAGCGAGCTGCTAGCCTGTGGCACCAAGGGGGGTATGCCACCAGGATTTATGGAACGTATATTTGCAGCTCAAGCTTACCTCGGGCTGCCGCGGGACGTCTGTGCTCTTCTGGGGTCTCTCTGTTCTTCCTGCTGGCACCTGGAAAAGGTGACGCGGTCAGTGGGTTCTGGAAGGCTCTTTCCTCCCCAGGCAACCCCACCCAGCTACTGCCTGGAAGCAAAGAAGAGAATGGCTTCCCATTTCCATCCAGAGGTGGGAATAGGGCTTTCCTCCTGGACCCACGAGGCCATCTCCTCAACACACCCACTGCTGTCACTGAACACTGCCTGGCCAAGTCTCTCCAGCGAGCTGTCTTCCAGAGACAGGGCTCAGATCTTACCGCTGTGTGATGTTGGGAAAGAAGTTTGACCTCTCTGAGCCTCCATGTGGACCGGGGAGAATTAACCCCATGTAAGAGTGCTGTTGTGGGGATTTTAGCCTCAAGCACGCTGGGCATGATCCTGCCTCAGGCCTTTTGCACAGGCTCTTCCCTCTGATTGGAATGCTCTTTCCCAGCTGTGTGCATGGTTCCCTCCCTCACCTCTCATCTTTCCTCCAATGTCTCTTTCTCAGGAAGGAGTCCTCAGGACACAATAGTTCCCTGATCCCCAACTCTGCTTTACACTTTTTTTCCTCCCACAGCACCTCTCCCCTCCTAAAATACATGATAAAAACTTTTAACATGTCTTGTTTCACCTTCATCTCCCCCACCCGAACTTGAGCTCCCTGCGACATGTCTCCTTTACCAGGTTATCCCCAGGCCCTGGAACCGTGCTCGGCACATCCAAGGCACGAATGTGGGTCAGATGACTGCTAAAAGGATGTTGGTTTTCTGTGGACCTAAATGTCTCCACTATGAAAGCCACACCCTGGAGAGGCAACAAGCATTAATTAAAACCTCAATGAAATGATAGGAGGTGGGGCGCCTGGGTGGCTCAGTCATTGGGCGTCTGCCTTCAGCTCGGTTCATGATTCCATGGTCCTGGGATCGAGCCCCACGTCGGACTCCTTGCTCAGCGGGAAGCCTGAAGCCTGCTTTCCCCTCTCCCACTCCCCCTGCTTGTGTTCCCTCTCTCGCTGTGTCTCTGTCAAATGAATAAATAAAATCTTCAAAAAAAAGAAGTAAAGAAATGATACAAGGTGATGAAAGCCACAGGAGGAAATGTAGTTGGGTGGCAGTTGGATTTTGAGGTCTGGATGACATTTATGCTGGATGTGAATGGCACAGAAGAGCCATTCAGGGCTGAGGTCTGGGTGAAAGGTCCCAGGGGTGGGAACAGCAGGTGCAGTGAGCCAGCAGAGACTAAGCCGTGTCAGAACCCCATATGTGGGAGGCATAGGGCCTGTCTCCTTCCTGGGACATCCCGGTTGAGCTGCCCGCCCTGGGGCTTCGTCTGCTGGAGGACAGGTCTGGGAGACCCGAGAAGGCAAATAATCTTGGCGTGAAACTGTGAATGCAATACAAGAACGCCCTGAATCCTTGAAGGCTATTTTCCTGAGCTGAGGAGAGGACCGAGTCCAGGATGGACACCAGGGAAAGGAGTGTTCCCGGGCAAACCGGGCAGATCGCCAAGCTTCAAGGTTAGGAAAACGAACAAGCTATAACAGAAAGACGATGTCACCACAAATCAGACTAAAAATGCCACTGTGTTCTCTTGGGCCACACCTGTGACGGGAGACCCATAGATCCCGTAAAACAATGGCACACTCAGAACCGAACTCCTGGGCAAGAAACACTCTCACGAACGAATGGTAAACTTTTTATTTATTTATTTAAAACATTTTATTTATTTAAGCGAGAGAGCGCGTGCGGGCGTGTACACACATGAGCAGGGGGAGACGCAGAGGGAGTGGGACAAGCGGACTCCCCACAGAGCACGGAGCCCCAATCCTGAGATCATGACCTGAGCTGAAGTTGAAGGCTTTAACTTACTGAGCCACCCAGGTGCCCCAGGACCCAAAAAATTTTAGAATGATTCACCCTTCTCCCCATCTGCAGTTTGGAGCCTAAATCCGGGATCTTCAAACGGGTGATTCTGTCCTCCAGGAAATACTTGGCAATGTCCTGAGACATTTTTGGCCGTCCTGATTTAGGCAGGGTAGAGGTATTGTACTGCTAATGCCATTAAGAAGGTAGAGGCCAGTGATGCTGCTTAAATTAACATTCTAGATGACACAGGATAGCCCTACCTCAGGACAGTCCAGCCCCAAATGTCAACATTGTCAAGCTTGAGATATCCTGCTCTAAACCAACACAGAAATCCAGAAGAGAGAACTCAAAACAAGGGAAGACGAGAAAAGAAAAATCAGGATCGAACAAAAGCTCTTGATATAGTTTGTATAAATTCATCATATGAAGTATTTATGAGACTCATTATTTGTATATTATTTAAATATTTACCATACAACTATTATTATTTTTAAATACTTTATTTATTTATTTGCCAGAGAGGAGAGAAAGCACAAAGCAGGCAGAGGGAGAAGCAGGTTCCCCACTGAGCAAGGAGCCCGAAGTGGGACTCGATCCCTGGACCCTGAGATGATGATCGGAGCAGAAGGCAGATGCCCAAGCCACTGAGCCGGCCATGCATCCCTAAACATCTATTAAATAGAAAATTGAATTTAAGTGGCCAAGGACCAGTTCACTGGAAATGTGTTTTGTAAGGCCCAAACAAGAGTTTCAGAACAAAGGAAGATACTTCTGCAAATACGAATATGTATAACTCAGCCAAACTTGGGCTTTGGGGAGGGGGAGGTATGAGAAGAACTGAAATGAATGAATAACTCTTACCAGGTATCAGGGCAAAAAAGAACCTCTTGGGGTCACCATTTGATTTTAATTAGTTCCAAAATGGATGTTCTTTTTCTTGCATTTTCCTTTCTTGTTTATTTATAAGAACTCTTTGCATACGGAACACTTGCCCTTTGTGGGCTACCAGCATTCCTAACTTTCTCTCCCCAGGTCTCAGGTTTCTCTAAATGGAGGGATTCTGGGGTGCCCGGGTGGCTCAGTTGGTCAAGCATTTGTCTTCAGCTCAGGTCATGATCCCAGGGCCCTGGGATGGAGCCCCACATCAGGCTCCCTGCTCAGCAGGGAGTCTGCTTCTTCTTCTTCCTCTGTGTTCTCTAATAAATAAATAAATCTTAAAAAAAAAAAAATTAGGGCGTCTGGGTGGCTCAGTGGGTTAAGCCGCTGCCTTCGGCTCAGGTCGTGATCTCAGGGTCCTGGGATCGAGTCCTGCATCGGGCTCTCTGCTCAGCAGGGAGCCTGTTTCCTCCTCTCTCTCTCTGCCTGCCTCTCTGCCTACTTGTGATCTCTCTCTGTCAAATAAATAAATAAAATCTTTAAAAAAAAAAAATTAAATGGAGGGATTCTGCTACTCTACTCTCCAAACCCCCTGATGTTCCTAATTTGCGTCTGAGAGCTCAAGCTGGAGGTAGGGAAGAAAGGTTCACTTTTCCTTCTCCCTATACTAGACCTCTATTAATGCATCCAAGATCCCCCATCCCTTTACTGTCCATCAAGGCCCTTCTTAACTCATAGCCCCTTAAACCCTCAAGCAGGTCGTGTTGCTATCCTCACAAAATCTCACACTGGACAAGCATAAGAAAGAACTTCTGGGAGGGCGCTGGGTGGCTCAGTCGGTTGGGTGTCTGATTTTGGCTCAGTTCATGATCTCAGGTCCTGGGATGGAGTCCCATGTTGGGCTGCCTGCTCAGCAGGGAGCCTGCTTCTCCCCCTGCGTGTGTACTTGTACTCTCTCTCTCTCCCTCTGGCAAATAAATAAGTAAAATCTTGTGGGTGTCTCTGTGGGCTGTGGCCCAGGCCCTAGGTAGTCACTGATCTGTCCTTATGGTTCTTACTGTTGGCAAGGGAAGGGTCTTGGAGGCTCAGCCCCACCAAGAAGGGGAAGCTTCTCGGTATTATTTCCTCCAAGCAACTGAGCAGGAGCAAGTGACTCTGGGGCCTTTGCGAGAAGCTCCTCGCAGCTTGGGTCTGATTCCCTGACCGCATCTAAGATTCCGCGGTCCACCGTCTCCAGTTCTCACTGGGCAGAACGACTGGATTAGCAGAAGCCCAAATGGCATCTCACTCGGTGAAGTCTGTAGGTTTGGAATACCTCTGGGGGAATCACCAGCCTCGATTCATAGATGGGGAGTTGTTTCGGGGGGCGGCGCAAGGGGTGCCTCACATCACCACAGAAACAAACTGCTTTGTCTCCAGGTCTTTCAGTCCTGAGAAGGGTCTCAGCAGCTCTTCTCCCAAAATGCACATAATTAGAAACTACTCACTCACTCACTCATTCATTCAACAAATAGGTCTGGGGAACCTGAAAATCCTCAACCCTGGGCCTGGCCCCCCAGAAGCTCCCAATCTGGGGGAGACCAATCTAAACACCCATGGGTTCAGAGCTGGGCCAGAAGAAGGGACCAGGATACTGAAGCCGAGGCTTTGACGGATGCAGAAGAGTTCAGGTCAAGGCAAGAGCAAATGGAAAGGCGTGGAGGGAAAGTAAACAAGGCCTATTCTAAGGGATCACCCGTAGTTTCTTTTGATGAAAAGCAGAATTTGGAGAGGGGGTGATTTCTGAGGCTAGTGACTGGCTGGTAAAGACCTTGAACTCCAGACTGAGAAGTGGGACTGTCTCCTGGAGGTCGGGGAAGCCATAGAGGGTATGTGAGCAGGGATGGGAAAGGTCAGATTTGTTGCTGAATGAATGGTTCCTCTTTGCCCTGAAACCCTGAGCAGTCACTTCCCCTTTGCCATCTAGTTCCTCATCAGGACATGGGAGTGCTGAGACCCCAACACACACACACACACACATACCATGGGGTCACGGGATTGTGTGTCAAAGGGCTTAGCACACACTGGCCGTGTGGCAACCCCTCGGTGACCTTGGCTCATCATACTGGCTCCTTCAGTGTCCCCAGAGTCCCTGCTTACAGAAGGGGCTACTGAGACTCAGCGTAAAGCAGACTGGAACCCAGGACCCCAATGAGTGTGGTCCGTTAGTCTGTCTATCCTATCCTTCCCGTGGTGTGGAGTTTCTGGGGGATTCCCCAACCAGAACTCAGAGCCTTCCAGAATCTGTCACAAGGAACCATGCACTTACACATCTCACAAAGGACAGAGAACTGGGGGCCCAGGTCGGCAACATTCTGCAGCCGGGGCCATCCCAGGATTAGGCTGGCGAGTGAATCCATGAACAGGCATGATGAGATCAGCTCCTCCCTGACAACGTTAATACAGGAAGAAGAGATTAGTCTCGTAGTAACATGGTAAACACCAGTTGAGAAGGAATGGTCCATGGTGGTGGGGGGACCTGACCAGCCTGGGGACATCCTGAGGGATGGTGAGGAATTAGCAGAGCGCTGGGGGAAGGACATTCTAGGCAGAGGGCACGACAAGTTCAAAGACCCAGAAGAGCATAGTTGCAAAGAGCATAGCCAGACCACAAATGGAAGGGGCTGGAAGCAGAGACAGGGGACCAGTGTGGCTGCAGCAAGAGGACAGGACGGAGAGGATGTGGGCTGCGAGTCCATGCCAGGGGACTGGGTGGGGAGGAACTACAGCAGGCCCAGAACCACTTTTATGTTGCACGAGACAAGCAACGGGAGCCATGGAAGGTGCGTGAGGAGGGGAGGGAAAAGATCGATGTAGGCTTTTAAGAAGCCCTCTGTGGCCACGGAGTGGATAAGGACAATCAGGGCAGGTGTAGAGGCTGGGGCAGGAAAGCAGCCAGAAAGAAGTATTTGGGGGCCTGGACAGGAGCTGGTCAGCGAGGTGCAGGGAAGGGGGTGGGTTCAGGGAATAGAAGGAAGGCGGTCATGGATGTTTAAAGCCCCCCGGCACGGTGGGGAGGTTGGAGAAGGACTGGGAGGAACAGACCAAGAAACCTGTGAGCCTTTCCCGTGGGATGTTACAGGGCAGTGGTGACCCAGGTGTGGTGTCCAGACCATAGCTGTGGGGACACAATGGCAAGGGAACCAGGAAGGCCCAACAGGGGTTTGATGAATACTTCCTTATATTGCTTGCACGAGGCAGGGTCTCCTCAATGTTTCTCTCTCCAGATCCGACACAGTGACTGTGGACAGAGTCACAGTTCAGGGACAAGCAGGCTGACTCCAAGGTACCCTCACTGCCAGACCAGCTGATCCTGTTCCCGCCTGTTTGCTTTCCATACACCCATGCGATTTCGCCATCACCCAGAGCCTGTTTCCTCTAACATACACATAAAAGCCATCTGTTTCATGACGTTCAAGACCCAAGAGCCTCTCTCTGGGCTGTGGCTGCCAGGTGTGGGACCTCTCAGCCCCTGCTTCCCCTCCCCTAATGACCTCTGCCCCCGCTGGTCCGCTCCAGCCACTCCAGCCTTTTCAGCTTCTTTCAGTCCTGCCACAGGGCTTTTGCACCTGCCAGACTTCTGCTCTTCCTCCTGATTCTCTTTGATCTTTAGGCTCAATCTAATGTTGCTTTTTTATTTTTTCCCCCCAGCATTTACTTATTTGTTTGAGAGAGAGCGCATGTGCACACATATGTGGGAGCATGGTGGGGGCGAGGGCCGAGGGAAAGGGAGAGACAGAATCTCAAGCAGACTCTCCCCTGAGTGCAGAGCCCATGCAGGGCTCAATCTCACGACCCTGAGATCACAAGCAGAGCCGAAAGCCACAGTTAGCAGCTCAACAGACTGTGCTCCTGCCCCTCGCAGGGCCTTTTTAGAAGGGCCTTGGCCTCCCACCTAAAACACTCTGGCTTGGCTCTGGTTTTCTCTGCAGCTCTCACCACCACTGCACACAGGAAACCCACTCACTTCCCTCCTGTTTATCTCCCCCACCAGCCTGGAGCCCCCGAGGTGGGGCCAAGGATCTGGTCCCCTACAGCCATGTCCCCATCCCCATATGACATTTGCTGGTGCTTGTGAGACAAGGGAAACCTACGAATGATGACCCACATATTAGTGATTTCCTCATGCCTCATTTCAGCCCAAACCCACTGCCAATGACAGCTGCCGCCGACCCATCCGGGGCCCTGCGGGCCTTGGGGGATGCCAGCCATTCAGTCGCGGTCAGTTAGCAAATGTGTGTGTGCGGCTGATACAGGACCAAGAGGTACTCATGCCCTGAAGAGCCAAACAGCCACACCACTGGAAAACCATGCATTTACTAAGCAAGAAGCAAATACTGTTAATGGCCTGCTAAATATGCAGGAGGCACCCAGCACATACACAAAATAGTTTATCAGCAACAAGGAGGAGGGGAAAGGCACATTCGTGATGCATGAACGAGCATCATCACGATGAAGGTGAACAGGCCACCAAACCACCCCAAGACACCAACGTACTGTCACTGACTACCCACCTTCCCTACAAACACACAGCACTGAATATTAAGGATTCACTGAGTATTTTCTTTTTAAAGATTTTATTTATTTGAGAGAGAGCGAGCAGAGCGAGAGAACACGCAAGGGTGGGGGAAGGGGCAGAGGGAGAAGCAGATCCCCCGCCAAGCAGGGAGCCCGGTGCAGGGCTCAATCCCAGGACCCCGGGACCATAACCTGAGCCGAAGGCAGATGCTGGACCGACTAAGTTTCCAGGTGCCCCAGATTCACTGAATATTAATGAGGTACTAGAGGTACAGAGGGGCCAAGCACGCAACAGAATTCATTAGCGACAGGATTCGGATCCTACATCTTCCGCCTATATGCCCCGTTGACAACCAAGGCCAGACGCGTCCCCCACCTGCTCACCCCTCAGAGCCCGGATGTGCCCCACCCACTCTGCGCTAGCACGAGACTATGGCAGGCCTGCCCACGGGACGTGGAGGCTCCCATCAAGTCGAGGCGATATCCCGCAGGACGCTCGTATTTTCCAGATGAGGAAGTGAGACTCGGAGAGGGTGAGTCCCCAGTCACTCTCCTGGCCCCTTAGACACAGACCCACCCGCATACCCCTCCCGACCCCCCTTCCAGCTTCAGGGACCCCAGTGGGTCCGGTCGCTGGGTCTCAGTTTTGAAATCACAAAAACGAGGGCTGAACTGATGCCCCTGAGGTCGCTGCCGCAGCTCCCGGGAAAGACCCCGACCTGCCTACTGACCATCGGTGGGCCTGGGACAAGTGGCCAGCCCGCTCTGGGCCACAGCATCCTCATCCAAAGCCGGCTGGGGTCAGTGGCCAGCTCCCGATTCTTCCAGCAGGTGCTGAATGTCAGCATTGCTGTGGTCTTCCTGGCTCTGTACTTCCCGAGAATTTGCAGCTGGGATTTCGAACGGGGCAAGCATGGAACATTCTGGAACCTCCAAAAGGCAAGGGGAGGGGTGGGGGTGACTGGACAACCCCATTTGCGCACATGACAACCTGAGTCCTGAGAAAGGCCGTAGGACCCAACGCTGGCCTTTTCTCTAAAGCACACACGGACGATACACCAACGGTGACAATAACATCAGTGTCAGTGACCATTGTCACTGTTCATGACCGCTCTGAGCCAGCGCTGAACACCTAGACTCTACTAGGGGCCATGCCCTGGTCTAGGTTCTGGGCACGCAGCCTAGAATGTCTGCAAGAAAGGCCTGTGCTCGCAGAGCTGATGTACTAACAAGGATGGGACAGAGAGACAGTGAATAAGACAGTTTTGGGGAGAAGGTGTGTTGCAGGAGAGGATGTGAGCCCCTGGCCTATAGACAAGCCCTGTGATTCATTGAGCCTTTGGTGGACAGGGCTGGTTTCCAGTTACCAGGTGAGTGAGCTGAGTGCAAAAAGGCAGAGGCCCCCTGCCCCCCAACATGGGTCTCACAGCTGACTGAGCTCCAAGCAAGAGCGCTTGCTAGGATTTGAACCCCAACCTGCTGGACCCAAGGGTGATCCTTCACCTGTCCGTACCAGCCATGCCTGCCAGTAATGATAGGCCTGTCTCTTTCGGCAAGGATCATAAGCTCCTTTTATAAACGGAAGGGGGAAAAAAAAGAGAGAGAGAAGAGAGAGAGAGAGAAACGGAAAAAGCCCAGTCAAGATAATTCCTTCTGGCTAGACCCTGGGGTGAGCAAGTGAATTCTTTTTTTTAAGATTTTATTTTTTGACAGAGAGAGAGACAGCGAGAGAGGGAACACAAGCAGGAGGAGTGGGAGAGGGTGAAGCAGGCTTCCCACTGAGCAGAGAGCCCCATGTGGGGCCCAATCCCAGAACCCTGGGATCATGACCTGAGCTGAAGGCGAAGCTGATTTTATGCAAAGATAGGCCCTGGGGCCCCCAGGGTTGTAAAAGAAGGTAGGGCGGGGTGGGGTGACACATGGCCTTTAGAACTTTGACTTCTGTTTCTAGTTCCCAGGGCCCATCAAGTTAAACTCATTTGAAGGAACTGACCCTGGGGAGCCCACTTCCTCAGAAACTGCTCACCGTACCTGGGATGGGTCCGGGTGGGGATCTGGGGCCCGACGGATGCCCCTAACTACATGCCAGACCCGGCCTTTGCTGAGCCTCCAAAGGGCATATCTGGACTCCTTTCCTAGCTGGAGGAACTGAGGTCTCCTGGGCTCTCTCTGTGGGGATGCCTGAAAGACCCCCACACCTTCACGCTGCTCGGAGCCCTCCTCCAGGCCTTGTGCTGGGGCCCTGCCCCTTTACATTATTTCTCTCTTGTAAAGATAAACACCACGAATGAAAACACAATGAACCCCCGACTCATCAGGATTAACCCAGCAGTCCTGTGTGTGGTCTTTCGGCCAGCTGCTCCTCTACCCACCACACCTGAGCTGGAAGGTAGAGCTTTGTTAGCCTCATTTTTTTTTTTTTTTAATGGATAGGGAAACTGTGGCACAGAGAGCTCATCCAAAGAACTTAATTCAAGGAAGGTCAAGTGGGAGCCCAATCTCTGCCTTTAACCACCACCTGGTGGTGGTAAGGTGGGGGGCTTCCTTCAGTTTGCTATGTTGGTAGTGAGCTCCCCATCATGGGGGAGGAAGCAATCAAACCGAGCCAGGCTTTCAGCAGGTGGAGGGACCACAATGGGTCTTCTCTCACCGTGGGCGCGGGGACAAGTCGCTGCCCCACTCTGGGCCTCAGAGGCAATGGCAGGAAGAGAAACCGCCCAGTTGACATCTTTTCCTCCTTCCCTAGGGCCAACCAGTTCTGCCCCTGGGTTCCTGGGTCAAAGAAACTTGTTTGAAATCCTCGACCTCCTTCAAGTTCATGCTCCAAGGCCCCTTCTTGGGTCCTCCCACACCCAGTACCTGGCAGGAATCACCACACCCTCGATGTAGAAGTGGGCGGGGATGAACAAAGGTAATCTGGTCACCTAGGCCAAGTGGGGGCCCAGCTTCCTGTCCCAGGGTCCTCCCCTCTTTCACTAGACTCCTCAGCCCTGCCCGGCAGGGTGACTGCCTTAGGAACCAACAGGGCCGTGGAAGAAAGTTGTAGTCCCAGATCCAGCCCCAAATCTGGGCAGCTCCTCCTGGGCCCAGATCCGGACTACAGGAGGCTCTGGTGGGGTGGAGGAGTGGGAGAGCTCAGTTTCCCCATCTGAAAAGTGACCATGGGGGAAAAAAAAACTCTGACCCAGAGGAAAAGTTGGTCAGGAACCTGGAATGGTGGCTCGTGATACAATAATAATAATTGTTAATATAGTTATGGTGACAGCTGTCCTTCCCTGTGCACCCACTAAGAGGCACAGACAGTTGGGTACAAGTCCCGCTTGACCCAGAGGGAAACGGGAGCTCAGAGACCCAAAGTCACTTATTTGAGGTCTCCCCCCCCAATAAAAGCTTCCACCGGCTGAACATCTCAGGCACCCTCCTGGAAGCTGGGTCACTGTACTAGTCAGGGAGGGGAAACCGAGGCATGTTCAAAATCCAGGAGCGTGCTGCCGGAGCCACACAGCCCCTGCCGCAGCTGAACAGGGGGCGAAACTGAACCCCAGGGGAAGCCATGAGCTGAGGTTCCCAGGTAGGAACGTTGGCCCAGCGCCCGGCAAGGCTGGGGGTCAGCCGTGGTCCCCTGGATTCAATACAAAAGCCAACCTGGGGAGACCAGGGTGCTGTTAATCCCGGATCTTCCCAGTCAGCGCGCTAACCATCTCCACGCGAACAGCAGTACCAGTAACGGCCGGAGAGCAGACAGCACCCTCCACTTCTCCATCCTGATTCCGCCCTAGCCTGAGAGGCGGGCATAGTGGCGTAGGGGCAGGGGTCCAGGGACGTCCGTCGCAGCGACCGGACGGTGCCGGGAGCGACTTCCTTCCCTGCCGGGCTCGAGCCGGCCTTGGAAATGCTGGCGGCTGCTATTGCCGATGGGCGAGGGCAACGGGGTTTCTGAGACCCGCCGCTCCAGGATCTCCCGGCATCTTGGGGGGTAAACGCGGCGGAGACCCGACCCCAGGGACCTGCTGGGGTTTCCCTGGAACCTCGATCCTCTCCTCCCCTCCCCTCCGCGAGATCCTCAGGGGCCCCCAACACTCACCCCAAGCGACGGCCCAGCCTCCGACCTCTTATCTCAGCTGCTCTGGGCTGCGAGCAGGTGGAAAGTTTTACCTGAGCGTGAGCCCCCACCCAGGTCTGGCTCCTTCCTGCCTCCTCCTCCTCCTGGCCTTACCTCCCGCCAGGCTCCCCTCTCCAAACCCGCTGAGCTTCACAGTGGCCCGGTAGAAGTTCACCCCGCCCACCGCTCCCTTCTTCCCTTCTCGACCCCGCCCCCTCACCTCGGCGGGCCAGCTCCCACCGCAGCTTTCCTCTTCACCTCTTGGGGTCTTGGGGCTCACTCCACCCCAGAGGCTGGGGCGTGAGCTCCCCGCGGCTGGAGATGGGCATGAGCTCCCCGCGGCTGGAGATGTGCGAGCAGCGCCTTCCCACCCCCTGGCGTGGAGCCCTTTGCAGGGTTGATCTAAAGTGTGTTTGCCGAAGAAATGATTGGAGGGGGAACAGGGAGGCAGGATGAATCCAGGATGAATCCCTAAAACCTGTCCTGAGCCCACAGCCTTCCGGATGGGAAAGGTTCTGGAAGTTGGAAGTCAGATAAGAAGCTTTTGCGGGTTGGGGTTTTTGAAGATTCGGATCCTGCTCCGTGTTGCGTCTGAGTCTCTAGAAATGTCTAGTCTAGACGTGTTAGGGTCAGGAGGTCTGGGATGGGGTGGGGGAGATCCAGATCCATAGGTGTGAACCTCGTGGTGGTTCTAGTTACCGCCTGCCTCCTCCCCCATCCCTACTTCTTCCAGAGGAAAAGGGGCGGGTCCCGGGTGTGCCTCAGTTTGTTCCTGTGTAAAATGGAGGATCTAAGCCCTAATCTCTCCCCAGCTGGAGAGGTCAGGGGAGCAGGGTCAACACAGGGCAAGGGCCCGATCTATACTCTGTGGGTATGAAGGGTGATTGCTTCAAATGCCATTATACCCAACATGGGCATTTCAGGTGGAAACGACAGGAGGTGCACACAATTTCTTGCGACGAAAAATGCTGAACTTCGGAGCCTGTTGAAGTCAATTCTCTGCGCCCCACCCCCCCAAAGGGGGACACTGCTCAGGCTTCAGCTTAAGTTCTTCCCTGCCTTGTGGGGCACTGCCACACTCCTGAGTTTATGGGCCCCACAAGGAACTGGAACCAACAGTCTGATCTGGAGGGAGTGTCCCTCTCATCCCCTCCACAACAGGCACTTCCTGCCACTGTTTGCCCTGGAAACTTACACTACTCTCATGATGCTTTCAGAGTGATGGTAAAGGAAGTGAGTTGGGGCACACCCAGCCCTGCTCACTGGAGGAAACTGAGGCCTGCCGGGTCAGAAGGTGAAAGCATGGAAGCAGGAGGGGCTCCAAAATCTTCCAGGGCAGATTATGGTGCTAGAGGGCCTGGGTTCAAATTTGGGCTAGAAGTATCTTATGACCCAGGTATCTACCCAAGAGAATTGAAACAGGTGTTCGGACAAATCCTTGCACACGCCGTTCATGGCAGCACTGTTCATCAAAGCCAAAAGGTGGAAACAACCCAAGTGTCCAGCAATAGATGAACGGATGAACAAAGTGTGGTGTGTACTCCATGAAAATTAGTACAGGAAAACCTCAGGGCACTGGGTGGCTCAGTGGGTTAAGCGTCTGTCTGCCTTTGGCTTGGGTTATGATCACAGGGTCCTGGGATCAAATCCTGCTTTGGGAAGCTTGCTTCCCCCTCTCCCTCTGCCTGCTGTTCTGCCTTATGACCTCTCTCTCAAAAGTAAATAAATAAATAAAATCTTTAAAACACACACACACACACACACCCCTGCCTTTTTAAGGTTAGTATTCTGAGGAACAAAAGAAACCCCAAATTTCTTACAGTTCCCGGGACTAAGGCTGAACTGTGAGCTAGTCGGTTTCCTAAGGCAACTGAGGACCCCCATTGGTCTGCTGAAGAATTTAACCTGGTTATTCAAATTTACCAAGCTGGCTTCTGGGATTTAAACCAATTAGGACACCTGCTTGTTGGTGAGGGCCAGGCCAAACACTGGGTAAACTAGCCAGAATGGAACAACCTGAAAGGGATTTAGAGAAACAGACTCCTCACTTTTGGCTAGATGCTAAACACTTGCTGGAAATCTCCACTGAGCAACTCTGGCAGCTTGTGGAGCAAAGTTCAGGCTCACACACAAAAGCCTGGTGAACCAATTCATGACCATTAGAGTCAATTTCAGATTGTCTTTAAAGAAAATTCTGGGGGCACCTGGGTGGTTTAGTGGATTAAGTGCCTTGGGCTCAGGTCATGACCTTGGGGTCCTGGGATTGAGCCCCGCATCAGGCTTCCCAGCTGGATTCTGGCCCCCACCCCCACACTCCCACCACCGTGCTCATGCTTGTGCTCTCTCTCGCTTTCTCAAATAAATAAATAAAATCTTTTAAAAAATGAAGACAAACCTGGTCCTCTTTTAGATGTTGAATCCACCTGGGTAACATTTTAACTCTTTGTTAAATTAATGGGCTGAACCAGGATCTTTCTCCTTCTAGTTAAAAGGACCAGGACGGAATGGGAAACTATCTCCATTCCAGAGTTAGTGAATTTAGCAAACCAGTTCGCTTGCATCTTAGATCAGTCACCTAGAGGGAAGTCCGTTAATTCTCAATTTTTTCCTCTTGTTTTTTAAAGATTTTATTTATTTATTTGACAGAGATCACAAGTAGGCAGAGAGAGAGGAGGAAGCAGGATCCCTGCCAGGCCGAGAGCCCGATGTGGGGCTCGATCCCAGGACCCTGGGATCATGACCTGAGCTGAAGGCAGAGGCTTTAACCCACCGTGCCACCCAGGCGCCCCTTCTTTTATTTTTTAAAAGATTTTATTTATTTTATTTGACAGAGAGAGAGAGAGAAAGCGCAGGCAGGGGGAGCTGCAGGCAGAGGGAGAAGCAGGCTCCCGGCTGGGCAGGGAACCCCACATAGGGCTCCATCCTAAGACCCTGGGATCCTGACCTGAGCCCAAGGCAGACGCTTAACGACTGAGCCACCCAGGCGCCCCAGTTCTCAATTTTCAACTCCAGCAAATGAAGGTTCCCCCAAGCCCCCTATTTTCTATTATTGCCGAGGGCTAGAATATTAGAAAAAAGATTGTTACCAGTGTAAGTGCCCCAGGTGCCTTCTGCCTCCTAGCAAGCCTTTCTGATGCCCTTCTAATTCCCAGCGGCGGGGTTCTTCCCCTCTTCAGTGACTCAGAGAACCCCCTCTCCAGTTTGGGAGTGCATCTCTCTGTGTCTTGATCTCAAGGTCCTGAGATCATGACCTCAACCGAACTCAAAAGTCAGACACTCAGCAGTCTGTGCCACCCACGGGCCCCAAACCTCTGATATCTTTTATTTGCTCTCTGACAGAACGATAGCCGAGTCTGTGGACCCTAATCGTTTGTCCCTATGATATCAGCTACTATCCTCCTTATGGACAAAGTCTCCAACTGATAATCAGCCTAACTCCCAGGGCACATTGGGCATTGGACTTCCTGCTCCGTGGGGAAGCCTGCTTCTCCCTCTCCTGCTCCCTCTGCTTGTGTGCACTCGTTCTCTCTCTCTCGTCAAATAAATAAATAAAATCTTTAAAATAAAATAAAATATGATAGCCCTAACCCTATTGTTTGGAAAGACAGGGGTGACATAGACTTTGAGGCTTTAAAGAAAAGCCTATTAAAGTCCTTTGCCGGGCCCCTGGGTGGCTCAATGGGTTAAGCCTCTGCCTTCTGCTCAGGTTATGGTCTCGGGGTCCTGGGATCGAGTCCCACATCAGGCTCCCTGCTCTGCAGTGAGTCTGCTTCCCCCTCTCTCTCTGCCTGCCTCTCTACCAGCTTGTGATCTCTTTCTGTCAAATAAATAAACATAATCTTAAAAGAAAAAAAAAGCCCCTTGCCCTAGGTCATCCTCATTATCTACTTAATTTTTTGCATGTTTATTTGCAAGGGGGAAGGAGTGCCCTTGGTCTGCTCATCCAGCAGTAAGGGTGAAGCTGGTGAGGTCCGACGGTCAAGAGAGAATCCTTGGGACGTCTTTTGTGGAAGGAGGTGATTTTATTAAAGCAGGGGGACGGGCTCTGGGATCTGTGAACAGAAAGAGATGCTTTCCTGGGTTGTGAGGGACTGATTGTGTACTTCGGAGCTGTGGGAGGTTAGGAAAAAGGAAGGTTTTCAAAAGGATTTTTTTATATGCTAAAGAAGGCTCTCAGGATCCTGGAGGACTGGCTATTGTCAAGTTCAAGTCTTTTTTCCCTCTAGTAAAGCATGAACCTTAAGACAGTTTGGGGCTTCCCGGAGGAAAATATTAGTTAACTCTTTGTTTTCCCTTCCCTTAGTTTTAGGGCAGCCTGGAGTGCCTGAGGAAGGTCACACATCCCCCACCTGTGGGGGGGGGGGGATCCGAGGGGTGTCACCTTACACTTTGCCCTCATCTTGCCTTCTCTTGCCTCATCCCAGGGACCCTCATCCACCCAGAGGGTATTAGAGCCGACAGCCACACCCGCAGCCTGGAGGACATCCCGCTGGCCACAGAGCCATTTCCGGCCACTGAGCTGGCCATTTGAGCTAAGGCCACTGAAGAAATTGTCTCAGGGAGTCCCTCCTTGTATTTTTGGCCAAGGGCAAAACTGCAAACATTTACATCCATACATATGTCAGGACGCCTTTCGGGGTAGCCCATAACTTTGGGATGTTCTAGAACCAGCAAAGTTCCCTTCCCTCCAACAGGAGTACAATTCAAAATGGCTCCTACGTCAAAAATGTATTAGATGCCATATTTTGCCGGTTGCTCTGGCCATTAGTAAGATTCCCAGGCATCCCAGACTCATCTCCCTGGAGGCCAAAATAGACCATCTTACTGATATTTCTGCCCCAAATGCTGCTCTCAGGGAAGCCAATTGCCAAACCTCTGTCATGGTCCAGAGAGATGTTCTCCCAAATGATAATTTGGAAAAACAAAAAAAAAAACAAACAAAAAAAACAAACTGGGGCGCCTAGGTGGCTCAGTGGGTTAATGATCCTGGGGTCCTGGGATCCAGCCCCGCATCTGGCTCTCTGCTCGGCAGAGAGCCTGCTTCCTCCTCTTTCTCTGCCTACCTCTCTGCCTACTTGTGATGGCCATCTGTCAAATAAACAAATAAAATCTTTAAAAAAAAGAAAGAGAGAAATGTTGTCCCCCCCCCCCCAAAAAAAACCCCAAACTGAACAGAGGCATCCAATAACTGGCCACAGAAAAGGAAAAACAATATTCGGAAATCTAATAATAATTGTTGGTTTGGTAAAAAGAGAGAACTCTGGTTTGGATCAAATAACAGTTCAGCCCTACCTAGTAAAAGTCCCAGTACTTACTGCTGTATATGCATTAACCCATTGTTCCGTTGACACAGTGAGAGTGATGAGGGAGCAGGAGGCTGGCTGAGGACAAAGCAAAAGCTGGCGCCTTGCACCCCCTCTTCACCCGCTCCCCTCCATATGTGTAGCATTCCTCAGGCACCCCTGACTGCCATAAAACGATAAATAGTTAACTTGCAGGGATCGCAATCCTGCAGAACAGGAATCTCCCTTGCTCTACAGATGTCCTAGAGACCTAAACAGGGAGGTTACCTTATCAATAGCACAAATTTCCAGAGGCAAATAACTCTCAGTTCCTCAAGCCCTAATGTCTCCCTCTCCACCATAACTGGAGGAGGCTGAGGTAGAAGGGAATGTAAATGACAGCAGGATCATAACACCCCACCAAGAATCTCCCAACTATCTTGACGTTAATGCCTGACCTAAAGACGACATTGATCAAGCCATAAGGGCAAGGACTCCCCCCGGCACCTTGTAGGCCCTCCCTAACATGTGAAAACTCTGTTGAAATCTCCCATCCCTTCACCACCTCCCCCCAACCGCAAGGTATATAACATGCCTACCCTCACAACCCGGGGCAGCAGCTCTTCCTGCCCACGGGTCCTGTCCCCGTGCTTTAATAAACCACCATTTTGCACCAACCACGTCTTAAGAATTCTTTCTTTAGTCGTCGGCTCCGAACCTCCTCACCCCACCGAACCTGACTTAGGTTCTGGGACTTCATCAAGAGCATCGCTGAGCCCATGTTGGTGGGGAAATAGCAATAAGGCCACAACAAGTACTTACTTAGCTCATCTCACCTCTTCAAAGTACAGTCCTGGGAAACCTGTTTGCACAAATGGATTTTTTAGAGCTTCCTTGTCTCATGGGTATAAATCCGTTTTAGTCATGGTTTGTATATTTCTCACCGGACCGAAGCTTTCCCTCGTAGACAGGCCACTGTCTCTTCTGTGGCTAAAAATTGGTTTAGAAAAGGTTGTCTCTCCCTGGAACTCCTCTGGAACTTCCTAGCGATCAGGGAGCCCATTTTAACCAGGCAGGGGCTTGGACAAGCCTGCCGTGGGGCTGGCTTTACGTTCATGGGGCACATACCGTCCCCAAATCTCAGGGTTAGTCCGAGCACACGGACAGCTTCATTAAGGCTCAGCTTAAGGGGTGCCTGGCTGGCTGAGTCTGTAGACCATGTGACTCTGGATTTCAGGGTCATGAGTTAAAGCCTCACGTTGTCTGTAGAGCTCAGTTTAAAAAAAAAAAAAAAAAGGAAAAAGAGAAAGACTGCTTAGGACCACAGAATTTGTAGGGACCCTCCAAATGCCTTGGCTGAAAGCATTCCCATCAGTCTTTTGGAATCTCTGTTGCACCCCCCTTGGAACTCCTAGACTCTCACCCCTGAGATGGTCATAGGATGGCCTCTTGATTCCTGCCTCTTTTGCCCTCCAGTAGATAAAGGAGATAGAGAGACTTCAATATTGTAAAGACCTAATTGCTTGGATAAAAAAATAACCTGCTAGGGCCGCCTGGGTGGGTCAGTAGGTTAGGCATCTGACTTTCCTTCTCAGCTCAGGTCACAATCTCAGGATTGCAGGATTACCACCCCGAGCTGGGCTCTGCACTGAGCTTGGAGCCTGCTTGAGATTCTCTCCCTCTCCTCCCTTTGCCTGTCCTCCTCCGCTCCTGCACTGTCTCTCTTTCTCTTTAAAAAAAAAAAAAGTGCTTTAGGGGAGCCTAGGTTTCTCAGTCATTAGGCATCTGCCTTTGGCTCAGGTCATGATCCCGAAGACCTGGGATCGAGCCCTGCATCAGGCTCCCTGCTCACTGGGAAGCCTGCTTCTCCATCTCCCACTTGCCCTGCTCATGCTCCCTCTCTCACTTGTCTCTGTCAAATAAATAAATAAATAAAATCTTTAAAAAAAAATGCTTTAGCAGAATAATCTTTTCCCAGTGCACTTCCTGGGGGTGTGTGTGATGACCTTGAGCATCACACCTTGCATGCTGGTGATCTCATCTATTGGAAAAGAACCCTCCAGAAAGGTTCCCTTCAACCTCACTCGATAGGACCTCCTCAGGCACTGCTAACCATCCTCATGCCACTAAAGTCCAGAGAACAGACTCTTGGATTCACATGACGGATCTTTTTTTTTTTTTTTTAAAGATTTTATTTATTAATTTGACACACAGAGATCACAAGTAGGCAGAGAAGCAGGCAGAGAGAGAGGGAGAAGCAGGCTCCCTGCTGAGCAGAGAGCCTGATGTGGGGCTCGATCCCAGGACCTGGGATCATGACCTGAGCTGAAGTCAGAGGCTTTAACCCACTGAGCCACCCAGGCGCCCCACACATGATGGATCTAAAGAAAGCACCAAACCCTCGCTGGGTCTGTTTGCCACGTGGTGACGAGTAAGTAAAGATTTCCCAGAACTGAAGCCGATGCCATCTGCCAAGGCAGCTTCCCCAGCATGTCTGGCGCAAGCCCGACTGATGTTTCTCCTTTATTTCGTGAAGAGACAGTGCCCTCGTCTGCATTTCTGAAGCCCTTGTGAAAAGGGGGAAACTTCTTCTTTTGGAAATAGACCTTCATAAATGGTTTCATAATGATCCAGTGACAAATGAAGTTTTCACTTGCTTTTTCTTCTTTTAGATTTTATTTCTTCATTTTTTAATTTTATTTTTTTTAAGATTTTATTTATTTATTTGACAGATGGAGATCACAAGCAGGCTCCCCACCGAGCAGAGAGCCCCACGTGGGGCTTGATCCCACGGTCCTGAGATCATGACCTGAGCTGAAGGCAGAGGCTTAAACCACTGAGCCACCCAGGCGCCCCGATTTTATTTATTCATTTGAGAGAGAGAGAGAGCACAGAGGGAGAGCTAGAGGGAGAAGCAGATGACACCCCCTGCCCCAATGCCGAGCAGGGAGCCCGATGTGGGACTTGATCCCAGAACCCTGGGATCATGACCTGAACTACCCAGGTGCCCCTCACTTGCTTTTTCTGAAGGGTTAGAAGGTTCAGAATTAACCAAAGTCAGGATGCCTGGGTGGCTCAGTTGTTAGGCGTCTGCCTTAGGCTCAGGTCATGATCCCGAAGTCCTGGGATTGAGCCCCGCAACAGGCTCTCTGCTCAACAGAAATCCTTTTCCCTCTCCCATTCCTCCTGCTTGTGTTCCCTCTCTTGCTGTGTCTCTCCTTTTCAAATAAGTAAATAAAGTCTAAAGTCTAAAAAAAAAAAAAATTCACCAAAGTCTTTTCTTTCATGTGAACTGTTAACTGACTTCATGGTGTCAGAATTCGCAAACTTGCAGGCTATGTTATTTGAGAGCATTTGTTTCCAAACAGTTCTTTGGAGGTAACGGTACCGTCTATTTATTATTTTTATTTAAAGATTTTATTTATTGGGGCGCCTGGGTGGCTCAATGGGTTAAAGCCTCTGCCTTCGGCTCAGGTCATGATCTCAGGGTCCTGGGATCGAGCCCCGCATCGGGCTCTCTGCTCAGTGGGGAGCCTGCTTCCTCCTCTCTCTCTGCCTGCCTCTCTGCCTACTTGTGATCTGTCTGTCAAATAAATAAATAAAATCTTTAAAAAAAAAAAAGAAAAAAAATAAAGATTTTATTTATTTATTTGAGAGAGAGAAAGAGAGTGAGGGAGCATGAGATGGGGGAGGGTCAGAGGGAGAAGCAGACTCCTCGCTGAGTAGGGAGCCCGACACAGGACTTGATCCCGGGACTCCAGGATCATGACCTGAGCTGAAGGCAGTCGCCCAACCAACTGAGCCACCCAGGCACCCATCAGTACCATTTAATATGTGTTTGAAGTGTTGCTATTTTGCCAAAAATTCGTTAGCTACTACCTCTGGTTTATGCTTGCACTGTATCTTCCCAAATGCATATCCCCAATTTTCCCCCAAATAATTCCTCAGGGCACTCCAGCGGTAGTCAGGATTCTGCTGTCATGGCCCCTTTAAGCAGGGACTTCTGGGAGGGGGATGTGAATGTGGCTCCGGGTTTGGATCCATTGAGAGAAGTTTTCTCCCATCTGGATTAGCGCCAATCAATATTTTTAGTTGGCAACTCTCAGATCTAGGATCCTGGTTTAGAACCATCATACAGTTTGGAGTTGTTACTTTTGATTTCTGTAACTGCTGCCTGTCAAACCTTCGTAAGAATGACGTACCCACTAAGGAGAAGATCTCCAGTGCTTACGATCTTGGTAAATATGGACCACATAAGGGAAATGCCCGAGTGTTTTCCTGAGACGCATTCTTGCTTCTCCAATGTGACCTCGGTGGTTTTCTGTTCTGTGTAATTGATCTTTGGGTAGTTACGGGGCATGGCATCCAGGAAAGAGCCTTCCTGACGTCAAGGGATACAAAGTCTCTGAGCTAAGAAAACCTGACCTTTAAGATTTACTTATTTGAGAGAGAGAGAGAGAGTGTGTGTGTGTGTGAGAGAGAGAGAGAGAAGCAGATGCCCCTCTGAGCACAAAACCTGGATGTGGGGCTCGATCTCATGACCCTGAGATCAAGAGTTGGATGCTTAATCAACAGAACCACCCAAGAAAACCCCACTCTTGCCTTTGAAGAAAGAGCTTGATTCAAATGGGGAAATGTGAAAATTAATAAAGAGAGACCTCACAAAAAGTGAGTAGGGGAGTCCTATCTCTCAACGTCAATTATAGGAAGTGAAGAGGAACATTACCCCCAGAGGCTCAGGCCAGGGGGCCCCAGAAGATGGAAAATTACTACTAATAAGCAAGAGATAACCAGAAGGCCCCTATTGGGAGCAAAAGATAACCAGCTGTTTCTGCTTCTATAAACAGGCTTCCCGCCATAGGCTCCCTGCTCTACTATTCTCTCCTAAAGCAGCCCCCACTTCCCCAGTTTAAACCTACCTACCAGCAGTCAGCATAGCCCTTGGAACCTGACTGCCTGCAGCGCCCTATAAAATCCCTATAACTCCGTTGCCAGGGGCCCAGAACCTGGAGCTCGAGCTCATCTGCGTCCGCCGGCGTAAAATAAATCCGAGTTCTCCTACTTCTCCGAGTGCACTTGGTCTCTGGCAGGTCTGATTATTTTCCGCAACAGGAGAAGTGTCAAAGCCCCAAAGGAAGAATTCTCAACAAGGAAAGAATCATGATCTACAGACCCCAACAGGAAACAGGACACGGCATCTCCTACAAGAAACTGACTACCCCAGTAACTTAGCCAATGACGAACCATCATCACCCTGAACTCCTGCTTCTCTCCAACAGACTTTAGTTCAAACGAGCCCTCCCAACTTCCTCCTTCTCATAAAATAACACGCCTCTCCTTTGTTTATTGAACATGAACATGCAGCCTGCACGTCCCAAATTGTGGTTCCCCCTGCTGTTCCCAAAGAAACCCGTTTTGCTGGTAAAATAACCGGCTGTTTAAATTTAAGGTTAATGACACCTACAGTGGACTCTTGCTTGGCCATAACAGAAATAAAGCGTGGACATGCTGGGGAGTAAAAGAACGCAGACACAAAATGCTCCACGGTGCATAATTGCATTTATATGAAATGTCCAGGACAGGTGAGTTTATAAAGACCAGAAGTAGACGGGTGGGTGGTTGCCAGGGGCTGGGGGAGGGGCAGAGGGAGTGGAAGCTGATGGGGACAGGGTCTCCTTCTGGGGTGATGGCAAAGTTCTGGAACCAGACAGAGGTGGTCCCCTCACAGCACGGTGAATGCGTCATGTGCCACCGAATTGTTCACTTTCAGTGGTTCATTTCCTGTCACTTTAATTTCCTCTCAATTAAAAAAAGAAAACCCAACAAGGCTGTCCACCAACTGGGGGTGGCCTCCGAGGCAAGTGACTCACTGCTTCGTGCCCCAAACGGATGTCTGGGAGCTTCCCAGGCATAGGAAGAGACCAGGGCATCGCAAGCCACCACCGGACAGCCTGCCCGCCCACGGCTGGCCAGTTAGGCGGGGGTCCCGTCCTCTCTGTTGGGACTCTCCCTTCCTGGGAATAGTCCTCCAGAGAAAGACACAAGTCACACCAGCTCCGGGAGGCCTGGCCATTAGAGCGCCACAGCTGTGTTTTAAAATGTACCTGACCTCACCTGTGACCTGAAGAAAGGCAAATTAAAGCCACTAGGATGTGGTGGACCGATAACACTGTGTCCTGTCATACAGTGGCCCATGGCAGGGAGGTGGACCCCAGCCACTCAGCCTCATAGGGCAGGTACAGGGACTTCCTTGGAGGCATGGAGGCCCCTGGGCACGCACACACGCACACACACGTGCAGACTTAGGATGGAGGGCACACTCCCACTGGCTCAGACGTGTGATTCCGGCTCCTTTATGGGCCCATGAGCTCAGGGAACCACAGCTGATCTGACATTACAGCTAGGAGCTGAGGCCCCCCGCAAGCAGGGCAGGGAAGAGGGGACACACCTCGGCTGGCTCTGAGGTCCTTGCACTGTACCTTTTCCAGGCAGGAAAGCGAGTGTGCGGGGGCGGGGGGGGGCAGGGGCTCACCCCTCTTTTTACGCACAGACAGTGTTGACGTGCACTGTGGATGCTTCCCAGACACCTCGAGGTAGAGGCTCTCCCCCCATTTCGCAGATGAGGAAACTGAGGCACAGCCTGACCCTCCCCCTGTACCCCCACGCTCTTCTGTCTTTGGAGGACAGAGTGGGAGGATCAGAGTGAAGGTCAAATCCTGCTGCCTGCTCCCCCACCCCCCACCACCCCAGCTCCACCTGGCTCCGGCTTGGTGCTCGGGCACCCTCATGGGGCTCAGGGTCCTCACGTGTCCATTGGGATCTAGGATTGTCCACTGAGCTCAGAGCTGCTTCCCACCAGAGTGTGCTGGTTACCTCACCTGTCCTGGGCCCCACTCAGGCCATCCCTTGTCCGCACGAACCTCCCTGCCCCCACCGACCCTGGCTTCCCACTGCTGGGGGCTCCTTTTGCATCAGGTGCTCTCCAAGGTACACAACCTCCTGACAGCCCCCCAGGTGAGGTGAGCTGGAGATGAGGAAACTGACCAGGGAGGCTGAGTCACTCCCTCAAAGTCACACAGCCCCTATTGGCCAAGCGGGCTCTAAACCCAGGCCCTCTGGCTTCATAGCCTCATGGCTTCCAAGAGCTTTGTCCTGCTCACAGCCATGTCCCAGCTGCCGCAGGTAGTCAATCAATGTTTGTGGACTAATAGATTTCTCTCAAATCTCAAAGCTCCCTGTTCCTTCACCTGGGATGCCCATCCCCATCTCACAAACTCTTACTCATACTTCAGAGCCCTATTCATAATGTCTTCTCCTTAGGAAGAGTCTGACTCCTGCTCTGGATTCCTCTAGTCCTTGTCGCTTCCACCAGCTCAGCACTAAGCCCACAGAGCTCGGATGTCCATGGAGCTTGGGGTGTCCTTGTGCGGCTTTTTCTCGCCCCTGGTGCCACCCTGCAAAGGCTAGTGGGGGGAAGGTGGGGGCGATGGGGGACTTTAGGGATCTTACATCTTCCCCACACATCTGTCTTCCTCTCCTCTCTGGTGATGCGAAGGAAATTTCCTGGAGCCGGAAAAGGCTTCCTTATTTTATTAGAAAATAAAGTTTATTCAAAGAACATTAAAAGTCCAAGGACCCACGTGGGAATTGGCTTGAGCAGGAGTGACCCCCCTGCCCCGGCTCTGCCAGGCTGGGTGTGGGGCTCCTCCCCATGGAGTCAGGGCCCCGAGGGAGGCCGGGGTGGGATCCCAGGGTCCGGCAGGAAGGCAGGGGTCAGTCAGCGAGCACCAGGACTCAGTGCAGAGCTGGGGGCCTCTGCTGGCTCAGCAGCTTACCAGGTACATCCCTGCAGGGGCAGTGCCCATGAGACGAAGAGAGGAGCGTCCCTTGCCCCTCCCCTGAGATCTCCAGATCTTCCTCCAAACAACCCACGGGCGCCAGCAGCCCCAGGAGAATGGCGTGGGGGCAGTGTGGCTGTGTACCTTCAGTTCCCTGCCTTGGGTCCCCATGAGGACACACTACGGGGGTCCTTTGACCCTCCCCACTTGTGCCCACCATCGGGGGCCTCCAGGGCCCAACCCCCACCAGCCTTCCCCAACATTGTCCCCCGCCCCCCTTCTGCCCCCATGCCCTGCACCCTGGCAGAAGCAGGGGGTGGGGCTCAGGGCCTGGCACGGTCCTGGCTGCAGAGGTGGTCAGTGACAGGACAGGGGGAGGCAGGGGGAGTACCTGTGGCAAACCTCCTCTTCACCAGTGACATGCGGTAGCCACTGCCCACCAGCTCCAGGTCCACGCCCGACAGAGTGGTCCCTTCGCTAGTGAACTGAGCGGCCACAGGGCTGGGTGTGCTGGAGCCCGAGCATGGCTCCCAGCTGGCGGATAGGTGGCCAGAGCCTGAGGAGGCCTGAGGTCAGCAATGCCCCAGCCCCACCCTCAGTCCCACTGGGACCCAGGCCCTTCCCAAGCCCTTTGATCTGTGGCCCCTATCTGTCTCTTCCAGACCTCCTCTTGAGACCCTGTACCATTTTCCTTTGGCTCCTTGGGGGTCATGTGTAAATTACAAAAGAGTTCTGCCGCAGGGCCTTTGTACCTGCTGTGGCTGCCCCCAGATTTCCTCTCCCACAGCTCTGCCAAAGCCCTTTTAATAAAGCTTTCCTCCCTCTCTATACTTCTCCCCAGCACATCCCCAATTCTCCCCCATTTTAAACATGCCCCTCCCATCCAAAACCCCCTGTGATTTTTCATGCACAACCATAACTTACCTCCTGCTTCAGACACATCTGGTAGCTTCCAAAGGAGTCGCTTCTCCTCCAGATTCCTGGCATCAAGAAAAGCTTGGTCAGGTCTCTCCCAGAGAGGACACTGGGAGGTGAGGGTCCCAGCTGGGTCACCTCTCAGCATCCTGACCCCAGCAAGCCAGGTCCTCTCCCTTGCCTCAGTTTCCCCACCTGTAAAATGGATGTGGGGTATGGAGAGCTGGCCCCTGAGGACCCCACAGCCTTGCAGCATTTTTAGATAATGTGTTTTGTCCTTCAAATCTGGCTTCTTTGTGGCAGGCTACCTTTTGTACAAAACAAAGGCAATGTGGGGGGACTAAGAGCCCCGAGTGGGTGGCTGGGTTCAAATCCTGGTGTGACCGCAGATAAGTGACTTAGGCTCCCTCTGCCTCAGTTTCCTGCCCACAAAGGGGAATGACAGCAGTCCCCACCTTAAGGGCTTGTTAAAAGCCCTGGGCCAGTCCATGTATGTAGAGCATGTGGAACATGCCTGACACACAGGCAGCTCTTGGTGTCCAATAGTATTATTGCTAATAACGTCCCCCTTAGCTCTAAGCAAGGGGCGCTCACGACTGAATGGTCAGACCTACAGTGGACCCTTCAGCTGCTGCATCAAGGAGAGGTCTGGGAGGGCTCTAGGGTCGCCGCAAAGCCTCCTTCGGCCTCCTGCATGCCCTCACCAGGTGGCGGCCGGCTGTAGGCGAATGTTGGTCACAGGCTCCCCGACAGGCAGCAGGATCTGGACGTTGGTGAGCGGTGTGGGCACCGCCGTGGCACCGGGCCGGTAGCTGTACTCCACCGAGACCTGAGTGAGGGTGGCCCCGCACTGCCAGTGGGCGCTCAGCTGGAGGGGCACAGACTGCGGCCCCGGGCGGGAGAACTGGGAGCAGCAAGAACACGACAGGGGACACAGCTTAGGCCGTCCTGTCCTGCTGCACCAGGCACTCTTCAACCCCCTTCGGACCCAGCCTCTCCACTGCCTGCACCACTCCTTGGAGCGCCTTCTCTCTTTCCCAGTTTTGATCAGAGTGTGTAGGACACCACGTATCCAGCAGAGGGCAGGAGAGCGCCTCCTTCCGACAGGTTTACATAATTTACATAAGCTAACTCCTAACCCCACTAACTACATCCACCCCCTCACCCCCCCCCCCCACCCCTGCCCCAGCACACTCTACTTTCTTTACCCCTGGCCTCCTCGTCTGCCGCCTGCTCACCCTGCCGGACCCCGAGCCCTTTCCTGAGCCCTCTGCCCTGTTCCCTCCCCGTGGCCCACCTGGTACCGCAGCAAAACCACATTGTAGTAGGAAGCGGTCGGATTCTGCTCTGCCTGGCGCTGCAGGGCCTCGGTCAGGGCCGCCATGTTGAGCCAGAAGTCTTTGGTCTCAGGGTCGCTCTGGGAGGGGTCACTACAGAGACCGGCAATAACCACCCCAGCCCTCGGGAGACCCAAGTCCCCCCTGCATCCACGACCTTCACCTTGGGCTTCCTAGAGGCGAACTGCCTGGCTCACCTTGGGCCCAGTAAAGCATGCCTACACACCCCCCAAACGGGGGTTGGGGGGTTGGGGGGCAGTGAAGAAGAAGAGTACAGTGAGATCAGGAAGGGAGAGTGATTTGCCCAGGGCCAGCACAGCACATACGGGGAGACAGAGCTGGAATTCACAGGCAGGGAGCTCCCGGACCCCACCAGCCTCTGGGACCCCCTGCCTCTGACCTCGCACCACTCCTCCTCCAGTACCTGAAGAGCAGGTCGGCATTGGGCTGGAAGTGCTCAATGGCGGACGTGTGCACGAGGCGGAAACTGAGGACAGGTGGGGGCGGGGTCCCGCTGAACACACGCACGATGCCAGCCGGGAAGGTCATGGTCAGCTCGCCGGTTACTCGAGCCAGGCAGCTGGGGGGTGGGGGAGTGAAGAGACCCCGTGTTGGCTCCAGGCCCTGCCGGCACCTCATCCTCCCCTCTCTCCTGGCCCCACCACAGCCAGCGGCTCCCGCCCCCGCAGAACAGCGAGGCCCTGACCGTGCCCAGCATTCTTACTCCCAACGTCTCCTCCTTGTGTCCTTGCCTGGACAGCAATTGAGGCACCAGGAAGAAACTACACTGGGCTTAAGGAGCCCAGTCCCTAACTCTCTTTACACCTAGGCCACCAGGAAGCTCAAAGCAAAACATTTAGTTCTAGAACTGTTGTGACCTTGGGTTTCAGGCCTATTTGTGGTTTGATCTTAAGGTCTTCCCTGCTGGGCACTGCCCTCAGATTATTCCTGGCCCCTCAACTCACCCCTGACCCAGCCTTCCAAGGGCCTGGCCTCTGGTCCCGCTCCCTTCGGTGTGATGTGCAGAGCGACCTCAGAGGAGTTGCTCTAACCTGTGCTTACAACGAGGCCTCGCCCTGCTCTAATACCCTCCGTGGTTCCCACTGCCCTCGCGACAGGGGCCTGGTTGCTTGGCTCAGAGTTCCAGGCCCGTCCATTGTTAAGCAGGTCAAGAAACACACCTCAAGTCTGTCTCTCCCGAAACCTAGATCCAGAGGCCCCGGAGAGCCCTGTTTGTCCCTGTCCTTGTTGGCACTGTACCCCCATCACTGCGTACCTGGGGTTATGGCCTCGAAAGTAGGCGTGGACGTATTCAGTGAAGGCGGTAGCTACAGGCAGGGCATCCTGGGAGCCCAGGACCACAGGGCTGGGTCCCCGGGAGACTCCTGGTAGAGCCAGGGGGAGGGAATAGGGACAGAGTGGGCACAGGTCCCAGGCTCCAGAACCCACCTTCTGCCAGCAGGGCCTCCAATGCCTCACTTAGCCACCCACCCGGGCCAGAGAGGGTGAGAGCGAGGCCCAGTAAGAGGTCCGGGGCCGCCCCACCATACCATGTGCCGTCTGTGATGAGAAGCTGGGCCGGTCCGAAAGGGTGCTGGTGGTAGAGGAGCCCAGCGGGGAGGGGCTCAGAGACCGGGACTGGGGAGGGAGACAGGTCAGGCTGTATCACCCGGGAGCAGTGCCCTGATGCTGCCCGCCCCCACCAGAGGTGCCCCCCGCCCCAGGCCGGGCTCCAGCCGCGCCCCCTCACCCTACCAAGTTGCTGCCTCACCCTACCAGGTCGCCATTGCTGCGCGTGAGCGGGCAGGACACCTTCCTGGCGCGGGCTCTCCGGGGGGGCGCTGCCAGGCCCTCTCTGGCTGCAGGGTCAGCAGGCCCGGGCACCAGGTCTGGGGAGGGAGCGAGAGACAGACAGTTGTACAGCCGAGATGCTGCCATGGGTCTCTCGGACCTTCCCAGAGGACTTTCTCCCCAAAACTGGGAGTCGGGCTTATTTGGGGGAGACCCCCTGGGTCTGAGGTCTTGGGGCTGCAGAGAGTGTGCCGGCCAGGACTGCAGAGGTCATCCGCGGCCCTGAGCCTCCCAGGCACCAGACTGATGGCCCAATAAGGGATTCTGGGGATAAGCGGGCCAGAGCTGGGTGCTCTGGAGGTTGGGGGTAGGAGGGAATGGCCCCGGGGTGGGGGGACAGGGGCAGAGGGTTTTTATCCAACATCAGTGATTCCGTGACCTTTATCCTCTCCGCGAGTATGACGCGGCCTCTGGCTCCAGCCTGTGTCTGAGTCTCACCTGCTAAGGTCACTAATCACCACCTAACACTCAGGTGCCCCGCTCTGCTCCATCTACCTACACCCCCACGGGTGCTCTACCTACACCCCCACGGGTGCTCCTCTCTACCCCTGGGCTTCTCAACAGCACTGCTGACACCGCGGACCCGGGCAGTTTCTGGGGGGCCGCCGTGTGCACTGTGGAGTGCTGACCCGCATTCCGGGCCTCCACCCGCCAGGTGTCCCTAGTACCCATCCCCCTAGTGGTGACAATCCAAGATCGGGGTGACATTGTCTAGTGCCCCCTAGGGGGCAGAACTGGCCTGGTGGAGAACCCCAGTTCTATAGGGAAGCTCAGACAACCCCACTTGACTATCTGCACGCATGTTCAACACTTACTTCCCAGGGGGCCTCCCTTGATCCAACTCCCAGCAGTCTCTTTCTCTAATCAAGGATGGTGCCAAGCACCCCTGTCGCCACTGCCAGGGACCTCATGGGGTCACAGCCCACTGATTCAGGCTCCCCCTTCTCCCAGCTCACCTCTTCCTCCCAACCTGCAGCCCTGCTCCAGCTCACCTTGGGCCCTCTCCTCTCGTGGGCGCCCTCCCTTCCTGCTTCGCACAGCTGCCCATGGGATGCTCCAATCTGGCCTCCCCTGAACTTGGGCTCTACTGGCCACCTGACATCTAAAGGCCCACTGTCAACATGCCCCCACTCCAGCTACTTCTGCCCCATATTCCCAGCACCTCTGCCCCTCCCTGGAAGAATGCCCAGCTGCCCTCAAGCACTCCACCCTGATCCTCCCACTTCCACCCCTCCCCCACCCCTCCCCCCGCCCCTCCCCCCCCTCGTGTCTGCATGCCCCCTTCTCCCCAGCTGTTACCCCATCACGACTTCCCTGGGCTCACCCACCTCCCTGATCTCCAGCTCCCACCTCCCAGGTGGATAGAGAGCTCCCGAAATCTGAGTCACAGGCCCTTGCTCTGCCCACAGCCCTCTGCTCTGTGGCTCAGGCCTTGCCAGGGGTAACACTCACATCACTCCCAGAGACTACCAGGCCCTGCTCGGACCCATCTTCCTCCACTCTCTCCTTTTCCCTGTCATCACTCTGTTCCAGTCTCACCTGGCCTAGTCCACTACCACCCCAGGGCCTTTGCACAGGACCTGACTCCTGCGTGTGTGTGTGTGTGTGTGTGTGTGTGTGTGTAGGCCCCGCTCCCCCACATCTAAATGGCTCCTTCCTCACGTCTATCAAATCTTAGCTCACAGATCACTCCTCAGGGAGGTTCCAAACTTCTGAGCCCTCACCAGGCACCTGCCACCTTCGCCTTGTTAAATAGCCATCTCATTATTGTCCCTGCAAGGGTGAGGGTTCTGGGCTGTGTCCCCAGTACCCGGCTCAGGCTCTGGACTGAGCAGGCGCTCAGCCTTCCCCACCCCGGGCTCTGATAACTCTAACTCCTGGACTCACCTCGTCCAGCCACAGCCTCCAGCCCCCAGGGACCCGGGGATGGGGCGAGGGGCTGTGGCGAGTCCGATGCTGGCAGGGACCGTGTCCCCCTTGACTCGGAGGCCGGCGCCCTATAGCTAGGTGGGCTCTGTGGGGTGCCCGGGCGGGGGACCCAGGAATCCGGGGAGGGGCCAGGCGCCACGTGGGATGGCGAGTCCAGGCCGGAGTCCTCCACATTCTCGGGCGACGAGGAGGAGAAAGGTGAGGGGCTGGAGGTGAAGCCGAGGCTGCTGGAGCCTGGAGGGGGGGGGCGGGGGTGGTGGTGCCAGCTCCAGACCCCGCCCACATGGAGGCCCCATCCTTCCTCCTGCGGGCCACGCCCACTCAAAGCCTCACCCACCCACCCCTCAGGCCACGCCCTCTGGTCGCTTCCATCTCCACTGGTGCTCCGCCCATCCACCCACAGGGCGCTTACACTACTACAAAGGCCTGGCCCACTCACGCTGTGGCTCCGCCCACCATCCCATTGGCCAGTCTACATTCTCAGTGACCCACACAGGACCCCCAAATGCTCCCTCCCGCCTGGCCCACCCTCCCGTCTACCCTGGCAATGGCCCCACCCAGCCTCCTGCTAGCCAAGCCTGTGTCCCTAAAGCCCCCATCACCTGTGAAATCTTCGTGGTCAAAGGCCGACTCTAGGGGCGGCCCAAAGAGGTTCTTGGAAAACTGTTCATCTGACTGCAGCTTCTCAGCACAGCTGTGGACGAAGTGGACAGGAGGGATGGGTTCTGTCTTTCCTATGCCCCCTCCCGGCTCAGGGCCTTTGCACAAGGCTGTTCTTACTCCTGAGCTCCCTGTGTCCCGGTCTCTCCCTGAGGCCACATCCTGCTCTCTTCCAGGCTCAGCTCAAAGGCCCCCTGCCCCTGCCCTCTGCTTTCTCAGCTGAAGCTGCCCACTGGTACCTTCCACCACATCGCCTGCTCTATCTCTTCACAGCACCTGGAAGTCTGGAACATGTTCTAACTTACTTGCTGTTCCTAAAATCTGAACCACTACAGTGCGCATCTGAGAAGGAAGACCTGTCTTGGGCATACATTTATGAACTCAGAGTTGCACAAGTACACAGCAGGTGCTCAATAAATGTTCACTGAATGAATGACTAAGTGGTTCCTCAAAAACAGTATGCTCTCAGCTCCCTGCCAGGCTGAGAGGAGGAGAGAGGAGTTGGGGGTGACCCGCACCTCCCCACTCAACGCTGGCCGGATGTCCCACCCCTGTAGGACCCACCTGCTGGCTCTTGGGGCAGATCGAGGCCTCTGTGGTTTCTTGGCAGCATCCCCTACAAGAGATGTACCTCCCTGAGCCTTCCTGTCACCCTGTCTACTGTTCCCCTCCACCCACCCACCCCTTCACCCCCGCTGGCACAGAACAAGAGACTAAGGCTTGGGGCCGTCCAGCCAGCCGCCCAAGGTGACCAGCAAGTCAGGCAGAGAGCAGTTTGAGCCTAAGCCAATCTGTCTCCAGGTTTTGGCTTCTTTCCCGGCCCCAGCTCCTTCCTTCAGCTCTCATTTAATTCACATAATGACCCCATTTTCTGGAAGAGACTGAGGGTCAGAGTGGGTAAGCAGCCTGCCCCAAATCACACAGCAGAGCTGGGATTCAACCCCGCACTCATGCTCCAGGCCCAGCCTCCCTTCCACGTGCTCCTCCCCAAACCAAAGACCCCTTAACAGGCTGCTCACGTGCAGAGTGGCGTTTCATGGTGCCCTGTGGACAAAGTGGGCGGCATCAGGCCAGGTGCGTCCCGCCAGCCCCACCTGCCCCAACCAGAACACCCCTCCCATGCCTCACCCCTGGGGCAGGAGGAAGGATGAGGCTGCCGGCCGTGGCCCTGAGTTGGGCAGCAGCCACGTCGGGGCTGCAGGCAGGGGCCCGGGCAGGGGCGGGCTTGATATGCACATAGAACTTGCGGGGCTCCTCATCATCGAAGTCTGAGTCACTGGAGGAAAAGCGGGCGGGCTCCACCGTGCGTGCGCAAGAGTCAAGGGGCCAAGCTGATCCCAGCATGGGGGTCTCCCTCGGCTCAGCCCTCAAACCCGCCCCTTCCTACTCACACCCTTCAAGGCCCTACAGGATCCCGTCTCTCCCTACTTGTCACCCTGGCCTTGCCCGATGGTGTTTTTGCTCCAAGTCTTTGCACAAGCAAACCCCAAACTCTCATTCAGATGCTAAACCCCAACACGGGTCCCCCCTCCTCTAGGAAGTCCTCTGGGCTGTCCCTCACTCCTTCTTGCTCAGCCTGGACCCCACAAGGCAGGTGTCTTTATTTGATTCTGCTCTGTCTACACCACAGGCTCTCCGCAGGAGGGACATAGAGAAGGATTCCTGTGGGCCAAGCTTTGTCCCTGCTGTGCCGACAGTTGGCCCCCCAACCCCAGGGGCGCCGGGAGGATATTGTTCTGGGTCACATCAGGCCGGACAGTGAAGCCTTCTTCATCCACCTCTGGACAGGTCTAGGGGGGTAAGCAGTGAGTCAGGCTCCCCGCTACGGGACCTCCCCTCTCACCCCGCCACGCCCCCTCCCACCTCTGCGCCCTGAAAACAGCCCAGATGGCAACAACCGCTTTCCCCGCGGCGGCCAGGATCTTGAGGAAACAGAGCACACCATTGTCTATACCGAGGTTGTGAGACTGAACCCGCAAATTGAAGCTAAGTGGGGATGTTAGTCCCTCCCACGCGGCTCATGGGAGTTTGGAGCCAAGATGAGATGAAGCCCCTTGAGCTCCAGGCTTGGCTTCCAGGCTTGGGAGCCCGGAGGTGGGACCGAACCCCTCCCACGTGCAGCCCCGCCTGGCCCCTCCCGTGATACTCACCCCTGAATCGGGTTCCAGGGAGTCTCTGGAGGCGGAGAAAAAGATGTTCAGGTCAGCTCTCCCACCTCATCTGCACGCCCCCGACGCCCAACGCTGGACATGGCCCTTGGGCTGCGATGTTGTCCTGAGCTAGTCCCCCAGGTGTTGGGGCCCAGGGGTTTGCCTGGGGCAGGGGTGTGGGGCACTGAGTCTGCAGTTAACTGAGCTCAGGGTGTTCTCAAACAGCTTGGCAGGGGAGGAACCCTGGGGCTAGTCCAGAGGGCTGGCTTGAAAAAGTAGGGGGTGTAGGCGCTAGCCTTGGCAGGGAAATGATAGGGCTAGCCGTGGCAAAGGAAAAATTTTGGACTAGGTTGGGCAGTGGGAATACTGAGCTAGCCTGGGATAGAGGTTCTCCTGGGGTGCCCTCTGCAGGGAACCTCTGGGATAGGCTAGCCTGGGAAGGGGGAAGGATCCCGGGCTAGCCTGGGCCAGGGCTGGGCAGGGGGGTGCTTCCTCACACGGCTGCAGGTGGCTCCCGCTCCCGCCGGCTCAGTCCTGGGAGGCGAAAGGCCTTGGCTCCCCGCAAACGTTTCATTGCTGAGAACAGATGAGGGGGGTGCCGCTGAGCCCTGGGGGTGCCCCCTTCCCCTTCAGATCTGCCTCGCTCAACCCCACCGTCCAGCCTGGGCACCCAGGCCCAGACGTACTTGCCTTCCTGCAGGGCAGCCGCGCTGTATGTCTCAAAATCCAGAGGCCCTGAGATAAAAGAGATTGAGAAACTCAGCCTGGCTGGGAGACCGGGCCTGGGCAGGAGAGCAGCGCACTCTGGGAGTCACGATGGTACCTGGGTCTGAGCTCAAGGCCAGTCAGGGTCCCATGCACAAGCTGAGATGCTGAACAAGCCCCAGAGACAGTCATGAGGGGGTGGGCCACGGGTTCTGGTCCCACTGTGGGATGGACCAGAGGGGATGATGCCTGAGTTACTTTTTCTACTTCCAGCAATTCTCACAGGCACTTGAGTGGGTCAGGGGATGGACAATGAGTCTGTGCAGTGGGCTGAACCTCAGTGCCAAGATGAGGGGTTGGGACTCTCTTCAAAGGTGATGGGGAGCCATGGAGGGTATGTGAGCAGGAGCAGGAGCAGATCTGGGGCCAATGAAAAGCAAGAGTGAGGCCACACACCAGGAGATACAGCCTGGGCTAAGGCCGACTAATAGAGACAGGAGGGATTAAAGATAGTTGTTTGTGGTTGACTTGGGGACAGAAACTGTATACCAGCATTTATTAAATGCCTCCTGTATGTTAGGGACACAGTTTGCCCTTTATTTTTTAATTTTTTAATTTTTTTTCAGTTTTCCCTTTACCTGCATCAAATTACTAAACATTCATTATTATTTAATGTATATCATTATTATACATTATGTACATTATACATGTACACATACATCATATGTATATATTATACATTATACATTATATACATATATACATTATGTGTATTATGTATTACATATACATAATGTATATTATGTACATTATAATGTACATCATTATTATATAATATATAATAACATACATTATTATTCATTCATTATTAACATTCAAATTACTAACCTTCATTAGATGGGGATTATTATCATCCCCAATTTACAGATGAAGAAACTGAGAGAAGTCTAGACAAGCATCCAAGGTCACACAGCAAGCAATGATGGAAAGACTCAGACCCAGATCTGACCCCAAAAGTTTTGCCCTCAATCCTTTCCCGATCCCTCATCTGGACATTTTTTTCTAATTGGCCCTTTGCTCAATAATCCTCAGTGTCTCCCTCAGGCCCTCAGGGTAATGTAAGAACAGTTGGGTCTGGCATTCAAGGCCTCTCCCGTACCTGGTTGTAAGAGATTTACATACAAGATGGGGCATCAAAGGACCGCTGGCTGGCTCAGCTGGAAGAGCACGTGACTCTTGATCTTGGGGTCATGAGTTGGAGCCCCATATAGGGTGTAGAGATAATTAAAATATACTTTTTAAAAAATGGGACATCAAATCCTTTTCCTGTGTGGGCTGTGGAATTGAATTTGCCATCAGCCCATTTTTCTGATGAGGACACCAAGGTGCGGGAAAGTTCAGTCTCCTGCCTCTTGAGTGTTGTACTTTTTTTTTTCTTCAGGATTTAATTTATTTATTTGACGCGGAAAGAGAGTGAGAGGGAACACAAGCAGGGGGAGCAGCAGAAGGAGAGCGAGAGGGAGAAGCAGGCTCCCAGCTGAGCAGGGAGCCCAACACAGGGCTCAGTCCTAGGAGCCCGGGATCATGACCTGAGCCAAAGGCAGATGCTTAGCTGGCTGAGCCCCCCCCAGGTGCCCTAAGTCTTGTTCTTTCCCTGCAGCTGTGGCCCCAGAGCTGACACCCACGGATGCCCCAACTTACCAGGCTTCTCTCGGCCTGTGCCCTTGCTCTCTGCAAACTTTCTCAGGAGCATCTCCACGCTGACGTTCTCGATGTTCTGCTTAAACTCCTCATGCACCTGGACCAGGGAAAGGAAGTTGGTTACACTTCCAGGGCCCCTTGCCTGGTATCCTTTGCTCTGCCTCCCACCCTGGGTGCCACTCACCTGCCCAATCTGCACGTGGGTGTCCTCCACCGAGTGGGCATAGGAGCCTAGCAGTGCCTTCATGTGCCGCAGGTGGGTCTCCTCCATGGCTTGGAAGCGCTGAATTGGTAGGGGGAGAGGGAAGTGGGAAGATGGAGGCCACCAGGGGTGGCCAGGTGACCCAGCCTGGCCAATCAGAACGTTCCAGCTCCCTGGTCTTAGTGACGGGTGTGGGGAAGCCCCAAGGAGCATCTTAACCTGGGACTTCGGCTTAAACTAGGGGAAATTAGATACTTTTACGCCCTGAGTCAGTGAGTTGGTGGGATTCATGTGGGGGCTGCTGGTGACCACTTTGCTATGCACACACGCACAAGCACACACCCCCCTATACACACCCAGGAGGGCATCTTTACTTGGGAGTGAAGACCCTAGGGAGAAAAACAGACTCGAAAAGCAGAGAGGCACAACTTCCTGCCAACACCACTTAAGTAACTTGATCCAGCCCAGCCTGAAGCTCTCCCCTCAAACTTGTCAGTTCCCTGAACTTATAAATAAATCTTCCTTGTCAGTTTGAATGAAGGTTTCTTTCATTTGCAACTATCAGTTGCAAATCAGTTTGCAACTATCAGTTGCAAAACCAGGAGAAAAAAAAAAATCTGGTTCCTAATCCTGAATTCCAATCTGCTTTTTTATACATTTGGGTAGACAGAGTCCCAGAGAAGTACAGTGAAGTACAGTGTCTCATACAAGGGTTACATAGCTGGGGCTCCTGGGTGGCTCAGTCATTAAGCCAGATCTGCCTTCACCTTGGGTCATGATCCAGGGTCCTCAGATCGAGCCCTGTGTCAGACTCCTTGCTCAGCGGCAAGTCTGCATCTCCCTCTCCCATTCCCTCTGCTTGTGTTCCTCTCTCACTCTCTCTGACAAATAAACAAGTAAAATTAAAAAAAAAAGAGAGAGAGAGAGAGAGAGAGAGTTTAAAAAAAAAAGAAAAAAAACGGGGACAGAGCCAGTACAGAATGGAGGCTGGAACAGAACCCAGGTCTTTCCTTCACCATGAACTGTCAGTAGACTCTCAGCTTCTAAACCCTGCCCTAGGGACACCTGGGTGGCTCAGTGGGTTAAAGCCTCTGCCTTCGGCTCAGGTCATGATCTCAGGGTCCTGGGATCGAGCCCCGCATCGGGCTCTCTGCTCAGTAGGGAGCCTGCTTCCCTCTCTCTCTTTCTGCCTGCCTCTCTGCCTCCTTGCGATCTCTCTTTCTGTCAAATGAATAAATAAAATCTTGAAAAAATAAATAAATAAACCCTGTCCTACCCTGTCCCAAAACCTTGTCAATAAAAATAGAAATAGGGGCACGTGGGTGGCTCAGTCGGTTCAGCATCCAGCTCTTGTATTTGGCTCAGGTCATGGTCTCAGGGTCCTGAGATGGAGCCTCCTGTCGGGCTCCACATTGAGTGCGGAGATGGCTTGAGACTCTTTTCCTCCCTCTCCCTTTGCCCCTCCCCCTCAAACAGACAAACAAATTTTTAAATAGTAATAGAAATAATAATACCTACGAAAGTGGTTTCTAGGCACCTAGTACTAGTCTGAAAACTTCCCATGTAGGGCCTAGTTTAATCTCCACAAAAACTCCACGAAGCAGGTACTATCGCTATTCCCATTTTGCAGATGGGGAGACTGAAGCACAAAAAGGTTTGGCTTTTGAAATAATAACGCCAACAACAATCCCAATAGTTAACTGGCTCTAGAATCCTATGGCTTGAAACCTGTGATTCTGAGGCTCCTGGGAGTCGAGGTTTTCAGAGGTCCTAGACTTCTGAGGCCCGTAGATACTGGGCCAAGGACTGTGTGTGATGCCTGGTTCTTACCAGAGCCGAGTCTAGCATCTTCTGCTCAAAGTCAGCGCGGGCAGAGTTGTACTTCTCCACCGAGCGCCGCAGGCTCTGTGCTGCCTTCTTCGTCTTCGTCTCTGCCTATGAGGCACAGGGAGGAGACAGGGGCGGGAGGGGAAACATGGGGCATTTCTCCCCCCCCTCCCCCGGGGACCCATCATCCAGCAGGTAGACTCCTTGGGGCGCCCAGGGTGTGATGAAGGTTCGATGGCCAATGCTCTGGGTTATGTTCTCATACTCCCAAAGACAGCCCCGCCACCCCTGGGCACATCGCTTGGACCTGCGAGGGCGCAGGGCAGCTGGGGACCTATGATGGGCGCACCCACCTTGTCCATCTCCTTCTGGCTGGTGTTCTCCCTCCGCAGCCGCTCCTGGTCCATGCAGCGGTTCAGGTAGTTCTCGCGGGACTTGGGCAGGAGCTGGCTGACACCTGCGAGGACCTGCACAGCGTCCAGGGTACCCACGGCTTCCTCTTTGCACTGCAGGGGTGGGAAAGGGGGAGCGCGGGTAGCACCTGAAGCCCGCACCGCACCGCTCCGGGGTGCAGGACCTGAGCAGACCACAGGGCACAACGTGAAATTCCGAGCTTCCCAAACACTCTGTGGGGTTTCCGATCCCACGGAGTACCTTTTATGAGTATCCTATTAATTTAAAAACTTCTAGCTCTTTGAATAGGAAATATTTACACAGCGTTCCTACTGCAGTAAGTTTTAAGGGATGAGCTCAGGAAAAACTTCCCACTCCCTGATCCCCAGGCTCCCAGGCCTCTGCCTGGGAGTCGATAGGTCTCTAGAAATAATCGGCACATAGACAAGCAAATGTGTTTGTTCTAGCCTATTTTTTTAAATGACAAATAGGCACAATGTCTGTTTAACTCAGCTTTTTCAGCTTAATAATCTATTCCCAAAATTATTCTGTATCAACCCACAGAAAACTCCCTTGTCCCCCAGTTTTTTTAAAGTAGTCTCCATACTGGGTGCCCTGTCCTTGTCCCCCAGTTTAAAAAAATCATGGTAGGGATGCCTGGGTGGCTCAGTGAATTAAGAGTCTGACTCTTGATTTTGACTCAGGTCATGATCTCTCTCTCTCTCTCTTTTTAAAGACTTTATTTACTTATTTATTTTTTAAAGATTTTATTTATTTATTTGACAGAGAACACAAGTAGGCAGAGAGAGAGGGGGAAGCAGGCTCCCCGCTGAGCAGAGAGCCCGATGCAGGGCTCGATCCCAGGACCCTGGGATCATGACATGAGCTGAAGGCAGAGGCTTTAACCCACTGAGCTACCCAGGTGCCCCAAAGATTTTTTTTATTTATTTATTTGACAGCAAGAGAGGGAGCACAAGCAGGGGGAGTGGGAGAGGGAGAAGCAGGCTCTGCTGAGCAGGGAGACCATGTGGGGCTCAAACCCAGGACCCTGGGATCATGACCTGAGCCGAAGGCAGACACTTAACTAAGTCATCCAGGAGCCCCCAACTCCCTTTTTAAACAGGAATAGGTATGGCTCTGGGCCAAAAAAAAAAAAAAAAAAAAAAAAAAAATTTATTTATTGGCACTGAAATCCAAGGGTCACGTAATTTTTAGTATATGTGCTGCCAAAGAGAGAGCACAGGGTCATGTAATTTTTACCTGCCATGAAATCTTCTTCTTTTGATTCCCCCTGTGCAATCCCCCGCTCCCCAAACCATTTAAAAATGTAAAAACCATTCTTAGCTCTCAGGCTCTACAAAACCAGGCCGGATTTGGTCTGTGGCCCATCGTTCGCAGAGCCCTGGTCCAGAATTTTGAGTATGAAAATTTGAGGGTGCTCAGGTATGTGGGAGTCTGGGTTTGATGTGGAATTGACAGACTTCTCAGAGGAACACACCAGGAGCAGGAAGGTCAAAAGCCCCAGAAGTTCCCAGATCTTTCTAGCCGCTGCCATCCCCCCTCCACCTGGCTGCACACACCTTTTTGTGCAATTTGAGCTGCTCCTCGCCATAGCGGAGCACATCCTTGATGAGGTCCTGTAGCTTCCGGGTCAGCTCCAGATGACAGAGTGCCAGCTTGTCTGAGGAGACGCGGAAGACCTCCCAGAGTGGGGCAAAGGTCCTGGAAACAGGGCACACCCAGGGTCCATCAGCCCCAACCCCCCAGGGTCCCCTCAGAGAGGCACCTACTGTGCCCAAGCCCTGCTAAGCACCTGCACCACAACTACAAGGCAGGCCTGGGACGGATGGGGAAACAGAAGCATAGGAGCCTCCAGAGCTCACCCAAGGCCGCTTTGGAAATGAGTTATCAGAGCTGGAATTTAAACCCAGGCCCCAAGGCCCTAGAGTCCTCACTCTGGACTCCAGGCCCTAGCTGATACTCAAGGGCACCCAGGCCCTGCAGCCACGCCAGCCTCTTTGCTCTATGGATGCCTCAGGGCCTTTGCACTGGCTGAGCTGCCTTCCCAGGTCTCTGACCCAGATACCCCTGTAGCTGGCTCCATCTCATTACTAAGGTCTCAGCTCATGGAACCAAGCCCAATGCCAGAGGAAGCACCTGGCCTCTCACGCTCCTATTTCATCCTCTTCCTGAAGCTTTTCACTCTAGGAAAGGACTTTTGTTCATGTTTGCAGTTAACACCTGTTTTGCCACACACCCCACAGGTAACATGGCATGAACATGGCATGAAGGGGACTGGGGGCTTTATCTGTCTTGATTGCTGCTGCGTCTCGAGTACCTGGAATGGGGCCCGGCACATAGCAAGTACTCAGTAAATACGAGTTGAATGAATGAATGAGGTAGTAAGTGAATGAATGAATTACATTCCTCTGTCTATTGAGGGAGGGTTGACTCCCTAGTCTACATATCACTTGTGTGAAGAGATGTCCACCCAAGAGTGGGCTCCTGATACCCCAGGACCCTCCAGCCTCGGTGACCTCCCAGCCCAGCTCCAGCCCACTCACCCCATGGGGGTCCCATTGCTGGCCAGTTTGGAAAGTTTCGCCATTGCCTTTGAATAGGTCTCCTCGATGGTGGCCCTGAGTAGAACAGAGAAAAGATGCAGAAGGTTCTGGGCCTCCTTGGGAGACACTCCATTCCCCCTGGGTCTCAGTTTCCTCATCTCAAATGTCTGAGCCGTAGCTCTTAAAACGATGCCTCTGTCCTGTACAGCTTGGACAGGTCTTGCGAAACAGCCACAGAGAGAAAAATCTGATTATAATCTTTTGAACTCTGCTTGGATTTAATGGGCGTTCAGCTAGTAAGCGGCCGGGATGCAGAGGCTGTCTGACAGTTTGAATATATTGTTTTCTGGGATATGGATGTCGGAGCAGTTATGGGCCAGAATGGAGATGACTTCATCATACATGTGTTCTATCGTATGAAACTGAGTTTTCAAAATTCCCCTTGTAAGTAGGTCATATTATCTCTTCAGGAGGGAGCGTCAGAAACCTGAGAATGGTTGACAGGCGGGCATCGGGGCTGACAGTGCTGAGAACCCCTGGTTTCCAGCACGTTCAAACAGGTTGGATGTGGAGTGGCTGTAGTGGCTTGGACAGGAGAGATGGGGAGGAGCCAGGGCGGAGCCACGAGGTAGGGGAGGTATGGGGCGTGGCCAAGGGTGGGCGGAGCGTGGGGACCTCACCTCTCCCGGATGAAGTCGGCTAGCTCCTTGGTGGAGATAGGCCCCTGCTTCACGCTGTGGTACAGGACCTCAAAGCCATGGTTCTTCTCACCCTGCAGGGGATGGGGGCGGAGACTGAGTAAAGGGCTGGAGGAGACCTCACAGTTGCTTAGCAACGGGGGCATGGCCAGAGGAGCCAACCAGCAGAAGCCCAACCCCTTGGCAGCAGGGATTGCTTCAGGCCTGAGCCAATCAGCCTGTGGCCTATCCCCTTGGTCACAAGGATTGGTTCGTGGGCCTTAGGTTGGCCCAATCAGAGAGAAGCCTGGAGGGTTTGTCCCATGGTTGAGGGAGAGATGTTCTCTTCCGCGGGTTGTCTCTGTTCCTTTGTTTCTTTGTCTCTCTCTGTTTCTCTGTGTCTTTCTGCCTCTGTTTCTGTCTCAGTCAATCTCTTACCCAGCTTTTCTGTCTGCGCCTTTCCATAAATGAGGAATTATGGGGGCATAGAAGATATTGGAAGCCACGTGGAAACCATGATACTGGGAAAGAAGCTGAACCTGATGGAGTCTGAATAAAAAGTACGTTGAGTCGAGTTACTGGAGCAACCCAAGCCTGAAAGCCCCATTTCTCTACAACGTTTCACCTTTGTGAGCCAATATAACCCTTCTTAGTTAAGTCACTGTTTTGTGTTTCCCTTTAACATAGAAACACCCTCTCTGAGACCCCCCTAGAGCACAGTCTGGGTCTGATGCCTCTCTAGGGACCCAGCAATGTCCAGTATAGGGTGGGGTCAAAAAGGGGATTGGAGTTTGTGGAATAAATGAACAAATGAGCTATTCTGCTGTCACCTAGGGCTTTTGGGAAGAGGGCCTCTATCCGGGTGCCTCCCACCAAACCTCTTTCCTCCTAGTCCTGGGGCCATCATGGTGGGGGACACAAGGTCTGTGCTGTGTGATCTGAGCAAGTTACTGTCCCTCTCTGAAGTTTTAGTGGCTTCATGTTAAGATGGGACAGGGAAGTCATCCACCATTCATATGAAGATGAAGTAAACACCAAGGTGATCCACATCATGGCTCCCCAAATTCCCAAAGGCAACCCTAGTTTTTGCTAATTAATAGTATTAGTTAACATTTTGTGTTAACTTTGCTCATTTCTTCTCCAAATATGTTGACTTAAAAAGGCAACTTTTACCACTATTCTAATTGGAAGCCCTGGACCTGATGCCATAATGAAAGGGATAGGGAAAAATAAGGCAACAACTGTTTTTATCCCAGCCAGATCCTGTGACATGTGAAAGGCATCATGTCTGAACACTGAGCTGTTCATCAAAAAGGGAAATCAGCTGGCGAACTGGAGACATCTTAGCATCAAACAGGCCTTGTGAGTAGGACCAAAAGAAGATGCTTGTGGGGCGATCTAGCATTATTTAACGTCCAACACAAATCACTGAAGTGATTAGGTCCTCTGTTAATAGTGGTTTCCTCCATCTTCCTCCAACCTGCTGAGTTTACCCTCCCACTTACCTGGAAACCAGAAGGCTGAAACTAGAAGCCATAACAAGATAAAGCCTCTTGCTGCATAAATGGAGAAACTGAGGCAGAGATGGGCAGACCCAACCCAGCCTGAAGCTCAAATCTCCCAAAGGTCATGCCTCATTCTAGAATCGTTGATAGCTCCCTATTTCCCACCAGCTGCTTAAGGGTAAAGCCCTTAGCTTGGAATTGTCTTTCTAACCTCATCTCCTAGAGTCTTCTTGGCCTCGCCATAAAATGGCAAGGAGTGCAAAGACAGGCTGTGCCTTCCTACCACAGTATATTTGCCTGGGCTGTTCCTGCAAACCAGCTCACCAGGCTACATCTCTTCCCACCCATCCAAATCCTTCCACCTCTCAAGGATCATTCCCAGGCCCACCCCCTTCAAGAACTATCTCAGACTCTCACTTCCCTGAATGTTCAGCGTTGCTCCCTCTAGCTCCCCAGGAATATGTGTCACAGCCTCCTTTTATACACTGGGTCACTTTGAGCTGGTGACTTCCCCTCTCTGAGCCTCAGTCTCCTCATCTGACAAAGGGGGCCAATGACAGTACCCACCTCCGAAGGGTCTGTGAGATGAGGCTGGGACAGTGCTGAACCCAGGGCTTCTGGCACCATGGTGAGGGCTCAGCAAACAGACCCAGTGCCACCCCCCACAACCCCACCCAGGGGATCCTCGGGTAAGGCTGCACCAGGCACTGCCGCCCAGGCCAGCATCTGGGGCTGACTTGGAGCCAACCACTGGCCTGTTTCCCAGACCTGGCAAGGCCCCCAGTGATATCTGCCTCTCTCAGGCTGTGCTGGCAGCGAGGGTCTTAGGAGGGGCTGTCTTGGGTCTGTGTCTCTTATCAGAACCTCTGGACTCCAGTCTCGCCCCTATGCCAGCCCCAGAGGGATCTTTCTAACACAACTTGATCATATCTTTTTCCTGCTCATACTTCCCCCATGGCTCCCCAGTACCCTCAAGGTCTCCTGCCTTGGCCCAGCAGGACAGGGGCATCCCTATCCAGCTTGATGTCCCCTAACTGGAACCTCCTTCGGGCCAGCCAGGGCACCAGTGCCACCCAGCTAAAGAGTCACTGATACAAACAATTGATTAAAAGAAACATTGCCGGTGACAGACATCCCAGGATACTCCCTGAGACCTAGGGAGACAAGAATTCATCCCCTTTCTCAGATGGGAAAACTGAGGCTTGCCGACACAAAATCAATTGCCCAAGGGCTCTCAGCAGAGCCCAGATCAAATCCTCAACTCAAAGCCCTGCACCAGGCTATCTTTGGGTGGGGAGTGCACTGTGGGTGGCTTCTATTTTCTCTCTGCTGATCTGAATTTTCTGCAGCAAGCTTGCATGCCTCATGCAATTAAAAAGAATTTAAAATAAATGTAGGTGCCTCACGCCATTAAACAGATTTTAAAATAAATGTAGGTGCCGTTGTCAGGGTTCCAAAACGTGGGCAACAAATTGATCATCGAATAGTCAACCCTCTTACCTAGAGGCACCAAAAGGGGGCTCAGAGAGGAGCACCCCTTGCTGGGGTCACACATTCAGAGACAAATCCAGGGAATCCAACCCTTGGGCAGAAGGTGGAGGTCAGGCCCCATCCCCCCTCTGCCCTCGCCCCATAGACCTCCCTGCAGGTGGCAAGGGGGTGAGGCCCCTTTAAGAAAACAAGTGGCAGTAAGAGGAGCCCCAGCTGGGGAGGGAGAAAGGGAGGGAACAGGCCTGTTGCCAGGGGCAACCAGTTGCCTAGCAACAGGCTTCTTCTCTGGCAAGCTCAGGGCCCAATTGGGGAAGGGGCTTACAGCCCTGGTCCTTCCTAGACCCTTCTGTTCATACATCCTCTGTGGCTCTCCATTTGCCTGGGCCTTTAAGAGGAGTCCTTGTGCCCTCAACTGGTCACTCGTGTCACACTTCTAGGCTTTCGCTCAGGCTATTCCCCCTGCTGAAATGCCTTTCTTACAACTTGGAAAATCTCAGCCCTCAAAGCCCAGAGGAAACATAGCTCCGTGTCCTGACCCCTCCTCTGGTTGCCCCCAAGGCTGAGCCCAGCCCTGACCCTGGAGGGCTAAAGACTTCTGACTGGCTCTATGTCTCCCAGATTGCGAGCTCCTTGGGGTAAGAGTCAGGATGAAGCCTCTTGGGGGCTTCGTGGCACCTTCCACAGTTGGTTGGGTGTGGAGTGGTAGTGGCAGGCAGGGAGGGAGGGAATGAAGGAATGAATGAAAACAAGTTTGTCTCAGCCCTCTTGGGTCACAGTATGTGCTCCTCAGACCGGAAGGCAGAGGGGTGAGGCGGCCACTAGGGGCCAAGTCAAGAAAACCCCCAACTCTCCAGGATAGGAAAGATGTGGAAATTCCCTGGCTGAAATGACCCTGGATCCTGGAAGTTTACTCTGGCCCGGCGTTCCAGCCCTGATGCTGCATTGTCTCACCAGGCAATTTGAAATCAAAGAATCCCACTCTGGGCCTTGGTCTCCCCATTGTTCAAGCGGTGACTTGCTTAAGGTCACAAGGCCCATGAAGTGGGAGGGTGTAGATTCAAACCCAGCCTGACTCCTCCCACTTTAATTTCTAGGAGTCACAGAACCTCCACCTGTCCAAGGCTCTGCCCCTGAGCCGCCAAGTCCCCTCATCTCCATAAAAGGCCCCATAGCCCTTCCAGGAGCCCCCATCAAAATAAAAGTGGGTCTTACTTACCCAAAAATGCTCCCCAAAATACGACATCCTGATGCCCTCTGTGGAGACCCCCACAGGCTCCTGTTTAGTGCCTGTCCAAAGAGAGAAGCAAATCTAAAGCTATGGCCAGCTTGGGTCTAAGGAGGGGAGATTCCAATTGTCCTCCCCGTGGAGGAGGAAGAGAGAGGATGGAGGAGGAACCAAAAGCCCCAAACCTGGGAGCATGCCAGGGCCCGTGAGATGATTCATCCCCAGACCTGGCCCCCAAGTAGCCCCCATTCTAGGGGGACAGATCTGGATATAGATTCCCCAAGTCCTACGGGGTCAGAGTTGGACTGGATAGAGGAATAGGGGCTGGGGAGCCTAGTCCAGAGGAAGGGGCATGGGAGTTGGGGTTTTCAAGCTCAAATAAGAGTTCACTGGGGGGCAGAGTATTGGATGAGCTCCAGCCTAAGCAGAAAATCTCACAGATGGGAAAACCGAGACCCTCCCCCCGACCCCCATAGAGGGGAAGCCACTTGCCAAGGTTACAGAGACAGGAAATGCCAGTAGATTTGCACCCTGGGCAAGCTGAATCAAGACCAGAGCACTCAGCTCCACGCTGGGCAGCTCCTGTGGGGAAAGGGTCTGCTGAGAGATGGGCACTGGGACTGTGATCAGCCACATGGGGGTTGGGATCCCTGAAGTGTCCCCAAGGATCCCTTGGGATCTCCCTGATCCCTCTACAACAGTCCCCGCCCCATGCACACTCCTGGAACGGAGAGCTTACCCCTCACCATGATGACCCATCTGGCAATGGTGCCCCCATGGGTCCCAACCCTGACTCCCAAAAGCCAGTGTTCACCTGATATCTGAGTCACTCTATCCAGCTCTGTGCCTCAGTTTCCCCATCTGCAAAACAAGAGGGAATACCTAGAAGGGGTCTTGCTGGGGGAATCCAGGCCTCCCTGCAGAGGGGGCTGGGCCAAGCCACCTGGCAAGGGAGGGACACTTGGTGTCCTTGGCACGTTCTAGAGGCTGGGCTTGTCACAGGAGCCCACAGGCCTCATCCATAATTCATGACCCCTCGGGCAGCTCAGCAGCAGCTGGGAGCCCTGGAGGCACAGTGGCAGCAGGGACAGGGCTGGTGACCATAAATGGGAAAACTCCTTGGGTCTCACAAGGAAAGGACCAAGCAAGGACCTCGGACAAGGCTGCCTTCACTGAGCCTCCGTTCACCTAATCTTGAAAATGAGTTTAATTTGAACCATTGTCCTCTAGCCCCAGGTTCATTGACTTCTATGTTACCCGGCAACCACCATGTATCCACAAGACAAGGACAATGTCAGAGTCTGTGAGATGATTCACTCCTGGGTCTGGTCCCTGAGGAGCCCCCAGTCTAGGGGCATACAGCTAGACGCAGACATACGAGCCTTGCAGGCTCAGGGCTGGGCCAAAGGGAAGAAGGGGCTGTGGGAGCCTGGACCAAAGGAGTGGGCATGGGAGTTGGGGGGTTGAAGCATGAATAGGAGTTCACCAGGCAAAAAATTATTTGATTCCACAAATATTCCTAATGACCACCCTGGGCTGGGTGATGTTCGGGCCCCTGAGAAAACTGTCACTGACCCTGTCCCTGAAGAAACTCTGGTGTGGGGGGAGGGCTTGCTGGGCTGACAACCGAAGGGGGAAAAGCTCTCATTTCCCGTCTTATGTCTTCATTTCTGGCCGGGATTTAGGCCCTGAGAATATCCAAATCCCTTAGAGCTGCGCTGACGGATATGGGAACCACTAATCTCATGTGCTGACTTAATTTTAAACTAAGTAAAATTAAATACCATGAACCCCCCACCTCCTCAGTGGGACCAACCTTGCTCCAGGACTCAGTAGCCTCATGGGGCTGGTGGCTGCCATAATGAACCACACAGGTAAGGAAAGTTCTTCAGGAAGATGCTTCTTAGAGGATCTGAAGAGCCAGTGGGCCCAAGTTCCCCAGAAACCGGGGATCTCACTACAGTTTTCATAACTCTGGTAGACGGCTCCTCCCCCACTATATACTGAAGGTCATTATGTGTGCGGCACTGTAGCCAACACCCCCCAACAGGTACCAGCTCATTCATCCTTCATAACCACACCATGGGGTCCAGTCCCACCTTTACCAATGAGGAAACTGAGGCACAGAGAAGTAACTCACTGACCTGTGACTTTGTCCCTGGTCTGTCTGCCAAAGAACTCCTGTTTGGAACCACTGCAGGTGGCTCTGGGTCTCCGTGTCCCCTCTACTGCCCCAAGGCCAGCCCCGTCACTCAGAACCGTTATGGAGGGCAGGGGGCCAGAGCGAAGAGTGAGTGGCCTCCCTCCCCGCCACAGGTTCCTGCCCGGCCCAGGAAATGACACCTGCTGCTTCCCTCGGAAACCCCAGGCCAGGCAGGGGGTTGGGGTGGGGAAGGCTTCTGTTCCTGAGAGGGGCAAGAAAGGGCAACGGGGGCCTCCAGACAGGGCTGGAACTCACCAGACGGGGCAGCGAGTAGAGCTGGGGCCCCTGACAGACGGGGTGGGCACGAGAAGATGGCCACGCGGCCCCTGCCACTTCCGTGAGCACCAACCCAGCGGAGGCCTGTGTGCGTGGGGGACAGGAAGCTTACCCTGCCCCGCCTACCGCCCAACTGCCATCTCACCTCCCCCACCAGGCCAGCACCCCTGGGACTTCCTGGGAACGGGGCTGGCCATGGATAGGTAAACTGAGGCACCTGAGCCTGGGGCCCCCAGCCTGGGACCTAGTAGATAATAATCATGATGACAATGACGAAATAATAGCAGGTGACACACAGCGTCTGTCCCGGGCTAACCTTTTTCACATCCCACCATCCCTGGGGGTGGGTTAAGGATTCCTGCTTCACAGAGGGGGAACCGAGGCTCAGAGAGGGGAGTGGATAGGCTCATGTCTGTACAGTCAAGACTCAAACCTAGGGCTGCATGAAAACTTTCATGTGCCCCCTTCCTCTAATTACAAAAAAAAAAAAAGCACTTAAACTATATGTTACAAATTACATTGGCACAGAGATGAATATATTAATATTTGGTATTAAAATGTATTTAAAATGTATTCCTTTACCCCAAAGCTCATCCTGGGCCTCTGAAAGTATTATGTCCAAGACACAGTCGCCTCTGTATCTGATGGAGAAAATCGTTTGGCTCGAACCCAGGACTCTGGGCCTCCAGAGCACCAGGGCAGAGCCCAAAGATGGACAGGGACTTGCCCAAGGTCACACAGCAGGCTGTCAGCTGCCCAGAGCAGAGAAGAGTCCTCCACGGGGTGCCTGACACCAGCCCCAGGCGCTGCCTGGAGATCCTGCTTCCCCAGCACCAAATCCCAAAAACCCACAGCTCTGCACCGGGTGAGGCATGTGAGCAGGCCCAGGGAGCAGACAGAACAAGACAGGGATGGAGTCAGCAAAGACGGCAGAGCTCCCTGGCTGTAAGCCACCTGTCCAGAGCCCCTGACCTCGCGTGCTGTGACCTTGGGCCTCCCCGGACCTCGGCGCCTCCAGGTCCTGTGAAACAGTCCCTGACATTTTACTTCCCCCAGACTCCAGCCTGTGCACAGTGGGGCCAGTCTGAGGTTTTTCTCTTCCTTCCCAGGCACTAGCCAGCCTCTTGGCCATGCCGTTTCAATGACCTGTCCTCTCATGAATCTCCTCTCTTCTAGGCCCAGGTACCAGTGAGTGACCTTTACACAGTCTGGCTTGATTCTTACAGTGGCACTTTGAGGCAGTGTCTCATCTTGGCCCTCACCCCCATGGGGAAACTGAGGCACATGCCCCTGGTCACACAGTGACCAGGCTGTCAAGCTCAGGAATTTCTCCATCCTCCCCAACTAGGCACCTCCCTCTTTGTCATCTATTTGGCAAACACTTATTGAGCACCAACTGTGTACCTAATTGCCGGGCTCTAGAGACACGGCTGACAACACCCTGGCCGACTCCTCTCTCTCCTCCCTGCTCCCGGTCAGCTATGACCCCATTTACGATCACTGATATTGCAATTACTGTTTTAATGACCATGTCTGTATTTACAGGGCACCCATCTTCCCACGTCTCCTCTGATCTTCTGAGGGGGATCCAGCCCATTCCCTAGAAGAATACACCAAGGCCCCGGGAGGCAAAGCCACACATGGGAAGAATCTATTTGAACCCGGGGGTGTCGGACACCCAGTTCTGAACTCACCCCTGTGCCCACTGCAGAGTCGGGATAGGCTGGCCTGGTGGCTTCGACCTCCTCCTACCCGCGACCCCACCCAGGAACTGGCTCGCTCCTGGCGTGGGTGACAATATATGGGTCAGGGTGTGCCCCAGGCAGTCCCACTGGTAAGACCAGGGTAGTGGAGCCCCTGTTTCAACCATTGCAGCTTGGTCATGTGTCTTACTGTCTGGGAGAATAGCCTTTCCAGCAAGGCCAGAGTGACCACGAATCCATTTTGCAGTGCAGTAAACTGAGGCTCAGAGGCCAGCAAGGCAAGTCGGGGGGGGGTCTCCAAACCCCCTGCCCTCTCACCAAGCCACTGACAGCTTAAGCGAGGGGGGCAGTTAGAGTTTGCCACATGATGGGGTGTGTGGCTTTCAGAATCTGTAGAATACAGCTTCTAAAGCCCTCATCCCCATTTTCAAAGGAGAACACCAAGGCTCACAGAGGTGCTGTCACCTGCCCAAGGTCACCAGTGAGGCAGGTCCATCAAAGCTGCCTCCTGGTCCCCACTGCGGCTGGGGCAGACAACTCCCAGATTCGAGACAGATGGAGGGGCCGCCCACCCCACAACCCTCCTCCGCACCCCACTCGCAGCCAGCCTCCCCCAAGATCCTAATTTACCTCGATTTATTTTAATCCCCAAGAACAGATGCTGCTGCCCACCCCCCACTGAGGCAGGGACCACCCCCAAGTCCATGCTCCAGGCTCTTTCAGGCCTGGCCTGGCCAGGCCCTGTCAGGCAAGGGGCCCAACACTGGCCCCCTCCCCAGAATTCCAACTTTGGGGGTCCCTGCCAAAGATGCCAGTGAAACACCCCCCACCTCATCCTGGCAGTAAGAAACTGGGATAGAGCAGTCTAGAAGAGGGGCCTGGGGACCCCCAGCTCCTCCTCCAGGCTGATCAGGGTTCACAGTGGAGAAAAAAAGGAAGGGGGTCCTTCCATCTCGGTCCTCAGGGGTCTGCAGACCAGAGCTGGAAAGAGGGAAATTGAGAGTGGTCTCCACTTCGGCTATCCTGGGTCCCAGACTGGAGGGAGAGCGGCACCCCCATTTTTTGAACCCTGGAACCTACACCCAGATCCAGGCTTAGAATAAAGGGATTTGGGGAGGGGTCTCACGTCATAGCCACCCTCCTGCACGCTCTGGTTCTAGGCCAGGAGACGGGGGACGTGGAGAGGGGTTCCCATCTCCCTCCAAAAGCCGTCGACGATGGCCGCTGGGAGGCCGGGGGGGCCCACCGCTCAGCCCCCCACCCCCAGTTCGCCATCCCTCGTGCCCCGCCGCGCCTTTGCCCCCAGTGGCCTCCGGGGCTACCGGGCTCGGTGTGCATGAGGGGCTGCGCGGGCCAGGGTATTGGGGGGGGGGTCCCGGGGACAGCACTCACCTCCCGAGCTCTGGCCGAGCCCCGCGCCCGCCGCCACCTGCGGCTCGGTCTCTGACACCCGAGCCCGCCCCGCCCCTACCTCCGCGGTTGCGGCGCGGGTGCCGCCTGGCTCCGCCCCCGGGGCGTGGCGTCTAGAGTCCCCACCCACAAGACGCCACCCGGAGGCGGGGGCGGGCTTGGAGTACGCGCGGCCAGCCATTGGGCCATTTAGAAGCTCCTTCAGTCCCGCGAGCTGATTGGTTGATCCAGAAACCAGGCTTTTTATTACCCCCCCCTCCACCACCCGCAGTGTATTTGCATAAGTTAAAGTAGCAGGCTCGTCTTCCGCCACCTGAGACCCAGAGGGAGGGGGAAGGGGTGATTACAGTTTATTGAGGTCCCACTGTGTGCCAGGCACTAAACTGGGCTCATGTGCTGTCTCCCCACCTCAAAACTTGTGGGCGGGACGTTATCGATTCCCATTTTACAGGTGGAGAAACAGACACCGGGAAGAAAAGAACTTGCCAGGAGGCCACACATCAAGTCCGCATCCTTGAAGTCAGTCTTGGGATCTGGCCCCAGGACTGGGAAGAAATGCCCCAAGAATGCTGTCTTGTCACAAATCAGAAAAGCTTCCATCTCCCTCACCTGGGCCCCCATAAATGAGATTTATGCAACCCTCTTGCCATTCAACCCTCCATTGGAACACTGGGGTGACCTCCCCGCCCCAGGCCTGCTTCTCCACTGTTGTCCACTGCTTAGCAAGGGCAGCCCAGGAGCCTGGGCCTCTGGAGTACCACAATCTTCTCTTCCCGTCCTCCACGTTGGTCCTGCTGACCCCGTGTCTTCAAAACACCCCACTTTGTCCATTTTCCTGTATCCCCCTCCATGGCCCAAGGCCAGGCCTACAGGCTGTCTTGGCTTCTTAGTTGGACCTCTTGTTGCCTCCACCGCTGCCCAGAAAAATCTCTGCTCCCATGGCAATTATAGACTTTTTTAAAAATAAATTATTTATTTTAGAGCTGTTTTTGATTTACAGAATTATTGTGAAGATAGTACAGAATTCCTGTGTATCCCACACCTAACTTCCCCTATTATTAACACCTTACATTAATATGGAACATTTGTTACGATGAGTGAACTGATACTGGGACATTATATTTTATTTTTATTTATTTATTTATTTATTTTTAAGATTTTATTTATTTGACAGGAGTAGCAGCAGGCAGAGGGAGAAGCAGGCCCCCTACAGAGCAGAGAGCCAGATGAGGGGCTCAATCCCAGGACCCCAGGATCATGACCTGATCCGAAGGCAGAGGCTTTAACCCAGGAGCCCCCCAGGCACTCCAGGACCCTGGGATCTTGACCTGAGGCAAAGGCAGCCGCCAACCCACTGAGCCCCCCAGGTGCTCCCAGGACATTATTATCAAAGTCCGTACATTATTCAAATTTTCTCTGTTTTCCCTAATATCCTTTCTCTACCTCCAGACTGCACATTACATACAGTCCTCAGGCCTCCTGAGACTCCTCTGGGCGGAGACAGTTTCTCGGACATTCTTGCTGTTGATGACCCGGGCAATGTTGTAGAGAACCGGTCGGGTGTGGACAGAGTGACAGAGTGAGAGAGGGAACACAAGCAGGGGGAGTGGGAGAGGGAGAAGCAGGCTTCCTGCCCAGTAGGGAGCCTGATGCGGGGCTAGATCCCAGGATCCTGGGATCATGACCTGAGCCAAAGGCAGACGCTTAACCGCTGAGCCACCCAGGCGCCCCTGTCCCGTGTTTTTTCAAGGTTGGCCTGGGGCTGACAGCTTTGGGGAGGAACACAGAGGTGAAGCAGCCTGCTTGTCACACCAAGTCCAGGGCACGCCATCAGCCTGACTCTTCATGTTGACGTTCACCTGGATCACCGGGCTGAGGTGGCCTCTGTCAGGTGTCTCCACTGCAAAGTCACTCTCTTCCCAGGGTTCTGGTGCTTTGCCTGGCAGAAGGAAGTTACCACGCACAGCCCATACATACTGAAGGGATGGGCAGTCAGGCTTCCCCCCTGCACAAATTATTTTGAATTCCTCTCATCTCCCTGTTTTCATTCACAGCAGTATGGATTCGTGGCTATTTATTTTATTCTTTGGGTTAAAATCTGATCTTACTTTATTGATTTTCCTACTCAAATGGTTTCAGCTTTGGCCATCAGAGGCTACTGGGTTGGTTCTCAGGGCTCTTTGACACTCCCCCATCACATCCATGGTTTTCCCCTCTTAGCACCTCCTTACTTTGTCTTTACGAAATGCTTCATGCTCGTCCCCTGTATCTCCTGCTCCAGTCCTAGAATCAGCCTTTTCTCCAAGAAGCAGCCTTTTGCCGGAGAATACAGTTGTCTCCCCTTTTGCACAGTGTGGTCACCTGCACTCCAGACACAGATGATAGCGCTTCTGACATACGGTCAGAAGGTCCACAGCAGCCTCACGCTGTGTCCCAAAGCCCGGGTCATTCACCTCGCTCCATGACCTCACGTAGGCATTTTATCATTACCGATCATCACAAGAAGGGCGAGTACACAAGATGAGAATTTGAGAGACAGACCACATTCACATAACTTCTATTATAATATTATTGTCATAATGTGCCTAATTTATAAATTAAACTTTAGCATAGGTATGTATAGGAAAAATCATAGTATAAATACAGGGTTCAAGGCTCTCCCTGGTTTCAGGCATCCGCTGGGGATCTTTTTTTTTTTTTTTTCCCTCAGATTTTATTTACTGGGGCGCCTGGGTGGCTCAGTTGGTTAGGCAGCTGTCTTTGGCCCGGGTCACAATCCGGGGTCCTGGGATCGAGCCCCTTGTCGGGCTCCCTGCTCAGCAGTGGGGGCTGCTTCTCTCTCTGCCTCTGCCTGCTGCTCCGCTGGCCTGTGCTCTCCTGCTGTCAAATAGAATCTTTAAAAAAAAAAAAAAAGAAAGAAAATATTTTGTTTATTTGAGAGAGAGTGCACAAGCAGGAGGAGGGTCAGAGGGAGAAACAGACTCCCCGCTGAGCCGGGAGCCGGGTGTGGGACTCAGTCTTGGGACTCGATCTTGGGACTCGATCTTGGGACTCCAGGATCAGGACCTGAGCTGAAGGCAGACGCTTTATGACTGAGCCACCCAGGCACCCCTCCACCGGGGATGTTGGAACATATTCCCCACAAATCAGAGGAACACTGCTGCTCTAACACAAACTGAGACTGGGGCATTCGTGTGCTGCTTTTACTGAGGATCATTGCCTCTAGGCCTCACAGCTGACAGCAAGGACACAAAATGTGTCTATTACCTGCATATATACACAGACCTGTAAATAGCTCCACATGTAAGGGTCTGCATCTGAATTAAGTTACACATGAATTCATGCAGACATCTCTACACCTCATCCATTAGTAAATGGATTCTTCTAGCCTTCTCCCCTTGCCTGTCTAGAACCTCCACCCCAAAGTGCAAAACCTGGCTCCCACCCCCCACCCATCCCATTAACTTAATTGTTCCATTCCAGTGCACACTACCGTGGATCCAGGAGGTCCACCTGGGCCCATGGTGAGGGTTTCAGACAGGGACGGATCACCTTCCTCCCCAGCTCCAAACCCTCCTGTAGGGCTTGGTACCCTTAGGAAAGACTCCATGCCCTCCCACAGCCCTCCAGGCCTGCGCACCTGGATACTGTGTACAGCCCTGTCCTCGTCTCTCCCTGCTGGCTCACTGCTGACCTGACAAAACCAATCCTACCCCAGGGCCTTTGCCCCTGTTGTTCCCTTGGCTGCAGTGCTCTCCTCCCAGCTCTACATCTGACCATTAACTCAGCTCTTAGTTCCTACACAGAAGCCCTGGTCAGGCTTCCTTCCGGTCCAATGCTGAACCCCCCCACCCCGCCCTGCCCCAAGGTTAGGGCATGGCTGGGAGTCATCCCTTCCCCCAAAAGGCTGGAAGCCTCGTGGGGGCCCTGGCACCACTCATATGGACCAAGTGTATATTTACCCTCGCCATACACATCTCCCCCAAGCCCCAGCCAGGGGGAAGGGGCTGGCGGTGGGGATTCAGGGTACTGAGTCTTGGGGACAAGAAGCTACTCTCTGAAGTCACACACCAAAGATATGTCAGAGACAAGAATTAACTCAGGTTCACTGGTGCCAAAGCGCCCACCCACCTTGACCTCAGATCCTAAAACAATGCTGAGGGGATGGTGAGGACAGGATGCAGAACTCTTTGTTGGGGAAGGAAACCTGGGGGTCCAGGCCAATTTTCTTATTTCTGAGATGGGGGGGAGGGAGGGTCTGGGGGCACACAGAAAGGATAAGTAGCATCCCCCAGGTCACCAGCAGTACAACCATTTCCTGAGCACCTACTATGTGCCAGGTGGGGGAAGGAACATACTCTGTGTAGGCGGGTGCTGGCCTTGTCCTGTCCCGGCAGTGCAGACTATTATATACTAGAAGAAAGAGGAGGGTGACTTGCTGGTGGACAGGGTGGCATTTTAAAGGGGGCAGTTCAGGAAGAGCCAAAAGTGGGGGTGGGGGAGTAGGTCAGAACCAGAGGGAGAACAGGGAGGGCTTCTTGGAGGAGGGGGCCTAGCAGGTGGGGCCTGGAAGATGAGAGCTTATTGCGCTGTTCTTACAGGGAGACGCAACCCTCCCCTCCTCCACCATTACCTCCTAAGAGCCCGGATCTTCCCAGAAAAGCCCCCCAGCCTCCCCTGCCCCACCCCCAGCCCCTTGAAGGGAAAGTCCCAGCTGCTCAGCGGGGTGTCTGGGCAGCTAGAGGGCCGGCCCCATCCCGCAGCCTCCCCTTGGGAAGCTTCAATATTACCAGTCTTCTTTCGGTTCCTTTAAAAGACCAAGCCTGGGCCTCGGTGGGTCCCCCGCCAGGTGTGTGCTCCCTCTTCCCCCAACGTGGCTTAATCCTCGGCTTCCTCATGGGGCCTTTTCTCACCCCCAAGCGGCACGTGGGTCCTCCTCTGGCACCGTGCCCCCCCCCATCCCCACCCGACACTGGGTTGTTGTAGCCTCCTGTGTGACTCCCCCGCTTGCCAGTTTGCCCCGTGAGGGCGGCATCCAGCAGGCTGGCTGGCGCGTGGCCGGCTGGTGGGCATCCCAGGGAGAGGACACCGTGGGTGCAGAGGCCCTAAGTGTGCTGTAAATGTGGCTGGAACATGGCAAAATCAGGGGGCAGCCGTGGCTCCGGCTCGGGGTGTCAGGGAGGGGCTGCCGGTGAGCCGGCTGCGCAGAGTGGGTGCCCGGGCCAAGGTCGCACAGCCGGCTCCGGGCGCATGCTCCAGGCAGGGCCCCCAGGTGCTTCGGCTGCTGTGGGGATATTTTTAGTGCGCACTCCGGCAGAGGCTGGGCCAGACAGCTGTCAGGAGGGATTGGGGGAGAGGGAGGAAGTAGACAGAGAGAGCGGGGGGGAAAAAAAAAATAAAAAAAACGAAGAGGAGAAAGCAGGAAAGGAGAGGAGGGAGACCCTAAGGCCAAGGCCTTCCAGCTATAAATGCCCTAGAGGGGGGGCCGAGCTGGCAAGTCGCAGCCCACAGTTCAAATCGAGCCTACAGCAGTAGTCGAGGGGCAGGAGGCTCGCGCAGTGTTACCGGAATCCAGTCTTTTCCATCTGTGTTCAGCTCCAACGGCAGAGTTGTCCGAACTGAGAGCACAGGGCCCATGACGCTGAAAAAAATTCACTGTGGGGCTCTACAGAAAAAGGTTGCTAAACCCTGACCGAGACAAAACTGTCCTCGCTGGAGGCAGTAGTCAGTACTGAGCTGATTTTCACCATTTCTGATTCTTTTCCCTCCAGGTACAAGGGAGGGAGGAGTGCACCTCTCAGCTCCTTGATCAGGCAGTCACGTGACCTGCTTTGGTCAATGAAATGAGAGAAGGAGGATGTCACCTCCCGGTAGTTAACCCCTGCCCGACCCTGTTCCCATCCACCTGACGTTCTAGGTGGTAGGAGCCCTGAAACGCTGAGCCCAGTGACGGGGTCGAGAAACACAGCAACGTCAGAATCAGAAGGGCAGGGAAAGATCCACCCGGTATTAAGGGCAAAACCTAGACCCACCCCACCCCTGTTTATTAAAATAAAAATACAAAGTGGAGTTCTTCCTAGGAATGTAAGGATAAATCAGTGTTAGAAAACCTACTAATAGTGTTTTTAAAAAAAGATAAACTTATCCTCCAGTGGTTCTTAACTTTATTTTGAGGCCCCATTATTAGCTGCAAAGAAGTTTAGACTCTATCTTCCCAGTGAATTAAAAGCTCTAATTTGAGGGGCGCCTGGGTGGCTCAGTTGGTCAAGTGGCTGCTTTGGGCTCACATCATAATCTCAGGGTCCTGGAATTGAGCCCCATTTGGGGCTTCCTGCCCAGCAGGGAGTCTGCTTCTCCCTCTGCCCACTGTCCCCCCACCCCCCTGCCGCTTATGCTGTCTCTCTCTAATAAATAAATAAAATCTTTAAAAAAAAAACCAAAAGCTCTAATTTGATATCCTTATTTCTAAAAATATACAATATAGTTTTGTTAATGTAGATCAGCTTTCTTATTTGCCAGGTTTTTCTCATCCCTTAAAATTTTCAGCATCTGGGCATCTGGGTGGCTCAGTAGGTTAAGCCGCTGCCTTCGGCTCAGGTCATGATCCCAGGGTCCTGGAATCGAGTCCCACATCAGGCTCTCTGCTCAGCAGGGAGCCTGCTTCCTCCTCTCTCTCTCTGCCTCTCTGCTTACTTGTGATCTGTCAAATAAATAAATAAAATCTTTAAAATAAAAAAAAATTTTTTTCAGCATCTAAGCATACATGTTTAGATATTTCCTGTAAATAGCTTCAAATTTTGAATTAAAAAAAGGTAAGAGTCTACCTTTTGCCCTTTAGCTTGACCATTTACATTTATTGTAATTGCTGGCAAATTGTATGTATTTCCATGATCTTATCTGGGGCTACTGGAACCTCCTTTGCTATGGAAGAATTATTCTGGATTATTTTTCACTCCAATTTTTGCTCCCTAACAGTTTGGAAGTTATAGACTAGTTCTATTCTCTTAGTATTTACCATGACTATTAATATCTTCTACTCCACTCAACTGAGTACTATGTCCCACTCTCCTTAAACAATACAGGCACAGCTCAGAGATGCTGTGGGTTCAGGTCCAGATACTGACCACAATAAAGCAAATATTCCAATGAAGCCAAACAAATGAATTTGTGGCCTCCCAGTGACTGTAAAAGTTACATTTGCACCATACTGTAGTCCATTAACCGTGCAATAGCGTTATGTCTAAACAACCCACATACCTTAATTAAAAATACTTTATTGCTAACAAATGCTAAACGTCATTTGAGCTTTCAGAGTTGTAACCACGGATCACTAACAAATAGAATAAGAGTTTGAAATATTGCCAAGAGTTACCAAAATGTGACAAAGAGAGTGAGCATCTGCTGTTGGAAAAATGGCGCTGGTAGACGTGCTCAACGGAGTTGCCTTCGATTTGTAGAAACGCAGTAAAATGAGGCTGGCCTATACACAGATTTTAAAACCTTACTCAACTATTTTTTGCCCTTGTTGTCTCATGTAATTGAGACTTTAATTCTACACAGTGGACTTTACCGTTCTTGCTAATGAAGGTGATGTTCCTTCAGCTGCTTTGCCCACCTTTCTGCTGTCTCCTCCTGCATGTCAACCCGCCTCCCTGGTTCATTTTCTTTCTGCCTAAACAGCTCCCTTAGCATTTTGTTCAGCGAGGAACTTCACTTCTCTGTCCTCAAATATATTTGAGATATTTCTGTTGCGTAAGCATCTCTGGGCTGCTGTTTTCTCTCAGAGCCTCTCCCAGCCTCCCTGGGTCCTGAGTTCTGGCCGTGGGACTGAGAAGGCTCTCCAGCATCATTCTCGATTTCCTTGCTGCCTGTGGTTTTCAGTCCTGAATCAGCTGTTTTTTTAAATACACCTTGCTTATGTGGCTGGCCTTCTGAAATCTGGTAAAGCTCATCCGTTCTGGAAAGTTCTCCACCTTCATCCTCTTCAGAGTTTGCCTCGGCTCGCTCTCCATCTCTTAACCTCCCTTTTCTTCCCGTGTTTGGGAAATTCACCGCACTCCATCTTCTAGCTCACAAGTTTTCTCTTTGACTAGTTCAAATCCACTGTCGGCCGTGTCCAGTGTTCAAAGTCTCCACCATCTGCTAATTTCCCTTAGTTCTATTTGGCTCTTCTACAAATATCTTGTTCTTTACACTTCAGGATTAAACATACCGGTTCTGGGTCTGATGATGCCGACACTGGAGGTCTCTGCTGCCTTCCTGTCCCCTGGCTCCCACACACAAGGACACACTGTGACTTTGATGCTGGCTCACTCACAGTTCCTGGGATGGTACTGGGGGAGTTCAAGGCTGGGGCTGAGGGCTCATCCAGCAGACCTCCCCGGTCATCACCACCCTGGACAGCTTTAGACCATTTTGTCCACTGGAGGCCTCTGGCCACGCAAGGAACGCTGGGAGTTGCACACTCCAGCAAGGTCACTGCACACCAGGCTAGATTCCCCCCGCCTTCCTCCCTACAGCCAGGCTAGAGATAACCAAGTTTCCTTTCCATTCCTGGGAAAATCTTATTTTGATTTTGACTTCACCCTTTGAGGTCTTAACACAGCCACCATACTGAAGGCCCAAGAAGACAGAAGACCAAACCCGCCTTGTCTAACACAGAAGCTGCTTCCTTCCTGGGGCTCCTGCCTAGGCTGACATTCTGGTCTCTGACAGCTGGTTGCTCACAGACACAGTAATCAAGACTTAACTCATTTTTATCCAGCAATTTTCATTGACTTTGTGGGAGGATCAGTTTGAGAATCTAGTCTACTATCGGGTCAAAAGCAGAATTTTTTTAAGATTTTTTTTTACGTAATCTCCACACCCAACGTGGGGCTCAAACTCACAACCCCGAGATCAAGAGCCACGCGCTCTACCAACTAAGCCAGCCAGGCGCCCCTGAATGTTTCTTACAGCATGTGTTTGGGCCCCCTCCATGGACATTCTAGAACTCCAAAAAGAGTGAGCATGCGAAAACAGCTGGGAATTTAAGAAGGGAAAAAATAAAATTAAGGAGAAGGAACCTGCTGAGTAGCTATTAAGACACACCGGGAAATAGCCAGGAGAGGACCAGAAAAGCCGGTGACGGATTAGAGCAGATGCAGAAACAGACGCCAGCACACTAGGGTCTTAACTCAATAGAGAGGAGGGAGCGTTTCAAATCTGTACCCAGCCTGGGGACCGTCCGCTGGCTCTTTGGGCTGGGGCAACCCCTCCATCTCTCTTCATCCCTAAATAAGGCCTAGATGGATAAAAATAAAAGTTAAAATTATAAGCAGAGAGAAAAAAAACAAACACGGGAGAATTTGTGCCAGCTGCAAGAACAGCCTCTCAAAGCATGAAAAGAAAGACATTTAAAAACGGTGTTTTGAAAACCATAAAAATAAAATGTTTACAGAAAAAGTGCTCATGAAATTGAGGTCGATCTGGTAAAAAAAACAAAACAAAAAAAAAAACACCAGTCACCACAAAAAGCTTAACGGTTAAGATGGTAAATGTTAAGATGTTTTTGAATACAACTGAAAATTTTTTAAAGTGTATTTTTTTTAAAAGGTTTTATTTATTTATTTGACAGACAGAGATCACAAGTAGGCAGAGAGGGAGAGAGAGAGAGAGAAGCAGGCTCCCCGCTGAGCAGAGAGCCCAATGTGGGGCTCAATCCCAGGGCCCTGGGATCATGACCTGAGCCGAAGGCAGACGCTTTAACCCACTGAGCCACCGAGGCGCCCCTTTTTAAAAGACTTTATTTGTCAGAGAGAGCGCGCGCACAAGGCAGGAGGAAAAGCAGGCTCCCCACTGAGCAGAGAGCCTGATGCAGGGCTTGATCCCAGGACCTTAGAATCATGACCTGAGCTGCAGGCAGACGCTTAACCAACTAAGCCACCTAAGGCACTAAGCCACCTTTTAGTCGTGCCTAAAAAGTATGTTTAGAAAACAGAATTATGATATATAAATGAGAAAAAGATACACATGGAAGAAAACAGTCGAAGCAGCCAATTACAGATAAACACATTTTAGAAAACCTGGGAATAAAACAAATGAAATGAGAAGGGGAGGCAGCACCTGTCACTCAACATTTGGCCGCAGTGAAACTTCCAGCCACATGGCCTCACATATGCACCGTGACCCACCCTATGACCCGGGGCTGAGAAGTGCCCCCCTTACCTAGCAACAGGAAAAAGCAGGTAAGGGGCCACAGCCTGCGTGCCCGGCAGCAGAAGTAGCAGGTCCGACTGTCCCCACACCACGTACCGGTTGGGCGTGGCACCAGTACCCCCTTCCCTGTGAGTGGGTGAGGGGCGGGACAGCAACAACCAAGCAGGTGCAGGGTTGCAGATCCACGTCCCACGTGCTGAGCAGCTCCCCCAGACCGCTGCTCCCCCTTTCCCGGGGACGTTGCACTCTGACCTGGGCCCTGACATCACCCACGGTACCCTGGTGAGTCCTGACCCTTCTCTGGGCTCTGGGGTGGGCTCTCCTGATGCCCTCTGCATTTCCCGACGGCCTGGCCCCGTCAAGCCCCAATATCCCACACGAGGACAGCCCGACAGCGGTTCAGCGGCTCCCACAAGGACAGTCAGGTCCCCCACACCAACCCACCTGCTGCCACACTGCCTGCTCTGGAATGAAGCGTGTGCCCTCTGGGGCGTCTGGAATAAACCTATTTGCCAGCCACACAGGTAGATAAAGAGCCAGGCAGGCCTCCCTGCACTGAGGCTCCCTTGTTTGACAGGCCTTGGTCTCCCTTCCTTTTTTTTTTTAAGATTTTTAAAATTTATTTGACAGAAAGAAGCAGGCTCCCAGCTGAGCAAGCAGCCCAACACAGGGCTCGATCCCAGGACCCCGGGGTCATGACCTGAGCTGAAGCAGACGCTTAACCCACTGAGCCACCCAGGCATCCCTCGGTTGGTTTTAAGAACTGGACTTTGCAACCACTTGTTTTTTTCCCTTCTGGCGCTTTAAATTCCCACTCCCGTGGTTTATGGTTAGCACTAAGCAATGAGCCCTGGGAATCCCAGGCTCCCATCCTGGACCCCAACAGAAGCAGAGCCCAACCAGTGACCACATGGCCCCATGCCTGTTCCCCGCCCCCTCACTGTGTGGCGCAGCAGGGGTGATTACCCTGCAGTCTCCAGGTCCTGTGAGTAAGAAACCTTTATTTTTTTCAGTTTTCTGATGGTTGTTGCTGAAGGGGGAGCAACCACAAGGGCCAGGCCAACCAGACACAGGACACTGGCCGGCTGAGACCTAACCAGTTCAAGCCCCCTCCCCCCAATTCCAATGTTTAAGCCGGACTCCCCATCCTGATGGTGTCTGCGAACATGGGGGTTCCGGGGGAGCATCAGGTAATGGAAGGGGGGGCTCGCAATGGGATTCATGCTCTCCTAAGAAGGGGGTGTGAGAGAACGCACCCCCACGCCCCCTCCCTCTCCATGTGAGCACAGGGCCAGGAGGCAGCCATGTGCTAGCCAGGACGCCTCCTCACCAGAGCCCGGCCGAGCTGGCACCCCGACTCCCGGCCTCCAGGGTTGTGAGAAACAAGCGAGTCCTCGGTGCAAGACCCACCACAGCCACAAGTGGTGACTCGGGCCACTGCAGCCAGGGAAGGGTGCCCTGTGCTGACCGCCTCCTCCGGGGCCGCCATCACAAATGCACTTCTGGAGGCTGAACTCTGAAATCAATGTTCCTTTAGAAAGTTCTGGGGGGGGGGGGAACCACCCCTCACCACTCCCAGCTTCTGGAGGCTTCAGTGAGGGCCACAGGCTCTGCCTCCATCTCCATGTGGCCTTCCTCTCTCAGTGTCATCTCTTTTGTCTCTTACGAGGACAACTGTCCTTGGATTTAGGGCCCATGCAGATAATCCCAAGATCCTTCACTTAATTCCATCTCTCTAATCAGTCCCACTCACAGACATCAGGTGACAGGACAGAGGCATGCTCTCTGGGTTGCTGTCTAAGCCAGTGCACGTGACACCTTCTCTAACATAACGTTCTAGGTCTCCCCACACGGGCAGGGGGCGGGCAAGGAAGGGGGGTCTTTCAGGAATTGATGTCTTGTAACCTTTGGGTTTCCGATTCCTAAGACCTGTCGTGTGGGACTCTCCTGCCATGACATTGATCATCTCTAGAAACGGAGAGGAACCTGTTTTCCCAGCTTTAGAGCTTAGAGCCTTGGGTTCAAATCTCACCCGGTCACGGACGCACGCGTGTGATGGAGGTCCAGCAGCTGCCCAGGGGAACCAGCTTCCCCACTGGGAAAATCAGCCCCTCACGGTCAGCAGCACGCAGCAGCCGCTGGTGGTCCCTGCCCAAGAGGCCCACCCACCCCTGGGCCTGGGTCCTTCCATCCACAACATGGAGGCCGGAGCGTGCCTCACCTGGGGGCTCCTAGGGCTGCCCCTGAACTGGGAGGCCAGCAGAGTGGCGATGACACCCCCAGACGCCGCCAAGTCTCCTGTCAGCAGAAGGAACGAAGGCTACAGCCGAGTGGGGTACCTGGTTTATTTCTGATGCGGGGGACTCTCGGGCAGTGGTCGACCTCGGGCTGAGGGGCTGGGTGGCGGGCACGGGGCTAGAACTCCACCTTGCAGGCGGGGAAGGCCTCGTCCTGCATGGACACGGTGCTGTTGCTGCCCAGCACGGTGATGCCCAGAGCCTGGTGCCGTGCGTGTGTCTCCTCGTACCACTCATGCATCGCCACCGAGTCGAAGGTGGGGATCAGGGTCACCTGCGGGTGGGACAGACGGCCCGGCGGTGAGGGGAAGCACCCTCAGTCCTCCTGGCCCGGGCCCCAGCTCTACTCCCGGCACCTCAGGCCCTCCTCCTCTGAGCACGTTTGCCGGGCTTCCCTTCTCCCCCACCCAGATGTCTGAAGCTGGGGGCCAGCCCAGCCCCGAAGTCCCTTCTCTTCTCTGCGGCACCCAGGGGAAGGGAGCCTCTCACGACACAAGACACCAGGCCTCCCTCCAGCCCCTCCCCTGCACCAGCCAGGTTTGCTCCACCGCCCTGCCCTGTGCCTGGGACCCCCCCTCCAGGCTCCCTCCAGGCTGCGGGGCTCACAGCCCGCTCACAGGCGGCACAAGGGCTAGGAAGCTCCTGCTTCCACCCAAACTTGTCTCCTGCTCCAAGGCTCTGCCTCAAGGCTTCCTCTGAGGACAACCGCAGCCCAAAGGCTCCACGTTCCAATCTGTCAGCCGCAGGGACACCCCGCCTATTCCTCCCCACCCAGCACCCACCCCCAGGCTGCTGCTGACAGACCATGTGGGTGCAACAGGAACAGAGTCCTGGGAGCAGGTGGGACTTCTGCGCCTGCTTTCACTTCCGTGGCCCTGGGGGCACAGCTTAGTCTCTCTGAGCCCCACTCCCTCTGCAGATGGCTGAGGGCCGCACAGACCTCATGAGATGACGTTCAACGGGAAGGGTGCAGGAGGCGTGGACCCTACCTTCTGCCAAGACTGCCTGAGGCCCTGGAGTAGTCACGCACCTGGAGGTCACGGTCCCACTGCTGCTTGCCGGCCAGCAGGGCGTCCAGGACAGCCCGCATGCCCTCTTCCTTACGCTGGTCCTGGCCGCTGATGACGTAGCAGAGCGCACGCACCCGCCGGAAGAACTCCTCGTCCAGCAGCCGGGAGCTGCTCCCGCTGGGCAGGTAGGCCAGGTCAAGGTAGACGGGGGAGCCAGGAGGGGCTGCTGACCCACCTGGTCGGCTGCCAGCTGACCCTGCAGGTAAGAAGGACAATGTCAGTCCTGAGCTTTTGGAACCAGGAAGGAGCCGAGCCCCAGCTCCCCCTACACCTCTCCAAGTGGTTCCCTCCTCAGAAGAAGGCCTGTTCTCACTATCTTATAGTTGATAAGCTCTCCCTGGGGTGGACAGTTACTCAGTGGTCATATCCTCAGGGGCTAGTCCCTGGGTGCAGATACCCAGGGCCAAAGGTAAGGAAGGTAGAACGGGGCAACCAGGGATGGCTTCCTGGAAGAGGAGGTTTTAGAGCTTTGGCTCCCAAAGCAACTGGTACCTAGAACAATGTGCTGCTTCTGCAGCATCCATCTGTTCAACTACTCAAGTGGCCTTTTGGAGCCTTCCTGGCCAATACGCACTGGGGACACAGCAGTAAGCAAGAGAGACGAAAATCCCTGCCGCCAAGGGCAATGGGAAGACTACAAGAGAAAGAGCCAGGATGTGGCATGGCTCTCAGAGCCTCATCCATGGCCTTGAATCCAGAGTATCGGTGAAGGGGGATGAGGCCCCCAGTCCTCAGTGTGTCTCATAAGCAACTGACTGAGGACACACATGGATGTTAGGCCCAGGAAAGTGGCCAGATGCTTGGCACCCTATGATCATACACATTGCCCAGCTCAGGGTGTGGGTCCAGAGGGCTGCCGAGGCATTTGCAGAATGAATGGCTCCCCCAGCTCTGGGCACGCAGCACCCCTCACTCACTGCTGGGAACAGCGGTGGTGAGGATCTTAAGACTCAGGAAGAGAAGCCCCTATGGTGACGGGAGGCTCATGGGAGAGAGGAGCCATGGAGGCAGAAGACTGAAGGGAAGCCGCAGGGGAGACGGACAGGCGCAGAGCAGGACCCTCCGCACCACCTGCTGGCATCCATGCAGTTCTACCAGGCGCCCGTCCGGTTACGTCCTCAGCTGCTCTTCTGCCACAGCGCAGAGCTGAGTTGTTGGGACAGAGGCCATCTGGCCTGCAGAGCCGAAAACGTTCATATTCTGGCTCTTATGAGACACAGTTCACAGACACTAACACAGAGGGTCCGTCTGTCCAAGGTGGTAGGAGAAGGAGACCCCAAGTAGCCAAATGGCCTGGCAGACTGGGCCCTGGAGGACTCCCAGCCTCCAGGTGCTAGCCTAGCCCCACAGGCCGGGAAGCCACCTGCCACCGTGCTGGGGACCCTTGACCTACCAACTCTCACAAGGGCTCATCAGCTGCCTCCCTTGGAATGTGCCCAAGAAGGGTAAGAAGTGGCAGCTCAGGTGGGCACTGAGGCTAGGAGCCAACGAAAGGCCATGGGTCGAGTGAAGCCAGAGCCACGGTCAGGGACACCCAGGCACCTGGAACAGGTGAGCCAGCACTCACAGACATGAGCTCGAGCTACGATCACTGCCAGCCATCATCACTGCTCTCCCATGAGCCCCTGGGTCCTTCTAGGCCTCCACCACCCTCTGCGGTGTGACCAACCACTGCAATGTGGCAGGTATGCGCTGAGACGAGCAGGGGCTACAAAACACATGCGAGCACCCAGGGCTTTTTTTTTTTTTTAAAGACTTATTTATTTTGGAGAGAGAGCACAAGCATGAGTAGAGGGAGTGGCAGGCAGAGGGCAAAGCAGGCTCCCCACTGAGCAAGGAGCCCCATACGGGACTCGATCCCAGGACCCCAAGATCATGACCTGAGCCGAAGACAGATACTTAACTGAGCCACCCAGGCGCCCCCAGGCATCCAGGACCTGGTGTGGCAATGGGAAGCAGAACTAGCTAGTAATTTTTCATATCGATGACACGCTGGAATATTCTGATAGAGCGGTAGGTAGGACAGAGTGAACTCAGCAGGATTCGGGGATGACGGTGCAGCAGGAAACGGCGGGAATCTGCCTTTTGACCCAGAGGACAGGACAGTCGCGCTGGCAGCCCCTCCCCAACTTACGCTGCCCGACTTACATGAGTCGGAGAGACCGGGAACACTTTCTCTCCTTTTCTCCCTCCCACCTCCCTTCCTTTCTCGTCTTCCCCCTTCTGGGAGCCAGACGTGCACGGACTAAGTCATTCAAAAGCCACTGTGCTGAATCACTGGTATTATACACCTGAAACTGATGGAACACCGAATGTTAACTAGATTGGCATTAAAATAAAAAACTTAATAAAAAAAACAAAAGCCACTTCGTATATAAGGGATTTAGCGTAGTCCTCACACACGCAGGAGAAAGGTACAGGCTCAGAGAGGACTTGAGAAGACTCTCAGATTCCCCCGCAGACTGACCTCCAGCACGGAAGCAGCACCCAGCATTAACCAGAGAAGCCACGTAAACCTCCCCCTGGGGAAGGGGGAGATTTGGATCTCTGGAGTTAACGCACTATTAAATCAGAACGTCCAGTTTCCAGCAACAGCAACAACCATAAGGAATAAAAAGAAACAGGAGAAGTACAGCCTATTCAAAGGGAAAAAAAGGAAAAAAAAATCAACGGAAACCAGAAAGGCCCGATGGCAGGCTTACTGGACAAGAACTTGAAAGCAACGGTCTTTTTTTTTTTTTTTTAAAGATTTTATTTATTTATTTGACAGAGATCACAAATAGGCAGAGAGGCAGGCAGAGAGAAAGGAAGGGAAGCAGGCTCCCTGCTGAGCGGAGAGCCCGATGTGGGACTCGATCCCAGGACCCTGAGATCATGACCTGAGCCGAAGGCAGTGGTTTAACACACTGAGCCACCGAGGCGCCCCGAAAGCAACGGTCTTAAAGACGCTCTCAGAAAGAAAGGAAGACACGCAGGACAGCGTTGCACAAACGAAACAAATGTCACCAAGGACACAGAAAACACAGAAAGAAACCCGAGAGAAATCCCGCAGCTGAAAAGTACGATAACTGAAATGAAAATTCACCAGAGGAATTCCAATTCCTGATTCCAACAGTGATTTTTGATGATAGGATGAGAGCAATTATCAAGTCCGAGGAACGCGGAGAGATGACGGAAGAAAGGGAGCAGCAGCTTCAGGCACTTGCAGGACCCCATTAAAAGGGCCAACACGCACATGGAGTCCCAGGACAGAAAAGGGCAGAATGGCTATTTGAAGAAATAACGGCCCCAAACTTTCCTTGATCAAAGGTGTTAATATGAATGTCCAAAAAGCTCAACAAATTCCAAGTGGGATGACCTCAAAGAGATCCACAGTGAGACCCACTATAATCTGACTGCTGAAAGACAAAGAGTGAATCCCTTTGAGAGAAAGCAGAGATAAAGGGAAAGTTTATACCTAAAAATGTTTATATTAAAAAAGAAGAACTTTGGGAGCGCCTGGGTGACTCCGTGGGTTGAGCCTCTGTCTTCAGCTCAGGTCATGATTCTCAGGGTCCTGGGATCGATCCCCGCACCGGGCTCTCTGCTCGGCGGGGAAACTGCTTCCACCACCCCCTCCCCAGCCTGCCTCTCTGCCCACTTGTGATCTCTCTCTCTCTCTCTGTCAAATAAATAAAATCTTAAAAAAAAAAAACAAATCTCAACGTGACAACCTTTCACCCCAAGGAACTAGAAAAAGAACAAAAGGAAAGCTAGCCAAAAAAAACAAAACGATAAACAGAAGAGTAGAGATTTTAAAAATTGAGACTAGAAAAACACAAAAGATAATCAACAAAAGCAAAACCTGGTTCTTGACAGCCCTTTAGCTAGACTAAGAAAAAAGAGCAAAGACTCAGAAGTAAAAGTGGGGACACTACTACCGACTCTACAGACACAAAAAGCATTATGAGAGTGCTGTGAACAGCTGTACAACCAACAAACTAGATGACCTAGAGAAAACTATACAGATTCCTAGAAACACGAAACCTACCAAGACCAAATCACAAAGAAACAGAAAAGCTGAACAGATTCATTGTTAGTAAGGAGACCGAATCAGTAAGTAAAACCCTTCTTGGCTTCACTAAGTTTCCACCAAACGTTTAAAGGAGAACTAACATCGATCCTTCTCAAACTTTACCGAAACCACTAAAGAACAGGAACACATCTAATTCATCCACGAGGCCAGTGATACCAAGGTCAAAGACATTATGAAGAGAACTACAGACCAGTATCTCTTATTAATCTTGATGCAAAAATCTTCGACAAATATTAGCAAGCCAAATTCAGCAGCATATTAAAAGGATCAGACACTGTGATCACGCAGGATTTATCCCTGGGATGCATGGTTCAACACACCAAAAAGAAAAAAAAAAAGAAAAATCAATATAGGCCCATGTTGGGTATAGAGATTACTTGAAAATAAAATCTTTTTTTTTTTTTTTAAAGAATTTATTTGTTTGTTTATTTGAGAAAGCGAGAGTGAGAAAGCACAGTTGGGGTGGGAAAGCAGCAGAGGAAGAGGGAGAAGCAGGCTCCTGCTGAGCACAGAGCCTGATGCAGGGCTCGATCCCACGACCCTGGGATGATGACCTGAGCCGAAGACAGGTGCTTAACTGACTGAGCCACCAGGTGCCCCTTAAAAACAAAATCTTAAAATAAGAGAAAAATCAACACAGTACATCAGATTAACAGAATGAACTATAAAAAAAAAATACACAATAATTTCAATTGTTACAAAAAAGGCATTAGACAAAATTCAACATCCTTTCATGATAAAAACCCTCAACAAATTAGGAGTAGCAAGAAACTGCCTCAACGTAATACAAGCCATAAATGAGAAACCCACAGCTCATGTCACACTTGGTTAAAGACTATAAGCTTTTCTCCTAAGAGCAAGGACAAGGCAAGAAATGTTGGCTTTTGCCACTTCTAGTCAACACAGTGCTGGATACCTTAAAGTTATCTCTGTTCACAAAGGATATGCTCTTATGTGTAGAAAACTCAACTGATGCGTGAGCGCACGCACACACACCCCCCCCATCTACTAGAATAAACAAATCCAGCAAAGTAGCTGGATAACAAAATTAACATACAAATCAGTGATGCTCCTATATGCTAATAGTGAACAACCTAAAAAGGAAATTAACAATTGCATTTACAATAGTATCAAGAAAGAATAAAATACTTAGAAATTAACTTAACCAAGAAAATAAAATATACAAAAACTACAAAACACTTCAGAAAGAAATGAAAAAAGTCATAGAAATTCACAGAAAGACATATCGTATTTGTAGACTGGGAGACTTACTATCCTCTGAGCTGCTGGCACTACCTAAAATGACCTATGGATTCAATGCTGTCACGGACCAAGTGCCAGTGATGGCCTTTTAGAGAAAGAGAAAATTTTACCCTAAAACTCCTATGGAATCTTAAGGGATTCCAGAAGGCAAGACAATACTGAAGAATGAAGTTTGGAGGACTCACACTTCCTGATTTGTAAATTCACGGAAAAGGGATACCAATTAAGACAGTGTGGTACTGATGAAAGACAGATACGTAACAGGCCAAGGGAACGGAGAGCCCAGAAATAGAGCCTCACATATATGGTGAAATGATGTTTGACAAGAATGCCAAGACTGGTGCTAGCAAAACTGGATGTCCAGATGGAAGAGAATGAAGTCGAACCCTTATTTAGCACTACAGGCAAAAAATTAACTCAAATCATCAAGGAGCAAAATATAAGAACTAAAACCACAGAACTCTTAGAACAAAGCAAAAGCTTCAAGAGACTAAATTTGGCAATGATTTTTTTGGATAGGACACCAAAAGCACAGAGGAGAAAAAGGAAAAGGCAAACCGGACTTCATGAAAATTATAAACTTCCGTGCAAAGAGCACTGTCAACAAAATAAAAAGCAACACACAGAATGGAAGAAAATATTTACAAATCATGTATCTGCTAAAGGATTACCGTACAGAACATATGCAGAACTCCCGTAACCCAACAACAATAAGACAACCGGATTCAAAAAGGGGCAAAAGACCTAAACAGACATTTCTCCAAAAAAGATATATAAATGGCATGGCCAACAGTACAGGAAAAAGGTGCTCACTAATTAGGGAAATGCAAATCAAAACCACCGTGAGATACCACCTCCCACCCATCACGCCGCCACGATCAGAAAAACACAGAAAGCAGTGTTGGCAAGGATGTGGAGAAACTGGAACTTTTCTGCACCGTTGGTGGGAGTCTAACACGGTGCAGCTGCTGTGGAAAACAGTATGGCAATTCCTCGGAAAAAAAAAAAAAAAATCAAAAATAAAACTGCTGTATGATCCAGCAATCCTTCTTCCGGGAATATACCCAAAAGAGTTGCAAGATCTCCAAAAGATATCCGTCCAACCGTGTTCACAGCAACGTGATTCCACAGTAGCCAAAAAGCAGAAACTCAGGTGTCCATCAGCAGGTAAATGAATAAAGAAAATATGGTACATCCACGTTGCAGAATAATATTCAACCTTAAAGAGAAAGGAAATTCTTAAACCCCCCCCCCCCCCAAAAAAAGAGGGAAGCAAGTTATAACCCAGGCTACAGCACAGATGAACCACGGAGACACTCTACTAAGTGAAGTAAGATAAATACAGTATGATTTTCCTTACGCTAGATCCCTAGCGTCGTCGGAGCCATAGAAACAGAAAGTGGAACGCATGAGTGGTGGGTGCCGCCGACTGGGAGAGGAGGAAAGGGAGTTAGTATTTAATGCGGACAAAGTTTCAGTTTTGCAAGATAAAAGGAGGCCTGGAGAGGGACCCTGGTGATGGTTGCACAACAACGTGAATGTGCTTGACCCTGAACTGTGCGCTTCAGCAAGGTGAGGTCACGTCGCGTACATTTCACAACTAAGGAAAACTGGGAGAAAAGTTACCCTGGTGGACACAAGACTGCCGGTCTCTCAGAGGTGACTTACAGGGTGGCCCCTGGCTTGAGTCTGGGGAAAATAGATCTCAGAAAGGTCCCCACTGCCTGCACGACAAGGGTGGCCCGCTGTGCCCACCAGTCTTGCAGCACCGCAGCTCCTGAATCCCTGCTTCCCCCTCCCTGAGGAGCCCGGAATTTGGGTGCGTGTCAGGCAGAGGGGGCCAACGTGACCAGCCCCCGGCAGAAACCCTGGGCACTCCGTCTCTAATGAGCCTCCCGGGGAGGCGCCAACTCCGGGGGAGGCGCCAACTCCCGCGGGCCACACAGCTTGCTGTTCCAGCATTAAGGCACCTGGTGTGACTACTACGCCAGGAGGCAGCTCTAGAAGCCTATGCCTCGTTTCCCCCCAGGGAACCCCACGCCCTTACCCTCGCTGATTCTGTTCCATACGCTTTTGCTCTAATACAGTTCAGCCACAAGGAAGCCTGTGTATTGAGTCCTCCCAGCCCAGCATTGAATCTGGTGGTCCGATGGGCTTGGGAATCTCCATACAAAGGGGTTAAATGTGCTATTAAAATTAATTTCAGCTGTTTCTTCTTACTCACCATGGCCCCAGCAAGTTCACGAGGACAGATCCGCTCACTTCTGTTTGCACCAATGGCACTGCTTAAATGCCTCGGAAGTACACATGCCTCAGCAGCGAGCCAGAACTTCCGTGTTATATGAGAATCAGAGGCCCAGAGAGGGGGTAGGTGTGACTGAGGCCACACGGCAAGGAGGGAACAAAGACTTGGGCCACTAACCCACTGTAGGACCCTGGGTCTTGGGTACTTACCAGATGGGCCCCGAGTGGCCGCCTTGGGGACTGACGACTTTCTGGACAGGGGTGCCCGACCTCCCTTGTCACTGGGCTCGCTCCGGGCGCTGAGCGGCCGACTGGCTCGGTCTCCACCAGCCGGTCCCTTAGTCTTGGCAGTGACGGATGGAGTGGCTTTGGAGGCGGCTGTGCTGGGGTTAGTGCGAGTCAGGGACTTCCGGGTACGGTTGAGGCCCTCTGCCGGCCGGGCCTGTTCAGGGGGCAGCATCTCGGGGTCCACCATGCAGATGCTGGGTGGGGTGGGCAGCGGCGGGGGGAACTTGAGGGGCTCAGGCAGCGGGTCACGGCGAGGGACCCCAAAGCCCTCCATGTCCTCGTCTGAGTCTGCGGTCCCAGGGGCGGCAGGCAGGGGGTCCGAGTCAGACAGGGTGGGCAGGGACTCGCTGACGGATGTGGGGGGCGTCTCCTCTGCCCCTGGTGCTCCAGCCCGCTCCTGGGACCGAGCACTGCTATCAGAGCTGCCGGGGGAGGCAGGGGCCGGCGCCACAGGCACAGCCTTTCGGTGCTCAAACTCGCAGGGTGACACCAGGCACAGGTCCACGTCGTGCGGGGAGGCTGATCGCCGGACCCGGGGGCCTCGCAGTGGGAGGCTCAGCCCAGCCTCGCCTGCACTGGCAGGAGGCGGCGGAGGCAGCACCTGCTCGAAGGAGACAGACAGGGACTCGTCTACCTCTGTGGAGTGTGGAGAGCCCACCTCAGCGGGCAGCGAGGGCGTGGTCACTGTGGGTGAGGCGTCCGGCCCCGCCTCCCCACCACGCAGCGGGCTCAGCGACAGCCGCCCGCTGCTCTCGGCTGGGCCCTGCTGGGCTCCAGTAGGCGAGGGTGTACGTGGCCGGGGGGTGCTGGCATCCAGGAGAAGCTCCAGCGTCTTCTCCTCCAAGGCGCTGCCGTCCTCCCCAGGTGGGCTCAACCCCAGCTCCAGCTCCAGGCTGCTCTCCTGGCTGGGTGTGGCCACCAGCTGGGGCGCTGGGGAACTGCAGGGCTCTGTCGGGGGGCTGGCCTCTCCACACCGGAAGCTGGGGGGGCTGCGGGGCCCGTTCGCCGCTGGTGGGACACCTGGGTGAGGGACATTGGGTGCTCGGCGGGGTCGGGGAGCTGCTGGGGCCCCTGCCTTCTTCACGCTGACTGAAGCAGAGGCCACCCGGCGGACTTCCCGGGGCTGGGTCCGAGGGGCACTTGGCTTGGGGTCCTTCTTCACCTCTCGGGAGACCCTGACTTCTTTCTCTGCCCTGCGGGGGGCCTCAACCCGAGGCGGGTCCTTCCGGGCCACCCCAGGGCGCTCCTGGGCTGGCCTGCTGGGTGCTGTTGTCCGGCCTTCTCTTCTCGAGCTGTCCCGGGAGCCCACGCTTTCCTTGCTCTCGGCTCGTCGAGGTCCCAGCAAGTCCTGGGGGGTCACCACGGGCTCCCGCAGGAATCCCAAGTGCTGCAGGCGGACCAGGCCATCCAGGAGGCGGGCGGGCGGGGTGCAGCCAGGGAAGAGCACACGCACCACCTTCTCCGTGGGGCCGGCAGGGTGCCACACCAGCAGGGCGCACACGGAGGCCAGCGTGCGCTCGGCGCCAGCCGCGGGCGGGTGCAGCACATACATGTCCAGCCGTCCCACGCCCATCTTCTGAAAGAGCACGGTGGGCTCGGCCGGGAGTGGACCGCGGTTCAGAGTCAGGGGTGTGATGCCCAGCCGGGCCAAGAGGCTGAGGGCCAGCTCCGCCTCGTCCTCACCACTCACTAGCCGCGAGGCGGCAACACGGGCATTGAGGAACACGACCCCTAGGTTGGGGGAGATGAGCCTGCGAAGCCGGTCGTCCCCCGAGCCCCCATCGGCCGCTGCCTCCTCGCGCTCTGCCAGCTTGCGCCGCAGCAGACTGTTGAGGCCTGGGAGGCTGTCAGCGCCCGCGTGGGTCACCAGCACCGCGTCCACCCGGTCCAGGTGCCGTACCAGCTTCCAAAAGCTTGACTTGGGGTTGGAGCCCCCATTGACCAACACAGTAAAGCCGTTGACAGCGAAGAAGGCGGCGTCACCGAGGCCACCGGGGAAGATGTAGCAGCAGGGCCGTGCGAGCCTGAGGAAGCCCACGGATGCGGGCGGCTCGAGCAGGTCAAAGGGAGATGGCGGCTCCAGGGACTCAGCCACATACTCCAGGAACTCACGCAGGCCCTCAGATGCCGGCAGCTGCACAGGCGGGTTCCATCGCAGCTGGAGCGCGCTGTGGAGGCCGAGCACTTCAGGTGACAGCTGGGCCCAGTCGCCGAAGGTCGGGCAGGTGATGGTGAGCTTGGGCAGGTCTGCAGGTGGGGGTGTAGATGCCAGGAGATCCCGGATCTGCAAAAGCGGGTAACAGTTAGAAGCAGCCCCTGGGAAAACTAGGCCAGGGCACTCCCATCCTGCATCCTGGGCCTGGGAGAATCCCTTGCCCAACCCGGTCACCCTTGGGACAAAACCCAGCCCTTCCCATGGTCAACAGAAATGTATGGTCTTGCCTTACCACCTGCTTCCCTCTCCCACCCTTTCTCTTACTCTCCCTACCCCAGGGCCTTTGTACTTGTTGTTCTTTTCCTACAGCACAGCTTCCTCCAGGGAGACCTCCTGTGCCCTCTACCTCCATTATCTGCTTCTTCTCTCACCCATCATTACATCACTCTCATAATGTGAAAAGGAGGTTTACCAGATAGTTTTGCTCATTTGTCCCATCCAGACTAAGGACCCTAGAAAGGACCCTACCCTCCTGGGACCTAGCACCTCGGGTGCCACTTGAAGTCTCTGGGAGGTCTGCTGATCTACAGGCCTAGCCTCGAATCACACACTGTAGTGGGTGGCGGGAACAGGTCACTAAGGCCACAGAGCCCGATGGGGACGAGCCAGGGGAAGCAGGATAAGAAGAGGTGGCTTACCTCTTTGTCCCCTAGGACCTGGAGGAAGTGGCGGAGCGAGAATCCCCCTGTTTGGAGCAGCAATTCCCCTGTCTCTTCCAAGCAGGGCCCAGCCAGCACCAGCAGCTTGTGAGGGGCAGGGTCAAGCAGAAGATTCCGGAGCTGAGGAAGGGGAGATGGTTAAAGCCCCTACTCTGTGCAGTGACAAAGCCTGCACGCCCCACCCCACCCCCCCAATCGAATGGCCTCCAGCCCCAAATCTACATATAACCACCCCACCCCTGTCCCCGCCCTGGTACTCAACAGGAAGCTGGAGCCCTGCACCCCACCCCAAACTCCTGTCGCTCAACCTAAAGCCAGGCTCCAGTGCCTCCTCTTCCTAGAAGCCCACCTTTCTGGACTCCCTCCAGCCCACTTCTCTCTCTGGCCCAGCCCCAGTGCCAAGGGAAGGAGGATTTCTGTGTCTGACTCTATCTCCTTCAGAGCTCCTCAAGGGAACAAAATGGAGCGTTTTCGATCAGAAGAAGGAACCTGTACAAGGGTCTCTAGAAAAGTGTCCTGGGGCTCTATCTTGTTCATCTTTCCCACGGATAACGGGGAAAAAGACACAGACGTCCATAAGCTGGAAGTATTAAGAAGTCAATTCAGACAACTCTGGGGGCCCAGCCAGGAGGAAGGCACGAAATGCAAGCACCAGTCAAGTCCTACTTTCCTGCCCCCAGATGCTCCCTGCTCATTCCTTCCTCCCAAACTCCAGTCTTTCCTGACTTCACCCACTCCCACCATCAGCCCTAAGGAAGGAATAAACTACAGCCGAGGCCTTCCGGGGAGGCTTCCTGGAGGAGGGGGCGATGCTAGTGGGTGTCAAGAGAATTTCAAACAGCTCAAAGCCAGGGCCGCAGGAAGGCAGGACTTGGGATGGCTCCAGTCCCAGCAGATTCCCAGACTGTTCCCTACCTCGTCACACAGAGACTTGTCTGATGGGTTCAGGAGGACCAGGGTCTCCAGGGTATCTCCGCGGTGGTGCAGGCTCCGCTGGCCTGTGGGAGAATTGGGCGCAGTTGAGTTGGGGCTGGGCAGTGTGTGTGGAGCCAGACTGTCCTGGGGTCAAACCCTGCCTCCCTGTGTGACTCCAGGCAGCCACAAGCCCCTCCAGGACTCTGCTTCCCAGGAACCCTAGCCAGCGGGTCATCTGAGGATCAACAGGCACATGGTCAAGCTGCAGGTCAGGATGAGGTAAGAACAGGAAACCTGCCTTGGCAGGCCTCACACTGGAAACAACAGTACAACAGGCCTCCACTGCTCGCCGGCCCCAATTCACAGCAATCAGCCCTATGGGGGATAGGGCTGTCACCCCCATTTTATAGAAGCCTAGCCCAGCGAGGGCCAAGGAGGTACACCAGGAAGAGGGCAGACATGGGCAAAGGCTCTGAGGCAGGACTGTCTGAAGATGAGGAAGTGGCAGGTGAGGCCAGAGTGAGGGGAGCATAGGGGAGCGTGGGGGAGCATGGGGGCAGGGAGGCCTCCTGGGCCATGAAGAAGGGAGTGGAGGTGATTCTGGAATCTGAACCCTGGTCGGCCCCCCAGATCCCAGATGTTTCAAAAATGGAGCACCAGGCCTGAGGCTGGGGACCTTGTGGCACTGGTCAATCTTTTATCAGTTTATCACAGGCTTATCGTCATGTACGGATATTGCCCCATTCCAGTGGGGAAACCAAGGCATAGAGAGAGGAAGTAGCTGCCGTAGTCACACAGAGCAGACGAGATTTCCAGCCCCCGCCCCCCTCAGTCCTGCGAGAGGTCAGGAAGCCACCAGGAACGGCCAGGACAATGAGGCGAAGAACACTTCCTTCCCCTCCTGCAGCAGCCTGGGGCTGACTCAATGGGCTGGCTGAGGCAAGAGGGGCCGTGGGTGACACCTGGAATCCGGCCATCAGCTGCTCCATGCAATGGGTCACCCGGGCTCTGTGGGGCTAGTCCGGGCATCTGACCCTTTCCTTGATCTTGCTCCTTTCCCAGCTTCCCATCTATTGCGCACCTACTGTGCACTCAGCCCTGTATGGGGGACACGGCCATGAGCCAGGCACAGTCCCTGCCACAGGGGGGCCACATTCCACCTTCCAAGCCTATTTTGCAGCCCCTGGCTTCCCAAGTATCTTCCCACTTTGCCTGGGCCCTTCCCTCCCCTTGACACATCAGTCCCAGATGCCTCTGATCCAAAGAACCCACTCTCGGAAGTCACCCTGTCCCCCACCCCTCAACTGCCTCATCTGCAAAATGGGAACAAAATACAAGTTCCTGCCTGGTGTACAGCTGAAGTAAGCTGGCTGGAGCTGGGTCAGGGCCCACCCGGCTCTGCATGCTAAAGATCGCAACTGTATTATTACTGCTGTTTAGAGCTATACCTGACCGCCCCCCCCCTGCCATGCCTGGCACATAGCTGGCACTCAGAGAACACGTGACTAGCTCATGAGTGGAAGGGGAGCAACTCAGGCATGCAGGGTCTCCAGTCTCACCTTTCACAATGCTGGAGAAGGTGGCGGAGTGCCGGGACACAAAAACCTTGAGCTGCTCATCAAGGCTGCAAATGCCAGGGTCAATGTCCCAGGACCGGATGCCTGTTGCGGGGGAGAGGGGGTAGGAGAAGTGAGGTAGGACTCAGCTGGGCTCCCCGGCTCTGAGAACAGTTTAATAACCAGTATCTGGGAAGTGGGAGCAATCCCAGCCCCTCCCCTCCACTCGCCCCCCAATGCAAGAGCCTGGAGACTCAGAACCACTCAAAGTGCCCTTGGATTTTCTGCATCGTTTCAAGGAACCCAAAGCATAATTCAGCATTTCAAAGAGAAGAATCAACAACAAGAATGCTCCCACCTCTAAACAGTCACTTGGTCCCCTCCATCATTGCCCTCACCCCCACCACCCGTCTCACAGCTTCTACAACTGGCCAGACACACTCCCCAGACACACTCCCACTGCTTGGCCTTTGCACCAGCTGCTCCCACTCTCAGGAGGCCCTTCCCTCTGCTTCCACCCTTCAGGTCCTCAGCCGTTCGCACTGTTCTAAACACTCCTGACAGCAGGTGAGCTTAAAACTTGTTCCATCTCCTCGCCCACTTTGGGTCCATCCCTCTACCAGACTGTTAGCCCCGTGAGAGCAGAGCTGAACCTGCCTGTGGTCCCCACACTATCCCAGGCACAGACGACGACATTCCCAAGCATGAGGACCAAAGTGTGTGCTAACCTCCCATTTTACAGGAGCCAGACCGCAGGTCCTGTCCATCTGGGTTGGGGGGGGGGGAATGAATGCCCTCCAAACACGGTGTGGGGTGCACCACGCCCGCCGGTTCCACCGTGCCAAGCGGCTGCAGGTGAACTTTGCAGGTGCACCTATGACTCACCTCCCCAGATGCCAAATCCCCTGGGCAGGCCGCGCCCGCCCACACCCCAATTAGCAAGCTCCTTGTGGAGCAACAGAAAGTGGGCCCCGGGGCTTCAGGCCCAGCCTCCGCACCCTTGTTCCTCCTTCCAGAACGTCCAGGATGCTAAGACCGGGGACTTCGAGGTGACCCCACCCTCCCTTCGGCCTGCCAGTCTGGCGGGAAGCAGAGTCGTCGTCCGTTGTTGCCCAATCACGCGGGTCCCAAAGCCCAGGTCCCGCGCGTCCCGACCCTGGGCTGCACCCCGATCGGGGCGGGGCAGCCCAGCCCAACCCAGACCCGGGCACCGCCTTCTCCGTGGGCACCGAAGGCCTCAGCCCGCGCCATACGCCTAACGGTGAGGAGGACCGAGCTTCCCGGCCCCAGGATCACGCCGCCCCCCAATCCTATGCCCTCCCCACCCCCAACCCGGCCGCCCCACCCCCCGGCCCTCGGGCCGAGACGAGCGACCGCGCCCGCCTCCCGCACCCCGCGCCCCCAGGCCGGCCCGACCTCGTTCGAGCTCCTCCAGAACATAGGCAAGCAGCCCCGAGCACCCGCACTCGCCGCCCACCACGAGCAGCAGCGAGCTCGGCGCTTGAGCCGCCCCGGGACCCACCACCGCCGCCGCCATCTTCGCGCGCACTGACGCTCCGAGCGCCCACCCCGCTGGCCCCGCCCCTTAAAGGGGCCAAACCGGAAGAACTGAAGACCCCGCCCGGAAGCCTCCTCGCCCCTCATCTGCCACGGTCGACCCCTTCAGGTTTCCGGAGCTGGGGACCGAGCACTGAAGTGGTTGTCTGACTCTTGGAGAGCCACCCTGGCCACCCCCTCCCAAGTGATCATTCCTTCGTCCGTCTGTCCATCCATCCATCCATCCATCCATTCATTCAACAAGCTTTGACTGCATGCCTACCACGTGCTCTGCAAGAACTTACCACATCACAGTGGGCCCAGTCAGAACCAGGTCCCATACATGCTTATAGGTCCCTGGGTCAGGGTTTGAACAGAGAAAGAAAGTTATCTTATAGCTAGGGCTTTAAGGGATGTGTAGGAGTTTGCCAGGTATGAGTGGTGGGGCAAGAGCATATGAAGCAGAAATTAGAGCATGTGTAGAATTTTAGAGGTAGGAAAGTATGTTTGTGTTTGCAGCATACTCCCGAGCCTACTGGGTCTTGAAGCAGGGTAACATGCTTGCACCTATGTGCCAGACATTTTACTCCGTTAGTTCATCGAATAAATCTATGAGATAGGTAATTTATTATGGTCACATCAGAGAGGAAACTGAGGCTTGGAGAAATGAGGTCATCAGCCTCTTAAGTGATAGAACAAAATTGAACCCAAGTGAGTCTGATTCTAGGTCCAGCCTGTGGCAGGCACTGACTGCCAGTCTCACATGGGTACCCCTCCTTCCCCAAACAATCTCATTCAACCCTTTTCTTTTTTAAACAATTTTATTTATTTATTTGAGAAAGAAAAAGAGTGTGTGCACAGGCAGGGGGAGGGGAAGAGTGAGAGGGAGAAGCATACTCCCCACTGAGCAGACACCACCCCCCCAAGCAGGGCTTGATCTGAACCCGGGATCATGACCTGAGCTGAAGGCACATGCTTAATGAACTGAGCCAAACAGGCATCATCCCTCATTCAACCCTTTAAACTATGGTGGCCACTACTTTAAAAATTACATTGCATCAAACTTTTTGACGGTTGCCTGTGCCCAGGAAGGGCTGGGTTGTCTCTCTTGGGAGTGAGGTCTCCATCTCTGGAGGCATACAAGACAAATGAAAAGGCCTGGGAAACAGGATTGGCCTCCTGCTATCCTTCATTATCTAGGGTTGTTCAGCCCAACTTCCTCCCTGGTCAGTTGCTGGCCACGTGCTATCTAACGTCCTAGTACTCCACTTCCTCTCTCTCTTTATAGCCCTGGCATTCTTCCTCTATCCCGGTCCTTCCTTCTTAGCTCCCTCCCCTGTGTCCTGGCTGCGTGTGATTTCTTGCATTATTGCTATGAGCAATAATAGGAATGGGAGTGTCAGTGTCAGGCTCTATCTCACCTATCAAGCTGGGAGCTCAGCTGGAGGCAGGGCCAGGCAGCAGCTTCTCTGGATCCCTGACCTTCTGTAACACATGGCTGAGTATCCTGGAAATGCATGGTGAAGGCTTGTGAAATGAGGGTGAAAAGCCCGTTCGTCCACCATTCATTTATTCATTGATTCTTTCATGTGTATTTATTGGTTGAGTTCGGACTTGAATCCAAGACCTTCTGACCAAAATCTGTGCTCTTCCTTCCCGCCCAAGGGTGTGAGTTATGATTGCGGCTATTAATTCTAGTTTGTCTTAAAGGGCCCTGAAGTGTGAGCATGTTCTCCACCAGGCTGTCTGATTTGGGAGGAAAGGTCATCTCCAAGGACTCGGGGCTGATGTTCTCAGTGTTCTGGAGTCCTGAGGTTTTTCTGTCCCAGAGTGTCACCCAGGTGGATGACCCCCAAATGGGAAATGTGAGGAGCGTCTCCCCAGCTATGAAGCATCTGGGGCATCATTTCTGAGATCCCGGGCACCAGACTTAGGTCACTGTCCTTCTGCCTTTGTCTACCCCCAGCTCCATGCCTCTTTCAAGGTCATCCATCCCTAGAGGGATCAGATGACAGCATTTGTGGGGGGAAATGGAAACCTTAGCCCTCAAGACTGCTGGACACCCTTGTTTTCCTACCCTGGCAATTCTTTTCTTTTCTTTTCTTTTTTTAACGTTTTTCTTGAGGTTTAACTTAAGGCATGGGCAAGTTCACAAATGTCTAACATGGACATCGACAAGGATGATGACCCTTTGATCAGGATCTAGGACATGCCCAGCTCCTGGCAGTTGCTTGGACTTCCCACCTGATGCTCCCCTCCCTCAAGGCAGCCACTGCCCCGACCTCTATCATTATAGGTGAGTTTTACCTGGTTCTGAACTTCGCATAAATGGGATCACAGAGGGTGTCCACCCTTGGATCCTGCTTCTCTTATGGCGAGGAGCAGGTGTTACTCCTTTTCACGGCAAGGTAGTAGTCTCTGGTTCCATTTTTTTATGTTGCAGTAAAATACATATAACACATGACTTGTTTTAACCACTTTAAAGTATGTCATTCAGTGACACATAGTACCTCCAGTTCACAATGTCTCGGCACCTTCACTGACACTAGCTCTGGAACTCTTACATTCCCATTAGCCATCACTCCCCATCCCCTCCCCCAAGCCCCTGGCAACCAGTATTCTACTTTCTATCGCTATAAATACATCCTTGACATTTCATACACTATCTGGCCATTTCTATCAGGCTTCCATCATTCAGCATATTGTTTTCAAGGTGCATGCATATTGTATCCACGTACGACTCCTTTATTCCTGACATTCCTGGCTTATCCATTCCACCATTGGTGGACTTTTGGGTGATTTGTACCTTTTTGCTATTGTGACTAATGCTGCTGGGAACATTCGTGCACAAGTTTTTGCTGAATACCAGCTCTCCATTCCCTTGCGTGTATGCCTAGGAGTGGAATCTCTGAGTCACATGGTAATTCTATGTTTAGTTTTTTGAAGAGCTGCCAGACCCATTTTCCACGGCGGCTGCACCATTTCACATTCCCTTCAGCAACGTATGAGGATTCCAATGCCTCCACGTCCTTGAAAAGACCTGGATTTTATCATCATCGTTGTTACTATTCTTGTTATTAAAAGCTCTGGGTACCAGCTTTATACCGTTTGTCCCTTTCACCTGTCAGTGGACATTTGGGTTGTTTCTGTTTTGGGCTATAGTGGATGAAACTGTTTTGAGCCTTTTTTGTACATGTCTTTTGGTGACTATATCTCATTCTCTCCCCTCCCCCCCCATAAATGTCTAGGGGCAGGATGGCCGGGAGTTGGGGTAAGAGATGGCTGGACTGCTTTCCCAAGTGGTCTGTGAGGTCCATCCATCCTCAGGAACACTTTGATTTTAGCCTTTTCAATATTTGCCTTTTTTCCTGTCCATCCTCTACCCCTCTCACCAATGCAGTACATCTGTCAACATCCATTAAGCATGTGTGTTGAGAACACTAGTTCTCAGCACTGGGGAGGGGAACAAAACTATTGGTCCTGGGTGTGCATCACTCCCAGTCTGGGATTGAAGGAGCCTGAGGTCCCCGGGGCTGTATGCTTTATATATTAGTTAATTTTACCTTTGCAACGATTTAGGACAAAATCTCTGAGTAAACACATTTAATAAGTGGGCAAGAGAGATTGGGAGAAGTCAAGGGGCAGATTTGGTGTCCAGCACCCTGGGTTCCAGGATGTGAACCCAGGATATCTGACTCCAGGCCCTGCAATACTCATTCATCATTCGTTTGTTCATTCATTCATCCCCTCTGGAAACACGTCCTGATAACTCTCCTGTGCCGCTAAGAGGTCTCAGTCCTGGTTCCCAAGAAGACCTCAGTATGCAGGAGGAAGAGCTGTCCATGGATGTCCCCTAGCCCTGGGGAGTCAGGGTTGGACTGCAGCGTGGGTTCAGGAGCTGGAAGAATTGCGAGTAGAGGAGTGAGGGCTTTGACTGGGGAGAGAGAGAAGGTATCCTCAAAAAAGGGACATTGGATCTAGGGTTTTGAAGAGTGCATAGGAGTTCATCAGGCAGATGATGTATTCATTAATTCAGCAAACACCTCCAGCCAAATCCTCTTCTGCCAAACTCACCCTAGCCTGTTCCCAAGGAGTCCCCAGGCTGGGGGAGTCAGAACCACACAGATTCCCCAAAAAGTCATGGGTGAGGAGCAAGGAGAGGTGGAGCATAAGTATGCCCTAGAGGAGAGGAATATGGGGCCAACAGGAGTCTCCTGGGAGGAGCCCGTGGCTCCAATTCCTCTTCTCCAGAGTAGAAGGAACAGGTGCTGAATGGTTTTTGCTTTGGAATGTATTCCTTGGGTTAAATGAGGCCACGATGGCATGATTCTGCCTCAAAGAGATGCTTGGGCCTGGTCCAAGCCACTTCCCAGCAATGCAGCATCAGTTTCCCCAGGTGATATATTTGGAACGAAAAACAACTATCCCCTCCCTCTGGGCCTGGTGGTGTAGTGGTGATGGAGAAGCATTGAATTGGTGCTTGTGGGTGGAGGTCCATGCAATTGAGACATTTGAGACCTGTGAATGGAGCAGGGAGGTCCCAACCAGATCTGGAGAGATCTAGGAGGACTTCCTGGGGGCAGCAGCACGTGAGGCAGGACTTGAGGGAGGAGAAGGAGTTGAGTACAAGTATGGGACAGGGAAAGGAGCACCTAGAGGAGGAAGAGCACTTCCTGTGGGGGAGAACAGCATGTGCAAAGGCTCTGAGGCCAGAACAGACTGGGTGTGTTGGAAGAGTACAAGCCCACGGAATGGCTGAGTGGGGTGACTGGGAAATGCAAGAGGGTGTAGCTGGGGAGGGTAGTGGGGGTTGGGCCACACAGGCCTCCGGGTCACAGGAAGATTTGTGGATTTTAGACTGAGGGCCATGGTGGGGACCCATGGAGAGTGTGGGAGCAGACGAGACACGGAACACAAACTATAAAAAACGACCATGAGCTGGTTCCAAGCATTTTATAAGATTAACGCAAGTCACTACCCCATTCCATTGTACAGGTAAGAAAAGAGGAATTGACAGGGTAAGTGACATGCCCTGGATCACATAGCACGCGGCAGACCTAGGATTTGAATCCAGATGTCCTCAGTTTTAGAGCACTTAGCCAAGAGCAGCCCGGTCCAGGTGGTGGCCAGCTTGCCATCAGTTCCTTCTGCAAAATCGTCAAGATGTGGCACAGGGAGGAGGGGAGTTATGAGTGGGGGAGGCTGCATTTTGCTTGTTTATAATCCAGTCCTCTGCGAGGACTGCTGCTCCTCCAGCAACCCCACCCAATTAACGCATAGACGCCAGAAATGGCGATTTCCTCCCCTCTTCTCCCACCCGCACTGGATCCGCCTAAACCCCACCCCCAAGGCGGACTGGACGGGACAGCGTTACCGACACCTAATGGTAGCTCAGGATACAAGTTCCCGCCCCCTCCTCTCCCTCAGGCCACTCCCCAACTCCGCCTCTGGACAGTCCGTAGACTGAGAGCGGGTGGAAGGGAGGTGGCTGGTTGTACCCGTTTAGGTCCCTGCGTTTTTGCAGAGGACCATGAAGTGGTGCTTCGAGCCAATATTGAGCACCCCATCTTCCGAAATGACGCGCGTCTCTTCCTTCCTCCCACACACGTGTGTGGAGTGCATACTGTGTGCCAGACCCTGTTCCAGGCCGTCTTGGTCCTGCCTTCAGGAGCTCCTAGCTCGGTGTTCTCAAGAGGGCCAAGGGCTCCCTAAGTTTTAATACCGGGTTCATTCATTCATTATTCCGCTTGGTATATGTTCTTGAGCAAGAGGTGACCTGCTTGCATGGCTTGCAGTCTTGGAAGCTGGTTAGAGGGGACAAAGATGGGTCCTGAGCCAGCTTCCCAACCCCAGGCAGGGCCATGTCCTTAGGTCCAGACCTGAACCAAGTCAAACAGTCACCATTGTAGTCGCATCTCCTATGCCACTAATGACCGGATCAGAAAATGCAAAGTCGAGGATGACACAAGGGTCAAGGGCGCGGAACCCAAGTCTGGTGGTGTTAAATCCCAACTATGTCCCTTCCGAGTTGTGTGACTGCCCTGTGCCTCAGTTTCCCCAATGCTTGAACCCCTATCATAACAGCCTCTGCCCGGTAGGGTTTCTGTGATATTAAATGATTTACAGCATGAAGCAAAATCCAGCTCCGCCCGTGCTAAACTCTCACCTGGTTATCTATTCTTGTAATTTATCGTCTTACTTTGGAAATCGACTGGCCACAGGTAGCTCACTTCAGTAGACAGCTGGCAGTGACAGAGCTGGGGTCTTCCCGTGGAGCCCACATCCAACCCCACAGAACTGTTTTCTGATGCATTGATTTTAACCCCAGTAAAGCTGACATCCTGTTCCTGAACATAATTAAACATTGATTCATTTGGGCTTTGCTGTTCTCCTTTTGCATTCTGAATCAGTGTGTGTATATCTGAGTCGCAACATTTTCATAGGACTCTGGAGTACTTGGGAGCTCTGGGCATGAAGGGTTGACACAGCCCTGCCTGACAGTGCCTCAGTGGTAGTCCTAGAAGCATGAGAGGCCGAAGCCCTGAGTTCAAGTCCAGCTGTGCCATACACTGCCTGTATACCTTGGGCAAATACCGGGGCATCTCTGATCTGTAGTTTTCCCACTTGTCAAAGTGACAGCATGACAACGGTCCCCTGTCGAATGTTCTTAGTCACCCATTACCACCACCCCACCCCGCCACGTCTGGGTTCAAGTCCACCAGTCTCCAGTTGATCTGTAGTGGGGAAGCAAGATTCAAAGGGGTGGCATGAATGAGGGTGCAGCCCTGGGAGGGACTTGTTTGGGGGCAGTGGGGGAGCAGGGAACTGGAGGCTAGAGAGGGCAGAGGCCTTAGGTTCCTACTGATCTCTCCCCTGAGCTGAACCCAGGGTAAACAGCGGATGAGCCTCATGTACTCTTGGCATTCTCACATTGGACCTAGAACTACCTTGGCTCCCAGAGTCATTTCTTTGTGCTTCCGTTTTCCTCATCTGTAAAATGGACATGATTGTACCTACCTGGGGGGATGGCATCTAAGGTACACAGGAAGAGCCCAATAATTGTTGAGAAGGAGTTCTTGTTTTGTTTTAAACTATCATTGTAGGGGATTTGGGAGTACAGGGATTAAGGACCCCAGCAGGCTGCTGGGATTTGAATCCCAACTCTGCCATTCACCTGCTTGACCTTGGGCACGTGGCTCACATTTTGGCTCTGTTTCCCTCTCTGTAAAATCGGTTAAGAGGATTAAATGAGCGAGCATTTGTAGAATTCTGCGCAGTGCCAGTCTCCACTAGAGAAGGTTCCTGCCTGCAAGTGGCCCTCAGCCTTGGGATTGCCCTTTGGCCCAGTGCTGCCACCTGCTGGTTACTCTGGAGACTTTGGACTGAGCTCCGCCTCCGAGCCTGGAGCCCCGCGCCTACTCCCTCTGGACCTGTCTCATCTCTCCTTACTTCTTCCGGATAGTCCCTCACCGGAGCCCCCAGGTCAGGGCTGGGAACTTGCAAAGGGCCCGCACTGCCCGCGCGTCCCATTAGCTCTCTAGGAAGTAATTACCTCTTTAATCCCTATTTTGTGGGCGATAAACCAAGATTGTCCTCATTGACTTCTCTTTGTGATCACTGGCTTGAGGGCCCCAAGTAGGTCCAGCAATATGTACAGCCTCACGGCATTGGCGCTCACCTTGTCCTCTACCAGGAATACCCTGGAAGACGCTCTGCCCACTCCCCATTAAAAAGCTGAGTTCACAGGGGGCGCCTGGGTGGCTCAGTGGGTTAAAGCCTCTGCCTTCGGCTCAGGTCGTGGTCCTAGGGTCCTGGGATCAGCCCCGCATCCGGTTCTCTGCTCGGCAGGGAGGCTGCTTTTACCCTCTCTCTGTCTGCCTCTCTGCCTACTTGTGATCTCTGTCTGTCAAATAAATGAATAAAATCTTAATAAAAATAAAAAGCTGAGTTCAGTAGGTGCTGTGGAGGGGGAGCTTTCTCATTTAAAGCCCTTGGCATAGGAGTTGGGCAAGTTTGGGCCCCTGGGAATTGCCAGGAGCTCATTGGCTGGGAGGTGTGTGTGTGTGCGCGCACGCGTGTGCGCGCGCGTGCGCGCGGGCACGCACGCACATGCTCATGTTTGGTTGGGGGGGGTCTCTACCCGTGTGTGTGCATGGCAGGGGAGGACTTGTACTTCTCACCAGTCTGTGTACTATCTCCCATTATTTGTCTTTCAATGACTTCTTTGTGGATTACATAGGATGGTAAAGAGGGTGAAACATCAGAAGCCAAGAAAAGAGAGATAGAAAGACAGTGCGTGAGGATGAGTTTGCAGAAGACTTGAGTATAGATGCATAGGAAGAGGAGCCAGGGAAAGAGGGAGCTGAAGAGAAGAGAGTGTAAGAGAAAGATAGAAGCAGCATGGTATAATTAAATGGAGGGCTGGGGTAGCTCAAATAAATAGCTTTGAAATTAGCAGAGCTGTTGGTGGGGGCAAAATAGGACAGTGGGGCTTAAAAATTAATTGGATCTGAGTGATCAGTTTATCAGAGGCTTTGGCTGATAGAGGGAGATGACCTGTGGGTAATAGGGAACAAGAGAGATCAATGCACATCAGATTTGAGAGATTGTAATTCACATTAACAGATTAAACAAGAAAACTTACATAGGCATTCCAATTGATTCATGGAATGTAATTGCTAAAATTTATCACCATGTGTGACACAAGCAAAAAATCCTAGCAAACTGGAAATAGAAGTGGACGTCTTTGACTTGATTTTCCGTTAAAAACCTCCAGCAGGGGGCGCCTGGGTGGCTCAGTAGGTTAGGCGTCTGACTCTTGCTTTCGGCTGTGTTGCTATCTCCCAGCTGAGGAAATCAGAGCCCCCAGCGAGGGACTCTGTGCTCGTTGCTAAGTCCGCTTCAGATTCTCTCTCCTTCTCCCTCTCACCCACGCTCTCATGCGCTCTCAAATAAATACATACATAAATAAAATCTTTAAAAAACACAACCAAAAATCTCCAGTATATATATTTAGTGGTGAATATTGCAATGTTCCCTTTAAGATGGGCAGACAAGGCCAGGATGTCAATTACCATGGTGTCTGAGATGGTACTGAAGGTACTGGCCTGCAGCATAAGGCAGGAAAAGTAAATGAAAGGTCCAAGAATTGGTAAGGAGGAAATAAAAGTGTCTTATTTTCTTTACTGTGAAGGGAAAGATAGATTAAGTTGAAGAATTTTAAATTAATTCCATAGACCCAGAAAGAAGATTGGTGGTTTCCAGGGGTTGGGAAAAAGGAGATGGAGAGTGACTGCCAAGGGAGACAGGTTTCCTTTTGGGGTGATGGAAGAGTTTTATTACTAGATAGAACTAGTGGTTGCGGGGCGCCTGGGTAGCTCAGTGTGTTAAAGCCTCTGCCTTCGGCTCAGGTCATGATCTCAGGTTCGTGGGATCAAGCCCTGCATCGGGCTCTCTGGTTAGCAGGGAGCCTGCTTCCCTTCCTCTCTCTCTGCCTGCCTCTCTGCCCACTTGTGATCTCTGTTTGTCAAATAAATAAATGAATAAATCTTGGGGGACAAAAAGAGCTAGTGTTTGCACAACATTGTGAATGTAAAAAATGCTACTGAATTGTACATTTTAAAATGGTTAAAATGGTAAATTTTGGTATGTGTATTTTGCAACAATAAAAAAAAAAGATTTTAAAACTAAGAGTTTCCTAGATACTCCTGCTCCAGGAGGTGGAGCATAATTCCCTTGTTTTGAAGGTGGGCTGGGCTTAGTGATTTGTTTATAAAAAGCAGAGTAGGGAAGGAGAAAAAGAATAACTTGACAGTGGATAAACTTGGCAGACAGCATGTTACCCAGATGATCAAAGTAAAAATCCCCTGTGATGTCACGTGAGTATCAGGGACCTCTGGTGACAATAAGGAAACCCCATCTCGGGCGCCTGGGTGGCTCAGTGGGTTAAGCTGCTGCCTTCGGCTCAGGTCATGATCTCAGGGTCCTGGGATCGAGGCCCGCATCGGGCTCTCTGCTCAGCAGGGAGCCTGCTTCCCTCTCTCTCTCTCTGCCTGCCTCTCCATCTACTTGTGATTTCTCTCTGTCAAATAAATAAAATCTTTAAAAAAAAAAAAAAAGGAAACCCCATCTCTGTGATCTTCCCCCCAAAAGTCCATAACCCCAGTCTAATAATGAGAAAACGTCAGATAACCCAAAATCAAGGGACTTTCTGCAAAATACCTAATGAATACTCTTTAAATATGTCGAGGTCATGAATAATAAGGAAAGACTAAGAAACTCACGTTTATCAGTTTATCACAGTGTACTATCACATTGGTCTCACATTTAGGCAGAGACCAAGGAGATAAAATGACTAAATACAGTTTAGGTCCTGGAGTGGATCATTGACTAGGAAGAGAACATTAGTGGAAAAACTAGTGGAATATAAAGTTTGCAATTTAGGGGCACCTGGGTGGCTCAGTGGGTTGAGCCGCTGTCTTCGGCTCAGGTCATGATCTCGCGTCCTGGGATCGAGTCCCACATCAGGCTCTCTGCTCGGCGGGGAGCCTGCTTCCTCCTCTCTCTCTCTCTGCCTGCCTCTCTGCCTACTTGTGATCTCTCTCTGTCAAATAAATAAATAAAATCTTTAGAAAAAATAATAAAGTCTGCAATTTAGTTAATAATAAGTGCCAATGTAAATATTTTTCTTTTGAAATGTATATCCTGGAAGTAAGTACATGTTAGATGTTAACATTAGGGCAAGCTAAGTGAAGAGTATATAAAAACACTCTGTACCTTTTTACAGCTCAGTGCCTCTACAACTTTCTGTATATCTAAAATTTTTTCAAAATAAAAAGTTTAGGGGTGCCTGGGTGGCTCAGTGGGTTAAAGCCTCTGCCTTTGGCTCAGGTCATGATCCCAGAGTTCTGGTATCGAGCTCCGCATTGGGCTCTCTGCTCAGCGGGGAGCCTGCTTCCTCCTCTCTCTGCCTGCCTCTTTGCCTACTTGTGATCTCTGTCTGTCAAATAAATAAATTTTTAAAATCTTAAAACAAAAAAACAAAATAAAAAGTTTATTTAAAAAATTAAGAGATTCTGTTCAGAAAATGATTCCTAAATAGAATGAAAACAAGCCGCAAAATTGGAGATTTTTTTAAACAACACACATTAAGTCAACAAAGGATTCATATTTAAAATGGTTAAAGAGCCACACCCGTAGGAAATGACAGTCACATTTTATTTATATATTTATAAAGATTATCTATTTTAGAGAGAGAGAATTCATATGAGGGGGGAGGGGCAAAGGGAGAGGGAGAGAGAGAATCTCAATTAGACTCCCTGCTGAACGCAGAGCCCAGCAATGCAAGGCTCGATCTCATGACCCTGAGATCAGGACCTGAGCCAAAATCAAGAATCAGACACTTAACCAACTGAGCCACCCACATGCCCTTTTTTATTCTTTTTTTTTTAAAGATTTTAAAAAAATTTATGTGACAGAGATCATAAGTAGGCAGAGAGACAGACAGAGAGAGAGAAAGGGAAGTAGGCTCCCTGCTGAGCAGGAAGCCCAGATGCAGGGCTTGATCCCAAGACCTTGGGATCATGACCCGAGCCGAAGGCAGAGGCTTTAACCCACTGAGCCACCCAGGCGCCCCACCTTTTTTTATTCATTTTTTAAAAAAAATGTAACTATTGGGGCATCTGGATGGTTCAGTTGATTGGGTGTCCTACTTGTGATTTCAGCTCAGGTCATGATCTTAGGGTTGTGAGATCGAGCCCTGTGTCACTGGGCTCCCTGCTCCCTGGGGAATCTACTTGAGATTCTCTTTCTCCCTCTGCCCCTCTCCCCCTCACATGTGTGTGCTCTCTCTCTAAAATAAATAAATAAAATATTTTTAAAAGCGGGTAAAAAAACTTGAACCATTTCATCCTAAGAAGAAACCAATAATCACATGAAAAGTTCCCCCTCATGAGCAGTAAGAAAGCAAATCAAACCGAAATGAGGCACCAGTTCTCCCCCTTCAGTTTGGCATGATTCAAAAACTGGGAGTTGTCCAAGTGTTGATCAGGGTGTGGAGCAACTGAATGCTTATATGGCGTGAGTGTGATAAAAATAGTTGGAGGCATGTCAAAAAACAATCTGATGTTATCTCGTGCAGCTGAGCATGTGGGTGTCCTACAATCCAGCCATCTTACCATGTGCGCCAGCCTACATTTCCGAGAATGACTATAAAAGTTTGTGGGTTTTTTTTTTTTTAAACTCAAAGTGGAAGCAATCTTAAGGTCCACCAACTGGAAAGTAGATAGATAATCAAAGGTATAGTAAACCAAGAGGATACTGTAGAGCTGTGAAAAATGCATCTATTTGAGCACACGCAGAAATGTAGGTGAATATCAGAATATCAGAATCATGTTGAGCAAACAAGTTAGTAAAATATGTGATCATTTTATTCTAGTTACATAAAGTCCCCAAACACACAAAATGAAAGCATGTATTGTTTGTTGATAAATATGTGGTAAAACTGGAAAGAAAAGTAGGGAGATGAAAAAGAAAATTTAGGTAGTTCTTCTTTCTGAGGGGAGGGATGCTGAGGTAGGGGAGAGGCCCATGGGGTCTTCACTGTGGTGGTAATGGTCTTTATCCAAGCCTATCATTGCTGCCTTTTATTCCTTACCTAGGGCTGATCAGTATGTAATAAAAATTGGAAAAGCAATGAGAGTTACAACAATGGGTAATAATATACATTACTATTCCAAGTTCTTTCAGTTGTTAACTTACATAACATCTGCAATTCTGTGAGGCAAGACCTGTTATTGTTCCCATTCTACAGATTGGGAAAATGAAGTATAGAGTAGTTACATGACTTGCCCAAGATCATGCTTGGGATCAGAATCAGAGTTGGGTTTTAAGCACAGACCTCACTTTCAACTAACTCCATGTACATTCTGTGTTTATGAAATTCCTTCATGTGCACTGGGGGTAGGGGATTCTGTGGAGCTCAGCTTCTCGTGCTGTTCTAGACACTGGAGGTGCAAAGTGAACAGGTTTGTAGGAACCTGACGCACAGGGAACTGCCCAGCTAGGTAAGTGGGGAGCCCTGGAGAGCAGAGATGTGTTGGAGTGAGGGCTGAGTCAGGGGAAGAGTTGGTGACTGAGGAATTTCAGAGGGTAGGGTCCGTGTGGGGAAGTCAGGGAAGTCTTCCTGGAAGAAGGGATGTTCAAACAGGGTATTGATGGATGAATAGGAGTTTGCCAGTTACACAAGGGAGTGAAGGATGGGATCCAGTCTGAACGTGTGCAAAAATCCACAGGCTGAGTGGCTTAAAGAGTGAAACAGATACTCAGAAGGAGACCTAGACAGGGAGTGGCAAAGACACAGACTGCACAGAGAGAGGCTCAGAGGGAGACACATGACCAAAAGAGACAAGGAGACAAAAAGAGGAACAGAGAGACACAGGGAGAGAAAGAGATAGAGAAACAGGCAATGAGAGACACAGACATAGAGACAGCAGAATAGAGGGAAAGCGGAGAGACAGCAAAGAACTCAAGAGAGAGCCAGAGACCCACAGAGCGATTCCAGGGGAGATGAAAACACGCAGAACCATTAGGGAACCTGAGTGGGACTGCTCTCTGTCCCTCTGGTAGGGAAGCCCTGGGGGCGGGGAACCCTCACCCGGCTCCGGCCCTTTAAAGCTCCCCCAAGCCTGCAGCGCCCCCGCCCCATCAGGCGTCCCTGGGCTCCGCCCGCCAGCCCCACATCAGCACCACGTCAGGAGCTGTCCGCACCCCCGGTGCTGAACCAAGATGGCCGGCGGCACAGGCCGGGCCCCGGCGTGAGCTGAGCGCGGGCTGCAGCCCCGGCCATGCCCTAGCCCAGTGGCCGCTAAGCTCTACCTAACAGAGCCGGCCCGCCGGCGACCTCGGAGACATGTCTCTACTTTGCGTTGGAGGTAGGAGGCAAGGCTGCGGGGCTGGGGACCCGTCTGGACACGGACGGGGCTCGGGGTCCGTGTGGATGCGGCTGGATTTCGGAGGGGGTGACTCGAGTACACGCGGCTGGACTTTTGAGAGGGGAGCCAGCCCTTGTAGACACATCAGGGCGCCTGAGGGGGTGATCCGTGCAGATGTAGCTGCGTTCTCAGGGGGTCCTGGTGGCCACTGCTGGGGGTCGTGCGGACGTGGCTGAAAGCGGAGGCCCTTGTGGACGCCAGCAGGGACCTGGGGCTCTATCTGACTCCCTAATCTGGACTGGGGAATCTGTGTAGACCAGGTCATTAGGTGTGGAAGGGGCTGGGCTGGGTAGTTCGAATGAATCATGTAAGGTACTTGGAAGGAGTCCTGTGCAGTGAACTGGCTGTGGGTCCTCAGGAACGTGAACTAGCCTCAGAATTCGAAAAGGAGTGCAGAGGGAGGGGTCTCCAAGACCTGAGCATGTAAGATTTGGGTAAGGGGGTTTAACTATCAAGACAACGGTGAGCTCTAGGAATCTCCCTCCCAGCCTTGGGTGTAAAGAGTCCTGGGAAGGGGCTGGGGAAGACCCTTCCCTACGTCCTAGGAGGGTTGTGACTAGGGTCTGGGGGCGCTTTTCGCTTTAACTCTTTGGACTCCCGAGTTGGGGCTGGGGGAATCGCCTGAGGGCCTCCCCACTCCCCACCCCCTCCAGCACTCCGAAACGCAAAACGCGTAACGGGCCTTCCCCATAGGGAGCCGACCCCTCGAGGGTGCAGTGCAGGTCTGCACCCCTCCCAGCATCCTCACCTCACCCACTTTGCGCCGAAGCGAGGTAGGGAGAGGTGGGGTGGAGCTATTTTGGGGCCCGAACGCCATCTGCACCGAGGCCCACGCCCAGGCCCACGCTCTGCGTTGGGTTTGGGGTGGGGGAGAGAGACACAGGAGGGACATGATCGTTGCCCCGGACTTCTGGGGTGGGGGCAGACCCAGCCCGTCAGGACTCGTGTGTCCTGAGCATTCTTGCTAAGAACTCGGGCTCTGGGAGACCTTGGGCGGCGGTGGTTATGACGAACAGGGGCTCAAGTCTTATAGAGGTCTCAACCTTGAGTTTCAAGGACTGGGGTCCACCCCCCTCACTCACACCTACTCCCTCCAAGAAGGCTGAGGTCAGGGAAGAAGTGTGTTGGCCAGGCCTGAGATGTCAGGCTTCGAGAGACCTTAGGCAGCAGGGATTGTGCTGTATATGTGAGGGAGAAAGAGACAGACAGCTGAACACCGGCTTCCGCCTGGACCCCAGTGAACAGGCCCAGATCTGGGAACCGCCCCCGCCGCCCCTCCCCCTCCTCCCCTCCCCCTCTGTCGCTCCATTCACAAACCCTGCCCCGCCCGCTCCCTGCCGCGCGGCGACTTCCAGAGTGCTGTCCCGCGGGGCTGGGCAGGCGTGGACGCGGGTGTTCTTAAAGGGGCAGGGACCTGCTTTCTCGGAGCTCTTCCCCAACTGTATCTGATGGTGACAGAAAGGTCCATAGATAAAAAGCCAACTACCCACTGACCTAAGGAGTTAAGGGAGTGGGAAGGTGCAGAGGATCCCCTGGAACTGCCAGGGGCTAGGCCTAAAGGAAGTCGAAGGTGAATGTCCAAACCCCCTATTGGCCTCTTCCCCTCCTCTAAGTTGCCTAAAAGTAGGGGCCAGGAAGTGGGGGGCAGCATCTGGCACTGGAGGAGGGGGTCAATGTGAGTGTTCCTGGCTGATTCTCTTCTCTGCTCCTCCCACCCCCACCCTACCTCACATCCTCCAAGTTGGGTTCCGTGAGAAGGTTTGCCTAGTTGTGTGTGTGTGTGTGGCGGGGGGGAGGGGGGGGAAATCTCACCATTAACTCTGACGCAAACTGGAGGCTGGACTGCGGAGGTGGTGTGAGGGGGGGAGCAGTAAGAAGGGTGAGGCTTCCAGAAACAGAGGCCTGGGGGAAGAATTATGTTGGATGATTCTGTGGAACTTACAGGAAGGGAATCACCAGCAGAGTGAAGGGGTGTTGGTGGGAGGGGCAGGGCTATGTATGGGTGGGGTGGGAAGTAAAGCCCTGAGATGTATGGTGGGTGGAATAACACTGAGAGAGAAAGGGAGAGGCAGAGGGGGAGACCAGGATAAATGGAGACAGGGTGAAATACTGGGGGGAGTGATGCCCAGTGTGGGGAGGCCAGGGGGATGAAGGGGTGAATGGGAGGGGAGAGGGGGGAAGGGGAGCAGTGGAGCTGGGCTGGGAGGGCTTTCCGTGGGTCTGAGTTCATCCTTGGAGATGAGGAAATTCCTATATCTCCAACCAGAGGTCCACTCATGTTTGCCCACACCTGTACACACATGCACTGAAACGCTCATACACAGACAGTCTGTGTCGACAGTAATGCCCAGGATCCATCAAAGCTCCATGAAGACCACATGCCTGTGAATGCACACTTATGGACACATGTGCACATTCATGTGTGTGTGTGTGAACACACACATGTACATGGGACACAGCCACTCTGCCACATACACATGGCCCCTGAAATAAAGGCAAGTGTGTCCACATGCATGTACACAGACATGTGTCTATCTGAACATGCTTGATGCACGGTCACAATATCCATGTCACATAAAGATCCACTCATACCCTGACATACAGGCACATACCTAGGTATACCTGTTAGGACCCCAATCTCAAGAAACACACATGTGTACACATAAGCACATGCCAAGGCTACATGTGTACACGCATGAAGACACTTGCCTGGACATTCAAAGCAGCCCCTTCCAGCAGGTGAATGCTGGTGAGTACACAAAAGTAAACAAATACACATTCCATATTGTATATTCCATATACAACTGTATAACACACACATCCATACACACACAATATATGTTTCTAATTGACATTATCACCTGTAAGTCCTCATATACCTAAACTCACACATACTAGCATGTCCCACATACAGTCACACTACTCCCTGACACATATGTACAGATCATCACTTGCATTCAGATGGTACAAGTAAGCACATGTCCTTCCATGCACATATGTACATATATACACACCTGCCTGCCCTGGTAACACTAACAGATACACATGCAAACATACAACACATGCCAACTCTTACATAAATACCTGAAAGCAGGACATAGGACAACACCTAATATAAGTCTTGCCTCTGCCCCCTCTCATTTCTTTATCTTTGTGGAGTCCCAATGTCCCCCTCCCCCCCACAATCCACTTGCTAGGGCTTGGTAGAGTCCTGAGGCGGCAAATGCCAAGTACCACCTGCTTCCTTCATGAATTTATTCATTTATTTAATCAGCAAGCATTAGCTGAGCACTTACTCTATGCCAGGCACTGTTCCTGGAGACCCAGCACTATTCTGGCCTCATGCTGGTGGAGTCAGAGTGGGAGGACCAGGGAAGGGCTGAGGGAGCCACGGAAGGTGGTATCCCGGGCTCTCTTCCTTGCAGAAGCCTGTCTTTACCTGCAGCCTCCGCCCCCCAACATCCATTTGCCTGGGTCTCCGAAGATGAGGGGGAGCTAAGCAGAAGGGAAATGGTGCTCTAGGTGGAGGGAACAGCACATTCAAAATCATGGTCATGAGTATTCAGGTCTAGAGCTTCTTATGTACCTTACAACATTTTGCCAGGCCACTCAATGTTTTCAAAGGCTCCATAAATATTTCACGAATAAATATTGCATACAATTAGCAAATTCATAAACTAATAATATCAACAACAAGCCCCATTTATCTGGCTTTCTACAAGTATGGTGTTGAGGACTTTTTGCCCACTGCTTTCTCTAATCCTCACAGAAACCCACTTTACAGATGAGGCAAACCAAGCCTCAGGGAGGTTCAACAACTTGCTTAGTGCCACAGAGCCAGAAATGTAGCTGTCTGACTCCACAGCCTACTGGGGTTTGAGAGTGAAAGTTGAGCCTCTTCTTGGAGGAAGGGAAGCCAAGTCCCTTTCATGGGATGAGAATCTGTCCTGGGATCACCTTCTTCCTTCAACCACTCAATAAAGAGATGTGTCATTTCTCCCTGATTCATTGTGGCTCTTCCTCTGCTCCTCTCCCAGGAAGTCTCCATAAACCCCTCTGCTCCTGGCTACCTTGTTTCTGATACCATGTAGCTGGGGGAGTTTGTATCTGGGTCTTTGCTCTCACTGTACTCATAAGATACTCTCCAGGGTTGGCTCTGATTCATCTTCAGGAGTGCAATCTTAGCCCCTTCCCTAACTTGTACCTCACTTTTTTCCCACATACAATGGGGTTCCTCTGTGAGGTGCCAATCAGGACATCCCTAGTCCACCAGGCCTGGGTTCAAATCCCTAAAACCACCACTTCCTGGCAAGCCCTTTATCCTCCTCATTCCTCAGTGTGCCCATCTGTAGAATGGACACATGAATAGTACCCACTGCCTAGGTTTGCTAGAACTCCAGTGATATGAGACACGCAGAGCCTTTGGCACAATGCCTCATCTGTGGAAAGTGTCTGTAAGTGTGAGCCGATGACAGGAAAAATCGATGATGGTGTTTTTATTAATGGGGACTAAAAGCTTTCCGTGGGTGTAGGACATTTCCTGAGAGTTCACTGCGTTCTCAGGCCTGAGGAGGGCTCAGTAGTATACAGGATGTAAAAAGACATCCAAGTTCATTGGAGGTAATTGGGCAGGGACAGGGATTCAGCACCGTGGACAGAGCAGGAACAGAGCCCTCCACACCATGGACAGCGCCCACCTGCGCCAATGGGGCTGATCCTAGCACAGGGCTGCTGGAGGAGGAAATTCTGTCATTACTTCATTGAACACAATTTAATGAGCACCTACTATATGTCAGGCTTAGTTCTAAGTGGCAGCCCCTGGCAAAAATACAGACAGAAATCCCTGTTAATGTTCTTGGTGTGTTTATGTTTTACACCGAAGTCTTCTGTCGGGCTCCGGCTTATTTCTGTCAATGGAGGGTGAAAGCCCTCTCTCCCAGTTGAAAGCCAGTGGGGCCAGTGTCCTTACCACAAGGCTCATGTAGGCCATCAACATCACATATAAAACCACCAAACATCTTAAAATAGATTTCTGAATTCTGAATTCTTTCTTCCCTCTTTCTCCATCTTGTAGTGTCTTCTGACACCCAGTAAGCATGTCCCGAAGAGGGGATTTCAGGCACTTCCCTTGATGGTTGGCATCTACTCTTCACCTGTCCCCACTCCAGGCCTGGAAGGTCATGGAGGAGGTGCCCAAAGACTGAAATTTGTCTCAATTAGAATCCAGGTTCATCTGGACCCACACACTTAGAACCCCACCAAATAATACAAATAGTAATGATATTGGTAACGGTAATTATAAAAATATTGGTTATGACAGTATAATAAGCCCAATTCTAATAATGATGAAAAAGAAAGGGAAGCAGGAAGAGAAGGGATATGGGAGGAAGAGGAAGGGGAGAAGGCCCTACTTCGCTCCATTTTCCAGATGCACAAACAGAGTCCCAGAGCCTGGCAGAGCCTATGGGAGTCTCCAGCCTGAGCCCCAGCTCTCACTGCCACTGATTCTGCCCTGGCCAGCATCTGCCTATGTAACCACATTAATCAGTCAGGGCTGAAGGGGCCCCCAAGGGCCATGCAGTCTGCTGACAGTGGTGAGGAAGTGTCTCCCGCTGGCCTGTCAGAGGGGAGGGCAGTGGGCACCTCCTCCACCCGCCACTCCCAGCTGTCGCATTGCCCACGCCCTCTGTGCCCACTTTATAAATAGCCTTGTGCGTGTGACCAGGAGCCGGCAGGAGAGGGGTGGTGCTTCCGCCCCGGTGACCCCGATACTGCAGCTCGGCTCCAGCTCGAGTTCCAGCAGCGCCAGTGAGCAGGGGGAAAGTGGCAGGGCAGAGATGTGATGACTGTGGTGGTGAAGGCGACAGTGACTCGGACCATTTACTTCCTGGAAGACAGAAGGAGATGGACTTGGTCCCTTTTCAGAGCCCCACCAGCCCCTGCCTGAGTCCCCTCCTCCTCTGAGCCCCACCTCTGATGACATCTGCTCCTCTGCCTTCCTGAGTCCCCTCCCCCACCAAGACCTTCCTCCAGCTCTGGAGCTTTCTTCCTTAGTCCTCTCTCCTGCACCCCCTGCCCCAAACCCCATATCCCCTCTGAATGCTCCTCTCTACTCTGAGCCCCTTTCTTGATTCCTAATTTCTTTCTGAGTTTCCCCCTCCTCCCTCTGAGTTCCCAGTGATGAACACATATTGAGGTCTTCATTCTGGACTCACTGAAGGAGCCTGGGAGCCGGAGCCTGGCCTCAGGTAGAGCACCCCCCAATATCACCCCACTGCCGGTGGGCCCCAACTGAGCTCACTACCCTCTGGCCCACTGAGGCTTAAGGAGGAGGAAAGTGGGTAATCTGAGGGAGTGGGGGACGAAAGAGACAGAGACAGATGGAGAAGGGAAGGAAGAGAAACAGAACCAAGAGGAGGGAAACAGAGACATTCCATCCCCCACCAGGAAGAGAGGATGGAGGACAGACCTTAGATGATCAGCCTCCTCTCTGAGCCCTGCCCCTGGTCTGTAAATAAGGATACAGAGCAGGAGCTGCAGGCCCGGGCCCAGGCCAGGCCTGGCTAGACAACAATCAGCCCCTCATCTCTCCCTCAACCCTTCCATTCCAACTCTGCCTCTTCTTCTTGCTGGCCCTCCCTGGTGGACGTCTGTGTGTCTCTCTTTTTCTGTGTCTCTGAGTCTCTGTCTCTGACTCTCATGACTTGTTGTCTAACCCCTCCTCTCTGCTTCTCTTTCTTTCCCCATGTTGATCCCTCCATGTGTGCGTGCCTTTCTCAGCCTGTCTGTGTCTCTTTCACCATTCTTCTTCCCTGCCCTGCCCCTGCCTCTGCATCATCCCCACTCCCAGCTCCACAGTCGCCAGGTGTGCAAGCAGGAGCTGTCCTAGAAGGGAGGTCTGTAGCTCCTGCTAGGTATATTCCTAAGTGTCCCTGAGCTTCGCTCAGCCCCAGGGGTGAGAGGCAGGAAGTTGAGCTCCCTATAGGCTGAGTGAGGCTGAGGGTATGAGAGGGGGCCAGTGGGACAGAAGCTGAGCATGTCTTCAGGAGAGGGGCCTTTACATGTGAAGTTATGTGCCTTGAATGGGGAGGTAAGAAAGATAGCACACGATGACTAATTTAGGGGTGTGGGAGAAAGGGAGACAGAGACACAAAGATAAAAAAACAGAGAGAAGGCCAGATCTAGAAAAACAGAGAGAGACGGAGAGAGAGATGGAGGTCGAGAGAGGGGGATTCACTTTCCCAGGTTCACACAGCACTGTAAGCTGAACCTGGATCCACCTGACTCCATGCTGAAATGGTGCTCATTGCTCCTAATGTCCAGTCAAGGGCTTTGTCTGCACTCTAACCTCCCAAACCCAAACCCAGCTGTGATAGGTATAATGCACAACCCATTTGCATTTAAAGTTTCGGTTTTCTTGGAGGGCTGGCATTGGCATAGGAAGATAATCATTCTCTCTCTTGCTCTGCAACTCTAGGGAGCTCACTTAGTACTTCTGAGCTACAATCCCCCCCCCGCCCCCCCGCCCACCAGACACGTACTCCGTCTGTCTACAACAGGAACAAACAGTATTTATGGCAAGTGTTTAGAACTACTCCACGTCCCTCACCCTTGATGGCAATTCTCTCTTCTCTGGTTTCATTCGGGTGCTTTTGCAAGACAGAAACTCAAGTGATGAGGGCAGAGATATGAACCCAAGATGGGAGACCATGGCATTTTCCCAGAAAAGGGCTGAACTTGACTCTCAAAAGAAAAGAAAAAATAGAAACACAATTTTGTTTCTAGGAATTTATCCTTCAACTTACTGCACATACTCTTCAAGATGCACTGAGAAACAGAAAGTTTCTATAGAGGGTGTAGCATGCTGCCATTTGTGTAGAAAATAAAATAATGTACACACGCACAGCACACAATCGCCGAATCAGAGACCGTCTATCTCTAGCACTACAAGAACCTAGTAACATGGATTGCACCAGATGGGATCGTGAGGACTGGGGTAGAAAAGAGCCTTATTCTCATTGTATGCCATGGATTTTGTAAAATGTGCCTGTACTGCCTACACAATCAAAAATGTTCATTGAAAAGGAGAAAAGCAGAACTGTAGAAAGCAGGGGAAAGAGCTCAGTTTGGGAGCTGGTTTTGGGTGGAGACAGAGTGAATGGTAGAGAAGGATGCTGGGGGCAACTGCAGGGTACGAGAGATGTTGAAAGTAAGTTTAATATCCTGTGAGAAAAGCCAGTAAAGAGTGGAATTGCTTCAAGTCACTGTGAGTTGATGCAAAACATAAAGAGACCACATGGGACCCTGATGTATATTTGGGTTTCACCTTTCATAAACAACTTGGGCTGGACAAGCTATGTGGGCACTCTGGAGCCAACTCTCTGGACTCTTCTGTTCCATCTTGCCCAGTCCCCTTTGAATATTAGACCTCAAACCCCTGGAGCATTTGGTAGGACAGACTGAGCTGGATAATTGGAGGAGAAGTCTCACTAGCTTGACAAGTGGAGGGGGTCATTGGAGATTGTCTTTCTCCTCTCTCCATCCCTCTCTCCTTCCCCAACTGTTCTCTCTCTGCTGCAATCCTGGAGGGCTTCCTGTGGGAGGCCCCTCTTATTCTCTGCTCAGCTCCTTCTTTTGAATCCTGTTCAATTGTGGGTAAAGGCACAGCTGGAGGTGGGGGAGCTTTGCATGAGTTTGATGGGGAGGGATGAGGGACAGAAATTATGCCCAGGATCCAAATTTCCTTCAACCCCTAGGTCTGCCTGTACTCATCCGTCTGATGGCTTCTTTCTCTCCCTCTCATCCCTGCCTCCCTCCTCTCCTTCCTGTTTCTCTTTGTCTCCTTGTCTCTTTGTCTCTGTCTCTGATCTCATCTCTTGATCTTGCTTTTGTTTCTGTCTTCTGTTTGGTCTCTTGATCTGTCTCTTTTGCTCACTATCTTTGCCCTTCCTCTTTGGCTCGCTCTTTCTGTGTCTCTCTCCTCTCTGTCTCTCTTGTTACATTTCTATTTTGGTGTGTCTCTCTGTGTCTCTGTCTCTCTCTTCTCCCTACTCTCTACCCATCTCCCTTCCCTTTCTTTGTCTCTCTCCACAGTCAAAAAAGCCAAGTTTGATGGTGCTCAAGGTAAGTGGCCTCTATTCCTGCCCTGTCCTGTGTTGTCTGTCCGTGTCTTGGAGAGATAGCGGAGGGGGTCTGAGCCAGTGATAGGGGACTTGGGCTGCATGTCTGCTGAGCATCACAGAGTGTCAGACTTGGCCTGCAATCCCGAAGTCGCCCCAGCCATCTCCTGGAGAATCCAATGGAGGTGGTGTTCACCTTGAGTCAGGGGCCCTTCCCAGGACCCTAAGAGACAGGGTGGGGATACTTAGATCTGTCTACAGGTGGGAAACGTGAGGCTCAGAGAAGTGAAGTGAGTTTCCTACTGCCAATTTTGTTCTACTATCTGGGGCCTCAGTCTTCCCAGCTAAAAACCCAAAGCTATTGTACCCAGTAATTTCTAAGCAGCAAGATTAGGCATCCCCAAATTCCACATGTCCCTTACCAAGACCCTTCCCTTGGGCTCTGCGGGACTGGCGGGGAGGGACTCTGGGGTTTAAGCACAGAAACAGCTCAGTCTACTTGACCTCGTTATTGGACTGAGGCCCCAAATACACGGAGACCCTGGAGGATCACAGCAGGGTCATCTAGAGCTCAAGAATGGGCACAGGGGGTCCCCGAACCCCTGTGTTGACCTCCATTCTCACCACCACAGAGAAATTCAACACGTACGTGACCCTGAAGGTGCAGAATGTCAAGAGCACGACCATCGCTGTGCGGGGCAGCCAACCCAGCTGGGAGCAGGATTTCATGTTGTGAGTCTGCAGTGACCGGGCTAGCATGGCCTGGCACCTCGCTGGTCCCACAGAGCAGAGCCGGACACTTGCATGTTGTCTGGGACTCCACTCCCTCCTCCCTCGGCCCCTTGTCCAGCCATTAGCATTGCCTCCAAAGCCCTTCCTAAATCCAGTTGCTTCCCTTTATCTCCATGGCCACCAGCCAAGTCCCTGCTGCCCGCCAGCCTCCGCCCCTGGCCTCCTGCTGCTGCCCGCCTCCTGCCTCCCAGCAATCTGTTCTCCTCCAGGCAGCCAGGGGGATATTTTTAAAACTGCAAATCACATCCTGTCACTCTCTAAACTTGCCCGTGGCTCATGGCTTGTGAACCTCAGAACAAAACCCACACTCCTCTCCACAACACCCTCTTTCCAGGCCTGCCCCCTCTGACCTGCCAGTATCTCCCTCCATCACTCCTGGCTCACCTGCCCCAGCCACCTCCACCTCTGGACCATTCCCCCAACATGTCCAGCTTTTTCCCATCCAGAACCTTTTCGCTTGCTCTTCTCTCCTTCCCCCTCCCTCCAGCAGGGTCCTTCTCGACCTTTGAATCTCCACTGAGTCACCTCCTTAGGGAAGCCCTCCTTGACCACCATCCTCAAGCTGCCATTGGAGAGTAATTTCAGGCCTAGCCACCAAATATCACTTTAGTCATTTGTGTGATTTCTCGACACATTTCTGGTTCCTGGTTCCGGACTGTGAGCTCTAGGAGGGTGGGTCCCAGTTGGTCTCTGTCTCCACTGTGAGTCCCACCCCCATGCCAAGGACAAGGCCTGGCACACAGCAGGTGGCTCAATAAGTATTTGCCTAACAACTGAAAGAGCTCAACACCTGGACCCTCCCCTCAACCTGGAGCCACTCAGGGCCTCATATTACTTCCCATCTTCTCTGATGATCACCAACAACATATTTTATGTCCTCTTCTAAGACTTTGATTAAATCTGTTTTCCCCACAGCCCTGGGAGGGAGAGTGCTAATCTGATCCTCATTTTACAGAAGAGGAAACAGAGGACCAGAAAGGCCAAACCACTTGCTCAGTGTCACACAGCCTGCACTTGGCAGAGCTGAGATGTGGACCCACACAGCCCTCAAATTCCTGAGCAGTGCTTGGCTGGGGACGAGCAGCGGTGGAGGCCATGAGAGAACTGAGAGTCAGGATCTTGAAACGGAGGAGTTTGGGGAAAGAGGGGAGGAGCTGGCCCTACAATTCTAGGGAAGAGGTGAAGGGAAGAGACCGTGTAGTCCCCAACTCCCTGAAAGCCTGTTATTGAATGACCAGGTCACAGCTATATGCCAGGAGAACATTCATTAAGATAAATCTTTGGTAAATTGGTAAATTCAGTGAGCTGGACATTCACCAAGGAATTCCCCCAAATCTGTGTATTTCAGGGTGAGTCCTGCAAGGAAAGTGCCTAGAGATGGTATCATTCGTGTTCTCATGGGTGTCCCCCTATGATTGAATAGAGATGACCCTGGGAAGGATGGAGACATCCTGAATACCCTCATCGTGGAGTAATAGGGAGCCACAGAGGGTGTCTGAGCCTCTTCCTCACTTAGCAAGTACTCTCGGGGTCTGAGGACTCAAGGAAGGGCCAAGGGAGTTGGCGATACAAGAGATGTGTGATGTATTTCCCCACTCCTTCCTTCCCAACTTGTAATCCTGGTTCTGTTGTGATACCCTGAGCATGTAACTTAACCCTTTGGCCTCCGTTTCCCTTCTGTAAAACAAGAACCACTGTGTTACCTTCCTGGTAGGACTCACCCAGGCCTGGGTTTGAATTCCAGTTGGCTGTGTGTCCTAAGGCAGGTGAACTGAACTTTCTAAGACTTTACTCCCTCACTCTTACCCCGTCATGCCCCTCCCCTCTCTCCACAGCGAGATTAACCGCCTGGATTTGGGGCTGACAGTGGAGGTGTGGAACAAGGGTCTCATCTGGGACACCATGGTGGGCACCGTGTGGATTCCCCTGCGGACCATCCGCCAGTCCAACGAAGTGAGTGGAGGGCCGAGGGCTGGGGAGGAGTGCCTTGGAGGGGCCCAGAGGCCAGTGGCCTTCACAAGATGAACGTGTCTCTCTCTCCCCCAACAACGTTTGCGACGGTGGGTCCAAAGTCACCAGGGTCTGAACTCCTTCCATCCTGTTGCTCTGCCTTTCTCCCTGGGCAGCCCAGGATGGCTGCTGGAGGATCCCCATTACATCTGCATTGCCATCAAGGGAAGAAAAGGTTGCAAGGGAGGGGGCTCACCCTCTCCGTTAAGGGCCTAACCTGGAAGCTGCTCACAGCCCTTCACTCACATCCTATTGGTTAGAACTTCGTCACGTGGACACTTAGCTGCCTGGGAAATGTAGTCTTAAGCTGCACAGCCCTGGGCCCCGCTGAAAATGTATTTCTATGGAAGAAAAGAGAAGGGTTATTGTGGGTAATTAGCTTGTTGTGCTGGGAGAAGGCTACACCAGTCCTGAAGGTACTAGACAATAACCTCGGCCTCCTCCCTCGCCTTCTGGCCTTACATCTCACCCCTTCCACTCAGACCCTTCATGCTGAGCCCACCGGGATCTTAACCACCCTAGGACCTTTCCTTGCCATCCCTGCTCATCTCTTTTGGGGTACCTTCTCGATGGCACTCGCTTACATTGCCAGCCTCATCTCCCCTCCCCCCTCCAACCTCCACCCCTTGTAGGCCCCAAAGATGGTCTCTGAACCTTCGCATGTGCTGTTCCCTGGGCTTCAAGTATCCCTTCCATCGCCCTCTAAGCTCAGCCCCCATGGCCTCTCCTCCAGGAAACTTCCCTAACTTCCCTCTGAATACCCCAGCCCCACCCCACCCCACCCCTGGCTCTGCCCTGACCTCTCCAGGCTGGAGGTGAGTGTGTCATGCTCTGTCTCCTGTGACCGCAGCGCTGGTTTGTTCACTTTCGGTGGGGAGTTCTCCCCTGGATGGGCATCAGGCCTTTTACTGGAAACTAGGGCCACCTACGCCCATGACAGATGAGGCATAGCTGTGCAAACTTGGGACCACCCCTGCCTGGCCCCACAGGGCCTTCTCTCTGGGTCCCTGCCTCTGGGCTTCCTGGACCCACCATGTTGCCTTGGACCGGAACCTTCTCTCTGCGTCAGTTTCCTTGTCTGTAACGTGTGGGCATGACCCTTGCTCTTGGGGTGAGGGTGAGAGTCGGGGGGCTGCTGGTCAGCATGTAGCGCATCCCTGCTCCACCCTGCATCACTTCGGACGCTGTCACCCCGCCCCAACCCCCAGGAGGGCCCTGGAGAGTGGCTGACACTGGACTCTCAGGTCATCATGGCGGACAGTGAGATCTGCGGCACCAAGGACCCCACGTTCCACCGCATCCTCCTTGACACCCGCTTCGAGCTGCCTTTAGGTGAGTGTGGGGTGGGAAGACAAAGGACCCTCACCAGACCCAGGGGGATGGCCAGGGCTGGGTGGGTTCAGACTGCCCTTCCTTCTGAGGATGAAGTTTCCTGTCCCTGGAAGACAGAGTGTCCCAGTTGCAGCAAGTCAGAAGGGCAGGCACCTGCCATGTGCAGAGCACACCACAGCCCCCCCAGGTCACCAAGGGCCAGCAAATGCTTCTTGATCCATAGGACTTGGGTCTGAACTGACCAGGGCTGGTCCTTGGTGAGGTCTTAGACTGCAGGGTGAGCTGGAGATAAAAGGAGAGACAAACAGAGACAAAGAGACATGTAGAGAAAAACAGCAGAGACACAGAGAGACCTCTCTTCTTCTCTCGGAAGCAGCTCAGTTCTCTCCACAGCCTTTTTCCAAGAACCCATGGCTTCCCCACCCTTGGAATGCTGGGAGGCATCTCCTCTCTCTTCTTGCGTTCCTTCCCAAGGCAGCTCTGGGGCTGGGAAATGGGACACCACCTTGTCTTCCCTTCCTCTTCCTCCACCCCGTTGAGACCAGCCCATAGACCAGCAGGCTGCCCCGGCTGGAGGCGGAGGGGCAGGGAGGGGTTCCAGACTCACAGCCAGGGCTCTGCTTCCAGACATCCCCGAGGAGGAGGCGCGCTACTGGGCCAAGAAGCTGGAGCAGCTTAATGCCATGCGGGACCAGGATGAGGTGAGCATTGGAGGGGGGACTCTGTTCCTCTTGTGCCTGTCTCCCCACGTCCTCTGCTTTCTGTCTCTGTTTTGCTCTCCACTTGTCTGCCTCTGTGTCTCCAACCGGACAAAATCAGAGCCTCATTTGGTGCCTTCTCAAAGCACGGAGGACATCAAAGAACACACAGTCCTCCAATGATGAAACGCTCTCAATCCGCTGGAGTCCTGCCCTTGCCAGATACCCCCAAGAAGACTCGGGGCCCCGCAGCAGCCCTCACCTCCGTTCTCTGCCCCACACCCCTCAACTGTTTGGTTTATACTTTGGGACTTTTCAAAGCTCTCCCCCACCAGTTTGGTCTCTGTGCCCCTGTTCTTCCATGGCAACCCCCTTCTTCTTGGCTTTGTATCATCACAGTGTAAAGACCCAGCGGGGGTCAGAAGGCAGCCTTTGAAGGCAAAGGCTGAGAAGAAAAAGCAGGCGAGACCAGAGCTCTCTTTAGTGAGAGGTGGAGTGCCAAAAGGCAACCCTCACATTAAAATAGTTTTTGTCCAACCTCATCCCTCCTGATCTTTCTTCTGCTCCTTGACTCAGTTTCCCCCACTGCTCTCTCTTTCTTCCACTTCTATTTTTTTTCTTTCCCTCATCTGTGTTTCTTTCTTTTGCTGTTCCTGTTTCTCACTCTTTCTGTGTCTGTGTGTGTGTGTGTGTGTGTGTGTGTGTGTGCGCGCGTGCACATGAGCGTGCGTCTGTCTTTTTTTGTGGACATCTGTATCCTTCTCCTGCAGACAGAGTGATTTGGGAGGCAGGGGTAGTCAGGATGGAACAGAGCCGAGGACCACCTTGGTCATCTGGCTTCTGGCCCCTCCTGAGAGGAACTCTCTCTTCTTCCCTCCTTCTCAGTATTCATTCCAAGATGAACAAGACAAGCCTCTCCCTGTCCCCAGCAACCAGTGTTGTAAGTACCTCTCAATTCCTCCCTGGGCATCAAATGAAACCTCTTCCTTCTGCTACCCATGGCTGTCCTGTGTAACAGGCCACCACCCCACCCCCCCGCCCCGGCCAGAGGAACGGATCCTAGGAGCACACAGTATTTGCTCGTGGTGCAGTGGAAAGAAAAGATCTGGGGCTTGGATGTGAGTCTTGCCTTGCTGTGGGGTCATAGGCACGCCGGTGTCCCTTTCTGATCTGCAGAGTCCCTCTCTTTGAAAGAGGGCATTTGACATTGCCCTCACTCTGAGGGCTGTTGGAAAGGCACAAGAGAGTCCTACTAGAGATTTGGAAAACACTTTGCAGACCCTTTAATTCCATTCATCAGATCCTGAATGAGGACCTATAGCTCATTTGACAAACTTTCCTGGGGCCCCCACAGACCGCATCCCCCCAAGCAGCCCACAGTCTGGTGGTATAAACAATCTTGCTAACACAGATACAACAGGCACACATACAGTGGGTGAAGGCTGTTTCCTCTGTCCATTTTCTTAGATAGAGATCTTAGATAGGTCTCTGTTTCTTAGATAGAGAAACAGAGGCCCAAGAGGAGAAGTGACTTGCCCAAGGTCACACACCCAGCAGGAGACAGAGCTAGGATTTGAACTCAAGGTCTGAGGGGCTCCAGCTTTGCTTTTCTTTCCACTGCTCTGCATCTATGGACAATGTTGGTCACGTTCCTCTGACTACCGCCTCTCCACTAAGGCTGAATTTCTTGGGAGTGTTTATCTTCCTTGGCCCTGTGGATACTCAGAAACACCCAGGCCAGTTCTGCATAGGCCAAGGAGATGTCTGTCCCCTAAAAGCGCCCTCTGAGTCCCCTGGCGTGGGGAGGAAGTGACAAATCATATAGTCTCAGGGCAGAGCCCCGCCTGACATTTTGACCCTGCCTTTCGACCTCTTTCTCCTTTTCCATCTGCTTCCCCCTCCCCCTTTCATCCCTTCTCACAGTCTCCCCTATATCCATTGTCGAACCCCATATGCCCAGGATGGTAAGGATGGAGCCCGGTGGGTGGAAGGGCTGGGGGACTGCAGTTGGGAGCCCCATTTCCACACTAATTTGGGGGAGCTATCGAGAAAGTCCTCTGACTTCCCTACTTGGGGAGGGGTCATTGCTGCCCTAAGAAATTACTAACCCCCACACTGGTGAATGGGGTCACTGAAGGACGGGGGCGGGGGGACAGTGTCAGACAAGTGGAGGCAGGAGCAGATGACGAAGAACAAACACCTGGGCAGGTGGACTGACCTGAGGATTGGGTTCAATTTGGGAATGGAGACCTACCGCCAGCACTTACCTCCAAGTTCTCTTGAAAATGTTTCGTCACCGCCATTTCTTGGAGGCAGCCAAGTGTCAGAGGAGACAAGATTCCGGTCCAAGGCACTTTTCCAAGACGCTGTGTGCTGGGGATGAGGGGATGAGGGAAGATGTGGTTCTCTCCCTGGTCCTCAGAGGCTGTGTGACTTCAGGATGCTCACTCTACCTCTCTGAGCCCTGTTTCTTCACCTGTAAAATGAGCAGAATGATTAAAACCCACCCATCCGTGGTGTTTCAAAGTTTAGGTTTCCAGCTCAGTGTTTTCTTTCCTTGTATTCCAGAGGGGGAGGGAAAGAGTGGGGAGTGCTTACCCCAGAGTTCAGAGTCGGAAAACCCTGGGCCACAACGCCCCCTTTATTACTTCCTGGCTGAACTTAGGGCCTCTGTGAAAAATGGGGATATCCCACCTTCTTCCAAGGTGATTATCAAAGATGTCACAGATGTCAGCGGTGAAAGTGCTATTCTGAGAAGATACTCAGGGCAGGAGGGGCTCGGGGTCCTGGGGTGGGAGGAGGAGATGGGGAAAATGAGGAGGATGGGGGGTCCCCCTCCCCATGCCCCCCCTCTGCCTGCTCCCTTTTATTATCTCTGCCCCTTCTCTTTGTAGGCAACTGGAATTATTTTGGCTGGGGTGAGCAGCAGAGTAAGTACTCAGCTTGATGTTCTGGGAGGCCATGGGGAGGTGGGTGCCTTGGCCACCCTGAGGCCCCCCTGCCCCACCACCGAGGACGCAGGGAGCCTATGACGGACACACTGGGGCCTGAGGACTCACAAGGCCCTTCCTGTGCCCTCCTGTCCCTTGACATGAACGTCTGTCTTGAGGGTCCTGCTCTGTTTGGTGGGGAGTGGGCACCATTATTGGGGTGGGCGGACTCAGCTGGGAGGAGTGGGCCCTTAGACCAGAGACCTGCCTGTCTCCAGCTGGGCACTGTGACCCCTTCCCCCTGTTCCCCGTGTATAATGTCATCTCCTCTCCTGTGACTCCTTCCTCTTTTTGTCTCCCCGTCTTCCTCCTCCACCTGGAAATGGGCCCCAATGTCACTTGGCAGCGGTAGGTACAGGGTGAGAGGGTCTCAGAAGAAGCAGCTGGGCAGGGGTCCCCGGGCACTTATCACTCCAGAGACCTCAGCTTCCAGAGTTCCCCACCATCTTCCTCCGATCTAACCCCTGGTTGAAGAAAATAAATAACCCTCACCGCCCCCCCCACCCTGCAACTCCATGTTCATTTACTCCCTGAGCAATAAACTCATTTTCCCCATGTCCTGCCCCTTCCAGGGAAATCTAGTCTTCTAGCCTGAGCATGAATCTACCTCCTTCCCTCTGCCCCGCCCACTGGGTGCTCAGATCCTAATGGACAACTTCCACTATGCCCTCCCTACAGGACCAGGGAAACTGCTTACAGATACTTTGATCCAAAACAACTTGTCAAAAGCCAATTTGGCCCAAATAGGCATTTGGCAAACAAGAATTCTTGGTTAACAAACACTTTGCCACAAACAAACAATGCAGTCAAACACAAGCACATTTTTGGCTGAAACCAATTTGGCAAAAGCTGAAAATTATGACAGTTGGGTCATTTCATTAAAACCAGAGTGGCTGGAAATGCTTATTGGGAATCAGGCAATTTGGACAAGAACTATTTGGTAAAAAGCAGAGTCTGGGTGAAAGCAGAACGAATCCAGTAGGAAGCAATTTGCCCCAAAACAAGACAGTTCGCCAGAAAAAAATTAATAACTTGGCGAACACGCCCACAGCCCCATGCAATTTGGTTGGAAACACCTTGGCTCAGTCAAGGACAGTTTGGTAGAAAAAACGCCCATTTGGCTTAAGACTATCTACCCAGGTAATTGGGTAGAAAACGAGTTGGTCAAAGGAGCAATTTGGTGACACTGACAAATTGTCCGGAGTTCCCTTGGGGGACTGTCTGGGTTTCAGATCCCCCACTTTCATGGCCTCACAATGACACCCTGATGCCTGCAGATCTGAGCTGTGGAAATTCACATCTGCTTCTGCCTAAAATGGCCGCAACGGTGGCGCACAACACATCAATCAGATGGTTGGCCACAGATGATGGGGACAGGATAAAGAGCCTGTAGGTCACAGTGGCCCAAGTCAGCTGAGAAATCAGGAAGTCAGAATTACCTCGGGGAGGCTGGCTTTGCTAGCTGAAAATGAAGTTAAGTTTTCTCAAAAGGCAAAATAGGTTTGGGAATGAATCCAACTAGCTTTCTATGTGAAGGGTGAAATTAATTTTTTCAACAGTTTACCACATTTTAAAAAATGGACCTATTTGTCAAATATATGGAAACGGACACGATTAGCCGGAAAAAAAATTAGAAGGTTAAAATAATAAGGCAAGAAAAACATACAAACATCTGGTAAATAAGCAAAAAAACCTCAAGGATAAAAAGGGGCAGGCCACCCCTTTGGCAACTAATGTGACCAGTAAATTAATGCCACAGACAAGAGCCATAAGCCACCCAGTCAGGGGTTTAATTTACTTTTATTTTTATTTTTTTTGCAGCCTATTTGTTTTCGAGTATTGCTTTCTATTTTATTTTATTTTATCTTATTTTATTTTATGGAGAGAAGGAGAGAGAGAGCATGCGCAGGTGTGCCTGCATGCAGGTGGGGACGAGGAGGGGCAGAGGGAAAGAATTTTACGAAGACTCCCCACTGAGCGCAGAGCCAGACTGGGCTCCATCTCATGACCCCAAGTTCATTACCTGATCCAAAATCAAGGGAGAGACACTTAAGTGACTGAGCCACCCAGGAGGCCCTCATGTTGCTTTCTAAATAAATTAAGTCTCTCCAATCCCACCACAATCTAACATCCCTCCATACTGTCCCCTTTTTATCAAGGAAAACAAACCAGATGAAAACGTCCTTCAATTCTTATAAAATACATGAAGTTCAGCAATTCCACTCTGTTGCATTTTAGCGACAGATTCTGAGTGTGGTGATCTTTTTTTTTTTTTTTTAAGATTTTATTTATTTATTTATTTGACAGAGAGAGAGATCACAAGTAAGCAGAGAGGCAGGAAGAGGGAAAGGGAGAAGCAGGCTCCCCGCTGAGCAGAGAGCCTGATGCGGGGCTTGATTTCAGGACCCCAAGATCATGACCTGAGCTGAAGGCAGAGGCTTTAACCCACTGAGCCACCCAGGCGCCCCCTGAGTGTGGTGATCTTGCCTACCTAAGAATCTAATCCTTTTTGAGGGCTACAGTATCTGTCAGAGCCGCTTCTTTGTTCCGACACACGTGAGTTCAGATCTAGAATCCGCATTCTCGGACACCATGAAATCTCTGAGTGTTAAAGGAAATTTATACTCCACCTTGTCCTCCTGATCGCCCTCTAAACGTCCCCTGGAGTGTTTGTGTGACTCACTGCCTGATGGAAAAACTCATCTTATTTTCAGAAAGCCTGGACTTTAGCAAAGTCTATTTTCACATTTGAGCTGAAGGACACCCTCCAATTTGTCCTTGTCTTCCTCATATTGTAGGACCTACTTTGGACCCCCGACTATGAACCCAGTCTGACTGGCAAAGCAAGGTTTTCACCTCCCTTATCCTAAAGCCTCTACTTCTATTAACATGGCCCAAGATCCTTCATTCATTCTGGCAAAGATTCCTCTTTTTGGGTTAGCAGCCAGTGAAGACTCCCTAGTCTGCGAAGTCTGAGAGACTGCATTTGGCCTCCATGGTGTGCTTTCTCTCCCTCCCCTCCTCTGTCTTCTAGATGATGACCCTGACAGTGCAGTGGACGATCGTGACAGCGACTATCGCAGCGAGACAAGCAACAGCATCCCACCACCTTATTACACTACATCCCAGCCCAATGCCTCAGTCCACCAGTATTCCGTCCGTCCACCACCCCTGGGTTCCCGGGAATCCTACAGTGACTCCATGCACAGTTATGAGGAGTTCTCCGAGCCACGGGCCCTCAGGTGTGTAACCCTGGAGGAAGGGATCCGTGTGTGTGCATGTGTGTGTACGTGGCTGTGAGTCCCAGAGTGGAGAGAGGAATAGGGGACCTGGGCGAGCTGGAGGGGGAGGTCAGTGGGTCTAGGAAAGCAGCATCCGTACTTTCTTTTAGGTAATAGAGTCCTTTCTTTACTCTTGATCTTATAAGAAAAATCTCCCAAGCTTGGTAAAAGGGGATCTGCTTTGGCTGAAGGAAGAGGGATAAGCCAGGAGGATCCTGAGAGGTGCCCCCAAAATATGGGGGTGCCTAGGCGCTCCCTTTAAGGGCCCTGGTTTCTGTGTACTAACTGGGCAGGGGAACTGTGGGTAGGGGAAGAGACGGGCATTCATGGAGGGTGGTGAGGCATAGTGACGTTGAAAGGAGCCCAGTAAGCAGGTGGTTCATGGTCCTGCCATGGTGGTGCCCGGTCCTCCCTAATGGCTTCACTCTGTGTTTCTGACTGGTGGCCATGGGCACGGTGACACAGAAGCTGTACCTTGAAAGTAGGCTGTCCCACATCTGTCCCCTAGGTGGGTCCCCTGGTCCTCATGAGCCATGCCACTGCCCTGCACAGGGTGCTGGTCCTCAAGCCTCAGAGGCTGACCCTCGTGCCTGCCATCCTTCCTCTCTGTCCCGATGACCCCAGCCCTGGTTTCCAAACAGAACGGTGGCAAACATGATATTGAGCAGACTGAATATTTGTAAAGCACTTAGAGTGGTATCTGTGAGTACTACACGGGGACTGTTAGATACAAGGCACAAATAACAGCGTTTGGAGCTAACCATGCACCCAGCGCTGGACCGGCACCTTCCCTTCATCATCTCATTTTATTCTCTGGGTGCGAATACTATTGGTCCCATTTGGTAGACAGGGAATCAAAGCACAGAGAGGTTAAGTCACTTGTTTGAGGTCACACAGCTGGCAAATCACAAGGACTAGTGTTTACGGGGAACCTACTGGATACCAAGCAGTGGCCTGGTGTGATTTTTGGTTGTGGGTCTTTTCCCTAAGTATTTGTTCCTGGAAGAATACATCTCTTTCATGAAAGCATCACTTGCCTTCATTTGCATACTCAAGGTGGCTTCGTGCGATTATGGGAACAAAGTTTCAATGTGTTGGAAACAGCTGAGCGTATAAGATATCAAATATTAATAAACTATTAACTCTTTTGGAAGAAGGAAAAGTCCTCTCCTGGAGAAAATGAGCTGGAGAGTGACCATAGCATCAGACCCAGAGAAAATGCCGGGAAGTGTTTGGTTGGAGGAGTCTGTCTACTGTGAGCATTCCTGGAACAGAATGCGGTAGGGGGGGGGTGTTGGAGAAAGAGGAGTCTCCTCCCCTCGTGCTGTGGTTAGGCCACACAGGAGTGAGAGGAGACCTTTCAGAAGGAGGACAGGATGCAGAAGCAGAAATGGCTTGCATTCCCCTGAGAGTGACTCAAGCCACACTCCCCGGGCATCCTACGGCTATACTGCCTAGTGCTGGGTGATCTGAAAGGCTAGGGATACAGAGCCAGACACAGACATGCCATTCCACAGGTCGGGGCTTGGCTGTAAGGAGGGATACTGGATACTGGATACTCTAGGAGTGGGGAAGGGTAGGGAGGGCTTCCTGGAGGAAGGTGCCTGGGAGATGGCCCTTGAAGGATAAATGAGTCCGAGGCAGAGGAAATGGCTCGGCCACGGATTGGGGAGGTGCAAGGTGCCAGATCGTGCAGGAAGGCCCTTGGGTGGCTAACTCGGGGGCATGGGAGCCAGGGGAAGCGTCTGAATGGGGGTAAGAGTTGTGTTGGAACTCAGTATGGCAGAGCCAGGAAGGGAGGATGGCCCCAAAGCCAAGCCTGGGACAATGTATGTGGTGCCTGAGTTGGCAGATGGACACTTCCAGAGCCATGCTGGGATCCCTGTCCCAGGCTGCCCCCTTACAGGGACCCCAGAATGTGCTGGGCTGGACTTCAGGGGTATTCATCAGCGGTGGGACTTTGGAGCCCTTTCCACCCAAGTAATACCTGCTGATCCCCACCTGTCTCCTGCCATCTACAGGGATGGGCACCAAAAAGCAATCAACTAAAGTCGTAAACCAGCAAACGTTGGCTAGAGGGAGAAACCCCCATTTTGGTTGCTACAGCATCCCTGGGGCTGTCCGGGGAAAGGGGTTGCAGTCACTGAGAGTGGAGGAAGTATTTAAGGCAAGGAATGATGTTTGTTGAGTGACTGAGTGAATGATTATAAGGGGGATGAGGGGTGGCCCATGTGTCATGCTACGCACCCCCAGGCAGAGATAGAGATTTCTTCCTAGTCATGCCCAGCACGATCCAGGGGGGCATCTTAGGAGCATATAAAGACCTGACTTGGCCAGAGGGTGGGGGAAACTCACTCAAAGAAGGGACATTTCATTGGGCACCAGAGGATTTTGCCCAGAGGTGGGCAAGAGTATAGGATTTTGGAGGAACAGTGAGAAAGCTAATGTGGCTGGAGCCGGGGGAGAGAAGGGAGCTTGTAGGGAGATGAGGTGCGGAGGCTGGAGGGTTTGGGCCACACTGGGTGTAGTCTGGGTGTGCCACACGGCACAGACTTTATTCCAAGGGCTCTAAAAAGCTATAGTAGAGTTTGGAACAGGGAGGTATGTGATCGCATTTATGACTTGAAGGAGTCCCTCTGTGGCTTCCATGGGAAGCAAGTACTGTTGGGGATAGGACGGTAAGGCTGCACCTGGTAGAGGCAGCGGAGCCTGGACGAGGGTGGAGCCCAGGGTGCAAGGAAATGGATGCATTTTGCACGAGTTTTCAAGGTGGAACTGGGGAGACCCCCGGCAGGGTTGGCTGTGAATGGAGGTTGAAACAAGGAGTGGAGGCAGAGAGGTGTGGGACCCGGGGTCATCAAGAGCCAGGCGTGGCCATGTTCAAGTTTCAGGAGCACTAAGTCTCCAAAGGCTGGAGATAAGGGCACTAATTGGGGTCCCCAGCACATGAAAGGAGCATTTGCAGCCTCCACAGTGCATGGACAGGAGTGACGCATAGTAGGTCATCAGTGATCACTAATAGCATCCATCAAGTTTCCTGCCTGTATCTCCAGAGGGGAAATGGCCTGGAAAGCCAAGATTTTTGTTTCTTCCGTTCATGACTGTGTTTCCCAGGTCCGTAGGGCAGAACGTGATGCCTGGTAGGGGCTTAACCGATACTGAGTGAATGACCGGGTGTTGGAACCTGTGTGACTGGGGCTGGGTCCGGCAGTGGCTCTGTGCCTCCGCCGCTGAGCCCCAGCTGGTTCCCACAGCCCCACCGGCAGTAGCCGCTATGCCTCTTCGGGGGAACTGAGCCAGGGCAGCTCGCAGCTGAGCGAGGACTTCGACCCGGACGAGCAGAGTCTACAGGGCTCCGAGATGGAGGACGAGCGGGACCGGGACTCCTACCACTCCTGCCATAGCTCGGTCAGCTACCACAAGGACTCCCCACGCTGGGACCAGGATGAGGAGGAGCTGGACGAAGAACTAGATGAGGAGCTGGATGAGGACCTGGAGGACTTCCTAGAGGAGGAGGAGGAGCTGCCTGAAGAGGAGGAGGAGCTGGAGGAGGAGGAGGAAGTGCCTGATGACATTGGCAGCTATACCCAGCGGGAAGAGGTGGCAGTGGCTGAGCCCAAAGACTTTAAGCGTGTCAGCCTCCCACCGGCCGCATCGGAGAAGGAGGAGAAGGCTCCAGCTGTACCTGCTGAGGTCCACGACGTGGCCAAGGCAGCCTCTGAGCCAGCCGCCCCGGAGGAGGTGCCCACAGCTGAGCGGGCACCTGAGCCCGAACCCCCCAAGTCTGAGGAGAGGTAAGGGGAAGGGACCAAGGGGCTGTCACGGGGTCAGTGGTGCCGTGATGGGGTCAGCATGGACCTGGGGAATGGAGGGGAGTTTGTCACAGGGTCGTGGCTGGGGAAGCAGAAGGGACACTGATGCCGTCAGAGGGGGTACAGATGGGCCGTTGTGTCTCTGAAGGGCCAGAGAGTCCACCAAGGGCCTGACGTCACTCCAAGGGCTGGGGGTCAAGGGAGGGCCGGCCCTAGAGCCTCATGACATCCCTTGCCTCAGTTTCAGGCGACAAGAGGATGAGGAAGGCCAGGAGGGTCAGGATTCCATGTCCCGGGCCAAGGCCAACTGGCTTCGAGCCTTCAACAAAGTGCGGCTGCAGCTGCAGGAGGTGAGTGAAAGCGGCCACCTGCCGGGTCAGGCCCATGTCCCGCCCACACCCGTGCAGGGACTAGACTGCTTACCTCCCCGCCACTCCCGTGCTCCTCCCACCCGGGGCCAGTTCCCAGACCCCGCCCACACGAGTCACGACATGCCCTTGGACAGCTTGGCCACGCCCCCTCCGGCTCCCCCTCCACCTTCTCTGCACCTTCGTCAGTCCGGGTCTTTTCATGCTCCGCCCACACCAACCTGGCCCCACCCACACTCTTCTCTGTCCCCGCCCCCCCCGCCCGCCCCGCGCGGTTCCCCGCCCAGTCCCTGCCCAATCCGACCCCTCTCTGGCCCTAGCTACACCTTGGCTTCGTCTGTCTCCGGAAGGGCGGTTCTCTGTTCTCACCCGTGCCTGCCTGTCCTCTTCCCCAACCAGCTGGCCCCACCAAGGCCCAGCCCAGTCTTCCTCATGGCAGCCCGGAATTTTGAGGGGGGTAAGAAGGAGAAGTGAGCCGGAACCTGGAGCTAGGTCATGGGTATAGCCATGTCGGGCGGGGGTCAAGTTCATGGGTAGGGGTAGAGGTTAGGGATGGGGATAGGGCTAGAGGTCAGAGTTAGGGCAGCAGTCAGAGATCAGAGGTCAGGGTTAAAATTGGTGTCAGGGGGAGGAATCGATTCCTGGGATAGCATTGGGTACCAGTGTCAGGGCTGGGGAAAGTTCTGAGGTCTGGTCAGAGAAGAAATTAAGTGAAAGATAGGTTGGCATTAGGGTCAGGATGGCTGTTCAGATGGGCAGCAGGATTGAGGCCATTCATTTACCTCTTCAATTGCTCAGGCCACCCTAGGCTGGGGACAGAGCAGTGCCCTTATGCAAGTGGCCCTTCCAAACTGGGGTGAGGCTGGCAATAGGATATCCTAAACAAATTCCCAAAGTCCTAGACCGTCACACATCAGAGCCGCAGAAACTTCAAATCAAATTTCTTATGTTTTAAAACAGAATTCTATTTTATTTTTAACGAAGTACTCCAGTCACATGGTTCTAAAGGTAAAGGGTAGAAAAGAATTTGCAGCGTAATGTCTACTGAATAACTTTCACTAAATCAGCAAATTAGATGAAAAAAAACAACAACAACAACAACCAACAGCTACTCTTATAATGGAACCAGCCATAGAACAAAAAGTAAATAAATAAATATGGGCAGACTCTCTGGGTTTCATAGGAGCATGAAACTAATCCAAGACCATCAGGAAGACTCCCTGGAGGAGGAGACACTTAAGGAGAAGTGATATGCAAAATACATCAATAATACTTCCGAAGAGAGGGCTGGACCCTCTCCGATCTTTGCCCACCATGCCACCCTTTAGTTGCATAAGAGATGGGGGTGTCAACCCAGGGTCTGTCCTGAGATCCAAATGACGAATGGAGGCTGGTCGGGTGCAGTAGGTGGGAGGGCATACAACGAACTAGCACATCTCAGGCAAAGGCCCTGGGGTACAAGATCAGATGAGCAGGTGAGGCTGGATGAAGGACAGAAACTTATGAGGGTTTGAAGCAGCCTGTGAGAATCCCAGGACTATAGAGCATGAGCACAAAAGAGGTGGGGAGCCTACCCTGCCCTGGGGAGACAGTGACCGTATCTCTGTCTCACAGTGACCGTATCTCTGTCTGTCCCACAGGCCCGAGGAGAGGGAGAGATGTCTAAATCCCTATGGTTCAAAGGCGGGTGAGTAACGGAATTGTAGGGGTAGGAGGAAGTTTTGAACCTAGAGCTTGAGGCTGCTTTACATTATAGCCTCAGCCCCGTGAGGGGAGCAAAGGGTTCCATTTATTTATATATTTAAGATTTTATTTGTTTATTTGTCAGACAGGGAGAGAGAGAGCACAAACAGTGGGAACGGCAGGCAGAGGGAGAAGTGGGCTCCTCCCTGAGCAGGGAGGCCTATGTGGGACTCAACCTCAGGACCCTGGGATCATGACTTGAGCCAAAGGCAGACACTTAACTGACTGAGCCACCCAGGTGCCCCCAGGGGATTCCATTTAGATGGAGGACAGAGCGAGTGACAGATCGGGTGAAATCATGTAACCCCAGACAGAAACCAAAGGCAGTAACACATGGAATTCTTACAACAAACCCAGGAGGCCTGCTAGCCCTATTTTACAGATGGGGAAATTGAGTCCAAAGAGGTACATGCCTTGTCCCAGCTGCTTGCTTTATTCAAGACCACTCCCCTCCCCCCGCACCCTCCCTCCCCCACTAGAAATAAATGCAGGGTAAAGGAAAAGTCTATTTCCTGCAGTACACCTCTGTAATCCTGGAGTGAATTTTTTTTTTTTTTGCTTTGATTGTTTTTATTTATTTATTTATTTATTTATTTATTTATTTTTAAAGATTTTTTTAGATTTGAGAGTGACATAACAAGTGAGAAGGAGTAAAACAAACTCCCCGCCAAGCAGGGAGCCCAATATGGGGCTCAGTCCCAGGATCCTGGGATCATGATCTGAGCTGAAGGCAGATGCTTAACCGACTGAGCCACCCAGGCGCACCTTGATTCTGTTTTTAAATATCTCAGATTATTGCTGTGGCTGCTGGCTCTCTAATGATAATTATTTGGTCTTACATGGAGCAAGTTGCCGTATCTAATTTCTTGAGTTTCTAATTTTCGGGGCTTTCTTTTCCTTCAGCGTCTGAGTGGTGAGGTTAGAAGATGTAAAAGATATTTTTAAAATTCCACTAGTGTTTTAAAAATAGCAGCAGGAAGGTGACTGCCTTCCCTTACACGTCCCTTGCACACAAAGGCATGAAGACAGAAGCTGCCGCTCCCAGATGAGCAGGTGTCCTGGGTGGGGAGCCCAGGACGCAGGGACTGACACGGGGATGTACGCGTGCTTTATGCAGGAAGTGCCCTTAAGAAAAATCTGTGAGGCAGGCAGGGCCAAGCCGGGGAAGCAGCCAGGCACAGGTGTAGTTCAGGAATCAGCACACCTCTGCCTGCTGGAGCGTTCGAATAGCATCCCAGGGCTTGTCAGGAGTCATTGGCTGCCAGGCATCTCTCTCATTGAACAATGAGAAGCTTCTGGGGAGGAGCCACACCTGAACCCTCTTTGAGATGAGAGCAGCTCTCAGTAAAGTGAATTTGTACAGGGCACAGAGCTCCTTCAGATCCACCAGCCATGCCAACACTGCCAAGAGGCCATAGCCTAGATTTCCAGTTCCTCTCTTCCCATCAGCTTTTTTTTTTTTTTTAAGATTTTATTTATTTATTTGACTGACAGAGATTACAAATAGGCAGAGAGGCAGGCAGAGAGAGAGGAAGGGAAGCAGTCTCCCCGCTGAGCAGAAAGCCCAATGTGGGACTCGATCCCAGGATCCTGAGATCACCACTCGAGCCGAAGGCAGATACTTAATGACTGAGCCACCCAGGTGCCCCAAGACTTTATTTACTTATCTGAGAGAGAGAGAGAGAGCACGAGCAGGGAGAGAGGGACAAACAGACTCCCTGCCAAGCAGTTACCCCAACATGGGGCTCGATTCTGGGACTCTAGGATCATGACCTGAGCTGAAGCCAGACACCTAACTGACTGAGCCACCCAAGGTGCCCCATTCCAGAATAGATTTTTTTTTTAAGATTTTATTTATTTGAGAGTGAGAGAGTGCACTAGTGGAGGGGACAGGCAGAGGGAGAAGCAGGCTCCCAGCTGAGCAAGCTAGATCCCAGAGTCCGGGGATCATGACTGAGTCAAAGGCAGATGCTTAGCCGACTGAGCTATCTAGGCGTCCCCAGAATAGATTTTAAATACACATATCTATTTCCAATTCTGAAAGGTTTCAGAAGGTTTCATGAATATCTTTATGATATTCATAAAAGGAAATGTTTCATGAATATCTTTAGTATATTATTTAGTTTTGCTTAATTCAAATTTTCTTTAAATTTAGGCAACAGCATCATCTCCCCATTTCCCAGATGAGGAAGCTGACATCTAGTATCTTCATTCCCCAGGGCCACTATAACAAACTACCACAAACGAGTAGCTTAAAACAACAAAAATCGATTCTTCTACAGTTCCGGAGGTCAGAAGTCCAAAATCAAGTTGCTGGCTGGCCCCTACTCCCTCCGATACCTGTAGGGGAGATCCTGTTCTTGCCTTGCTAGCTGCTGGTACTTGCTGGCAATCCTCAGGATTCCTTGGTTTGTAGATGTGTCACTCTAAACTCTGCCTCTTGTCACGTTGCTGTCTCTCTTTTATAAAGGGGTCCACCTAATCTAGTGTGACCTCATCTTAACTAATTTTATCTGTGATGACCGTATTTCTTTCTTTTGTTTTTTTTTTTTAAAGATTTTATTTATCTACTTGTCAGAGAGAGAAATCACAAGTAGGCAGAAAGGCAAGCAGAGAGAGGGGGAAGCAGGCTCCCTGCTGAGCAGAGAGCCTGATGCGGGGCTCAATTCCAGGACCCTGAGATCATGACCTGAGCCGAAGGCAGAGGCTTAACCCACTGAGCCACCCAGGCACCCCAATGACACCGTTTCTAAATAAGGGCACATTCTGAGGTTCAAGGGGGCTAGGACTTAAATGTATCTTTTTGGTAAACACAATTCAACCTTTAATACCCAGGGAGATCAAGTGATGTCCGGGCCTCAAGTGATGCCTGTTGGAGGAAGGAGGGAAGCCCGGGCCCTTGACATCCCTGTGTATGTCTTGCAGCCCTGGAGGTGGCCTCATCATCATTGACAGCATGCCAGACATCCGCAAGAGGAAGCCCATTCCACTCGTGAGCGACCTGGTGAGCGCCTATGCCCTCTCCTCCCCCCGCAGAGCAGTTCTGCCATAAGCAGTGCTCAATCTGCACAACTGCCCATGGCAGACCTGGGACTGGGAGCTGGCAAGGTGTTCTCTGGGACTAATGTAATCTGATTTCTACCCTACCTGCTGCATGGACACTTCAGGCCATGGTGAGTGATGGTGACCTCGGCCTCTAGTCTCTGTCTCTTCTCCAGGAATCACTCCCCGACACAACTAGGATCTTTCAACTGGCCCCAACCCATGGGTTCTGGGAGGGATGACCCTGTCATGTCCTGCAGTTTATGGATGGGAGAGAGAGCAGGTGACTCCCGACCTTGGTTCCTGGAGTGGCTGGAGATCATGCCAAGTGCAGCTCCTGAGTCTGGTGGGGAGGGGGGTGAGTCAGGGGTGTGAGGCTGCACACCTTCCAGGGTCCCTTCTAACCCAGAGTCTCTGTCACTTTCCAATTCTTTGCTGGCTCTGCTCCTGCTGCTGTGACCTGTTTCCTCTTCGTGGCTGTGGCTTCAATCCGTGGCTGGTGGCTGTGGATTCTGCTTGTGGTGACAACCCCATGGGTGTGAATCGACCCCTGTGACTCCCTGGGTGATTTCCCTGCCTTAGTCCCTGGTCCAGTCCAGAAAAGCAGGCATCACCTCGGCCTTGGCCTCCAGCACTTTGAACAACGAGGAGTTGGTGCGTGGGGCCCTCCCCTTCCACTGTTGAGGGGTGGGCTGGGCTGGGGCTTCCTGGAGGAGGAGGAAGGGAGAGTGTGGCAGAGACAGGCATTCCTAGCTCCCCATAATCTGGTTTCCAGAACTGGGTTGTGCAACATCCTGCCGACATGATCTGTGCCCAGGAACCGTGGTCCCACGGTGTATTATACTCAGCAAAGGGGTGAGGGCGGGGCAGGACAGCGCCCCATGCCTCCCCGCTCCTTCCCCTCAGAAAAACCACGTTTACAAGAAGACCCTGCAAGCCTTAATCTATCCCATCTCCTGCACGACGCCGCACAACTTCGAGGTGTGGACGGCCACCACGCCCACCTACTGCTACGAGTGCGAGGGGCTGCTGTGGGGCATCGCAAGGCAGGGCATGCGCTGCACCGAGTGCGGTGTCAAGTGCCACGAGAAGTGCCAAGACCTGCTCAATGCAGACTGCCTGCAGCGTGAGCGCGGGGCTGGAGGGGCGGGGCCCCGGGGTAGGGGCGGGGCTCCACGGAGGTGGGGGGGGGGCGGGGCAAGAACCAAGGCCGGACTCCTTGGCTGGAGGGTTGGGGCGAGAGGAGGGGAAAGGAGATGTGAGAGAGTCAGGAAGTAGTGGCGCGGGGCGCAGGGACTAGCTGAACTGTGCAAGGGATGGGCTTACTGAGAGTCAGCGGTTCCCCTGGAGAAAAATGGGTTAGGACTAGGGTTAGCTCGGGAAGGAGGGGGCTCAGCGTGGGGGGAGGAGTCAGAGAACGGGCGAGGTCTTGGCAGAAGATGGGGATTCAGAGAGGGAGGAGACTCACGTAGACTAGTGGGGACTGATGGGTAAATGGGTAGGAGGATTCAGAGAGCAGGTAGAAAGTTCTTAGGAGCTCTAGCTTTGGGGGGGGGGGGGTGAGTCACCTGAGCCCCCACGGCTTCAAGTACCCTTGGCCACAGCCGAGGAAGTTTTGGAATGGGAGTTGGGTTTCTCCCAGCGGTGAGGGAGCGCACTCTGGACAGTGACTGCTGTGTGCGTCCACAGGGGCCGCGGAGAAGAGCTCCAAGCACGGGGCAGAGGACCGGACGCAGAACATCATCATGGTGCTCAAGGACCGCATGAAGATCCGGGAGCGCAACAAACCCGAGATCTTCGAGCTCATCCAGGAGATCTTCGCCGTGACCAAGACCGCGCATACGCAGCAGATGAAGGCGGTCAAGCAGAGCGTGCTGGACGGCACATCCAAGTGGTCGGCCAAGATCAGCATCACTGGTGAGGCCGCAGGGGTTGGGGGTGGCCGCAGGGCCCCTTCTTCTCAGCCCCCTGTGTTTCCTTCTATGGCTCTTCCCTTTGCTGAGTGTACTTGAGTGTGTCCGTGTTTTTTCCATGTCCATGTGTGTATTGGTGCTCCCCGGGGGGGAATGTATGCCTCCAAATGTGAGCGCATGACACTCTGTCTTGGTTGGTGCCCCCTGCCCCCAGAATCAGACTCCAAGAAGAGGAGTTGAGGGCACATTGTTTATTTGTGGGGTGATGCAGCCCAGTTGAGAGTAGAGAAGTGGGAGTTGGGAAGTGAGACTGGGAGGGATGGAGCCCCACACAGGGTGCCAATGATCCCGCAGTGCTGTGGACAACTGGGGCTCAGACCTGTGTGCCCCACCCCCAGCCCCTGGGACCACTGGGGGACAGTGTTGAGCTCACACAGCAGAGTGGTCCTACTCAGGGGTGGGGGCCTTAGTGTCCAAACTCATTCAAGTTTCCCTGAAAGCAGACGCCAAGATGAGGATTTCAGGGCAATGGGTATCCAGGAGGTGGCCCCAGGAAGCCCCAGTGCAGGTGGAGACATAAGTCTGGGAGCAGGTAGGGAAGGAGCCCTGCAGGTGACTCCCTCAGCAACTGTAAGCTCAGTCCTGCTGGAGATTTCACAACAATGTATAGAATGTCCCTATCCAGGGGTGGTCCTGGGCCACGTTCCCATTCTGAATCAGATGAGGGCTCCCTGGGTGTTAACTCTCTAGCAAGCCCTTCAGATCTTGTGGGTGTCCCCAGGGGCTCCTCAGCACAAAGCCCTCAGACCATGTCACAGGTGTCTCCAGCAAGAAACCTGGAGCGTGTGGCAGTAACCCTTCTCAGCCACCTCACTCCTTGAGGCCCTATTTGTATTTGTCTTTGTCTTACAGTGGTCTGTGCCCAGGGCTTGCAGGCAAAGGACAAGACGGGATCCAGTGACCCCTATGTCACTGTCCAGGTTGGGAAGACCAAGAAACGGACAAAAACCATCTATGGGAACCTGAATCCTGTGTGGGAGGAAAATTTCCACTTGTAAGTGCCTGGCTGAACCCCTGGGCCCCCCAGGGGAGCTCTCTGCTGGGGCAGCTGAAGGGGCTCCAAGACCAGGCTGTGCCTGCCACCTGACTCCAGCCTCCGCCTCCCCCCGCCCTGCAGTGAATGTCACAACTCCTCAGACCGAATCAAAGTGCGTGTCTGGGATGAGGATGATGACATCAAATCCCGTGTGAAGCAGCGGTTTAAGAGGGAATCTGATGACTTCCTGGGACAGACGATCATCGAGGTGCGGACACTCAGCGGCGAGATGGACGTGTGGTACAACCTGGGTGAGCATGGGTGGTGTTCTGCAAGGGACAGGGAGGGCACCCCAGGGAGCCAAATCGGGGAACGAGTGTCAGGAGGAATTAGTCTAGGAGCCCAATCTGATGGGGAAGGCAGTGGCTGTAAAGTTGTATCTGATGGGGGAGGCGGGGGCTATAAGGCCCAATCTGATGGGGCGGGAAGCAAGACCTGGAGATCCTAGTTTGAGGAGAAAGGCACAGACCCAGGAATCCTGTCTAAGATGAATGGATTCTGGAGCTCTTGATCTGATAGGGGAAGCAGGGCCTAGGGCTCCTGGTTAAAGAGGAAGATGCAGACTCGGGAATTTAACTGGAAGCAAGGTCTGGAGTTCTAGTTGAAGGAAGAGATATGACCTAGCAATTTCTAGGCTAATAGGAATGGCACAAGCTTAAAGAACCAATCTGAGAAGATACCCAGGTCTTAATCTCAGGGAGTCCAGGAGGGCTACAGTCATGCATACATTAAAATACCCCAGGCTGTGTTGGAAAGTTCTGCTGCAGCCATCCATTTCTGTTTTCCAGACAAGCGGACTGACAAATCTGCTGTATCGGGTGCCATCCGGCTACACATCAGTGTGGAGATCAAAGGCGAGGAAAAGGTGGCCCCGTACCATGTCCAGTACACTTGTCTGCATGAGGTGAGGCCCGCTGCTCTTCCCTGCCTTCAGAGCTCACTGAGATCTCCCAAATTGCCTCCACTTACCATTCCTGCCTGCCCTAGTTCTACCTTCCTCTTTCCGGCCACACCATCCACACTCCCTGGGCCTCTAAGACTGTCCCCCATGTCATTCGCTCTGCCTGGAAAACTCCTCCTTATCCAGCCAGCTTCAGGGTCCCCTCCTTCTGGAAGCCCTCCCTGACTTCCAGGCAGACTCTCACTACACAGCTCCGGGTCTCCCATCTGTTCCAGACCTGAACAGGGGTCTCCTGGAGATAATTCAGTTCGTTGAATGAGTAAAGGATTGAATGGACAAATAGACAATGAGCGGATAAAAGGATGAGTGGACAGACAGATATGTGGTTGAACTGTTGGAAGTAGAGATGAGTGGATGAGTAAATTTGGGGGCAGATGGTTAGGTGGATGGGTAGAAAGATGGATGATTGATGAATGGATGGATGAATTGATGGGTAGATAAATAGGTGATGGATGGTTGGATGGGTGGATAGATGAATTGCTGTATGGACACATTAAGCTGTGGGTAGTTATAGGGGGTGGATGGATGTGTGGTTGGATTATTAGAAGGGAGGACTAGTGCATGGATGAGATTTTGGGAAGATGAATGGGTGGGTGTGTGGGTGAATGAATGAATGAGCAGGCAGACAGATGGAAGGTGAGATAGATGGGTGGATGGATGGATGTAAGAAAGCATAGAGGAGTGGATAGGTGGATTCTGGGGTAGCTGGATCTCTGAGTGAATGAGTAGATGGATAGGTAAATGGATGGGTGGCCAGGTGGGTGAAGTGTCACAAGGATGGGTGATTTGCCCGGTGGAATTTTTGGTAGTTGAATGAATTGGTAGGTGGTGGATGGATGGAAGAATAGACAAATAAATGAATGAATAAATGAATGGATGATGTAAGCTTCCCCAGACCTGGGATCTCTGACCCCTTGTGTCTCGATGTGCTTTTCATGATGCCTTCTCCATCTTGGTGGCAGAACCTGTTCCACTTCGTGACAGACGTGCAGAACAATGGGGTTGTGAAGATCCCAGACGCCAAGGGTGATGACGCCTGGAAGGTTTACTATGATGAGACAGCCCAGGAGATTGTGGATGAATTTGCCATGCGCTATGGTGTGGAGTCCATCTACCAAGCCATGACGTGAGGCTGCAGGCTGGGGTGGACGGGAGGGCAAGGTGCAGGAAACTGGGCTGAGAGGGCCACCAAGTGGACCCTGGCAGACCTAGTAATGGAAGGGTTCTTGGGAGAAGGAGCCAAAGAGGATGTGGGTTTGATGGGCATTCTGTAATCCCCTGGAGGTTGGAAAAGTGCCATTTCTAGGAGCTGAAGTGATGGGGTGAGAATCAGAGGTAGAGCAGAGATAGGGCAACCCAGAGAGGAGACAGAGAGAAACTTGGAAGACACAATCAGACACAATCAGAGGGAATGGTTTGAGGGTCAGAGGGAGCCACTCACAGATGCTGTCTTGGAGGCGTTCTGGGGGGGAACACTGCCTGTCCTGGCTGGATGCCAGGCCCAGTTTCTCCCATTCCCTCCTACCAGCCACTTTGCCTGCCTCTCCTCCAAGTACATGTGTCCTGGGGTGCCCGCCGTCATGAGCACCCTGCTCGCCAACATCAATGCCTACTACGCGCACACCACCGCCTCCACCAACGTATCCGCCTCTGACCGCTTTGCTGCCTCCAACTTTGGGGTCAGTCCCAGGGACTGGGGCTGGGGGAGGAAGGAGAGCCCAACCCTGTGCTGGTCACACCGCGTGTGACTCCCTGGTCTCCAACCTGGACCTGACTTAGTGTGTTACTTTGTACCAGTCACTTGCCCTCTCTAAGCCTCAGTTTACCCCTCTGTAGAATGGAAACGGATATTATGAGGGTTCAGATAGGGGAGCACTTAGTGTATAGTAAGCACTTACCCAATATGGCAGCCAGCTTTAGCTGCTACACTTGAACCCCATGTCCCTGCTTCCATTCATCCCCTCTCTTCCCTCCTCAGAAAGAGCGCTTTGTCAAACTCCTGGACCAGCTGCACAACTCCCTGCGGATCGACCTCTCCATGTATCGGGTGAGAAGTACATGCATGATGACTTGCCTGCTCCTACACATGTGTGCCCGTAGGGGGGAGCTCCCAGCCCATGTGCACATGGGAGGACCCATCTTAACATGTGGAATGTGTGCCTTTGACATGAGTACACATATGTGGGCTGCACCTGCCCAATGTGCATCCAACTAGAACCCCCTGGTTGCTCCAAGGTGTTCTCATGGACCCTCACATACTTCCTAAAACTTGGGGGTCTCTTGCCTTTCCCCTAAAACAGTCTCCCCCCACCCAACCCTCTTCTATAAACCCACCTCTCTTCTCCCTTCCAACAGAATAATTTCCCAGCCAGCAGCCCAGAGAGACTCCAGGACCTCAAATCCACTGTGGACCTTCTCACCAGCATCACATTCTTTCGGATGAAGGTAAGAAGGAGACCCAGTCCCATTAGTCTCCAACAGGCATTTTCTAACACTCTTAGATCCTAATCAAGTAAGGTTTCTCCTAGAGAATAGTGCCCTTTCTCAGTGACCCTCTGCTTTCATACTGCGACATTTCCTTAAACCCGTAACCACTTGTAGCCACTTCCTGGTACCTCCTGTTCCAGCTGTGCGGACTTGTGCCTCTCACCCTCCCTCTAGGTGCAAGAACTCCAGAGCCCACCCCGAGCCAGCCAGGTGGTGAAAGACTGTGTGAAAGCCTGCCTCAACTCTACTTATGAGTACATCTTCAACAACTGTCATGAACTCTATAGTCGGGAGTACCAGACAGACCCGGTGAGGACCCCAGATAAAACAGAATAGAATAGGGGATACCAACCTGACCTTGGCCTAAGTCCCAGGTCTGCCACTTATCAAGTGATTTAACTGAGTCTCAGTATTTCCCTCTGTAAAATGGGGTTGTAAAACCTTATCTCAGAATTGAGGAGAAAATTTAATGAGATGCTATCTTCAGATAAAATATAAGTAAGTGTTTAGCACCTGATATACAATAGATATTCAGTAAGTTCAGTTTTAGTTAAACTTAGTTGAGTTTGGCATGCAGTTTGCCTGGGATAGAATCACTATTCAATAAATGTTGAGTTGAATTTAATTTCTTGAGTAGAATTGAGTTTGGGCCATTTCAATTCAATTTATTTGAGATCTTTCAACATGTGTTTGTTTATCTAGACACATAATGCCAGGATTGTCAGTAAGGTTTCAAGGAGTTCATACCATTTTAGAAGGGAAATATATATACACTGAAATTCATAACCTAGGGTGATTAGCTCTGGGATGGAGGAATTGCAGGAGACTCTGGGAGCTAAGGTGGCCCCTACTTCACCTTGGGCTTCTGATAGACGATAACACATAAGCTCACTTTAGTGATATTTTATTTCATTCTGTTTATTTACATTCAGTTGACTTCAAATTGAAGTCAAACTGAGTTGAAATCAAGTCACTTTTAATTGAATTGGGTTGAGGTTCTCTAGATTAAATTGGGTTGGGTTTAGTTCTATAAACAGTTTAGTTCCATTTATTTCTGTACAGGTGACTTAAAATTACTCTTGGCTAGTTCATGAGCAGAACTGAGTTGGATTAAACTGGGTTTCACTTAATAAAAATCCATTTATTTATATTCAGTTGATTTGAAGTTATTCTTGACTGGGTTGATTTAGCTTGAGTGAGGATGAGCTGGGTTGTTGGGTTAATATAGTTGAGTTCACTTGAGTTGGGTTGAGTTGGGCTCATTTCAGTTGAATTTAGCTACATTTGTGTTCACTGATTGGCTGCAGTTGGGTTGAACTGGCCTGAATATGTTAGGTTCAGTTGAGTAGGTAGAGTTGGACTGGACTGACGACTCAGTTGAGTTGAATTAGATTAAGTTAGTTGGGTTGAGTTCAAGACAATTTATTTCCATTATTTTGACTTAGGATAATGTTGATTTTGGATGAGTTGATTAGGTTCAATCCAATTGAATTCATTTGAGTTTAATTCAATCCAGTTAAGTTTAATTCCACTATACTCAGTATAATTGGCCCAAGTTCAGTTTCATTGAATTAATTCTGAGAATCTCCATCTGTTAAGCTAAATGGGCCTGATTGGCATTCATTGCAGTTCCATTTGGTTTAGTGGGCTTCAGTTTTTTTCAACTAAATTCAGTTCTATTCACTTTTATGAGTTGAGTCTAATTAAGATTTGTTGAGCTGCATGGGCATGAATTGTTTGGGCCAGTTTAATGAATTCAGTTCTTTTTCATATAGCTCTCTTACCTGAACCACCCATGTGTTAATGGGACCCTTTCCTCACTAACCTTCTGTCCCCCCAATAATGAACTAACTGAGGCACCTACCCATGGACACCATTGCCCAATGTTTCCACTTCCCCACTCTAGGCCAAGAAGGGAGAAGTTCCCCCAGAGGAACAGGGACCCAGCATCAAGAACCTTGACTTCTGGTCCAAGCTGATTACTCTCATAGTGTCCATCATTGAGGAAGACAAGAATTCCTACACTCCCTGCCTCAACCAGTGAGTTGTGTATCTGTGCAGTTAACTCTCTGGAGGTCATCGTGTGTGTGTATGTGTATACAATTTTGTGTTTTATGTGTAAAGGTGATCATGTCTAATTACACATAAAATGATGTGTGTGTGGAGGCAACTATAGGTGTGGTTGTGCCAGAATGAAATAGGGCATAATTTGTAAACATAAACATAAAATTGTGTGTATGTATAAAATCACTGGTATAATCAAACATGTATTTTGTTTGTGTTGATTTGTGTGAATAACAATGTGTACATATGTATATAATTTTGTTTATGTGTGTGAGTTTATAAATAACAAGGGACACTGTTGCTCAAGTATTTACTATGTGCTAGATACTCTACTAAATGTTTTACATTTAAATTGCATTATATATTTTGTGGGGGTATAATTCTGTGTATAGTTGTGCCTTTGGGTTTAATTGTATATTGTATATGCATACAATTGTGGAATGCACTTCAATATACAATATTGTATATTATGTAATTGTGTGTGAGTATGTACACAGTTTTGGTTTATAGGTTTATACATCTGTAGAATTTTCATCTTTGTTAACTGAATGAACTGTTGTGTCTTATTTTTCCCCGAGTGCTAGCGAGGCTTCTAACTTGAGTGTGCCAGTATCTCTTGGTTAGTTAGATATTCAGTTAAGATCAGGGATTTGGGATGGATGGACTGAAGAGTGGATGGAAGTACAGGCAGATGGATGGAGATATGATTGAATGGGGAGATGAACAGATGGATGGGTAGATGGTTGGATGAATAGGTGGATGGGTAGGTAGATTGGTGGAAGGATGAATGAGTAGTAAAGGAATGGACAGATGGCTGACTGGATGGAGAGATGGATGGATGGATGGATGGATGGATGGATGGATGGGGAGATGGGTGAGTGGATGAGTAGGTGGATGAATGGATAGATTGGTGGAAGGATGAATGGTTAAATAAAGGAATGGATGGATAGATGGTTGGATGGATAGATGGATAGACAGATGGGTGAGTGAATGGATGGGTAGGAAGGTGAATGACTGGGTGAATGAATGGATGAAGGGATGGCAAAATAGACAGGTGGAGGCTCAAGGAGAAGCAAGGCTTCAGTTGAGTCACTCAGAAAGTCAGTGGCTTTGGGGGAGCTTGAATCCAGAACTGTCTGTCCCGTACTACCCTCTGGGCTAGGAAGGCCAAAGCAGCCTTCGCCATCCTGCTTCCTTCTGCCAAGGTTTCATACTTCCATGACTTTCATTAGGTTTCCCCAGGAGTTGAATGTGGGTAAAATCAGTGCCGAAGTGATGTGGAACCTGTTTGCCCAGGACATGAAGTATGCCATGGAGGGTGAGTACCCCATCCCCATGTTTGCTACCCTGGCTACAGCAGGTAGCTGTGCCTCAGTAGTATCCCCTGCAAGGCTGTGAGCATCCTGGAACCTCAAGCTTGAGGTTGGACGCCTGTGATGGTGAGAGCTGGTGCTGCCAAGACAGAGGGTGGAGACTTTCATTCTCCCCCTACCAGAGCATGACAAGCATCGTTTATGCAAGAGTGCTGACTACATGAACCTACACTTCAAGGTCAAGTGGCTGTACAATGAGTATGTGGCAGAGCTTCCTGCCTTCAAGGACCGCGTGCCTGAGTACCCTGCGTAAGTCCCTTGCCCAAAGCCAGAACCGTAGCACAGACAGCTAGACTGAGGCCCAGAGATGAGGGCTGACCTACTCAGAGTTCTTTGGACACCAAGGGCGTAGTGGGGTACAATCCTGGCATTCTCTATTTTCAGTCATTGGACTATGGGTTCCCATAGCCCAGACAATTATTGTCTAAATATCAGGAACTGCATTGAGCAGTGCTTTTTCTCATTTATCCTTTGACAAGGATTCTATAAGATGAGGGCATTATAATTTCCATTTTGTGGATGAGAAAATGAAGAGTTTAATGCTGAAGGGCTTGCCCAAGGTAACATTTAATAAGTGATGGGGCCAGGATTTGAACTCTGGATGTCTGACTCATGAGCTGCGTTGGAGAGCAGGATGGTGGTCACCATTGACCAAGGGCCTACTATGTGTTGTGTCAATCACTGCTCACAGTAGCACTGTGAGATAGATTCTTCTCTGTTGTACAGGTAAATGGGATCCCAGAGAGGAAATCCAGTTGTCCATGGGTATTTTATCTGAACCATGAATCCTGCGAGTATGAGGCTTGCTGTGACAGTGTCACAAGGTCTATTTCATGGCTGAAGTAACTGAGACGTGGTGGGGTAGGAAAGCAGGGGGTACCCACGCAAAGGACACAGTGTGAGTTCAAGGGAGAGAAGGACCTGCCCAAGTACCATTCAGAGCTAGGCAAAGCAGAGGGTTAGGGGACAAGAGGTGGCAAGACCCCCACCCATGCTCTCTATTCCAGGTGGTTTGAGCCCTTTGTCATACAGTGGTTGGATGAGAATGAGGAGGTGTCCCGGGACTTCCTGCACGGGGCCCTGGAACGAGACAAGAAGGATGGGGTAAGGAGATTGGCCCATGATCAAGCCCCTAGTCTGCTCACAGTGGCCTCACTCCCTCTGGGGTCCATTGGGATCCAGTATGGGGTCAAAAATTGCTCTTGAGATGAAGCCAGTCTCTGAAAGGTGGCCACCATCTTCGTCTTGTTCATAGTGTTGAAAGTGTTTTGTTCATTCAACAAATGAATGCAAGTTCAAGCTGGGAGCCCCTCCTTCCTCGTCGCCTCTGTGTCTACCTCTTAGTCATCCTTGCACACTATTCGCCTCACCCAGGGCAGTTGGTCTCTGGTTCTCCCCATGGAAAGCAGGAGGGTTAGATGGTGGGGACTGTCTGGTTCTGACTCCTCTCTTCCTTCCTGGCTTCTTTCTCACTGCAGTTCCAGCAGACCTCAGAGCATGCCCTATTCTCCTGCTCTGTGGTGGACGTCTTCTCCCAGCTCAACCAGAGCTTTGAGATCATCAAGAAACTCGAGTGCCCTGACCCCCAGATTGTGGGGCACTATATGAGGCGCTTTGCCAAGGTGCGGGAGTGCAGGTGGGATTAGGGATGGAGTCCAAGTGAGGGATTGGGATAGGGTCGAGGCTGGGGTTGCAGTTGAAACTGGGATTAGGGTCAAGGTCAGGATTGGGGTTAAATTTGGGATTGAGTTCAAATTTGGGATTGAGGTCAAAGTTGGGGTTGGTGATATCAGTGGGATTGGGGTTGGGGTTGAGAACAGTGTTGGATTGTGGTTGGGGATAGCATTTGGGTTGGGGTTGGGGTTGAGGTCAGGGTTGTGGTTAAAGTTGGAGATGAATCTGCAGCTGGAATCAAGGCTGAAAATGGGGTTGAGATTGGGTTTGGGTTTAGGGTTACTATTAGTATGAGATTCAGTTTGGCATGGAGGTCGGAGTGAGTGTTGGGATTTATGTAGAATTTGGGGTGAGTTTGGAAGTTGGGACCATCTTACTGGGGTTGAGGGTTCCAGTTAAGTGGCTTGAGGCTGGGTTGCAAGTAGGAATTGGGATTCCTGCAAGTAGGAATTGGGATTCCATCTGGGGTTCAGTCATGCTTGTGTTTGGAGCTGGACTCATGTGATGGTTGGTTGCTCTGTGAAAGAGCTAGGTCTACATAAAATAATCTTCTTTACCTGGTGGTACCTCCTGTTGGTTGTGAGGGTCATCCTGGGTGAATTCACTCATTCAAGTGGTCTATCTTGAGTGCTCATAGGGATTCAGGTTCATTCCTGATCTCACTAGTGGCTCTTGATGGACCCGCCCAGCCCTAGCCCCTGTTCTTACTCCCTATCTTTGTCCTCCCCAGACCATCAGTAATGTGCTCCTCCAGTATGCAGACATCATCTCCAAGGACTTCGCCTCCTACTGCTCCAAGGAGAAGGAGAAAGTGGTGACCTGTGGGGGACCCTATCCTGTCCCCTCCCAGCCCCACTCTGCACCTCCAAGTCTCCATCCTTCCCTGGGCCCTGATACTTATATCTGTGTGTGTCTAACTGTGTGTATTCATGTACTTGACTATATGTATTGGGGGTGATCTGGAGGTGAGGGCACATGCCTTCAGTGTGTCATTGTCTGATTGTTGTGAATGAAGTCTTCAGGGTGTATGGATGTAAGTGCGCAAAGCTTTGAGCCCATGTAGGAGAATGTGGGTATGTGACAGGAACTCCCCCCTTCCTGCTATTCCCAGAATCCCAGCCCACCCTGGAGAAGTTACTTGAGCCCTATTTCCCTCTGCTAATCTCCAGAAACCAGCCCCCCACCCTAATATTTCCAGGAATTGGGTCCCAAATGCAGTCTTCCATTTCCCAATGACCCTATGGGGCCCTCCTCTGGACCCAGACCCTGAAACCATCCTGGGGTCCCTGGCAGTGGATGGGGGAGGCTTTGAGGAGGGGTCCTGAGCCCTGACTCCCTGCTATGTTTGCATCCCTAGCCCTGCATCCTCATGAACAATACTCAGCAGCTCCGCGTGCAGCTAGAGAAGATGTTCGAAGCCATGGGAGGGAAGGAGGTGAGGCGAGCCCCACGTAGGGTCGCCACTTTCCCTCCATCCCTGCAGTCCCCTGATGAATTCCATCTCAGCACTGCCTCTAATCCAAGCAAGCAGCTCTATCTTCTGTGCCTGTTTCCTCCCTAGTCCCTTGGGATCTCTTTCCCTGTGTTGGGTGGGAAAATGCCCCATTTATGTGGATGCTTTATAAATCTAACCTGATGTCCTTTTTCCCTCCTCAGCTTGATGCTGAGGCCAGTGACATCTTGAAGGAGCTCCAGGTGAAACTCAACAATGTCTTGGATGAGCTCAGCCGGGTCTTTGCTACCAGGTGGGGACACCTCCAGGGCTGGGAGCAGACAGGAGGGGACAGGCCCGAGACCTGTGAGCCTGGGGCATCCAGAGACTCAGCAGATGTAGTGGTGAAGACTTCAGGCTTGGAGTTAGACAGAGCTGAGTTCAATCCTTGCTTCACCACTTGCTAGCTATGTAGCCTTGGGTGAGTTATTTAACTTCTCTGAACCTCAGTTTACTCATCTGCAAAGTGGGGATGATGATAATAATAGCATCTGGGTAGGACTGTGCAGTGAAATAAACAGCACAGGTGAATGTCTTAGCTCTGTGCCCAATCCAGCTATCATACACCACTCCCTCCCCTGCTCAGTTATATGCCATGGCTCCTTGATGCTCAGGATAAAACACCAAGGTCCATGGTCAGCTTCTGAAGCCTCCTCTGGCCCTTTCTCTGGGAGGCCTGGAAAGTCTGGTCTGAGCTCCTCCCCTCTGTGCCCCCAGCTTCCAGCCACACATTGAGGAGTGTGTCAAGCAGATGGGCGACATTCTCAGCCAGGTGAAGGGCACGGGCAATGTGCCAGCCAGTGCCTGCAGCAGCGTGGCCCAGGATGCTGACAATGTGCTACAACCCATTATGGACCTGCTGGACAGCAAGTAAGCCAGGCTGGGTAGACTGGGACCGCCAGAAGAGGTTAGGGATGGGGTTCTTAGAGACTGGCCTAGAGAGGACACTCAGGGCATGTTTGCTGGTTAGATGGTTTGAATGGGTGTGGGGGTGGAGGTATGAAGGGATGGAAAGATGGGTGGGTGAATGGTTGGATGGGCTGGTGAGTCCTTCCGCATGAGTTAATGGATGGTGGTCGGATGGATAGATGACATGAGAAATAGGTGGGAAGACTGATGGGTAGATTAAAAGATAAATGCTTAGAAGGCTAGATGGAGGATAGATGGATAAAAGAAGGGATGGGTGGACAGGTGGATGGGTAGATGAAGTTAGGTAAGGATTTGAATGGATGAATAACTGGATCGATGGATGGATGGATGGATGGATGGATGGATGGATGGATCCACTGAAATACAGATAAATGGATGGAAATGTAGATGAGAGGATAGATGCATGGGTGAAAGGAAAGAAGGGAGAGAGGGAGGATGGAGGATGGGCGGATGGATGGGTAGAAGGATGGCTGGGAGGGAGGAAGCAGGGCAGGGGAAGCAAAAAGATGGAAGGGTCATTAAAGAACGTTGGCGGAGGGATCGTTTGGTGGATGGGTGGGTCATTTGCTGGATGGATCATGGTGGATCCATCAGAGACAGAGACTCTGTCTCTGTCAACCCCCATGCATCCAATCATGCATTCTTTGTTGTTTACCCTCTCAAGTTTGCCCTCTTCCCACCATTCCCTTCCTTTTTGCCTGAACATGGCCTCAGTCCCCTCACAGTCCCTAGTCTCTAGCCTTCCTATTCCAGTTTACCCCTCACTCTGTTCTTTCGAACAGGAAAGTCTGCGTCTGTCTCTCTTGAGCACTCCATGGCTCCCCATTGTCCTCACACTAAGGCCCAGGCCTTCCTCCAGGTGCTGAGTCCTCTTCCAGCCTGGCCACTGCTGACTTATCCAGCCATCATTTACTTTTAATGTGTGTCACAGATCAGAGCCCCAATAAACCATTCTGATCAATGGGGTCTCCTCAGACCCCATTTAGGGGTCCCTGTACAGGCTCTGTGCCCTCTTGTGTGTGCATGAAGCATTTTCCTGCCTTGCCCATTTGTTGAGGGAAAGGCAGTCTTTGGGTTAGGGCCAGCTGGGCTATCTCTCAGACCTGCCTCTTGCCTCCAGCCTGACTCTTTTTGCCAAAATCTGTGAGAAGACGGTGCTGAAAAGGGTGCTAAAGGAGTTATGGAAGCTGGTCATGAACACCATGGAGAAGACGATCGTCCTGCCGCCCCTCACTGACCAGACGGTGAGGCCCACAGGGGGCCATAGGGGATTCCTGGGCCACCTCCCCTGTGGGAGCCCAGAGAACTTGATGCCAAAGTCATTGGGGCTCAAAGGTCAGTGGGGCCATTCAAAGATCAGAGAGGTCGCATATGAACCAAAAGTCATCAAAGAACCAAAAAATTCCTTCATGGTTCAGATATGTAAATGTCAAAGAAGTCAAGTAGAGTTAAGAGGTATCTAAGGGACATAGAGGTCACATGTGGGTCAAGAGGTCATAGGAAGGTCAGAGATCACCCAGAACATAAAGAGGTCAGCTTGGGGGTCACAGAGGTCATAAGGGTCAGTGGTTTCATCAGAGGGCTCTTAGGGTCTATCAAGAGAAAAGGAGGGGAGATACATGGTCTTTAAAGATCAGAGACCAATAGAACAGAGGACTCCTAGAGGTCAGTCAGAGGTCACAGAGAGCATCCAAAGTCAGAGAGGTCAAGCAGAGGTCAGCATTCATCCAGGGATCAGGACCATGCTTCTGGAAGCTCAGAGATCCTGTTCCCCAGGGATCAGCCTTCCAGGTGGGATTGGGTGAACATCTGTGGAGGGGTGTGGCTGCACTTGGGTTCCTCCAGGGAGGTGTGGGGGCCTGAGGACCGCAATGGCACACAGGCTGATGGCACAGCAGAGTGAGAAGACATTCCTGGGGATGGGGTGGGAGAGGCTTGGGGAGGGTGGGCAGGGTGCCAAGAGGCAATCATGGTGGGGAGGCTTTGGACCTCCGTCACCTGCCGGTCTCCTCTGGGCTGGGCAGGGGCATGGGGTCCCCCCTTCAGTGCCGTCTCCGCCCCCTCCCTGGCCTTCCTGGGAGACTCATGGTGACTTATTCCCCCCTCCCCACCACCCGCCCCCATCGCGGCTGACAGATGATCGTAAGTAGAGGCCCTTCTGTCCGTCTGTCTGTCCGTCCGCTCTGTGTCTGGACTCGGCCCACCGCGTGGCTGCATCCACCCCCACCCAGTGCCCCCTCCTCACCCACCGGCCCCCCACCCACTGTCCCACTTTCCGCCTAGATGTGCCTGTGTTTGTCTGGGGCGGGGCATGGGGAGGGGGCGGGGCCTGGCGGGAGGGAGGCCACGCCCACCACCCCGCCCCATTGTAAGTGCAGAAGAGGCGCTTTCCTGCTCCCAAACCCCAAACCCTGAGCCCAGCACCTTCACATCTGACCTCTTCCTTTAGTTGGAATTCACCCCTAATCCCATGCTCAGACTCCACCAGGATATTGGTCTCTCCCCAAAGCTGGAAGGTTAAAAGTCAACGGAGTCCCTCTGCCTCCCCTCTGGGCTCTGAACTGTTAGCAACCACCCAAAATACAGGCTCTTACCACCCGGGTCCCCCTACTCAGCTTCAGCGCAGACCCCCCCCCCACCACCACCTCTACCTTCCCACTCCCATCACAAGACCACATGAATCCCAGACGCACACCCAGGCACCCAGGTGGGAAACAGTATTCACGACTTTGGTGACAGGCAGACTTGGCGTCAAATCCCAGCCCAGCCACACTCTCTGTGACCTTGGGAAGTCACTTCACCTCCCAATCTCTATTTCCTTGTCTGGAAAAAGGGGTTAACTGCAGTAACTCTCTGAGGGTTGTTGTGAGAACCAAATGGGATGATGCATTAAAGTGCTCATCTCTATGACTACCTGTGGCGTGCTCACTAAATTAGCGCTAATATTGTTGTTGTTGGTGGAAATATATAAACACATAGTAGGCAGAGATCAATAAAACCACTCAGAGTCCCCCTTTGTGGACAAGACAGGCCATTAAAAGATTTCACCTGTCAAAAGTTCCTAAGTGCTCATCTCACTCCTTGGTAGCTGCAGTCTGCATCTTTGGCTGTAACCACTTGGTGGCAGCATACCCAACAACAGACATTGTGTTTGTGGGCAAGAAGCTAAAGGGATTCACATTTATTGGTGATGCTTTGTATGCTAGATCTCATAGTTGCTCTTATAGCCCACCTTCAAGACAACCCTTTTAGTGAGGTGAATATTATTATTCCCATTTTGCAGATGAGGAAAACTGATGCTCAGAGAGGAGGAGTCACTTGCTCAAGGCCACATAGTAAACATATGCCAGAGTCAGGTTTCAAATTCAGGTTTGTCTGAATTTGAAGGCTGTTTGATCTCCTGTTGACCCAAGAAACATATATACAGTAAATGTAAATGGGTTATATTTTGGCAATGACTTCTCTTCTTTCTCTCTGGCTATGTATTTCTATTTCTCCTCTCTCTTTTCTATCTCTCAGACTCTCTTATAGCTTTTTAAGAGATGGTCATTAAGGTATGCACACATTCTCCCATGCAACCCAGCAATCAGCCCCCTGTGCAATATAGATGCCCCTTACCTCCTGTCCCCATGAGTACATGTGTGATCACCCTGGGTTCCCACCCCATATGGCTTGCCAGGTTGATCACCCTGTGACATTGTCTCTGCAGGGCACCCTCTTGAGAAAACATGGCAAGGGATTAGAAAAGGTAATGAGGGCCTCATCTGTGTTGAGGTCCTGAGCTCTGGTGTCTGGTGCATGTGTGTGTTCATGTGCATGGGTAGGAAGGTCAGCTGGGGATCATAGGTAAATGCAGGTGTCCTAACAAGTCCCACAAAGCCAGAAGTCAGAATGAGTTGATTCTCCAGGGACAGGGCTTGGAGTGTGTGTGCACGTGTGAACAGACATGTGTGCAAACAGTTCCCACCCTCTCATAACAAACCCCAAAGCACTTATCTCAGCCCTGGGCTCAGCTGAATTCTGTGGCTTTGAGAAGGGCCCAGACACTGGACCACTGCTCTGGACTGAGATATGTGTTGTTTTCATGTAGATTTTGGTGTTGTTTTTATTGTTCTAATGGGTGTTTGTTGTAAGGAGATGGAAGCTGTGGCAATCCATGAATAGTTGCCCTTGCTGTGCATTCATGCAGGAACTATCATATCTGTGAGCACACAAGTGGGGTCTCTGCTTCATGAACATGGGTTGTAGGGCTTCCCTACTCACTCATACAGCCCTTTGGGGGGGGGCACATTCACTGTTCCAGGCACCATATACATGTAAGTGCATCCATGTAGGGGTGAGTGTGTGAGTTTATGTGTGTGATTGTGCACACATGTGCAAGTGTTTGGGAGTGCATGTGTATATTTTAGTGTGTGAGTTCTTCTGTGTGTACGTGTGCTGATCCAGGTGTGTGTGTGTGTATAAAATTTCTGCACTTGTGTGGATATACTTGGTTGTGTGTCTCTACATTGAGGGAACTTGTGATACCTATAAGTACATTTCTTTTAGAGTCAGGCCTGCTGGGGAAAAGTCTTGAGGGTTGGGAGAGGAGAGAAACCCAAGTTCTTTCTCTTTGCTCCCTCTGCCCAAGGCACCCCATTCCTAGACAGGCTGTCCCCAGGTGATGGGCTGGTTGTAGCCAGCAGTCTGGTGTCTGGCCAGAGCCCCCAGTGGGAGACCAGGGAAGATGCCTAGCTGGGGAGGGGGCCCAGTGTTAGACTCAGGACCTGGGGGGCAGCTTGTGGGCTGGGGAGTGGGACTGTGCTTTGAGGGGGCAGGGAAGCCCCAGTGAGCATCCTCCCAACAGCCACCCAAACTCTGACCTCCACCTGATTCTCTCCACAGGGCAGGGTGAAATTGCCAAGCCACTCAGATGTAAGACCAGCCTCTCACTGTCTGTCTGGCTCCCACCCCCAACCCCCTCCCCACCCCATGCCTCCTTCCACCTCTGTGGTCTGTGCCGTCTGGGGGCGCACTGTGAACCCGTCTGTGGTCTCTTCTTCCTTTGTTTGTCTGGTTTGCTTGTGAGGGTTGGTGGGTGGGAGGGAGGCAGGAGGGGAGGAGGGGTGGCAGGGGAAACCAAGGACCAGACAGCTGGGCTCCTAAGTAGCTATGCCTCAGGACAGCCTCAGGGAATCACAGACATGGAACCAAAAGAGTAGCAACAGCCAGGATGATGGTAAGGATATTAGTAGCAGCAGGATAACCAGCTCCCACTGGCCAGCTGGTAGACCGTCAATGCGATTCCAAACATCCCAGCTGTGAATGGCCCTCCTCCCTGCCTAGTCCGCTCAGGACCCCAGACCACCCCAGGGCCCAGTAAATGCAAGACCTCACTGATACTTAGGCCTACCCTATCCCCTAAGCTAGTATAGGTGCCCCTGTTAACCAGGGAAGGAAACAGACCCAGAAAAGTCCAAGGATATGCCTCAGGTCACCCAGCACAGTGATTGAGGGGGGCAGGACTCGTGATTTCCAGGCCAACCATTGCTCCCAGCACTGCTCATAACCTTGAAACCGGATGATAATAACAGTGAACATTGAACAAAGACACATTTGGCTCCAGCTAGACCATGAAGTGGATATGATTTTCCCCAACTAGATAGGAAAGCTGAGGTTCAGAGAGGTTAAGTGACTTGCCCAGGACCACACAGCAGAGCTGGGATTTGAACCCAGGCCCCCTCGGCTCATTGGAGCCATAACTCGGATGCCATCTTGCTGGTGTCTGTTTTGGGTAGGGTGGGGGATGGGTACTGAGGTGTGTGTTGGTGGGGAGGATTCTTCCTTTTACAGGGTCAGACGAACAGCCACCCAGATGACCGGGGAAATTCTCCCACAGTGGCATTGGGCCCCAGGAGTTGTGGTGGTGGGGTCACCAGAGACCATCCCATAGTTTTCTTAAAACCCCCTGACTTTGGGTTGGCAAACCTGTCCCAAACTGACAAACACCATCCAGAGCTCCCCGCAGCCGTGGCTCCTCACTGCCTACTCTTTCTTCTCTGTCCCATAAACCTGGGGTCCTGGTGGAGGTGAGAGGGTGGGTAGTGTGCCCACGCTGGGATCTGCAGGGACAAAATTACCACCTCCTCCTCAGCACTTCCTGAAGGGGAGCTCCAGACCTCTGCGCCTGGGACACTACCATTGCCTTGCCCAGAGCCTCTGGACAAGAACCAAGATGGTGTCCAAGGCTAAGGTGTCAGTAGGGCTGTGGGGATTGGTCTGGAGGACCCCCACCCTCACTTTGGCTGTGACTGTTGTTACCTGCAGGGAACCCAGATGATCTTCAATGCAGCCAAAGAGCTGGGTCAGCTGTCTAAACTCAAGGTGAGGCCAAGGGTGGAAGACTGGGGTGGGGAAGCTTCCTAGGGGAAAGGTCGCAGAATGGTGACATGTTCAAGGGACAGAAACCCTACTCAGACCGATTTAAGCCCGATTTATTTGCTCCAGTGTGTTGGAAAGATCTGCAAATCTCAGCTTCAGATACAGTTTGATCAAGGGTACAAATCATTTATTCAACAAATATTGAGCCCCTGCCACGTGCCTGTCATGTGTTAGGTACCAGGGACACAATGATGAAAAGACAGACTCACTACCGAACGTGTCAGAGTTTTACAGGATTAGGCCCATAGCCAGGCAGATCCCTAAGGTGGGGCCTGTCTGCCTACCTGGGCCCTGTCTCCATCCATCCAGGACCACATGGTACGAGAAGAAGCCAAGAGCTTGACCCCGAAGCAGTGTGCAGTAGTTGAACTGGCCCTGGACACCATCAAGGTGAGAGGTCCCACCCCTGTCCCAACCCAGGTGGAGCAGGCAAAAGGTTTGACTGTTGTAGACATGGACCTAGGCTTGAGCCCACCTTACTTCATCCAATTTAGAAATACTCCCTGATGACTCCCTGATGCTTCTGTCAGTTCCAGGCTGGCTGATGGCAGGGCCCTGAGGAGCCCTGGGTTCAGGGGGCCAGCCAGACACAGACAGCCCCAGTTCTGTGGGGCCAGGGTAAGGTAGAAGGAAGGATGGGGGCTGGGAGAGCCCAGGGAGGGAGAAGAGAGGGCTTTCAGAAAGAAGGCATGTGGGAGGTGGGTCTTGAGGAATGCATAGGAGTTTGCAAGGCAAAGCAAACAAAGCATTCTAGGCAGAGGAACAGCCCATGCAAGAACTCAGTGAAAGGCACCGTGGTGTCCATGAAATGAAAACTACTCTGAAGGGAATTTTTGCTGAAATAATTATAGTGAAACAGGAGGGTGGTCAAGGAAAGTTCCTTGAGATCTTAACCAAGGGAGGAAAAGGAACCAGCTATGGCAAAATAAGGTGCTTGGAGTTGTTTAGAGGGTGGGGATGTCCCACCAGGGAGCACAGTAAGTGCAAAGACCCTGAGGCAGGTACGTTCTAGGGAATACCTTTAGAGAAAAGGCTGGGAGGTTGCAGGGTTGGGGCCACAAAGGGCTTCAGGAGAGGCGAGAAGCGTGGGTATTATTTTGAGAGGGCTGGAAGCCCACCGTCGCCTTTGGGGCAGGGCTGGAGGTGGAGGAGTAGCAGAGCACGGCTGGGTTGTTCTGAAGGACCCCCCTCCCAGCCCATCACCACTGAAGGGCAGCGGGGTTGGGGAGGGGGTATTGGGGCTGCCTAACTAGTCTCACCTCTCCCCACCTTGTCCTCCACAGCAATACTTCCACGCGGGTGGCGTGGGCCTCAAGAAGACCTTCCTGGAGAAGAGCCCAGACCTGCAGTCCCTGCGCTACGCCCTGTCCCTCTACACCCAGGCCACGGACCTGCTCATCAAGACCTTCGTGCAAACACAAGCGGCCCAGGGTAAGTGGCGGCCTGCCAGCCTGCGGCAATCCAGCCCCTAGCCAGCGAGGCTGCCACTGATTCACCTCCTCTGTGACATGGGCCGGGGCAATGGACAGCTCCCGGGAGCGCCTGAGCTGCGTGATGGCATGCGGCCAATGAGTGAAAGACTACTCGTGGGGGCGGGACCTCTGACGTCATTGGGCCAGGAGGTGATTGGCATCTCCTGGGAAAAATCTGTGACACCGTAGGCCAGGAGGTGACTGAAAGCTGTGGGGCGGGACTTCTTTGAAGCAGGACCAGGAAGTGATTGACAGCTCCTAGGGACTGAACTTTGAAGTATTGGATTCAGGGAGCGGCTGACATCTTGGGGGGCGGGGCATATGACGTCATGCAGCAAAGGAATGATTGACAGCCCCGGGGGCGGGATCCCGACCTGGAGGCGTGGACCGAAAGGGACTTTCCATTTCTCAAATTCTGTCTTTCTCTGTCTCTTCTCTTGCCTCTGTCTCCTGTCCCTCTCTGAGTTCCCACACAGCAGCTGGGGCTGGGGAGAGCAGGACTCCAGGGTCCTCGTTCCCCTCCGTGAGGACCCCATACAAAACTGGTCCTAAGACAAGGGAAAGAAGTTTGGCCTCTGACCCAGCAGTGGGGTGGGAGGGAGAGCTGCCATGAAGCAGAAGCTGGGGGCAGGGGAGCGACCCCCTCCCCCCACAGACAGACCAGGGCCTAGGGCCCTCCCTGGGCGTCGGGCCTCCAGTCCAAGCTGCTGCTTTTAGTGTCCCCGGCGTCCCCCCCGGAGCGGGAGGCTGTCTGTCCGTCCGTCTGCAGCTGACGTTTCTCTCTCTCTTGTTTCTCCTCCCTCTCACTCGCTGCCCCCTCTCCGCGCCTCCCCTGCTCCCCGCCACGCACACTCACCCTCCATCCTCGCCTCTCGCTCGCTCGTCTCTCCCCCCACCCCTCCCTTCCCTCCTTTCTCCACCTTCCCCTGTGATTAGTCCATGGTGGAAAAGGGACTAGGTTTACCCTTAGTGAAGACATTTATCCTGAGAAGGGTACGTGCCTCCGCCGCCCGCCCGCCCGCCCGCGCCCGGTGCCCGGTGCCTGCGCCCTTCCCGGCCCCGGCTAGTAAAAGGCCCGTCCTTCCGCCTCCCCGGCCTGCCGGGCTCGGCCCAGGCCAGACTGGCTGTGGGGGCCTAGGTGGATGAGGGGGAAGGACAGCTTGCTGGTTCCACGTGGGGAAGGAGAAGCGATTCGAGTCGGAACCCGCTTCTTCCTGGGTGCATCTTAAGCCAGATCCCGGGTCCCCTGGACAGCGCCTGCACGGTTAAGAGTGGACTCAGATCCCAGTGGGCTCCGATCCCAGCTCCGCCGCTCTGGTGGCTGGGCATCTGCGGGATTATCTCACCTCCCTGAGTCTCAGTTTTCCCATCTGTAAAACTGGAACAGTCAAGGGCCTTAATTCATAAGATTACTTTTAGGATTAGATGAATTAAATTTGGAGCAGTTCTTGACCTGTAATACCTGTAGTAGCTCCCAGGAAGTGTATTGTTATTGTTGTTGTTATTATTATTATTAACTATTATTAATTACTGATGTCATTCTTCCAAGCATAGAAAACTATCAATTTTCAGGCTCTAACTCTGAGCCAGCGCTTGTGCCAAGAAACATTTCTCAGGGATTTTTGAAAAGATTTCTCCCAATTGCCCCACAGGGCGGTGCATCATTCCACAGATGAGGAAGCTGAGTCTCAAAGGAGATTAAGCTACTTGCCCAAGGAACCTTCCCCTACACGGGGACCAGGGACTCGGGGAGGGGTGGGATTGGGGTAAGTACAGAGAGGCCCAGGAAAGACCCTTCCCCTTGGAGCCAGCAAACCACGGGATGGGGGCGCCCAGCATTGCCCTCCTCCCCCTTCTTACTAGCTTTGGCCATGGTCTAACCCCTCACCCCACCCACCACTGTCCAACTTCCCCCCTGGCACCCTCAGTCTGGCCCGGATTGAGCTTGCTGAAGCATCAGCCTTGGGGTGGGGGGAGGTGAGGCTGAGCATGTGACTGGTTGGGGGGAGGGGGGATCCAGAGCCTGAGATGACAAGGAAGGTGGCCTGGGGTGGGCAGCGAGTTTGGGGGGGTGCACGCCCCAGTAGTGGGGTGATGGGGGTCTCCAGACCTCTCTGTCCCCTGAGCCTCAGTCACTTCCCACCCAGTGCCAGGTAACCCAGATTAACCTTGAACACCCACCCCTGACTCCCCATCTTCCTCCCCCCCCATGCATGGGGTGCTCAAGGTGTGGGAGCTTCCTGAGGGGCAGGGAAGGAACCCGGGGGTGCTGGCGGTCACAGGTCCCCAGGCCCCACAGGATGCCCTTTCCAGAGCCACAGAGAGACAACTTTTAAGCTGCCCCATTCAGTGACCCCATCAGAACCCATCAATCAGGGCATTGTGGTGGCCACAAACAGAAGCACACCTTACCCAGACCCAAGCAGACAAGGGAATTTGTGGGCCTGGAACTGAAAGATTAAGGGCTGTGTTGACATCAATAATAGCTGGATCCAGAGTTTCTGACAATGTCATTGGTTACTGGTCTCTGTTGAGACATCTGTGATGTAGGCTTTTCCCTCATTAGGCAGACAGCCTTGCCAGCTTAGCACCAGACTCTTTCCTCAGAGTTACAGCTAAAGTCCCAGGGCTAACTCTGATTGGCCCAGCATGGGTCACATGACCATTCCTGAGCCAATCTCTGCAATTAAGGGCAGAGAATGCTCTGATTGGGCAACCGTGGTTCATTTCGTGCAAGATGGAGCCAGGAGGTCTGAGGTGGCCTTGGAGGCCATTTCTCAATGGAAACTTGAGATTCTCAATTGAAAAAGGAATAGCGTTGGGGCAGGGAAAATAAAGATAACCCTACAAGCTGTCACTTCAGAAGAAGTGAGGACTCTGGATGAGGTTATCACCAGCGTTTTGAAGAAACAGTGAGGAAGACTGTGTGGCTTCCTCAGAGCTGAGTGAGCGAGGGAGAGAGTGGACAGAGGTGAGGCAGGAGAGGTAATAGTGAAGACACATCGCGAGGGACATTGCAAAAGGACTTTGATTATTTCAGAGGGAGATGGAAACCATGGAAGTGTTTTGAGCAGAGGAGGGAAGTGTGCTCACCTAATAGGATTTACTCTAGCTGGTGTATGGAGAGAAGCTGAGAGGATTCGGGAGACAGGGTGGGGGCTACTGCAATAGTCCAGGCATGTGATGATGGGGGATGGAACATGATGGAGCCAAGGAGGCGGGCTCCTTGTGCAAATTCTTGTATTTTGATGATAGAATCAGTAGGATTTCCTAGTGTGTGAGTAATTTGAGAGGGAGTGAAGACAAAGAAGGGAGTCCCAACAGTTTGACCATTGAAAGAGGAGGCAGTGACTAAAGAGTGAGAAGCAGCAGCTAGTCTGTAGGAAGAGAACCTAAAGAGTGTGGCATTGGTGCAACCAAAAGGAGAAAGTGAGACCCAGGAAGCCAGGGTGTGTACAGTGGTGTGTAAGATGAAGACTAAGTTTTGTCAACATGGCAGTCAGTGGAATGAGAAAAATCAAGGGCAGATGCATTAAGCTCAGAGAGGTTAAGAGATCTACCAGAGATCATGCAGCAAGGTAGAGAAAGGCCTGAACCCAGCATTCTTGGCTTCCTAAGGTCACTTGCCATCACAGCCCCACTCTCAGTGCCACCCTGTCAGGGCTGATGACCTGGTGCCGCCAGCACATGGTAGATGGGAAGTGGTCCAGGTCCCTTAGAGTGGGTGGGAAGAATGGAGCTCATGCCAAGCATCCTCCCCTACCCCGCCCAGGCTCGGGTGTGGAAGACCCTGTGGGTGAAGTTTCAGTCCACGTTGAGCTCTTCACTCATCCAGGAACTGGGGAACACAAGGTCACTGTGAAAGGTGAGTAGTCTGAGTTGGGAGAGGGAGTGCCTTTGCCAGGACTCACTAGGTCCTATGACAGAAACCAAACTCAAACTAGCTTAAGCAAGAAAAACATTTTTCATTTAAAAAAAAAAGTCTTATAAAGCTAAACATTCCAGAAATAATTCACCCTCAGGCATGGCTGGATCCAGGGACTCAGTGTTATGGGACTTAATTCCACCTTCTCCATCTCTCAGCCCTGGCTTCCTTTTGTTGGCTTTTTTTGTTCTTTGTTTTAATTACAACACAGATTGAACTGTTTTAACCAAGGCCTAAAATGACAGTGGCTTAAACAAGATAGAATGAAATTTTCTCAGAGGTAGCCAAGGACAATCAGCCCAGAGCTGACATTGGAGGCTTCACAGATGTAGGCACCCCTGCCATCTTTTGTTGCACTTTCTCTTTTTTTTTTTTTTTTAAGATTTTATTTATTTATTTGACAGAGAGAGAGAGATCACAAGTAGGCAGAGAGGCAGGCAGAGTTAGAGGGAGGAAGCAGGCTCCCAGCCGAGCAGAGAGCCTGAAGCAGGGCTCAGTCCCAGGTCCCTGAGATCATGACCTGAGCCAAAGGCAGAGGCTTAACCCACTGAGCCACCCAGGCACCCCTTTTGTTGCACTTTCATCCCTAATAGGGTACCTTTCCTCCTCTATAGGGTACCAAAGAATTCAGTACCTAGCAGCATCCCAGCCTGCAGCTAGAAGAAGGAGAAAGTTTAAGCCACAACCTGAAATTTGTCCACATCACTTCCCTTCACTAAAATTGAATTGGCTGGAACTTAGTCATAAAGCGACACTTCACTATAGGAATGCTCTGGGAAATATATTCTTTCAGACAGGCTTGGAAAACCACAGCTGTGTAGTAGGGGACCTGACAGCCTTATCCTCTATTTCCCATAACAGTCGTGGCTGCCAATGACCTCAAGTGGCAGACTTCTGGCATTTTCCGGCCATTCATCGAGGTCAACATCATCGGGCCCCAGCTCAGTGACAAGAAACGCAAGTTTGCAACCAAATCCAAGAACAACAGCTGGGCCCCCAAGTACAACGAGAGCTTCCAGTTGTGAGTCTAAGAATGGTTTGGGGAACACGGGCAGGGGACATCTGCTAGGTGAACCTAAGGGTCTACTAGAAGAGGGATGTCTGGTGGGGCCGTCATTCCTTGGCACAGGGATGAGAGGGGTCACATCCTAGGAGAGGGAACTGGAAGGAAGGCACCTTAGTGCATGAGTGACATTGGTGAGGGGATGGGTGTAACCACTCTGGGAGACAAGCAGTTTCCAGGGGAGGCCATGAATGTAATATAACATGTTGATGAAGGCTTGTGAAGAAAAGGGGAAGTCTGGGAAGAGGGGACATGTTGGGCAGGGCCATTTCCGGGGCTGTAGACTCGGGTCTAGTAAGGGCCATGAGGGGCCATGATGGGGCAAGGAATGTGTGGGTGAGGGTCTCAGGGGCAGGGGGCAGGTCTCCTGGAGTCAGCAGTGAGCCTTGTCATGGCAGGGCTGGAGGAGTCACAGGTAGGGGAGAGGAGCCAAGTGTGGTCCAGGGATGCCTGTCAAGTGAATGAGGGTGGGGTCCTATCCAGACGGGGCATCAGGGGTCCAGAGGGGCAGATGAGCTGGGGAGATCAAATAAGTCTGGTCAGGGTATTGCTTGCAGTGGGCACATATTTGGGTCAGGTGCCAACCTCACCGGGGCAGGATCATGTTGGGGGTTGTTCTCAGGGGACAGAAGTGCAGAGGGGTAAGGGGAGAGGACAAGAATAGGGCACTTGGTCAGAGGACTTTGGAGTGGTAGAATACCTGAAGAAATAAATGCTTGGGAGCAGGGGCTAGTTGTGGGGCAGAGGTTTCCTGCGGCGGGCGGTAGTACTTGAGGGCTGGGAAGTACAGTGAGGGAGGGTGTTTCTTTTTTTTTTTTTTTTTAATTTATTTATTTGACAGAGAGATCACAAGTAGGCGGAGAGGCAGGCAGAGAGAAAGAGTAGAGGGAGAAGCAGGCTCCCCGCCGAGCAGAGAGCCCGACTCGGGGCTCGATCCCAGGATCCTGATCATGACTCCAGCCAAAGGCAGAGGCTTTAACCCACTGAACCACCCAGGCACCCCAAGGAGGGTGTTTCTGGGGAGCAGTGTGGGCATGGCCCATCAAGGGCAGGTCCCTTGGGGGCAGAAGCCCAGCCTTAGGGGCCTAGCTTGGGGGTAGGAGAGGCAAGCTGGAGTGTGTTGGGGGGTCACTCATGGTGAGGCATGAGAGCAGGTCTTGTGGAGAGAGGCTTAGGGGTAAGAAGGAAGAGCTAGGGAATATGGGGGAAGGGACACGTCAAGGAGAGAACTTGGATTCAGGTGAGAGCCCGGTAAAGGGACTTCTGGGTGTGATATCTGGGACAAGATAGTGGGAACAGCAGCTCAGCTGGCCAAAGGTGTGCACGCAGATATCACGGGGTGGAAGCATGGTCTAACCAGGGAGTTTTGGGGAACCATCACCTGGGTGGGGATGTGGACCAGGGGCTAGGAGTGGGATGGTGGGGGGCGTTGTCGGTTTGAGGTGGGGTGGGGAGAGAAGGGAGGAAGGAGAGACAGGACAGCGATTACTGGGGAACAGGGGTGTGGGTAAGGAAATGTGGGCGTGTCCCTGCTCTGGTGTCCTGGGGGCGTGTCCCGGCGAGGAGCCGTAGGGGCGTGGGAGCCCGGCAGGTGGGACTGTCCTTACGCCCAGCCCCCTCTCCCCCACCCCTTCACCCCTCTCCGCCCCCCCAGCACGCTGAGCGCGGACGTGGGCCCGGAGTGCTACGAGCTGCAGGTGTGCGTCAAGGACTACTGCTTCGCGCGCGAGGACCGCACGGTGGGGCTGGCCGTACTGCAGCTGCGAGAGCTGGCCCAGCGCGGGAGTGCCGCCTGCTGGCTGCCACTGGGCCGCCGCATCCATATGGACGACACGGGCCTCACGGTGCTGCGCATCCTGTCACAGCGCAGCAACGACGAGGTCGCCAAGGAGTTCGTCAAGCTCAAGTCAGACACGCGCTCCGCCGAGGAGGGCGGTGCCGCGCCTGCTCCCTAGTGCGGGGCACGCGGGCGGGCAGCACTGCGCCTGCGCACGGGGCGGGGCGGCGTCTGCGTGTTGGGACCTCCCGGAGGGCGAGTCTTCGGGCTCTGTGCAGAGGGCTGGCTGCGCCTGCGCCCTTGACTTAGCGCACCCCTCTAGGGAATTGGGAACGGATGACGCCCCGCCCCTTCAAGAGGCCACGCCCTAGGGCGCTATGAAGGAAGAAGCCACATCCCCTACAAGAAGCCAAGTCCCCAGCGCCTAGGGGACCTTTGGAGCTGGGATGGGAGGAAGTCTCGCCCCCTATGGAGGAGGCCAGATCCTGGGGCTCTGGTACGGGAAGGCCCTGCCTCCTGTCCCCTGGAAAAGCCATAAGATGGGTCCCCAAGCCGTGGGGCCCAAGACCAATTGCCAAGTATGGAACTCTCAGCTCCCTCAAGGGGCGGGCCCTGGGCGAGGGGCAGGGCTTCCTGGAGCGCCCCCTGGGGTGGCCTAGGGGTTGGAGGCACTAGGATGCTCGTTGGAGGGCCCAGGTTGGACCAGAGTGTATTTTCGTTTTGTGCAAAAAATACACGGGGAAGGAGGGGAGGATGGGATTTCAAAAGCACATGCGTCCTCGGGCGCCCAAACCCTGGAGGCCGAGTGGACGGCTCTGAAGCACCCGCGCTGCCCCCACTTCCCTGTGGGGGTTTGCCTCTCCTTTTCCCCTAACATATCCCATTCTCATATCATAGAGTTCAACCCACCCATTTAAGAGATGGCAAAACTGAGGCCTAGAGAGCTGCTTGAGACTTTGCTGAAGATCCCAGTGCCATGAGACTTTGCTGAAGATCCCAGTGCCACACCCTCTCCCTACTACTTACTCCCTTTGGCCTGTGTGCCCCATCTAAGGGTGGGCTGACATCGGATGACCCGACACAGCTCCCCATTGCTGCTAACCCCTCTTCAGGGGACCTCCCCCAATCCTTGTAAGGGATGGGGGTTCTGGGCCAACACCCCCACTGCCCCCGTCCCATGTGTGGCTGCCCAGCAAAACCCCTGCCCTTGACCCTTTCCACTGGGACCCTGTGGGGAGATTCTGTGAGAACTCTAGATCTCCCACCAAAAAAAGAGGATTTGGGATTCCCTGGACCCAGGCACCCCCTGAACCCCTTTTTCCTCTCCCAGAATTCTCCAGGCAGGCAAGAAAGAGACCAGGAACTCTAGGGGTGTGTGTGTGTTTGTGTGTGTGTGTGTAAATATATAAACATACTTGGAGCTTAGTCTCCAAAATCTTATTCATTCATTCAAACATCGTGCCACAGGATACCTCCAAGTGGGACCTCTACCCGCCTAAAGCTTTTCTTCCAGGAGGCAATAGTGGGGCAATCTGGCCAGAGTCAAGTTTCCCCATTGTAGTTCATAAAGGCAGAACGTTTTGGGAAAGTTTGTCCTGGCCTGTCTTTGCCCGCAATCTGCTTTTCCATGTTGGATGGGTGCTTGTGTGCCATTTTTTTTTTTTTTCTGCCAGACTGACAAGTACAAGATTCTCTTGTACTAGGAAAAAATTAAAACAGGGGCAAGGTGAGGAGTAGCTGGACTCCTGGAGTGATGGGGCCTGTGTCAGACAGGAAAGTGAGGGCTTTCAGAGGAGGTGAAAAAGGAGAAGGAACCACCCATTAGAGAGACAAAGCTCCAGGTGGAGGGAACAGTAGGTGCAAAGGCTGAGGTGGGCGGGCTTGAAGCACAGCGAGGTCAATGTGGCTGACGAGGGGGACAACAAGGAGGAGGTGTTGATGTCCGGGAGCCCTGTGGAGACGTCAGACCAGGCAGGGCCTTGTGTGCTGCCCTGGGGAGTTTTTATTTTATGCTAAGAGACTTGGGGAGCCCCAGGAGATTTAAAAGCTCAGGAGAGTCTGGAAGTCAGGTTTCAAAAGCTCCCTCTGGCCACCTCATGGAGAATGGACCAATGCAGTTTGGGGGAGAGGCAAAGTGCTTTGGGAACACTGAAACTAATACCTGAGAAGGTTTTTGAAGGATACATTAAAAAGAAAAAACAAACTCATCCCTTAGATGAACCCCAGTCCACTAGGTACAGTTGTCCACATTGTGCACTGCCCAAGGGTTTGGCATTTCTAAGGAGGCCATGTGCAGACCTTAGGCATTGAGAGTTGTAAGTTTATATTGATGATTTCCTGGTATGTGAACAAGTCTGGAAGAAATGGCACTACTTTCTCAGAGAAGTTACCTGGAGGTGTTCTTTGTCCCCTGATTTTAGGCAGATTCAGGTGCCAGAAGGTTCTAAATCAGAGGTTAAGATGCCAGTTTTCCCACAGGATGGTGGGGGAGGGGCTGGAGCCAGGGGCAGGTGGGGGTTGGCAAGGAGGAGCTTAGAATCTATTGCATGGACTGAGAGGCAGATTTTAAATTCAGACCGCCTTCAGGGGTAGGTGGAAGTGAGGTGGATACATAATTCAGGTTGAGAACACCAGCAACACTCCTAAGGGGAGGTAATATGACCTGGGGTGAACCCAGAAATATTTATGGATGACCAGCAGGAAAAGGGGGAGCTGAGCTTCTGCCTGAGAGAGCCAACTTATTTCCCTAGAGTCCTTGGGAGTCTTTGGTCAAGGCCTGCCCATGTGTGTGAATGAGTGAGAGTGTGTGTGTGTGTGTGCGCGTGCGCACGCGCGCGCGCGTGTGTGTAAACTTCCCCAGCAGCACCCAGACACATGGAGGGAGCTTTAGGTAGCATTTGTTGAATGACTTTTTCTGACTCCCAGGCTAGAACTGTTTCGGAAATTTACTCCCTCTTCTTTCCCCCAGAGAACTCCTAGTTATCCCTCAAAACCCATCACAAATATCCTCTCCTGTAGAAAACCCTCCCTGCTCCTCCTCAGAACTTCCCCTAGCCTCTGTCCCTGATGCCAAGGGGTGGGAGTTGTCTGTGACACGCTCTATTTCCCCCAACTAGGGTCTGAGGCCTCTGGATAGGCCCAAATTCACCAAGTACAGACTGGGCACAGGGGATGACGGGGAGGGTAGGACTAGTAGAATTATGTCTTGGGGTGGGGGGTTCATGTGCATGTCTATCCATGTCTGTCCATACCACCCTTCCCCTCCCACGTAAGCCTGGGCACACAGAACGTGCTCCAGCAAGACTGCTGCTGAGTCACATAACACAGAGTAGAGAGAGGGCCAGAGCAGACAAGGAGGAGACAGGAAAGGAGTCTCAGGGCCTGGAAGCCTTTGGAACTAGAAAGTTTCTGTATCGGAACAAGCGTCAGAGAGGAGCAGGGTTTCCCCAAGGCCATTCACCACCTCACCTGGGTTGCCCGAAGTTCTGAGCCCTGGTGGGGCCTCATTTCATGCCAGGAACGTGCCCTAGATTTTCACGGGTCTGGGAAAGGACAAAGTAGGGTTGGCCCTTTGTTGGGGAGGGGGGGTGTGTGACATTGAGGGGCATTTTGGACAGAGCTGATCACTTCTTCCTGTGCCCCCACCCCCCCAAAAGGGACAGTGTCCCAGAGTAAGGACACAATGAGAGAAGAGGGAAGGATAGAGAGAAAGAGAAGGGGAGAAATCAAGAGGGCGAGATCATGCCCAGGAAGATCTTGAGGGTCTCTGGGTGGTGGTGGAGGGGGCATAGAACAACCTTGAGATGGAGACTCAGAGATGGGGAGAAAAGTAGGGGATCTAGAAGGAAGAGGAACCCTCTGTTCTCTGGCTCTCACCAGCCCATCCTGGAAGGATTTATGTGAAACGAGCAGGTGCCTGGCCTTGACCCGCAATCCTTCTCAGGCCCCAGAGCCTGAAACCTCACCGTGCCCCCATCAGAGATGCAAAAAACTTAACACCCAACTAGAAATCTTTGGGACCTCAGAGACCTTGCTGTCCCCCACACCCTGCGCTGTTCATTTTGTAGATGGGGACACCGAGGGGCGGGGCAGAGCAGGGACAGCCCAGAGTCGCCCCTAAACTCTGCTGCCCCAGTGGAGCGGGAGGGGAGCTCACTGGGGGGTCGTTTCGGATCGCGACACCGTCTGCCCCCTGAACATCCTTTCCTAAGAATTGTCAAGGACCAAAGTCGTCTTCGCTGACACGTGTTGCTTTTCTCTTTGCCTTTTATTTTCTTAAAGAGAGAAATCAAGTTGACGGTGTCTAGTAAGACCTCCCCCATTCCCCAACCCACGCCTAACCATAGTGGCTCTCTTGAGGCACCGGTCACCGGCGGAGTGGGCACCCCCACCCCCACCCCCATGCATCCCAGGCCATACAGCCAGGGGGACTTACTTTGCACCCCTGGCCCCGGCCCCCTGAAACCCCCCAAACCTGGCCACGCAGTCAAGGGGGGTTCTTCCTCCACACACCTTCTCTTAGCATGTGATTGCAAATGTGAACTCAAAATGCTGTTTGTTTGTTTGTTTGTTTGTTTTAATTCCATCCCGTTGGTCCGGTGTCTGCACAGACGCCACCCCCGCCCCATCTCTCTGTAAATATGTGACTTGGAACAAATGTTTAAAACCAACGAGAAGTGGTCATGAATGCATGGTGTTGAGATGTTTTGCACTATTCCGACTTTTTGGTCTCTGTAAAAATATTTTATTAACAGCAGACATTAAAAAAAGCAAAAGCACACAACCTCAGACATGGGGTGGCCTTCTTGCATTCCAATATTGGCAACAAACTCAGGGACCCCTTAGTACTTGCAGACGCTGCTGAACACACTTCCCGCCCACGAACGCAACTGGTCCACAGGTAGCTTTGGAGAAGGGCAAGTGAGGCCCAGAGTGGGGGCATATTGCAGAGTGGGGAGAGCTGGCATCTGATAGGACTTTGGGCAGCTCCTGCTCTTAGCTCAAGCGACTTAGGACACACTCATACTCACCCTACAGCCCCATGTGTGGCTGTGGCGTTGTGTTGTGTTGTGTTTTTCCCAGCTTAAGTAATAAAAATGTATTGAGAATTCCTGGGATGGTGGTGATCGCCTCCCAGCCTGGAGGGAGGAATCAACACTGCAAGAAATCGCTCAGAAATCACACTGTCGGGACGCCTGGGTGGCTCAGTTGGTTAAGCAGCTGCCTTCGGCTCAGGTCATGATCCCAGAGTCCTGGGATCGAGTTCCGAGTTGGGCTCCCTGCTCGGCAGGGAGCTTGCTTCTCCCTCTGCCTCTGCCTGCCACTCTGTCTGCCTGTGCTCGCTCTCTCTCCCTCTCTCTCTGATAAATAAATAAAATCTTGAAGAAAAAAAAAAAAGAAATCACACTGTCCTGGGGCATCTGGGTGGCTTAGTCAGTTAAGCGTCTGCATTTGGCTCAAGTCATGATCCCAGAGTCCTGGGATCGAATCCATGGTCTGAGTTGGGGTCAGGCTCCCTACTCAGCAGGGAGTCTGCTTCTCCCTCTGCCTTTCATCTTGCTTGTGCTCTCTCTCTCTCTAATAAGATTTTATTTATTTGTCAGAGAGAGAGAGAGAGTAGGGGGAGCAGCAGGCAGAGGGAGAAGGAGGTTCCCCACTGAGCAGGGAGCCAGCACAGGACTCAATCCCAGCACTCTGGGATCATGACCCGAGCTGAAGGCGGACACTTAACCAACGGAGCCACCCAGGTGCCCCTCTCTCAGACAAATCTTTTATATATATATATAAAGACTTTCTTTATTTATTTGACATAGAGAGATCATAAGTAGGCAGAACGGCAGGCAGAGGAAGAAGCAGGTTCTCCCACAGAGCAGGGAGCCCGACACAGGGCTCGATCCCTGGTCCCTGGGATCATGACCTGAGCCAAATGTAGCCGCTTAACCAACTGAGCCACCCAGACACCCCTCAGATAAAATCTTTAAAAAAAAAAAAAAAAAGAGGAAGGAAAGAAGGAAGGAAGGAATCAATCCCACTGTCCCAACACCTCTGGCCAACATAGGAAGGCACAAAATCGTTCCCAAAAATTAGTCGGGCTTTGTTCATCCAAGAAGCGTAGGGAGGACAGATGCAGGAGGGACCATCCCATGATACTGGGGGTGTGCTGGGACCCCAAGCTGGCTCCTCACAAACCAGGGAAGAAACCAATCTGCTTCTTCTCTGGGGGTGGAGTTCCTGGTCACCAGGCTCACTTCTTACCCTTGACAAGGCTGTCCCTGCCCTGGGTAACACTTTCATCCTGTAGGTTCAGGTCAACGTCATCAGCAAGGTTGTTGGCAGTGAGACAGACGCCGTTCTGTGATGTGAATATCGTCCTGGTGTTCTGGCTTGCCGGGTCTTATGCAGTTTGATAAAACAGGCTTCCTGCCTAAGCCTCCTCCAAGGGGAGTGGGTTGGGACTAAGGATCTCACCCCCTGGCCTCATCCTCACCTCCAGCCTTTCTCTGGGCCATCAGTCCAAGGCTGTGCTCAGATAGCTCCTGCCCAGTCCCACTTTGGTCCCTACCTGTTTTGTTTTGTTTTGTTTTTTAATGTAGCAGGTGAGAATCTCATTTCATAAACACACAGAGAACAAAACCTTATTTTTCTGCAGTTGAATTTAATTTTTTAAAAGATTTGTTTATTAAAGAGAGAGAGTGCACAAGTGGGAGGGGCAGAGGGAAAAGAAGAGAGACTCTCAAGTGGATTCTTTTTTTTTTTTAAGAATTTATTTATTTATTTGACAGATCACAAGTAAGCAGAGAGGCAGACAGAGAGAGAGAGAGAGAGAGAAGGAGGAAGCAGGCTCCCTGCTGAGCAGAGAGCCCGATGTGGGGCTTGATCCCAGGACCCTGGGATTATGACCTGAGCCAACGGCAGAGGCTTTAACCCACTGAGCCACCCAGACACCCCTCTCAAGTGGATTCTGCACAGAGCCGGACATGGGGCTCGAACCCACGCCCCCTGAGATCACAGCCCCAGCCAAAACCAAGAGTCAGACGCTTAACTGACTTAGCCGCTCAGGGCGCCCCTGCAGCTGAATTTAATTTCTGTTTTGCGCCCCCATCCCACCAGGGAGCAGAAATGGAATCTCGCACAGCTCAGGGTTTTCTCTCTCTCCTCTGAGACCAGGCAGTTTCCAGAGCTAGATGTGTGGGCTACACAGCGTGACTTCTCCATCACGGCTCACTCCCTGACCCAGGGGACAGGCTTGTTTGTTGCTTGCAACCCCAGGGGCTCAGCCCTTGGTCCCGTGTCCCTCAGCCTGTGGTCTCCGTCATGTCATCCGCGAGGCTTAGGGACAGAGGCTCACTCCTGCTGCTTGCTGTGCTCCGAGAACCAAACAGACTGGCTTTGGAACCACTGGGGCTCCTGGCCAACGCCGTACCTGTGGGCACGGGACCTTCTCTCTGGTGTGAGGGCAGCTCTTCTCTGACAAAGGAAGTGAATGAATGTTAGACGTGTGATGTTGACGGGGACAAAATCAGTCTTACACATCTTCACAGGGCATGACCATGGCAAGCAAGCCCAGCGACTAGTTACATATATTTACAAACACAGATCTAGTTTCAGGATACGTACGTGTGATTAATTTAAAAAAGAAAAGCACAACATCAAGGATTTTTTTTTTTAAAGGAGGATTCTACCTCTTATCATCAAGAGGGCTACTGCCAAAAACCCCAGAAGGCAGCAAGCATTGAAGATGTGGGGAAATCAGAACCCTCGTGTCCTGTCAGCGAGCATGTAAAACGGAGCAGCCCCGGTGGAAAACAGGAGAGAGAGTCCCAAAGAGATTAAAAGTAGGGGCGCCTGGGTGGCTCAGCAGGTTAAAGCCTCTGCCTTCGGTTCAGGTCATGGTCCCAGGATTTGGGGATTGAGCCCTGCATCGGGCTCTCTAGTCAGCAGGGAGCCTGCTTCCTCCTTTCTATCTGCCTGCCTCTCTGCCTACTTGTGATCTCTCTCTCTCTGTCAAATAAATAAATAAAATCTTAAAAATAAAAAAAAGAGGCAGAGAGAGAGAGAGATTAAAAATAGAATTACCATGTGACCCATCAATTCCACTTCTGGGAATATCCTCTAAAGAATTGAAAGCCAGGTCTGGAAGAGGTATTTGGACACCCATATTCAGAATAGCATGGTTTACAAGAGCCGAAATGTGGAAGCAAGCCACTGTCCATCAGTGGAGGAATGGACCAGCACGAGGTGGGTTATCCACAGCCTGGAAGACTCCTCAGCCTTGAACAGGAAGGAGGTTTTGACCCAGGTCTCAACACGGGTGAATCTTAAGGACCCCTTGCTGAGTGAACGAAGCTGGTCACCAAAGGACGAAGACTTTTGATCCCCCTTGAATAGCCAGATCCATAGAGACAGAATGTAGGACAGTGGGTGACAGGGGCTGGGTGGAGAGGGGAGCAGGAGTTTGTGTTTAATGGGGACAGAGTCCCAGTTTGGGAAGATGGGAATTTCTGATGACTGCACACACTGTGAATCTACTAAATGCTGTGCAATCGTCCACTTGCATACAGCGAAGTTTAGAGTATCTGAATTTCATCCCCATTTTAAAGATTAAAAAGAAAAACAGTTGGCTGGATGGTCTTGGGCCCCTGGGCCAGAGGGTGCCAACTTCTGACCTAATCCATTATTCAGCTCCCCGCTCTAGCCTCTTTCTCTGCACCTCCCCTAGCCTGTGGCTAAACTCCAACACCATCCCCATGCTTACCCCACCCTCCACTGTCCCTGAACCCCCAGCTTCAACCTCACCCTGTCCTCCAGCTCTCGCCCCCACCCCTTAATCGACTCTAATCCCACTCCCATCTCCCCACACCTCCGCATGCCACCTGCCACGATCACCCAGGGAACAAGATAAACAGTTTCCCGGAGGGTATTACACATTTCTGTGATTCATGATCTATGTGCGATTACATTTCATTACATAATTTATTATATCGCATGATAATTACTGTGTTCCTAATGCTGCAATTACATATAATAGGTTCCGCGATTATGCATCCTACAATTACACAGTCATTCTTCCCATCACCGTAAAGTACAGTAATAAACGAGGAGGAAGTGGTGGGTTGACTTCAGGACCCGCCCCGATCCAATCCCTTTCCAGGCAGAGGCTACAGAGCTGCAGCCAGGCTCATAGTTTGCCACAGCTGGGCACGAGTTCAGGTCCAGCTATGGAGAAGCCTGGGGGCGTGTGGAAGGCAGAAGAGACCAGAGCTGTCTTGGTTTTTCCTTCCCCTTCTCTCCGCCAGCAGCCAGCCATGGAAACACCTGTTGCTCTGGAATCTGCATTCCCTTCTCCAGTGACAAACTTGGTGGGGGTTGAAAAGCCGTCATGGCAACACAAAGGTGGCATTCTATTTCTGGATTGCAGATACAGGCTGTGTGCCCAAAGTCAGAGGTTTCAAGGGCCTCCTGCACCCTGCCTTGATTTGAGGGAGCCTCGGTTCCCCCCAGTGAGCAGGTTCTGCAGAGTTATTCCTGTAGGACCAGTCCTGGTCCTGCTTCCCTGCACCAGGAGTGGTAAACTCTGCCGCGTGGACCTCATCCAGCCCACTACCTATTATTATAAATAAAGTTTTATTGGCACAAGGCCATGCTTCATTCATCCAGCTCCATCTCCGCTGCTCTCACGCTACAACAGCAGAGTTGAGTCTTTGTGAATTTCCTATGTGAAACGCTTTGTGTCAAAAGACCTCAAGGCGTTTTTTGGGGGTGCCTGGCTGGCTCAGTCAGTAGAGCATGAGAATCTTGATCTCCAGGTCATGAGTTCAAACCCTGCATTGGACATACAGTTCACTTAAAAAAAAAACAAAACACCTCAAGTGGTTTCTATTTCCCACCCTTAATTCTGACTACTATGCTACATTATGATACATAAGAAATTATGACACATCCATAGACCCAGCCACAATTATAGCCTGCTAAAAGGATGAATATGGTAGACTAAATAAAGCCTCCATCAAAGATACCCACATTCCATTGCCCAGAATCTGTGAATGTTACTTTTTTTTTTTTTTTTTAAAGTAGGCTCCACGACAGGGAGCTTGAACTCACAACCCTGAGATCAAGACCTGAGCGAGAGCAAGAGTCCGATGCTTAACTGACTGAGCCACTAGGCGCCCCTGTGACTATTACTTCAAATGACAAAAGGAGCGCTGGCTTTGGCAGCACATATGCTAAAAATCGGAAGGATATAGAGAAGCTTAGCATGGCCCCTGTGGAAGGACACGTGGGAATGGCAAAAGGAACATTGTAGAAGTGACTGAGGATCTTGAGATGATGGGAACATTATCCTAGATCATCCAAGTGGGCCCTAAGTGTAATCCAAGGGTCTTTGTAAGAGGGATGGAAGAAGGTCCGATGAAGAAGTAGAAGATGCGATGACAGAAGCAAGGGATTGGGGAGATAAGGAAGGGGCTGAGTCGAGGCATGCCAGCAATCTCCAGAAGCTGGAAAAAAACGAGAGCACAGAATCTCTCCTAGATCCTCCAGGAGGAACCAACCCTGCTGACATCTTGACTATACCCAAGTGAAACTGATTTCAGACTTCTGAATATAACTTGTGAGATTTTATATATTTATATATATATATGCAGATTTCCATGTATATATGGAATGAATGTGTGTGTGTGTGTGTGTGTGTGTGTATCTCAGTGGAAACATGGAAACATACATATATCAGATGATATTTATATAGATAAATAGATAGATGATATATCTATCTATCTATCTATCTATCTACCTATATATTCCAGAAGGAAGGATATGAGTCTTCTGGAGATTTTATTTAGAATAAAATTGGCGGGGCGGGTGGCTTAGTCATTAAGCATCTGCCTTCAGCTCAGGCCATGATCCCAGGGTCCTGGGATCGAGCCCTGCATCGGGCTCCTTGCTCAGCAGGAGGCCTGCTTCTCCCTCTCCCACTCCTCTTGCTTGTGTTCTCTCTCTCGCTGTGGCTCTCTCTGTCAAATAAATAAATAAAATATTTTTTAAAAAATAGAATAAAATTGGGATTCCCAGTCACCACCTCTAAGCTTCTAACCCCTTCAGTCTGAAAGCAGAGCCTGAGAATCTGTTTTAGAGAGATTTTGTAGCAAAGGAAGCTTCACTTCATGCCACGGACTCAGGTCCCCAAGAGGCTGAATGGGACTGGCGCAGGATTCTCAGTGAGAGCCCTGTGGACTCTGAGGCCAAATCAGCCTTTGTCAGGGGATTGCCCTATGCCCTTGAGGACATGCAGGGGCATCCCTGCATTCTAATAGCACCATCCCCATTCTAATAGCACCACCCCCAGTCACCACAACCACAAACGTCTCCAAATGTCACCCGATGTTTTGAGGAACAAAAACACCCCAGGTGACATTCACTGGGTTAAAATAAGATTTAGAAACGTCCCACATAACTGGAACACATGAGAAATGACTCCAACGTTCTATGGGAGGTTAATACACTGGCATCATCCCCCTCTGTAAACACACGAACAGACAAGATCGAGCAAAGAGGGTCAATACGGTAAGAAGGGTAAATACGGTAGCCGCATGCAATGAGCCCTGCACACACGTGAATCCAGCATTTTCACCTGCATCGATTCACCCAACGGAAATAACTCCAGCAGGAAGGATGGGACATGTAGCACGGCTCTCAGTCGGGCGGTGACTGTCTGGGGTCAGAACGGCCACGTGAATGGCAGTCTGTTACCATCGCTGAACATTGTATGTGACAATCCATGAGAAATTCATAGGAGTCTGCCCCGATTAGAACGTTCACAATATGTTGTTAAATTTAAAAAAGAAAATTGCTGAAAAACCAGGTGCCAATGGATCCCATGTTTATGGAATAAAAATGTGTACAGTCGGGCGGGGGGTGGGGGGGGGAATCGAATCCGTATATGGAACATGATCCTCTTTTTGAATATGCATGTATATTTGCACCCTTCATATGGGTGAGGCTGGAAGGTTTTTTCACCAAAATGTTCATTGTTATCTTCTCTGAGGATATAGGATTTAACTGGACTTTTTCAGTTTGTTTAGCTGTATGTTCTAATTCTTCCACAAGGATCACACGCCGTCTATGTTATTTTGTAAAAAGCTTGGGCATGCACCCACATGCTCCGAGGGCTGAAGGATCTAGAGAACCTTCCAGTATTTGACGAAGAGCTGGGTGTGGCTAAATGCCCCGCCTCCATCGCCCCTGGGGCGGAACCCCTCAGAGGCGCATGCTCCCTGCTCTCTCCCGCGGTCGCCCCCAGCCCAGACTCAATTGCTCTTGGGGGCGTCCTTCAGGGCTCCTTCCCTCCTTGTCTTATGTCCCCACCCACATCGTGGCTTCCTGGGGTCACGTCTGGGACAAATCAAATCCTCATCTTGGGGGTGTGATTTCTGGAGACCCCAGAACATGACAGCGTCTCTCCTCCTGTCACCGGAGACGATCCTGCAGTTGGCGCGGGGTGGGTCATCTGTCCCTGGGCTATTTCAGGGAGGTTTTATGGGGCGGGTAGGCCGGAAACGGGGCTCACACCACCCTCACCCCACACTCCCTCCAGCAGTGGACTTCCCTCCAGCGCCGGGCTGGCCGTCACCTTCTCCCATGTCCTCTCCCATGTCTTCTGTCCATGCCAGGCAGTTGGGGGGGTGTGGGAAGTGTGAGCGTGTGTTGGTGGTGAGCAATGCAGTGGACCAAGAAAAGCAAACACTGATGTGAAAACCAACCAGCAACGTTTAATAAAAAAATAAGCAAGTTATCCAGGACCCGACCCAGTGAGCAGATGTCCCCAAGAGAGCAAAGCACTGCTGGCCGGCTTGGACATTCATTTCTGGCCGGAGGCACAGCAAGTCCCCCAGCCCAAGCCGGGGAGCACCGGCCCAGGACCCAGGCAGTACCCTGGTGCAGCCAAGCCCCTGCAGGGCCCCAAACACACAAGCCCACCAAAGGCTTGAACGCAGGAACCCCATGGAGCGGGCAGAGCCCATGCCTGAGACCCAGGGCAGGGAGGTCAAGCAGATGGGATGACAAGTCAACACAGGAGCGGGGGTGGGGGGGTGGAGGGGTGTGAGCACAGGAGACCCAGCCCCTGTTTTATCCCTTGCCCCCGCCAGGGGGGCTGGGTCCAGGGAAGCCTGGCGTGGCCGTGTGGTTGCCAGGACCCGCGGCTGTCCCTGGTGAGGGGAGAGCCACCCTCCCTCCTGGGTGGTGGTGGGGCATTTTGTCTGCACACAGCTTGGGTGACCAGGCTGGGGGGGGTGGGGCAGGCAGGGATCAAACTCTCAGCCAACAATTCTCCAGTCTCACGGGGAGTCCACGAGGTCTGGTACACAGTAGGCGCTCCATCAACGCCTGCTGCAAGGAGAAATAAGATTCATCTTGTTCATTTGGGTGGCCCTGCACGCAGGAGGGTCGTCTTAATGTCCTGACCCAGCACAGGCTGTGCTGTTTGGTTTCGCTAATGCCGGCCCCCAGGGGGCGCCCTCTACACGTGTGTGGAAGAAGCCAATTGAAGAGTGAAAAGCACCTTGTTGATTTTCACCCCGGCACCAAGCTCAGTTCCCAGCACACAGTAGGCACTCAATAAATGCTCTTAGTTAATAAGAACTTGTCTTTGTGTTCCAAGTACCAGGCACATGGTGGGCGCTTCATAGGTATTCAGAGAAACGAATGAAAGTATCTTGTTTATCCCGGTATTCCCAGAGCCCAGAATGGTTGGTGCCCGACATACAGCAGGCATTCAATAAATATTTCAATGCATTAAAACAATGACTGTGTATCACTAGTGCTGATTCTTGGGGTGGGGAGGCGGGAGAAATTAACAAAAGCTTGATGGACCAAACGGTCACTAGCTGAAGGAATAATTATGCCCCATCCACCGCCAAACGCGGAAGCCTGGTACCCGATGAGGACTTCCAAGTGTTTGGCACCTGAAGACAGGAACGAGGTCTGGCTCTCTTCTGATGCCCTAGTGCTAAGCCCCATTCCCGGCATACAGTAGGCACTCCATTAAAGCTGCCTGCGTGCACGTGATTGCTGAGCCAGAGCCGAGCCAAGCCAGCTGCACACTGCCTCAAGGGGAGAGCCCTCCGCGGCCTACCGGGGGTCGGGCTGTGCCGGTGAGGCCGGCTTCGGCGGCTCGGCCCCCCGCGCTCAGAGCTCGTCGCGGGCCGCGCTGTCCAGCGGCGACTGCAGCACGTCGGAGTTCTTGGCCTCGCGGCTCAGGGCCTGCTGCTCCCGCATCTTCTGGGACTTGGCGCGGTCCCAGTCGGTCTTCACGTGCTCGTTGTTCCACACCACCGAGGTCTCCGTGTCGCTCACATAGCCATCGTCCCCCGTGTAGTGCGTGGGGTAGACGAGCAGGGGCTCCACCGAGAAGGCGCGCAGGTTGCGGGGCGAGAAGTGGGCCTTGTACTCGGACCTGGTGGGGGAAGAAAGGGGGGCCGCCATGGGTGGGGAGTCCTGACCGACCGAGGGGGGTGTGGGCGGGGCGGGAGGGGTGCAGGCACCTAGGAAAGAGTGGGTGGAGGGAAAACCACAGGACAGGGTCCGCCCCGCCCACCGACCCAGGCCCGCCCCTCGGCCCGCCCCTCTCACACTGGGTGCTTGTCAAACATGACGGGAAGGAACTCGTCGACAGGCAGCATCTTGGAGAGCGGCTGGGCGGCCAGCAGCTTGCGGGCGCCCTGCAGGGAGATCACGTAGGCCAGCGTCCAGTAGGAGTAATCTGCCTCCACCAGGTTCCTCACGCGGGGCACGGCCTTCTCCGGGTGCTCCACCTGCATCCGCTTCCGGCCCACGTAGCTGCGGGTGCAGAGTCAGGGTCCTGTCACCCTCTTCGCCCCCGCAAAGAATGCTAACGGAGCCAGTCTGAGGTCTGGTGAGCCTCCGTCAGGCCCTGGGGTGCAAGCGGGCTGGGCGTGTTTGGGGGAGCAGCCAGGAGGCAGGGGTGGCTGCCGGACCACGGAGGACCTCAGGGATCTGGGACGTGCAGGGAGGAGACTGTCTTTTTCCCAAGGGTACTAGGGAGCCATGGGAGGATCCGGAGCTCAGAAGGGGAAGACGTCCTGGACACTCTGAGATTGAACCACGGGAAGGACTGGGGCTAGGAGGGAAGCTGTTCTGAGTTCAGAAGGCTGTGGAGCAGCTGGGCAACGTGCGGGAATGTGGTGAACGGCTGGGGAGGAAGGGCTATCGCTCCTAGGCCTCTGACTAGCACAGTCCAGTCTGGGGCTCAGCACCTGCATCAGGGCCCTGTACACCGTGGGCCCGGGGGGACAAACCAACTCACCTAGGGGAGATTCCAAAGGACTGTCCAGAAATACGCTGGCCACATCAGACCTACTGCTGGTCTAAGACCCAGGCTTCCTGGCCACGCCCCCACACTCAGACACGCCCCCAGCTTCTGGGCACAGCTCCAAGCCCTGACCACACCCACCCCACGCCACAGCCCAAGATCTTCAGCCCTGAGCACAGGCTTCCACCTCAAATCTCAGGCAAACCCCATCCCCTCTAGGACTCCTCAAGCCTTCAAGCTCTCTCGAGCCCCCTCCCCACAGGCCAGGTCCCTAGATTTCCAGGTCATCTTCACAGGCCACAGGCCCTACCCTCCAGGCCTTAGTCTAAACCCTGAGTGCTCTCTGGATCCAGGGACCACAGGCTACACCTGAGTCCCCTCCCGCCACACCCCTGAGAGTTGGTGTGGCCTATTACCCTGCAAAGGCCCTCAGACCTCCAGGCTCTAGGCCTCACTTCCCGGGTCCAGACTGCAGCTCCACCCACTCCAAACCGAGCCCCCAAGTCCCGGACCCACCCCAGTGCCACCCAGGGGCCCAAGCTCACATGAGGTCCCAGTCCAGACCCTCCCGCTCCACGTCCCGCATGAGGTTGAGCAGGCGTCTCTTGAAGAAGATCTCAAAGCGCAGGTCATCCTCGAAGACAAGTGACTTCCGCAGCCCGTGGTCCACAACCTGAGGGAGGATGCCCTGCCCACATCAGACGGGGACCAAGGCCAGACCTGACCCAGAAACCAGCTCCGCTTCAAGGCCCTGGGGCCACAGGAGAGAAGCAAACACAAGCCTTCCTCACCGTCGTCTGGATCGACCTCTTGGCCATCAGCTCCTTGCACACTTGGCGACAGGTGCCCTGGCCTTGCCCTTGGCCTGACTGCTCCTTCCCACCCCAGGGCCTGTACCTGTGCCGATGCTGACGCAGAGTGCTCCCCCCCGCGCCGCAGTACAGCGGCAGGCTGGCCCCCAGCCTTAAGGCCTGGGCTCAGAGGTCACCTAGGAGGCCCTCCCTGACCACTGGCCACAGCTGTCAGCTGAGGACAATTCGTCCTCGTGTGGGTGCGTCACACTTAGATTACTGTGGTTTGCCATCAGAGTCCCCATCTCCCAGGGCCGTGAGCCCCCTGCCAGGACCTGCATCTGTCTTGGTGGCTGTCCCGCTCCCAGCACCAGGCCGGATGCACAGCAGGTGCATGGGTGTCCCCAAAGGCACTTGAGAAGCCTCAAGACTGAGGAGGGTGACTGTCATCTTCAAGAACAGGGCGCCCTCCTCGCTCACAGAGCTCACCCCTCTGTGAGGCAGGGCTTGGCTTGAACCCAGATCAGGCCGCCTGGATACAGGAACCTCGGCCCCTTGCCCTCCATGACGAATCTCACTGAGGAAGAGAGGACCCATCACCTCAAACGCCCGGACACCCCGTCTGGCCCCCTGCCCGGTGGTCCATGTTTGAATCTCAGCCTCTGAGAGGGGCTGACAAGACCCCGGTGTGGGGTTAGCGTTGCTGACTGTCCCCGTGGCTGTCACTTCTACGGGTAAGTTTTGAGCACCGAGTCCAGGCTCCAAAGACCCGTGGCAGCAGCGGGGTGAGAAGGGGCCTCACTTGGAGGTCCTGGGTCTGAGACCCCACCTTCTATGGAAACTGGACACATCCCTGCCTCCCTCATCTGCTTCCCCATCTGCACAACGGAAGGATAGCAGCTGCCCATCCAGGCTGCCCTGACATCCTGGTGGAGGGTTTTCTGAACAGAGGCCCTGTGTCATGCTGAAATTCCAGAAGCCTGCAGGGGGCGCCTGCAGCGAGTCCCTCCCTGGGTGGCTGGAAGCCTGAGCGCAGCCCTGCCCTCCCCTGCCAGACCTACCTCCTTCCAGATGTTGTAGTGGCTGAGGAAGCAGCCCAGCTCGCCCTTGGTAAGGGGCCGCCCGTGGTAGGGGTCCCGGTAGCCAGGCAGCATCTGGATGCCCAGCGCCTCCACCTGGCTGGTGTTCATGGCCCTGGAGGCGGGGACGGGAAGGAGGGGGTCAGAGTAAGACGTATGTGACAGTGTCGGCCTGGGAGCCGTCTACACCCAGGTGCCCTGCCCACCCGCTCCAACAGCCACAAGCCCCCCCCCACCCCCGGGCGGGACTCGGGACGCACTTGCCGTCCACAGCCTCCACCAGCCGGCACTCGATCTCCTGTGCCTGCAGGGCCCGCAGCATGCGCTCCCGCCGGTCCTGCCTCCGCTTCAGGTTGATCATGAAGACCTGCGGGCCCAGAGCTCCCGTCGGACCCTCCAGGCCTGGCCCCTGCCTCCGCCCCGCCCCCACCCGCTGGGGTAAGCCTGGCTCACCTCGTCGAAGCCCATCTTGTCAGGCGTCTTGGGGGGCACAGAGATGAACCTGGAGGGCTCCGCCGGTGGGTGCTTTACTGTGAGGCAGACAGAATCCAGGGTGTCAGTGGGATCACCCGGGGAGGCGCTCCAGCCTCCAGTGTCCCTTCCTTTCCCCAGCCCCTCTGGGACCCCCGTCCCCCTAAGCTCCTTAGCCTAGAATCATTGACGATGTAGCACCTACTCACTCTGGCTATTGGCACTGCCCCCAAATGTACTCCCGCCTACCTCAGGACCTGTGTACATGCTGGGCCTCTGCATGAAACACCTTCCTTCCTCCCCTCCTTCTCCTGAGTTCTCAGCTAAGATGCCCTCTTGAGCTGGAGCAGGGTACCTCCTCCTGGCTCCCACAGCATCTGGCCTTCCATCATCAAACCCCAAATCTGTGAGCCCACCTCCCTGGCTTTCTATCTGTCTGCCCCAAGCACTGCAGGACAGACACCACGTCTGTCCACTCACACTGAGTCCCCAGTGCCCAAAGCTTGGTACACAGCAGGCACTCAATAATTACTCAGAGAATGAACCAAAAAATGATGGCAAACTATGTGACCTTGACCTACTGGGGCCTTGGCTTTCTTCATCTATAAAAAGAGACTCCAATTTTATTTTATTGAAAATTTATTTATTTGAGAGAGAGAAAGTGTGCTTGAGTTGGGGGGGGTGGTGAGGGACAGAGGGAGAGAGAGAATCTTAAGCAGACACCCTACAGAGCACGGATTCCCAACATGGGGCTCAATTTCAGGACCCTGAGATCATGACCTGAACTGAAACCAAGGTCTGATGCTCAATTGACTGAGCCACCCAGGTGCCCCAGGACTCCAATTTTAAAAACCTCCTCCTCAGGATGCCTGCGTGGCTTAGTCAGTTGAGAGTCTGCCTTTGGCTCAGGTCATGATGCAAGGGTCCTGGGATCGAGTCCCACATCGGGCTCCTTGCTCGACAGGGAGCCTGCTTCTCCCTCTGCCTGCTCTGCCTATTCTGCCCGTAGCTCTCCGTGCTTCTGCTCTCTCTCTGAAAAATAAATAAAAACCTTAAAATAAAATAAAATCTTAAAAAAACAAACAACTCCTCCTCCTCCCAGAGGCTTTAGGAGATGCCATGAATGATGCACATTATGGGCTGAATCGTGTCCTCCCCAACAGGATGGAATCTTAACCCCCAGTACCTCAGAATGTGATCTTATTTGGAAATAAGGTCTTTACAGAGACAACCAAGTGAAAATAGTGACTGGGGTCCTTATCAAAATGGGCAACTTGGATCCAGCCACACACGCAGAGGGGAGACCACAGAGATACACCTGCAGAATGTGACCGTGGGACCAGAGTGGCATGTCTATAAGCCAAAGCACGGCAAGAATTTCAGAGTGGCCATGAGCCCCGCCCCCAACACGCCAGCTGCTGTCAGCAGCGCTCAGACCACATCTCCAGGGCCCTGTCTTGGCACAACCCTGGCAGCTTCCTTCAGAAGGATCAGCTCCACAGGTGGACAGGAGGCTGGAGAGGCTGGCCCAGAAGAGCTCAGCCTGAAGGTGAGTGCGCCATCTGCCCCATGGAGAATAAAGGCCCCGTGTGAGCCCGAGGGAGAGTCAAAGGCCCCTCTGTCTGGGAAAGGCTGGGGCGCGGCCCAAAGCCAACCCGGGCCCCCCAGGAACACCACATCCCGGGGTTTCCTCCTGCCCTGGGCTCTTCACAGCTCTGCCCCCCCCACCCCTGCCCTCTTGGGGGAGCTGGAGATGGAGAACAAGATGCTGGGATGTGAGCAACCAGTTCAAACTCCGGATGCCTTTTCCCTTCTCCTTCTGAGCTTCTTCCCCTCCACTGTGGGGTGCGGAGGGCAACAAGGCTGCCTGTGGGGGGGAGGAGCTCCTCACTGTCCACAACAGGCATCCAGAAGGAGCAAAGCAATGCAGCCTTTCCAGAAAAGTCACAGCACAGTGATTACAAAAACCAAACACCTCCAGACCCATTGTGGGGGTGAATAATCAAACCTACCCAAAAAGACATCTGGCCTTTGTCCCCAGCACCTGAGAGGTGGAAGCCCTCTGAACATTCTGCCTGACAGAACCATCTTTGTTTGCCTGGGCTCTCGGGCCACACTGGGTGGTCTATGCCAACAGTGTGATTTAGGGGAGGGGTCTTGGGCCACGTGGAATCAGCTCACCCCCTGCAGGGGCTAGAGAGGCAATCAGCCAGGTCCGTGTGAGTGAGCCCCAGTAAAAAGCCTGGACCCTGAGGCATAGGGAGCATCCCTGGACAGTAGTACACCATATGCGTGGCCATACAGGGTGCTGGGAAAACTGAAAGCTGTCCACACAAATCCACAGATGGGGGACACCCGGAAGTTCATGCATAGAACTCTCTGGGTCGCCACCCAGACACCCCTTCCCTTTGCCAGTTGTAACCTGCATCCTTTTGCTTGTAATAAACCCTGAGTGTAAGAGCAAGGGTTACCAGGCAATGGGGAAAGATGCTCCATTGTCCACGAGCGGGGTTGTGGGGAAGGAAGCAGGCGGCAGGATGTCACTGAGCCTTCCTGCAAGTCTGAAATTTCATCACTGGACAGACTTTTGAACGCATGAAAAATCACATGCACAGTCTGAGATGGAGATCACATCCCCACACAGGATGGAGAGAAAAATACAGTCTTCACTCAGACCGGAAGGAAGGATTTACACAGATATCTGAAACCCCCAGACCCTCCTTCTGTCTGTTCCGTAGGCGTTGCTCTGGCCCTCGAGACATAGGAAAATATTCACTCCTCTGGTGACGTCAGGTTCTAATACTTTCTAACTGAGCCTGGGTGGCTCAGTTGGTGGAGCATCTGACACCTGATTTTGGCTCAGGTCATGTTCTCATGAGAGCCCTGCATCGGGCTCTGCTAGCTGTGGAGACAGTGTAAGATTCTCTCTCTCCCTCTCCCTCCACACCGCCCCTGCTCTCATGCGTGCTTTCTCCCTCGCTCTCAAAAAATGAAAAATAATAAAAATAAAATTTATTAATACATAAATAAAAATAACATTAAAAAAATAATAAAATCAAGTAGGAAAACTCTGGCAGCCTGTGAGACATTTTTCAGAGGCCAGTCACCGGCTGGAGCTGGCGACGCCAAAGACCCTCCCTCTGTGAGTGTGGCCTGGTCCAGCAGCCCCACCAGGCCACCTGGGCATCTGTGTGTGACAAACGCTCAGGTACTACAGGGGTCTTCACCCTGGTGACCATGCAACCTACAGGTGTCACCTCAAAGTACCTAATGTCCCCCCCAAAACAGAGTGCAGGGTGCCATTCCATCTTCAGCCACCAGGGGGGGTGTCTTAGAACTTTCCAGAGAGAGGTTTAACCGTGGGAAAGGTTAAAGGAGCAGGGCTCCTCCCTGTCTGTGCAGTGGGAGGAAAGGCCACGCTGCCTCAGAGGCCTTCTGGGGGATGTGCGTGGCCAGCACTGGGCGAGGCCCTCACAAGAGACACTGTCTGGGTTCTCTGGAGAGCCCCAGCAGGAACAGGAGCCCCCTCCTCAAACAACCTTGGTGGCAGCTCAGCCCTTTGTGCTTGTCCCATCTCAGGGGCCCACTAGAGGGATGGCTAGTTGACTAGTTCATGGATTTATTTGTATATATATATATATATTAGAAAGGCACAAGCTTGCAACTCTAGTAAAAGTACCTAGCTTCCGGGGCACCCGGGTGGCTCAGTCATTAAGAGTACACCTTCGGGGGGCGCCTGGGTGGCTCAGTGGGTTAAGCCGCTGCCTTTGGCTCGGGTCATGATCTCGGAGTCCTAGGATCGAGTCCCACATCGGGCTCTCTGCTCAGCGGGGAGCCTGCTTCCTCCTCTCTCTCTCTGCTTGCCTCTCTGCCTACTTGTAATCTCTCTCTGTCAAATAAATAAATTAAAAAAAAAAAATCTTTAAGAGTACACCTTCGGCTCGGGTCATGATCCCAGGGTCCTGGGATCGAGCCCCAGGTCAGGCTCCTTGCTCAGCAGGAAGCCTGCTTCTCTCTCTCCCGCTGCGTCTCCCCCTGCTGTGTTCCCTCTCTCACTGTCTGTCAAATAAATAAATAAAATCTTTTTTAAAATTCCTAGTTTCCTTTTTTAAATGTATTCAAGTGGGGGAGAAAAGTGTCTGCTTAAGGTAAGTATTAAATAACGCTGGCTCTGGGTTTGGCAGCGGCATGGAGGAGGACACAGCTTGCAGTGCTGGAGCCCCAGACACTGCCAGGCCCCTTCTGCTCTCACACCCTCTATAGCTCCCAGCTCCCTTTGGGCAAAAGCTGTTCCTCAGCTTGGTGTCAAAGGCCCCTGTGCTGGCCCTGCCCGTCAGCTCTGCCCAGCTCGCCGCCTTTATTTCTGTGCCGTCAATCTTGGCTGTTCTCTGAGCTCAAGTCCCCTCCAGCCTCCTGGCCTTTGCCCGTGCTGTTCCCTCCAGCTGTAATTCTCTTCCTGGCTAACTCCTACCCACCACGCATCTTCATGCCCCCTCTTCCCGGGAGCCCATCCTGACTGCTCTCAGGATGCTGCACACAGCTTCCAAGACCAGGGACAACCATCCACCTTGTTCGTGCTGAGTCCCCCGCTCCCAGCCAAGGGACTGGCACACAACAGATGGGACAGAGGCAAGGTGGTAGAGAAAGGGAGGTGACTCAGCCCTCCGTGTTTGGGGACTCACCCATGACCTCCAGCTGCACATGCATGAAGCTCTCGGCCTCATCCTGGAGGGTGCTGTGTGACCGCAGCGGCACAGGCAGGAAGCCGTACTCCTCCTTGTTGCAGACGTACATCTGGACCTCTGCGGCCGAGGGAATAATAATGCAAAGTGAAAAATGGTACGAGGCAACAGCGGCTCCCAGAAACCAGACACACCACTGAGGGTGAGCCTAGAACCTCACCAGGGCCCCCCTGTTCCCGGCACCCGGCGGGGACTCCTCAGCTCCCCAGCTGCCAGGCTGGCCTGGGAAGAACTCCAGAGCTGTTAACGAGTGCCTCGCACGGCCACTGCCATGATCCCCCACGGGGTTCCGAGACACGGCCAACCGCACAACCCCAGGGAGGGCAGCGCAGAGGCCCAGTGAGGCAGGAAAAGGAGACGCGGCTGACCCAGACAGAAGCAACAGCACCTCTATCTGCATTTGTCCTTTTTGGGTGGTTTAAGGTTTTATGCATATCTTTTCTTTTACAAGTGAAAAACCCAATGAAAAATGATTCCACTTGAACTGTTTAACTTTTTCTGAAAAGGGCCAGATGGTCAATATTTACACTTATGGGCCAGACAGTTCTATCTCAATGACTCAGTTGCAGCTGGAACGCAGCAGCAGCCAGAAATGAGGCTTCAGTGAATGGGCGTGGCTCGTGCTGATGAAACTTTCTTTATAGGCACTGAGATTCGAATCTTATACGATCTTCAGATGTCACAAATGTCTTCTTTTCACTTTTTTTTTCCTGTTCAGATGACCAAATACAGACTTGGCGTATATATTTGGTCTTCGTCCACAGGTCCGGGCTCAGTTCCCAAAATCCTTGGAATTTCCTAAATGTTGAGAGCTTAGAGGTGTCTCTCACATTAGTAAGTGACTTTTGGAAAGCACTGAAAGAGGAGCCTCCCTCCCCCAACACACACACTGGTTGCCAAGGGGAATCAGCCATGAACAGAGGGCTGGAACTTTCAGTCCTACCCCTCTGGTCTCTGGGGAAGGGAGGGGAGCTAGAGGTCGGATCGCTGAGAGCCAATGATCCAATTAATCACGTCTACGTAAAGAAGCCTCCATAAAAACCCAAAAGGATGGAATTCCTAGCAGTTCTCAGTTGGTGAACACGTGGGGTGTGGGGAGAATAGTGTACTGGAGCCTGGAGGGGGAAAGGAAGCTCTGCGCCCCTTCCCCCGGACCGCACACAGCCCACATACCCCATCTCTTCCCCAGGGCTACTCCTGAGTTAGAGCCTTTTAGACTAAACTGAGGCAACTGGCGAGTAAATGGGGTTCCTGAATTCCGAGAGCTGCTCTTACAAAGTCACAGACCTCAAGGAGAGGGTCTTGGGAGCCTCAGGTTTATGGCCAGTTCCTCAGAAGCATGTGGGTTTATGGCCAACATCTGAAGTTGGGGTGGCGGACAGTGTTGTCCGACTGAGCACCCCTCAACCTGTGTGATCTGACATTATCCCTGGAAAGACTGTCAGAAGTGAATTGGAGGATACCCTGCTTGTCTTACAGAGACAATGGCTTGTTGGTGTGGGGAAGTCGCCCCCACCAACACACACTCTCGATAGAATTAGGTCCAGGAACCCAAGACATACTTGGCTTATGGCTACAGGAAAACAGATGGTGGGCCAGATTTGGGCCATGGGCCATTGTTCGCCAAACCACGGTTTAAAAAAAAAATGAGAGGCCAGCTATGGCTGTGTTCTTTTTTTTAAAATGTTTCCTCCCTAACTGTATAATTAGCGAATAATTATGCTCAACTACAGAAAACTGGGAGAACACAGGAGACTATTAAGGTGAAAATAACCTCCAATAAAGAGGTCTTAAAGATAAGAGAAGCGAAGTGACCCGGCGAAGCGGTGGCTGGAAGAAAGGGAGTACTGGGGGCATCACCTGAACACCTGGATGCAGCCACACCTGAAACAATCACTGTACCCTGCAGTTCTAGTTTCTGGGAACCTTCTGTGGGCTCACCTGCTTGCTTGCAGGAGAAGGCAAAAACGATGATGTCGTCAAAGGACCAGGTGTAGTCAGGGTGAGGAGGGTAGAACGCCAAGTTCCTGGACGCTGCCTTCCGCAGGTCAATGAGGAAGGTGGAGTGCACCATGGGAACAGCAAAGCAGCCCCGGCGGTCCCGCTTGCGAATGGGGATGTAGGCGGGGGTACGTTTGTAGTAGCCCTGTGGGGGGGAGGGTGCAGCTCTATGGGGGGGATCCTAGAGGTAAGGCTGGAGGCCTGGGACAAGGGGAGGCATGGAACACTTAAAGAGCAGGACCCAGATGCCAGCCTCTGGCTGTGGTGGGTTCTCCCCGAGTCCAGAACTCCGGGGGTGGTCAGGGCTTGTCCCCCACACCCAGAGCCACAGGCAGTAGGGTAGGGGCCGAGGAGGGAAGGGCCGCAGCTGTGTGCCCACCTGCAGACCTAGCTCAACACTTCAGATCAGAAAGGCAGCACTTGGAGGAAATGAGGAAGCTGAGAAAGGGACCAGATATTTGCGATTCCTTGATTTACACAGGACTGAACATCAGAAGTAGGACTTCAAGAAACACGGGGCGAAATCTTTTTAAAAACAAGTTTTAACCATCTGAAGTTGTTCTCTCTTCATCATACCTTTACAAACTGGAATTGTTAGAGTGTAATATTTAGATTTCCATGACATATTTTTTTAAAATAGAAACCACTGAAATGTTCACTTTAAGAGGGTGAGTTTCCTATTATGTGAATCACACATCAATTAAAAAGATAGGAGGAGACAGGAAGAGGTCCTGGCTCTGGCATGCCCCCCACTCCAGCACCTACCCTTTCACTCCTCCTGGTGTTGCCTGCAATCCCAGCCTCAACGCTGGGGTGGGACTACAGGCCCAGGATCAGTCAATCAGAACCTGGCATTTTCCTGGCTTCAGAAATTGGCTCAGGTGTAGGAGGAGACTGGACAAGGCCCAAAGTGGACTTTGGCTGGATGGTGCTAGGATTGTGCTCCAGGAGTCTGACAATGAAGCCACCCAAGAGATGGAGGAAGATGGGAAAGTTGTTTGAACACCTGGATCAAGCTGTGCCTGAAGTCCTACCTGGCACCATGGCTTCCTAGCTGTGTGATCTCAGGCAAGTCAAGTCCTCTCTCCCTGCGTTTCTGTCTCTGCCTCAGTGACTGGGAAGGGAATGGGGAGGAGAGGGCACAATCACAGACCTTCCATCAAGGAGCTAGTTAAGGATTACCACAATGGTGTTGTAAAGGGCCTACCATGAGGTGGTATGGGAAGTTAGGCTCCAGCCACAGTTCCCAATCGCTTGCGCCCACCATTCCTGGCCCCCACCCTCCCCCAGCAGCCCCCTCACCTGGGAGGTCATCCCGCACCAGAAGTTGGAGTATGCAGCCCGCGAATCCAGCATGGGGGCCACCACCGTCTTATTCTCAGCAATGAGGAGGCTTAGTGTGTTCGGATTGAGGATCAGATTGTCTGCATCCACAAACTGCAAAACACCCAGCAGAGAATCAGCAGGGCCCATGGAACTGACCCAGGCTGGCCCACGGCTCTGAACAGCTGTGGCGGCGGCCAGCGTCCTGGAGGGGAGGGGGTGGCAGTCTGGGGATCCTAGAGTAGCAGATGGGGCCCTGGAAGCCAGCCCATTCCTCCACCACCGGCTCTGCCCCTGGTGACAAGCCCAGTAATGCTCATACAATGAAATACACTCTGTAGCAAGAGAAGGGACAGACCACAACGCACAAAGCAACACAAATGGGGTCCAGACGTGGCGCTGGGGGCGGGGGGGGAGGGGAACACATCCAACTCGACAGCAAGTACACGTGGCAACATTTATGGGAACTTCTCAAAAAGGCAGCCCCTGTCCATGAGTAGGACGGTAGGAGCAGAGGCCAGCTCCGCGGGGACTGGCAGGGAGGAGCGCACTCCTGTCCAATGTGAATTACGGGCTGACAGAGTGTATACAAATCCGGTCTTTACGGAAGCCCTTAGTTTTCCTGTAACACCTTACATGTCTGTCTGTCAAATAAATAAATAAAATCTTAAAAAAAAAAAAAAAAGATGGTAACTTGCTTGGTGCAGCAGGGGATGAAATCCACCAACCCAGGAAAAGGGTCACCATCGGGGCGCAGGTGCCTGCTGTTCCCCCCAAAACCATGTGTCACCAACACTCCCCAAAGAAGCCCCACCCGGAGGCTCACTGCAGTGCTGCTGACCACACTAACTGGGGAACGACGCAGGAGTCTAGCCATGGTGAACCGGCTAGAGAAGTTCCGGCCCCATCCCACTGCAGAGTGAGCCCAGACACCTAGGAATTGCACCACGGAGTAGGATCAGGCGAGGGTGTCCCTGTCCACGGGAACATGAAGACACCAGGCCACCACGCATCACGGAACTCTTAGGACTGATTGATTTGTTTTTCTTGTTGTTATTGTTGTTTTTTGTTTAAAAGATTTATTTATTTATTTGTTTGACAGATAGAGATCACAGGTAGGCAGAGAGAGAGAGAGGAGGAAGCAGGCTCCCCACTGAGCAGAGAGCCCGATGTGGGGCTTGATCCCAGGGCCCTGGGACCATGACCTGAGCCGAAGGCAGAGGCTCAACCCACTGAGCCACCCAGGTTCCCCTGATTGATTTGTTTTTAAATGCCTCTGATCCATAGATAGGCTTTCTTTCTGTCCCCCACACAGGATTTTTTTTTTTTTAAGATTTTATTTATTTATTTGACAGAGATTACAAGTAGGCAGAGAGGCAGGTAGAGAGAGAGAAGGAAGCAGGCTCCCTGATAAGCAGAGAGCCTGATGCGGGACTCGATCCCAGGACCCTGGGATCATGACCTGAGCCAAAGGCAGAGGCTTTAACCCACTGAGCCACCCAGGCACCCACCCACACAGGATTTTTAAAACCTATAAATCACTTGCCACACGCAACAGCAAGAACTAGAGTCCCAGCCTTCCCTGGCAATTCCAGAGTGGCACTCCCACCTGGCAACCCCCAGCTGGAGACGGAAGGTGGCTGCCCCTTGGGGCAAGCCACGGGGCTGTTCCCTGCCTGGCCCCTGCCAACATTTGTATGTGTGACCTTTGAATATATACACAATAAAAACAGCCAGAAGGGTCTGGCGGTTCCTCCAAGAGTTACACAGAGAACTACCTAATGACTCAGTGAGTCCACTCCTAGGTATGCACCGAGACAACTAGAAATAGGCACCTGCACACCCACGTTCACAGAAGCACCGGCCACGAGAGCCAGACAGTGGAAATGAGCCACGTGTCCGTCAACGGGAGAATGGATGAACAAAACATAGTCCGTCCATACAATGGAACATCATTCAGCCATAACAAGGAACACAGCACGGACACACGCCACAACAGATGAACCTTGAGAACACTGTGCTGAGTGAGAGAAGCCCGACACAGAAGGCCACAGAGCGTATGATTCATTTATAAGAAACGTCCAGAACAAGCACATCTACAGACACGGAAAGCACACTGGTGGCTGCCAGAGCCTGGGGGAGGGGCGGGGGAGAGTGAGAGACTGCTCCTGGGGACAGGGCATCCTTCTGGGGTGACGGAAACGTTCTGGAACTAGAGAGAGGTTGTGGTTGCACGACATAATGAATGTACTAAATGCCGCTGAGTTGTTCCCTTTGAAACAGTTAATTTTATGTTATGTGAATTGCACGTCAATTAGAAAACACGGAAACCAGCCAGAAAGGGAGTCTCTCTGGGAGGTAAGATTACAAGGTTTGCTTGTTTTCTTCTTCCCTAGGTTTCTTATTTTTTCTTGTATATTTTCTTATAAGTAACACCCGGAGCATTTACAAAAAGAGAAAAAAAAGTCCTTTTTAAACATTTTTTTTTGCTTTTTCTTTTAAAAAGAGGTCTTTAAAAAAAGAAAAAAGAGGTCCTTTTCATAACAATTTTAAAACACTGGACAAATGATTTCACACCCCAATATGGATTTCCAAAGTCCCTAGTTACCAAAAGATACTGGTGTGTCAAAAGCTGCTTTGAGTTTTGAACCGACATGTAGAGTTCCACCCAAGTTTGCAGAGGGAAAAAAGTGAAAACCAACCAGGCTCAAACCCTGAGAGCAAAACCCAGGGAAGCAAATAAGGTGGCCTTGTGCTAGACAGTTCCAGAAGGTTCCGGTCCCAACACTGCGCCTCACTGGTTCTAAGACTCTACCAACAAGCACGTTGTCCCCTCCATCTCTAAGCCTCCATTTTCCCATCTATAAAATGGTCTGATAAGGCATCAACCCATAGGGCTCCAAGGAAGAGCTTGTTCCATTCTTCCTCCTCTCTGCAGAGCTCAGGCCAGGCACACGGGGTCCTCCCGGCCCCCTCACATCCAGTCCCTGAGCAGGGTCTGTCCCCTTGGCCTATGAAGGCCACCTCAATCTACGTGCCTTTTTTCACAGCCCTGCTCCACACTGGCCTCCTGCTGTTCCCCGTCTAGCCCCAACAGGCCCTGCTCCCCACAGCAGCCACGGAGCTTCTGAAAATCATAAATCAGAACACAACTCTCCCCTGCTCATATACCCTCCATGGCTCCCCAATACCCACAAAGTAAAAACCAAATCTCTGCCTCGGTCTGCATAGTCTGGCCCCCTCCCACCACTAAGGACCACCTCCATCACCCCCACAGGGGCCTCAACGGTCCCTGAAGGCCTCAAGCTTGCACGCTACTCTGCTCCCTCTGCCCCAGTTTCCCGAGGCTGGCTTCTTTGTTCCTTCAGGTCACAGCTAGGGTTCCCTCCTAAGAGAGAACACTAGCACCCCCAATCCTGCTCACTGGTCACTACACCCTGACTGTGCCATCTGTTGTGGATTGAACGGTGGCCCCCCAAAAGGTTGAAGTCCTGACCCCCAGGACCCTGCGACTGTTTTCTTATTTGGAAATAGGTCTTTGCAGATGTAACTAGAATGTAGGTTAAGATGGGGTCACACAGGAATTGAGCTAAAGTCAATGACTGATGACCTGGTACGAGGAGGAGGGACAGAGAGATAGAGATAAGCCCACGGGACCACAGAGGCAGACCACAGAGGGACACAGTCACAGGCCACTAGCCCAGGAGCACATGGAGCCCCAGGAGCTGGAAAAAGTGAGGAAGGATCCTCCCCTAGAGCCAGCGGAGGGGGCAGGGCCTGGCTGACACCTTAACTTCAGACTTCTGGCCTCCAGAACTGGGAGACAATGAACTTCCGCTGTTTGCAGGCCGTCCCCCCCCCTCCCCCGCCCCCCAGCCCTCGTCAGGGCTGGGAGTCCTTTGTCACAGCAGCCCCAGACACTGATCCACCAGCCGCCGCCTTTCCACAATCACGGGCAGGGGCTGCTCTCAGTTCTTCCTCACTCGGTTTTGGTTTCTGGCCACGGCCCCCCTTCCTGGGACACTAGGAAGGCAGGGCTCAGCCCGGGGCATCCTCACTGCATCCCCAGGCTCCGGCAGTGGAAGAAGGTAGAGACCACAGCTCGGGGTCTGGCGCCTGAATGAAAACCGACCACAGGCTCTGTCGGGCGGGCATCAGGGGAGGCAGGCCCGGCAGCCCCGGTGCCATCCAGTCCCATCCACACCGGGGAAAGGGATCACGTCCTGATCAAAGGGATGGACTCAAGGAGCTCGCACAGGCCTGTGGGCAGGTACCTTCACATTACTGCGTTCCAGCCTGATCCGTCCCTTCCTCCAGAGGCAATGGCTGGCCCAGGAGGAGGAAGTGAAAGTCAGGCCTCAGCAGCCTCGACTCTCCAGCAGCCCGCAGACCCCCACCCCATCTTCCTGCTTCTCAGCTGTCACCCAGAGGATGTCACTGTGGGGTGCGAAGGGGTGGCGATAAAGTGGAGACAACCCCAGGGTGCAACCCCAGGGGACAGTCGGGGACACCACCTGATGTTAAGAACCCCGGTGGCCAGGGATCGAATCCCAGCTCCTCCGCTAACCAACTGTATCACATCGGACAACTCATTCCCCCCTCTCAGAGCCTGTTTCCTTCTGTAAACGGGCTTAAGGATGATCTCCACATCCCGCTGATCCCCCTTCCCTCGGTGGCCACCCAGATGTCCCGCATGATCTCAGAGTGGCTGGCTGAGAGACTCACCAGGATGTAATCAGCCCACATGTCCCGGGCAGATTTCAAGGCTGCCTGGCGCAACTTCATGACATGCTCGTAGCGCGAGTCAGACCAGTGTTTGGGGCCCTCCTCATCCGGGTAGGACCTGCAGAGAGAGACGGTTGTGATGTGCAAAGAATGGAGCGCTATGGCAACCCAGAGGGCAGTGGTCAGAGAGGGCTTCCTGGAGGAGGGAATGTGTAGGCAGACACGTAAAGAAATAAACCCAGAAAGGCTGAATGGAACAAGTGGTCTGCACTGCCCAGGGGTTCATGAGGAAACTATGCATAGAATGAGACTGGGAACAAAGCAGTAGGCGTCCACCAGGAGGACAAGGGAGTGAGGGAACTCTAGGTGGAGAGACCTGTGCGGACAAAGGTCCACCTGGAGGATTATGGCCCACTGAAGCTGAGGGCGGGTCAGAGCAGCCAAGGCCAGCCCGTACAGCTGCAGAGTTGGGCCAGAGAGGCAGAGGAGGAAGGGCTGGGGTTCTGTCACAGGACAATGGGGAGTCATGGAAGGTGTGTGAATAGGGGCGCAGCCCAGCTGACTTGGGGAGGGGGGTCAGGGCAGAACCTGGAGCTCACCTGGGTTCCTCCGCTGGTCGCCACTCCACAGAGTGGTACAGACTCTTCACGGCCACCAGCCATTCCCGCAGCACAGCCGATGTGTTATCTGAGTTGTGGTCTGTGGCCACCCTGCAAAGCAGAACAGGGCAGTCAGCGTGAGGCTGGGGAGACTGAGGCAGCCCCGGGTAGCAGTGAAGCAACATGGGCTCCACACCCCGAAGCTTGCCTTCCAGCAGCTTATACAGCCCTGAGCAAGAAGCTTCCCTCCTCCATGCCTGCTTCCTCATCTAAAACAGAAATGAGGGCAGGACCCACTGCACTGGGCTGCAGAAGGGATTAAACAAGCTTTTGGGGAAAAATACAGCAGACACTGAGCACCCAGGATCTCATAACCACGTTAAGGACTAAATATGGTGATTTAATTTAAAAATTCTGTATCATCTACCCCCACCCCACCATCCTTGACTGTCTCCTATCAACAACAGCACCTTAGAGTGGCCTGTGCTTACTGGTTAATTCAACAAACATTTCTTAAGCACCAACTGTGTGACTGCATTATCCAGGCTGGCGAATCTGGGATAGAGGGGTAAGGGGCATTTAGGAGTCCACAATAAGTTATTAACTTGCCAACATGAGCAGCCATGACTAGTAAGGACAACATAACCATACCCACAGTTCTGGTCACGGAGCACCAAGCTAGAGATCCCAGGCTCAAGGCCTTGAGTGCATTAACTGGTTAATTTTCCGAGAGGAAGGCAACCAGAGTTATATTAATGCCCCCATTTTCCAGATGAGGAAACCGAAGCAGGAGGCAGGAAATCACGAGTTGCGATATAGCTCTGCCCACTCCCCCACCCTTGGCCACCTGGTCCCATAACCACGCACCCACCCACCCACGCTGGTTAGAGAGCAGGGAATCGACTCAGGCTGGATTCAGGATTCAATGCCCCAGAAACTGAAAAGACTTCCTGTTAGTGGAAATGCAGTGTGGGCCGTGGGGGCTCCAGGCTCCCTTAACTGGAGCTGTGAGTGCCCTGAAGGCGGTTTGAGGGTTCGTCCCAGGCACAGCAGCCCAGCCCTGGGCTGGGCACCAGTGGTTCGGAATCTGCCCCAACCGCGGGGCCAGAGGCCAGAGCGCGGTCCGTCAGTCCCACAGCGGCGGAGCAGAAACCGGGAGGGAGGAACAGCAAGCGGAGGGCCAGTGGGTCTGGCCGGCCGGAAAAGGGAAACAAGCAGGGGCCACGCGTGGGTCCCGCCCGCCTCGCCCGGTGCCAGGGCAGCAGTCAACGCGCGGGGTGGAGCCGGCTGGATGGGGGAGGCAGGCCGGGCGCGGGAAAGGCGGGTGCCGAGCTCACCACAGCGCGGTGCGCTCCCGCGGGTGCCGCAGCCGCTCGAGTGCGCCCAGCGTGGCGGGCAGCGCGTGGGCCGCGTTGCGCGCCACCAGAGCGATGACGACTCGGGGCGCCTGCAGCGGCGACTCGGGGCTCCAGCGTTCCTCCGGGAAGTAGGCGGCGGCGCCCGGCGGGCCGCCCGGGGGCGGCAGCGCCAGCAGTAGCAGCAGCAGCAGCACCGGGCGCAGCCGCCAGCGCCGCCTGCACGCGCGTGGGGCCGCCGCCATCGCTCCACGCGTCGCCTTTAAGCCGCTTTTCTGCCGGCGGACGCGGACCGCGCCTTGAGCCAGCCACCGGGCCCCGCCCTGCCGCGCGCCTTAAAGGGGAGGAGAGTGCCTGGAGTGAATCAGCCGTCTGGGCCCGCTTCCCGGACCCCTCCTCCCGAGGGCCTTAGAGGCTGAAAGTGCTGCGTACGCGACTCCCACCGGGAGTCACGTCAGTCCCGCCCCGACGCCCCGCCTCCCGCTCCCGCCTTAAAGGCACAGAGTGCTCCTAGCGTTCCGGTTTCACGTGACTCAGTGCCATAAAGGTGTCAGAGCTCACAACGCCCCGTTCCTCCTGACACCCGCCCCGCCTGGACCTTCCCCTGATACGCCGTGCCACTTCCATTTGTGTAGGATCCAGTCTCTGCCACTAGGCGGACCTGGCTAGTTAGGACCTGGTTTCAAAGGGCTGTTGGGTAGTACGCCTGCGGTTTCTAGCGTCCCCAGACCTGGCTTCAAATTCAGCCCCCACTGTGGGCTCCCAGTGGGAGCCTCAATTTGTCTATTTGTAAAATAGGGTCTTACCGACACCGCAGGGTTGGCGTCAGATGGAGCCAGATGATACTTGTAAGCGCTGAGCACGTGCTCCACAGGTGGGGTGGGAATTTCCATAGAAATGCTGCTAAGGGATTGTTTCCCAATGCTCCAATGTACTTTCTAATGGATTGGTTTTGGGTCGTTCTTAAAAACTAAGTTTTAAGAAGGGTGCTCAGGTATACATTTGTTAATATGATGGTGAGGGGAGAGATTCAGTACTGTTACGTAAAATTCAGGGGCCTGCGACCTTGTGCTCAAAGGGACAGCAGGGCCTGAACTGAAGGAAGTAAGACAGGGAGGTGGGCTTGACCCAAATGCCTCAAATCTCCCAGCATGGCTAGCGGAGTCACGTGATACTTGCCCTTCCTCCTCCCCATGTCCTTGTCCATCTCTCTCTTCGAATTTCATCTCTCCTTTGTTTCTGTTCTCCAGTTTTGTTTTGTTTTTTTCCTACAACGGTCATTTGCTCAAGTTCAGTTTTTAGCTGAATATTTTGGAAACGTACCCTAAAATGTCCTGGTTACATGACTGACTAAGGGGGTGAGGGATGGGAGTAGAGGGAAGGGATCTGGCCACACTTGGTCACTGCTGAATCCGAGTGGGGGCACACAGGGGTGTGCTTTTGGGGTGTATTTGAAACTTTCTGTAACAAAATGGCAAAAAACAATTTTACACTCTATAGGCCTGACAAGGAAAGATCAGTCATATTAAGTGAGAAAAACAGAGTGACAAGACACGTCCCATACCCTGATCAACTGAGAAAAGACTGAAAGTTTTTGAACCAAAATCAAATAGTGATTTGTTTGTTTGGTTGGTTGGTTGGTTAAAGATTTTATTTATTTATTTGACAGAGATCACAAGTAGACAGAGAGGCAGGCAGGGGTGGGGAAAGCAGGCTCCCTGCTGAGCAGAGAGCCTGATTTGGGGCTGATCCCAGGACCCTTACTTAGATCATGACCTGAGCTGAAGGCAGAGGCTTAACCCATTGAGCCACCCAGGTGCCCCACAAATAGTGATCTTCTCAAAGAGGGCAGGATGACAAGTTCTTGTTGTTCCAATTTTGCAGAATTAAACAAAAAAATCCCACCCAGCTGTACAAGGGCTATGAAACACGAATCTATCTCAGAAGTTTGAGTTGGAGGGTAAAGTCAGGAAAAGTGAAGAAAATCTTTCTCTTTGGGGAGGCTAAAAACTCCAGGGAGAAACGGGAGGAAACCATTCCCATGCAGCATGCGTATCCCCCTCTGAAAGCTGAACCAGAGAAGCACCCTGGGGAAATCCCTCCGGAATCTGCTCCGGAAGCAGCTGGAAGGCTTGTGATAGGGAGAAGCTGCCAAACCCCAAGGAGACAGATGACTCTTCCTGGCAAGCAGAGGAAAGTCAGCAAATGCTTCACTCTCAGCGGGGACACTTGATACCAAGTTAAAATTTGGAGCAAATAAACAAACCCAAAAGACACCCAGCAGGTTGAGAATAAAAGTACCTGTAACCTGTATAACAAAGCATTCATAGCTTTAATATACAAAGAGTTATTAGAGATCAATAAGAAAAAGATAAAACCTCCTGAAGAGAGAAGTAGGGAAAAGTCATGAACAGGCAATTCACTTAAAACAAAACAAAACAAAACAAAAGCAGAAACATAAAAATGGCCAATAAACATATTTTTAGGTTCAGTGCCACCATGAGTGAAATTCAAACTAAACAATGAAATGTGTGCGTGTGTCTCAAGTTGACTTTTTTCTTTTATGAAACTGTCTAGTGTTTGGAAAGGGTATGGAGAATATGTAAAAATGCTGTTGATGGGAGTGTAAGAAAGAGGCCAGCTTTTCTGGAGAGGAATAAAGTGGAGGTATGAGGATTATAAAAGCCTTGAAATGGTGCATATGCTTGACTCCAAATTCTGTTAGTAGACATTTACCCAATGGGAATAAGGACCGAGGCGGCCTAAGATTCAACTGCAGAATGTTCTGGGAGGAGGCAGTGGGCAGAGTGGCTGGACCTCAGTGCCAGAGGCTGGCTGCCCAGGGCGAGTTCCTCTCTGAGCCTCAGCTTCCTCATCTGTAAAATAGAAAGTATCATCAGGAGGCAAAAACATATCAAATGCCTGACACAAAGTAAATGCTCTGGACATGGAAGCCCTCGTAAAAGAAACTGAGCAGAAAATGACAAGCACCCAGGAGATGCGTGGGCCAAGGAGAGGAACAAAGTTTCACAGAAAAGAAGCTAAAATAGTTCTTAAACACACAAAAAGATGCTTAATCTCATCTCCAACAAGACATGCCTGTAAAAATGATGCCAAGACACCATTATTCACTCAGAAGATCTAAGAAATCCTGAGTCAGCTGGTAGCCTGTGCTGCTGGGGAAATGGGCCACCTTTACATGGGGGAGGGGCACCAGGTGGGACCAGCCTGGTGGAGAGTGCTCTGGAAACTGCTGTTAAAATGCCAAACACAAAGGCTCGAAACTCTGAGATTTCACACTGGGGGATTTACCCACAGAGACCTGCACATTCCTGGAAAGTATGTACAACGTCATTCCCTGTAGCACTAACAGCTAGTTGGAAGACTAACTAGTTAGAAGAAGTAAAATGGCCATCACTGGGTATTTTCTAGTCAAATGGATTAAGGGGCCTGTTTGCAATCCTTCATTCTCGCTCGTGAATCCCCAAATATTCTGACCTCAGAAGTCTTTCTAAAACAGTTTAATCTCCATTTATCCCCACACTTGTGTATACTCATCAGTTTGTCTACAGTGATTGACTATGATCACTATGACTAGGCCAGATCAGCAATGTATGAGTGCATCAGTTAGCTATTGCTGTGTAACAAATGATCCCAAAAGTTAGCAGCTAAAAACAACACACATTATCTCAGAATTTCTGTGGGTGAAAAGTATGGGGGTGCTCAGCTGGGTGGGTTCAACAGCAACACTCAAGAGGACTGAGCTGTGAGCTGTTCTAGAATCCTGCACCCGCCCTGGGTTCTGAACATCCAGGTTACAGCTGTCCTGCCCACCAGTCTGCTTCCAGGTGGACCAGCTGTTTTCTGCCCCATCTCAGGGAAGTCCCCATGATGCATTTCCATCTCACGACTGGAGCTGAGGATCCTTGCCCTGCCAGCAGCATCAGCCACAGCCCTACATGCATTTACTGCTCCAACAAAGAGTTCGTTGTAGGATCCTGCAGCAGGAGGCCAGGCTGCCCTGGCCCTGAGCCTGGCTCCCTATACCCATCTCCTAGTACAGCCCTTGCTTGCAGTGGCCCCAAGGCTCCCATCACCACAGTCTCCCCTTGCAGTGTTGAGAACTCCATGAGCTTGACCAACTGGCTAGGTCAGGAGATAAGGTATATGTTGTTCCACCCAGGAATCCACACACTTACAACCATCCCTCCCACCCCATGCCAAGCCCCCCTACTCCCCCACAATTCACTGGCATGACCCAAGAGCTTGTGATGTCCTCACCTACTCCTGTCTGGTCCCATGGGGCCTCCGAGCAGCCATCCGGAGTGCAGGACGCGTCTCTGGCACCAAGGGCCCTTTTCAATTCTAAAGCGAGAGATAAACGCTTGCACCCACCTGGGGATTCCATGCATTCCCTCAGAGAAGTCACAAGAGGGCAAAGGATGGGAGGAAACATCTCAACCAGGAATCCAAAACAAATGGTTCAAATAAGCCTCTCTCTGTACCTGTGCTCACAGCAGACAAGGCTAGCCGATCCCCACCCCTTCACTGAGCCCCCCACCAGACCCACCTGCCAACACAGCATCCCAAGCAGACATTACAAGTCAATTAAGGATAGAATACCACTACCTGTAAAACCTCTAGGACAGAAACTCTCTGAGGTTACCTGTTTCTGGATTTCTACCCAAACCCCATTAGAGAATAGCTTTTCCTCCACTGAAAATGCCCCTTTCCAAAAAGAAAAGAAAGAAAGGAAGAAAGAAAAGCCCCTTTTCTAAGGGAACTTAGGGGGGTATTTTTTGCATGGATGCCCAAGGACCAAAGACATCCTCACCTTTACCTCCTGGTTCCCAGAACCCTACTGTCTTTGGCTTTCTCCCAAGAAAGGGGAGAGCTACCTGAATCCGTCCTTTGCCTCCAGGACTGTGCCCTCAGCCTCCCCCTTGGCTTCCGGTCTGGTCACTGTTGCCCTCTGCTCACACACCCTCCATGGCTCCCCACTGCCTGCTCAATAAAGCCTAACCTCCTGTGCCTGTTATTTCAAGCCCTGCACACCTGCCCCAGCAGGCTCCTCTCCTTCCGTTCTCCTTCATGCCCTCTGCATCAGCCACATGGATGCCACGCCATTCCCTCAGCCTCACATGGCGCATCCCAGCGCACGTTTCTGCAGTCTCAGGCACTGGCTCATATGCAAACTGATGAAGCAAGAAGGAGAATAGAGGGTTCTGGAGCCGCTGCGCAGCCCAGAAGATCCAAGAACTCTGGGGGCTTCAAGGTCAGCCCGGAAAGAACACGGAGTTGCTGAATGAATAAATATAAATGTCTACCCCCAACTTCTGCATTTTGCCTCCTTCCCCCCATCCTAAGAACTCCTACACACTCCTCAGAGCCTTGTTCCAATGCTCCCTCCTTTAGGGAACTGCCATCAGTGCCCCTCGAAGACTTGCTCAGCCCATTCCCATCTGTCCCAGTCCTACCCTCCATCAACGGACTAGTATTGACAGGAAGTAAGAGGTGATAGGGAATGTGGTAGAGGCTGCTACACACAGCCAGGGGTCACGAGGCTTCCTTGAGGCATAGAGGAATGGGGTTTACCTCCATCGATCCTCTGCAGCAGGACCCCCTGGACGATGTCTTTATAGATGCCCTTGACGGTCAGGGCTGGGCTACCCACGGCAAGGACGTCTCCTTCGAACTCAAGCAGCTCCTGGAACAGAGGCGGCTGAGGGGCTAGTCTGGAGGGGAGGGTGGCCACTCTGATCCTGTTTAGCTGGGGGGGGACCTTGGGATTAAATTTCCTCATCTCTAAAATGGACTCCTTGACCCATATGCCCTCGGGTTGTTGTGGGGATCAATGAAACAGCACACCACATCTTACTGCGCATAGGGCAGGCATCTCCACTAGCCCTCCCACCCATCTTCCCTGGCAAGAGGATCTTGTCAGCCACTGAGGCAGACCCCTCCCTGATGCCCCTGTGTGACCAGGCCCCTGTGACCTTCTCTCTCACCCCCTTCCCATGCTCTCACTCACCAAGCTCCAGCCATGTGCGCCTCCTCACTATTCCTCCCACACACCAGACACTGGCTGACCTCAGGGTCTTTGCACCTGCTGTGCCTTCTGCCTGGACCATGCTTCCCAAGGACATGGCTCATGCCCTCAGTTCACTGCTTCTCGAGTGTCATTCTCAGTGAGAGTCTCCCTGACCATCTGGCAAACCCCCCAACAGACACACATTCCCTCTTTGCCTCCCCACTTCCCTAAGGCCCATGTCACCCACTGATATGCGATGCCTGGGTGCATTCACCCACCCCCCTCTCCAGCTCTCAAATGACAGATGCTGAGCACTCTCATGGGGGAAGCAGAGAGCATTGTGGGAGCCCAAAGAGTCATACATCCCAACCACAGGGCTTAGGGAACAAGAGTCTCTTATCATCACAGTGACTCCAAGGGAGAGAGCACTCTGCCCACTTTACAGAAAGACAGAGACCCTTGGCTGCCCTCTAGGATGTGCGCATGCGTGCCCTCTTACTCACCACTGTGCAGCTCCCCTCCAGCTGGTGCAACACAAAGGGCAAGAAGACGGAGAGCAGCCACCCACGGGTAAAATTCCTCTGCACTGAGCCACTGTCTGACTGGAACTTCTGCCGGACACACACAGCAGCCGGTCCAGGGGCCATCGGAGTACCCAGGCCATGGGAGTAGCCATGGCCACCCAGTAGACCTCACCTTCAGCACACGCCCCCGGACTTTCTCCAGCTGCTGGGCAGCCTGGGTGCAGTCCAGGGCTGTGGTCAGACACTGGTCTGCCAGTTGTAGGAAGGTGGCCACGGCGTCAGCCATAAGCTGTGGAAAGAGCATCTCATAAGCCCCCTGGGAACCCACGCTCTGGCCTTTTGGGCCCTGTGCCTACCCGGCTGACCCTTCTTGGCATCCAGACTAACCTGATCAGCCACTTCCCCCCAACTTCCTTTTTGTCTCAAGAAACAGCCTCTCCCTCCACTCAGGACCTGGGAGTCATGCAAACAGTGGGAACCTATGTATAATCTTGGCAGAAAATGCCCTTCCCTCTGGAGGATGGTGCCAGAGTGCTCAGTCTGGGGAGCAGAGGGCTGGTCGGAGTTCCACCTCTTTAGCTGAGTGCTCTTGTGCAGTGTACAAAATGAACAACTGTACCAGGCAGCGCTTGGTCTTCTCAATCCTTGTCTCCTTCACCCACCTTAGCAGGTCCCATTCCCTTGGCCTACAAATGCATCCCACTTCTCTCTATTAACGGCACCCATTCTAGTTCAGGCCTCCTTCTTGCCTCCTCTAATCCTGCCCCCAACAGCCCCTCTTCCCCACAGCAGGTAGGGCTTCCTAATCTGGTCATGCCCCTCCCCTGCTCACATACCCGCTGGGGCTCCCCACTGCCCTCAGGACAGAGCCAGACCCCTTAGCCCCATATTCAAGTTCCTGACCCATCTGCCCACCCACTTTGATGGCATATCTCCTACCTTTCTGCCCTCACTTGAAACATACAACCCAATGTCTCCAAATGGCTTCATTTTCCCCAAATGCGGATAGACTCCCTCACCTCCTGGTGCTGATCCACACTATTCCCTCTACCCAGGACACAGCCCATCCCCATTTCCCCCCCCCCCCCCCCCGCTGCCTCAGTTCAGAAGTTCTCTCCTCCTGAAGGCCCTCCTAACACTGGAGATGAATTGCACACCTCCCCAGGGCTCCCACAGCACCCCATGTGTTCCCACCACAACTCTGCCCATCACATGGGAGCCCAGGGAGGGAGGCCAGGTCTGTTGGTCATCATGATCTCCCCAGCACATTCTTGGCACCCGTTCAGTGGACGCAGCTGCCCCCACCTCCTTCAGCCTTCCACTCCCCCCTCACCTGCTGGGCAAGATCCTGGGCCCCAAACATCAGGCTCCGCGTTCCAAAGAAGCCAAATGGCACCACCAGCTGCCTCAGGCGCCCCTGGCTTCTCTCAGCCTCACGGTAGCAGGTCTGCATCAGCTCTGGGTCCCATGGCATCTCCCCAAATGAGTAAACCTGGGGTCCACAGGCAAGTGAGAAAAATACCATCAGTAAATGGAAAAGAAAGGCCAAGGATCTCACAGCCAATTCATAGTAGGAGAAACGCGAATGAAAACACATCCCACCTCAGCCACCCAAAAAATGCATTATAACAGTAACAGGTATGGTGTGATGGACATAAAATGGTAAAACCTGAAAAAATGGATAACATGCAGTGCTGGCATGACTGAGAGGAAATAGGCACAGCCCTTGTCACACCTATACCCACCACCTGATGCCCTCTCTGTGCTGGGGAGCTCTGCAGCTGCAGAAATGGAGTAATCCAATATGGTCTTTGCCCTCAAGGAGCTCACAGAGAAGTTGGGGGAGATAAACTATAGACTAACAACTACAGGGGTGTGTAAACCCATCTGTGAGGAGGGCCGCACAAATAGCTGCGGATGCAGAGAAGAGCAGGGAAAGTTCCTGGAGGGGAAGATTATGAAATGGAAGCTTAATGAGTTCAAGTTTTCCTGGCACTTAGTCGGTCTTCATTTACTATCAGAAAAAACTGAGGTGACCTCCATGGAGCAGAATTCACTGGCTTAGGGGATGGGGTGGCCTCTGACAACAAAGGAATGGGAAAAGGAGGAATCTGAAGGTAGGTGGCTCCAGACTTATGTTAGTAAAATGCTACTCTTGTCACTTTACTCCTCTCTCCAACCATGGTTTAAACTGTGGCCCCAATGACCATAGCATAGTGGTCTACAATAAGTAAAAAGCAGCCTACAACAAAGTTAAGAAAAGGTTTTCAAAAGAGGTTTTCAAACAGAAAGAGGAAAAAGAGTTCACGCAACTCTTCTGTAAAGCCAATACACTGTCCATTGGGTGAACACACACACACACATGAGCTCACCTCCTTGCGCAGCTGCGTGCCAGAGGAGCTCCCACGCAGATGGCGAGACAGGCGGTCCATGCCCTGAGCTAGGAGGGTCTGCACTGCCGAGAGCACGGCTTCCATGGTGCTCAGCAGCTTCTGCGTGACCAGGGACAGCTGTGTGTCCACCTTTCCGTGCAGGCACGACTCCAGGGGGCGCTGGACCTCGACTGGGAGTGGAGGACACTAGCCTGGGTCTCCTCCACAAGGTGCTCCGCAAAGGGCGTGGAGGCGGCCCGGGCTCAGCACGAGGAGGAAGACAAGAGCTCAGACTCTGAGCACCCTCTTATACAATTTTATACAGGAGAAAACTGAGGTTTGGAGTATGGCAGCAGTCAGCGTGAAGTCCCACGGCCCAGAGGCAGAGCCCGGATTCCAAGCCGGTTCTCTTGGTTACTGAGCCGAGTGGGAACCTCCGCCATCTGACCGGGATATCCCGAGTCAGGTTGGCCACTATCTGCGCCTCCACCAGTCTCCCGACAGGGTGTCCCTCGCTCCATCCCTAACCCAACGCTTTTCCACGACCGGACCTCCCTCTTGACCCCACCCTTGTCTCGCATCTCGGAGCCTCGGCCACGCCCAGACTCCCACCGACACCTAGTCCCTTGTGCTCACCCTTTCTCCCACCCCTTCTCCCACCCCGCCCTGCACTGCTGGGTCTGGGGTCCGAATTCTCGGCCCCACCCCTTACACCCACCCTCACACCCACCCGGTTCCCCTTCCACCTCTCAGGCTCCCGGCCCCGCCCCTCCCTGCCAGTCCCGGTCCCCAGGCCTCACCCCGCAGCCTCCCCGCCAGGCGCTCCCGCTGCCGCAATATCTGGTCTACGTCGGGCCGGATGGTTTTCTCCAGGACCGCGAGCAGCTCGTCCTTTTCTGGCTGGAAGGCGCGGAGCCCGGCGGAGGCCTCGGCAAGGACCGCGGCGTGCACTGCGTCTAAGAGCTGCCCGGCCCGGCCGAGGGGACCCCACACGGGCCAGAGGCGCAGGAGGAGGGAGCCGTGATGGGGCGGGGGTGCGAGAACAGAGAGACCAAGACGGAGACGCAGAGAGACGCGGAAAGAGTTTCGGGGACAGACGAGAGGAGGGGGAAGATGGGCCCCCGGGTAGGGCCCCCATCCGCCTCCGCGACTCCCCACGTGTCCCGGCCCCACCTCCGCGACCCCGCGCCTACCTCGGTCCAGGCCCAGGCACGGTTGCGCCTGGCCCCCCGCAGGCCGGGCAGGGTCTGAGCTCGCAGCGCCGGCAGCAGCTTCCTCATCAGCACCCCGGTCAGCACCTGCGGGAGAGGGGACCGTGAGCGCCACGGCGGGCCTAGGGGCTCCCGGGGACGGCCTTGCTCGGCACTGACCTCAGCGTCCGAGCCCAGGGTCACGTCGTCATCGCCAAAATGGCCTTGGTGCTGACGATAGAGTCTTACGGCGTCCAGGAAGGCACGGGCGGCGGGGGCCTGACTTCGCTGCAGGACTGAGGGGGCAGCGCCTCAGGGCCAGCCCACTCCTCCTCTGCTCTCGCCTCCGCCTGGCGCCCGGGAAGGAAGCCCTCCACCTCCTCACCGGGTCCCAGAACGCCCAAGCCTCATCACCTCCAGACCTTTGCTTGAGCAGTGCCATTTGCAGGGAACACGGTGCCCCGGGACCATCACCAGCCCAGGCTGCACAGCCACCCCCCCCCCCCCCGCTACTCCTCCACAAAGGTATATTTGTGCACTCAACGACCTGCTCAACATATGTGTTGGTCCTGTTCCCTTCTTCAGCCGGCTGACCCCTTATCCTTGTCAGACCCCAGCCTTGACATCCCTTCCTCCCCTCCTCCGCGTAGCCCTCCCTGATCTCCCAGGCTGAGCTGCTGCAGGGCTGTGTCCCCATCGTAGCCCTGGTTGCTTCTAACTGCCTGTTGTCGCTTCTGTCGCCCTCCACAATCCATTTCATAAGCTTTGAGGTGACCCCATAGCCAGCAGGAGCAGAGCTCCTGACCCACTGCTGCCTGGCCTTTCCCAGGACCCACCTGTGCCACGAAGCCGGATGCCACCCTGGAGGGCTAGCCTCCAGGCTCGCTGTGCTTCTCCTGTGGCTGCAGAGAAACACAGATGCCGGCGGAAGGGGTGCTGGAGGAACAGGGGGAAGTTCACCGGCATTTCCAGGAGGGGGTCAGACTCTTCCTGTGTATGCTCTCCTGCAAGTGGGCAGAGGGGATTGTCTTCATTCATGCACTCACTCTACAATCATTCATTCACTAGAAGAAAACACCCATGACTGGCTGAGAGGAGCCACGCAGTTGCGCAGTTGCTCGGTAAGGATGAGCTATGCCATCATTATTGCACTCTCCTTATTCTTGCTCAGTCCCAGGGGGAGGTGGGCCCACGAAGGACATCAGCAATCCCGCCCAGCATTGTTTCCCAGCCTCAGTATCCTCCTTAACCCAGAGGCCTGGGCAACCACCGCTAATCGAGCTAAGCTGGCATGCGATTTGAGCCTGGCTTGCCCCCGGGGTCTCAGCCAGGTCCAGATTCAAACCCGGCCAAATCATTTGCTCACTCTATGTTTAGAGCACAGTTTCTCTGTCTGAAACTCGGGTCTCTTGCCTGTAGAATGGGCTTCAAAGTGATACCAATGAGATATTGAGAGGACTGTTGGAAGGACTGTTGGGGGCACTGTTGTGGGGGCAAAATGAGTGAATTTCTTTTTGGTTACTTAATTTGGGGTGTCCTAAATCTTCAGTGTTTGGTTCTGATTTCCAGGGTGATACATGGGACCACAGTAAGATGGAATAATCCAGAAGGTATAAATTCCTGGTCACCCCAGCCCTTCAACCTTGGCCCACCCACCAATGCCCATCTCCCCACATGCTCACTGACACCAGGTTTTACTGTTTTGCCTTTGCTACTTGGATTCTTGTCCAATGTTCTAGGTCTCCTTCTCTCTCTGATGAGAGTGGATATTTTGCTTGCTAGAGCTGGGGTGTTCAGCCAAAGACAATGCTGCCCCAAGGGGACACCTGATAGTGTCTGGAGATATCTTTGATTGTCATACCTCTCATGGGGGGCGTGGAATGCTACTGGCATCAAGTGGGTGGAGTCCAGGGATGCTGTTCAACATGGTGCAATGCACAGGGTGCCCTTCCCCCCCTCGCCCCCACAAAGAATGATTTGGCCCCAACTGTCAACAATTCTAAGGTAAAGAAATCTGCTCTTGAGGACCCAGGAAACTTACCTGAGGAGACTGGGCAGAGAGTGTCCAACAGGTGGAGATATTCACGCTGGGAAGTCAGGACGGTATACCCTGTCAAGGTCGTGGAACCCAGGGGATGGCCCCCATTTTCGTATTCCTATGAAAGGCATTGAGAGAACCAGCTTGGGACAGGTCTAGACTGTGCCTTCCATGTCCCAACTGTGGGATCAGGAGAAGGCGAGGGTTCACTAGGGAAGTCCTCCACCCCCCCTCCCTCCCTCCCCGTAGTCAAGCACCAGCACCCACTGTGTGCTAGGCTAGTCCCAAATATCGTATGAGGATTATCTCATTGACTCCTCACAGCCCTATGTGGCCTAGACCACCATTATCCCATTTCACAGAGATGGAAACTGAGTCCCAGGGACACAAGTGACTTGAATTCGCCAGCAGATGTGATGCATAAAGGACTCTCACAGTTTCAACCTCAGCTCTGCTAATGACCATGAGTAAATCCCTATTCCTGGCCTGGACCTCAGTTTACCTCCCCGGCCCAGCAAGAGATGGCCACCCCTCCCAGGCCAATCTAACAGGGACCCTCAATTCATAGCAGGTGACTGAAGAAAGGAAAGAGGACCACGTTGGGAGCTGCTGAGGGGAATGGGATAGTGAGGCTAAAATGGAAGGGACAAGAGCCACTTGCTTACCTCCCTGTGGCTGAACCACTCCAGGCGGCCGTCCCCACGCAGAACACAGAAGTTCGGCTGCCACCGAGGCGGATGGCCCCCAAGCTGGGTCAGAGGCCCCCGGTGCTCACGGACTCGGGGAAGCTTCTGTAGGAGGGACCAGTGGATGTCAGGGGCCCAGATCGGTATCCCCATGTCCAGATCACCTAGAAAACACCCTCCACCCATCCCAGGCGCCACCAAGTACAGGACTCGGGCACTGATGTGATCGCACTGCTCTTCTTGCTCACGTGCTAAGACTATGCACTTGTTTGGGACACTTCCAAATACACACTGACTTCATTCCCTCCCACAGCCCTGGGAGGCAGACGCTTTGTCATCACCTTATCACTCGGAAGCAGCCCACCCCTGACTTGAGCCTCGGATGAGACCCCAGCCCCTCGCCAATATCTTATTTATTTATTTATTTGACAGAGAGAGAGAGAGAGGGACAGAGATCACAAGTAGGCAGAGAGGCAGGCAGGGGTGGGGGAAGCAGGCTCCCCACTGAGCAGAGAGCCTGATGCGGGGCTCAATCCCAGGACCCCGAGATCATGACCTGAGCCAAAGGCAGAGGCTTAACCCCCTGAGCCACCCAGGCGCCCCCACCGGCCAACATCTTGATTGCAGCCTGTGAGAGACCCTAAAAGAAAGAACTCAGGAGGCTGTGTCTAGATTCCTGACCCACAGCAACTTTAAGATAATACATGTGGGTTGTTTCCAGCCACTGACAGTGTGATGTGTTGTTTCGTAGCATTATCTAACTAATACAAGAGGGATTGCTGGGTCATGGAGCAGGTGTAGTCTGCCTTCCTGTGAATCAGCAAGTCCTCTGTCCACAGACCCCTCCCTTGGGCAGGGTGGGATATCCTTTGTTTTAATAATAAAACCCTTTGTTTTATTATCTTTGTTGCTCTTCTCACTACCTGGCCACCTGAATTGTGTGTGTTTTGTTTCATCACTGGGTCCCAGAGCAAGGCCCAGTGCACAGATGGTGCCCAATAAATATTCAATGAATAAATTAACTGTATTTGTGATATTTTCATTCTTTGATGGGGTGGTAGAAAGTCAGGTGTTTGTTGAATGGTTCTCCAAACTTTCTCTGAGGTCTGAGATTTTTCATAATAATATCATTAAAACATTGTTATAGAGGGGTGCCTGGGTGGCTCAGCCTGTTAAGCGTCTGCCTTTGGCTCAGATCATGATCCCAGGGTCCTGGGATTGAACCCCGTATCAGGCTCTCTGCTCATCAGGGAGCCTGCTTCTTCCCACTTGTTCTCTTTCTCTCTCTCCCCCTCCCCCTCTCTCGCCATCTCCGCCTCTCTCTCTCAAATAAACAAAGAAAAAATTTAAAAACTTAAAAAAAATAAAATCCTTAAAAAATAGTTATAGAAATGATGTATAAAATAAGTATATTATAAAATGTTCAAACTGAAGCAAGGGGAAATCCCCCTACACTGTTTGAACCCCAGTGTCAATGGTTTCCTGGGCCCAGTGGCCAGAACCTACAGGTGGCAAGAGGTGCAGGTGGGGACGACACCTGGAGTCCTGTGATGCCCCAAGCAGGACAGGGAGCGCCCCAGGTGAGAGAAGGCTCTGCGTCCACAGGGCTGGGAAGCCTCCAGCCCAGGTCGGGTGCGACTGGGTAAAAGGCATCCGAGAAAGATGGGATAACTCGGAGCCCTTGATGAGGGCAGGGACCCAGTAACTAGCATGGACTCCAGGGTCAAATTATGCCTTGCCTCTTCCTGACAGGGTGACCTCAGGCAGGTCACCTCACCTCTCTGTGCCTCAGTTTCTTCTCTGGTCAAAGACTCATTTCACAGGCTGGCAAGGACTGGGGCAGTGGTACAGGGCATGTAGAGCCATTCGTTGGCTCAGGAGACCTCTGGAGCTGGACTGGGCAGCTCCACAGTCTTTTTTTTTTTTTTTCCAAGATTTATTTTATTTGACAGCAAGATCACAAGTAGGCAGAGAGGCAGGCAGAGAGAGAGAGAGAGGCGGAAGCAGGCTTCTTGCTGAGCAGAGAGCCCGACGCAAGGCTCAATCCTAGGACCCTGAGATCATGACCTGAGCCGAAGGCAGACGCTCAACCCACTGAGCCACCCAGGCGCCCCTCCGCAGTCTTAAGTTCCATCAGCAAACTCTTCTTGACCTCCTCCTATGCACAGTCATCACGTGGGCACAAGGGATATGGTCCCCGCCCTCACAGGGCAGACGAGGGAGGGAGGCAGATGTGTGACCCAAGGCTTCCCTGGAAAAGCATCAGGATGGGGATCCCAGAGGAAGCACCCAACCCAGGAAGGGGCTGTGGTGATCAAGGAAGGCTTCTTGGAAGAAGCGTGGCTGGAGCATGAGGAACACCAGGAAGAGTGCCCTGGGCAGAGGGTACCATGTGTGCAAAGGCTTGAGGGTCCAATGGGCGGGCTTCACGCCCCATCGACAAGGCCAGCCTTTTCCACCTTGAGAGCTTTTGCATGGACTGTGCCGCCTGCCTCGAATTCCCTTCCTAGTCTGGCTTCCAGATCTGGTTCCTTCTCATCCTTGACATCTCAGCTCAGAGAAGCCCGCCCTGCACCCCAGCTCCTCGCCCCTCGTCACTGCCTTTCATCTTGTCTTCAGAGCACCTATCAGAAGTCCTCCGGTACCATGACATGCTAACTTGTTTGCTCACTTCTCCCCCAGTCAGACTGTGAGCCTGGAGGTGGGGAGGGGGCACTGCAAAGCAGGATCCTTCCTCCACCAATGTTGTGCGCTCCCGGCCCGTATATCTAGCCCAGGGCATGGTCTGCTGTAGGTGCCCAGTGAATGTTTGTTCAAAGAATGAATTTTTAACAATCTCCCTAGGTCTTGGTGTCTCCTATAGGGTAAAGGTGGAAGGCAGGAGGGCCCGCAACTGAACCAAAGCCCCCCCAACTCCCGTCTCCCTCCCTTAGCAACCCCTCCCTTTGTGGCACCCACTTTACTGCGCATCAGCTGACATCCGGCTGGCTCCCTGGGCCCCAGCTCACGGGAGATCTGTTGCAGGACAGAGGCTGCCAGCTGCTCCCGGTAGCAGGGCAGGAAGTTCCTCAGCAGGGTGTCCACCTGGCCTGCAGCGACAAGGGCATGGTAAGGTGATAGACTCAGAACCCTGAAGACCTGCCTGGGGAGGGCAGAACAGGCAGAGAGGCCACTGGTGAGCTCCTGCCCTTGCCCCAAAGCTGCCCAACAAGATGTGCTCCAGATTCCACTCACCATCCACAGACTGCTTGTAGCCACGTGGGGGTCAGAGGCGGGGGAAATGAGTGACTCAGGCTTAATTTATAACTGATGCACAATAAACTTTAATTACATAAAGCATACGATCTGATGAAATTTGACACCTTTACACACCCTAGAAACCATCACTACGATCAAGATAATGAACAGATCCATTCCACCCCCGTTTCCTCTGGCCCTTTCCCTGGAGAGAGTTTCTGAATATTTTAAGCCTCACCCCAGCACCAGGGAACTTTCTGCATCTTGATCTAGAAAGTGATCGCACAAGTGTTAAAGTCCTTCAAGCTCTTCCCCTAAGATGTATGCACTTGACTGTATGTAAAACAAATCCATATCTGCTGCCTGGAATGTGGACCTAATGGCTGGAGCTTCAGCAGTTATTATGTGCTATGAGATGGCCTTAGGCACAGAAGCCATGAGTGGTAGAACCATGAAGTGGAAGGAGTTCAGGAGTCTAACTTATATGAGGCTGCCTGCCACTGTACTTTTCTATAGGCGGGAGAAGTAAATCTTTATCTTGTTTAAGCCACTATAGAAAAAAACAAACAAAAAACAAAAACAACCAACATAGCAAAGAGTAACTTACTGAATCCTTACAATGGTTCCATGAGATAGACATTGTTGCTATCCCTGCTTTACAAATAAGAGAATGAGACCTAGAGAGATGAAGTCGTTCACCCAAGGTCACATAGTGAGTGAGGGGAGGGCTAAAGTGTGAACTTACATGGTCTGAGTCCTTGCAAGACTCACCACATGCCTGTGAACATGCTGTTCCCCCTACCTGGGATGCTCTTCCCACATCTCCTACCAACGAACTCCATGACAACCCTCCAGCCCTGGCTTGACCCTCAGCTCCTCAGTGGGCAGTTACCCACCCCTTTTCTTGCCCCCGACTTGGAGAACCTATGGGCTTTCCCACAATGCTTATCCGTCAACTGCTATTTTTGTGATTGTAACTTGATCTTCTTTCCTGGTCTAGGTCACGAACCCAGGAGCTGGGAACCATTCTTAACCCCACTGTGTCCTCACTACCCAGCACACTGGAGGTGCTCAAGCATGTGAGGGCACCAGCCACTCTTAGTCTTGAAGCGGAATCTGAGCCTGTTCCCCCTGCTGGTCCCCGTCCACCTAGTAAAACCATCCCAGGAGATCTGGCTGAGCCAGCTCTCACCTGCTCCCTCGTCCTCATCCTGAGCCCATGCCCTGAATAGGGTTACCAGATTTACCAAATAAAAATATAGGTCATTGGGGTGCCTGGGTGGCTCAGTGGGTTAAGCCTCTGCCTTCAGCTCGGGTCATGATCTCAGGGTCCTGGGATCAAGCCCCACATCGGGCTCCTTGCTCGGCGTGGACCCTGCTTCCCCCAGCCCTGCCTGCCTCTCTGCCTACTTGTGATCTCTGTCAAATAAAGAAAATCTTTAAAAAATATATAGGCCATCAATTAAATTTGAATTCCGGATAAATTAGGTATCATTCTTTAGCATAAGTATGCTCCCGTGCAAAATTTGGGACATACTTATACAAAACAAAAATATTCATCCCGTATCTGCAATTTACATTAGTAGGGCATCCTACTGTGTGTCTGACAACCTTAGCCCTGACCACCACCACCCCCACTCCCACCATACCCCATGCCGGCTCACCCCTCAAGTGCTGCTGCTGCCGCTTGTCCAGGGGGCTCGAGGGCCGCCCACCCATCCTGCTGCCGTTTCTAGGGTCTCCCTCAGGAGCAAAGCAGACACTCCCTCCCCTCCCACAACCCCCAGGTTTCTGGGTTCAGGGGTACCCCGGGAGCAGGGCAGCCAGTGAGGGGCTTGGATGCTGCTGAGACCAACTCCCTGGGAAGCCAGAGCATGGCCACTGTGTGAAATGTGTCGGGGGTGGGAGGGAATCCCCGCCCTACCCCTGTCCCGCCCCACCCTGCACCTGCGTCCTCCTGGTTCCCCTGGGGCCAAGGCCTTCAGAACTGCTGGTTTCTGCAGGGGCTGCTGGGGCAGCCCCAGGGGTGGGTTGGGGGTATGGAAGCCTCGAATCCTAGCATTGGAGGAGGGATGCAGGGCCCACACCAAGAAGGACAAACAGCCGTTGTCAGGTGTGTGGGGCAGGGAAGGAGGGTGGGCAGGGACAGGGACAAGGGGACAAGGGACAAGGGACAGGGACAAGGACTCCCCCCAGTGGGTGATGCTGGGTTCTGAGAGGATCCAGCACTGACCCAGCAGTCCCCAGCAACCCCAGACTGGGGAGGCAGAGCTGGACAGACACCCCCAGTTCCTGGGAACTGTGCTGAGGCCAGGGAAGAGGGTGGGCGGCTGTTGGTGTACCATGAACTGGTGCAATGCGTCCCTTGTGTTCCTGTCTTGTCAGCCTGTCCTCCATCAATGCACATAGCACCGGACTGGCTCAGGCTAGTTGGACCTCCCTACCCCTTCACCTGTTTTTCCAGCACCTGGCAGAGAGCAGCCCTGGTGAAGGGAGGGTGGGAAGGAGCAGAATCTGTGCTCCAGGCTGAAAATAGGATCAAATGGGAATCTCACAGGCTTTCAAATGAGGGGAGCGTTGAGTTCCAGTGGCTGGAAGGTGGATGTGATGGCTGGAGCATATGCAGTCCACCTTGGACCATGAGGTGAACCCCACATAGTGACAGTGGCACAATTATGATTTAGGAGCAGGGGGTCCCTGAAGAGTACATGCCATTGCTCCAACCCTGGGTGGCCTCCCTCCAGAGAGAGAGCTAACCCTCCATTTTGCTTAAGCCACCAGAAACATCTGACTGTAATCCTCACCCATGCCCAGGATTCATTTCTCCTCTCAACAAACATCACTCCTTGCCAACCCGAGTGTCATCCTTGAACTGTGTGTCAGGGATGCAGAAGTGGGCAACACAGACCATGGCTCCAGCCCCCGTGAACCGTCAGTTGGCATACCAACAAAAGTGTCAGATAACGACAAAGTAAGGATGAAAGATGGAGCTGGAAGAGGTAGAAAGTACTAGTGGTGGAGCAGGATCGGGGAGATGTTGCACGGTGACCTCAAGCAAGTGAGCGCCCACACTGTACACAAAGCTGGAGAAAAGAATACTGGGTAGTGGGCAGAGCACAGACAAAGGCCCTGAGGTGGGAATGCGTTTGGCAGGTTCCAGTAGAACACAAGGTGGGAAGGTGAGTGAGGGGCAGGGGGAGCTGCGGCTACAGGGAGAGGAGTGGAGAGGCGATGCGCCCCGAAGGACCTCCATGTGGGGACCCCACGCCTCTCATCACATCCCTCTGCTTCTTGGCACCCCCCCATCCTGGCTACTGCCTGAAACACTGGGGGCACGGCCACCTGCTGTTGCCCAAACCCACGGCTGGGCTGCTTTCTCTGCTTTTCTTCATGTTTCCGCCCCGGGCCCTGTCCCACTTCCTCACTCGCACATCTGAGTGACCAACCCAGACAAGATGTTGAAGGAAACTTCACTTTCTGTGGTTTTGGCTTCAGGGTTTCAACCCCCACAGCCTGATCAGGTGCCTCTGTGGGATGGGCCCAGCCGCCAAACCTGGCAAAGCTCCACATGGCTGAGGGCTCCCATGCACCCACCAGCCTCCCCCACAAGGCTGATGGGTGGTCTATATGCACAGTCAAGCTCTGGGAAAATGCTGCAGCCCTGATACATCACAGACTGAGGGGTCTCGGCCCATTCAACATTCAAGGCTCTGACAAGGCCCGCAGCAGAGCGGGACACAGAGGCTGCCATTCCCCTGTGTGCAGGGAAGGCTCAGTTAAGTGTGTAGTGAGCTGAACGGTGTACACCAAAAGGATCTGTCCCCAGGCTACTTTCAAAACAAAACAAAACAAAACAAAACAAAACACACATTGGTAAGGTGGTGAAGAAGCCTTGGGCACCAGCGGCAGGAACAGAAAATGGTATAGCTGCTGTGCAAAACGGTCCAGAGGGCCTCAAAATTTAAACATAGAATCACCATATGAATCACCCTTTCTACTTCTAGGAATATCCCCAAAAGAACTGAGTCTGTAGTAGCTCTGTCACAGTGAGCAAACTGTGGGAGCCGCCCAAGCGGCAGCTGGTGGATGGATGGGAAACTACACGGCATATGTGCACGGTGGAATGTTCTTCTGCCATAAGGAGGAAGGAGGTTCTGACCTAGCCTCCAACACGGATGAACCTTGAGGACATTATGCTGAGTGAAAGACACCAGCCACGGAAGCACAAATAACGTGTAATTCCACATATGGGGGGTGCCCAGAGCGGTCAGAAAGTCGAATTGTGGGTGCCTGGGGCTGGGGGAGGGGTGAATGGGGGGCTGTTTTATAGGTGTAGTTTCAGATTCCCAAGAGTTCTGGGGATGGACGGCAGTGAAAGCAGAGAGAACGTACTTAATGCGGCAAACGGGATGCTTAAAAATGGTTAAGATGGTAAATTTTGTTACTTTTTAAACACACACACACACACACACACACACACACAGGCCATGTCCCCTGGAACCTCCAAGAGTGACCTTATTTGCAGCTGTAATTCTTAAGGATCTTGAGAAGAGTTCACCCCGGATTTAGGGCTGTCTGATATCCACTGGCAGGTGTCCTTACTAGAATGGGAGAGGACACAGAGACACAGGGGAGGACATGTGACAAGAACGGAGGAGACCAGAGCGATGAGTCTACAAGCCAACGATGGCTGAGGGCTGCCACCAGCCACCAAACACCGGAAGAATGGCATAGGACAGACTCTCCTTCAGAGCCTCCAGAAGGATCCAAACCTGTGGACACCTTGATTTCAGACTTCTGACTCCCCCACCCCCGAACTGAGCAACCATACATTTTGTGGTCCTTTGCTCCGACAACCCTGGGAAACTCACCCAGGGTACCCCATCCCTCCCCTCCCCTTGCTGGGCCAAGGGCTTTGGGTCACACACTTAGCTGGGGCATCCCTGCTCCCACCACCCACCAAGGACCACGAGAGAGTGGAGACTTCAAGCAAATGCTCCCTTTAATCTCTGGTTCCCCAGAGCCCTGGCCGGTGGGCTGAGTGCCCCCAGAGCAGGGCTGGCGGCCAGACCCTGGGGCCTTCCTGCGGCACCAGGCGGCTTTTTGAAAATGAAGCCTGGAGTGGTGGTGGCAGCGGACCCCAGCCCAGGAAGGTCCTGGCCCACGAGGGCCATTTGTGGTCCCCACCGTGGAGTCCCTCGGGGCCAGCTACAACGTGGAATGCTTCTCAAAGGGCACCGTCAGGAGTCCAGCCGCTGCCTCGTCCAGGAACCAGCAAAGTTTCCCGGTGTGGGGCTGCACCAACGCAGCGGGGAGCGGGTTCTCCTCCTTGTCCTCCAAAATGCGCTGCATAGAAAGGGCAGGAGCATGAGGCACCCCCCAGCACCCACACAGCCCCTCAGAGCTCCCAGTTCCCTGCATGGACAAGACTGTCCTACTCTCAAGAGGTGATGTCGCCCTTCCAGCTGTCTTAGCCTCAGTCGGTCCCTGCCTTTTCTATCATCCGTGACTACAGGACACGGGGGTTGGCACACCTGCCCTGCACAGACTGGGGTCACACTTGCATTCTGCGGATCACACCCCGTCTCTGTCACAAGTGCGCAGCTCTGCTCTCACACGGCGAAAGCAGCAGCAGATGACACATGAACAAATAGGCAGAGCCTGTTCCCGCGAAGCTTTATTCACGGACACTGCAATCCAGATTCCACGGAATTTTCATGGGTCAGAGAATATTCTGCTTTTTTTCTTTTCCCATCCGCTTTAAAATCCTTCTTAGGGGTACCTGGGTGGCTCAGTGGGTTAAGCCTCTGCCTTCAGCTTAGGTCATGATCTCAGGGTCCTGGGACTGAGCCCGGCATCGGGCTCTACAGAGAAGCAAATAAATAAAATCTCTAAAAAAGAAATCCTTCTTAGCTGGCGGGATGTGGGCCCATGGGCTGTGGCATGCTGATCATCCCATGTGACCTTACAATTAGTGGAAATCATAAATGCTGCTTTCTGATAGCTGGGCCTGCCCCGTTCACTCTGTGAGGTCACCTCTATGCCCAGCCCCATTTTACAGGTGGGGAAGCTGAGGCTTGGGGGGCCTCAGGTGAGTGTACTCTGAGCTAAAACTGCCTGGACTGACCCTCAGGAGGTCCACAGGGAGGAGCACTCCCAACCCACCCTACAGAAGGGAAAGTTGAGGCTTGGGGTGGAGGTGTGAAGTGGCTGCCCAAGGCCATGCTGGGCATCATGGGCAGGGATCCTGGTCTGCAGGATTCTTTATAGTCTGCACCCTTAACCCTAACACCAAGCCAGCCCATGAGGACATCTGGGCTCAACTGTTTGGGAGGATGAATTGTTATTTGTTAATTTTTTTTAAGATTTTTTATTTATTTATTTGACAGTAGAGATCACAAGTAGGCAGAGAGGCAGGCAGACACGGGAAGGGAAGCAGGCTCCCCACGGAGCAGAGAGCCTGATGCGGGGCTTGATCCCAGGTCTCTGAGATATGACCTGAGCCAAAGGCAGAGGCTTAACCCACTGAGCCACCTAGGCACCCCTATTTGTTAATTTTTTAAAAATATTTCCAGTTTCTCCCATAGTTGGTCTTTCAATGATGGCAATTACAATATATTTTTTATTATTTAGTTTACTTTTAATAGCTTATATATTCTATATTTCCCTAAAATATTATGTTTAACTGTCTCTCTTTTTTTCTTATTCCTCCTTTTTTACTTATTCCTCCTACATAATTTTCCTCCCTGATTAGTTTTGCCAAGGTTTATCTTTGGGATCTATTACCACTAAGCTTTTAAGAATACTAATCAATTCATTAATTTCTTTTTTTTAAAGATTTTTTTTTCTTTTTTAGAGAGAGAGAGACCATGAGGAGGGTTGGGTGAGAAGCAAAGGGACAGTGAGAGAGACTCCAAAGAGGGCACAGGCAGGCGTGGGGCTCAATCTCATGACCATGTGATCACCACCCCAGCTGAAACCAAGAGTCAGACGCTTAACCCAGAGTCACCCTCCCCTTAACCAATTCATTAATTTCTGATTATAATGTCAGGTATTCCTTCCACTGACTTTTTCTAGACTTACGTTATTGTTCATTTCAAGTCTAAAGTGGTCAATTTGTTTAACAATTTTTTTTAAGATTTTTTTTTTTTAACAACTGAGCCACCCAGGCACCCAAGACTTTATTTTTAAGTAACCTCTACATCCAATGTGGAGCTTTGAACTTACACCTCCAAGCTCAAGACTCACATGCTCTACCGACTGAGCCAGCCAGGTACCCCTATTTAATACTTTTTAAAACTGCCTTTTCAAAGCTATGAATTTGCCCCTGAATGCAGCTTTGGCCTCACCTCATCAATATGCTTTAATAATTGTTTATTCCTAACTAGCCTATAATTATAGCTTCCACCTCCCCTTCAGCCCAAGAATTATTCAAGTACCTTGGCACCTGGTGCTTTCAGCACTATGATATCTGGGGCCATATTCCATCCTTGGGCCCACACACCTATGATCTTCTTGGGAACAGGGCCCTTGGCCATTACCTTCAGGACAGCTGCCTTGCCTTCTCCAGTAGCCACGAAGATGACGGTTCGAGCTGCGTTCAGCACAGGAAGTGTGAGGGTCACACGCTGTGGTGGTGGCTTTGGGGAGTCACTAATGGGGGCTACAATCTTCTCCCGCTCCTGGGGGAGGAAGGCCGGGATGGGGACAGAAGGACAAGGTCACTTCAGCTTCATGAGCGCTCACACACACCCGGCATGGTCTGTTGGATCATTCCAACCCCTCCTACTGATCCTGTAGTACTTGATTTAAATCCTCATTTTAAGACGGGTGAACTGAGGCTCAAAAAAAAAGCCAACTGGCAGATGCTAACTAAACCCCGCTGTGGGTACCTCCTGGCCTCCCAAAGTGGCCCTCCCTCTGGAAGCCCCAGTCAGCAGAGGCCCATGTGGGCACACTCACCTGCAGGAGGGGGTGGTCTGGGAAGAGCGAGCAGGTGTGGCCATCAGGACCTACCCCGAGAATTAGCAGATCAAACACTGGAATGGAATCCCCTTGGAAGGCCTAGATGGGGGAGAAGACAGTCCTGTGAGGCTGTGGGGGGTACTCGAAGGCCACAAAGAGACAGTGATCAGAAAAAGAATCCCAAGTGGTTTTAACAGGGAACAACACCCAGTCTCACCTGCATGAAAGGGTCTCTACGAGGTTCCACGTTTCATCCATTTGACTGGCCAAGAGTCTGGAGACACAACTGTCCCCCAGATGTGAGAGCCCAAGCCCACTCCCAGAGGGTCAGAAGCTGGGCCACCCTGAGAGACCCAAAGGTGGGGCTGTGGCCTCTCAGAAGAGGGAACCTCCGGGCATCTGTCCAGGGTGGGGCAGGATTTGCCAACCACTCCTGGGGGCAGTTTTTGCTGGTGACAATCATGCAGCGCCACCTGCTGGGCCACTCCCCCACCACTTCCCTGGGTGCCAAGTAGGCCTCCCTGGGGCCAAGCAGGGGGTGGGGCATGGGACAACCAGAAGGTCGACCACAACTCACCTGTCTCAGCTTCTTGGCATAGTCTTCCGCCGCCTCCTCCACAGGCAGCTGGGGGTTAATGGTGATCACCTGGCTGTCAGGAATGGGCAGCCTGGAGAGCAAGTGGGTCTGCAGCAGACAGAGGGAAAAAGTCACCCAACAGCAACACGCAGCTCCCAGAGGCACAAGGTTTGCATGGGTGACTGAATGGCCCCTGGGACAGACCCATCATCGCACCCACCTTCTGTGTGTGCTGGGATCCCGGCGGCACTCCGCCAGGAGTCTTTCAAGTCCAGCATGTTTGGGGGCCTCTGGCCCCAGCCAGCACCTGTGTGGCTGTACCACAGTCCTGTTTCAAAGCCCCCAGAGTCCCTTACACCTCAGGATAAAACCCACTCCCTCTCTGCCCTGCACAAGGCTTTGCAGACCCTGCGACCCCAACCCGCACATAAGCCACTGCCCTTGCCTGGGAGACTCCTATACGTCCTTCAGAGCACCTCCTCTGAGGACCCATCCCCCGCCTGTGCCTCCCCTACACCGCATGTGACAGTGGTAAGCACTGACTTCTCTTCGGCTGCCACTACAGGGTGTCCTTGGCCAGCATATAGCACATGCCCCCGCCTCGGGAAGGTGGATTTAATTTCTTTGGAAGCACCCGGAGTCAGGTCCCCTGCAAGGTGGAGGGCTCTAGCCTTTTCCCTCATCTCCCCAGATTTGATCTGCTCCAGGAGGGACAACTGTGACCCCCACGTTGGTGCCTCCCTTCACACAGGATCTTGGAATCCTGTGCCACGGAGACAATGCCAAGCTGAGCCACAATGGAAAAGCAGGAAGCCACAAAAAATATTGTATGAGAAGGGACAAGGGACAGGGACATGAAGTACACATACCAGACCACAGGGCTGCCTGCCCTGAACACTGCCCGAGGAGTAAGAGCTCTCTCTGTATTAAAGGTAATGGGGAGCCAAGGAAGGTCTGGGAGCCAAGGAGGGCCAGGGTCAGATCTGTTGTTGGCAAGACCTCTCTGCTTTGTCCAAGGTTCCCATCGATACACACCCTTAGGGATTACACTGAGCAAAGCCAGTGCAGGGTATCAGTGTCCTCTTTCTGTCATGTGATCCTCTCCTTAGCTGCCCCTTCCCCCCAGGCTCAGAGCCATTCCTTTCTCCTCCTCCTCCTCTGCCTGGGCTCCTGTCAGGGAGCCAAGGGCTGGAGTGTCAGTCAGGCAGGTTCCTGGAAGTGGAACTGCTGGTTGATCGGACTGTTTCTCTCTTAACATTCTGTGGGCATTGAGAAACCATTCCTAAGAAGGAGGCAGCCTCAGCTAATCCCCCCAGCCCAGAGGAAGCCCTGGCCTCAGCAGCAGCAGACCCACAGAGCACACAGGGTAAGCAGAACACTCCTGCTGACAGAGCCCCAGGGTATACCGGATGCGTCCTTGAGGACAGAAGCAATCCTGTGCTCCTATACTGGGTTGACTCGTGGCCCCCAAGATTCGTGTCCAACCAGAACCTCAGAATGAGACCTTATTTGGAAGGGGGTCTTTGCAGATGTCATTAGTTGACTTCAAGTAGAGTAGTGTAGGCCCTGAATCCAATGACTGGTCTCCTTGAAGAGGCAGATGCAGAGACTGGAGGCCAAGGAACACCAGGAGCCCCCAGAGGCTGGAAGAGACCAAGGATCCTCCCCTCGAGCCTCCAGAGGGAGTGTGGCCTTGCCAACACCTGGATTTTAGGCTCTGACCTCCAGAACTAAGAAAATAAGTTCTTGTTTTAAGCCACCCAAGTTGTGGTCCTTTGTTAGGACAGGCCAGGAAACTCACGGGACTCCCCTCACAGGGAAACTGGCAGAAGGAGCAAATCTTTGCCCCACACTTGTTCCCATGGCATCACATTTGTCTCTGTCATACCCTCTGCCCCAGCTCTGCCCCTGGCCAGGACCTCACACCTCCAGGCCTCAGCTCAAACATCCCAGGCACTTTCTCTCTCACGCTATTATCTTTGGTCCACACTGCATTATGAGAATGCTCTGAGTGGACTTCCCTTATTTATTGCCCTGTGTGCTGGTGCCCGATGCCCCACTATGAGCTATGAGTCCCATGAGGGCACTTTCCAACACCCCACTGTGTCCCCAGCGCTGGATACAAGGACAATGAACAACCCTGCAACTTTTTTTTTTTTTTTTTTACTGTTTTGTTAGGATTTTGTTACTTGAGGAAGTACAGTTCAAAAAAAAGCAAAAGTTCTTCAAATTCATGCAAAGTAAAAAGAAAGAAATGTGAGCACAGTTTTTAATGACGCTTTTGAGGAAGACACACTGGGGGGCCCCTGCCCTTGAGATGCGTCCCTGGGGGTCCCTGGGGGGGTCCGTTCAAACCCTAGCTCCCCTGCAGGTCAGCAGGAGGCCCCGGCACACAAGCTCTCCTTTTCCGGCCCCAGTTTCTCCATCTATGAAATGGGGGAAATGACAGCCTCGACTTCATAGGTTATTGTGAAATTACATGAGATGATGTGGTGAAAATGTTTGATAATCAGTAGACCTTCCTTTTGATGACAAAACAAAACAACAACAACAACAGAAACCAGGAAACCGTCAGCTCAAGCTTCTACGCAAAGAGAAGGCAACACAACCAGTACCTAAGTGACCTGTAGCTTCTTCTGACCAAGCCCACCCCTTCCACACCTCCCTGGGCGTGTTTTCCCCAGGAGGACTTAGCCGATACAGCTGGAGGACCCCAGCGCAGACCACGCCTCCTCCAAGCCTCAGTTTCCCTAACTCTGTAAGACCTGAGGCCACAAGTTAGATAACCAGACTGGGAGGTCATCAGCACCGAGAGCAGCATGTAGATCATCCTGAAGGCGTCCAGGCTGGAGATGTGAAAACTGAGACCCAGGCTCCACACCAGATACCTCCTGCCTGGCCCTTCCCTAACTCTGCCCTTGCAAGCTACCGGGCTGGCGCCCCAGAACGTCTCTGAGTCCCTGGAATGGGCCACTGTTTCACCTCCACGCTCTCGCCCGGACTGTGTTCCCTCTACCTGGCCACCAGACAAAGCGTAACGAGACTTCAAGGTCCCTACCGGCCCACTCGGTGGCAGTGGACGTGGGAGTTCAGAGCACCCTGCAGGCCATTCCCAGATAGTGGCAGAAGGCAGAGTGTGACCCTATGCGACCCCCGTGGCGGGGTTCAGGAGGTGGGCGCGGCCTTCTTCATTTGACCCCCAGCGGCCCCCGTAGTAGGGTGCGGGCGGTGGGCGCGGCCCTCTCGGTGTGACCCCCGGCGGCCCCCGTAGCTCTCACCCGGTAGAGACCGTACGTGCTCTCGGCGTGCTCGAAGGGCACGAGGCGCTCGTCGCAGAAGCCCACGGTCCAGCGCGCGAGGCTGGCGGGGCCGGCGGGGGCGGCGGCGGCGGGCAGCTCACGGGCCAGCATGGAGACGAGGCTGCCGCCCGACAGGCCGAGCGCGAAGCGGGCGCGAGCTCCCGCCAGGCAGCACGCTGCCCGTTGCGCCACCAGTTGCGCTAGCGACGCGCCTAGCTCCTGCGGGCTCGAGAAGACCGAGATGAGGTCCGGGGCCGGCGCGGCCATGGCGACGGCGGCGGAAGGGAGGCGGAAGCGCTCCGGGCAGCCACCAGTGCGCCTGCGCGAAGGCCGGCCCTGCCGCACGGCTGTCAGTACCTACGGGCGGCCGCCTATGGCACATGCGCAGTCCCACGAGTGAAGTTGCGGCAGGGCCCTGCGGTGCATCCGAAGGGGCTCTTTGATTCTTTGCACGCTGTTCCTGAGCTCTTCCCTGGGCTGGAGCAGGCAGAACCGGTGCGGTTGTTCTCAAGCCTCGTGGTGTCAGGGTGGGGCCGAAGAGAGGACCCTAGAGCTGGGGTCCCTAAGAAGAGATTGCGAGGTGGGATGGAGGGAAGAGATGGGAGATTTCCTGGAGGAAGGCACCTTTTGGTGGACTTTGAAGTTCCTGAGCCTGATATTTATCTTGTTGCTCTTTTTGGTCTCCCTCTTTAATTAAAATATAAGCTACAGGAGGACAGAGTTTGTTTTGTTCTCTGATGCTTGGAAAGCTCCCTGATGCCAGGAAAGCCTGGCACAGAGTTGGACCTGAAAAGATACTTGTTCTTTGGCAGAATTGCTTCTGCCAATGCTCCCTGGGGATCTCTGTGTCTGAGGACCCAGAGAGGCCTCCACCCTTGCTCTTGCTTGGAGAGGCTCCCAGAATGAGGCAAATGTGTAATGGCTGATGAGAAGGAGTATTCCCGGGAATAGCATGGGCAGAGAAGTCTGTAAAGAAGAGAAGGCCTGGTGGGCCTGGGGAGCTGGCCCACTTATGGGGGTGGGGGGATAATTCAGTACGTGCAAGGAGACATGCATAGGTAGTACATCTTTAAAATCATTAGCAGATTGGGGCACCTGGGTGGCTCAGTGGGTTAAAGCCTCTGCCTTTGGCTCAGGTCATGATCCCAGGGTCCTGGAAACAAGACCCGCATTGGGCTCTCTGCTCAGCTGGGAGCCTGCTTCCTCCTCTCTCTCTGCCTGCCTCTCTGCCTACTTGTGATCCCTCTGTCAAATAAATAAATAAAATCTTTATAAATAAATAAATAAAACGGGCAAAGGTTCTGAATAGACATCTCCAATACATGAAGAGACATCTCCAAAGAAGATACAGAAATGGCCAACGACCACATGCAAAGATGTCCTGTCCACTAGCCACCAGGGAAATGCAAATCAAACTATGAGATACCACTTCACAGACCCACTAGGGTGACCATGATACAAAAGGATAGATGGGGCGCCTGAGTGTCTCAGTTGGTTAAGCATTCGACCCCTGTTTTGGGCTCGGGTCATGACCTCATGGGTCATGAGATGGAGCCCCAAGTGGGCTCCACGCTCAGCAGGGAGTCTGCTTGAATCTCTCTCCCCATTCACCCTCTCTTTATAAGTAAGTAAATAAATAAATAAATCTTTTTTTAAAAAGACATAAATACACACTTGCGTGCACACATACACCCCTTCTCATATTTCAAAGTTATCTAATTGCTTCTGTAATATGGCTCCACTCCTTTAATCCTGAAAAATCACAGTAAGAAGCTCAGGTTCAAGACAGACTTGGAGGAGGGGCGCCTGGGTGGCTCAGTTGGTTGGACAACTGCCTTCGGCTTAGGTCATGATCCTGGGTTCCCCGGGATCAAGTCCCACATCGGGCTCCCAGCTCTACGGGGAGTCTGCTTCTCCCTCTGACCTTCTCCTTGCTCATGTTCTCTCTCACTGTCTCTCTCAAATAAATAAATAAAATCTTAAAAAAAAAAAAGACAGACTTGGAGGAAAGAACTGCTTTTATCTGCTAGACACCTCAGTAACACAGACCATGGGCCAGATCTCAGTACTACTCACTAGACTTGCGGCTAGGACTCCATTTGCTGGAAACAGTCCTGACTGCCTGCAGTAGCTCGAAAGTAAGAAGGAGGGGCTGAATCCAGCCTGGGGAAGGGAGGGGTAACTGCATTCATTCATTTCCAAGATGTTGAACACATTTTGTCTTTCAAGCTTCTAGGCAATTTTGGTCCTCAGTGGTTAAGGGGTAGCAGAGGGCAGAGGGCAGAAGGTGGGATATCAGATTGGGAAGGGAAGGCAAGCATCATGTGGATGCTGTGTTGTTAAGAATCTGGTGGGTTGGGGTGCCTGGGTGGCTCAGGGTTGAAGCCTCTGCCTTTGGCTCAGGTCATGATCCCAGGGTCCTGGGATCGAGTCCTGCATCGGGCGCTCTGCTCAGCAGGGAGCTTGCTTCCTCCTCTCTCTCTGCCTGCCTCTCTGCCCACTTGTGATCTCTGTCTGTCAAAAAAATAAATAAAATCTAAAAAAAAAAAAAAATCTGGTGGGTTCCCATGGGGTCCCTTAAACAGTACAATTGAGGGCAGTGAATGAAGGTGCTATAGACAAATTATACAGGCCGACCCGCAAAGTGTTGTTCAGGCGAGTTTTATTATTTAGCACCCTTTGCTTCAGCAGAAATCAGGACCAGAGGCTTTCGCTCTGATGTCCTGGTTCCCACAATGCTGATACTTTACACATATAAGTAGCTGTCCTGCTCACCAGGGCTCCACATGCCCTCAATCACCATCACAATACACCTGAGCCTTCCCTCAGATGCTCCCATTTCACATCTGGAGAAACTGAGGCTCGGGGAGTGCAATGGTTTCTTCAACCATTCATTCATTCATTCGTTCATTCAGAAAACCATTTCCCAAGCTCACCTGTGCCCAATGCTGTCCTTCATCTGAATGAGCCCCTGAGGGCAGCAGTCCCTGCCCTCTCCTAGCTCGTACCCTCCTGGAGAAGTCAGACACTGAACAGGTAAGCCACATAAACACAAGAAAAAACCAGCACAATAATGGAGACACTATAGGGTGACGGGAGAGAAGGTGACTGGGGGCTGTAGAGATCGGGAGGTGAACGAAACGACATTTACATGGAAGCCTGAATGGCAGGAAAGACACAGTAGTGTATTTGGAGGAAGAGCGTCTCCAAAAGAGGCACAAGGAGACTAGAGCCCCAAGGCGGGAACTAGCAGAAGGCAGACACGTGTAACTAGAGGCTGACTACCCAGGCCACAGAGGAAAGGTGAGACTGGAAAACTGATCTTAGGGGAACCTCTGGAGGGCTTTGAGTAGGGGAGTGACTAGGATCCGTTTTTTAAAAATCACTGTGGCTACTCGGTGAAGGGATTGTGAAAGAAGCTATGGAAGCAGGGAGGCCAGCTAGGAGCCCATTTAGTGGGCTAGAGAAATCTAGTGCTGGTTGGGTTCGGTGGGTTCAGGGTGTCTTGGAGGCAGAGTTCTTGGTCCTTTCTGATTATGAGCCTTGGAACATGACAAAAAAGAGGAATCAGGACTGGATCCCGAGTTTCTAGCTTAATTGGATGCACGTGGAGCATTAACTGAGCCAGAGAAGCTGGTTGGGGAGAAGACTCAGGTCCATGTGTTGGCCATGTCTTGTCTGTAATAGATATATTTCCCAATAAGAGTGCTGGCAAGTGATGAGGGAAATTGCAACTTTGATATACTGTTGCTGGTGGGACCATAAAATGGTGCAGTCGCTTTGAAAAACAGTCTGGCAGATCCTCAAAAGATTAAACAGTTACCATATGACCTGGTATTTCCACGCCTTGGTCTATACCAGAAAGAATTAAAAACATACGTCCACACAAAGACTTGTATATGAATGTTCTCAGCAGCCTTACTCACAATAGACAAACAGTGTAAATGACTTAATGTCCACCACTGGATAACTGGTCAACAAAACACGACCCATCCATTCAAAGGGATATTATTTGGCCATAAAAAGGGACAAACCTGGATGAATCTTAAAAATAAGACGTTGAGTGGAAGAAGCCAGACACCAAAGACCACATGTTGTATGATCTCATTGACATGAAATGTCAGAACAGACAAATCTAGAGACAGAAAGCCAGTTAGTGGCTGCCAGGGTCTGGGGGAGAGACTTCAATGCATCTGAAGTTTCCTCTTGGGGGAATGAAAATGTTCTGGAACCAGACAGAGGCGACGGTTGCCCAACTTTGCGATCACTAAATGCCACCAAACTGTACGATTTACAAGCGTGGATTATTTGGCATGTGAATGACACCTTAATTAAAGATCAGCTGGAGCTGGCCAGGCATGCGACATAGGAACAAGGGTTCAGGGACAAGGGACAGCAGCAGTAGAAGCATGGAAGCAAGACACAGACTGGAAACAACCAATCACCATGGAAGGAAAAGAGCCTTCAGGATGGCAGCACCCGGGAGACTGGACTCTTCCCCAGAGCAAGGGAGACCCTTGAAAGGTTAGAGGCAAGGTCCTAGCCTCCAGCTGATTAAGTCCCAGAACCTAAGTCAGGTTCAGTGGGGTGAGGTTCAGAGCTGACGACTAAAGAAAGAATTCTTAAGATATCTTTGGTGCAAAATGGTGGTTTATTAAAGCACGGGGACAGGACCTGTGGGCAGGAAGAGCTGCTGCCCCTGGTTGTGAGGAGTGGCTGGTTATATACACAGGAGTTGGGTAGGTGAGGACAAAGGGGTGTTCAGAAGGGCTACTGGGGCAAAGAATACTATCAGGATATTGAAGGCCTGGTTACTATCAAGTAAAGACAATTGGGAGTCTCCTGGTGGAATGTTACATTCCTGCTATCAAGCATCCTTGTTAATGAGATTTAGGTTTAGAAGAAATTTAACTTTATTTACTTTTCCTTCTACCTCCGCCTCCTTCGGTTTTTTATGGAGGGGAGGGTGACATTAGGGCTTGAGGAACTGAGTTCTGTGTCTTTGGAAATTGAGCTATCGATAAGGTAACTTCTTTGTTTGTAAATCTCAAGGACATTTGCAAACCAAGGGAGACTCCCGCCTTGCAGGACTGTGATCTCTGCAAGTTAACTATTTATCATTTTATGGCAGTCAGGGGTGCCTGAGGAATGCTACATATATGGAGGGGAGCGGGTGAAGAGGGGGTGCAAGGCGCCAGCTTTTGCTTTGTCCTCAGCCAGCCTCCTGCTCCCTCATCACAGCCACCTCTCCCTGGAAGCCTCTCATGTCCTCAACTCTCCCTCCTCCCCATGCCCTCTCCAGCATGCTTCTCCCCCCTTGTCCCTCACACACCACTTAAGCCCTGACATTCCTGGCCCACGTATTGATGCCAGGCTGGAGCGAGTTTCTCTTCCCACAACACAGGGACAAACATCCTCTCTGTACACATCCTTCCTGAGCACCTTCTGATTCTGGCTTTCCTCCCGACCTAATGATGGTCCCTGGGGGCAAGTCACAGAACTTCTTGTTCCACAAAACAAACAAACAAACAAACAAACAACAACAACAACAACAACAACAACAAAAGCTTTTGGGGCACCTGAGTGGCACAATTGGTTAAGCATCTAACTCTTGGTTTTGGTTCAGGTCACGATCTCAGGGTTCTGGGATCCACCCCCACATCTGGCTCCATCCATGCTCAGCATGGAGTCTGCTTGAGATTCTCTCTCTCCCCCTCCCTCTGCCCCTCCCGATAGCTCCTACTATCTCTCTCTCTCTTTAAAATAAAATCTTAAAAAAAAAAAAAATACAAAGCTCTCAAGCCAGCCAAAGGCAAGGATCTTAAAAGCATCTTGCTAAGTCAAAGAAGCTGGTTTGAAAAGGCTGTACGTCGTGGGATTCCAAGTGCATGACCCAGAAAAAGCAAAGCTATGGAGACCATAAAAGATCCACGGTGGCCAAGGGTTGGGATAGGAAGGATGAAGAGATGGGAACACAGGGGATTTTTAAGGCAGAGGAATGATGACACCATCACAATGGACGCAGGTCAAAACCCAAGGAAGGTACAATACAGAGTGGAAGCTGATGGAAGCCATAGACTTCAGGTAATAATATTGCGAGAGCACAGACTCCTCGGTTGTAACAAACCCAGGTTGGTAATGCAGGACATAAATAGTAAGGGAAACAGTGGTGCGGGGTAGAGTGTATGGGAAGTCTGTACTTTCTGCTCATTTTTTTATGAACCTGAAATTGCTCTAATACTTAAAGTCTGTTATTAATTAAAAAGACAAACACAGAGCCTGCTGCCGAGAGTCACCAGGATTATTTCCCTGCCAGCTCAGATGGAGCCTCTTACCCTGATGAGAGTCACAGGCTTTGGAATGGGAAAGGTCCCGCTGGCCCGCTTTCTCACCAGGAGCTGCCTTCGTGCCTGTTTTCTTATCTGTATAAGGGGGACCATGGCAGTTGCGAGGTCTGATGGGATGTCATATGGGATGCACTTGCTTTATCAGCATACTGGGGACACTCCATCCCCAATGGCAGTGGATCCTTCTGCCTCCCTGCCTCCCTCTCCTTGTGGACGGTGGGCATCCAAGGACCAGCCCCAGTCAACTAGGGCTTCATCCATCCCCCGCCCCAATCCATTCTCAGGGCTGCCCCCTCCCAGCAAATGCTCAGGCATCACAACCCTTTCCTCCTCTGTCCCCTGCAGTGGAGACGAGATGAGACAGACATTGTAATACTGAAGGGGAAACAGCAGAAGTTAGGATTGAGTGTCTAGACTCTGGAGCTGGGAGTCCTGGATTGGAAAGCCAGTTCCAAAGGACCCCTTCGCAGCTCACACCCAGAGCTACGGCCACACTGGGGCACCTGCCAGAACCCACAGGCAGATCAACTGTCCCTTCCCTGGGGCTGAGGCTGGTGCAGGACTCTGTGAGGCCCCAGAGGCTGCCGGGAGGTAGGGAGGATGCTAACCACCCTTCGGCACCCCCAAGACCCCCATCTCCCACCCCTCCTCACTCCCCCACCTCCCCTCACCTCACCCCCACCCCCATATGCAGCCAGTCCCCAGACCCCAGAGGCCCTGCAGCTGCGCTTACAGGCCACACGGGGGCAGCAAGAAATGACCATGAGTTCCCCAGCAAAAAGTCCTGCCATCTGAAACTCAGAAAGGGTTCCGCGCCACATGGAGACAGACAGTAAATAACCGGGATTCAGGCACCAGACACTCTGCAGGTTTATTTCTTGAATTCAACCAGGAAACAAAACCATGGTGCTTGGAAAGGCCCACATGCAACAGCGCTGGTCCCAGTGTTTGTGGGACTGGATGCTGCTGCGGGAGGAGAGCAGGATGGACTGGGAGGCCAGTCCCAACCATGGGAGTCCAGGATGAGCCACCAACAAGGCCAACAGGGACGTCCGAGCCATCCTGGCTGTGTCGTCCAGGATGTCACCACCAGCACTGGGTCATCATCACCAACGAGGCCAGTGGGGATATTCAACAGGCTGGAACCCCCAAGGCCCAAAAGTCCATCTCGGACACCACCCCCAGGCATGAGCCCTCCCCTGAGACCCCTGCTGCCACTCCTATGGGTCCCAGCAGTAGCCGTGCCAAATGGGGACACCAAGAGGCCTCTGCCGGGGTGGGCATCTGAACAGTGAGCCGAACAGCCACCCAATGCAATCTTCAAGGCCCCCTCTAACAGGAGCTCCGTAGAGACGCCTAAAAGGAGATATGTGGGCAGGGGCAATGTCCAAGGGGGAAGAGTTGATTCTGGAACCTTCCGGGCATCAGGAAGGGCAGAGAGTGTGTATGGGAGACCCAGCAAAGATGGTCAAGTGCAAAGGGCAAATGGCCCAGCCTGGGAGATCTCTAGGTGAGTGGGGCGGACCACCTGTGGCTCCTCTGCTCGGGGGCCGGTGGGGAGGCTGGAGGGTCTGCCTGACACTCAGAGAGGGCGAGGATGCCCTGGAGTCCGGCAGCCTGGGGAGGCCTGGACAGAGGCTCCTTAAGGCACAGCTGAGAGGGAAGCCAGGAGGCTCCACTCTGGGTCCAGGACCCAGCAGGGATGCCCCTCGAGGGCAACGAGACCCTGCACGCCTATAGATCCCAGGAGAGAGCAGGGGAGGAGAGAGGGAAGAGGTGAGGGCAGATGGAACGGAAGCAGGGAGAAGACACACACACACATAAACACAGAAGCCAGAATTCAGGCAGGAGAGAGCCTAGAGGAGAAAAGAGGAAAGCGAAGATAGAGGAGAGCCGGGGGCTCCTGCTGGGACCCAGCTGCGCGGCACCAGGATGGCCCCACCTGGAGCATCTGGACCAGCCCCTCCGCAGGCAGGGCTGTCTGGCTCAAGCTTGCCTCACGGGCAAGGCCCAGCTGGCAGCCTCTAGCAAGCAGAGGAGGAGCATCAGAGGGCAAAGGCACCCGAGCAGATGCGGGTGTAGACACCCTGGTCCAGCGGCAGGTAGTGGCCCTGCTTCAGGTCCAGGAAGAAGAGCCTGTCCGAGGTCTGGCGTGGGTCGAAGCCCTCGTGCTGCAGTCGAGTCTTCTGGATCTTGAAGGTGCCTGTGGGGGTGGGCATGGGGTTTCTCAGCTGTTGGGGGGAAGGTTCTGGGATCCCCAAACTCACCATGCTGTCCTACACCTCCAGGCTTCTGCATAGGCCATCCCCTAGCGCTGGAAACATGCTTTCCCGTTTTGCTGGCCTGATTCCCCCTTGTCCTTCAGATCCTGACTTCATACCCTCTCCTCCAGGGAGACCTCCCTGCCCACTACCCCATCACAATCCCAAACACTGTGGATTCCCTGCCTGGGCACGGGTCCACTTCCCATGAGGCCAAGGCAGGGCTGAATCTGCCACAAAGTAGGTCGGAGGTCAGCAACCCAGAGCTGAGGGGCAAATGCAGCCCATCATCTGTTTTGTAAAGAGATTTTACTGGCACAAAGTGACACCCACTCATTTACACACCATCCAATGCAGCTTTTGCACAACAGAGGCAGAGGTAAGTTACTGGGACAGAGACCGCATGGCCCAAAAAGATCTGAGAATATTTACCATCTGGTCCTTTAAGAAACAGTTTGCACTCCCTGAGGTGGACAATTAAAGAAAAGTTTCATGAAAATTAAGGCTCAGGGGTAGGGTGAGTAGGAAAAAACCGAGGCAAGAGACCTGTGTGCATTAGAGTTGAGAAGGTTTCTCGTTTTAAATAAAACTTCAAAAACACAAGCCATAAGATTAAAAAAAAAAAAAAAAAAAGGTAAGTCTGTATCAAAATGAAGGGCTTCTTTTCAACAAAGGCCCCATTAACAAGGTTGACATTTAAGACTCCCAAAAAGAAGACTGCTGACGTCCGAAACCGCTAAGGAATTAACATTGGGACTATTAGGAGAAACTTCTGGTCAAGAAGAAAAAGAGAGCAAGGCTATAAAAGATGGGCAAAAATTATGAACAGGTGACTTATAGGAGGAGCGGGAACCTCCTAGTTCTGCGAACCTCAGAGGTACTAATACGATTTGCTCAAATTTCCTAGTCATCAGAAAAGTATGGGAGATGGAAGAAATGTACCAAACACTGCAGAATGCCTAGGGGGGCCAGGATCGAGGAATGGGAATAAATAACGATGCAGAGAAAACAAGATAAGGCCCCTACATGAGCCCACGGTGCCTGCTGGCCATGGACCTTTGCAATGGACCATTGCAATCTGGCAGGGGGGCCTAAACTGGGACAAATAAGCAAATGGTTGCTGAATCAACAGACAGATGGACAGACAGACAGAGACGCAGGAGGCCGCACCTGTGGTGTCCACCTGGGGCAGGAGGCGTAGGAAGATGGGCCGGGCATATGGCGCCAGAACCTTCTGCAGCTCTTGGTACAGTGCATTGGGGCTCAGCTGGCCGTGGGGGTCTGCGATGGCTGCCATGCCTGCTTTTCCCTCCACTCCTGGAGACAGAGGTTTTGCTAAGAACACCCCACCTTTTGTCCCATCGCAGGACTGGATGCACCCTTGGAGGCCCCTGGCCTCTGACGTCCAGTCCCTGCCATCTGAGATAACATTTGCTGGAACAGTCACTGTGTTACTGAGCTCCTGCAGCACTCTCTGTAACAGTGAGACAGTAGCTTTCCTGATCCCATTTTCCGGATAAGGAAACCAAGGCTGATTATCATCCATGAGGGGTGACTCCAGACCCAGGGCCCCTATCCCGGCTGCCGTGTGCAGTTACCCAGGTTGAGCACTGCCCCAGGGCACCTGTGCTTTCAAGCTCAATCAGGTTTGGCTCCTATGGAGCTGCCACACCCTAGGACCAACCCCAGCTTGCCTGGCACAGCCACCCCATACACAGCCACATCTGTCTGGCCCAGCAGGCGGCTCAGCACACTCTCCACCTCTGTAGTGGAAACATTCTCTCCACGCCAGCGGAAGGTGTCCCCGCCACGGTCCCGGAAGTACATGTAGCCCAGCTCATCCATCACCAGCACGTCACCTTGCAGAGGGGAGAAGGAGAGGTGAGATGGTGGCCCACCATCTCCATAGCCAGCACCCCACCCCCGCGGTCTTCGCACCTGAGAGGTAGGCACTGTCGCCCTTGCGGAAGACACTGTGGGCAATCTTCTTGCTGGTGGCACTCTCGCTGATGTAGCCATCGAAGCGACGCAGTGGGTCCTGCTGGTTGATCTGGCCCACAAGGAGGCCGGGCTCCCCTGGGAAGGAGGCCACCCTCAGACTGTGCTGGGTGGGCAGGGGGTGGGGGCCCCAGTTCCCCAGGGGACTGGACAGGGCCTGGCTCACCGGCCTGACATGGGATACAGAGGCCCTGGGCATCCCGCAGTAGTTCCATGGTGTCCTCATTGACCTTCACCAGCCGGATGGGGTACACATGGGGTAAGATACGGCTGTTAAAGCCACAGGAGCCAACCTGGGACAGAGCGATCTGAGTTGGTGAGAAGCCCCGGGGGATGGAGGGGACACAGCGTCCTCCCCACGGACACCTTGCCTCTCCTGCCCCAGGGCCTGGAATGAACACCCCTGCGTTGCCTGAACTCTGTGACCTTGGGTGATCTGAAAAAGGGGGTCTTAAGAGCAGTGCCTCCTTCCTGGGACTCAGGCTCCCTCTTCTCCCCCTTCCCAGCTGCCTTTGCAACCATGTGAGGAAACCCGCTGACTGGTCACCACTTCCAGGTCCATAAAACCCTCTGTGCTGGCAGGAAGGAAATGTCTAGAAGGATCCTGAAGCCCACTGCCCACCTGGCTCAATCCAATGAATAGAAATGCCTGTCTCTACACTGTTGGGCATGTTTGTTACAGCAGCAAGTTCCATGAGCATGGCCAGGGTATCTTCCCTGGCTGTCTATTCAACAGATATGCATGGGGCTGGGGCAGGGGGAGGGGAGGCTGGCTCTCAGGTACTGGGGCCCCAACACAGAGACAGACAAAAAAGGAATCCCTGCCCCCAGACGCTTGCTTTATCATGATTCTCCTGATCTACGCGTGGCTTAGTAGGGCTGCGTAAGAGGAGGGTCCGGCTCAGGCAGAATGGAGACAGTGATTGCTAACCCTCAAACCATCTGCAGAGAGCCTGCTCCCTGGGGGTGCTGTGCTGAGCTCACAGTCTGCTGGGGATCCAACAAACCCAGGGAGCTATCATCCCCACTTACAGATGATGACCAAAGCCCAAGGAGTCTGAGTGACTTCCCGGGTAGGAGGAGATGGGCACGCCAACCCCGGGCCAGGACCCCCAGGTCCCTGCTCACCCGATACCCCCACAGGTGGGACCTGAGGCTCATGAAGGCTGAGGCCTTGGCCCAAGGGATACCGCCTGACAGAGGACTTGAACTGTGGTCCTGCCAGGCCTAGGAGCTCCCCCTTCCCCCAACCCTGTCAGCCTGGCAGAGCCCTCCCAGGGGTTAAGCCTGTCCTACGAGAACGGGGGGAGGTGGGGGGGACTGGGGAGGCCAAGGTGGCAGTGATCCCCGAACATGATAACCTGCGAACGCCCACCCCCCCACCACCCCCATCCACCTTGCCATCCATGTTGGCTATACTGCAGTTGCATTCAGTGGCTCCGTAGAACTCGCCGATCTGGCGCACACCGAAGCGCTCGGTGAACTCCTCCCAGATGTTGGGCCGCAGCCCATTGCCCACCGCCAGGCGCACGCGGTGCCGCCCCTCCGCCTCACGCACCGGCTGCTTCAGCAGGTAGCGGCAGATCTCCCCGATGTACTGGACCACCTGGGGGGGTGTGGGAAAGCAAGGGGTGGGCCTGAGGAGAGTCACCACTCCAACCTGGGTGCTAAAACCAAATCGTCTTCAGGGCGATGTAACACCCACCCCCCCAACCCGGGCCATTTGCGCCTACCCCTTGCTGGATGGGGGTGGGGGGCAGGAGGATGCACTCAGCGATTCTCACGCCCCTCCCCGCCCTTCTGCTCCCCACGCTGTCTCCAGGGACCCCCGCGTGTGCCACAGACAGCGCAGGACTGCGGGGCGCACCGCTGACACCCCACCAGCCAGCCCTCAGCCAACAGCCCTAGCTCCGCGGGCTCCACTCCCAGTGGGGAGGGGTGCATCTCCCAGATACCTCAGGCACCTTCCAGTCCTCATCTCTGGGTTGACTTTGAATGATTACCACCAATATCCCCAATTTTTACTGAGGGTCACCAACAGTAAGTACCTGGACCAAAGCTGATAAACAGCAGAGCTTGATTTGAAGCTGGGCAGCCTGACTCCGGAGTCTGAATGAAGCCGTTTCGAGCCAATTCCCTCTGGCCCCACCGTCCTCACCGCCTCCTCTCCTTTCATTTCCCACCAACACCCGCTACCACCACAGCTCCTCCTCAGGGCCTTTGCACATGCTTTCTTCCCTGGGGCATTCTTCCCTGGGATGCATCTGGCTCTCCCATTTTGGGAGAAAGGTAACCGCTGCGGACAGACTGTCCCTGAACACTGCTTGCTAAATCTCTGATGAGAAAACAAATGTGCTGAGTACTCTCTCCCGCCAAGCAGAGAGTTCATTTAATTCCCCCAACACCCCATGTTGGACATGAAGCCCTGAGATCCACAGAGGGAAAGAGCGTGCCCAAGATCTAACCAGGAGGCAAGCAGAGATGGGGCAAGATTGGAACCCGATGGTGCTACGTTCCCTCCCTGGGCCCCCAGGCTCAGGTCCCTGCTTTTGCCTGTGGCCCAGCCCACCCCATCTCCAGGGCAGAGCGTCAGACAGGGTCTGGCCAATCAGCCCAGTACAACCTCAGCTACTAAGTGGTTCAAGCCTAACCAGAATTAGACCATAAGAATCAGCCCCAGGATTTCTGATAAACCAAAAGGAAAATAAAGGCTCTTTATCTCCTGGAGCTGCTGGGAACCTTCCCAGCCCCAGAGAAGCAGGGCTGGGAAGGAAGCTGCCACTAAGGAAGGAGAAAGACAAGAAACGGAGAGGGATTGAGGCACTCCTGGATCAGGCTATGCCTGAAGCTGTCCCCATGTGGAATCCTCAGGTCCATGAGCTAATAAATCCCCTTCTTTAGGAAGCCAGGGTTTAGGCTAGGCTTTTGGCTCCTGTCAAATGATACAAAGTCCTGCCCTGAGCAGCTCTCAGCTGTTCTCTTCAGGCCAGGGGAGGGCTGCCGGCCATGATTGAGGCAGCTGAGGTGGTAATGATCTCCTCGGGCCCGAGGCTGTGTCCCTGCACTGAGAGCAAACACTTAATCTTTACCTCTGGTCTGGACCCTCAGACAGACCCAGTGCTCAAGGGAAGACAACTCGGGTCAGTTCAGAGAGCCATACATCGGTGGGCCTATGCTAAGACCTCCCGCCTACAGGGTGACAACTGGATAGAAACTGGGAGCTGGGGGGCCCTCTGGGGGGCTCAGTAAGTTAAGCATCTGACTTCAGCTCAGGTCATGATCCCCGGATCTCGGGATCAAGCCCTGCATTGGGCTCCCTGCTCAGCGGAGGAGTCTGCTTCTCCCTCTCCCTCTGTCCCTCCCCACCCCCCCGCTGTGCACTCTATCTCATAAATAAAAATTTTTTTTAAAAGGGGGGTGGAAAAAAATTTTGAAATAAAATAAAAAGGGGGGTAGGAGGATGGGAGAACCAGGTGATGGGCGTTAAGGAGAGCACATGATGGAATGAGCCCTGGGTATTACAGGAGACTGGAGAATCACTGAATTCTACCTCTGAAGCTAATAAGACAGTATATGCTAATTAACTGAATTTAAATTTTAAAAAACAGATTGGATGAATAGGAAAAAAAAAAAAAAAGATTCTGGGAGGAGATCATTGACCTGGGACCCCGCCATGACTCCTGTGTCAGGGTGATCTTATACTTTAAGTGCACACACCCCAGTGGGTATGGAAGGATAAAGACACCACATACTCAGTCCCCCAGGGATGAGAAGGGGTCCAGCCCTGTCTCCTGCCTGTGTGTTCCTATGTAGCTAAGAAAGTGGGGTTCTAAATGACAGCCTGCTGTCTCCCGTGAGGATAGATGTTCTGTGATTTGGCTGTAGCCACCGTTTCCCCATCCAACAGCCAGAGGATGGGATTTCTGAACCCAAATGCATGCGCTTGTTTTAGCAACATTCTTGTTAAACTTGACCTTTGAGGATTTTGTCCTCTATTCCTTAAAGGGCTCCTAGGGTTTCCTGGTACTTCTCTTGACACAGAAATTCCCCTTCTTAGAAACAGAATAGACTATCAAGGATGTGGAGACAGTGACCAGTGCCCAGTGGGAGTATGGCACGTCAAGGACAAAGAGAGGGACCACCAGACACTATGGGCCTTCTAGGAAAAAAAGTTGAACTTGAAGCTGATCAATTATCTAGACCAGAGGTTCTCAACCACCAGCAACTCTGTCCTCTCAGAACCCTTCGCAACATCTGGGTACATTTTTAATGCTCATAACCTGGGGGGGGGGGGGGGGGCAGAGGGGTGGGGTGTAGTGATTTTGGGTCAAGAATGCTGCTGAATATCCTATAGTACACAGGGTGCCCCCACCGAATGATCCAGCCCCAAATATCCTTAGCATCATGGCTGAGAAACACTGCATTGTACCCAACTCCCAACGGACAGGAAACACCGGGGATAGAGGAACATGTTAAGAGACACCCCAGCAACGTCCAGACTGGGAAAATACTACAGGACGCATAGCCCTTCAGTAAATACAAGGCAGAAAAAGAAAAAAGAGACAAAGGGCTCCTACAGATGAAGGGATCCTCATGAGACACATCGGCAGGTCAAAATGTGTGGGTCTCCTCTAAAACCAGATTTTTTCCAAATTACAGAAACAGGGGGGAAAGTCACATTTTGACCCAGTGAGACACAGGGGGTGGAGCCACTGCCCAGATTTCTGATGACACTGAGAGCTCACTGTCACGTTTTGGCTGTGATGATGGGGCTGAGCTTATGGGGTATTTGTTTTTTTTTTTTTTCCCTTTTGTTGTTGTGTCCACATATACATAACATAAAATTTACCATTGTGAGCACAGTTCGGTAGCATTAAGAACACTCACCCTGCCGTGCAGCCACTATCATCCGTCAGGACTCCTTTTATCTTGGAGAACTGAGATTCTGTCCCCACGAACCACTGACTCCCCACTCCACCCCAGCCCCAGGTGCCCACCAGGCTTCCTCCTGTCTCTATGACCGTGACTGCTCTAAGTCCCTCATATAAGAGGGATCATACAGCATTAATCTCTGGGTGACTAGCTTATTTCCCTCAGCACAACGTCCTCGAAGTTTATCTATGTTGTGGAATGTACCAGAATTTCTCCCTCCTGAAGGCTGAACAATATTCTGTCATATGAATACACCACTTCTTGTTTATCTATTCACAGGTTGGTAGCCCCTAGGTGGCTTCTATACTTTAGCTATCGTAAATCATGCTGCTGGGAACAGGGATATACAAATATCCCTTTGAAATCTGAGAGGCAATGTGGGGGGTTTGGGGGATAGGGAAGGAAAAAATGAAACAAGATGGGATCGGTGAGGGGAGACAAACCATAAGAGACTCTTAGTCTCACAAAACAAACTGAGGATTGCTGGGGGGAGGGGGGTGGGGTTATGGGCATTGGGGAGGGTATGTGCTATGGTGAGTGCTGTGAAGTGTGTAAACCTGGCGATTCACAGACCTGTACCCCGGGGCTAAAAATACATTATATGTTAATAAAAAATAAAAAATTAAAAAAATATATCCCTTCAAGACCCTGCTTTCAATTTTCTTGTTTTAACAATAGTCCTTACCAGACACAAAAGGCCACACATTGTGTAAGTCCCACTTACAAGAGATGTCCAGAACAGGCCAATCCATGAAGACAGAAAGCAAATTAGTGGTTACCCAATTTGGGGTGGGGGGTGCTGCTGGTGACGGGACAGGGATGGGGAGTGACCGCTAACGGGTTTTCCCTCCAGCGTGACAGAAATGTTCTGGAACTAGACAGAGGTGATGGCTACACAACATAGTGAATATAGCAAACACCACTGAACTGTTCGCTTTAAAAATGGTTTCTTGGGGCACCTGGGTAGCTCAGTGGGTTAAAGCCTCTGCCGTCGGCTCTGGTCATGATCCCAGAGTCCTGGGATCGAGCCCCACATCGGGCTCTCTGCTGAGCGGGGAGCCTGCTTAATCCCCTCTCTCTCTCTGCCTACCTCTCTGCCTGCTTGTGATCTCTGTCAAATAAATAAATAACAAATCTTTTTTTAAAATTAAAAAATAAAAATGGTTTCTTTTATACGAATTTTGCCCCCAAAACAAAGTCATTCTCATCTTTCGGAGGTTTTCCCGAAGCATTTCTGTGAAGGACACACACTTCTCTCTGGGGGCTGCTTCACAAGGATGCAGAAGGAGGGAGGTGGGTGGGGCTCGAGGGGGTGGGATGGGGTGTCTGAAGGCCCCCTGGGCCAGTGACAGGTGCTTGGGAATCACCTGTACCTTCTTCTGTCCATATTCATGTACACAGCCTTTGCCCACAACCCGAAAACAGAGCATTCCTAGGAAAGCTTTCATAAGCTGGAACAGCATCAAACATATTCCCTGATACCTAAAAGTACGGATTACACTTCACTTTTATGAAAGATATACATCAGTACTAGAATGTGTGTTGTTTTTTTTTTTCTTGTAAAAGAGAAAATCCTCTTTGGAGTTCTTTCGGTTAGCGAAATCAGACACTGATGTAAGCCTTTCCCCACAGCGAAACCATAATCGGAACTTTCAGAGTGTGGACTATCTATATTCACGACTCTTGATCATCAAGTTAATAAAATAGACTTCCGCATTTCAAGACTTGGTTTAATGATGTTCCTAGAGAGTTCCCCATGAGCAAAACGGAAAATCCTCAAAAGTGGAGCCGATCCCAGCCTCTGCCCCCAGGGGTCCCCAGGATGCCAGCCCAGAGCCCCCACCCTGCCTAGCTGTGTGACCTGGGCAGCCAACGTGACCTCTCTGGTCCCCACCTGTCCAAGGCAAGGCGGGCACCTGCCAAAACTTGGCGGTCCCTGGCCACACCCCCTTCTCTCCTCTCCTCAACCCTTCTTCCTGGAGGAAGGTGCTAGAACCTGTATATAAACCCCCATCAGGGCATTGAGATCCTCAGGCTAGTTTCCCCTCACCGTGGAGGGGAAAAAAGAGGTTTGGGCGGGGCCTAGTCCCCCTTATCCTCCCCCTCTCCAGGACCGTGGATGTCCTCCACCTCTATCTCATGCTCACCCCGCCTGGAAGCCCCACACCTTGTGGCCCTAACCAGTCCAGAGCAGGGTCTGGACGCACTGGTCTCACTTCCTGATTTCCTGGGGCCACCAGCAGGGAAGACTCCTGGGGCACAGAGCGGACTCCTTAGAGAAGTCGGCGGCCTGGGCCCCATCCCGTCTGTAGTATAGGCCTCAGTTTCCCGGCCTGCAAAATGGTCTTGGTGGTGCCTCTGCCCACTCTCACGCAGTCATGCGGATCCACTGAGCTTACGGGGGCGGGGGGGGGGGGGTTGGTTGGTTTAGCCTGGGTAGGGCCATCCTCCTGTCCCTCTCCAGAGCAGCCCTGGTGGGGCGGGGTGGGGGTGGTGCTTGGAAGGCGGGTGGGGTTGTGGCTGCACCACGGAGGCGGCCTGGCAGGTGGAAGGTGGGGCCACGCGGGAGGGGCGGGGCCTGACCGTGCAGTTGTACTTGACGCAGTCATCCCAGAAGCGGCTGGCGGAGAACTTCTTGCGGAGGACCACCGTCAGCCCGTAGATGAGACACTGCCCCACGCCCATGATGTTCCCTGCAGAGGGCGGGCTCGGTGAGGAGTCCCCAGTCCCTGCCCCCCACCCCGCCCCCACCCGCCCGCGGTACCTGCCGTGTGGTACAGGGGCAGGCAGTCATAGAGCACGTCTGCCACCTGCATGCTGTAGGCGTGGTGGCCGAAGGCTGCGATGCGGTAGTACCTGCAGGGGCGGGGAGTGCAGGGGCTGCGACTTACATCCTCCCGGGCAGGGGAGTGGGGGGAACATGCAGAGAGGGGCGCAGGGCGGGGCAGAACACCGCAGGGACCCAGGCAGAGCCAGCCCAGCTCACAGGGGTGCTAGAGAGGAACATGCCGCCAATAACTGTCAATGGTGCTAGGGGCCATGAGAAATAGGAGAGCAGAGAAACGGAGAGGGGCTGAAGGTGACACAGCCAGAGAGGCTGGGGGATCCTGTGTGGGGAGGTGACACATGAGCTGAGACCTGGTGAGAAGGAGCCATGGTGGGGGCCGGGGAGGGCCGGGGAAGAGCCGCCAGGTGGAGGGCACAGCATGTGCAAAGGCCCTGAGGCCAGAAGGACACTAGTGGATCTGAGGAAGTGTAAGGAGCTGAAAGGCTAGGAGTGAGGGGTGGAGAGAAGGAAGAGGACAGCAGAGAGAACTGGCAGGCGTTGCACAACGCGACCATGGATTTTACTCTGAGGGCCAAGGCAGGTACAGGGAAGTCTGGCACAGGCGGTTCTGGTTTAGGATTTTAAACCCTCCTGCAGCCACTGAGGGGAGCAGGGCCATTAGGGGCAGGAGCAGGAGCAGGAGCAAGAGACCAAGGAGGGACACAGAGCACCACTGTCCCGAGATGGGCTGTGGGTTTTACTGGGTTGAGACAGAAATGTTCCCAAGATCCCAACAAGATTGAGGGAAGGGGTTAGCCATAGAGGCAACCTGGAGTCACTCTCCAAAGCTGGGATAAGGCCCATGGGCCGCTTACCTGCTGTGCACTACAATGGCAGCCTTGGGCAGCCCTGTGGTCCCCGAGGTGTAGATATAGAAGAGTCGATCTGCAGGAGATGCGTGTGTTGGAGACCGAAGACCAGGTGGGTGGGACATGGGGACAGGGTAGGTAGGCACTGGCTGAAGAAGGGTGTCCCACCCTGGCCTCACCATCCATGCCCTTGTCAGGGGGCTGTGCCAGGGGGGCTGTGGAGGCCTCCTTCAGCAATGGGTCCAGGAGCTGGGTGTCTGGCAAGATGCCCTCAGGCCCCAGTTCTCCAGAGCAGAACTTGACCAGGCTCTTCCCCAGCTGTCCGCTCACCTCGGCCACCGCTGCAGCCCAAAACAGATGTCACTGTCAAGGACGGCCACGGCCCCTCCCAAGGCCTGGGATGCACCACACCATCTCCCGGCCCTAGAAACCCGGGAGTCCCGACCCAAGGTGATATGTGCACCCAACCTCACCTGCCGCCAGCTCCCCTCCGAAGATGAGGGCCTTGGCCCCCGAGGTGCCCAGGCAGAAGGCCAGGGGCTCGCGCCGTAGGTTAACATTGAGCAGAGCGGCTTCCACGCCCACCTTGGCCAGGCCCAGCCAGAGCCCCACGAACTCCGGCCGGCCCTCCAAGAAGATGGCCACCACGTCACCTGATGCAAAGCCCAGCTGGCAGAAAAGGTTGGCCACAGCATTGGAGTAGGCATCCAGCTGCGCGAAGGTCCAGCACACATCACTGCCTGCGTCCACCAGTGCCAGGCGATCCGGCTGCCGCCGGGCCACCACCTGGAAGATCCGCGGGATGGTGTGGCGGGCGCGCTGGTGCCTCCGCAGCTCCAGACGGACACGGATCAGCACGAAGAGGCCACTGGGAGGAGGGGGGATGCAGAGGATGGGGTCACTGGGTGCCCTGCCTGGCCTCCAGGAGACCTCTCCAAGCCTCAGCATCTCCATCTGGAGAAAGCAGAGGGAAAAGTCCTGCACCCCCAAGGAAGGCAAAGGTTCAATAAGGACCTTTTGGTCACTGGGTCTCTTGGGGGTACTAAGAGCATAGAAAGGGCAATTTGCCAGCCAACCCAGAAGTACACAGATGGTCAAAGCTGGCCATGCCATGCCATGCCATGAAAATCAGAGTGACTCTGTCCTTCTCCACCCCAGCTAGTTCAGTGACTCGGAGGGAGCCAGGGTCCAGTCCTTCCTTCTTTTTCTCTCCTGGAACATCCAGAGCCTCCCATGGACCCCACCACCACCTTTAGCCTGGATTCCTCATGCTGCATCCGCCCCAACCTGGTGTCCTTATCACCTCCTCCAGAAAGACTTCCAGGGCTCAGCCCCTGCACTGTGCCCACTGCTCCCCCATCAAGCATAGAGTCCCGCAAATGGGGCCAAACTGGGGCAGGCACTGGCTGGGCTCAGAAAACTCTCTCCTGCCCACCTTGGAAGCTCTCCCTATCCCCTATTCTCCATCAAAGCCTCTGTGCAAAGCCATTCGATAATGGGTGCTCCCCCCCACCCCTAGATCGTGAGCACCCAAGGGGGAGTCACATCTGGTTTGGCTGAGGAGCCTGGCACCTACTAGGTGCCCAATAAAAAGGCCGGACTGTACTCATGTGCCCAAACCTGGACCTCAGTGTGCCCTCCATCCCTGGAGGTTGCAGCCAGCACAGAGTCAGATTTTTCCATTCATCTCCCAAATTATGAGCATCTCCTGTGTGCCAGGCCCCCAATGGGCAAGACCCAGTGGTGACCCGGACATAACCCTTCTCCCCCTCCAACTTTCTCCTGCTCCACCTCCCTTTCCATCCTGCTTCCCCTGCCAGCTCCCCCTTGCTCACTCACTCCAGCCATGGGGCCTCCTTGTTGTTCCTTGAGCATACCCGGCACACGCCTACCTCAGGGCCTTTGCACAGGTCATGCCCCCTGCCTAGACCACTCTTCCACCAACATCTACATTGCTCCTACCCCACTTCCATCAGATCTTAGCTTAAATGCCACCCTCTTCAGGTGGCCATTCCCGGACAGCCATCTGTTACGGTACCATCACCAACCCCCTCTGATCCCTGCTTTGTTTATTTTTCAACACGGCACTTACACTGTCAAATGCCCTGTGCAGTTTCCTGACCTACCATCTTGCTGCTGGGCTATCCATCTCTCCCTGCTCTGGATGACAGGCACTTGTGTCTATTTTTGTTCTAGGCCCTGGAGAGACAGCCGTGGAGACAGACCAAGGCCCCACTCTCCTGGAGCACAGTGAGCCTGCCACAAATAATCCCACAGGACACCATTGGAGGGAGAGAGAGAGAGGCATCTGGAGCTCTCATGCCAGACCTGAATCCCGCAGCCCCAAAAAAGCAGCCACCTCTTTATGGCTGGCCAGATCTTTGGTGAGAGGAGGGGCAAGGTCCCAGGCCAAGACCTCTGTGAAGAGAGGCAGGACAGGCAGGGGGACAGCTGTAAGGACCAAAAACCAGTCCCCTCTGGGTGCTGCCCCGTTACTCTCAGGGTGACTGATGGCCTCTAACCACAGAGCTCTGCTTATCCAAGCCCCTGTTTGCAGTGACCAGGGGAAGCGACACCTGCCTCCCACCAGGAGCCTGGCACATAGTAGGTGCTTAGCAAAGAGAGGCTAAATGACTCCCTTCAAGACCCTGAATCTGGAGCCCAGGAGCCCGCCCCTCCTTGGTGACCAGTGCAGAGGCACGGATTGCTTCATGCCCACACAGCGAGCACCTGCTTTGCACAGGTGAAGCTGATCAGGTGGGAGACGCAGATCGGTGGGGGTGGGGAGGCCACAGTGAGCGCTGGGGGCTGAGATACTGGTGGCAAAGGGGCAGGAGGAGTCTTGTGGGGAGATGGGGATGCTCTGTATCTTGATGGTGGTAGTTACCTGGATCGAAAACCCCAAACATACACTTAGCACGGGTATATTTCATTTTATGTAAGTGATACCTCAAAAACAACCCATGGGAACAGAGCCGACTGGCAGTTGCCAGGGGCTGCGGGGTGGGGAAAGGACTGCTAATGGGAATGGGGTTTCCTTTTAGGGTGATGGAAATGTTCTGGAACCAGATGGAGGTGGTGGTTACGTAACTGTGAATGTGCTCGATGTCACTAAGGTAAATTTTATACACACTTCACTACAATAAAAATGAACAGGACAACTCAGGAAGAATATCTTGTAGCAAGTTAAAAAGGGGGAGTCTTTGCCTCCCAGAGACAGACTCTAGAAAACTAAGAGGTGAAAGGACGTGCCCGTGGGACTCCGAGAGCGGAGGGAGAGTCAGTGAAGGTCATGGATGTTGGGGGATGGGCACATGGGCTCACAACATTATTCTCTCCACTTCCATAGGCAGGAAATCTTCCATAATAAAATCTTTTATTTATTTTTATTTTTTAAGGGGGCGGGCAAGGGGCACAGGGAGACAGAGAAAAGAGAACTTTAAGCAGGCTCCATGCTGAGACATGGGACTCGATCTCACGACCCCGAGATCGTGACCTGAGCTGAAAACAGGAGACGGATGCCTAACCAGCAGCGCCATCCAGGCACCCTCTCCCCACAAAAATGTTTTAACCCGGGGCGCCTGGGTGGCTCAGTGGGTTAAGCCGCTGCCTTCGGCTCAGGTCATGATCTCAGGGTCCTGGGATCGAGTCCCGCATCGGGCTCTCTGCTCAGCAGGGAGCCTGCTTCCTTCTCTCTCTCTCTCTCTGCCTGCCTCTCAGTGTACTTGTAATTTCTCTCTGTCAAATAAATAAATAAAATATTTTTAAAAAAAATGTTTTAACCCTCCAAACGGCCTGTGAAGCCCCGCCTGCGCCAGCCTCCATCTATCTGTCCACTTGATCCTGCCCTCTATTCCTCCAGCTTCCTCTCACCTCCTTCCCTGATTTTCAGCCTAGCAAAGGTTCCTGCCCCTGGGCCTTTGCCCATGCAGTTGCCACTGCTGGAATATTCTGCCCCAGACGTCTCATCAGGCTTCCTTCACATCTTTTACCTCTCAGCTCCAGCTCCAGCTCCTGCCTGGAGAGGTCTTCCTTGTCCTGCCCAGCTTGGATCACTATGGCTGTTTGAGAACCTGCCTGCCAATTCCTTGGCAGTCTTCCCTTCAAAAGGCAGGTCCTATTTCCCTGCCCCTTGGGAAGGGGCAGACTCAGGGACTCACTTCTAATGAAGAAAACACAGCAACAGTGATGCTGTGTGACTTCTGAGATGGGGGCACAGAGACAGCACCCCCTTGCTCTAGGCACACCGATGTTCTCACACTCTCTGGGGACAGTGGCCCTCAAAACCCAGCACCAAGTTGCAAAGAAGCCCAGACCATGTGGAGAGCCCATATGCAGGTGTTCTAACAACACGTCTGAGTGAACAAAACTTCGGGTGATTCCGGTCCCAGATTCTGAGTCGGCCAGCGGAAGCCCCAGACTTGGCAGAGCAGACAACATGGTGACATCTGACTTCCTGACCCAGAGAAACCACAGGAAATAATACTGGGCCTTGTGTTAAGCCTCTAGGTTCTGGGGTAATTTGTTACACAGCCATGGAACTGATGGGTAACTGCTACGCTCCCAGCCCGTTTTATTCCTACGGAGCGATCATCACAATCGGAAATGACCAGCTTCCTTTATGGGTTTCCTGGCATTTTATGTTGATGTCTATGAGAGTAAGCACCCTGTCTATTGTGTCCGGGAATACAGTACTGGCACGAAACACAGGACGATGCTGGTGTCCTCCCACGCTACACAAACACAGCCCCGCCACCCCCCCCCCGCCGCACGCAACTGTGGCTGTTGAAGAGTGTCCCCAATAATTCACGTCCACCGGAAACCTCAGATGTGACCTCATCCTGAAGTAGGATCTTTATAGATGTAACTGAGGTGCGTATGAGACGAGGTCATCCCGATTCCCCAGGCGGGACCTAAGTCCAATGACAGGCGTCTTTTTAAGGAGAACACAGAAACACAGGCGAGGAGACAGGAGTGACACGGCCACGAGCCTCAAGACACCCGGAGCCCTCAGAAGCTGGAAGAAGCAAGAGAGGATTCCCTCGAGAGCTTTCTAAGGGAGCACACCTGCCGACACCTCAATGGCTGGCTTCTGGTCGCCAGAACTTAGAAGAAGACAAGTTCCTGTGGTTTTAAGCCACACGTTTGTGGTCAGTTACAGCAGTCCCGGGACACGACAAATGAGGACAATAAGATCCCCTACCTCCCAGGTCATGCTGGGGAGAAAAGAGGCCAGAGGTAGATCGCTGAAGACGGGGCCTGGCACATCCTATATTCCCAACCAACTCTGTTGCTATCCTTTGCCCCACGGAAGGAAGCATGGTGAATAAGAAATCAGAATGGAATTAGCACTTTATCTGCCCAGCAACTTCACTGGTATTCACCCTGCAAGGAAAAGAGAGGAACAAGCAAGTTATAAGAGCAGGGGTCAGCCCGCGAAGCCCCCAGGGGTAAGGCAGAGAGGCAGAGGAGGAGGCGGAGCTGATTTCTCAAGCACCTGTCCAGGAGCTCTGAGCCCCAACACAACCCAGGAGAAAAAAGTGCCCTAGAGTTCACGGTCTTAGTTCAAAGCCTCCGTGACTGCCTACAAGCTGTGGGGGCCTGGGCAGACCCTGCCCTCCCTACAGGCCTCAGTTGTCTTACTTGGAATGTCCAAAGACTGGACCAAACAACCTCCAAGGTATTCTCCAGCTCACTAAAGTGTATGTAGGTCCTGCCACTGCCCTATTTACAAACAGGAAGTGGGGCCCAGAGCAGCCACCCAAACAATGCAATTCTCAGCCTAAGACCTGTCAAGCATGTTAAGTGCCCAGCCAAGAAGAAGGGTTGAAGAAGAGGGAGCTGTTGTTCCTCTGCCCAGCGGGATCCTGCCTCTGCACTTTGCACCTGCTCTTCCCTCTTCCTTTCCCCAGATCTTTGCAAGGTTGCTTCCTCTCATCTGCCTACTTGCGCCGGAGGCCCTGCCCTGATCCCCTTGGCTGGAGTCACCACCAGTGATCCCTGCCCCACCCCCAACATGTTCAAGCCTTCTTGTCAATTTCGGATGTTTTATTATGCCCTCGTTGCCTTTTTGATTATTCTTCTCTCACTAGACTGTGGGCTCCACTGGACACATTCAGAGCGTGTCACACTGAACATGCTGTCCCATAAGCCCAGATGGGGTGTGGCACCTAGGAGGTCCTCAGGGATGGAGAGAACAAATGACTTTCTCCAGTGCAGACTAGCCAGAATCTGACCTTCTTGGCACCCCAGCCCGGGCCCCACCATGACTCCATGGGACCAGCACTGTAGTCAGTCTTCCTGGTCTCCTGGCTCTGCTCTGGGCCAGGCCCCATTCCCTGCACAGCAGGGTGAATGGTGGTCCCCAAAAGATATATCCAAGTCCTGGCCTCCTGAACTTGTGAAAGAAACCGTATGTGGGAAAAGGATCTTTGTAGATCTTAATTAGCTGAGGATCTTAAAGAGATCGTCTTGGACTAAGGTAAGCCCCAAAGCTAATGACAAATGTCCTTATAAGAGACAGAAGAGGAGACACAGACACGGAGAAGAAGGCCACGTGTGAATGGAGGCAGAGATCATGGTCGACCTAACTTTAAACCAAGGGACTGCCATGGAGCACCAGCTGCCACCGGAAGCTAGGAGATAGACATGAGAGAGTCTCCCCCAGAACCTCCCGAAAGATCCAGCCCTGCCCTCAGCCTGACTTCAGACTTCTGGCCTCTATAGCTATAGCAGAATTAAATTCGGATGTCTTAGGTCACCCGGTTTGTGTCATGGGAAGTGAGCACAGGCATACCTCAGAAATATTGTGGGTTTGGTTCCAGACCACCACAATACAGCAAACAGCACCACAAAGCAAATCAAATGAATTTGTTTCCTACGGCATGTAAAAGTTATGTTTACGCTATACTCTAATTTATTAAGTGTGCAATAGATAGCATTATGTCTAAAAGACCAATGTATGTATCTTAATCAAAAAAATACATATTTAGAGACCACTGGGTAGCTCAGTCAGCTAAGCACCTGCCTTCAGCTCACATTGTGAACCCAAGGTTCTGGGATCGAGTCCCACACTGGGCTCCCTGCTCCTCAGGGAGGCTGCTTCTCCCTCTGCCGCTCTTTCTTGTTCTCTCTCTCTCTCTCTCATGAATAAACAAATAAAATCTTTTATTTTTTTTAGAGATATTATTTATTTGATGGGGGACAGAAGAGGGACAGAGGGAGAAGGAGAAGCAGGCTCCCCGCTGAGCAGGGAGCCCGACATGGGACTCGATCCCAGGACCCCAGGACCACAACCAGAGCCCAAGGCAGTTACTTAACGAACTGAGCCCCTTCAGCTCAGGTCATGATCTCAGGGTCCTGGGATCAAGCCCTGCATCAGCAGGGAGCCTGCTTCCTCCTCTCTCTCTGCCAGCCTCTCTGACTACTTATGATCTCTGCCTGTCAAATAAATAAATAAAATCTTTAAAAAAATATATGTTATTTAGCTCCTTTCTTCAGCTAAAACGTGCTGACCATCATCTGAGGCTTCAGTGAGTCATAGTCACTGATCACAGATCACCATAACCAATATAATGATAATGAAACATGAGTTTGAAATGTTGCAACAATTACCAAAATGTGAAAATGTGACAGAGACACAACATGAGCAAACGCTCACGTGAGAAGAAAATAGTGCCAAGAGATGCGCGCAACATAGGATTGCCACAAACTTTTAAGTTATAAATAAAAATAAATAAACCAAAACCAAAACAAAGCAAAAAAACCCACAATATCTGCGAAGCACCATAAACCGAGATATGCCTATACACCATGCTTCATCTTCAATCCTTGTCTTGCTTACTGTTCTCACCCCAGCACCTAAAACAGGGAAGCCCATGTTTCCATTCCTATTGTCCAGCAACAAGTCCACTTTCGGTCTCGTTGCCCCAAACCCTCCCTACTGCGCCACCCTCCTCCTCCTCGGTGCATGCCAGTCTAACCATGCTGCTCTCCTGCTCAGAACCCTTCCCTGGGCACACGACGCTCCTCTGCTCAGCATTCAAAGCCCTGGAAATCAGGCTCTGCTCGGTGACCTCTTTGGCTCCTTGAACTCCCAGCGCATACACCTCCCTGCAACACATAAGCAACTTTCACACAATCTCTTCAACATGAAACACAGCAGTCCCATGTTCCCTTTCTTCTACCCAGAGAAGCTGTCACGGGCATGTAATGGCTGGAACCACAGCAGCCAACATGAGACCATGAGGGTACCCAGCTGGAGACAAGAAACCTTTACAGCAAGGATGGCAGAGCATAAAGAGAGAAGGAACCTGAGTCAATGACAACATACGGCCCGATGAACTGACCGGCCTGAAGCCATCTCAGGTCAGAACTCCACGTTACAATCAGCTGTAAATGTTCCTAACTGCCAATGCCACTCCAAATTGGGATTCATGCTCCTTACACTCACAGGTGACTAAGGTAGGTGTGATCACTGCCTACATGGGGTTTACGATTTAGGGAGGAGAGGGAGTTAATAACCAAGGAAACAGCAAAGAAAAACAATGGTAGTCTTTTTTTTTTTAAGATTTTATTTATTTATTTATTTGTTTGTTTGTTCGACAGAGAGAGATCACAAGTAGGCAGAGAGGCAGGCAGAGATCAAGGGGGAAGCAGGCTCCCAGGAACCTGGAACCATGACCTGAGCAGAAGGCAGAGGTTTAACTCACTGAGCCACCCAGGCACCCCAGCAATGGTAGTCTTATAATAAGTTTCCTAAAAAGGAAACAAACAGACTGATGTGATCGAGCATAACCAAGGAAGACATTATCCATGGGAATGGGGGAGGCCACGTTGAGGAAGCAACATCTGCACTGCATTGCAGAGGACAGGAAGGAGGCAGCAGTCGATAAAGCTCGGGGGGAAAGCATTCCAGGCAGACAGTACCCTGAGTGCAGAGGCCTGGAGGCAGGAAGGAGATTGGCACGTTTCAAAGACAGCCAAGGTCAGTGGGATAGAGAGGAGTGATTAAAACAGAGAGTGGGAAGAGACTGCACAGGGATGGGACTCTCTCCACCGCTCTGGATCGGTCCACTAATTAGAAGATCGGACTCGGCCTGTTAAAGCCACATGGGGGAAATGATAGCATTATTCATTTGTAGCTTTCAATAAGCAGAAGATGGAAAGAACCCAATGTCCTGCAGTAGGGGAGGGGTCCAATGAGCAGTGGTCGGTCCTTACAAGGGAAGGCTGTGCAGCCATTATGAGAATGGGGCCCCAACACAGGTGGATGAGGAAGGAGCCACAAGTGAGAAAAGGCATGGGTGATTTCATGCAAAGCTGGCAGATCAAATACCCAGACCCTGACTGGTCACTGTACTTCCCTGCCACCCCACCACCACCAATAGCCAGTAAAGGGATTTTTTTTTTTTTTTTTTTTTAGTGTGAACACAAAGACTAGGAAAATGGGAATGGAGACCAAATCTCCCCACTTCTGGAAGCTGGGGAGCAGGGATGACAGGTGGGGGTCCCTGGAAGTGAGAGAAAGCCGAATCCCAGGCTCCAGTGTAGAATGGGTAGAAATGTGTCTAGGAAGCAACCTTCTATATAAAATCAGGAAGTCACAGGGATGTAACGTACAACATGGTGACCATAGTTGGTAATATAGATCTTCCTCCGGGCGCCTGAGTGGCTCAGTCAGTTAAGTGTCTGCCTTTGGCTCAGGTCATGATCCCAGGGTCCTGGGATCGAGCCCTATGTTAGGCTCCAGGTTCAATGCAGAGTCGGCCTCTCCCTCTGCTTGTGATCCCTGCTTGTGATCTCTCTCTCTCAAATAAATAAATAAAATCTTTTAAAAAAAAAAAAAAAAGGGGCGCCTTGGTGGCTCAGTGGGTTAAGCCGCTGCCTTCGGCTCAGGTCATGATCTCAGGGTCCTGGGATCAAGTCCCGCATCGGGCTCTCTGCTCAGCAGGGAGCCTGCTTCCTCCTCTCTCTCTGCCTGCCTCTCTGCCTACTTGTGATCTCTCTCTGTCAAATAAATAAATAAAATCTTTAAAAAAAAAATGATCATAGTATACTGAGTGAGAATACTATGTGAGTGAGAATACTATGACTGTTGAAACAATGTAGAGGTACCTGGGTGGCTCAGTCGTTAAGGGGCTGCCTTCGACTCAGGTCATGATCCCAGGGTCCTGGGATCGAGCCCCGCATCGGGCTCCCTGCTCAGTGGGAAGCCTGCTTCTCCCTCTCCCACTCCCCCTGCTTGTGTTCCCTCCCTTGCTGTGTCTTTCTCTGTCAAGTAAATAAAATCTTAAAAAAAAAAAGAAAATGTAAACACCAATTACTGACCTGACCAAATTATAATAATGGATAATAGTCAAGTCTCATTATTGACAGATTTCTTCATTGCAAATCTGCCTGCTCACTAAAATTTATTTGTAACCCCAAAATCAACATTCACATTACTTTCACAGCCATTCGAGGACACACACAGAGCAGCAAGTAAGTTGCATTGCCAATGTGAACATTCCCAGGTTAGGTCAAACAAGGCAACACTCAGCCTTCTTGTTTCTGCTCATGCTGTAAACAAGCATCCTTTTGGCAGTCTATTTAGCGCCACATTTTTTGCATTTTTGTCCTTTTTGCTGGTGATTTTGCTGTTTAAAAGGGCCTCCAGGCATAATGCTAAAGTGCTCTCTAGTGTTTCTAAGGGCAAGAAGGCTGGGTTGTGCCTTACTTAGAAAGTTTTGTTCAGGTGTGAGTTATGCTGTTGGCCATAAGTTCACTGGTATTGAGTCAAGAAAAGACATTTCTTTTAAAAGACTATGGTGTGGGGATGGGGGTGCGGGGGCACCTGGGCGGCTCAGTCATTAAACATCCATCTTCAGCTCAGGTCACGATCCCAGGGTCCTAGGATCGAGCCCCACATCGGACTCCCTGCTCAGTGGGGAGCCTGTTTCTCCCTCTGCCCGCTGCTCCCTCTGCTTGTGCTCTCTCTCTGTCAAATAAATCAATAAAATCTTTTTTAAAAAGTAGATAAATAAAAAGACTATGGGGGTACCTGGCTGGCTCAGGCAGTAGAAAATGTAACTCTGAATCTTGGGATCATGAGTTCAAGCCTCACACTGGGCACAGAGCTTGTTTTGGAAAAAAAAAAGTGGGGGGGGGGTGGAATATATATAAAATGAAGTGTCTTGGGCGCCTGGGTGGCTCAGTGGGTTAAGCCGCTGCCTTCGGCTCGGGTCATGATCTCAGGGTCCTGGGATCGAGTCCCACATCGGGCTCTCTGCTCAGCGGGGAGCCTGCTTCCTCCTCTCTCTCTCTGCCTGCCTCTCTGCCTACCTGTGATCTCTGTCAAATAAATAAATAAAATCTTTAAAAAAAAAAATGAAGTGTCTTTATTTTTTTTAAAAGATTTTATATATTTATTTGACAGACAGAAATCACAAGTAGGCAGAGAGGCAGGAAGAGAGGGGGTGGGGAAGCAGGCTCCTGGCTGAGCAGAGAGCCCGATGCGGGACTTGATCCCAGGATGCTGAGATCATGATCTGAGTCCAAGGCAGAGGCTTAACCCACTGAGCCACCCAGACGCCCCACGAGGTGTCTCTAAATAGAACAAACATAAAACAAGGTTATGTATTGCTTGGTTGATAAAAATGCTGTGACCAAAGGTTTGCAGAACCCTAACCCCTGTACCTGCCCTAGGAATGATGGTTCAGTATTTGTTAATCCGATGTTTGCAGTGACTTTATAAAACAAAATTACCACAGATAATGAGACTCGACTGTAATAATATTGGGGCAATGAAGGTATGGAAAAACACGTGTCTGTTGGGGAGCAGGGCGTACATGCTTGTAGAGGGACAGGAAGAGCGTGAGGACAAGGGGATAAAGGGGTGCCACATCCCTGTCTTCCACGGAGGGAGACGACTGATGAAGTGTCCAAGTGAAAAAATGCAGAGATCATCCCATAACCCATTTAGAGACACGGAGTAAAAGCCCAAAGGAGTCGGACAAGACCTAAGAGTCATTCCAGGTAGGGAAGGAAAAGTGTGGGTGTGGCCGAAGGGTGGGGCTCGCAGCTGCCCCTCGAAGTAGAAGGCTCAGAGGCTTTCATCTCAAAGCTCGCGTGACTTTAATAAAATTAAAAAATTACAAGTAAAAATGGAAAGCAAGCACCAGGTGAGAAACAGGACGGAGAACATGAGGGCATTTACAAGTGCCTACAGGCACAAAGAACAGGTGGGTCTGTGCAGATTTTTCTAACTGTATCTTGGGAAAGTGGCAGAAGATGCCTCTAAGGAAGGAAACTGCGGGGCTGGGGGCAGCAGAGAGGACAACATTCACTGTAAACCTCTCTCTAAAATTTGAATTTTGTGCCACGGGTTATATATTGACTATTACACAAAACAAGTAAATACAAAATATTAAAAGACGCGTGTCGGGACGCCTGGGTGGCTAAGTCGGTTAAGTGTCTGCCTTTGGCTCAGGTCATGATCCCGGGGTCCTCGTCCCCGGTACCCATGTCCTTGCTCAACACGGGGTCTTCTCCCTCTGCCTCCCACTCCCCCTGCCTGTATGCGCGCACGCGCTCTCTCTCTCTCTCTCTCTGACAAATAAATAGATAAAATCTTTAAAAATTGAAATAAAACAAAAATTTTTAAAAATTAAATAAAAATAACAAAACAAAACAAAATAAAAAACAAAAAATAAAATTAAATTTAAAAATTAAAAAACAAAGTAAACAACAACAACAAAAATAAAACAAAAAAAAAAACAAAAATTCACCCACCTCCCTGGTCAGATCCTGATATCTCACCCATTCAACAGTGAACAGAGTAGCTAAGATGAGCAGCCTTAGCATTTATTGAGCACCTACTGTGTGCCAGGCACTGAGCTAACCTCATGGACACCCTCCAAAGTAGGGTCCTAAGATTTCCACGTGACAGGTGATGGGATGAGATGGGTGCTCAGAGAGGTGAATTCACATGCACAAGGTCAGCCAGCAAGTCAAGACAGAATAGCCCAGAACCAGGCCCCAGCAGGGGGAGCCTGCTGCTCCTCCACAGGCTTGCCACAAAGCATTAATAAAGTATTCACCACGTACCACGAGGCAGGCCAAGTGCCCACGTTGCATGCAGGTGTTCAACGCCTGCTTCCTGAAGAGGCGGTACCACACAACGACTGTTTTTACAGAGGGAGGAAGTGAGACTCAGAGGGTACAACTCCTGGGGCCAGCAAGGGGCACAGCTGAGGTCCACAGCTAAACACGCTGGCTCTGGCCACCCAGCCCCCAACCATCCAACCCACACAGCCGCCAAGGCCCCACCCCCAGCGCCCCCAACCAGCTGATGGCAGCCAGCACGAATGCATTTGAGTGCCTACTGGGTACCCAGCTCTCCTCTGAGAGTTTGCCATGAATAAACTTGACAGAGCACCCCAAGAACCCCAGGAGCTGGCACTACTTTTATAGCCATGGGGAAAGGACCACCAGCAAGACTGGGAACGAGAGCAGGCAGCTCCAGCCAAGGAGCGCCCCCACAGCCCCCATCCATAGGTGACATTCCAGGCAACGGGCCCTGAGGCCGGAGCTAGTGATGATCAGGGTACATGAGCACTCAGGGCGAGGCCCAGCCCTTACCACCTGTCCCGTCCTGCCCTCGCCCCCATTTTCTCCGGAGCACGCCCACGTGGGCAGGCAGTGGACTCCAGTGCCCTTAGCTCTAGCCACTTGCCTGGGCTGCCCCACCTGGCAGCAGCCCAAGCCACCCCTACCCGGAGACAAAGAAGCCACTGTCCACCTCTGAGCCCTTCCTGAGAGCTCTTCTCACCCTTCTCTTCTTCCTAGTCCTTCTGCCCCCTCATGTTTTCACCCCGAGCCCCAGAGCACCAGAACAGACAGAAACCAACTCGATAAACCGGATCATATTTCAGGCCACAAATACGGGACATGGGATGGGGTGGGAGAAGATGCCCGGGTCTCAGTGCAGGCCCCCCACCACTCCCAGCACAGCACAGTAGCTAAGAACAGGGACCCCAGTGTCCTAAGTCCTCCTTGGCTGTGCATTCTAGGTCAATGACCTCATCTCTCTGTGCCTTGGTACACCAGCCTGTAAAGTGAGGTTAGTAGGCATTCCTTCTTTCTAGGACTGTGATCCTAGTCCCTAGAGAGGGCTAAGCAAGCTGCATTAGTTAGCTATTGCTGGGTAACAAATCACCTCCACAATTACCAGTTGGAAACATTTCTTATCTCCCAGTTTCTGAGGGTCAGGAAGCCAGGAGGGGCTTAGCTGGGTGGTTCTGGCTCCAGGTGTCTTGTGAGGCTGCAATCAATGTGCTGGCTGGGGCTGGAGTCCTCTCAAGGTTTCACTGGGACAGAATCCACTTCCAAGATCACTCACATGGGCTGCCTTGCATCAGGGCAGCCAGCTTTTCCTAGAGGGAGCGACCTGAGAGAGTACTGGTGATGGAAGCCACATTCTATTACTAATCTTGGGTATAGTATCCTAGTACTTTTGCTGTATTCTGTCCATGACAAGCAAATCACTAGATCCAGCCCACACTCAAAGCATGGGGGGGATCATATGAAAGTGAAGACCAGATGGTTGGGTCATCTTTGAGGCAGTCTCCTACAGAAAAGTGTGTCAAGCCCAAGGTCAGGGAGTTGTAGTCGGCCCAGCTCTTACTCCATCCCTGGGGGAACACAGCCAGGCACAGATACTCAGGATCAGTGAGGCACAGCTGGGGCCTGGACAAGCCCACGGTAGCCAGGGAAGGGCTGCCAGCTGCCATATGCGACCCTATGTGGAAACCAGTTCATCCAAGGTGGCATGAAGACCCCACACAGCTTCCCTTGTGCCCTCACAGGGCCCCCAGCCTGGCTGGGAGAAAGAGACTCAGCAATTAAAAGGCAAGAAATCAGACACATAAGAGAATTACAAACGATGGGGCGCCTGAGTGGCTCAGTTAGTTAAGCAGCTGCCTTCGGCTCAGGTCCTCATCTCGAAGTCCTGGGATCGAGTCCCACAGTGGGCTCCCTGCTTGGCGGGGAGTCTTCTCCTCCCCCTGCTCAAGCTCTCTCTCTCTCAGATAAATAAATAAAATCTTTTTTTTGGAAAGCATTTAAATACAGATAATTACAAATGACAGATGCTACTAGTGGCACCAAGTCAAGCTTTGGAGCCATGCTGCCTAGGTTCTAATCCTGTCCCCACTACTTGCCCCCTGTGTGACTCTGGGCAAGGGACCAGCCTATGCTGTGCCTCAGTTTGCTCATCAGTTAGATGGGGACAAGAGAGTACCCACATCACAGGGTTGCTGGGAGGATTTAAAGAAGTCATGTTTAGCCTTGGCATGGAGGAAGCACTCTGCAAATGTTGGCCATTCTGCCAAAAAGCCAACAAGGTGGGAGGGGATACAGGGACACAGTGTCAGGAGAGGGCTCTTGGGGTGACATTCAAGCCACGGCGTGATGAAAAGGAAGAACAGAGAAAGAGTGACCCAGACAGAGACAGCAGCAAGGACAAAGGCCCCAGGGCTGCACATGTTGAGGGCCAGCAAGAAGGCCAGTGTAGCAACATCATAAAGCATCACCACGCAAAAGGAGGCTCGGCGTGTTCCAGGCAGAGGGGGAACATCCTGAGCCTGACAGGCACGCTGATGTGAGGGTCAGGTGAATCTATGAAGATGGGAGTGGCGAGTGGGCAGATCCTGGCGTAGGTCACAGAACCTAGTGTCCAGCTGGAGGTTGAGTCTTTCTCTTGCAGAGGATGGGGGTTGTGGAGGATGTGTCAATAGAGGGCACGGTCAAATCTGGTCAGAAAGACCAAAGGCAGAGGCAGGGGCCAGGGCATGGAGAGAAAAGGACGAGTTCTAGAAGGTTTGGAACCAGTCAATTGGCGGTGGGACTCTTCCCAACTCACCCCATCCCGGCTGCTCACAGGGATGTTTCTTTATCCTTACAATGGGTTAGTTAGTTTACCCCACCTCACCTGAGAGGATCAGTCCCGCAGACCCACAGCAGGTGCTCAGGCATTCCCATGTGGTGGTTGTTATTAAGATTCTTTCCAATGGGAACCCCCAGCAACACCTATTTCACCCCAGGAGGACCCCCAAAAGCTTCTTCAAGCATGCCCCTTGGAGACACCCCAGAGACCTTCTTCCAAGGAAACCCGCATAGGACACCAAAATCCCCTCGTGAGAGATCACGATCTCTAGAGATCCCCAAACAAGTCTTGGAATACGCAGCAACGTCTCCACAAACTCTGAACCCCTCAAATCCTGTACAGATCCCAAACTTTCAAAGAGCACCCCGGGACACAGAGAAACTGGTAAATGGCCCCCAGGAGACACACACCCTTCAGAAACCCTAAAAGTCTCTTAATGATGTCTCAAGAAGCCCCTTCACCCCTCACCCACCGAGAAAGCCCTAAAAAACTCCAAAGTGTCTTTGCATCCCCCAAAGACCACTGGGTCGCCACCGTGGGCCCCTAGAGACCTATGAGAATCCCTGAAGAACCCCTAGAAGCCTCTCACCGTCACCAAGTCCCCACAGAGACCCCCAAATAACCAAGCCTCCCAATCAGCCCCAGCTCTCTGGAACCCCTACCAGCTGCCCAGAGATCTCCAAGTTATCGCCCAGCCCCCTGAGGTCTCCCAAACAGCCTCTAGAATCTTGAAACTTACTCTCTCCCTCCAGGGACCCTCTAGTTGTCCCCTCCAGTTCCCCTCAGAGACCCCCAATCCGTCATTCTTTCAGGTCCCGGCCCCGCCCCCAGCCCCGCCCTCATCTAAGCCTCGCCCGCCAGTCTCCAAAACCCCTCTCCCCAAGCCCTCAGAGCCCCCGACTCCGCCCCTGCAACACCCCCGCTCTGATCACCCCCCAAGACGCGCAGCTGGTCCGGGGCCAGGCCCCGACTGCACTCACAAGAGGTCCCGCCTTGCGGTCTTGCAGACGATGCGCAGGAAACGCCAGCCGCCACCGCCCACGTACACGCCGAGCGCCGCCGCTGCGCTCCAGGTCCACGGCAGCCCCAACAGCCACAGCAGCACGAGCGAGACCACGGAGGCCGAGCCTGCACCGGGAGCTTGCATCCTGGGGAGGCGGAGAGCTCTCAGGCCGCGGAAGGCTGGGGCCCCGCCCCCGGAATGAGCTCCGCCCCGAACCCCCGGCTCCGCCTCCTCAGGGAGCCCAGGCCACCCCCTTCGAGCCCCGCCCTCATGCCTGGAATTAGCCCCGTCCCGACAGACTCCGCCCCCGGATCAGGGCTCCGCTCCGTCCCATGCTGGACACAGGCCTCCCTCCTCTTCTTAGCCCGGCTCAAGCCTCTTTGCCAATTCTTAGCACAGGCCACGCCCTCAGACGCAGCTCTTAGACTCCGCCAGTCACTGTCAAGACCTACCCCACGTCTTGACCTAGCGGCTGGGCTCTGAACCCAAGCTCCGGGCTCACGACTTGGCCCCAAACATGGGCTCCACCTCGTCCCTACCACAGACACAGGCCCTTCCCAGGCACTTGATCAGCCTTCCTCCATTGCCGTGATCTAGCGCCGTCCTCGGTTACAGGATCCACCCCAGTTCCCACATGTCCGGGCCTTTCCTCCAAGACCCGTTTCTCTCTCTACTCCGCCATTCATTGGGCCCCGCCCCCAGATTGGCCTCTGGTCCCGTCCACAACCCACGCCCCGCCCACTTCCAATTAGGGCCCCCCCACGGCCCGCCCCTAACCCAGGCCCAGGTTCCATCCCCGGCCACTGACCCCGCCCTCGGGCTTTGGCCCAATCGACACCCTCTGGACCTCCCTCTGGCCCACCTAGAGCCCTAGGCCCCTCCCCATCTGCCAACCCAGGCCCGCCCCAAGGCTATCTTTCGACCTGTCCTGATACGAGCTCCGCAGCCGCTTAGCCAAAGCCCGCCCCTTTCGGGAGGCCACGACCATAGAGAGGGGCCCCCCAGGCCAGAGAGACGACGGCCAACGAGACCGGAGCCTAGAACGGCCCAGAAAGGGCGACCGCTGTCTTGGAGACACCCAAACGGCTCCCCCACTCCCGCCCCCGAGCGGCGTTTAGAAAACACGTGCTCCCGCACCCTAGGGGCGTGGCTCAGGGCTGAGCATGGATGGCAAACGGATTCCTAGCCGGGGGGACCAGAAAGTCTCCGTTCACACCCAGGGCCTGTGTGTACTGTGTTCTCGCCCCGTTTATCCTGAGTCCAGGCTGCGACGCCTCTTGGGTCTTACACATTCCAGGGATCTGGAGAGTCCTAAACTCAGAGTCTAGGAGCCTCAGGAGGTTCTAAATCGAAACCCCACCTCAGTCTTAATTATACATTTCAAGGACTCAACTAATCCCCAATCGATAACTCAAAATCTTGTCAGTTAAATAGTGCAACACCCCAGGAGCCCAGGGACGGCAAAAGCTACACGCCAGGTTCCCACCCGCCACACCCGAAGTTCTAAATGCCCACCCAGAGACCCAAAAGCCCTCCTGATCAGGCACGGGCCAACGCTGGCCTGGCTGCCCACTACCCTGGACCCTGGCTTACCTGGAGCGGTGCACAGACCCTCAGTCTTAGCCGCTTCCTCGTGGGTTCCCAGAAGCTGAGGCAGGGTCGATGAGGCCAAGACAGAGGACTCCAAACCTAGCCTGAGAGTGGGGGCCCTCCGGAACCACTATTTCTGCAGACTCCTGGGCCCGGCTCTGCCTGTGCTGTGCCCATGCAGGCCACCGCCTTGGATCCCTCCTTCCAAGCTCCCCCTCCTTTGCCCCCCTGCCCACCCCACCCCAGCTTGTTTTCTGCCTTGCTTTGGCCGACCTTCTCAGCGCTCTCCTTGGGAGGCGGCCAGGGCCTGCTTCCAGCACCATTTGGAGGACAGGGCTGGGCAGGCTCCCACCCCTCCCACATGCTACCATTGGTGCCTGTAGTTGCCCAGGGTTGGTGGAATGGGGGGCAAGGGGGCAGATCTGGAGGACAGGCCCAGAGCCAGCCACTGGATGGCTATTTTCTTGGCCAGGGATCAGCAGAGTCAGCAATGACCAGTAAGCACAGCTGCGCTCTTACCCTGTCAGGTAGCCCTGTTGTGCTCACCCCATTTTACAGGTAAAGAAATCGAGGACCGGAGCTGTCCCGGGAGCTGGAGCTGAAATTCTCTCATTCACAAATGTGGGCTAGAGGCTTGCTCTCCCACCTCCCTCCACTTCCCCCCCCTCCTCCCTAAACTTCTCCTCCCCCTCCCCGCTCTGACCCCCGATTCCTCCATTGTTCCCCACTTCCTCCCCCTCCTTCTCTTCTCTGCCCCGCCTTCAGCTTTCTTCCTCCCCTCCCCCTTTCCCCCACTTTCCCCTTTCTTTGCTCCTCCCCCACCTACTTCCTTCCCCTTCTCTTCTGCTTCATCCCTCCTCCTCTCCACCCCTCCTCTTACCCCCACCCCTGCCCTCCTGGCTTCCCTCCTCCTCTCCAACAATTTCTTCCTCTTCTCCCTTCCTCCTCCTCCCCCTCCCCCTCCCCCCTTTCTTCCCTCCCTCCTTATCCATCCTACCAAATTTACTGAGACCTCACTAAATAGTGCCCATGAACTCTGAGAATCAAACTGAAGGCTTTGGAGGGGAAGGGGTTGGGAGGTTGGGTGAGTCTGGTGGTGGGTACTATGGAGGGCACGTATTGCGTGGAGCACTGGGTGTGGTGCATAAACAATGAATTTTGGAACACTGAAAAGAAATGTTTTAAAAATGTAAAATAAATAAATAAATAGTGTCCATGACCATCACTCTCCAATTCTGCCCACAGCTCTTCAAGATACTGTTATGGGTCCTCAGTCTGAAATCCCCAATTCCAAAAGGCTCTGGAAACCCAACTTTTTCTTCGGGTGGGACCAGAACTCCAGATGTAGGTGTAGGCAGGTAGGGTGAAGGGTTCCCAAAAAAGAAAGATGAACCAGAGCTTTCTTAACGTAAGAGAAGTCATTTTAGGTTCCCAGCCACTTTGATCTACACCTGAAAGGCCCTCATTGCCCAAGCACATTGTCAAGTCCAATTGCAGAACTTCCTGGGATATGTTCAAATTGCAGAAAAATAGACCTTAATAGTTAATGATTTTAAAGAAACAAAAGAATGTGGGTGCCTGGGTGGCTCAGTCACTAAGCATCTGTCTTCGGCTCAGGTTCATGACCCCAGGGTCCTGGAATCAAGCCCTTAATTGGATTCCCAGTTTGTCGGGAACCCTGCTTCTCCCTCTCCCACTCCCCCTGCTTGTGTTCCCTCTCTCCTCTCTCTCTCTCATTGCCAAATAAATAAATAAAACCTTAAAAAAAAAAAGAAGAAGAAGAAGAAGAAGAAGAAACAAAAGAACTTGAAAACTAGCATCCACTACCAGGCCAGGGGCAAGCCTTACCATTTCAGACAATAAATCAAGGGTCAAACTCCCAGCGCTGTTGTAGAAGTAAAGGATGACCCAAAACACAGCCTTGAGTCATTGCAGAATTTAAACCCCTTTGAGCTCTCAAACACTGATGACTTTTGCCCCAGTTCTCTACTGATCTTTCCTTTGCCAAGCCCCTTCATAAATATGCATGAATCCTTAGCTTAAAACTTCCCCAATTTTGTTGTAGGGAGGAGGGAGAGAACACTACTTTGGGAAATATTCTCCGTGGTCTCCCTACTTGTTGCGAATAAAACCCTTCCTTTTCCCACTCTTTGGCTTGGTTGTCTTCTAGCCAGACTCACTCCAGGAGGAGAATCCAGTTTCCAGTGCAGAAGAACCACCTCCCACTGTGCTGACCCAGTCCATTTCAATGGTCAATTACCCCTTTGTATCCCTGTTTATCCATTATTTATGCCTTTGCTTAAAGGCTGTTCCTAGATTCCCAGGGGCATCACACAATATACAGCAACTTTTACACTCGATTACTTTCATAAGACACCAAAAAAACCTCCCGTTCTGAAGTGCAACTGTCCTCCAGTTTTCTGGATGAAGCACTGTCTTATTCCCATTTCACAGACGTGAAAACTGAGGCCTGAACACCTGGGGGGCACAAATTCGAGTTCTACCCTCCAGGTGGTGGCCTTGGGCAGGTCCCCTCTCCTCTCTGTACTTTCGTTGCCTTCTGGGTGGTCCTGCTCATCTCCTAGAGCACTGTGCAACAAATATTTCTTGATCACCACTGCGCCACGGTTGACAAGTGACTTCGCATCTGCACACTGAATGGTCCAGGCACATGCTAGGTATAGGGGCACAGGCAGTCATGCATCTCCCTCCCCAAGGCAACCACAAGGGGCTGCAGGCCACAGCAAAGGGAGTTCTTAGGACTTTCCGGAAGGAGAAAAATGAAGCATACATTAAAAGTAAAATAGTGGATGATCATAGCTTGGGGGTTTCACTGTAAATAGAGCATGAGCCCCGTGGGAGTGAACAGTGTCTCTCTGCTCAAGTCATGTGCCCGCCACAAGCAGGGGTGAGTTTCCTCTGCTGCCCTAAGGAAGTACCAAAAACCAGCTGGCTTAAAACAACAGAAATTTATTCTCTCACAATTCTGGAAGCCAGAAGTCTGAAATTCAAGTGTGAACAGCCATAGTCCCTCTGTAATTCTAGGGGAGGATCCACGCGTTCCTTGGCTATGGCCACATTACTCCGGTCTCTGCTTCATGTCCACATGGCCTTCTGCCTCTGTGTGTCTCCTCTTCGGTCTCTCTCTCTTTTTTTTCTTTTTTTTTGGTTGAGATTTAACTTATTTGACAGAGACAGACACAGCAAGAGAGGAACACAAGCAGTGGGAGAGGGAGAGGGAGAAGCAGGCTCCCCACCGAGCCCCGATGTGGGGCTCGATCCCAGGACCCTGGGATCATGACCTGAGCCAAAGGCAGATGCTTAATGACTGAGCTACCCAGATGCCCCGTCTTTCGTCTCTTATAAGGACACTTGTCATTGGATTGAAGACCTACCTAGATAATCCAGAATGATCTCGTCTTGAGATTCTTAATTACATCCGCAAAGACCCTGTTTCCAAATAAAGCAACAGTCACAGATTCTGGGTTTAGGACTTGGACATATCTCTTTCGGGACCACCACTCAACCTACTACAACAGAACAAAAGATTAGAGTAGTAGCTCTCAACTGCCCCCTGGGGGCACCGGGCCTTGTCTGGAGTCATATTTAATTGTCACAACGGGAAGGGTTGCTGCTGGCATCTTGCGGATCAAGGCTGGGGTGTTGCTAAGCATCCTACAATACACAGGACAGCCTGCACCACAAACAATGATCTAGCCCCAAATGTCAAGGATGCGGCAGTTTGGAAATGCTTGGAGAAACAAAAGCCCCAATCAAGTGGGACTTGGCTCTGCAGCACAGCACACCATACACACACACACACATCACTCATTGGGTAACTTCCCCCTGCCCCACCCTCACCACACATCATTCACTGGGTGACTTGGCTTTGAGAATCCGTTTCTCTGAGGCTCTATGCTGCACCTGTATGATGGAATCAAATCGCACAAACCTGGTAGGGCTGTTCAGAGAACAGGAGCCTGGCACCCTATAAAGATTAGAGGAGAGTCCCCCATTACTGAGATCACTATGCTCCCAGTGCATCTTGCATTCACAACACGGCAGGACTTCCTGGGGTTCTGGTAGGCTGAGGAAAATCTGACCCGGAAATCATTTCTAAGCAGAATGTAACAAGGACACATTAGGAATGAGCCCGTTCACAAAATCTTGACAACATGAATTAAATCTGGAGAATGTGGACTTTGTGAGTTCCTTTTTATTTTATTTATTTTTATTTTTTACTTATATTTTGGAGAGAGAGAGAGCATGCATGCATGAGCAGGAGGGGCAGAGGAAGAGAAAAAGAAAGAGACTCCAAAACGGGGCTCAGTCTCACCACCCTGAGATCAAAACCTGAATTGAAATCGAGTCAGATGCCTAACCTACTGAGCCATCCGCGAGCCCCATTCTTTCTTATTGTTTAAAGCCAATGTGAAGTGTCTTTCAAAGTCTCTCGTGTTTTCCTACGCCTGGAAAAAATCCTCTAGACCTGGTGTACTAGTTGGCTATTGCTGTGTAACAAATCATAACAAATCATCCCAAACTGGAGTGGGTATACAACAGGGATCAACTGTTTTGGGGACCCCATAGGTTGCCTGGGCAGTCCCTCTGCTGGACTTGGCTGGCTCAGGCAATCTGCTACAATCTGCCAGTGGCTGGACTAGAAGATCAGGTGTGTAGCAATCGGAGCTGGCTCTTCTGTGAGCATCTAGCTCGCCTTGGTGAAAATTAATAAAGGGAAACCTTCCTGAAATGCAGTTGAAGGCCAGAAGGGGGAGGTCTCCTGCCGGTACCACCGCATTTCAATTACAGGAAGAAATGTCAATTACAGACCCTAAACAGAAATATCAACAGGAAGGAATTATCATTTAATGCACCCAACAGGAAAAGGTGGACATTGCACCTCCTATAAGGACTATCCAGTTGACTATCCAAGCATCAGCCAATGAGAAACCATCATCAGCCCAAACTCCTGGTTCCCCCCAGCGGACTTCCCTTCAAAACAACCCTTCCCAACTTCCTCTTTCTCCATAAAATCCTCTCTTTTGTTTGTTGGACAAGCCTGTGGTTTTTACCATAGTTTGCTTCCCCTGAATTGCAATTCTCTGCTATTCCTGAACAAGCCCATTTTTGTTGGTAAAATAATTGACTCTTCTAATTTTAAGGTCAACACCTCCGTGTGGCCTCTTATCCAATAGGCTAGAACAGAGGTCTGCAAATACAACTCACTGGCCAGATCTGGCTTGCCAGAAGCTGAGAATAGTTTTTACATTTAGGAATGGTTGAAGGAAATCAAGAGTAATATTTCATGACATGCAAAAATTTTATGAAATTCAAACTTCAGTGTCTGTAAATAGAGTCTTATTGGAACCCAGACACATAAATTCATATACATATCGTCCAGAGCTACTTTTGCAAGACAGTGGCAGAATTCGAAATTGCAAGAGACCCTATGGCCCAGGTCACCTGGGTGGCTCAGTGGGTTAAAGCCTCTGCCTTCGGCTAAAGTCATGATCCCAGGGTCCTGGGATCGAGCCCCGCCTCAGGCTCTCTGCTCAACGGGGAGCCTGCTTCCTTTTCTCTCTCTGCCTGCCTCTCTGCCTGCTTGTGATCTCTGTCTGTCAAATAAATAAATAAAATCTTAAAAAAAAAAAAAAAAGAGAGAGAGAGAGAGACCCTATGGCCCACAAATCCAAAAGTATTTACTATCTGACCCTTTATAGAAAAGCTTTGTCAACCCCTGGGCAAGGTCAGCTTCCTCACACAGGGGTTTTGGAGGCAGCCTTCTAAGAGAATGAAAATGACAAGCGAGGATAAGACTCATCCTCCAAACTCAGACCTCACACCACATTCTCTTGGTCAAAGCAAGTCATGAAGCTGGCCCAGATTCAAGGAAAAGGGAACTAGTTTTGAATTCTTGATAAGAGGGGACTGCAAATGCTTGTGGCCATGATTTTCAACCTTACACACCAAGGGATCTTAAGGTGGGCTGTCCCCACTGAATTCAGGAGGGTGTAGGGGAAAAACCCCACATTTATTTTCATTAACTTCTGTTGACCTTAAAAATAAAGTCAGCTAGCAAAAATAGGCTTATTTGGAAATAGTAGAGAATTGTGATTCGGGAAAAGCAAACTACAGCAAAAAACGAAGCCTCTTTCAATAAAGAAGATGAAGGTTATTTTATGGAGAAGAAGGGAGGAAGTTGGGAGGGGTTGTTTTGAAGGAAAGTCCAATGGAAAAAAGCAGTTCAGGGTGATGATGGCTAATTGGCTGAGTTGCAGGGGTGGTTGCAATGTCCCTCTTTTCCTGTTGGGAGCTACAATTGATCATTCTTTCCTCTGGATTCTTCTACTGAAGTTCTGAAACTGACCCGTCTTCCGGTAACTGACAGCAGGTATGGTGAGAGCGCCCCCTCCTGGCCTCCCGCGTCCATTTTAACAAGTTTCCCATTCAATGTTACACTTAACTGGAAGGTGGGATGTTTTTCATGTCCTGTCAAAGCAGGTATCAGCCAGCCCCGTGACTTTGACTGCCGTGGAAATCAAAGATAATTTCACATCACATCCTGGCCATTGCAGGCAGACACTTCAAAATACCATTTATCACAGTAGAAATCACAATCATTTGTAGAGCCCAGGTGAACCACAATTACTTAACACATTGAATTCATGAAGAATCTCGTATATTTTACATCACAACTTAATAAGATATTTTCACACCCATATGTCAGGATTACTGTTTTCCTTTGCAATCCTGTACTTTTTCTTAATGGATTTCTTCCGGGAAGGAGCCCCTGGGCAGCCTGCCCCTACCCTCAAAGGCAGCACAGAATCAGGTCGCAGTTTAAGCAGATTAGTGAGGTCCTAAACTGGCCTCCTAAAGATACCTAATCCTGGGCCAGCCGCCAGCCAGCAGACCCAGGGCCACACAAAGTCCCTCTGCCGTGTCCCCAGCTCCCAGCCAAGGCTGCCATGGCCTCCCTGTTCTCCGGCCGTGTCCTGATTCGCAATAACAGTGACCAGGATGAGCTGGACACGGAGGCTGAGCTCAGTCGCAGGCTGGAGAACCGGCTGGTGCTTCTCTTCTTCGGCTCCGGGTCCTGCCCACAGTGTCAAGCCTTCGCACCTATCCTCAGGGACTTCTTCGTAAAGCTCACAGATGAGTTCTACGTTCTGCGGGCAGCCCAGCTGGCTCTGGTGTACGTGTCCCAGGATCCCACAGAGGAGCAGCAGGATCTGTTCCTCAGGGACATGCCAAAGAAGTGGCTCTTCCTGCCCTTCGAGGATGACCTGAGGAGGTGAGGTGGGAGAAGAGGTCAGGGAGGGCTTCCTGGAGGAGGAGATATTTCTGCTGAAAGTGAAGTTTTTATTTATTGTTCCCTCTGTTCCAGGGGGAATTAATGAGCACGTCCTGTGTGCCAGTCTATCCCCAGATGGGGTGGGGAGGCGACCACCTAAGGGGCTATGTATGCCCGTTTCTACTTAGCTCCCAAGGAGCTTACAACCTAGTTGGGAGACAGATGTGACACAAAGACTCAAATACATATATAATAAGAAACTGCAGTAATGGTCCAGAGGACAAAGGGAGGATGCCGTGTGGAAATATAATGGGGTGACCTTGCTGATGTTTGGGGTCAGGGAATGGTTCCTTGAAGAAGTGTTTTTAAAGAGAGACCCCCAAGGCCAGGGAGGATAGGAAAGAGTGAGGAGAGGGAAGGGTTCCCAGGCAGAGGCCACAGCACAGATGAAGGCTGGGAGGCCATCAGAGAAAGAGCAGCAGTTCAGGGAACGGTAAGCAATCACAGATGGGAGGGATGCCTGCGTGGCTCAGCAGGTTAAATGTCTGCCTTTGGCTGGGATCATGATGCCAGGGTCCTAGGATCAAGTCCCACGTTGGGCTCTGTGCTCAGCCAGGAGTCCGGCTTCTCGCTCTCCCTGCTTGTGCTCTCTCTCTCTCTCTGACAAATAAATAAATAAAATCTTTAAAAAAAAAAAAAAAAGTAAGCAATAGGAGAGGTCTGCAAGCACCATGCGGAGCAGCACCATGGTCTCCATCTTAACGGGAGTGGATATGATCCTCAGTAGCTGGGAGCCAGGCAGAAGGGCATCAGAGCTGAGAGAGAGGTGGTGTACCCAGTTGCCCAATGAACCATGCTACAGCTCATGGCTGTCTTAGGACCCTCCCCTTTTCTGCAGGAAGGCGTTCCGTTTTTTGGTTTTGTTTTTTTTTTAGTTTTAAAAAATTTTTTAACATTTTATTTTTAAGTAATCTCTACACCCAGCATGGGGCTCGAAGTCACAACCCCAAAATCAAGAGTCACACTCTCCTCCGACTGAGCCAGCCAGGCGCCCTGGCTTTCCTTCTTTTTAAACTTCAACTTTTCATGATGAAAAATTTCCAAGATCTCTCAAGTTGGAAGAAGCATGCAGTGAAATCCACAGCACTCGTTGGCACCTGGCCATGTCTGCTTTATCTACACACACGGGAAGTTTGCAAGGAACCATGTGAAAGCGAATCACAGGCTTCTGACACTTGACCGACTTCATTAATTTTGCTCCCCAAGTTGGAAGTTTCTAGAGACCGTCATTCTCCACCCACCATTATCAGAGTTAGGACATTTGCTTCCTCCTTCTGCCCTCTCTGCTGCCGAGGGGGATCTTTCCTGCAAAGTGGCAACATTTTCCTTCCCAGGGCAGAAATGTCAGCTGTGAGGTTGTGTCAGAGCCAAACTCGGACCTGCAGACCTCGTGTGACACAGGGTCCTCCGGACAAAGCCTACTCTGGGTGGCTTAGGTGTCTGGACAGAGAGTGAGCGATTCCCTACCCCCTTCTCGCCACCCTATACACACAGGAACACACACACACACACACACACACACACACATTGTTCCCAGATAAAATACAAAACCAAATTTCGCATCAACAATGAGTCATTTTTTAGTGTATTTTTTACCTTTTATCTTTTTTAAAGATTTTATTTATTTATTTGACAGAGAGAGGGAACACAAGCAGGAGTGGGAGAGGGAGAAGCAGGCGTCACTGAGCAGGGAGCCCAACGCTGGGCGCTGGGCTGGATCCCAGGACCATGGGATCATGACCTGAGCACAAAGCAGGCGCTTAACCAACTGAACAACCCAGGCGCCCCAGTATACATTTTTAGCGTAAGTATGTCCCGCATAGTGCATTTTGTGATGTGTTATAACATATATAATTATAATATATGACATGACATGACATGACATGAAATATATGAGGTGGTATCTTGTCTGAGGTATTGGAGACACAGTGCAGAGGCCACTGAGGCCTGGCCAGGTCCCCGGGCGCCCCCAGCGCACACCGTGCACATGGAAGGCGCTCCGTGAGTCCTGGGGGTGGGGGTGGCTCCCCAGCTCGGGATCGGGGACCGGCTTCCGACCCGACTGACGCGCCCGCCCCACAGGGACCTCGGGCGCCGCTTCTCCGTGGAGCGCCTGCCGGCTGTCGTGGTGCTCAAGCCCAGCGGGGACGTCCTCACCCACGATGCCACCGACGAGATCCGGCGCCTGGGCCCCGCCTGCTTCGCCAACTGGCAGGAGGCGGCGGAGCTGCTGGACCGCAGCTTCCTGCAGCCCGAAGACCTGGACGACCCCGCGCCGCGGAGCCTCACCGATCCGCTGCGCCGCTGCAAGTACCGCGTAGACCAGACCGCCCGGGGCAACCGCAGCCCCGGGAGCGGGAGCCCGCCGGAGCCGAAGGGCGGGGCGGAGGGTGGCGGCGCCGGGGAGCTCTTCTGACCCCCGCGGGGAGCTCGCGAGTGGGGATTCGGGGCTGCGACCTCCAGAGGAGTTACCGCCCCAGACTCTAAGGGGTCACAGAAGGGGACACTCGAGGCAGACGTCGTGGCGTCCGGAAGCAGCGCCACCCCCCCAGGAGGGGGCCCTCGGACTCACCAGCAGAGCTTCGAGAGACGTAAAGTGCCGCAGGGTGGGAGGCGGGGGTGGGGCGGGCGTGGCAAGAAGACAAGAAACCCATTCAAAACTAAGCAAAGGACCTGAAGAGGCATTTCTCCAAAGAAGATGCACAAACGACCAAACCCACGAAAAGATGCTCAGCCTCCTTAGCCCTTAGGGAAATGCAAATCAAAAGCACGGTGAGGGGCTCCTGGGTGGCACAGTGGATTAAGCCTCTGACTTCGACTCAGGGCATGATCCCACGGTCCCCCATGGGGCTCTGCTCAGCAGGGAGCCTGCTCCCCCCCCCCACAACACCCACCGCCTGCCTCTCTGCTTACTTGTGATCTCTGTCTGTCAAATAAATAAATAAAATCTTAGGGGGAAAAAAAAAAGGCACGGTGAGATCCCACTTCACGCCCAGTGGATGGCTATAATGAAAACCCAGGGCTTAATGAATGTTAGCAGGGAAATGAAGAGAGTGGAGCCCTCGGGCATTGCTGGTGGGAAGGTAAAAGGGTGCAGGTTGCTGTGGAAAGCAGTCTGAGGTTCCTCAATAAGATAAATACAGAAGGACCGTAATTACCAGCAATTCCACTCCAGGTATAAACCCAAAAGAAATAGGGACTCAAATAAATAACCGTGTGCGTGTTCACAGCAACACTATTCACAACAGCTAAAAGGTGGGGAAAAAAAACAAATGCCCCTCAACAAACAAATGCATAAACCCAATGTGGTCCATCCATCAGTGAGATACTCTTCAGCCCCTAAAAGGAACGGAGAACTAATACACGGTACAATGTAGATGAACTTCAGTGAAAGAAACGGGACACCGGAAGTCATATAGGCTCTGGCTCCATTTGTATAAAATGTCCAGAACAGGCAAATCCAGGGACAGAAAGCAGATCAGCGTTGCCAGGGCTTAGGGGAAGGGGATGGGGTCTCCTTTGGGGATGATGAAAATGTTCCAGAACCAGACGAAGATGCTGTTTGCACAACACTGTGTATGTACTAAATACCACTGGACTGTTCACTTCGGAATGGTTTCTTTTACGTCATGTAAATCTCACCTCAATGTTTAAAATTAAAAATAAATAGATAATAACCAAAAATACGGGCCTTGGGAAGAACAAAGTCGAACAGCAAAAGACAGGGGTGCCTGCTCAAGCCGCGGCCGCCAAAGGGCCTCGCCCAGGAGGCGACATTTCGGCAAAGCCTTAGAAGGTCGAACGGAGGGGAAATCGCAGCCAGCTACAAGCGCCGCAGGTAAAGAGACCGAGTATCAAAGTGAATTATTTAAAAATTCTTTCAAGTTTCTTTTTTTTTTTTTTTTTTTTTTTAAGCAATGAAACAGGTGCTTCGGGCAGTGGGCGGTGTGGCGGTCCCTTTAATGAGTTTAGGGGCTTGTAGGGCTCCGGGGATCCAGCCACCGAGCCCATTCCTGTCTTGGGGCCGCCTCTGTCCCTTCTTCGCCCCGCCCCGCCCCGGCCCCGCCCGGCCAGGACCTGGAGACCGGGAGGGGGCGCCCGCAGGGTCCCTGGAGGGAGGAGAAAGACTTTGACCCAAGTTTTCGCAGAGCTTCCTCATCCCCACGGCGATCTGCACACCAATCCCTCTTCCGCCCCTCAATTTTCAGATACCCCTTGCGGTCCCGCCCCCTTCGGAACTCCTGGGGACCTTTGGACGCCCGCCCAACTCCCCTGCCCCGCTAAAATCTCTTTTATTCCTCGACCGCCCCCCACCCCCACCCCGGCTCACAGACCCCCAGTCATGGCCCGGTCGTACGGCGGCCGGGTGCTGGCCGCGATGACCTTGCTGGGCATCCCGGCGGCGGTGCTGGCGGCACTGGGAGCGCAGCTGCTGTTCCAGCTGCAGGCGGGCCGCGCCGAGCTTCGGGGACTGCGCGTCGACGGGCTCGGCCCGGAGCTGGGCGCCGGCCCCGGGCTGCCCGAGGACGCGGCCGGAGCGCTGCTGCCGCTGGCCGCCGCGCTCGCCGCGCTCGCCCTGGTGTTGGGCCTGACCTGCCTTCTGCTAGCGGCGCTCTGCGGCCACCTGGGCGCCGAGCTGGCGCGGGGGCCCGGCCCCGGCAGGTAGGACAGGCCCCTCCGCCCCGAGGCCCGGCTGGGGGCTGGGCAAGCCCAGGCGAGCCTCTGCCCCTGTCGGGACCTCAGGTTGGGGGAGAGCGTCCCCTCTCCCCTCTTCCTTGCTTCCATCTGGTCCTCTCTTCCTCCCCTCTCTCCATCCCCCACCCCCTCTCTCATCTCTCCCTCCCTCCGTCCCTCCCTCCATCGGGCGTGCATCGACTGCTGCACTCCCCCCACCACTTTACAGAGGTGGAAACTGCGGTCATTGGGGACCCAGGGCCGGGTGGCCCCGGTGTTGACAGCGCTTATCATTGAGGGAACCCTAAGCTCTATGTGCTTTTCGCATTCTGTGGACTAGCCAAGTGAAGGCCCGTGACCCCTGCGAGGCTGGTGTTCCTGCCTCTCTTACATAGGGGAAGCTGATCTCTTTAAGCTGCCAGGTTTGGAAGAGGGTGGAGGAGATTTGAACTTCTTTCTGGTAGAGCCAGAGCCTGTGCTCTGGTCCTGGGTGGGTATCCTTCCTCAGGCAGCTGAGCTCAGGAACATGGGCACTGGGGGAGGCAGGTGTCAGGGGACAGGGAGTGTAGCGAAGAACCTTCCCAGTGTTCCCCTCCAGGATGCTGGGGGAGGGGAGCCAGAATCAGGGTTCCCTATTCCATGGATTTGAATGGATGGGAACTTTCATCACTGGGGTAGATCTCCCCTAAAGTGTGCGCTATTCATTCCATAGCTCAAGGGGGGCTGAACTACACTCATGTGTCAGTCAACAAACACCCAATCATGGGTGTCTTCAGGGGGCTGAGCCCAGCACCAGGAGTAGAGGACACAGCAGGAACCAGGTGGACCCAGACCTGTCTTCATGGGGTAGAAAATAGAGACAAGACAAATAACATTAAGTGAGGATGAATGCTGGGAAAGGAGGAAAATGGGGTGATGCCAAGAAAGAGGGCAGAATGGGGGTTGAAGTGGGACCATCAGCAGAGGCTTGAGCAGAGACTTGAAGAAGGGAAGGAGGCAGAAGATCTGGAGGACTGTGATCCAGGCAGGAGGAACACCATGTGCAAAGGACCTGGGGCAGGAATGAGCTTGGGGTGTTAGAGGGAGATCAAGGTGATTGATGTGGCCGTGGGGAGACATAAGGGAGATAAGGGCAGAGAAATCAGGAACTGGACCATGTAGCTCTTCTTGTGCTGTGATGAACACTTTGAGGGTTACTCTGCTTGAGAGAGTTGGGAGAAAGGAGAGGCATGATCTGATTTCAGTTTGGAATAACCCCTCCGGCCACTGTGGGAAAAGGGGGCATGAGGTCAGGTGGTGGAGAGACTGGGGAGGAGGCCACTTCTGCTGTACCACTGGGAGATGAGCGATAATGGAAGCTCTCAGAGCTTCTGTTTCTTAAGCCTCCAGGAGGGAGGAAGGGAGAGTGCACACAACAGAAGCACTTAGCATGGTGCCAGGCTCAAAACGAAGACCTCCATCAGTCTCAGCTCTTGGGAATCTCTGTTTCTACTATGTCTGATAACAAATTAGCCCTGGTTTCTTTACTTCCCAAACGAGCTTATGGTCTGTAGAATAATGGAAGTCAGGTGCACAGCTAGTGTCTGTGCATAATAGCTGCCTCATGAGTGTTGCATGAACTAATGTATATGGATGGGCCATAGAAGAGGGGGAGAGGATGGTGGATGGATGAGCGGTGAATGAGGAATGGATGAATGGACAGATGGATAATTGGTTGGGTCAATGGATAGTGAGGGGGAGATGGATGGTGGATGGATGGGTGGGTGAAGGATGAAGGGTGGTTGGAAGGACGGTTGGGTAGTTGGGTGGTGAATGGCAAATGGATGGATGGACAGATGGTGGCTGTTTCAGTAAGTGGTTGGATGGATTAATAGAGCCTGATTGAATGGATGGATGGCTGTACGGTTGAATAATCGATGAGGATGTGTAGATGGTAGTGGTACCTGGATGGATGGATGAATGGGTAGATAGATAGAGAGATGAATGGATGGATGGATGGATGGGTGGATGGATGGATGGATGGATGGGTGGATGGATGTGTCCTTACATAGATCTCGGGCCTCCCTGGCCTTCCCCCACCAGCTCCACCTGAGCCTATTCTCTTCCTGCTGCCCCCTCAGGTCTGACTGGTTTCTCTATGACTGCCGCCTCCTCAGACACGTGGCCCTTGGCCTTTTCTGCTGTGGGGTCTCTGTCTACTTAGCAGGTGGGTGCTGGGGGATAGAATGTTGGGTGTAGAGCCCTGGGCTGGGGTGGCCAAGGGTCGTGGCCCCATAATTGAAGTCAGCTCCAGTGCCAGTCGGCCTGTGTTCAACTCTTGGCTCTGACACTTTCTTGCTCTGGGACCTTGGGCAGGTTCCCTCTGTGTCCAGGTTTCCTCATCAGTACAGTGGGGATACATAGTTCCATGCCTTCTAGAATTACTAAGGGGATTCCGGGTTAATCCCTGAGAAAGACTGTGAATGGCATCTGACCCCAGTAGGGTTTCCATAAGTCGTAGTGGTCTTCAGAACATTTTTGATTCTTCAGTTTCCTACATTTGGTTTGAACAAAAATTTTCATGTCCTTGGTGTTTTTTTGGAGATAGTGTTTCATGGGTTGGTCTTAGTAAAAAGCTGTTGGTTACAAATATCAGAACCTCTAGCTCAAGAATGGCTTAGGTTAAAAAAAAAATGCTTTATAAACCAGAAATGCAGTTGTAAATCCCATAACATGAAACAGAACAAAAACTAAAAGTGTGGGTGCCAGAAGGACACAGCGCATTGTCTTTCCTTCCCTGACTCGTGATAACTTTTCTTAGATCAACATCCTCTCACTCACACTTGCCAGTAAAGTAATCAAAGCATCAAGCATCCCAACATCTTATATATCATTCTAATCTTGGAAAATGCATTGATGGTGCTGCAGACCCAGGGCTGAAACATACACAGACCACTGGCAGTCCTATAAACAACCTGTTTTACTAGAAGAAGAAAATATTCAGCTGAATGAAAAACAAGGGGTTTGCTATTACTGTCTGTTTTGTTTTGTTTTGTTTTGTTTTGTTTCGTTTCTACAACAGAGAAATAGAAGTTTAGGAGATATATTTAAATTATTTATGAGATGTGAGCCTAGGATTCATTATGGGACTATAAGCGTATATATGGATATATAAAGTGCAGGGAACTCTGCATAACTTTTGCTGTTAGACTTAATAAAATGCTCCAGCTGTGAGTTTTTTTAAAAAGGAGAGTGGAGGGGGTGACGCATGTATCTGTAAAGATCGGGGCTGGTTGGCCTCAGGTGCAGATGGATCTAGGTGCTCCACAAGGTAATCAGAAATGCCTCTTGTTTCACCTCTTCACCTGCTATCCCCTGGAAAACATGTCTGTATCTATAAGTGCTTTCAATACAATGCCTACAACCTTGAGCCCTTTCCCAGGCTGGCTTAAAAAAAAAAAAATTTATTGGAGACTTGGAGAATAAGATATCCTCATTCTAATACACAAGAAACTCACAAAGAGGGGGAAAAAGGTAACTGTGTCAGCCTCATTAAGTGTTAAATTAAGAATTTGTTGAGCTCCCATTTAGATTCCTTTTGAGGTTAGATTACCTCACTCAGCAAGAATGCCCGAGCACATCCAGCCAATCACCCAATCATCCATTTGTTGCTAGCCAGAGCCAAAAGAATAATTTAAAAAACCTTTTCAAAAATGTTTAGAGCAAAAGAAGTCCTTGGCCTCACTTTAATCTGTCGAACATGATGCAGTGTGACATCTAAAAAGCAAACAGTACAGAGCCGGAGAAAGCATAAAGACAGCCAGCAAAGTACCAAGAAGGCTTCCAGTCCACTCTGGGCTTCTCCTGGACCAATTCCCCCGCTGCTGCAGTAAGAAATTCCTCCCTACCCACAGCCCAGTCAAAAGCCCCAGGGCTCGCTTTGATTGGCTGGGCTTGGGTCATGTGATAGCCCTGCACCCAATCAGTACAACCAGGGGAAGCAATGTTCTGATTGGCCTAGCCTAGCACCATACCCATCAACATGTCAGAGAGGTGGCTCAGTGCTCCTACATTAAAGATCTGGATGAAGGTAGGGACTGAGCTGGTGGTTTTCAATGGGAACAGATTCTGCTGATCCAGGGGACATTTGCCAATATCTGGAGACATTTTTGGTTGTCATGACAGGGAAGGTGGAGAATGCTACTGCATCAAGTGGGTAGAAGCTGCTAAATATCCTACAGTCCACAGGACAGTCCTCATCAAAAAGAATGGTGCCAACTGGGTGCTGGACAAGTCAACAAGCTAGCACAGATTGGTCCTCAAGGTCAGCTCACCAACCATCTCGTTGAGACTGGCAAACAGGCCAGAGAGGGGCTGTGATTCACTCAAAGTTAAATCACGGGATTCAGGAAGCCTGAGATCTGGGTTGTTTTAGTTGTGGTCAAGTACTTATAACATAAAATTCACCATTTTACAGTAAAATGCATGTGATGATGGTGTAAGAGGATTAGGTAGTTAAGCTATGTGCCCATCGTGTACAAGTTTCTGTGACTGCCCTCTGTTTGGGGGAGCTCTCCCAGAGCTTGGGGATCAAACGTTTGTTGACTAAGTAAATGAGAGCCATTTCTTTCCCCAGCACTGTCCATCTACGCCCTGCTGCTCTTTGAGATCGAGACAGGTGCAGCAGCCGCCTCCATCCTTGGAGTGGGTGCTCTGGTCCTGGTGGCGGCGCTGACCCACACTCTGCTCCGAGCTGCCCGGGCCACCCGCCGTGGCCTCCATGAACTGTCCCCACCACACTTTGAAGACGACCCTGTCCGCCCTGCTGAAGTCTCCAAGGCCAGCCCCAGGGCTCAGCCCCAGCAGGGTACCCACCACCAAACCCCCTACTCATCCTGCCCAGAACCTGGGGACCCCCTCAGACCCACAGTCACTGCTACAGCACCTGCAGCCATGGGGGGAGGCCGGGAGAGCAGCCTGCCTTTATCCCGCTTGCACCGGACACTGTCGGCTGGCAGGGGCCACTGGGAAGGGGTCACCCATGAGATGCGTAGCATGCTGGGCCACCGGTCACGGGGCTCAGGGAAGGACTCTACACTGGTGTGAACCCAGGGATCAGGGATAGAGACCTGGTGTCAGGCAGCAGGAAGAGGACTCTGTAAAGATAGGTCCAGGCTCAGCCACAGTAGCAGTACTTGATTTCTCAGCATCCGTGCCTTGTGTCTGCAAGGTGGCTTCATGTCACAAAATGGCTGCCAGGGCTCCAGCCTTCACCTCCTCTCTCAGAGGGAAAGGCAGAGACCAGGGGGCACTCGGCACCTGGAAATCTTCCCGGGAGGCCTCGGGACCCTCCTGCTTATACCTCATTGGCAAGAACAGAGTCACATGGCCACATCTCTGGGCAGAGGAAGCCAGAAAATGTAGCTCTCCAGATGTTAGATGCAGGAGGGGAGGGTCGGGCTTAAACAGTGGTTCTCTAAATGTCTCCATCCATTTTACAGATGAGGAAACCGAGGTCCAAAGAAGGGCAGTGACTCACCAGGAGTCCCATGGCCAGTACTGAGCTTCAGAGTCAGGATTCGAACCGGGTTTCTGTAACTCCCATGCTGCTGACAGTGCAAGTCTCAGACTCTGCGACTTCTTCCAGGCTGTGAGCATTTGAAATCTGTGTGTGCTGAGCTCAGAGCACCCTAGGGCCCCAGGTGCACATGGACGGCTGGACCCAGCCTTCTGGCTGTGGGTTTCGCTGCTCTGTGTCTCAGTTTCCTTGTTTATAAAATGTGGCCAGAAGCAGTTCCCCCTCCTAGGGCTCCTGTGAGACTCAGTGTAAGCCAGTCCAGGTGCCTGTGCACAGTAGATCCTCAGTGCATGTCAACCTGTGTCGTCATCAGTCGGGTGCCCTGGTGGCAGGAGAAGGTGGGTTGATGGCCACTTTCTGGGGCTCACAAAACTGCCAAGGCTTAGAGTGGATGACTCAGAGCCCCAGGGATCTTCAGAAGCCCTGGCTCCATTCCCATCTCATGCAGCCCTCAAATAAACTCTGACCCTCGCTATCGCCTTTGTCACTCGAGTCACATCCAAACATGTGCGGTCCAGCCCAGGCCTGGGGTAATGGGTGGGATGACAGGAGTGGGGTGGGGAGGCAGAAGTGGGGGCAAGGGTCTATTCCTTGTAGACCCTAGTTGGGGAGCCACGTCCCACAAATCTTCATGCGCATAAATTGCACTGGGAGTGGGGATGCCTGGCCTCCATTCACCTCAAACGGACAAATGTCCCCAGAATTCTACTGCATCCCTTCCTGAGCCACACAGGCACTCTGAGTCCCAGGGAGGGAGGAGACGGCTCAGCCACAAAGTGATTTCAAGCCCCCCTAGGACCCTTTCCAACAGACAGACAGGTGACAGCACTCGGGGGTGGGGGGGAGCTGGTCCCTCAAGCCTGACCCTAGCAGGAATCCTGCTGATCTGATACACCCAGACCTGAGTGGCCCACCAACTCCAGCTCCAGCCGCCTCCTCCCAGAGCGGCTGGTAAGATGCATAGACGACCTTGCTGGTGGAATGAAGCGAGGACAGAGCACACATGAACGTCCCACGTGGCGCCTGACACGTGGGAGCACCCAGTAAGCATGGGTTCTCGGGGACCACAATAAATATCAATGAAAAAGATCAAATAAGAATAAATGTCAGGGGACCTGGCTGGCTCAGTCAGTAGAGCGTGTGACTCTTGACCTCAGGGCCATGAGTTCAAGCCCCATGTTGGGTGTAGAACTTACTTTTAGAAATAAATAAGTAAATAAGTGTTACATCATTATAACATGCCTGGTTCTGCAGACGCGTGCCAGGCACTTTCCTGGCCTCGGTTTATCTTTGGGACAGCCCCACGTACAGATGGGGAAACTGAGACCCAGGAAATAAGGCCATATGGTGGCCATGGCTGGAACCTCATTACCCCATCACAGAGGGTTCCAGAATACAGCAGGTGCCTGAGAAACCCTGGGAATTGTCATTTCTGAGACTCCCCTGGACTGGGGCAGTCCCCTGGGACTCTGGGGTGTGGGACAAGAGAACGAGGAGGAAGGACCATGGCTGTCTGCCAGCGAGCAGCACCTCATCTCCTGGACTGGGCAGGGGAACCAGAAGCTGGACCCCTCAGCCTCATCTCCAGGGCCAGGCCCAGGGTGCAGGTGCAAAACTGGAGACCTAGAAGAATTGAAAACAGGTCTTCAAACAAATTCTTCTACAAGCATATTCTTAGCAGCACTAGTCACACCTGCCAAAAGGTGGAAACAGCCCAAATGGCCATCAACAGGTAAGCGGGTAAAAAATGTGATGAATCCATCCAACGGGAATATTAACTCAGCCATGAGAAGGGACAAAGCACTGACCTATGCTACATATGGATGAAGCTCGGAAACATCGTGCCAAGTGAAAGAAGTCACACAAAAGGCCACATAGTGTGTGATTCCACATATATGAAACATCCAGAACAGGTCGATCCGTAGAGATGAGGCAGATCAGTGGCTGCCAGGGGGTGGGGGTGGGGGGGCATGGGGAGTGACTGCTCATGAGGATAGGCTTTCCTTTCTGGGTGATAGAAATGTTCTGGAATTAGACAGGAGTAATGTTTGCACCACATTGTCAGTGCACTAAATGCTAACTGAATTGTGCACTTTATAGATTTTATTTATTTATTTGACAGACAGAGATCACAAGTAGGCAGAGAGGCAGGCAGAGAGAGAGGAGGAAGCAGGCTCCCTGCTGAGCAGAGAGCCCTAGAATTGTGCACTTTCCAGTGGTGAATCCTGTGTTATGTGAATTTCACCTAAATCAAGACAAATTTAAGGAGGCACTTGTTCTCAGGCTCCTGCAGGTACAGATGGGGTCCTGAACTAGAATGAGCTCCTTAAATGTTGTACCTCTGGAGCTCACTAGCCTCACTCTCGTCTGACCCTTGCTCATCCTCACGGGACCCAGGACAGGAGCCCTGAAAACTATGCAAGGTTTCAGCTTGGAAGGCCGGCTGGGAGTGCTGCCCATAGCCCAGTCGAAACCTGCCCGGCCTTGCCGGCTGTTCCCTGGAAGGGCCTCCGAGCATCCTCATATCTCGGCCAGAATCAGGTGAGAGGGGATGAGGCTGATTCTGGGGCTGGAGCCAAAGGCTCAGGTCGTTCTGTGTCCTCCAGGAGCTGGGACAGACCTGGCTCTGGAAACAGTCATGCGACCTGCCACTTTAGTTTCCTTTACAAAATAAGGTAACCTCCTCCACTCCACAAACACAGCTATGAGGACCAAATCAAAAAGGATATTGATGTCTCCATTAATTCCATGGGCCATGCAAAACCAGCAGCTGTCAGCATCCTGTGTGATTAGAAAGTGGACAACATCTCTCAAAGATGTTGCCTTGGATTTGGATCATCAGAACTAGACCTTGAGGGGCGCCTGGGTGGCTCAGTGGGTTCGGCCTCTGCTTTGGCTCTGGTCATGATCTCAGGGTCCTGGGATCAAGCCCCACCTCTGGCTCTCTGCTTGGGCGGGGAGCCTGCTTCCCCCCCTCCCTCTGTCTGCCTCTTGTGATCTTTCTCCCTGTCAAAGAAATAAATAAAATCTTTAAAAAAAAATTTAAAAAAAGAGAGAACTAGACCTTGAGAGGATTTGAGGGATGTGGTTTGTCTATATGGGATATTACCCCAGGAACCCCCAGAGCCCTTCGGGGACGCCAGTGAGCAGATAGTACTGTGGGCAACTGAGGCTCCATGCTGTTGGGGACCCTTGGGAAACAGCATAGAGCACACACAGCAGAGTGGTCCCCACACAGGGGCTTGGGCCTGGGGTGTTTATCCACTGAACCCCATCAGGTATTGGCTGAGAGCTGCTTCTAGAGAGATTAACCCCTCACACTTCTGGTCTTCCCTGTGCACAATCTGGACACACTCTTGTGGCCAAAGGAGGGCCCAGGAAAGGTTGGAGGTATTTTCTGTGAAAGACATTCATCAGGAAGAGATAAACATGAAGAGGGTGAAGGGGAGTTGGGGGCTGAGAGTGTCTGTTCCAGCTTTGTTGCATTTTTGCAACAGCAGGCATAGTGGGGGATACTGAAAACACTTAACCACACTATTCCTGGTTGAGAAGAACTATTGAGTTTTGGCTGCCCACCATGGCTTGGATACCCTGAGTAATTCACACAAGCATCACCGTTGTTGTCCCCTTGATCCAACTGGTCTCTCTTTAGTTCTGCAATCTACTGAAAGTGGCAGGACAGAGCTGGGGTCCTCTGTGCTTGTGATATTTAGAATGGAAAGCCAGATGCCACCTTGAAGGAAATTGCTCTGCATGACAAGGGGCATATTCCCCCCCCACACACACGCACTCTCCAGAGAACACTTTATGAACACACTTTAAAACATAGTTTGGGTGAAATAAGAGTTTTGAAAAGACCTCATGGGGGCACCTGGGTGGCTCAGTGGGTTAAAGTCTCTGCTTTCGGCTCAGGTCATGATCTCAGGGTGCTGGGATCGAGTCCCACATCGGGCTCCTTGCTCAGCGGGGAGCCTGCTTCTCCCTCTGCCTCTGCCTGCCATTCTGTCTGCCTGTGCACGCTCTCTCCCCCTCTCTCTCTCTGATAAATAAATAAAATCTTTAAAAAAAAAAAAAAAAGAAGGCTCAGAAGACCACCCAAGATGCAAAACTGAGCAATAATCACAAAATGGAGCAATAATCACAAAAATACTATCTGAAAATCCAGCACTCTTGCTTTCCAACTTCAATATCCTTTGAGTTTGTATCTGTTAGCTCTTGCTGCAAATCATCCTCCAAAATTAGCCGCTCAGAAGGACATGCATTTAGGGGTGCCTGGGTGGCTCAGTGGGTTAAAGCCTCTGCCTTTGGCTCGGGTCATGATCCTGGGGTCCTGGGATTGAGCCCTGCATCAGGCTCTCTGCTCAGCGGGGAGCCTGCTTCCTCCTCTCTCTCTGCCTACTTGTGATCTCTGTCTGCCCAATGAATAAATAAAATCTTAAAAAAAAAAAGACACGCATTTATTATCTGACAGTTTCTGGAGATTAGGAATCTGGGGCATGGCTCAACTGAGACCTCCCCTTCAGACTGCAATCTGGGTTCAACAGGGGTGGGATCTGCTTCCAAGCTCACTTTGGGGTTGTTGGCAGGGGTCCATCCATTCCCTACAAGCTGCGGAACTAAGGGCCTTGGTTCCTTTCTGGCTGTTGGTAAGAGGCTGCCCTCAGGCCCATCATACATCTTTATATCTTTATAAGCCAGTCTGCTTTAGCAAAACCAGCAAGAGAGTCTGCAACCAGATGGAAGCCACTGGCTTAGAACCTAATCATGGAAGTGACACCCATCCCCCTTGCTATGTTCGGTTGGTTAGAAGTGAGTTGCTAGGTCCAGCCCATACCCAAGGGAGGGGATTATAGGGGTCTGAACACCGGGACACCATGGTCTTTGGGGATCATCTCAGAAACTACCTAATGTCTCGTAAATTCTCGTCAGGCTCTGCCCGAAGACAATTAAAAAGGGCAGGGGTCTGAGCAAGATGAGAAAGGGGTGTTTTCCATACAGCACAAATCAGCTGTTTTCAGTTAGGATCTCTAAGCCGCCAAGACTGCAGAACAGCTAAGGAACTCAAACTTTGGCGAGACCAACGGCCAAAATTAATGCAATTGCAATGCCAAGTGTTGGTGAAGACACAGAGTCGCTGAAACTCATTCACTGGGGGCGGGAGCGTAAACTGATACAACAGCCTTGGGAGTGTGCCTGGCTACAACTCTGAGAGCTGAACACAGGCCTCGCCTACCACCCACGATCGCCACTCGGGGCATTTACACAACAGGAGCGGGTGCGCGTTCCTCAAAAGACATGTGCAACAGTACCCAGGGTGGTTTTGTTCGGTGGTCGCAGATGGAAGACAATCCAGACGTTTATCAGCAGGGGAGCCGGGGAACAGACTGGTACATCCATGCAATGGACTCAGCAATGAAGAAAAAGGAATGACTCATACAGGCGACACCCTAGATAAATGTCAGAGAGGGAATACTGAACAGAATTAGCCAGACTCAGAAGAGAACTCAGGAGGGCATTACACTTCTATCAAGTTCAAGAGCCGGTAGGATGACTGATGAGGTAGAACCCTGTAGCTTTAGGGGGCTTGAAGGCGGGTGGCAAAGGGACGTTTGAATCTGTCCCAGGTGGGTGCTCTGATGGGGTGGAGAGAGCAGTAGGGGCCACAGCTGGGCTCAGCAACATTTGAATACAGGAAGCACGGGTTTTGCACTAGCAGAGGCCGCTGGGGTTGCATCCCTCCTGCACCTGCTTGGACTTTGACCTCCAGAAACCATTCAGCTGGGCAGAACTTTTGGAGCTGGGAAGTGTTTCTGCAAGTCAGTAGAGCCGTGGAGGGACAAGTGCGTTCTCCCTCAGAGCTGCACTGAGGTAAGGCCCATTGAGATTCCCATTATAAAGATGAAGAAACTGAGGTATGGAGAGGCTAAGCCACAGCTCAGCGTCACCAGCAAGTGAGCAGGGGAGGTGGAACCTCATCTCGCCCTATGTCACCTGTCTCAGGTGGGAGCAAGCCAAAGGCAGGAGGGATAAAGCTTTGGCCCCCTCCTCTGTAGCCCAAGGTGGTATAAACTCAGCCACAGGAGTCAGGGTTGATGTGGCCCAAGATAGAGGTGCATGAGTAGGCTCCAAGGTGACCCTCACGCACTTCCCAATGCAGTCCTCGGGCCCCAGGGGACTCAGAGGGTTGGGATTTTGCTGGGTAATCGGCCTAGCAATACCAGCAAGTCCAGTCAGATCCGGGGCCAGGACGGCTCATCTGGGGGCCCCTGATCACCCACGGATGCCCTGGAAAGTGATCCAGAGCTGGTTTCAGGGTGGCCAAGAGGGTGACCAGGGAGAACAAACAGCCTTTGCTTCTCGGCCTGATCAGATTCCACGGCCGGCGCCAGAGCAGCCTGGGCGGGACCAACAGGCGCCCAGAGAGCGGAGAGGTGGGGAGATGTCTAAGCACCAAAGGCCTAGTTTTCCCGAGGCAGCTGAGCTATACGGGGGAGGGAGCATATTTTCAGTTTCCCCTTGCCCCCCTGTCCAGGACAGCTTGCTGTCTCTCCCCTCAGACGTCCAGGACAGGACCATTCTGCTTCCCTCTGACTCCAGACCAGGACAGGACACAAGTGGCTAAGTGGGTGGTACACCCCTGCAGGGGACCAAGTGGGGCGAGTTCTGGCTGGTGATCTGTGACCAGAGCTCTGACGAGGCACTTCTAATCCAGGGTATCTCACTGACAGGGCAAGAGCTTCCTGAGTCTGGTCATGCTGTCACAGCAGAGAAGGGGCAGCCCCTTTGGGCGGGTCTCAGAGCCTGTGACCAGCAGTCTGTTGCTGCCCCACCATCTGCACCCAGTACAAAAGAGAAAGAAGCCTTAGCCTTTCTAAGCCACAGAGATACGGGGATGTTCCTGACATCAGCAGAACCTGGGCCACTCTGATGCTGCGGGGACCTAGGGCGGACAGAGCAGGAAAGGAAGAAATGCGGAGGTGTGGGAGAAAAATGGTGTGAGCCCTGGATCATTCATTTACACATTGGCCCACCCCGTTATGCGCAGATCCCGGTGTTTGTTGAGTTCCGCTGGCCGAGATTGATTTGCCACCTTCAAACCAAAGCTTGTAGCCCTTCGTGGTCACTCAGGGACACGCTGAGCGGAGAGCCCAGAGCAGGGTTCCGGAAATGTGTATCACCGAGGGACACGGCCCCCGTTGAAGTGGGACGCCATCTCACATCAGCTTGGACTGCGCACAAGTGACCTTTCTATGGTCCATCTAGTGGCATTTTCCACATTTTTGCATGGCAGTTTTGCTATTTAAAAAGGTTTCCGGGGGCACCTAGGTGGCTCAGTGGGTTAAGCCTCTGCCTTCCGCTCAGGTCATAATCTCGGGGTCCTGGAATCGAGCCCCGCATCGGGTTCTCTGCTCAGCAGGGAGCCTGCTTCCCCCTCTCTCTCTGCCTGCCTCTCTGCCTACTTGTGACCTCTGTCAAATAAATAAAATCTTTTTTTTAAAAAAGGTCTCCAGGGGTACCTGGGTGGCTCAGTCAATTGAGCAGCTGCCTTTGGCCTGGGTCATGGTCTCAGGGTCCTGGGATAGAGCACCAAGCTGGGCTCTCCGCTCGGCAGGGAGTCTGCTTCTCCATCTCCCTCTGTCCCCCTCCCCCACTGGTACTCTCTCTCTCAAGTAAATAAATAAAATCTAAAAAAAAAAAAGAAAAGAAGAAAAAAGTCTCCAAGCACAGTGCTTAGTGCTGTCTAGTGTCCCCAAATGCAAGAAGGCGGGGATGTGCCTCCTGGAGAAAACGTGTGTTTGCAGAGCTTTGTTCAGGCTTGAGTTTAGAGCGCGGCCGGCTGGAAGTTCAATGTTAACCAGTTAGCCGTATGTATTAAATAAGGTGTCTTGAAACACACCAAACAAGGTCACGTACCGATTGTTCAACAAAAAGGTGACTAAAGGCTTGCAGGAACCTACCTCTGTATTTGCTGTGGAATCCAGTATGCCCTAAGTCAGCGTTCACTGCAATGTTTCAGAACGGAACCACCGCGAATAAGAACTGACTGAATGGATCCACTGCAGAGCAGAGCAAAAAGATACACAGAGGAGCCTTAAGACGTAGGCTCTGGGTTCAAATCTCAACTGTGGGGGCGCCTGCGTGGCTTGGTTGGTGAAGCATATGCCTTAGGCTCAGGTGAGGATCTCAGGGTCCTGGGCTGGAGCCCTGTGTCCGGCTCTGTGCTCAGAAGGGAGCCTGCTTGCCCCTTTGCCCCTGCCCCTGCCCCTGCTCACTCTCTCGCGCTCTCTCTTTTGAATAAAATCGTTTTTTTTTTTTAAAGATTTTATTTATTTATTTGTCAGAGAGAGATCACAAGTAGGCCAACAGGCAGGCAGAGGGAGAAGCAGGTTCCTTTCTGAGCAAGGAGCCCGATGTGGGACTCGATCCCAGGACGCTGGGATCATGACCAGAGCTGAAGGCAGCCACTTAACCAACTAAGCCACCCAGGCGCCCCTCGAATAAAATCTTTTTAAAAAAAGAACATCTCAGCTGTGACTTCAGCTGCTCTGGCCTCAGTTTCCCTATCTGTAAGATGCCAAAACTAGGGCTTCCTATCGGGGTGTGGGAACACCAAATGAGACACTGCACATCAGGTGTTGGGGATCTGACCCCCTCCCCATGATCCAAACACTCCTGCTACATGCAGTGTCGGAGGGGCAGACCGAGGCTTCTCTGATCTACAGGCCCGCTCAGTCGCTTGCTAAGCCTGTTCCCTGCCTCTGCGGAATATTCTGGCCGTGGCAGTGGAGCTGCTGCCTCTCCTCGATTTTGCTTACTGGGTGGGCACCTGCCCTGTCTTGTGCTGGGTGCGCATGGCAAAGACAGTGAGCCACAGAGGACCAGCAGTCAGGATCAGGACTCCAGACGGTGGGCACAGGGTAGTGTTTATTGCCAGGAGGACGCCTGCAGGTAAGGCAGGTAAGGGTAGGGGCTGAGACACAAGGCGGGTGCGGCCTGCCTGCGGTCCACCACCAGCCAGAAAGGCCCTTTCCTAAGCCCCAGGCTCTCTCCAGGCACCAGAGAGTTTTGACACAAATGACTTGAAGGCACTGGTTTCCGTCCAGCCCCCACACCTGCCCTGCAGGGCCCAGGGGGCGAGAGACCCCATCACCAAGCAGACCGGTCTTGCTCCTTCTCCAGGGCTGTGGCTCCCCTGGGTGGCTGAGGGTCTAGAACGCCCTGCCCTGCCAAGGTTCCCAAGATGCTGTGGGGAAGGACGGCAGCCGGTCCCGGGGTGGCGGGTGGTGGGGCTCTGTCCCGGGGCTGACCGAGAGCTACGAGACGCTGGGGGGCAGGCGTGCGGCTGCAGTCTTCTCTACCACGAAGCCGTAGTTATACTGGGGGGCAGCAGAGCAGGGGGAAAGGGAAAACAGAGTGAGTGAGGGGGGCATAGTGGTGCCTGAGGAATGGTGAGGGGGTGAAGACAATTAGGGCTTAGCGAGCTCCAGCTCTCAGGAGATGGGGTGTGGCTGGGGCAAACTGGGGTACCAGGAAGGCGGGGGTCCCCTAGCACCCCATCCTGGGCCCCACACCCACCTCCTCTTCAATATCCGCCAGCGACTTGATTGTCAGATCAGCAAAGGCAGAGAAGGCCTGGTGGGCAGACATGGGTCAGTCTTGCGGGAGGGACCCTAACCTCCTGGAACCCCATTCCCTCATCCTCAAGGAGGGCCGCCCCCCAGTATTTGCCTGAACATCCCCTCATCCTTCCTGCCACAGCCTCCTGCCGCCAGCATCCAGCTGTCCCGCCTGATTCCCCATTCTGGGACTACGACCCTCTGGCTTCCAGCCTCCTCCAACCCAGGAACACGGGCCTCTGTGCTGGGCCACTGGGTACACAGATGACCCTCTTTCCCTCCCTGCATCCTGAACCCTTAGGAAGGCAACTGGCAGGCACAGACCCAGGATCCCCCCCGCAGAGACTCACCAGGGGGCCACAGCTCTTGCCCTCAAACCGGGGGTGCAGGGTGAAGGGAACACCATCCATGGCTGAGGAAGGCAGGTAAGGGTAGGGGCTGAGACACAAGGCGGGTGCGGCCTGCCTGCGGTCCACCACCAGCCAGAAAGGCCCTTTCCTAAGCCCCAGGCTCTCTGCAGTCTTTGCAAAAAACTGGGGAGGCCCAAGCCGGCTTCCAACCCTGACCCCACCCCCTCCCGGCCAGCCCACCTCGAGCCAGTCTTACCCCGCCCCAGGGCCTCCGTTTCTTGCAGGGCGCTCACCTGAGATGCCATAGAGGTTGGAGGCCTCGTAGATGGAGTCGCTCCGCCGCAGTGTAGATGCCCGAGAGCCTAACCTGGACAGGGTCCGCTCTGGAAAGCCACCCTTACTGACGGGGGCAGGACAGCACAGGTCAGCCATAATCCCCCCCATGGCCACCCCATCCCCAAGCCTGAGGACTCACCTGGGCTGGGCAGGTGGGTCCAGGGAGAGGCCCCGCATGTCCTGGCTGAGAGCTCGGGGCTTGGGCACTGGCCTTGGGGCCTTGGCCTTCCTGCACCAAATGGCAAAGCCCCCCATGTCCCTAGAAGGAGAGAGAAGTAGGGAGGGGTCCTGGCCCAAGAGGATGACCCCAGACCTTTGGGGGATTTGCCTTCTGTCTTAGCCCACACCCTGAGCAACATTCCAAATTAATATTGCTGTGTCTGAGCACGTACTGTGAGCTTCAGACTCATCAACGCACCCTTCCCAAGAACCCTACAAGACTGATACAAATTAGCCCAGATTTAACCTGTGGAAACTGAGGCACAGGGAAGTGACGGAAGGCACAGGAAGCCTCAGGAGAGTCCCTGAGGGTCAGCAGGGCAAAGGAGGCCAGAGGCTGGGGGTGGCCGTACCCTACTCGCAGGTATCCAGGCACCGTCTTGGTCTTCCCGCTCAGCCGGACATCAAACACAGCCATGTCTGCAGCCCCCAGGGGCACGAGCTTCACACACATGCGTTTCTTCTTGGACACAGAGGCCTCTGGGAGTGGGGGGCGGGTGGCAAGGGTGTGAGAAGAGGGAAGAAGCAGTGAAGGGGGTCCAAAGATGGCTCCAGGATGACGCTCGCCAGGGCACTGTTTAAAGCAGCTCCCTGGAGAGCTTTAGGTCAACGGTTCAATCATGAATGGTATAGCCAAAGGAAGGGACTCCATGTAACTCTAGGAGCTGGTGACATGGAGAAGCATTCATGGGATGACCATGGGCACCTACAGCAAGGGTGGACAGCTATGAAATCAGACAGAACTGAATGCCTATCCTGGCCTGCAAACCTCACTTTTCATTCGTCCTCTAATCCAGGGGTCTGCAAACCCCAGCCTATGTGCCAAAAGACGTCCAAAATCTGTTTTTACAGGGCTTATGAGCTAAGAATGGTTTTCATGTTTTTAAAGGATTGTGGGGGGTGGGGGAGCAGGGAGGCAACAGCACTACCTGGCCTGCAAAGCCTAAAACATCTACTATCTCCATCTGAACAGAAAAACTTTGCCAACTCCAAAATCCATAGAAACATCCTGAGAGTTAAATACACGTGACAAGTCCAGCGAGAGGCGGGGGAGCCAGGTGGTTGGAAAGCAGCAGAGGGTCAGGCCTGGGAGGACAGCTCCGGCTATAGGAGCCAGAGGAGAGGGGTGGGGAGAGGTAACCAAAGACCTGGGGGAGAACCAAGTATTAACTAGCGGGAAGAGTCCCGGAAGGGTGCTCCAGGCAGAGGAAACCGTGTGCAAAAGCCTGGAAAGGAAAAGGCTTGGCAATGACCCGTGGTGCGGCTTGGCTACAGTGTAAGATGCAGCAGAAACAGTAATGAAACGGGTCACAACTCTTGGTCTAGGTCAGAGGCTGTGCCAACCACACATTTTTACGCAGGGCAGGGCATGTGGCCCCGCCCCAGAACAGGGCTCAACTCCACAGCCAGCCCTGTCATCACCCAGTGCGCGGTCGTGGCTCGGAAAACAAGCACCTGTCCTGTCGTCCCTCCACCCTTCCCTGGTCCTACCCACGGGGACCCGAACGCGGCCCCCCATCCCACCCCCAGCCTCGGACGCGGGCCTCACTGGAGTCCAGGGGGTCGCAGACCGGGGAAAAGCCCGGTGGGAGGGGGCTCTTGTCCACCAGGACCTGGATATCGGCCACCACATTCTCCTGCGGATTCTGAGGGGGAGGAAGGGGAGGACACAGCGACAGTCACTCTGCAGCGGGGACAGCGCGCCTGGCGTAGGGCCTCGCAAGAGGACGGGGGAGTGGGCGTACCCGGGGGATGCCGAAGGACGGCGCCCCTTACCTCTAGGCTGCCCAAAGAACTGAGGCACAGAAAATAGCCAGATTTCTGCGCGAAGCTCTTGCCGAAGCTGGCGGGCGTCCCTTCTACGGTGCAGGAGATCTACGTCGGGGACCGGAGTCAGCATCAGGCTCCTACCCCGACGCGGCCGCCTCTGCCCCCACTAATCCCCGGGCCCCCGACGTAGCTCACCGCACTGAATCCCCGCGGGGGAGGCGCCGAGGCCGTCGACCATGCCAGGCCAGTCAGCGGCGCCGTGTCGGTCCCGGGTCCTGAATCCATCTTCCCAGACAAGAGCCGAAGGCCGGGACGGCTTCGCAACTCCGAGCGGCAGAACCGCCGCGGAGTTCGGGTAAGAGTTTGAACTACAAATCCCAGACTACCGTAAGGAAGGCGGGGTCAAAAGAGCCGATTGCGCGTGCCCGGAAGACAGCTGGCCAATCGCATGGGAAAGTGCAGCCACGTCCCCGTGCGTCGCGCAGGAGCGCCCGTGAGCGACGTTTACGGAAAATTGCGTTGCTTCCTTCTCTCTCCTAGCGACTTCCGCCAGAAGTATCCCCGCTCTGCGCCAGAAGTCTTGGCTTACCCTAAACCAGAACTACGCTCCCCAGAAACCCTTGCGGCATCACCCTCTCCCGACGCACGCACGGGCTTTTAGCGGAGAAATGTGAAAAAAAGCAATTCTAGTTCTAGAAAGTCTTCCTAAAGTAACTTTCATGGGTTATGCAGCGATTACTTTAAATAACAAAAAATACGGCCCACCATGAGCCAATAAATCTTGTGTAACTTGCAGACTTGCTCATGTTACCGGGGCGGGGGGGGGCGGGGGGACCGCGTTGTGTGAATGGAGGTCTCGGTTCTTGAATTCCCCACGAAAGATTTACCCGAGGATCTGCGCTGGAGTGAAGACAGCCAAGAGGAAGGTAGCAAGCACAAAGCAGTTTGTTAAGAACCGCACACTCGACGTGGGAGAGCGGGCAGGTTCAGGGATCGCAGCTGGCCTGAGGCTAGGGGTGTCTTTTCCTTTTATGTTTAGGAGCACAGTTACGGTGGTCTGCCATTGAGGTTTCCAACTAAGGGATTCCTCCTACCGGTTCGGAAGGGGAGTTTTTGACTCTACAGGGTCTTGCCGGAAGTGTCGTGGCCATCTTCCCCCACAGTGGGGTAGGAGGTGGGGGTCAAAGCCACAATGTAAATATATTGTAATGAGCCCAGGCAGTCACCCTGAAGCACAGATTGGCGAGGAGACCACAGGTTCTGCACCCGTGGTTCTTGGTCGATTAGCCTGCGCCCACAAAGCCACAAAGACAGCCCCCAGGCTGCTAATGTGTGACCTATTTGTCGCCACCCTTGCCCCCAGCTCAGGTCTAATAGCTGCCAGTGGTTGAAGGGGGCAGGGAATCAAAAGGGTTCTTATTGACATGTGAAAAGTATAGGACATTCAAATATCAATGGCTATAAGATGCCCCAGGGCACCTGAGTGGCTCAGTTGGTTAAGTGTCTGCCTTCAGCTCAGGTCCTGATCCCAGGGTCCTGGGATCCAGCGGGTGGGGCTCCCTGCTCCGCAGAGAGCCTGCTTCTCCCTCTGCCTCCTGCGCGCCCTGCTTGTGCTCTCCCTCTCTCTCTCTCTCTCTGACAAATAAATAAAATCTTTAAAAAAAAAAAAAAAAAAAAAGGAAGGAAAGAAAGAAAAGAAAAAGAAACAAACATCCTGGAAAAGATGAACCAAAAAGAGAAGGGGGTTTCAGTTAGCATGGAGGTGCCTGCTTGGTGGCTGTCCGGCTACAATGGAGGCAGATGCCACAGCAGCATTCTAAGCACATGCAAGACAAAACACAAATTGAGGGATGCCTGGGTGGCTAGGTGGGTTAAGCCTCTGCCTTTGGCTCAGGTCGTGATCCCAGGATCCTGGGATCGAGCCCCACATCGGACTCTATGCTCAGCAAGGAGCCTGCTTCCTCCTCTCTCTCTGCCTTTCTCTCTGCCCACTTGGGATCTGTCTGTCAAATAAATAAAATCTTAAACACACACACACACACACAAATTGAAATAATGACTTCCAAAATAAGTAACCATTTTTTTCCACCAGGACTCCCATGATCCAAACTGCTTATTTATTAAGTCCCTTAGGCCGGGGGTGGGATCTCTCAGGACATTCACTGTGTCCTCCTGTGCTTTAATTAAGATGATACATTAGCAGACTCATCAGGTATGAACTTGGATAATGGGACAGGCACTTCCATGCAAGGCGGTCATAAATCCGAGTCCATTCTAATTTGGCAGACAGCTTTTCTCATTACAGATATTTCAGGGTTTAGTAGGACAGGTTTTGTTAGTTATCATTTAAGGCTTTACAGAGTGAATTTAGTAAGGGTGTCTCTGCGCACTATAACTTCCTCCAGGCCAATGGAGGGAACAAACATGGTGGCTCAGCGATCATACCAGTGGAAAACGTGCCCATCTGGCCTCGAGGAGAGGGAGATGGTCAACTTTTGTTACTACAGAGCAGATTGCTGGGAGAACCCAGAGTGAACTGGCCCAACGACCCAGGTGGAAGCCAAGCCAAAGATTTGAGCCACACCATCATTAGGACCCATTTGGATTTACATTACAGTAACATCCATCCCATATCCCTGGTGTACCTGGGTTGGTTCCATTTAGAGTGTTTTGTTTTGTTTTTTTCTGTTCCCCACATTGAGGTACATGCGTCCTCTACTGTCTGTAATCCAGGGAAAACCACATCCCAAACCCATCCCAAACCCATCCCAAACCGGAGTGAAGCCACCTATGGCTCTGATAGTGGTGTTTTTAGGACCCTTTGGATGGGCTGCCTGTTTTATTCAATCAAAAGAAAAAGAATACCCAGTGCCCAATGTTTTGTTTTTTAAGATTTTATTTATTTATTTGACAGAGAGAGACATGGTGAGAGAGGGACCACAAGCAGGAGGGAGTGTGAGAGGGAGAAGCAGGCGTCCCACTGAGCAGGGAGCCTGATGCGAGCGAGGCTCAATCCTAGGACCCTGGGATCATGACCTGAGCTGAAAGCAGACACCCAACGACTGAGCCATCTGGGTGCCTCCCCCCATGCCCAATGTTATTGAGAGATGTGCCACAGGCCAGATTTCTGGATCAGTATTGGTAACATCCGCTGAATTAGGAGCACCTGTCCTAGCTTATGCTTCCTTAATGTACTGCTTGTGTGCCTTCTGCTCTGCATCCTGGAGGAGTGGTACCCACCACAGCAATCCTGACAAGCTAAAGAGGGATGGCTGCCCGAATCCCCACAGGTGTGGATTGACTCCTTTGCCAGGCACACAAGTGGGTCCTCAGTAGAAAGGTAGTTCCCTTGGGTGCCCATCCCATGACCGGACACCCTCTGGGGCAGCTGAAGTCTAAGGCCAAAAAGACAGCTATGTAGTAGAAACTTGTACGGGGAAGTCTTGTTAATGTGGCTGCCACTTTAGGAACCTGGCTGGGCTGTACGTACCAGGCCTGACCTGTTGGCCGGGGGAGATGTGAAGAGACAGGACGAGGGGCAGGATAGGCTCAGGATCTGTGTGTTCTCCCCTCTTTCTGGGGTGTGGGGTCCATTCCAGGTTTAGTGGGATTCTACAGATCGGGCTTAATAGCAAGACAACAGGATCCCAGTGGAGACTGAAGATTGAAGTAACTCACGCAGCGCAGGGGGACATCCCATTGTCAGTTCCAGTAGATAACGCCTCTCCCCGGCGGGATGGGGCTTGGTGTCCTCAACAGCACAGCACGCTGGTTGCAGCGAGAATCAGGGCCATCGCTGTCTCTGGAGACTCCCAACAGCTTTGTGGGATTGAGAGCCTTGCCAGGGGACCCCAGGCTGGCAGATGGGGTGGTGGGTTGATCATTCCAATGCCTTAAGCCTGCAACAGTCCCTTTGTCCACCCTGCCAAGCTGGCTTTGACTTTACCTGTTAGCAATTTAACCTGCTGCTTTAATAGTCCATTCTTCCTTTCCCCAGCCGTGCTGCTCATGGGTGAGCAGGGAGATGGAGCCTCCATTCCCTGTTCTTCTGCCCGGTCTTGCACATTATGACCCTTAAAACGTGACCCTAATCACTGTCCACTTGAAGAGGATTTCCATACATCATACTCAGCGTCTCTAATCCCTTAATGGAGGCAGCCTGCTTTGCACCTCGGTGACAGGGGAAAGCTTGGGTTGGGCCAGATACATGGACCTCACAAACCAAACCATAGTTAGAGCCCTTGCTCAGGGGCACCTCAGTGGCTTAGTCAGTAGCGTGTGACTCTGGATCTCAGGGTCGTGAGTTCAAGTCCCACTCTGGGTGTGGAGATGACTTAATAAATGAACTTTAAAAAAAAAAAAAAAAAAGAACCATCAGCGGGAAAGGGACAACAAAATAAACTTGGCAATGCCTTACTGGTTGGGAACTCCGGTGGATGGCCCCCGACAACTCCTTTGGCAGTTACCTGGGGTGGTGTTCTAGAACATAGAGTACATGGTATTCCATTAACCAAGTCACTGGATTTCAAGGGCAATCCTTGGCAATACACCGTACCGCCCTGGTGCCACAGCGGCCACTCTTTCTATGTACCCAGTCTGTGGTATCTGATGAAATAATGGTGGCCAGCCCTCCTCCCTGGGCTGGGGCATCAGCTCTCTGAATTTTGGGAGCCCGGTGTGGGGGTTTAGCACGTGGAAGATAATGAGGATGCCTCTGTCTCCTGCAGGTGAACACAGATGTTCTCCCACATACCCCGACCCCACAAAGGCTTGCCCACCTCTCAGCTTTCCTTGTCTAAGCCCTGGGGTTCATCCTTTTAAAACAGCCCAACTATCAGTGCAGTGATAAGCCAAACCAGCTCTGAGCTGAACCCACTGGAGGCTGTGGTTTGTTCCTTTTTCCGTCCAGATGGTGTCAGTGTGAAACTGCCTAACGATGGTAGCTCACATGGGTAGGCTACCCCGACTAGAACATTCTGCGCGCCAGGCATCTGCGGAAAAGTGCCCCTCGCTCCCTGTGGGCCACGGAGGCTCCCCACAGGAATAGGGGCGGGGATCTTTGGAGGCTCTGGCTCCTCCATGGGGCCTACCAGCACCTCCTTTCTAGATGCTGTGGGCTGGTAGGTAGGGTACCCCATTGCTAGAAGTCAGCATGCCTTAGTCAAAGTGGGAGTTCAAACCAGGGCAGAGGTGAGTCAATGGGACAGGCTCTCAACCCACCCCTTGCCCTGGCAGAGAAGTTCTTACCGGGATATGCCCTCCCTTCATGAGCGGCTCAACCTGCATGGCGGTGCCTGCGTCTTGAGTTTGCCACAGGTTCACCGCACATCCTCTTACCTACAGATGTCCCAGCGAAGTCTGCAGAGCGTCCCTGAACAGAGACCGGTCTTTACGTGTCGGCATCATGTCATTGGTGTAATGGACCCATTTTAGGATGTGGGGAGGGAGGATGGGGGCCAGCCTTGGGCGACCATCCATCCCGTGACATACGTTGAGGCTGGCAAGTAGCCTTGGGAAGCAGTTGAGAGGGTCCACTGGGGTCCCTCCCACATGAAGGCAAATTGAGCTTGCGTCTAGTGGCCAGGGGTGTATTGGAAAAGGCATTTGCCAAGTCCTGCTCAGCATGATACACTCCTAGGGCCCTGGGCAGGGTATGCGAGATGGTGGCAGTGTTGAGCACAGCCCTGTGGTTGGAGGACCACAATTTGTTCAAGTCTCAGTCATCCGCCAAGAGCCATGTTTTCTCTACTGGCCAAACTGAGCTGTTGAAAGCACCAGAGGCAAGGTGTCCCATACCAACTTGGTGCGGTGCTTGATTCATCCCTCCTCTTTCTTTAGGCCCCTTGGGCAATTATAACACCAGTACCCCTCTTTCATGTCAATGGCTGGCCTCCAGAATTCACCTTTAGAGGTTTGCAGACTTTGGCCTCATAGGATGTCTGTGCCCAGCATGTTCTCTGGTACTGGAGAAGGAAAACCCTCCAATTCTCCATATTCTTGGGGTACCTGGGCAGCTCAGTTGGTTAAGCATCTGACTTCAGCTCAGGGTATGTCCCCAGGGTCCTGGGATCAGGCCCCATATCAGGGCCCCCTGCTCAGAGGGGAGCCTGCTGCTCCCTCTCCTCCCTGTTCCTGCTCTCTCTCACTCTCTCTGTCCCTCTCTCTCCAATAAATAAAATCTTTACAAAGAAGAATTTGCTGTACCTTTTCTATTGATTTCCAGGGCCGCGTCCTCAGGGGGTCCTCCTCATTGGGCCAAGCCTCCCTGCAGGCTGGAAGAATCTGCTCTATAAGGCAGCGAGTACCTTGAGGCCCCTGCAGGTGCTCTCAGAGGCTGGGGTGTGTGCTGGTGCTGCTCATTTTCTTGGCCTCCCGCCCAGGAAGAGAAACTCCATCGTCTGGATCCCATAGGGGCACTGCACTTGCCTGGATAATTTCCCTGGCCTTTCGCTGGAACTTGGCCCCCATATGGATAAGCTCAGCGGGAACAGATTCTCTTATCTTGTGCATTTCCAGAACGGGGAGCTGCCCCCGTTCTGGAAGGAAGGATGGAAGGAAGAAAGTGGGGAAGGAAGCTCTCTCCAGATATTCCCTGTAGACAGAGAAAGAGGAGAGGGGAGGGGAGGGGAGGGAAGGGGAGGGGAGGGAAGAGGGAGGAGAGAGGGAAGGAAGGGAGGGAGAGAGAGAGAGAGACGGGAGGGAAGGAAGGAAAGAAAGGAAGGAAGGGGGCGCCTGGGTGGCTCAGTGGGTTAAAGCCGCTGCCTTCGGCTCAGGTCATGATCTCAGGGTCCTGGGATCGAGTCCCGCATCAGACTCTCTGCTCAGCAGGGAACCTGCTTCCTCCTCTCTCTCTCTCTGCCTGCCTCTCTGACTACTTGTGATCTCTCTCTGTCAAATAAATAAATAAAATCTTTAAAAAAAAAAAAGGAAGGAAGCTGTCTCCAGGTATCTCCTGGGGACAGAACCGCCTCTGAGTGAGAACCCTCTCGCGGGCACCTTCCTACAAGCCTGGAGATGACCTCTGTCACCCACCCAGGGCCATGCACTACTGAAAACATCTCAAGAGTAAGACATTACACAACAAGGCGTTTGGTCAACACAATGAAATGCGTGTGTAGTTTAACAACAAGAAAGAGATAAAAGACCTGAGTGAAGGGAGCAGGATTGTGGGTGACATTTTGAACTTTAAGAAGTTTCTTTGGCGTCCCTACGTGATCCTCTCAAGATGAACCACAAAAGGAAAAAGCCCCGAGCGTGTGCTCTTCCGGTCCTGCTCCAGATGTAGGCTGAGGTGTGGCTGTGCCCTCTGACTTCCTTCCCCCGGGGAGCCCCACCGACCAGGGGAGGAGAGTGACTTCCGGTGGAGACACCCGACGGGAGCCCATCTCAGCCAGCTGATCCAGGTCAACACCACCGTGAAACGCCACGCTGATGGCAAGTGCCCTGGACCCCGTGTGCCGGGCAGGCCGCTTCACCTCTGCGGTCCTCCCCCAAAACCTGTCACCCCCAGTCCAACCTTGAAAAAACACCAGACAAGTCACAGCTGGGCAATTTCCCACAACACACCTGACCAGTTCTCCTCAACACTGCCCAGGTTCTCAACAGCAAGAAAGTCCAAGAAACTGTCTCAGCCCAGAAGGGCCTAAGGAGATGTGACAACCAAAAGTAACGCCGGGTCCTGTGTCATAAAAAGGACATTAAGAAAAACTGATGGGGGCACCTGGGTGGCTCAATGGCTTAAAGCCTCTGCCTTCAGCTCGGGTCATGGTCTTGGGGTCCTGGGATTGGGCCCCGCATCAGGCTCTCTGTTTAGCAGGAAGCCTGCTTTCCCCTCTCTCTCTGCCTGTCTCTCTGCCTACTTGTGATGTCTCTCTCTCTCTCTCTGTCAAATAAATAAATAAATAAATAAATAAACAAATAAATAAAATATTTGGAAAAAAAAAAGAAAGAAAGAAAAAGAAAAACTGACATGGGTGCCTGGGTGGCTCAGTGGGTTAAAGCCTCTGCCGTAGGCTCAGGTCATGATCCCAGGGTTCTGGTATCGAATCCCACATGCGGCTGTCTGCACAGCAGGGAGTCTGCGTCTCCCTTTGCCTCTGCCCCACTCCTTGCTTGTGCTCACTCTTGCTCAAATAAATAAGTAAAATCTTACAGAAAAACTTTTTGTTTGCAGGGCTGGGACTAGAGCGAGGCTGAGTAAGGCACTCTCTGCAGTGGCAGAATTTTGGCGCGCACCGGTTTCATTTTTATCATCCCCATTCTACAGCTCCAGAAACCAAGGCTTAGAGGAAACTTCTCATCCAGGTCCTACAAGAGGGAGGGCTATTCGTACACAGCCTTGGCCTCTGACCTGCAACTGCGGGCCCAAACAGACCCCAAAGTTTGAAGGCCAGTACAGGGCGAAGTCAGCTTTGCTGACAGTCTTGTGTTTGCCCCTGGGGTCCTGGCTAGGGAGGGAGGGCCCTTCTCTAGGGACACACAGTCTCCCCCACCCCCCGCCTCTTCAGCACGGGCATCCCTCATCCCTTGTACTTTGGGGGCTGAGTGGTTTTTGTGGGGACTTCTAGGCGGAGCATGTCCAACTGGGCGCCTAGAGATGCTTCTCCAGGCCTTCTGGGAGGCCTGGGCCTTGGCTGTGGCCCTGCCCACCCGAGGCCCAGCTCACCACAAACCCTAGAAATGGCCGACCCAACGGAACCTAGGTTGGAGTCTGGGCTGTGGGGGCCCTGGAGCTGAAGAAGCCACAGGACACGTACATGACAACCTTCCAGCTGTCCCAGGCAGCCGGTGGGAGCCTCTGGTCAGACTAATGTCCAGCAGAAAGCTCTGGCTCCCTTGGCCACTGAAATGCCCAAATTCCGGGACCCCCAAAGACGACCACCAGAGTCCAGAGTCAAAGCCAAACAGCAAGGATCGTTTATTACGAGTTCGAACCCGGACCTCCACGCACTCGTTACCAGTGACGCTAAGAGGTCCCGTGCTCAGGATCACAACACCTTTTATACAATATTTTTGGGGAGGCAGGGACTTAGCATACATCAAAATATCTTGTAACAAATCGCCACATACTGCGGGAAAATCATAAAGCAACTCTATAATATGACTGGCGCACTACAGAGCGGGAAAAGGCTGGGAACAGATTATTGGTTAGGCCAAAGGGCTGTCTTTCTTCAAACTGCTTGGTTGGCACCGCTAGGGTATGTGTCACCTCAGGATTGGCTGGGGTCTCCCTGCCAAGCCGCGGGGTGCCAGATGGTTATTATCTCTTGCACCCAGAGCCTGGTAGGGGGGTCTGGGAGCGGTCATTCTGTCAGGTTCAATTCTGGGTGGAGGATGTGTGGTTACAGAGTGTCTAGAAAGTCTGCTGGTATTTTTCCCTCTCCTCACAGGTTAGCAAGCAAAGGTACAGAAGCAGAAATAGCGGTTAGGTGTATAATGGTCATAATTTTATTCCCTAAGCTTCTCAGCCACATGCAGAGGAGGCCAAGGCAGTCTGAGTCCTCTAAGGCCTCCCTCCAGGGTTCAGACCCCTTCTGAGTCCTCTTCCTGGGCACTCCCCAGGCTCTTTGGGTCCAGCGTATCCCAAATGGACTGGATTGTCTTTCCTCAAAATGAGCTCCTCGCTCCATGACAGTATTTCTGTGTTTTTTGCCTTTCCTCCGTTCTGCCCTGGCCCGCACATCTGTTGAGTGCCTACTGCATGCCGAAGCCCTTTCCTAGAAACTCCTCACCAGAACCCCTTCCCCCATGAGGCTGTGCCTGCTATAGTCCCCACTTTACAGATGGGAAAACTGAGATTCAGGGCGCCTGGGTAGCTCAGTGGGTTAAAGCCTCTGCCTTCGGCTCAGGTCATGATTCCAGGGTCCTGGGATCGAGCCCCACATCGGGCTCTCTGCTCGGCAGGGAGCCTGCTTCCTCCTCTCTCTCTGCCTGCCTCTCTGCCTACTTGTGATCTCTGTCAAATAAATAAATAAAATCTTTAAAAAAAAAAAAACTGAGGTTCAGAGGGTTTGCTTGGGGTCCTGGTGATGAGGGAGCAGAAAGCTGGCTGAGGACAAAGCAAAACGCTGATACCTCACCATCTTCCCCTCACCCCAGCAAAAGGCTGACACTTTGCAATCTCCCCCTCCCCCCCACCACTCCTGGGTGGGACAAATGTGACATTCTTTTTTTTTTTTTTAAAGATTTTATTTATTTATTTATTTGACAGAGAGAAATCACAAGTAGAATGGAGAGGCAGGCAGAGAGAGAGAGAGGGAAGCAGGCTCCCTGCTGAGCAGAGAGCCCGATGCGGGACTCAATCCCAGGACCCTGAGATCATGACCTGAGCCGAAGGCAGCGGCTTAACCCACTGAGCCACCCAGGCGCCCCAAATGTGACATTCTTTAGGAATCACCCAGCTATCTTGATGTTAATGGCTTGCCAAAAGGGAAAAGACAACATTGATCAAGCCTCAAGACCTCCGGTATCCCGGCACCTTGTAGGCCCTCTTTAGCATATGAAAACTCCATTGAAACCTCCCTTTCTCTCACCTTGCCCCCCAACCGCAGGGTACTTAACCTGCCATCCCTCACAACCCCGGGCAGCAGCTCTTCCTGCCCACGGGCCCTGTCCCCGTGCTTTAATAAACCACCATTTTGCACCAGAGCTGTCTCAAGAATTCTTTCTTGGTCATCGGCTCCGGACCTCACCCCTCCAAACCTCACCTAGGTTCTAGAACTTCATCACTGGGATGGCAGAGGCAGATTCTAGAAGTAAGAGCCTATTCCCTGCGGGAGCCAGGACAGGATCTGGGAGACCGTATTTTGAGGGCTAGGGCGGCCCTGGTGGCCAAGTGGGAAACTAAGGCCTCCGTCCTGGGGTCCCAACCAGAGCTTCTCCAGCCTTCAGTCCCTCCTCAGACACCCCGTGTGGGTGCAGGGGTGCTAAGTGACCACCATGGAGAATCTTAAACACAAAACGTGGCCTCTGGGGTTCGAGCCAGACCCCGCCCCCAGTCCACCCACCCCCCCCTCAGCCTCAGTTTCCCCAGCTTGGAGCTGAGCCAATGACAGCCACGATCTCTTCGGGTCCTGGGACCCGCGAACACGAGGCTGGCCTGCATGAGACGTTCAGTAACAGCAGTTGTCACCCTCAGTTACGAGCAGGAGAGGGGCGGGAACTTCAGATGGTCAGACTCAGGCTGCTCCAGCTCCCCTCACCAGCCCCCGGCCAAACCGGAAAAGCTCAAGGTTTCAATTCACCGCAAACAACCCACCTTTTTCCTGGGAAATTGAAACTGAAAGCCCAAACTGTTTTTTGCCTCCGGATGCCCCCATTTCAAGCCTCTAGGTCAGAGGATTGTCTCGGAACATGTCATTGGTCAGGACGGCCCCTATGTTAATAAGGGGGTAGCCCCAGCCAGTAGAAGGTCGGAACGTCCTATCTCCTGCCCTAACTCCCTACATCCAGGGGCAGATCAAGATGGCACCAACTTTTTACCATCATTGGCCTGAGCCCGTGACTGAAAAATCAGCGTCCATGGAACAAAGTCAGCGGTGGGGGTGGAAGTGGCTGAGCATTGGCCTGACCTTGCTGGCACTGGCTCTGTTTGTGGCCCTGATGGTCTTTGCCGTCAGAGCCAGCAGCAAAGCCTGCAAGGAGGGCCTCCAAGCAGAGCAGGAGTGTCGCAATGTCACCCGCCTCCTGGAACTGCAGCTAGCCCAAACCCGGCAACACTTACTGGGGGCGAAGGACGAGGCTGCCACCTGCAACCAGACTGTGGTAAGAGACCAGCAACGCCCGGAGAGGGCCCGGTGGTTGCGCGGCCCCCACGGGTCTAGATGAGGGTGGAGAAACTTCCTCTGGGCCCCCGCATCGGGAGTTGGGTTTTCCCGCTAGGGTTTGGGGGACCTTAAACTTTCTCAGCGGTGCTGGTCTAGGGCAGGGCTTTAAATGCCCCAGAGCACCCAAATCCCCACTAGAGTGTGGGAAGAGTCTCCAGCCTGTTTTGGGAGAGCTAGTAGCTGCTCTCTGCACCAGAAATCCCATCTAAGGTTTGGGATGGAGACCTCACCTCGTCCAAAAGAAGGGTGGGGCTCCGAATACACCCACCCCATCCCTGGGAGACTATGAAATGTTCACGTGGGTCCTGATATGGGGGGCCTTGAAACTCCCCAGGATGTCTAACTTGGGCTCGGAAATCCCTATGTTCTGGGTTTAGGGAAGGACATCTAAGTCTTGGGCAATAGCCCATGAGGTCTGAGAGTTTCCTCGAGGGCTTGGGCATAGGGAGCCTCCAAATTCCCATGTGGGGAGCCTCAAATCCCCTATTTCGGGGATCACATCCTTAGTTGCCCTGGGAGGGTGGGTGGTTGTGGCCATTCTTAGAGGTGGGAGACCGGGGTGCAGGGAGGGTTGGAGGGAAACCTGAAAGGGCTTTGGACCCGGGCCCCTCTGACCACAGGGCCTGGGGGAGAGATCCAGGGCCCCCAGCAGCAGCTACCTCCACTCCGCAGGCCAGAAGGCCAGTCTCTGATACCCACCCCCTGCCCCGTTGCAGGTGAACCTTTCCGCTTCCCTGGAAATGGAGAAGGCCCAGGGTCTGGAGCAGCTCAGGGGAAGAGAGGAGCTTCAGCGTAAGAAAGCATAAAACCAGGGTTCTGCAGCGGGGGTGGATTGGGAGGGGTGGGTCAAGCACTGAACTCCCGGAGGAGGAGGGGCGGGGGAGGGAGGAAGGGGCAGGGGACAAGGGGGGGGGGTGGGAGGAAGTCCCAGGGTCGGGGTCACCAGGGAGTGGTCAGAATCCAGTGAAGGGTGGGAAAGGAGTACCCCAGGTTTCCAAGGTGGGGTGGCGTGAGGTTGGGACTGAAGGCGGCGTTGGATCCCGGGGTAGAGCCAGGCAGAGAATGTGGCCACTTGTCACGCCATGTCTGGGCCACCGTGCCACTGTGCTGACAAGGCCCCCCTGATTCTCTCCCACCTTAGGAGAGGTTGAGAAATTGAAGAAGCAGCTGCAGGACGCTTCGGAGGAGGTGGAACGACTCAGGTCTGCACCGCAGCCCCTGACTGTACCCCTTTCACGACACCTGTCCCCTCCCAAGACCCAGGACGCCCTTTGCCTGCAAATTTCCCATTGCTCAGGGCACAGAGTTTGAATGCCAACCTTGTCCCTCGGGTCACACCAAGCCTCGAGAGGAAGCGGCCCACTCTCTTCCCCACTGACTTGGTGGGGGAGGAGGGGAGATTCTGAAGGGCGACAAGGCCAGACCCGGTGCAGGCCCTGGCAGCTGCCTCAGTTGTCCCCACATCTTCCCCCAGAAAAGAGAAGGAAGCCTGGAGCAAGGAAGGGGACCCCAGCTTCAGCAGCTCCTCGAAGTCACTCGGCCCCTGGATGGTCCCCATGTGCCTGTTCCTGGGCCTCCCTGCTCTGCTGGCCTGAGGCCTGCTGGTAAGAAGGGTGGCCTGGCCTAGAAGAAAGCTGGGGTTGGGAGGGAGGGAAGAAGGGAGGGAGTCTAGGATAGGCCAGGGTCTGGGGAGGTGACCTGTTACAGGGTAGTTGGCAGGGCACAGAGAGGGAGGAGCCAGTGGGGAGCTGGCCTGGAACAGGGCGGGGCCACCTTCTGTCCTCCTCCAGGCCACCCTAAGTCCCCCTTATGATGTCTCCTTAGCTCATAGCCTTCAAGGCTTCCCTGACCAGACCAGATCTGAGGGAGCCACATGGCTGCCTGGTTGCGGGGAGGTGGGCAAGATAGTGGTGGTGGTCGGGGGAGAACACGGAGCCACCGCTGGGATGGACCAACAGGGCGCTTGGCCCAGGGCTGCCTCCTCCCCCTACCCCCGCCCCTGACTTCGCCTGCCCCCAGAGCAGGGCAGGGCATGGGGTGGGGAGTACCTACTTCTTGGTTTCTGGTTTCCAGAAGCTCACTGACTTTTAAAGTCTTTGAACTCCAAAAAGTAGACACCCCTTGGTGGGGGGGAGACCATACTCCTAAGTTCCTGGAGTGAATGCCGTTATGTCATCTCCGTGCACCCGGGGCCTCCCCTGCAGCTGAGGGCAAACCGGTTGACATCCACACCCAAGGTTCCCCGCTCCAGAATGTTCTCAGAGACCCTTAGGGTTTGGGCAGGAGCCATCCCTCTGCCTCCCTGGCCCTCTTCACTGGGCCATTCCTCCCGAGGGAACCCCTCCTCCCAAGAGTCTCTCTGCTTCTTCAAAATTCAGAGCTGCTGTCTCGATAGACAGTAAGTCGACTTTCACGACTTGCACGGATCTGCCCAGCCTCCATCAATCCTTCCTCCAAGTCTGCCGTGGTTGGGGGCAGCAGGTTCACGTCCTGTGAGAACCTCTACTCTCCAGGCAGAGCTTCCGGGTTTTCCTCACTTTCCCCAGCTTGTGGGAGGGCTCAGGAGGAGTTCATGGGGCTGCTTTGGGATGACAGAGTCATTTCACCCCCTAGGAACAGCCCCCCCCTCTTCTCCCAGCCCCGCCTCACCAATAGGGAAACTGAAATCCAGAAAAGTTCCTAGACTTAATCAGGGCTTCTGAGCTGCTCAGGGAATTGAAACTTCTGATTCCCAGAAGCAAACCCTTCTCACATGACCTCCCTCAGTCTGGCCCTGCCCCCACCACCCTGGCCCCCCAACCTGTTCCTTGAAACTGGAAAGGCAGGTATTCCAGAGCTGGGTTCTGACTGGAAAGGAACAAGAGCACAGTTCAGGAGGCTGGCCACCCCGGGAGAAGGCGGACTCTCTTCCAAGAGCCAGCTCCAAGGTTTCTGCCTGGCGCAGAGATTTTTCAAGGGATTTAGGGCAGTTAATCAGTTAAGGGAGGCAGTGGCCTGAGATAATTCTTGATTATGTGCAGTTTAGATGATGCCCACTATGGACGTAATTACGGCACTCACAGCTCGTGCATGGGATTCTGGGTCCTTGGTTCCCCCAGGCAGTGCAGACGTGCTCTGTTCTTTCCAGGAAAGAACGCGGGATCCATAAATACACAAAGGTTTAAACTAAAACTTAAATCGGCTACTAGAGGTCAGAGGGGCCAAAGGGGCTTCACCTCCCCCACCATCCTCAACCCCCACTCCCAGCTCGGCTACCAGACTGTCCCAAACAGTGCTGCCTACTCCCCCCCACCCCCACTGCCCCGCCAGCCCGTGCCTAGGCTGTGTTCCCATGGTGATGGGGGACAGGTTTGCACAATATGATGGATTCAAACTGTTTAGCTTCTCCTCCCAAGCCCCCAACACGTGGCTGAGTAGAAATTTCTCTCCCTTCTAGAAATGCTCCTGTAGGGACCAAGGATGGGCCATTTGGGCATGAAGACTATATTGAGTAAAAAAGACAGTCAAGGGGCACCTGGGTGGCTCAGTCTGTAGAGCATGTGACTCTTGGTCTCAGAATCATGAGTTCAAGCCCCATTGAGTAGGGCATAGAGCCTACTTTAAAAAATCAAATATTCTGAGTTAAAAAATAAAATAAGGGCGCCGGGCTGGCTCAGTCGGTTAACCATCTGCCTACCTTTGGCTCAAGTCATAATTCCAAAGTCCTGGGATGAGGGCTGCCTGCTCAGCAGGGAGTCTCCCTGTCCCTCTGCCTGTCGCCTCCACTCAGGCTCTCTCTCTCTTTCACAAATAAATAAATAAAATATTTTTAAGATTTAAAATCTTAAATTTTAAAATTTAAGATATTAAAATTAAAGATTTTAATTAAGATTAGATTAAGATCTAAAATTAAAGATCTTAAAGATCTTAAAATTTAAAATCTTCAGAAGATTTTATTTAGGGGTGCCTGGGTGGCTCAGTGGGTTAAAGCCTCTGCCTTCGGCTCAGGTCATGATCCCAGGGTGCTGGGATTGGGCCCCACATCAGGCTCTCTGCTCCGCAGAGAGCCTGCTTCCCCCTCTCTCTCTGCCTGCCTCTCTGCCTACTTGTGATCCCTGTCAAATAAATAAAATCTTGAAAAATTTTTATTTATGTATTTATTACAGAAAGAGATAGCAAGAGAAAGAAGACAACCATGGGCAGCTGGAGAGAAGCAGGCTCCCCGCTGAGCAGGGAGTCCGATATGGGGAGTCCGACCCTGGGATCCTGGGATCATGACCTGAGCAAAAGGCAGATGCTTAACAACTAAGCCACCCAGACGACCCAAATAAATAAAATCTTTAAAAAAAATAAAATAAGCAATCAAAAATTAGCCTGTCTAAAGACAGAGGGGACACCTAAGGTGAAAGTGTTTTATTCCAAGCGCCTCTCCAGCCAAGCTCACAGACAGAACTCACAGGCTTCCGACCGGGCCCTGACTCTCCTTTTCCAGGTCATGGTGCCCCTCGTTCTCAGAAAACAGACCACGAGGGATGCCTGCGTGGCTCAGTCAGTGAGGTGAAGCGTCTGCCTTCAGCTCAGGTCATGATCTCGGGGTCCTGGAATCGAGCCCCCGCACCAGGCTCTTGCTCAGCAGGAAGCTCGCTTCTCCCTCTCCCTGCTGCTCCCCCTTCTTGAGCTTTCTCTGATAAATAAGTAAATAAAAACTTTAAAAAAGAAAAAAAAAAACAAAAAACAGACCACCACCATGAAGCATGTTCTTTTCTAACGACAAAGCACATTCTTTTCTAGTGGGAACCCACATCCTGGATGAGCCCCAGAAAGAGCAGAAACTTGTCACCTCCTGCTCTACAGGGCCAAGCACTCCCCACTCACTGTCCCCTAGAGGCTCAGCTGCAACCCTCTCACACCCTTAAAAGCCTTTATTTTATTTTATTTTAAGATTTTATTTATTATTTATTTGACACACAGAGATCACAAGTAGGCAGAGAGGCAGGCTGAGCGAGAGGAAGGGAAGCAGGCTCCCTGCTGAGCAGAGAGCCAGATGCGGGGCTCCATCCCAGGACCCTGAGATCATGACCTGAGCCGAAGGCAGAGGCTTTAACCCACTGAGCCACCTAGGCGCCCCCCCTTAAAAGCCTTTAAAAGGCCCAGCCTTACAGAATCTCACCAGACAGACATCTCTCTTGATGTCTGGCCCCTCTTCTCCCTTGGAGAGTAAGTAAATTCTGTCCTGCTTGGGGTTTTAACCTCTGCGTAATTCTTTGCTGCCCAGCCCACTGGCCACCTTAACATCATTTCAAAGCTTTCTTCCAGCTTGGTCATCCTGGGCTTCCCACTATTTGCCCTATACTCCTCTCCCCAAAGACCCCTCTCCCTCTCCCCGGTTCTCCCCACTCAGACTTAAGCTCCGCTGACCCGCAGGTGATCCTCCCTTGGCTCTTCCCCAACCCCCTCTCCTTTCCCTCAAGACCCTCTGTCACCCCGTCCCCTTCAGCGCTTGCCTCCAGGTCTGGATCCTTCTTCCCCCAACACATGTTCTTTCCAACCTCCCCCCCCCCCCCCAATTCCCTCTTGGCAAAATGGCTGGAGCAGAGGGCATGGTTCGGGTCTACTTTCCCTTCTGCTCACCAGATATTTCTCTTATAAGATGTAAGCTTGGCTTTTTTTCCAACTCATCCTGCCAGGTTCACAAAGGAATCTGAGTAATTCACCCTCTCCTCTGGATGTATCGTGGAGGGACCTATACAATTAGGAATGGGACAGGGAGGCCACCCAGAGATCAGATAAAAATCCTGCTCTTGTCCTCGTGTCCTCACTGAGGCTCTTCAAAAACTCACCAACCTTGATCCTAACTCTCATGTAGGAAAACTGAACCTAGCTATGCATTTCATCTCCCAGTCGGACCCACATATTAGAAAAACAAAACTAGATAAAGCCCACAAACCCCTCAATCCAAAGTACTAGACCCAGCCTTCAAAGTTTTTAACAGCGGAGAGGAGGAAATCAAAGAGGAAATGAGAAAGGGACATTTAAAAAAAAAAAAAAAAAAAAAAACGATCTCAGGTTTATCAGCTCCTGCCTTCTGCCGTTACCAGAGCTCTTCTAGAAAAGTCTCACCCTGCTGGCTTGACCCAAACATTCAATAAGTCCCCCTGGGTGGCTCAGTGGGTTAAGCCTCTGCCTTTAGCTCAGGTCATGATCCTAAGGTTCTGGGATTGAGTCCCACATCAGGCTCTCTGCTGGGCAGGAAGCCTGCTTCTTCCTCTCTCTCTGCTTGCCTCTCTGCCTACTTGTGATCTCTGTCTGTCAAATAAATAAATAAAATCTAAAAAAAAAAAAAAAGACCCCTCCAGGAGCTTGTTACACTTGCAGTAAACCTGGCCACTGGTCCAAACTGTGTCCCAATTTAAAAAAAAAAAAAAAGCAAAAGCAAAAAAGGGCCACCCAAAACCTCTTGCCCTGCCTGAAGAGTGATGACCCCATCCTCAAAGTAGATGGCACCTCCCAAAACCTGTCTTCAGATCCCAAACAGCGGGGAGGGTCAGCCCCATCCCAGGGGATCTCTTGGGACTTCTTCAGGATAAGGACTGACACCCCCCCCCCCAGGATCTCCCTGGATTTTCAGGACCCTCTTCTCCCTCCCCCATCTCTGTTGCTGGGGTTCATGGTGTTTTCTCACCCTTCAGCTACCCAGCTCTTGTCATGTGCCCTGGGAGATCAAATCTCCTCCCCCAGCATCCAGGATGAGACGTCATGACCAAACTAGAGACTCGCTTTTCTCGGCACCCCGTACACACCCAATCCCAATTCTTGGGACTCCCTACTGAACCTACACATCACTCCCACTTCATTCTCTCCAGTTACTACTCCAGGTCCCACGTCCATAGGGGACACCTCCCAACCTGTCAAGGCTACTCACCTCACCTCCATCACCATACACCTCAAGGAGCCTACTTTTTTCCCTTCCAAACACCAATATGCTCTCAAACCTCAGCCTTGCAGCCCCTCGTTTCCAAATTCCTTTTCTCAAATGTATTTTTTTTTAAGATTATTTATTTATTTATCAGAGGGAGAGAGAGCAAGCACAGGCAGACAGAATGGCAGGCAGAGGCAGAGGGAGAAGCAGGCTCCCTGCTGAGCAAGGAGCCCGATGTGGGACTCGATCCCAGGACGCTGGGATCATGACCTGAGCCGAAGGCAGCTGCTTAACCAACTGAGCCACCCAGGCGTCCCTCAAATGTATTTTTTAAACGATTTTATTTATTTTATTTATTTATTTGACAGAGACAGCAAGAGAGGGAACACAAGCAGGGGGGAGTGGGAGAGGGAGAAGCAGGCTCCCCGCTGAGCAGGGAACCCAACCCTCAGGGCTCAGATCCCAGGACTCTGGGACCATGACCAGAGCCGAAGGCAGAGATGCCTAAGGACTGAGCCACCCAGTCGCCCGTCTTTCCTCAAATGTACTAAAGCCTACTAACAATCCTTACATTACTCCAATCCCTTCTGACAAAAAACCAGTGCTAGAGACTAGTTCAGGATCTCAGAACGATCAATGAGTCAGTCCTCCCCAAGCCAGAGCCCCCCTTCCCACCATGCCACCCTCCTTTATGTACTTCACTGTCTTAGATCTTAAAGATGTCTTAAATCTTATGTCTTTTGTCTTAGATCTGAAAGACGTGTTTTTCAGTATTTCCCTCTCCCCTAGGACCCGGAGACCTTCCCGCCTCAGCACGAAACAGTTAACCTGGACGCTTCTCCCACGGGGTCTTAGGGCTAGCCCCCACTTCCGCAGACCAGCTCCGGCATCAGATCTCTGCAACCTCTCCACTCCAATTAGCAGCCTTCTCCCACCTGTGGATGGCCTCCTCTTCAGTCCTGCTGGGCCCACTTCTATCTCTGACACCATCCCTGCGCTCGCCTTCCTCAACAACAAAGGTTAAGGAGTCTCCCTTTCCAAAGCCCATTTAATCAACCATCTGTCCCACACCTAGGATTTTTGCTCACATGGGTACAACCCACCGTATCACCCTGCACGGAGCCTAACTCTCAAACCTACTTCCTCTTTGGCAAAGCCCCCACTTGGAAGGGGCCCTGCACCATCGTGTACCTAATTCCTGACCAACACTTTCCCAACTCACCAGCCCTCCCACCCCTAACACAGACTGTAACAGGTGCTCAAGTAGAAACCCAGGCTTGGGGCGCCTGGGTGGCTCAGTGGGTTCAAGCCTCTGCCTTCGGCTCGGGTCATGATCCTGATGAGGCTCGGGTCATGATCCTGATGAGGGAGCAGGAGGCTGGCTGAAGACAAAAGCAAAAGCTGGCGCCTCGCACCCCCCTCTCCATCCGCTCCCCCTCAGTCATATGTGTAGCATCCCTCAGGCAGCCCTGACTGCCGTGAACAATAAGCAAATAGTTAACTTGCAGAGATCACAATCCTGCAAGACAGGAATCTCCCTTGCTCTACAGATGTCCTGGAGATCTACAAACAGGGAGGTTACCTTATCAACAGCACAAATTTCCAAAGGCAAAGAACTCTCAGTTCCTCAAGCCCTAATGTCTCCCTCCCCACCATAACTGGAGGAGGCTGAGGTAGAAGGGAATGTAAATGATAGCAGGATCCTAACACCCCACCAAGAATCTCCCAACTATCTTGATGTTACCCGCTGGCCTAAAGACAACATTGATCAAGCCACAAGGGCAAGGCCGCCTCCTGGCACCTTGTAGGCCCTCTTTAGCATATGAAAGCTCCCTTCCCCTCCCCTTCCCCCGACCGCAAGGTACACAACCTGCCATCTCTCACAACCCGGGGCAGCAGCTCTTCCTGCCCACGGGTCCTGTTCCCGTGCTTTAATAAACCACCATTTTGCACCAAAGATGTCTCAAGAATTCTTTCTTGGTCATCGGCGCCGGACCTCAGCCCACCGAACCTCACCTAGGTTCTAGAACTTCATCAATCCCAGGGTCCTAGGATCGAGCCCCGCATCAGGCTCTCTGCTCAGTGGGGAGCCTGCTTCCTCCCCTCTCTCTGCCTGCCTCTCTGCCTACTTGTGATCTCTGTCGAATAAAATCTTTAAGAAACCCAGGCTTTCTGTATCCCACCCGCACAGAACTGAGCCAACCTCTGCCCTCATCCTCCTTGGCATCCTTCCAGGAACTGGGTTAGGCACAGGGAGGAATAGCTCATCCTATGCTTACATGGGGACCTTCTCTTCCCTTGAGTCAACAAGTAGCCAATTTCGCTTCCACACTCCCAGCAACACAGAAGCAGACTGATTCCCTGGTGCCGCTTCCAACGGGAGAAGAATGAGGCACAAACAAGTCAGCTGCAAGAGATTGGGAGCAGGGGACAACAGTCGAAAAGACTGCAGCCACGAGCAGCTCCACAGTCTCACTTTTCTTAGATAGAAACAAGAGCCAACAGAAGGACCGATGATGGGCAAACATCAGTCACGTGTCTTGTGGATAAGCAAGAAGTAGGATAAAGTTTATAGTTAAGCAAGCACATTCAAAGGACTCCTCTAACAATGGGTGCTTCTGGGAAGAGAAAGGAGCGATAATGGGAAAGGGAAGCAGGCGGTGTTCCGTTCCAACCTGAGCTGACCGGCGTTCCCGGCTGCCCGCTGCCAGGCTTCTGTGAAGGGGCGGCGTTCCGCCCTGAACGAGCCGGGCATCCCCAGCTGCCCAACTTCACGGTCATGTATCGTCCTTCTCCCCAAAGACCTGCTGCCAGTCTATGTTTTTCTTAAGGCCATCTCTAAATGTGCTTGGTAACTAGTAAAATCCTCCAGGGGTTATAGTTTAAGTAACAAATAGTTCCGAAGGGCAGTAGCAGAGTAGGTCTTCAAAATCCTCACTTCAGGGCACCTGGGTGGCTCAGGTGGTTCTGCAACTGCCTTCCTTCAGCTCAGGTCGTGATCCCGGGGCCCTGGGATCCAGCCCCGCATCCAGCTCCCAGCTCAGTGGGGGGGCCTGTTCCTCCCTCTCTTTCTGCACCTCTTCCTGCATATACTCTCTCTCTGTGTCAAATAAATAAATAAAATCTTTAAAAAATATATAAATAAATAAAAATAAAACAAAATCCTCTGACTTTAGACCAACAGACTGCTTATCAGGGGCATACCAGTGCCTTACTGTGGAGGAATGCTGCTTCTATGTAAACAAGTCGGGTCGGGTCTCAGACAGCCCTGATAAAATTATCAACACAGCTACGGACAATGAGGAACAATAGAAAAACTGGGGGCGGGGAGGGGAACTAATTCTCCTGGAAACTAGACATCTGGTCTTGGTTCTTGTGGCTCATTCCATTCCCAGGACCTTCGGCGGTTATATGACTGGCCCTAATTTTGGGGATCATGCATTTTAAAATATCAAATCTCTATCCAGGATGGAATCTCAACCCTTCGTAGCTCTCTGAGGCCTCAGAAGCTCACACTCAGGCCCCGTGCTCAGAGAGCAAGACCCTACTGATGTCTCCCTTACTCTGGTCCCTCTTGCCTCTGGGTAGGGACAGCTCTGTGCCCCTGCTCAGTGGAAGTAGCTGCAGAAGAATGACCTTCTGGGGGCGCCTAGGTGGCTCAGTGGGTTAAAGCCTCTGCCTTCAACTCAGGTCATGATCCCAGAGTCCTGGGATCAAGCCCCTCATTGGGCTCTTTGCTCAGCAGGGAGCCTGCTTCCTCCTCTCTCTCTCTGCCTGCCTCTCTGCCTACTTGCCTATTATTGTCTGTCAAATAAATAAATAAAATCTTAAAAAAAAAAAAAAGAATAACTTTCTGGGATGCCTGGGTGGCTCACTTGGTTGAATCAGGTCATGATTCTGGGGTCCTGGGATCAAGTCCCATGTCGGGCTTCCCCTGCTTTGCAGGGAGCCTGCTTCTTGTCTCCCTCTGCCTCTCCCCTTGCTTGTGCTCTCTGTCAAATAAATAAATAAAATCATAAAATCTTTAAAAATAAAAGAAGAAGAATGACCTTCCATTTTCCCAAATCAAGAATAATTTCAAATAAAGAGAGGAGGGAATCAAAGTCTTACTCAAAGCCTCCTCCCCAGCCAAGCTTACAGATACAACTCACAGGTGTCTGTAACTGGCCCTGTCTTTCCAGGGGGCCCCTCATTCCCAGAAAACAGACCACCACTACACCACCAAACACATTCTTCTCTAGCAAGACCAAACCCACATCCCAGACAAGCCTGCCCAGAGCCCGCCCCCCTCCACACACACAGCCCCCAGAAACTTGTCACCTTCTGCTCTATGGGTCCAAGCATCGACATCCTCCTCACACAGCCCCAAGGGCACAGCTGCAACCCTCTCACGTCCTCAAAAGCCCCTAAAAGGCCCAGCTTGACAGAAACCCGGGAGGACATCTCTCTTAATGTCGGGCTCCTCTCCCACCTTGAAGCATGAATGAACTCTGTCCTGCTTGTTGCTCTACTCTTTGTGCAATTCTTTGCGGCCAGCAAGGAGTCACCCTAACGCAAGGGAAAGAGGAAGAGGAGGGGGAAGTAGGGGGGGAGGGGACAGAAGGGAAGGCAAAGAAGAGGGAAGAAGTAGGAAGAAGGAAGAGGGGAAGAAGGGGCGAAGGAAATGGAGGAGGGCCCGGAGAAGACGAAAAGAGGAGGATGAGGAAGGGAAGGGGGAAAGGAAGGGGGAGGGGAAGGGAGAGGAAGGGGAGGGTGGGAGGAGGAAGAGCAGGGGGAGGAGGAGGGGGGAGGGGGAGATTCATTTCCGAGCTGCGGGAAATCGCGCGCTGGAGACTGACCTGGATCTGATTCGCGATGTAAGCTCGCCCCCTGGCGGCCTAGTGGAGAACCGGCAGGGAGACGGGACCGATTCCCTCCCGCGTCTGCCCCCCTGACCCTCTCACAGCCAGTCACAGGAAGCGGTGACAGCCACAGCCAGGCCGACCTCAGTCGGTCGGTAGCCTCCTGTCTTGTAGCCTCAGTTTTTCCATGAACACAATGGGGAGCCTTGGCGAGTACCCCCAAGGCAGATGGGTGCTTTGCGAAGATGTGTTCACATGGTTCCCACTTGGCCGACTGGGGCAGGAAATCCGACCAACCCCACTTCACAGTGGGGGAGACCCTGAGGCTAGGAGGACAGCACATGGGGTGCAGAGGCAGGAGTGGAACGAAGGACCCCCCCCCCCCAATCCTGTCCTGGCCTCATGTAGCCTAGGCAGGCCTCTGGCGGGGGTCCAGCCCCTCCCAACAGACTCGGGAAGCCACGGTGGGCGGGGCGGAGCCGTGGGTGTCCCTGGCGCCCCAAGGTGCCAATTAAATACTCGTGGCTGTCTGGAGCCAGAGCTGTGGACGGCGGCATGGCCGAGCTGGGGCCAGAGCCGGGACGCGCGTGGAGGGTGCTAGCCCTGTGTGGGGCTGCGGTGTTCCTGGCAGCGGCAGCAGCTGGGGCAGCCCTGCTGGCCTGGAACCTGGCCTCCTCGACCTCCCGGGGACCTCGCTGCCCAGAGCCAGGGGCCAATGCCACGGCACCCCCCGAGGACCTGGCGCCTGAGCTCGAAGAACTGCGGCGACGGCTGGCAGAGGCTACCCAGCACAAGGAGGCTCTGGCCAGACAGCTGGACCAGGCCAACCGAGTCGGACGGGAGCTGGAGGAGGCACTAAGGGCCTGTCAGGGCCGTCAGGTTGGTGGGCAGGATGGTGGGCTGGGGAATCCAGAATTGGGAGAGGGCATGCACTCACATCCCCAGGGCTGCCCAACCCCACCAGTGCATTGGTTTCCCTAATTCTTCAACTGAGGGGGGCAAATGACAATAGCACCATAGTCCCTTCCAAATCCACAATACCAATTCCCCCTGGAGTCTACCTTCTGACCAAGAAGGTCCCCACGGTTCTCTTTGCATAATAGCTGGTGATTCTTAGGGAAGCCCCAGACCCCTGAACCCACCTGGGGAGGCCCCGTGCTAACCCTCTCCTTAGGGTGCCCACTCAACCTCCCCCAGCCAGTGTCCAGCAGCCCTATTTCGAGAGAGGGACATTCACGTCACCTGTAATTAGGAGGCTAAAGTTGGCCTCTTGGGGGAGGTACTGGCCAGGTCCTCCCTTTTCCTCTGGCCACCCCTTCAAACTCTTTCTTAACCCTTCCCAGCCCTGGGCCTTGCAAAAGAACCATCCTGAAAGTCCCAATCTTTCATTTAATGACTGTTCTCTATTTCTGTGTACCAGGCCCAGCAGGGACTGAGCGGTGTGAATTCTAGAGCCAAAACAGACCTCTACCCTTTACCTGCCTGCCTAAGAGAAGGGCCTGAGGCCACTGAGGTTAAGAGTAGCCTGCTCTGGGTTCAAATTCTGACTCTGCCCTTCCGTGGGAGATATTCTGAGGCCAGGCCCATTGTTTTGAACCATGTCTCCCATAGCGGAGGGAGCATACTCCAGAAACCCAACCATTGCCAACCACCAAACTGGCCTGTATTGGTCTGAAACCCTAGTCAGTGAGTATAGACGTAGCTGGAATTGGAACCGCAGTCTGACCGCAGAGCTAAACCGTTTCCACATCCGGTGGCTTGGAGTAGGGGGCAGTGGACCTGGACAGAGCAGCAGTCACCGCTGGGTATGGCAGGCCACTTGTGTGTTTTCCAGCCACAGGACTCCCAAAGGACATTTCCAAATAAAGTTAAGGGAAAGAGGGGAGACTTCACTTCTTCTCTCCCCGCCCCTTCCCACCTCTCTACACTCCTCACTTCTCCGCTCCTCAGAGCCGGCTTCAAACCCAACTGATGACCCTGAAGACTGAGATTGAAGAGGCCAAGGCACAGGGGACCCAGATGGGGGCTGAGAACGGGGCACTCACAGGTGCGTTGGGGCATAAGACGGTACCAGACCTGGGGTGGGAGGAGCCTAAAAGGTTCCTGGTTACGCAAATGACACGCATGGGTGCAAACGTAAAGGACATGCCAATAAACGCGAAAAGTTATGTAACATACGCACATAACACTCAAAAGACCACGCAAGTGTCACACAAACAACGCAAATACAACAAAATAGGCAAACGCCATGAATGACTCCAGAAAGCAATACAAACCTACGAAAATCTCTGCCAATGACACGTAAAGGTCTTGCAAACAGCACACAATTTTAATTCAAATAAGGCAAAGCTGCAAATAGTATGCAGTCTGTAAACTCGAGCGACTGCGTTAGCTGGGTAGGGGCGAGGTCTCGAGGTCTCGGAGCTGACCCCGCTCCCCGCTCCTCGCTCCTCCGCTCCCGCAGAAGCCCTGGCACGCTGGGAGGCGGCAGCCATGGAGTCTGCGCGGAGGCTGGACGAGGCACAGCAACGCGCACGCGCGGCCGAGGCCGAAGCCGAAGCTTGCGCAGCCCGGGAAGCGACGCTGCGCGAACGCGCGTGAGTGAAGGGCGGGGACCGGGGCGGGGCCTGGGGATGGAGAAGGGGTGGGGCAGTGTGGGCGGGGCCTTGGGGAGCTGAGCGATGAGACCGTCAAAGAGGCGATCCTAGAGTTGGAACCTAGGGGTGGAGAAGGATGTAGGTTCTCTGGGGGCGAGAATCTCCTCGTGGGGGCCGGCACTCTGGAGACATTTGTCCCTGGGGTCGGACTTACATGGAGGGCCTTGGGGAAGGGCAAGGAGCGGGAAAGGATGTAAGGAAAAGGTATTGAGAGAGAGGACGGGATCTGGAGGTGGAGCTCCTGGAAAGGTGCTGGGAGTCGCTGGGGAGGGGTCCCAGGAATGGCTGGGGATAAGAAAGGACAGGGGATCCTGGGGAGTGGGGTTCTCAGGAAAGATGGAAGAGTACTGAGGAGGAGGGGACTGAGGGGCTTCTCCCCACCTTTGTCAGGAAAGCCCTGGAAGCCGAGTTGGGCCCCCAGCGCAAAGTGCCGCAACCCCGATCCCGCTCCGTGTCACGACCCCGACCCAGCCCCCGTTCGCGCTCTCGCCCAGGACCCTCTGGGGGCTGCCGGAGGCCAGCGCGGCGCGCACGAGGGTGAGTCGGCCCCCAGCAGAAGGAGGGCTCTGAGGCCAGGAGGGCGCACACTGTGGCTGGAACATGTAGAGAGGTGCCCCCGCTGGATAAGATGCCCCGTCGACACCCATCAACGCTCAGCTTTAGATTCAGGAACCACTCTGAACGGAACTACAGAAAGGAGACTCCACCCTCTCTCTCCAACCATCTAGTGTTTATTTTACAGGCGGGGAACTGAGGCCCATTTGCTAACACAATGAGATAAGTGTTTTGGGACTTAAGCCCCTTCTAACGACAGCATTGATTCATCCCACAGACATGAAGACTTAGGGTCCAGCCCTGGCTCAAGAGTGACCTGGAAGGGTCACGTCTCCCTTGTGGGCCTCAGTTTACCTTGTCTGTAAATTGAGTGTTTGGAATCATGTGTAGCAAGCCAGCCTATCTTTGACAACAAAAACTGACCAAGATGGCATGACGGGAAAACAACAGAGTCCTCTTCCTATGAGGAGGGTACGAAATTCCCAAATGAAATTTTAGCAAAAAGAATTAAGCAACACATTTTTAAAATACATCACAACAAAGGGGACTTAGGTCTGAGATGCAGGGATGGCTCAAAATTCACAAGTCTGCTAATAAAATTCACCACACTAATGGATCAATAAGAAAAGTTCTGAAAAGGCCATCAAAATGAGGGCCAAGGTGCGGATGACCACTGTCAAGTATTTAATATTGTTCTGGAGGTACTAACCTATGCACTTAGACAAGGAAAAGAAAGAAGAGGTATGAATATTAGGAAAGCAGTAGGGAATTTATAGTTTGGATCATATGTAAGCATTGTTTATGTAGGTCAAAAATAATAGAAATCCCAACAATTTCATATGGCTCAATTTCACATTGATTTTATCTTTTAACTTATATTTGACATAACTTCAGATTTACAGAAAAGTTGGAAGATTAGTACAAAGAATTCCTGGATACTCTTCCCCCAGAGTCCACAAATGTTACCTCCTTTGCTTTATTCTTTCTCTCTCTCTTTCTCTGAACCTTTTATGAAAAACTTGCTGAAATGATGTCTTGTTACCCATAACACGTGAGTATGCATTTCCTAAAAACAAGGGCATTCTCCTACATAATCACAGTACAATCATGAACATCGGAAAGTGGACATTGATTGATAAAACACTATTATCTCATCTACAGACTTTAATCAGACTTTGCCAACTGTTCTCATAACATCTTTTATAACAAAAGAATATCCCGGCTCACACATTGTATTTGTCAAGTCTTTCATCTTTTTTAATCTGGAACATTTCTCAGTCTGTCTTTGCCTTTCATAACACTGGCATTTTTTAGAGGCCTGGACAGTCATTTTTTGGAATCCAAGTCTGGGTTTGTGTGTTATTTCTGTAAGATTAGTCGTAAGTTGGCATTTTGTGCAGGAAAGCCTCATAAACAATTCAGCCTAATGTTATGATCTTCTGGCAGTATGATTTTATATATAGAAAACCCAAAAGAATTAACCGAAACTTTCCTAGATTTATTTCATATAGATATTTATACCCAGGAATAAATTAATTTCCTTATTACTAAGGAGCTCTTATAAATTAATTTTTCAAAAAAATTAAGGCGAAAAAAATTTTTTGAAAAAAATTTCAAAAAAATTATTACTCAGGCGTGAGGGGCGCCTGAGTGGCTCAGCAGGTTAAGCCTCTGCCTTTGGCTCAGGTCATGATCCCAGGTCCAAGGATCAAGCCCCAAATTGGGCTCTCTGCTTGGCAGGGAGCCTGCTTCCCCTTCTCTCTCTTCCTGCCTCTCTCTCTCTGTCAAATAAATAAATAAAATCTTTAAAAACAAAAACAGTTTGGTAGAAAAAAATGGGCAATGAATATAGACAGTCAATTCATAGAAATATAAGAAAAAAAATTGCCCAACCTCACTCCTCAAAAAGAAATGCAAATTGAAGCAATGTGGTACTACTTTGTACCCATGAGTCTGGCCAAGATAAAAACAAAGACAAATCACAATGTATGCTGTGCTGGCAGTACCGTGGGGAAACAAGTAATCCCATAGGGTGCTGGTGAGACTGCTCCTTGGTACGACCACTTGGAAGGCCAATTTTCTAGAAAATTGAAAGTGCATATATCCTTTGCTTCATCAATTCCCCTTCTAGAATTTTCCTACAACCATATTTACATGTGTACAAAATGATGGACCAGGGATGCCTGGCTGGCTCAGTCCATAGAGCATGCCGCTCTTGATCTCAAGGTGGCAATTTCAAGATCCACTTGGGGGTGGGGGGCGCGAAGCCTACATAAAACTAAATAAATAGAAGTTGGTGGGTGGCTCATTAAGCACCCAACTCTTGATTTCAACTCAGGTCATGATCTCGGGGTCCTGAGATTGAGCCCCACTCAGCGCAGTCTGCTTGTCCCTCTTCCTCTGCTCCTCCCCCTGCTCTCTCTCTGAAATAAATAAATAAAATTGTGGGGGGGGGGGAGAGGGGCACCTGGATGGCTCAGTTGGTTAAGCGGCCGCCTTCAGCTGGAATCCAGCTCGCATCCAGGCTCCCTGCTCTGTGGGGAGCTTGCTTCTCTCTCTCCCTCTGCCTGCTTTTGCTCTCTCTTGCACACTCTCTCTCTCAAATACATTAAAAAAAAAAAAGATGGGGCGCCTGAGTGGCTCAGTTGGTTAAGCATCTGCTTTCAGCTCAGGTCATGATCTGAGGGTCCTGGGATGGAGCCTCGCATTGGGCTCCCTGCTCTGCGGGGAGCCTGCTTCTCCCTCTCCCTCTGCTGCTCCCCCTGCTTGTGCTTTCTCTTGCTCTCTGTCAAATAAATAAATAACATATTTTTTAAAAAGAAAGAAAGAAAACAAAAGAAAATAATGGACCAAATGCAATGCAGAACCCTGGGTTGGATCCTGGAACGGGGAACCGCTTAGTAAGAAGATCACGTGCAGTCCAGAGTATAATTAATTTAAGGTACTGCAGTTAGTTTCTTAGTTTTGACGAATGAGCCACAGTGGAAAAGAGCTTAACCATGGAAGAAGGCGGATGAGGGCTATTCAGGGCCCCTGTGCTATTTCTGCAACTTTTCTGTAAATCTACAGTTGTTCCAAAATAAAAAGTTTACTTCTAAAAAAGAGGCAAAGGGTAAGGGGAGGGGAAAGGATGAGATTTATTTTCACATCGCGTTAAGTACAAAAAACTGGAAACCACCTCAGTGTCCTCCACTTGGGGACTGTTTCAGTGAGTGTCCATCTGTCCCCACAGTATCTGTCCCCACGGTGGAAATTCCCATACGACTGTCAAAGGGGCCAAAGCAAACTTCTCTGAGAACATTAATGTAAAAAGCAGAAAAGTGATCATTTGTGCGCATTTTTCAAAATGCAGGGATGGAAGAGATTTTACCCAAATGTTTCTGAAGGAAACACTGGTCGCTGTGGCTTCCGGGGCAGGAACTGCGGGGGTGGGGTGGAGGTGCTGTCTCATGTTTGTATACCTTTTTGTAAAGTCTGCATTTTAAGTCATGCTTATGTATTACCTTTAAAATAATTAAAATTTGTTTCTAAAAATTCCTAAGAAGCTGGTGTTTGAGGGCGGTGGAAGCCTCCTTGGACCTCTTTCCCCCACCTCATCCAGTCCTGTTCAACATCCCCGCTACCACTACCCGCCCCCCTACCCCCCGGCCTTGGAGGTACCAGATCTGGGCCTTTACCTGGGAGGGACCCACCTGGAGGGGGAACTGGAGGGCCAACTCCCAAGGACTAAGTGAGGCCCAGGGGAGGAAAGTCTAACTGCTTAGTTCTCCTGACAGCCACCAGGGGTCGCCCCAACTTGCCCACCAGGTTGCCGCCGGTTAAGGTCTCACTCAGAGCTGGAAAGGTTAAGGGTTTGTGTGAAACCTCCCCCCACCCCTACCCCCAACTCTGGCGTCAATCCAGAAGTGAGCAGGAAGTGGCTTCTCCTTGGAGTCTGCCAGAGCTGGAGACCAAAAGACTGACCCTGCTTTGTCTGACTTAAGATCTCTTGGAGGGCGCCTGGGTGGCGCTGTCTTAAGTGTCTGCCTTGGGCTGGATCAATCCCTGCATCAGGCTCTCTGCTCAGTGATGAGTCGGCTTCTCCCTCTCTCACTCCCCCTGCTGTGTTCCCTCTCTTCCTGTCTTTCTCTCTGTCAAATAAATAAAATAAAATCTTAAAAACAAAACAAAACAAAACAAAAAGACCTCTTGGGGTCCAAGGGTAAAAGGGCTGGGCTCAGGGTTGTAAATGGGATGTAAAACATGTAAAATCCATTTACTCTGGTAGCTTCATCTTGGCCATACCACCGTACCCCTGAAAATCAGTTTTGGGGTTGGAGGGAAATAGGAAGCCAAGGCAGGTGTGTGAGCAGGAAGGACACTGTTAGATCTGGTGTCAGAAAGAATTAGGACGAGAGGGCTCAGACTGAGGGGTTTGATCCCCCAGGGACACCATAGGACAGGTAGTAAGTAGGTGGGGACAGAGAACAAGCCCAGACACCGCCACATCACCCCCCCCTCCCTTCCCCCAATTGCTCTGAGGCTCCCTCAGCTGCTCATGGAAGTAAATAGCACTCCTTGGTGGGACCACCTCCTGGACCCCGCCTGCTCCCGCCTCACACAGCCAGCCGTTGCCCTGTTCTGCCTCCCACTCTCTATTACTCAAAGTCTCTGTCTCTCTCTTAGTCTCTGTCTCTCTTTATCTGTCTCCACCCCAACCCCGGCATACCCTCCTAGGTCCCTGCCCTGGTTTCCCCTACCCTTGTCACCCTGTCGCCCCCACCCCATGGCTGCAGTAACAATAGGAGGGACAGAAATGGGAAGCGTGTGGGGCACCTGGGTGGTTCAGTGGGTTGAGCCTCTGCCTTCATCTTGGGTCATGATCTCAGGGTCCTGGGATCGAGCCCCGCATCAGACTCTCTGCTGGGCAGAGAACCTGCTTCTCCCTCTCGCTCTGCCTGCCTCTCTGCCTACTTGTGATCTCTCTCTCTCTCTGTGAAATGGATGAATAAAATCTTAAAAAAAAGGGGGGAAGGAAGGAAGGATGGGAGGGAGGAAGGAAGAAAGAAAGAGAGAGAAAGAAAGAAACAGAGAAAGAAAGGGGAAGCGTGACACGGCTGTAGGCAGAGAGCACCTAGGACAGCGGCAGCCTGAGCCCGCCAGCACCCCCAATCCCAAGTAAGGAAAAGGTTTGCCAGGCAGGCACTTGGGTGGCTCAGTCCTTAAGTGTCTGCCTTCAGCTCGGCTGGGGTCCTGATCCCAAGCTTGGCTTTGGGCTACCTGCTGAGCAGGGATCTTCTCTTCTCCCTCTCCCCCTCCCTCCCTGCCCTGATTGCGCATTCTTTCTCTTTCTCTCGCTCACTCAAATGGATAAATAAAATCTTTTTTTTTTTTTAGATTTTATTTATTTATTTGACAGAGAGAGAGCACAAGTAGGCAGAGAGGCAGGCAGAGAAAGAGAGGGGGAAGCAGGCCCCCTGCTGAGCAGAGAGCCCGATGCGGGACTCGATCCCAAGGACCCTGAGATCATGACCTGAGCCAAAGGCAGCGGCTTAACCCACTGAGCCACCCAGGCGCCCTAAATAAAATCTTTAAAAATAAATAAAATGTTTAAATATTTTATTCACTTATTTTAGATAGAGAGCCAGGCTCAATCCCTGGACCCTGAGATCATGACCTGAGCCAAAGGCAAACACTTAACTGCACTGAGACAGCCAGGCGCCCCTCTGTGAGAGCTTTTAAAAATCTTGTGTCTTCTTGAGAATTTCAGTGTCAGTTTTAGGGAGTGACACAACGTTGACTTCCTCATAATACTTTTCCCTTCTCTGCACAAACAAACAAATAAAACCAAACTGATGGTTTTTAATTTAGAGAACATACCAACAGAAACTGATGGTTTTTAATTTAGAGAACATACCACGAGACGAAAGTTTAAAATCAAAGCCTGATTTGGGGATGACCCTCCAAGGGAATTCAGAGGGGCTCATGTGCAGAATTTCCTGTGACTGTGACAAACTGTTTTCAGGAAAAACCCAAGTGCTCACATCAGGACCAATGCATTTGACCTCATGCGAATCCAAAGACCTGTCACTGGCTTCCTCCCGTGGGGATTTTTGTGGCCAGGGACACAGGCAAAATGTGTTCGGAAAGTCTGTTTTTAGAGATTTTAGACACCGCTGGCAGGAGTGTTGAAGGAAACCACCTCTGGAGGACACAGTGGTGACCAGCTGTCAAAAATCTAAGATAAAAATGCTTTGGAACCCAGCAGTTTCATTTGTGGGGATTTCATATCAACTCTGATTTTGTTGAGCGAAACAAAACATTTAAAAACTGTCTAAATGCCCATTGATAATTATTACGGTAATGTCTGTGGTGAAAACCTCCGCATCAGGCAAAAGGAATCAACAAATCTTAAAAACAGCATGTTAAGCAAAAAGACAAAGTTTCATCATTACTTTTTCCATTTAAAAAAATCTAGCTAATATAACAAACTATTCAAAAAAGAAACACTGCTAATCGAAGATATGAGATCAAATTACCAAAAAGAGATAGAATGTTGCTTTTGAGCTTGATACCAACGTTGTTAGGGTGTACATTCAAACCCCTGCTTCTAGGGAACCTGTGTGGCTCAGTCCTTTAAATGTCTGACTCTTGATTTCAGCTCAGGTCATGATCTCAGGGTCATGAGATTTAGCCCCACACGTGGAGCCTGTGATACTCTCTCTGCCCCATCCACCCCTGACCCCCCACACACACTCAGGCAAATGAACTCTCTCTAATTAATTCATTCATTAAAAAATAAGGAGCACCTGGGTGGCTCAGTCTGTTAAGCTTCTGCCTTTGGCTCAGGTCATGATCTCAGGGTCCTGGGATAGAGCCCCGCATTGGGCTCCTGGCTCAGCAGGGAGCCTGCTTCCACTGCTCTCTCTGCCTGCCTCTCTGCCTACTTGTGATCTCTACCTGTCAAATGAATAAAATCTTAAAAAAAAAAAAAAAAGAAAGAAAGCGTATACTTTAAATAAATAAATAAATAAAATAAGACCACACAGGTGGCTCAGTCAGTTGACCATCTGCCTGCGGCTCAGGGCATGATCTCAGGGTTCTGGGATCAAGACATGCCTCCCATTAGGCTCCCTGCTCAACAGGGAGACTGCTTCTCCCAATCTCTCCGTGTGTGCATGCACTCTCTCACTCTCTCTCTCTCAAATAAATCTTTTATCAAATAAATAAATCTTTTAAAAATAAGTAATAAATAATAAAACGGTTTCTTACACTGTGACACTCAAAATTTTACTCTTGGATCTAGGGTGGCTTTTTAATTTTCTGGGGATTTATGGTTGCCTTTCTTTTTCCTTGACAGCAGATGTCATGCTCATATACACATATAAGCAACACCTTCAATATATCGTGAAGAATAGACAGGATCTTAAGTGCAAACCAAGACTGTCACACCTACTGGTGCCGGCCCAGGCACTGGCCGCCGTGTCTGTGGATCTCCACTGGACTCATGTTATCTAGGCTATAAACCCAACATGCTATTTCCCTCCCAGTGTTCCCACAGGCCCGAAGCACACTACTTGGAAGCAGTGTCCCTCCCCCGTATATCGATTTCTCATCCTGGCATCAGAGGCTACACATGATCCAGCCTCTCTCACCTTAAAAAAATTATCCTCATTTACTAAGGCCGAGTGTGTGCCAGACACCGTGACAAGCGTTTCTTAAGTGGCTATGTCGCCTCCACTTTCGACAAAAGAAAACTGTGGCTTAATTAAGGAAGGAAAATCATTTGTCTGAGATCACACAGGGGTCGGTAACACAGCTCGGAGCTTAAATCCAGAGCCTGCGCTGAAACTATGTATTCACTCTGCCTACATGGTCCCCGTTAACAAAGATGCAAGATGTCCTCCAGGCACCCTGCTCTGGGGACTCTGGGTGGGCCTGGCCAACCTAGAGAAATAGCTGGTTGGGCACCACTTGCAGCCCCCAACCCTCCTCCCTGCAACAAGCCTCTGGGAAGGGTCCGGAATCAGGAATCCGCTGGGTAGCTGCAAAGGCCAAAGGTCAGACAGGGGTTTCCTGCCTACCCCTGGGAACTTCCTCCTTCCCAACCCAACTCCTGCCCCCGTGATGAACACCATCCTAGAGGACCCCTCCCCGCTGTCAACCACCCCCCATTCCATTACCCTGGTTGATGGGGGGGGGTAAGTCCCCAAGCAGCACCGTTCACCCTGCTGTGGCCCCCACAAGCAGTGTACAGTAAGGGTGTTCTTGTCCAGCATCCCTTCCATCTTCTGGGCCCTTTCCCCTTAGCCCCCTTTCCCCCTTAGCCCCCATTCCTCCCAGCCTTGACCTCATGGAGCTAGGGGCTGTGTCCCACTCTGCCTCCCTAAGACTAAGGGTCCCTTATGGGCAGGTCTGAGGCTGACACCTCATCCAGCATGGAGAGTTTTTCTGGAGCTCCTGGTTCCTGGGGGATAGGCAGAAGAGGGCGCACCCAAAATCCTTTGCTCCTTGGTCCCCAAAGCCCCTTCACATCCACCTGGGGGTGACCCAGCGTGCAGTTCAACCCCACCTATCTAGCACTTCCCATTCACCATCTCACAGAGTCCCGAAATAACACTTCCAGCAGGAAATTATAGTAATAACAAAACCACAAACCCTCTCTTATGGGCCCCCTCCCTGGCTCTGTCTCAGAACAGCACAGGGAAACCAATCTCACGGAAGGGGAAACTGAGAACAGACAGGAGAAACCCCTCCCTCGAGCTCAGCTGGGTCAAGCCTGCTCGGCCAGCTCCAAGTTCACTGCCACCTACGCTGCTCCCGGAGTACTTATGCAGCACTTGTGTGAGCAGGGCCGCGGGTGACACCTCAGGGAGCCTGAGCCGTGGCCGTCCACGGGTCAGCCCTTTGGGAAGCCCTGATGAGCTCCTTCTGTATGCCCAGCTCTGGGCCAAGCACTCCACCTGATTTAGCTCGTGAGGCGGATGCACATCCGTAGCCAGTCCACCGAGAGGGAAGCCCAGCTCTGTGAACTCACAGCGCGAGACCCAGGGACGGTCCCTTTGCCTCCCTGTGCCTCAGTTTCCTCCTCCACTCCACAGGGGTCGATGACAGGAGACAGTATGCAGCCAGTGCTGAGAATAGTGAGGATAGTGCTTGGCACGGAGCAAGGGCAGGTGGGGAAACTGAGGCTCCGAGGAGCCAAAGAAGCCCCCCCAACCACATCACCCAGCTGGTGCCCCACCCAGGGACTATCAGAAACCCAGCAGCGCCACGGCCCCTCCCTTCACAGCCAGGGTGGGAGTGTTGTGATAACCCACAGCCCCCATTTCCTCCTGGTCAGGAAGGAGCCAGGCAGAGGAAGTATTAAGAGGAGTAATATAAACACTCCCCCCCCCCGCTCCATGGCAGGGTGAGCACAAGGGGCAGCGGCCGCCACCCAGCGCAGGCCAACCAGCAGAACAGCACCGCGGGCCCCAGGCAGAGATGGGCTTGGCAATGGAGCACGGAGGACCCTACTCTCGGGCAGGGGGCAGTCCGAGGGACTGCTGGTACTACCTGCGCTACTTCTTCCTCTTTGTTTCACTCATTCAGTTTCTGATCATCCTGGGCCTCGTCCTCTTCATGGTCTATGGCAACGTGCACGTGAGCACGGAATCTAACCTGCAGGCCACCGAGCGCCGGGCCGAGAGCCTGTACAACCAGGTCGTGGGGCTCACGGCCTCCCAGGCCAACCTGTCCAAGGATCTCAACCTCACCTCCCGCGCCAAGGAGACCATCTCGCAGATGCTGCTGGGCGCCCGCCGTGACCTGGACAGGATCAACGCCAGCTTCCGCCAGTGTCAGGCTGACCTGGTAAGGCCGCGGGCCAGACGCCTGCCCTGGGCGCTCTGGACAGGTCCCCCTCCCCAATCTGAGCTCCGGTGCCTTCGTCCAGGAGCCAGAGGCAGTCATAGACCCTCTGTGTCATGTGAGGAGCCCATGTGGATAAGCCATGCGTAGTTCGTTAGTACAAGAATGTCCCATACGATATTGGGGATACACTTATCCTAAAAGAATGTAGTTACTATCTTTTTTTCTTTTAAAGATTTTATTTATTTATTTGATATAGAGAGAGAGAGAGCACAAGCAGTAGGGAGAGAGAGAAGCAGACTTCCCTCTGAACAGGGAGCCAGATGCGGGGCTTGATCTCAGGATCCTGAGATCATGACCTGAGCTGAAGGCAGACGCTTAACCAGCTGAGCCACCCAGGCACCCCTGTATTCACTATCTATCTGCACTTTTTTTTTTTTAAGATTTTATTTATTTATTTGACAGACAGAGATCACAAGTAGGCAGAGAGGCAGGCAGAGAGAGAGGGAGAGAGGGAGAGAGGCTCCCCGCTGAGCAGAGAGCCCAATGCGGGGCTCAATCCCAGGGCCCCGAGTCCATGACATGAGCTGAAGGCAGAGGCTTAACCCACTGAGCCTCCCAGACGCCCCTCTATCTGGAACTTAAGTTTCACTGGGCATCCTGGCTGTGGATTGGCAGCAGCCCTGGGCCCATGAACTCCTCCTACACATAAAGCATTCAGAATGTGCCCGCACATACCAGCAACATTAAGAACTGGCTAAACAAAAACTCAGCACTTTCGGTGCTTACTGAGGAAGAAGTATGAACAGTTTCCATTTGCCTTGTGCTGGGTGTCCACTTTAGAAGTATCTCATCATTGAGTCCCTTGAGGTAAGGAGAAGTTCCAAACCCTTTTGAGGAGGGGGAAGTGAAAGCCTGAGTTGGGGAAGGCAGCTTGGGGGCTGGGGGCAGGGCAGAGGCGGGCGGCCCCAGGGAAGGGTCCTGGTGGCACTCCCGAGCATCTAGAAGAGACTGCCCCCTTCTTGCTCCCCCAGCTCATGTCCTATGCCCCTGGCAAGACAATCGCCCGCTTTCTCACACATGTGCTTTCTCTGGGAGACCTTGAGGCTGGGGCTGCATTCCTTGGGTCTCAGCAGAATGGGGTGAGCGATGCGAGGGCCAGAGGGGAAGGCTGGATGGAGGCAGCCTCAGTTTCCCCCCACATGCTGGCTGAGGTGGGGGGTAGGGGGAGAATGGAAGGAAGAAAAGGCCTCTGCTGGGGCCTCAGACCACCCAGCCCTCCCTACCGTCCAGGAAAGACGTGCTCTGCCCCCCTCACACCTGCCCTGAGAAGGTTGATGTCTCCCTGTCTCAGATCCCAGAGCAAGGTGGGTCCCCTTCAGGTCCCCAGAATAAGTCAGGTCCCCCCTTGGATCCCAGAACGGGGTTGTGTTTCCCTTTGAACCAGCTTCCAGGCCAGGACGTGCCCCCTCAGACTTCCCAGTTCCCCAGGAATTGGCCCATTTCCATCTTCCAGGAGACACACAGTGGTCTGGTCCAGGGGCTATCAGGAATTCTAAGATCATAAAGTTTTAGATACTCACACACATCCCAGGACCCTAAACTGCCCCCATCGTAGAATTTTAGAAACCCAAGAGTATGCATCTTTACAAATATAGCATTTGAAAATCACAGTTTGTTTGTTTGTTTGTTTTTGGTTTCTGGTTTTTTTCTCCTTCGTGTTGACAAATTTCTCTGGGCTGGAACCTCTTGGGATTTTCTCCAAGGCCACTGGAGGTTCTCTAGTTTCAGGGTGCATGCTCCCCACCTGGGAGTACCCCCTACCCCTACCCATGCCACGGCAGCCCCAAGTGTCCAAAGGTAGCCGGTGAATCTTGGTATTCCCTAGTCCTGGCCATGCTAAGAAAAGTGATTTTTCTTTAATTCTCTGCTGGGGCAACTATACTTCTGGCCCCGAGATCCTGGGAGTGAAAAGAGAATTTAACTCAGTGATTTTTTTAAAAAGATTTTATTTATTTATTTGACAGAGAGACACAGTGAGAGAGGGAACACAAGCAGAGGGAGCGGGAGAGGGAGAAGCAGGCTCCCCGCTGAGCAGGCAGCCCCATGTGGGGCTTGATCCCAGGACCCTAGGATCATGACCCAAGTCAAAGGCAGATGCTTAATGATGGAGCCACCCAGGTGCCTCTAACTCAGTGCTATTTTTAGGGTCTGCTCCACCCTGCCTGGGTCAAGCTGCTGGGACCCTCACCTGGCACTTGGGGTCCAGAAGGAGCACCCAGAGACCTCCTCTTTTCGCTTCCTCCACCAGGAAGAAAGCCTCTTTCTCATTTCATTTTTGGATCCGACGCATGTTATCGAAGCCTCCAGATCTTCTTCTTCGGTGGCTTTTTTAAAGCAAAAGTCACTAGAACGTCCAGAGCGATTCCTGCCTTCCCCCTGAGCCCAGGGCATTAGCACACAACCCGCTTCCAAAGGAATAAGGACAAGGAATGACAGAAAGACAAACCCTTCACATTCTGCACTGCTTTATCTGTTATATTTCTGCAGAAGGTTTCTGCTTTTGTTTTTAAGATATTAATTAATGGGGGCTCCTGGGTGGCTCAGTGGGTTAAAGCCTCTCTGCCTTTGGCTCAGGTAATGATCCCGGGATCATGGGATCGAGCCCTTCCTCGGCTCTCTGCTCAGCAGGGAGCCTGCTTCCTCCTCTCTCTCTGCCTGCCTCTCTGCCTAGTTGTGATCTCTGTCTGTCAAATAAGTAAAATCTTTTTTAAAAAAGATATTAATTAATGAATTAATTAATTTGACAGAGAGAGAGAAAGAAAGAGAGAGAGCACAACCAGGGGGAGCGGCAGACAGAGGGAAAAGCAGGCTCCCAGCTGAACAAGAATCCTGATGTGGGACGCGCGCGATCCCAGGACCCTGGGATCATGACCTGAGCCTAAGGCAAACACTTACCTGATTGAGCCACCCAGGTGCCCACTGCAGAGGGTTCTGTTCCAAAGCCTGGAAAGCACACCTTGCAGCATTGTAAGAACTTCCTTAAAAAACAGCTTTATTGGGGCACCTGGGTGGCTCAGTGGGTTAAGCCTCTGCCTTCGGCTCAGGTCATGATCTCAGGGTCCTGGGATCGACCCCCACATCGGGCTCTGCCTCTCTGCCTACTTGTCTCTGTCTGTCAAATGGATAAATAAAATCTTAAAAAAAAAAAAAAAAACAGCTTTATTGAGGGACACCTGAGTGGCTCAGTCAGTCAAGCCCAGGGAAGACACAAGGGTACCTGGGTGGCTCACCAGGTTAAGTGTCTGCCTTTGGCTCGGCTCATGATCCCAGGATCCTGGGGTCGAGCCCCAAATTGGGTTCCTGCTCAGTGGAGAGTCTGCATCTCCCTCTACCTCTGTTCCTCCCCCAACTCATATTCTCTATCTCACTCACTCTCTCTGTCAAATAGATAAATAAAATCTTTTTTTAAAAAATATTTTATTTTTATTTATTTGACAGAGAGAGATCACAAGTAGGCAGAGAGGCAGGCAGAGAGAGAGAGGAGGAAGCAGGCTCCCCGCTGAGCAGAGAGCCCGATGTGGGGCTCAATCCCAGGACCCTGGGATCATGACCTGAGCCGAAGGCAGAGGCTTTAACCCACTGAGCCACCCAGGCGCCCCAGATAAATAAAATCTTTAAAGGAAAAACAGTTTTATGGAAATATAATTCATATGCTCTACAGCTCACCTAATTAAAAGTGTATAGTTCAACAATTTTGAGCACCTTCACAGAGTGATTCACAATTGATTTTAGAACATTCCATCACTCTGGAAAAGAAACCCCATCCCCATGAGCAGTCACTCCCCAGCCTCCCCCTCCCCCAGCTCCTGGCAACCACTGCTTTCTGTCTTTATGAATTTGCCTGTTCTGGACGTTTCGTATAAATGGGATCCTACAACAGGAGTCATACTAAATGATGTTTTTTGTTTGGTTTGGTTTGGTTTGGTTTTTAATTTTTTATTTATGTTAACATATAATGTATTATTAGCCCCAGGGGTACAGGTCTGTGAACTGACAGGCTTACATACTTCACAGCACTCACCATAGCACATACCTTCCCCAATGTCCATCACCCCACCACCCTCTTCCTACGGCCTCCCTCCAGCAACCCTCAGTTTGTTTTGTGAGATTAAGAGTCTCGGGACGCCTGGGTGGCTCAGTTGGTTGGACGACTGCCTTCGGCTCAGGTCATGATCCCGGAGTCCCGGGATCGAGTCCCGCATCGGGCTCCCAGCTCCACGGGGAGTCTGCTTCTCTCTCTGACCTTCTCCTCGCTCATGTTCTCTCTCACTGTCTCTCTCTCAAATAAATAAATAAAATCTTTAAAAAAAAATTAATTAAAAAAAAAAAAGAGTCTCTTACGGTTTGTCCCCCTCCTGATCCCACCTTGTTTCTAAATGACGTTTTGAAGGTTTGCCCACATTGTAGCATGTTTCATGGTTTTGTTCCTTTTTATGGCTGAGTAATATTCCATTCTGTGGATGAACCTCATTTTGTTCATTAACCCATTAATGGACCCTTGGATTGTTCCCATCCCTCAGTGATTGCTATAAACATGTATGTGAAAGGTTTTTTTTTTTTTAAGATTTTATTTATTTATTTGTCAGAGAGAGTGAGCACAGGCAGACAGAGTGGCAGGCAGAGGCAGAGGGAGAAGCAGGCTCCCTGCTGAGCAGGGAGCCCGAGGTGGGACTCGATTCCAGGACGCTGGGATCATGACCTGAGCTGAAGGCAGCCGCTTAACCAACTGAGCCACCCAGGCGTCCCTAGGTGAAAGTTTTTGTGTGGACCCATGCTTCAGTTTCTCTTGGGTCTCCACCCAAGAGTGGAATTGCTAGGTCACATGATAATTCTATGCGTGACATTTTGAGGAACTGCCAGACTGCTCTCCAAAGCGGCTGCCCCATTTTACATTCTAACCAGTACCATCTGGGATTTCTCATTTCTCTTCATCCTCACCAATCCTTGTTACTCTCTGCTCTTGTTTCCCCCCATCATTTATAACCATCCTAATGGTCAGAAGGTGGTATCTCCTGATGGTTTTTGTTTGCATTTCCCTGATGCGTGGTGATGGTGAATATTTTTTGATGTGCTTGTCAACAGCGTGTCTATCTTCTTTGAAGAAATGTTTCAGATGCTTTGACCTTTTTTCAATTAAGTTATCTCTTTTTTTTTTTTTTAAGATTTTGTTTACTTATTCATTTGACAGAAAGAGAGAGAGAGAAAGCATGCACAAGCCAGGGGAGTGGGAGAGGGAGAAACAGGCTCCCCACTGAGCAGGAAGCCCCATGCAGGGCTCGATCCCAGGACCCTGGAATCGTGACCTGAGCCGAGGGCAGATGCTTAACCAACTGAGCCACCCAGGCACCCCAAGTTATCTCTTTATATTGATCCATAAGAATTTACTTTTATATATTACGGATACTAGTCCTATCATCAAATACATTCTTTGCAAATATTTTCTCCCATCTTTGGTTTGTCTTCTCCCTGTAGAGTTGGCACATAATGTTATGTCAGTTTCAGCTATATGATATAGTGATTCCATAGTCTTTTCCCTTGATAGAATCCTTTAAAGCCCAGAAATCTTTAATTTTGATGAAGTCCAATTTATCTGTTTTTCTCCTTGTTTGTGCTTCTGGTGTCACATCTAAGAAACCATTGCCGGGGGAGGGGGGAAGCAACTGCTCAGCAGGGTGTCTGCTTCTCCCTCTCCCTCTCCCTCTGCCCCTTCCCACTGCTCTGTGCTCTCTCTCTACCAAATAAATGAATAAAATCTTAAAGAGAGAAAGAAAGGTACCATTGCCAAATCCAAAGTCATGCAGAGTTAACCCCTCTGTTTTCTTCTAAAGAGTTCTATAGGGGCGCCTGGGTGACTCAGTGGGTTAAAGCCTCTGCCTTCAGCTCAGGTCATGATTTCAAGGTCCTAGGATCAAGCCCCACATGATCTCAGGGTCCTGGGATTGAGCCTCTCGTTGGACTCTCTGCTCAGCAGGGATCCTGCTTCCTCTCTCTCTCTGCCTGCCTCTCTGCCTACTTGTGATCTTTCTCTGTATGTCAAATAAATAAATAAAATCTTTTTTTTTTAAAAGATTTTATTTATTTATTTGACAGAGAGAAATTACAAGTACACTGAGAGGCAGGCAGAGAGAGAGAGAGAGAGAAGGAAGCAGGCTCCCTGCTGAGCAGAGAGCCCGATGCGGGACTCGATCCCAGGACCCTGAGATCATGACCTGAGCCGAAGGCAGCGGCTTAACCCACTGAGCCACCCAGGCGCCCAAAATAAAATCTTTTTTAAAAAGAGTTCTACAGTTTTAGTTCTTATATTTGGGTCGTTGAGCTACTTTGAGTAAATTTTTTGTATATGGTGTGAGGTAGGGGTTCAAATTCATTCCTTAACATGTGGCGATCTAGCTATGCCAGCACTATTTGTTGAAAAGACTCTTTATTTCCCCCATGGAATGATTTTGCAACCTCTGTTAATTTTCTAGGGCTGCCTTACTAACAAAGTACCACAAATTGGGTGGCTTAAACAATGGAAATTTATTTTCACACATAAACGAGGTCAAGATGTGAATTTCTTTGGAGGGTTAGGAGGGAAGAATTGATTACAGGAGCGGGGCCCACTCCTTGCCTTACAGATGGCCACCTTCTCACTGTGTCTTTGTGTCATCTTCCCTCTGTGGATTTCTGGGTGTCTAAATGTCCTCCTATAAGGACACCGGTCATATTGGATAAGGGCCCACCCTAATGACCTTATGTTAACTTAATCACATCGTTAAAGATGCTATCTCCAAATACAGTCATATTCTGAGGTACCAGGGGTTAGGACTTCCATTTATGAATGGGAAGACACAATTCAATTCCTAACAGCATCCTTGTCAAAAAGAAGTTGACCAGGGGCACCTGGTTACACATCTGCCTTCAGTTCAGGTCATGATCCCAGGGTCTTGGGATCGACCCCTGCATCTGTTTCCTTGCTCAACAGAGAGCTGCTTCTCCCTCTCCCTCTGTCCTTCTCCCTGCTTGGGCTCTCTCTCTCTCTGTCAAATAAATAAATAAAATCTTTAAAAATTAAAAAAAAATAAGAAGTATTATTAGCATATAGTATTAACTGTAACAACTTTTAAAGATCCAGCCAGCAGGGTGGGTTAGGCCTCTGTCTTCAGCTCAGGTCATGATCTCAGGGTCCTGGGATCGAGTCCCACATCAGGCTCTCTGCTCGGCAGGAAGCCTGCTTTTTCCTCTCTCTCTCTGCCTGCCTCTCTGCCTACTTGTGATCTCTCTGTGTCAAATAAATAAATAAAATCTTTAAAAGAAAAAAAAAAGATCCAACCAGCATCCCCTATATAGGAGTCATGCCCTTGTAAACTGGGCCAACCCAGGCCAACCGCGTGTGGGATCTGGGGCCCCAGCCCAGAGGGTCTGGGCAAACCAGGAGCAAGGGGGACCCACGGGTGCTGGACGGTGAGCTCTGTCTTATGCCCCCTCCCATTAGATGACCTATGTGAGCAACCAACCATACATGGCGGCCATCATCTTGAGTGAGAAGCAATGCCAAGAGCAACTTAAGGAGACCAACAAGAGCTGCAATGGTGAGTGGTCTGGTCTGGGTAGCAGGGCGCCAGTGTGCAACCCCCACCCTTTCAGAGATGTCTTGTCATGTCCCTATAGCTTTGTTCCTCATGCTGAACCATAAAGCCAAGACGCTGGAGGTAGAGTTGGCCAAGGAGAAAGAAGTATGCACCAAAGACAAGCAGGGTCTGACGATGAGCAAGGGAGTGGTGGAGGAGAAGCTGGCTGAGTGTGGCAAGGTCCAGAAGCAGCAGCAGCAGGAGCGACAGCTGGCTGAGGACCGCCTGCAGAAGGTGCAGGCCCTCTGCCTCCCACTGGACAAGGACAAGTTTGAGATGGAGCTGCGTAACCTCTGGAGGGACTCCATTATCCCCCGTACCCTGGACTCGATGGGCTATAACCTGTACCATCCCCTTGGCTCAGAAATAGCCTCCGCCCGGAGAAGCTGCGACCAAATGCCCGCCCTCATGAGCACCAAGGTGGAGGAGCTGGCCCGGAGCCTGCGGGCTGGCATAGAGCGTGTGGCCCGCGAGAACTCGGATATCCAGCGCCAGAAGTTGGAGGTCGAGGAGGCCCTGCGGGCCAGTCAGGAGGCCAAGGAGAAGGTGCAGAAGGAGGCCCAGGCCCGGGAGGCCAAGCTCCAGGCCGAATGTGCCCGGCAGACACAGCTCGCCCTGGAGGAGAAGGTGGCACTACGGAAGGAGCGGGACAACCTGGCCAAGTCGCTGGAGGAGAAGAGGCAGGAGGCAGAGCAGCTCAAAATGCAGCTGGCCGTCAGCAACTCCGCCCTGGACACCTGCATCAAGGCCAAGGTGGGCTAGAGGGCACCGAACTCAGGTTGCACTGGGGTCAGGTCTGGGGGTTGTGTTGGTGGTGATGTCTTAGGGCGTTGAGGTGAGCTTTGCAGTCTAGGTCTGGTTACTTACCGCACTTGAGAGTGTCAATGACACAGGATTGGGGTTGAGTTTGGAAGAACATGGAGAAAGGATTAAGGATTGGGATTGAGTTTAGGGTGCCTGGTGGGCCTCCAGATTGGTTCAGGGTAAGGACGGGGGATTCATGGAGGGTTGGTGTCGGGGTAGGGAAGTGTCTGAGTTGACAGATCAGGAGCCATGGAGTGGGGGTTGGCAGTGAGACTGAAAAGTAAGGCTGGTCTAGAGGAAGGCGTGATGCGAAGCAGGGCTTGTGTTTAGGTGAAGGTGAGTTCTTAGTGACCGCCGTGTTTAGGGTTGGTTTGAATTAAAGTTAGGGTTCCATCGAAGATCACGTGAGTCTTAGAATTGGGGTTGTGCTGAGTTTGGATTGTGGGGAAAGGTTGAAAGTCAGGCCAGGGGTCATGTGCAGGGCGACCAGTGAGTTTAACACTGGGTGCAGGATCTCAGTGGCTTCTGTTCGGTTGAGTGGAGCCCCCAAAGTTGGAGTTGAAGCTCAGCTGAGCAAAGGTGACTGGTGGGGCTAGAGATGATTAGAGGTTTGGGACCAAGGGTGGATTTAGGATTTCATGGGCATTAGAATTGGGATTGGTGTTGACCATAGGTTAGGAGTTGAAATTGATTGGGGTTTGGGGTGGCTGACTGAGGGTTGAATTGGGCTGGCCTCGGAATATATTTGAAATGAAAGACTGGGTGACCCTGAGTTAGGGTAAGGGGACCTGGAGAGGGGTGAGGGTCAGGGCTGGGTATAGAGTAGAAACTGCACAGGGGCTCATTTTGGAGTGGGGCTGGGTTGAGGTTCCATTTGAGGTAAAGTCTAGGGTCTAAGGTTGAGTTGGAGTGAGTGTGGTATTGGGAAAGTGTTTCTGGGTGGCCGTGGTGGCATCCAGGGCTGGGCTAGGGGAAGGAGGCTCGGAGTGCTTTTTTCATGGCAGCCAAGTCTAAGGAACGGGTTGGGGTCCGAGTTGGATGTCAAGTTATGACCTTTGATCAGGTTTGTCATGGGGATTGGGTTTAGGTCAGGGTTTGAGTCTAAAGAAAGTGCTGTTTTCATGTTGGATTTGGATTTTAGGTGATTGAGTTTAAAGCTGGCTTTGGATTTCAGGTTCAGGGTCATTGGAGAGAAGGCAGCGAGTTTACAGAGTGAGTCAGCTTCAGCCTAGAGTGGAGCTGGGTCCCGTGTTGGGTGGATGGACTCAGTTGGGGTCATGAATTGGGGTCGGGTTGGAACTAAGATTGTAGGGGAGACCGAGGTAGGCTCCAGCAAGCTCTCTGGGAGGCTTCCAAGGAAAGCCGGCTTCCAGAGTTCCCAGTCCCTTAAGGGCAGGAGGGTGCACGTACACCCGTTAATACGGGTATCTGTCTCCCGGGTCTGTTTCCCTGCCCTGGAAGGAACTCTGACCCATGCATCCAAGGGCATAAAGGAGCAGGAGCCTCCATGGGATTCTGGTTCAGGGGTCCTGACTTCTGCCAACCTCCCACCATCTTTCTTCCCACAGTCGCAGCCGATGCCTATGCCAAGACCTGTGGCCCCTGTCCCCAACCGCCAGCCCATCGGTGAGTGACAGAAAGCAGGGCCAGGAAGGCATTCGGGGATGGTCCTTTCTGCTTCTTCTCCCATCTCAGCCCTGCTATTGGGGCTGCTGCGCCACCCCTAGCCCAGGGTTGGGGCCGTGGGTTGAACCTGACCCCTCCCTCTCGCCACAGACCCAGCTGTCCTGGAGGAGTTCAAGAGAAGGATCCTGGAATCCCAGAGGCCTGCAGGCAATGCTGTAGCCCCACCCAGGTAAGGCACTGTGCAGACTGAGATGGTTCAGTCTCAGGGCGGCCGGGGAGGCTGGGAAGAGAACTAGGCGTGGAAGGAGGCTCGTCTCGCACTAGCTGCTTCCTTAACTGAGTGCTGGCTGTCTACCAGGCCCTATGCTGGGTCCTGGGGACATAGTCATGACTAAGACCCATGCAGACCCATTCATGGAACTCCCTCATTAAGGGGTGAAAGAAACAGCGAAGGAGCCATGAAAAGAGAGCCCAAGAGCCTACAGTTACGGGCGGCTTACTGTGAGTTCAGCACAGTCGGAAGCACTTCGCCAGCTTAACTCCCTGAACCCTCACGACCCTAATCAGTGGGCAAGCCACTGTCATCACCTCCCACTTTCCAGACGAGGAAAATGAGGCACAGAGAAGGTGTGCGCTGTGGCCCAGGTAACACAGCCGGGGAGTGGCAGAGCTGGGGACTCGAACCCAGGCTCTTGGACTCCAGGCCGGCAAGAGAGGGCTTCGGTGAGGAGGAGGCCTTTGAGCTGGAGGATGGGCCCAAGCTGGTCTGGGAAAGGGCAGAAGATACAGCGCTCTGGATGATGAGAAGAGCCAGGGTAAAGGCTCAGAGGCCAGGCTGGGGGATGGGGGTGGCTGGAGCTAAGGAAGGGAGGAGGGGGAGCAGCAGCAGCGCAGAGACCCCTCTGAGCCTCTCTTTCTAACCGCTACAAAAACAGAGGTCTCTGAAATCAAGGGCATGGAAACTCTTCGCTAACTGTGAAGTGCTGTCCACAGGCATGTAAAGCCAGGGGCTGGGGGTTGCAGCAAGGCGCATCGAGGCACATGTGCACAGACTCAGGTCAGGGCTCTGTGTCTGTACCCTGCCCCCCCGTGCCCCCTCCCAGAGTACAGCCTGTGCATCACAGGGAAGGTGACTCAGGCCACCGCCTCGAGAACATCCTGTTCTTCCCTCCCAGATGGTGGCTACGGTCCCCGCGCAGTACCATATCGCTGGGCAAGGAGTCTGGGAAGGGCACTGCCATTCACAGTTTAGGACCCTGGGCTCCGGGCAACACCGTGGATTTTAAGTCAGATTCTGCCAACCCCAAGCCTGTGCCTCTCCCATAGCTCTGTCAGCAAGGCTGTGGTCAGCCTGGTCTATCTCAGCCTGGGGACAAATTGACTTCCAGAGGGTTGTCTTCAAATCCCAGGGTGGGGGTAGTCCTCCACATCCAGCTCCATTTCCTCTATGGCTCCTCTTACATACGCCCTCTGACGGGGAGCTCACCTCCTCACAACACTTTCCCTTCCGTTCTGGATGGCTCCGTCTGGGAGAAATCCTTCAGCCTCAGGCAGTCCACGGGGAGGGAAGCAGGAGGATGGAGAGAAGACCCTGCTCCAAGCAAACAGTTTTCCTCTCTCCATCTTGGCCCAAAGCCAACATGGCAAGGAAGGAGGTTCTATTCTTATCCCCACTTTTCAGAGGAGGGAACTGAGGCCCCAGGGAAGTGACCAGCCTGGGGTCATGCGTCATTGAGTCAGGGCCAGAGCCAGGCTCCCAGCCCAGACCAGTCCCAGGTGGAGAAAGGGGAAGCTCTTGACATTGTTTACCCCCAAAGGCGTCCCTCCACAGAGAAAACAATAAGTACTTAAAGCAGGGCCCCTCCTGCTTCTCTCTGCCAGGTCTCAGGAAGGGACGTTGGCCCTCTGTGCTCCAGTCTTGATTCACCTTCCCCCTGAGAAAGTGGCCATCGGCTCTGGCTTGGCGTCCCAGTGAGGCCAGCTCCTGGGTGGGCTAGCGTAGGCAAACCACAGGCTGTAGAATCACATCATCGGAATTTTACATGCCTCCGGTCAGGGGCCAGGGCTGAGGTCCAGCACCAATCACTCAGCTCCCCCCACACCCTCTGATCAGGAGAGGGCCTTCCTTTTCCACTCTTACTCCTTCTGACCTTGATGCAGTCAGTCTCTGAGCTGCTAACATGCTCCCACTTACAGCTGTCGCCGCGATCCCAAAGCCAGGGCCAACCCAGGACCCTCCCATCAGCTGGACCAGAACACAAAGTCTTGGTTTTCCCATGGACCCTTTTAAGTCATTTTTTCTTGATGGCAAGTGCACTAGATTTCCTTTTTCCCTGACAAGACTGTGTCCTGTGGATATCCATTTCTTTAAGTTAAACACACACAAGTAACGTAAAGACAAATAAGTAAATACTGGTTTCGGGGCCCTGGGGCTGGATAAGGCAAGAGTTGTGAGGAGGTTTTAGAATATAGGTGAGGTTCTTCGGTGGGGTGAGGTCCGGAGCCACCAGCCAAGAAAGAATTCTTTTTTTTTTTTTCTTTCCTAAGATTTATTTATTTGACAGAAGAGATCACAAGTAGGTAGAGAGGCAGGATGAGGGAGAGGGAAAGCAGGCTCCCCTCTAGGCAGAGAACCTGAGGCAGGGCTCCATCCCAGGACCCTGGGACCATGACCCAAGCCGAAAGGCAGAGGCTTTAACCCACTGGATCCATCCAGGTGCCCCAAAGAAAGAATTCTTGAGATGACTTTGGTGCAAAATGGTGGTTTTATTAAAACAGGGGGACAGGGGCGCCTGGCTTAGTGGGTTAAAGCCTCTGCCTTCAGCCCAGGTCATGATCCCAGCATCCTGGAATTCAGTCCCTCATAGGGCTGTCCCGCATTAGGCTCTCTGCTCAGCAGGGAGCCTGCTTCCCCCTCTCTCTCTGTCTGCCTCTCTGCCTACTCGTAATCTCTGTCTATCAAATAAATTTAAAAAATAAATAGATACATAATTAAATTTTTTTTTAAATTAAAACAAAACAAAACAAAAACCAGGGGGACAGGAGCCCCGAGCAAAAAGAGCCGCTGTACCAGGATGGGGAGGGGTGGCTGGTTATATACTTGGGAGCTGGGTGAGGTCAGGAAAAGGGAGGTTTCAGGAGGATTTTCGTATGCTAGAGAAGACCCTCAGGATCCCGGAGGCCTGGCCGTTATCAAGCCAAGGTTGGCTTTCCCTCTGCCAAAGCATTCACATTTAGAGAGCTGGGCAGCTTTCTGGAAGAAGGTCCCACAGGCCCCACCCAGGGGCAGGGGCAGTGGCAGGGTGTCCCGCTGGTGCTTTGTCCTCGCCTAGCCTTCTCTCCTTCAACAACCGTAGCATGGAAGTTTGCAGATGGGGAGTCCGGCCCTGACTCTGAGCCGGCCACACAGCGAGTGTCACTCAAGTTCATTGCCACCACGATTGTGATTTGGTTCCTTTATTCAGCCCATTTGTGTCTGGAGCAGCTGCTGGGTGCTGAGGACACCAGGAGGAATAGGCAGGGGTCTAGTGGGGCTCCCGGTCCAGCGGGGCAGACGGAGGGTAGACCAGATGCCTGAGCTCTTGTTGTAGGGCCCCTTGCTGGTGGGCGAGGCAGAATTGGGATGAGGCAGTGTGAGGATAGAATTTTCCACAGGAGGCCAGGCAGGCTTCTCTGTCCTGCATGCGGGGGATGCGGGTCGGGGCAGAGAACTAGAGGGAGGGGTCGTGGGGGTTGGGGTGTCCCTGGAAGGGCGTACCAGATGGAGAGCACAGCCCAAGCCAAGGCCCTGAGACAGGGCTGGGCCTGGTGAGGAGGTGGTGTGGCTTGGGCAGAGCGATCCAGGGGGTGAGTAGGAAGTGGGGGGGGTGCGGGGGGGGCGGTGCGGGTCACACAGGGCCTGTGGCTGCGGTGACAACTTTGGGAGCTTTGGGACAGCAGTGAGCAGGGAAGGACGTGACTGGACTCAGGGGTCCATAGGCACCCTTTAGTCGCTGCTGGGGGGGTGAAGGCCACAGCCAAAGACCAGGCCAAGAGCAACTGTGCTGGTCCAGGCAGGTGATGATGGGGCCTTAGGAGCCTGGTCTCTGAGAAATGGCCAGGGACCACTCTCTCCCTCGCCATCTGGCAGGCAAGAGTGGGTGAAGGATGGATATACGACAGGGCAGGAGCCGGGTGAGTCCTGGTCAGGCTGGAGCCAGCAAGGGGGGACCAGAGCCACCCAAGGAACGTGAGGCCATTTGGCCCCAGGGAAGAGCCGGGGAAGGAAGGGAGGGGGCCAAAGGAAGCAGCGCTTGGCTGAGGCCCCCTCCTCCCCACCAGGAAACAGCCTCTGAGCCAACCCCTGACCCCTCACGGGAACCTTTGCGAGGCCAAGGAGGGGGAAGGGCATTCCAGACCGCCTGCTGGAGCCTGCAGAGGGGGGCCGGGGGTGGCAAGCGAGGCCTCCTGAAGTCTTAGAGGACTCTGGCAGGACTTGAGTTTCGGATGAGGAGGACTGGTAGGGACAGAGTGGGCGGAGCCTTGCATGCCCTGTAGAATGGATCTGGCTTGTCTGCAGGGCACTGGGGAGCCAGGGAGAGTGTGTGAGGAGAGAGAGGCAGGCTCCTTGGAAAAACCCTCCTGGGAATGAGTAAGGGGCTAGCCCTGGCGGGGGGCGGGGGGAGCTAGTTCTGTGGAGACAAAGGAGAGAAACTGAGGCCCTGTCTGGGGGTGGGGTGGGGGGTATGGACAGGGGCTTTGGGGCAAGCTCCCAGGGTCTCTGGGGCTTGGGGAAGCAAAGGTAAAAGTCCGACAGGCTGCAGCCAAGGTCTGGAGCCCAGCAGGTGGCTGCTCTGACCGCTGTCTCTTCATCTGTGTACCGAGGAGGCCCACATCTCAGGCCCACCCTCGCAGGGAGGTTCAACAAGGAGGAGTCTGAGGGGAAGGCGGCCCCCAAAAGAGCCAAAGAGTCCTTGGCGGCAACACGGGGCCTGGGGTGGGAGGAAGCAGGCCCGGGCAAGGTTTGTCCTTCTGTCTGTCTCACTGACCTTTACCATCTCCTTCCTGTCCTAGTGGCTGAGGAGGCTCCAGGCCCTGGGGACCGAGGTGTGGCCCCGACCGGCCAGTCTGCGGACACGGCGTGGAAGAGACGCCCATGGCGTGGACCAGCAGCCAGGGCCATGGCCACAGCCGGCCGAACTCCCCGCACACTCGCCAAAGTGGGTGCCCTTGGCCTACACCCCACACTCATCCTTCCCCGCACCCCACCACCCCCTCTGATGCTCTCTCACAGGCCCACACCGGCACCACGCAATCCCTCGTCCGCAGACACTGCAGTGGTGTCCCCTGTGGATGCAGTGACATCACACAGACACAGCCGTAATGTCACACACTGATGAGGCGATGGCAGGGAACACGTCGCCCACAGATACAGAGCACCGACATCACGCACACACACGGTCACACCTTCTGCCCAGCCCTTGCCGGATGTCACAGTCCTCCTGCACGCAGGGGCCCAGGCGCTCACAACAGCCCACCCATCCCCCAACCCATACCCCTGCCACAGCCGCCCTCCAATCTTCTGGTCTTCTGACTCCTCATCTCCATCTGGGGCCTAGGGAAGTGAAAATGGGAAGACATTAGCCTCCATCCCCCATCCCGCCCCTCCCGGCCCCCAGGAGAGTCTCCAGGCTCCCCTGCCAGACCACACCCAAGCCCAGGGCAAATGTCACCCACTGACCCCAGCATAGGTGAGGGCGGCAGCCCCGTCCCGCTCCCCCGACTACCCAGCCCTGCCTGTGGCCTGTATTAATGTTAGTGGCACTAAATAAATACTGAATCCTTTCAAAGACTCCGGAGTGGTGATTTCTGCTTTGAAAAGACAGGTCCTAGCAGTGCGAGAGAGAAGACCTTGCAAGCTAAAACTCTACCCCCTGCCCCCAGCATGCCCCCCGGGGCCAGAAGAGCCTGCAGCCTGGACAGAGTCCTCGGAGACACCAGCTTCCCTCAAAGCTCTGAAACCACTTTTTATATAACTGCTATTTGGGGCACCTGGATGGCTCCTTCAGTTAAAAGGTTACCTTCGGCCCAGGTAGTGATCCCAGGGTCCTGGGATCGAGTTCCGCATCGGGCTTTTTATTCAATGGGGAGCCTGCTTCTCCCTCTGCCTCTGTTGCTCCCCCTGCTTGTGCTCTCTCTCTCTCAGACAAATAAATAACATCTTAAAAAAAAAAAAAGGCAGTTTCTTAGAAAACAGGTTGTCCATCTGTGGCTTTCATCTTCCTAAGGTTTGCAACGATTTCCCCCAGCCGTTGCTGAGGCAAATGAGCCTGTCATGGACTAGAGGAACACCTCCTCTCCAGAACGGCTCCAGGAACAGTGTCACTAAAGGCTCAGGGCATTTGTTTTGTCTTCTTTTGTTTTGTGGTGAGACAAGATGTCAGAAAGGGCACCAGGGTCCAGCTGGGAACTGCTTCAACATACTGATCACTAAATTTGTGGGGAAAAACAGGAAAAAGTGCATTAGAGGAATACAGGAAAATCCCACTGAACCCATTAGACCAGGAAAAAGAAAAAAATTTAAAAAGCCATAATACCTACTGCTAGTGAAGATGTAGAGAAAGGGCATTTTCCTACAGGACTGGTAGAAACACAAATCTCATCGTAACCCTTCTGGAAATTAGTTTGGTGATATTTCATTAAAGTAAACGTGCACAAATCCTTTCAACTCAGCAACCCCATTTCTGGGATTTTATTCCTGAGAAGTAAGAACTCCAAGAAATAAAGCAAATACCCATCAGTAGAAAAGCGGCCTAAAAATTATTATCTAGAATCTCAGCTTGTCATTTGCTGTCTCCACTCCAACCCCCCACCTTCCCCATAGCCCCAGCCTTGATTCCCTCCCAGTCCATCCCCCGGGACCCTAGACAGGGAGGGGATGACTCACAAGGAGCCAGGGCTGGCAACGCCACGCTTAAAGCAGCCTAGTCAGGAGGGACAAAGGAGCGATATTTCCTGGATACGGAAACTCGGGTGAGAGACGCCTGCTGCAGGAAACACTCGGCTGGGGCCCCGCCAAGCCAGGGCAAGGGGGTCAGCCAGGCCAGGCCGCCCAGACGGGCCAGTCTGCAGGCCCCAAGGAAGCAAGGACATCCCTGACCCTCAGCCTACTGGCTGGGCAACTGGAGATTTGGAAAGCAGGATGACACCGGCCCGTCCCAGCAACCACAGGATGTCTGAGTTTTGGGTTCAGGAGACAGACCTCTCTGAATCCAAATCTTGACTCAGTTGGTTTCAGTCTCCATTTTCTCATCCGAGAAATAGTCATTCTGAACTTTCTGGACTCGTGGGCACAGGTCTGACTTTTGGTTGGTCTCTTCCTTTCAGAGTGTCCTAAGATATCATCCCTCCAGCTAGCTCCCATGACCAACCCTGCTGGTCCAGAGAGACCTTTCCATCATGGGATCTGACCATGTCCCTCTCTAGTTCACATACCCGCTGTGGCTCCCCATTACCCTGGAAACAAAGTCCAGTTCCTCAGCTCTCTTGTGTCCCCCCGCTGCCACCCCCCACCCTGCTGCCCTCACCTCCAGTGCAGCTCTTGTGACCAGCTGTCTTGGACCTTTAAATCTCTGGCTAAAAACTCTCCTTAATTTGTGCTTTCAGACTAGAATGGCTTTTTCTTCTTCCTCCAAGGCCCGCCCCCAGGGATCCCTCCTCCAGGCAGCCCTCTTGATTGCCCCAGGTACTGTCCTTGCTCCTGCAGGGGGCATCCCCATCTCCATCCCTGACCATGTATCTCTGACTCCCCCAGGTTGGTGGCTCCCCTGGGGGCAAGCAGGGATCTGTCAGGGAGCAATTTACACACCACCTCCCTGACCTTGTGGCCCAGCCACCGGGTGAGGTTCTGGCTCTTTAGGGATTTCCTGTGACCTCTATAAATAATCCCCATGGCTGCTTCCCACAAACCACCTCACCCTTCTTGGAAAAAAGGGAACGTAGCCAAGGACCTCAGTCCAGCTGTGGGCCAGGGCCTGGGGGAGGCGGTTGGGGCCCAGGCATCCTACCCTAAGAGCGTCTCTCTCCCCACCCAGACGCTACTCACCCCTCCCCAAAGCCCTCTGGATCCTCCTGATGTGGAGAACAACTGGACAGCCAGCCCTACTAAACCTATGGAATTGTGTCTCTCCTCTGGGCCTGTTTGTATTCCTGAAAAATAGATATAATAACAATGTTCATGGGCTCAGCTCACCGAGTGACCCTTTCCCTCCAGGAGCCCCCCGTGCTGCATCAGCCCCAGCTGCTGAACAAGCAAACAGATTGGTAGTGATTTATTGCAATGAGGTCCTTGAAGACACAGGCTCAGGAGCCCCCCCTTTGGTTGGAGGGGTGGTATTCTAGATGCCTCCTGAACATTCTCTTCATACCTTTGGTTGGCCCTGGATACCTCCCAGCCTCTGCTCACAGGTGCCCTAAAACCCGAGAGCTTGTATCTTTGATCATTAGAGAGGTAGGACTCTTTTTCTGATTCTGGAAGGGATTCTGACCCTATTTAAGATTGTTTCTGGGGGTGCCTGGGTGGGTCAGTCCGTTAAACATCTGCCTTCGGCTTGGGTCATGATCTTGCGGTCTTGGGATCAAGACCCTCAAAGGCAGGCTCCCTTCTTGGCAGAGGGCCTGCTTCTCTCTCTCTCCCTCTGTTGCTCCCCCTGCCTGTGCTCTCTCTCTTTCTCTGTCAAATAAGTAAAATCTTAAAAAAAAAAAAAAAAAAAAAAAAAAAAGACTGTTTTGCCTGTGGCAAGGGACGTTAACCATTCACCAGCTGCCGGGTGGGTATGGAAGCCTGGATCCCAGGGTCCACAGAGGGCGGAGCTTTGATGGAAGCTGCCGGGACCTTCGTTTGTTAGAGGAGGGCGCCCTCTGCTGGTTGGTCACCAGCATATCAGGCGCCCCTGAGTCTCAGAATCCAAGGCTTCAACACTAATTCAAAGAGACACATGCACTCCTGCGTTCACAGCAGTATGCTGTACAATAGCCAAATCATGGAAGCAGCCCAAGTGTCCGCCAACAGATGAACGAAGAAGATGTGACGTATATATACGCAATGGAATATTATTCGACCGTGAAAAAGAATGAAACCTTGCCATTTGCAACGACATGGCTGGAGCTAGAGTGTATAAGGCTAAGTGAAATAAGTCAGAGAAAGACCAATACCGCATGATTTCAGTCATATGTGGAATTTAAGAAACAAAACAAATGAGCAAAGGAAAAAAGAAAGAGAGAAATCAAGAAACAGGCTTTTTTTTTTTTTTTTTTTAGATTTTGTCAGAGAGAGAGCAAGCAAGGGGAGCAGAAGGCAGAGGGAGAAGCAGACCCCCTGCTGAGCTAGAAGCCCAATGCAGGATTCGATCCCAGGACCTCGGGATCATGACCTGAGCGGAAGGTAGCTGCTTAACCAACTGAGGCACCCAGGCGTCCCCAAGAAACAGACTTAACTACAGAGAACAAAGGTCTGGTTACTGGAGGGGAGGTGGGTAGGGGGAGGGGTGAAATGTGTGATGGGGATTAAAGGGTGCACTTGTCATGATGAGCGCTGAGTAATGTATGGAAATGTTGAAGCACTATATTGTACACCTGAAACTAACATAACATTGTATGTTAACTATACGGGAATTAACATAAAAAACTGAATAAAAGAAAGCATCCAAAAAAAAAAAAAAAGAATCAAAGTCCTATTAATCAAGATCTTCCCTCTCTTCCTCCACCCATCTCCCTCTTCTCTTCCCTGCACTCACTGCTTCACCCCTACAGGCCACCGGCCACCTCGATATTCCTTGAATACATCATGATGTTCCCACCTCAGGACCTTTGCACATGCAGTGCCCTCTGCCTGGGATATTTTCACCAATCTCCTCCATTTGGCTTCCTTCTCACCATTCGGCTCTCAGTACCAATGTCACCTCTGCAAGGCACCCTGCCCTCACATCCCTGAGCAGGCAGGTCTCCTCTTCAATAAGCTCACACAACAGCCATTAGACCTCACCATCAGGAACTAGGTCTCTAACGCGGGCAGGGGCAGCACTTGTGACAATTGGTCCCCTCTGAGTCCCCAGCATCCTGCACTTGGCCTGTTGCATAGAAGGCCTACGGCAAACTCAGAATGGAAGCCTGAACAAACCCATGTGCAAATCCCAAAGCTGGGGTTGTCCAGCAACTAAATAATTCTCTGAGCCTTAGTTTCCTCATCTGTAAAACTGTAACAATATACTTACTGAATTGTGCTGTTATGAAAACTCAATAAAATGATGTGTGTGATTCTAGCACAAAGCAGGTGCTTGGTAGGTACTGAAAGAAGGACTGCGTAAGCTTGGAGGCCACAGGCGCCCAGGATCTTGCAAGTCTCTTTTCAAACATAAGAGGCAAAGCTTCCAGATGAATACCAAAAAAGGGAACGACAACTTGCAGAGCAATAAACACACAGTTTATGGACAAAATACAAGACAAAACATATTTCACAGGTGTATCCACAAATAAACAAAAGAGCAGAGAGAATTCTGGACCAACACAAACTGTGACCCCCAGGGATGGGGGGAGGGGGATTTCCATGTTTAAGCATTTCTGAATCACCTGAATTTTTTAATATTCCTTTAATATTTGCAAAGTAAATTAAAAAACGCCAAACAAAGATCCCTGAGGCCCTCCCATCCCATCCCAACCGTCCACTCCCCCAGCACAGGAAGCCAAAGGGACCTCCGCTGAGCTCCACTCCAGGGCTGGAACCCCTAGCACGGCTGGCCGTAGCTTAGTCACCGACAGCAACAAGGAGCTCACCACCTCTCAAGGCAGCACTTTGGTTCATGGTTCTGGGGTCAAGTTTTCTCCTGGAGATGAGATTCTCCCTTGGCCTAAGCTATTCCCACATGCCTCAGGGCTTCTCACTTGCCCACGCAGAAGTCCCGAAAGATGATGTCCAAGACCTCCTCGGTGCTGCCTCCGCCGGTGATGCGGCCCAGGTGACCCCGGGCAAGTCGCAGTGCCTCAGCAGCCAGGCCTAGGTCTTTTGTCTGCCTGTAGTGGCCGAGGGCATCCAGGCAGCCCTGGAGATGATGTTGGTGCCTTGCACGTGTCAGAAGCGGTGGGCCTGTGGACGGGTCCCCACACCTGGAAGGGAAAAAGGATGCGGTCTTTCTCAACTTTCTCAACTACCATTGAAGGGGGATCATCACTTGCATTTTGTAGATCCAGAAAACGAGCCTTGGGGGGCGGGTAGACAGCCCAAGCCAGTGGCTCAGCCCTGACTTGAACTTGGGTTGAGGCAGGCTGAGGGACAGGGACGGGCAGAGGCGGGGCAGGGGAGCCGCTCACACTTCAGCCAGCTCCTTCCTCAGTGCCTCCAGGAGATCATCCAAGCCCTCTCCGGTCAAGCAAGACAGCAGCAGGTGCGGGGGCAGGTTGGGACTGGGGTCTGGGCCCCCTGGAGGCAGTAAGTCCGACTTGTTCAGCACCAACAGGAGGCGCTGGCTGCTCTCATTGGGGCTCCCAGCGCCTGCGGGGGCGACAACCGTATCCAGGAAGTTGCGGCTGGATGGAGAGGCGAGGTCAGAAGCATCCAGCACCGCCAGAATGAGGTCAGCCTGCTCCAGCCTGGGGGAACAGAGAGAACCAACCAAGTGACCCCGGAGTCGAGCAAAGGCATGGGGGTTGGGGGTGACCAGAGGGGCGGGGCTTGGCACGTGGGAGGGGGTGGGGCAAGGTGGGTGGGGCTTGGCACATGGAGGCGGGGCAAACCAAGAGGGGAGGGGCAGGAATAGGGGCTGAATTTAAACCTCGGCTCTCCCCCCACATCAGAGCCCCCACTCAAGCGGCCTCAGCAGGCTTTCCTGATTCAGGAGGGACACAAAATAATTACAGCAAGGCGACATGGAAGTGGAAGGGCCGTTTCCCCATCCCACCACCCTATCAGCCTACCTCTCCCTGGCGCGCCGCACGCCCTCCTGCTCCACCGGCCCCACGCCCTCACGCAACCCCGCCGTGTCGCTCAGCAGCGCAGGGAATCCGGCCAGGTCCACGGGGATCTCCAGCACGTCGCGGGTGGTCCCCGGCTCCGGGGATACTATGGACACAGGCTTCCGGCCTGGGACGGGATTGGGGGTGGATATCATCACGAAGAAAGCGGGGTGGAAACCATGGAGCCTCCCAGCTGAGCTAAGTTTTCATCCTCCTCACTCCTCCCGGCCCCGCCCCCGACACTAGGCCCCGCCTCCGCCCGCCTCCCACGCACTGAGTAGGTTCACCAGGCTGCTCTTGCCAGCGTTGGGGGGTCCTGCGACCACTACGTGCGCTCCTGAGCGAAGCCTTTGCCCGCGCCTGGCATCTCGAAGATGTGCGCTCAGTGCCAGCTCCAGCTCCCGCACTTGGCTGTCAGCTGTGGATGGAAGAAAGGGAGGGGAAGGAGTGGGGCCTCCGAGGGCTATGATGCCAGGTGTCCCCAACCCCTAGGAGGACCCACCTCGCTCCAGGACGCCCTCCTCCAGGTTGTCATCCTCACCAAAGTCGATATAGGCCTCCACATGAGCCAGAGCCTGGGGGGTGGGGGGAGGCCGGTGGAGGTGGTGATGGGGTAACCCAGGAACTCCCCCCCCATGGGCCCAGGTCGAACCTGACCCAAGGGACCAGACTGGAGGCGCATGCACAGGAAGCTCCCACGCACCGAACGGGTAGGTAAGGTCTCTGAGGCAGGGAATGGGCGAAGAGGGGGGCTTGCCTTAGTGAGAGTCTTGGCCCAGCCATGGCAGAGGTGGCCCAGTTCCCCATCCAGCTGCCTCAGTGCCTGCCGCCGCTGCGCCTCGGTTTCTGCGTGAATTAGATCTGCCAGCCCCTCCACCTCGGTCAGGCTCAGCTTCCCGTGAGCGAATGCCCGCCTGGTGAACTCACCAGCCTCAGCCGGCCGCAGCCCTGGCACACTGCCTGCGGGAAGGTCCTGGGTCCTGAGCTCCCTGGCCCCCATCCAGGTCCACTGACAGAGCCAGACTTCGAACCCAAGGCTACAGACTCACCCAGGGCCTGCAGGACGCCACTCACCACCGCTGGGCCTCCATGCACGTGGAATTCCGCGCAGTCCTCCCCCGTGAAACTTTGGGGACCTAGTGTGGCGAGATGGGAGTCGAGGAGAGTACGGCTAGGCAAAACGCCTGGGGGGTGGGGGAGAGGAAACTGGGTCATGAGAGCTACAGTAGGTTCGGGATCTGGAACCCCTCACCTGGGAACCAGAGCACCAGCGCGCGGTCCAACGGCTCCCCGGAACGGGGGTGGCTGAGCAGGCGCAGGCAAGCGCTGCGAGCTGGGGGCAAGTCCCGGGGCGCCGTGAGGCTCCGGAGGGCGTGGCCGCTGGCGGGACCGCTGGTCCGGATCACCGCGATGCCGCAGCGGCCTTGGCCGGAGCTCAGCGCGAAGATGGTGGCCCCGGAACCAGGGGCCGGGGCGCCGCTGCCCTGGCGCGTGCACAATCTGGGACTGGAGAGGGGAAGAATCAGTGCCTGTGGGAGGCTCTGTTGCCGAGGGGCACGTGGATAGGGCGCTCGATGTTCGGAAGATGGCCCCGGTGGAGGTTCTTAGCTGGGGGATGGGCAGATTGGAGCGTCTGAGGCCAGACGGTGACCCGATTGAGGTCTCCGGGAACAGAAGTTGACCCAGATGTGGGTCTGCGACAGGGGGATGGATATGTTCTGAGGGTGAGCGCGCTGATGTCGAAGTGTGATCCGAATGGGTACTCTGAGGCCAACAGATGACCCAGATGTGGGCTCTGCGGCAGAGGAATGAACGGATTGGGGCTTGGAAAAATGCGAAAGGTGGCTCTGCCCCAGGGAACTGGGACCCGGATCCCAGAGAGAGGATCTGAAGCCCAAGCAGCACCCCACGCTGTCACACCCGTTTCCCGTATCGCCCCACCTGCGAGGCCCACGTGCGGCCCAGGCTACTAGGGTCCACAACCCCCGCCACATGGATTCACAACCAGCGACCCGCCTACCCGCTCTGCCTGGGTGGCTTCTAGTCCTCACAGGAGGCTCCACCCACTCCGCGGCGTGACTGGTAAAATGCTTAACGACTCTCGATTATCATTGGGCTCCTTAGGACGCGTACGGCCCACCCTCTGAAGATCTTCGTTTCTATTGGCCAGTGGCAGGGAAAGAGGCGGGGAAAGGGCTGGACGCGGGGGTGCAGCGAAATGGCGTTCCCCCGGCAACATTAGACCGAATTTTTAGGATCCTAGAACCGCGGGTATCCCAGACACCGGAAATGAGGGGTGGGAGGAAGAACCGGGCTTGGTCCAGGGCCGTGGGAATTACACCGAGTTGAGGGTTCCAGCCCGGTATTTTCCATCTGGCCACTTCGTAGCTTTAGGCGAAGCGAGAGCATCTCAGGAGCGAAGGATGAGTTCCGGGATACCCACGCCCGGGCCCTAGTAAAATCTTGTTCAAATTTCTGGGAAGATTCCTGTGTTCCCAGAACTCTCCCTGTTTCTCGGCCCTCCCCCAGCTTTCCCTCCCGCCGTTCCCTCCCCCCCGGATACTCTTCTTCATTTGACAAACTCATCCTCAGGACCTAGCTCCAAGGTCCCCTCCGACAGGACACCTTTCTGGAATCCCCCAGCACAGCCCTCTCTGCCCTCTGGCCTTTCCTGGCCCCGGCCTGCTCCTGCAGAGCTGAGTGTCCGGTCTCTCTCTGGCTCCCCGAAAGCCAGAAAGGGGAGTCTCAGGGATTTCTTTCAGGTTAACCCAGGACAGCGCAGAATAGCGGAATAAAAGCGCTGATGGTGGAATTCCAGACACTGGCTGGGCGGGGTCTCCGCGGGCGCTTTCGCACGGACAATTCTCTGGTTCTTGGACAGAGCGGGCGGGCGACGCACTTGCGCTTGGGGAAGAATCTGTCGGACCCGCTGGAGTTCTAATCCCTGCCTCGACCCGCTCAACTTTTTCATTTGTCAGAGAGTGACAGACGCGGAAACTCGCCTTCTCCGAATTGTTCCATCTGTCATAAGTATACATCAGGTGCCTACTGTGTGCGCTAAGAACCAGAAGGGGCCCCTGGCCTCTCTGGGCTCTCAGTCTAACAGAAAAGGCTACTCGGGACGGTCAGGGGTCTGGGTGCAGATAAAATACAGAACGCCCAGTTAAATGTGAATTCCGGATACACAGTAAATAAGGTTTTGGTGTAACTATGCCCCATGTAATATTTGGGACATCCTAAAAGTGTATTCGTTTGTCTGAAATTCATTCATACAGTGGGAGGGCTGTACTTTTATTTGCTAAACTTGGAAGCCCTATGGGGTCCTCTCTGAGGAGGTTACATCCTGAGGGGAGCAGGGGTTAACTGGACGGAGAGGGCGTGAGGAGTGCACAGGCTAAGGCCCTGAGGCAGGACGTGCTTTATTTATTAATTTGTATTCTAGCTGTGAAGTTATTGCTACCTGGAATCTCCCCCAACCAGGCCCGCCCCCTCCCACGTCCTGCCCTAGTCAAATCACGCCCAACGCAAGATTCCAAGCCTCGCCTTTGTAGATGGAGAAAACTAAGGCTGGAAGGCGGAGAATCCAGTCCCGGGACGGGCGGGGACGAGACCCAGAATTGAACGCGGGCGGGGACACATCCTTGGTGACTGCATCTTCGATGCGGGCGGAGACGAGCAGCAGAAAGCGAAGTGGGCGGGCGAGAACGGAATCTAGAAAACAACACGGGCGGAGTCGAGAACCCAAGAGCGACGTGCGCGGGGACGAGAAGGAGAATCGAGGTTCCGCGCGGGCGGAGACGAGAAGCAGCGCTCGGGCACGCGGGGACGGCGGCCGGCGCGGGCGGGCGCGGCCTTTGTCTCCACCTCCAGCTCGCTCCGCGGCTGCACCGGCCCGATGAGCCCGCGGCCCCCAGGCGCTCGGGCCGCCCGCAGCCCCTGACCTGGCCTGCGCTCACCATGGCCGAAGCCACCTCCAGCGCCGGGGGCACGTCCCTGGAGGGCGAGCGTGGCAAGAGGCCCCCGCCTGAGGGCGAGCCTGCAGCCCCGGCGTCTGGAGTTCTGGGTATGTGTGCGGCGGCTGGATCTGACAGGGTTGCAGGTGCCTGTGGTGCGCGCGGCGGCTGGACGCGGAGTGGGATTGGGCTCAGCCGTCCCGGGCCTGGAGTCCAGTTGAGGGGCCGGCTTCTCCCGGCACTGCGGCTGCGGCGGGGCCAGCGCGGCTGGGACGGTACAGGGGGCGGGGGTCCCAGCGCAGAGACTTGGACACGCCCCTCGGAGAGCCCCGGCTCGGGGCTGAGCTCAGTCACCCCTTTGGGTTACCGGATCGCAGCCCGGCAGGGATGCGCGTGAGAGAGCCTCTCCGCAGAGGATACGGAATGATACGGTCCCGGGTTCGAATCCCAGCTCGCCTGTGTGACCTTGGGTGCGTGACTTAAACGCCCTGGTTCTCAGTTTCCTCACCTGTGAAATGGGGGTAAGAACCGCGCCCAGCTATGAGGACGCGCTGACATGATGTGGTGAAGCGCTCGCTCGGGGCTGCTAGTGAGCGCCCCATCGATTGTGGGTTTGGAGGCGGAGCTGGGCCTCAAGAATGAGTAAGATTTGTAAGGGAGGACCTGGGGGAAGGGCATTCCTGGAGGAGGGCCTGGCTGGTGCAAGGACGTGGAGGGAAGGAAACAAGCTGAGGCCAAACCTTGCGGGTCCCTAGATGCCAGACTTAGTGCAGAGGAAACGTGGCGAGTGTGCGTGCGAGCAGGGGTTAGGACCGGAGGGACTACACTAGAGGCTGGGGTCTTGGTCTGGGAGCGGCCTGACCTGGGCCCTGCCCTGCCTGCCCCCTAGATAAGCTTTTTGGGAAGCGGCTCCTGCAGGCTGGTCGCTACCTGGTATCTCACAAGGCGTGGATGAAGACAGTGCCTACGGAGAACTGCGACGTGCTGATGACCTTTCCAGGTACCTGTGCCCGCCGCCTGCCCAGTGCCCAGATGGGCTCCCTTGAGCTGGGCTCCCCTGAGTAGGAGTCTGTAAGAGGCCTCGGACCTCTTGTGGCAAGGGCCATCAGTCCCTGTGCCCCTTGGCAGACACGACTGATGACCACACGCTGCTATGGCTGCTGAACCACATCCGCGTGGGCATCCCTGAGCTCATCGTGCAAGTCCGCCACCACCGCCACACGCGTGCCTATGCCTTCTTCGTCACCGCCACGTATGAGAGGCGAGTCTCTGTCCCTGGACTCTCGCTGACCCTGCTACCCAGCTCCCCGCCTTTCCAAGCGTCAACTGTGAGGTGTAGCGCCCTGCATTTGTCCCAGGTGGCCGCCGAGTACACCATCCCTAGCTCCCGGATGGTGAGCCAGGGTCTCCCCATGACCCACCTCCGTGTCTTCCTGGCAGCCTACTTCGAGGAGCCGACGAGCTGGGTTTGCGCAAAGCGGTGAAGGCCGAGTTTGGCGGGGGCACCCGAGGCTTCTCTTGCGAGGAGGACTTCATCTACGAGAATGTGGAGAGTGAGCTGCGCTTCTTCACCTCCCAGGTGCGGCCAGCTCTGGCTCCCAGTCCGCACCCCTAGCGCTTGGGCTGCTGTTCCCTGTGCTCAAGCCCTGCCCTGTCCCCAACCCCTGCTCTGTCCCCCGCAGGAACGCCAGAGCATCATCCGCTTTTGGCTGCAGAACCTACGCGCGAAGCAGGGTGAGGCACTGCACAATGTGCGCTTCCTGGAGGACCAGCCAATCAGTAAGCAGGCGGGACCAATCTCCAATCACACGTGGGGAGTTGGGTGGGGCTCTTAGAATACAGCCTATCAGTGTGAGAGGGTGGAGCCTAGAGACAACCGACGAAAAAAGCTAGTGAAGAATTGGGTGGGGCCTGGAGACGTCAATCAATGTGGTGAGGGGGGTGTGGCCTTAACCTAGGGGTGAGGCTTACTCCCCGGAAGCCCTTCCGAGAGAAACCATTGTCTGGGTCTGGGATTAGGTAGGGGCAGGACCATGGACAGCACTCCATGCCCTGTGTGGCGAGGCCCTGGGCCTCAGTTTCTTCTCCAAGAGACCAGCTGCTTCAAGTTCACCTTTTGACGCCAGCTTTGCACCATCCCTCAGAGCTTCAGAGCAGTGAACTGAGGCCAAATGGCTTTATTTAAAAATGAGGTTCCTGGGGTGCCTGGGCGGCTTAGTGGGTTAAGCCTCTGCCTTCGGCTCAGGTCATGATCTCAGGGTCCTGGGATCCAGCCCCGCATCCGGCTCTCTGCTTAGCAGAGGCCTGCTTCCCCCTCTCTCTCTCTGCCTGCCTCTCTGCCTACTTGTGATCTCTCTCTGTCAAATAAATAAATAAAATCTTAAAAAAAAAAAAAAGAGGTTCCACACTGGGACCCCACCCTCCCAGGTGGATTCCTGCACCCCCTCCTGCCTGCCTCTGCACCTCCGAAGTTCTGAAGGAGAACCAGATATCCTGCCCACTTAGAATTCCTCCCTGGGAAGAGCCTCTGAAGATTGAAAAGCAGGGGAAAACTGTGACTTGGGTTTCGGCTGGGGCGGGGGCTGAGTGTGGGGAACTGGCCAGGCCAGGCCCAGGCAGAAGGGTGGGGCTCAACTGCTCTTGTCCCCCAACAGTCCCTGAGCTGGCGGCCCGTGGGATCATCCAGCAGGTGTTCCCGGTCCATGAGCAGCGTATCCTGAACCGCCTCATGAAGTCATGGGTGCAAGCTGTGTGTGAAAACCAGCCTCTAGGTGCGGCCCCAGGTCGGGGGTGTGTGGGAGTCTCAGGAAGTGGGCAGGGCTGACCGGGACCCCGCCCTGTGCTCCTGGCAGATGAGATCTGTGACTACTTTGGAGTGAAGATTGCCATGTACTTTGCCTGGCTGGGCTTCTACACATCAGCGATGGTATACCCAGCCGTCTTTGGCTCCGTCCTGTACACATTTACGGAGGCTGACCAGGTGCTGGGGGTGGGCTGGGCTGGGGCCGGAGTGCCTAAGACACCCTCCTCCCTGGGCCAACCCGGCCAACAGCTCAGCCTTCCACCATCCCCAGACAAGCCGGGATGTATCGTGTGTGGTTTTTGCCCTCTTCAACGTGGTCTGGTCAACCCTGTTCTTGGAGGAATGGAAACGGAGGGGGGCAGAGCTGGCCTACAAGTGGGGGACGCTGGACTCACCTGGGGAAGCTGTGGAGGAACCACGACCTCAGTTCAGGGTCAGTTGGGGTGTGTGAGTCCAAGGACTCCAAGAATGAGAGGGGGAGGCAGGGGGTGGGGTGGGGGCCATTGCAGGGGCAAAGACAAGGTGTAAAATAGGGCTGCAGCATCAGAGAGGGTATGCCGGGTGGGGGGCTCTGCATGCCCCAGAGAAGAGGTGTGGGAAACTGCATTTGAGGGACTGGGGAAGGTGGACTGTGGGGGGCACCCCAAAAGCAGAGGCATGGTGGAGGGAAACAGAACTCAGGGGCCTTGGGAAGGCTGTGTGGGGACAGGGGCAGCCCCTCTGTCCTCACACTGTGCCCCACCCCCACCCTCTGCCAGGGTGTCCGGCGCATTAGCCCCGTGACAAGGGCTGAGGAGTTCTACTACCCGCCCTGGAAGCGGCTGCTCTTCCAGCTGCTCGTGAGCCTCCCCTTGTGCCTCACCTGCCTGGCCTGCGTGTTCCTGCTCATGCTCGGCTGCTTCCAGCTGCAGGTGACCTCCGGTCCCCTTGGCCCTGATCTGGCCGCCGCTGGCCCAGGACCACTCCGGGCTGCGCCCAGATGCTAGGGTGACCAGTGAAACCCCGTCCCTACAGGAGCTGGTGCTGAGCATGAAAGGGCTGCCCCGTCTTGCCCGCTTCCTGCCCAAGGTTGTGCTGGCCCTGCTGGTCAGCGCCAGTGCTGAAGGCTATAAGAAGCTTGCCATCTGGCTCAACGACATGGGTACGCCCTGCAAGGGGAGGGCCTGCCGCTCTGGGGAGGAAGGTCCCTACTGCCCTTCAGGGCCCCCGCTGCCTTCAGGGGGCCTGGGCCGCCCCCTCACTCACCCCCTCGGCCCCCAGAGAATTACCGGCTGGAGAGCGCCTATGAGAAGCACCTCATTATCAAAGTCGTCCTGGTGAGTGGCAGCCAGCAGGCAGGCAGCGAGGGCTCTGCGTGGGGTATAGGAGGGGCTCCTGGGTTCGGGGGTGGCAGAGGGACTGCCCTCCTGCTTCCTTCCCACAGTTCCAATTTGTCAACTCCTACCTGAGCCTCTTCTACATCGGCTTCTACCTCAAGGACATGGAGCGCTTGAAAGAGGTGAGACCCCAGCCCAAGGCAGTGCCTCCCACCACAGTGGCGGCCAAGGGGGGCCGGACTTGTCCACCCAAGGGGTCCACGGGCTCTCCAGCCCCTCCCCCCCCTCCTCCATCCTTCTCTCTCTGTCCGTTCGTCCATGTGTCCTCTCTCTGCCTGTCGTCCCCCCATCTGTCTGTCCACCTGTCCGTCGGTCCCTCCACAGCTCCTGCTCGTCCTGTCCCTGTCCCAGAGCCTCGAGCGGCAGCTTCGGGCGGTGCTGGTCCCGCTCGCGGCCCTGCGGTTCCGCCTGCTCCTCCTCTCCCTCCGGGGCCTCCTGCTCGTGGCCCGGGCCAAAGTATGGGCAGATGGCGAGCCCATGGGGCCTCGCCAGGGCGGGCAGTGTGGCTGTGCTTGGGGCCTCGCGCTGCCTGAGCCAAGGGTGCATGTTCCAAGGGGCGGGCTCTGCTGATGGGGTGCGGATGGCAGGGGTCCCTCGAGGCCCTGGGCCCCAGCTGAGCTCCCGGGCAGTGCTCCAAGCAGGGGGACCCTGATCCCCAGCAGGGTGGAAACGTGCATTGCAACCCCAGGAGCTTGGCTTGGAGCACTGCGGCCTGCCAGGCTCCAGTTGGTGGGAGAGGCTGCAGAGGTTGCTGCTGGGGCCACCATGTCCAGGGACCTCATTAAATGGGGTGGAGGCAGCAGTTGGGTTCGGGGCATGTGTCTGGCAACTTGCTCCTGGAGGGCGGCTCCCTAGTCCCCGCAGCCTACCTCCGGTGCCCCGGGCCCTGCCCGCACCCCACGTGGCCTCTCTCCTCCCCCTTCCTGCCCCCAGATGCTGGCCACTCTGCTGATCACCCGCCAGTTCCTCCAGAACGTGCGCGAGGTCCTGCAGCCGCACCTGTACCGGCGGCTGGGCCGCGGCGAGCTTGGCCTGCAGGCAGCCTGGGAGCTGGCCCGTGCCCTGCTCGGCCTGCTGAGCCTCCAGCGCCCCGCACCCCGTCGCCTTGAACCCCAGGCTGAAGAGGGGGGTGGCGGTGGTGGCGGCGGGGGCCGTAGGTGTCTCAGTGGGGGCTGCGGGGCCCCCGAGGAGGAGGAGGAGGCACCAGTGGAGCGGAGGCCCGCAGGGGAAGGGGGGGAGGTGGGGGATGGGTCTCGGGGGGGCAAGGAGGACGAGGACGAGGAGGAGGAGGAAGAGGAGGATGAGGAAGATGACGAGGAGGAGGGCGAGGAGAGCAGCCTCCTGGACTGCGGGCTCCGGCTGAAGAAGGTCAGCTTTGCTGAACGAGGGGCCGGGCGGCGGCGGCCTGGCCCCGACGCCATCCTGGAGGAGGGGAGCCCCACCATGGTGGAGAAGGGGCTGGAGCCGGGAGTATTCACGCTGGCCGAAGAAGACGATGAGGCTGAAGGGGCTCCCAGCAGTCCTGAGCGGGAGCCCCCGGCCGTCCTGCTCCGCCGGGCTGGGGGCGAGGGCCGTGACCAGGGGCCAGATGGGGGCCCAGACCCAGAGACCGGCTCGGGTGACTCAGGCAGGAGGCAGCGGCGGCAGAATCGGTCGTCTTGGATTGACCCACCTGAGGAGGAGCACTCACCCCAGCTCACCCAGGCGGAGCTTGAGAGCTGTATGAAGAAGTACGAGGTGAGGAGGGTGCATGGGAGGCCCAAGGCCAGGCCTGTGGCGGGGCAGGGCACGCGGTCTGAGGGGTGACCTAGGGGGCGTGATAAAATGGGCCCTCGATGTGGTTGGGAACTTGCCGGATGGGGAGCTCTGGGTCCCTTCAGGAGAATTGGAGGGCGGGAGGCAGGCTTGAGAGAAGAATGTAGTGGGAGGTAGGAGGCATCTGGGTCTGAGGGAGGGGGACCAAGGCCACACGCAGGTGCCCGCCTGCAGGACACCTTCCAGGACTACCAGGAGATGTTCGTGCAGTTCGGCTACGTTGTCCTCTTCTCATCGGCCTTCCCCCTGGCTGCTCTGTGCGCCCTGGTCAACAACCTCATCGAGATCCGGAGCGACGCCCTCAAGCTGTGCACAGGGCTGCAGCGGCCCTTCGGGCAGCGGGTGGAGAGCATCGGCCAGTGGCAGGTGTGCGGAGTGCCAGAGCCCAGGCCCCGAGGGAGTCCAGGGGTGGGGGGCCGCTGGGGAGAAGCGGGAGGCCCAGGCAGGGTGGCGGGACCACACCTGAGCCCCGCCCCACTCCTATGTACCCCTGCAGAAGGTGATGGAGGCCATGGGCGTCCTGGCCATCGTGGTCAACTGCTACCTGATTGGCCAGTGCGGGCAGCTGCAGCGCCTCTTCCCCTGGCTCAGCCCGGAGGCAGCCATCGTGTCCGTGGTGGTGCTCGAGGTGGGGCTGGTGGCTGGGTGGAGGAGCTGGGGGGGCAGCAGGGCGTCCCCGAGCCTGCAGCCTCTCCCTTTGTCGCCTCAGCACTTTGCCCTGCTCCTCAAGTATCTCATCCACGTGGCCATTCCCGACATCCCAGGCTGGGTGGCTGAGGAAATGGCCAAGCTTGAGTACCAGCGCCGGGAGGCCTTCAAGGTACACGGGTGTGGGACGGGGCTGGGTTGCTGCCGGCTCGCAGCGGGGCTTCTCAGCCTTGCCGGGCTGGCCTTGCCGGGCTGGCCACCAGCCGCCAGCCACTGAGCTGAAGGGGAAGAGGGGCGGAGCCCCAGGGAATAATGAGCGTGCTGCCGGGGCCGCTCCGTCCCCGGGATCCCTGGTGGCATCCAGCACCGGGCTGGCACTTGTGAACCCTTAGTCATCGCCAGCTCGCCGTCAGTGCCCTGTTTGGGGCCAGGGACAAGGCTGATGCTTCCTAGAAGCCCAGCTTCTGCCACATTCCCCAGAAAGCTGCAGAGTGGGCCAAGGAGCTCACCAGCGCCAGGCGGCGCTCTCCGTGGTCATGGAAACGTTCTGTGTCTGCGCTGTGGCTCCTTGCTCCGGGCGGGCGTTGGCCACTTGAGGTGGGGCTGGTACAACCGAGAGACGGAAGTCTTATTTTATTTCATTTTAATTACTTAAATTGGCATTGACAAAGCCACGTGTGGCTCCTGGACTGGCCAGGGCGGACTCTGGTATGTGTCAGTCATGACTCCATCTGTCACTGGTTCTCCAGAAAGTGGAGAACTGTTGAGGCCCACGATGTGTTTACATTCTCCCAGTTCTTTTTTTTTTTTTTTTTTAAAGATTTTATTTATTTATTTGACAGAGAGAAATCACAAGTAGATGGAGAGGCAGGCAGAGAGAGAGAGGGAAGCAGGCTCCCTGCTGAGCAGAGAGCCCGATGCGGGACTCGATCCCAGGACCCCGAGATCATGACCCGAGCCGAAGGCAGCGGCTTAACCCACTGAGCCACCCAGGCGCCCCATTCTCCCAGTTCTTAAAACTGTGCCCTCACACACGGCTGGGGACAGAGTTGGTGGCCGGTAATGTCCCCATTCTCTTCTCGGTTCTCAGAAACCACTGACATGGATCCAGGAATGCAGTTGGTGCCTAATAAGTGGTTAGATGTCTCCATAATTTCTCGGAGAGCCCCCGGGTGGGCCCAGGGGTGCGGCTGGTGCCCAATATGTGTTTGGACCTCTCCCCACTCCTGCAGAGAGCACCCGCGGGGGCCTGGAACCTCAGCTGGCTCTGGCTCACACACCCTCTCTGCCCAATCCCCATAATGGCTCTACTCTGCCCGCAGAGACACGAACGCCAGGCCCAGCACCGCTACCAGCAGCAGCAGCGGCGGAGGAGGGAGGAGGAGGAGCGCCAGCGCCATGCAGAGCACCACGCCCGGCGAGAGCGCGATGCCGGCGGCCGGGAGGAGGCCCGGCCCGAAGGCTCTGGGCTGGACCCCGCTGCCCCTGAGAAGGCCTCCACCAAGGCCAAGGGCAGCGGGGCGGGTGGCCACGGGCAAGAGCGGCCCAAGCGCCCGGGGTCCTTGTTGGCACCCAACAACGTCATGAAGCTGAAGCAGATCATCCCGCTGCAGGGCAAGTTCCTGTCGTCTGGGGCGACATCCTCACTGGCCAGTGCAGGGGCCGGCCCTGCCGCCCGGCCACCCCCTGCCCAGTCACCCACGGGGAGTGACACCCGCCTGCCAGCCTTCCTCAGCTTCAAGTTCCTCAAGTCGCCTGAGACCCGGCGGGACCCAGAACGCAGCCACTCACCGCCCAAGGCCTTCCACGCTGGCAAGCTCTTCCCTTTCGGTGGGGCCCGGGCTGACACCGGGTCCAACGGGGCAGGTGGGCAGGCCCGGCTGGACGGGACCCCCGGCGGCAGCGGTGGCGGCGGCGGAGGCCGAGCCCAGCGGAGTGGGCCGGCAGACGAGGCTGCGGCTGAGGAGCCGGACGCCCCCCGGCCTGAAGAGGAAGGCTCAGGTCACAAGCTTTAACTCGGGGGTGGGGACTCTGGGCCGGGCTTTTCGGGAAGGGATGGGGTGGCCAGGCCTGGGGAGAGGGGCTGAAGGGGACAGAGGAGGCCCGGTCTCTGGTACCGGTTGGGAGCCTGGGTATGTGGTACGTGGAGCCTCTCAAGTCAAAGCTTGCTCAGTGTCTCCAGGTCCCCGACAGCCAAAGCCCCCTGGTCCCATGCCCCTCCCAGGGCACCCTGCCCACCGAGCTCTGGGGCCAGGAGAGGAGATGAAAGGGGCTTCTTCACCACCTGGCCCAGCCTCCTCTCCTGCCCCTATGAGACCCCCATACTCAGCTCACTCTGGGGGGGGACTGGACCCCCCCCAGGCCTCTATGCAAGTTCTCACCCTGCAGGCCAGCTGTTCAAGGAGGCCTTTCTTGGAGGTGGGGGCTGGAGCTGCCCCTTTGGGGAGCTCGGGGTGCTCGGCCACAGGCTGCACCCATATCCGTGCTGAGCAGAGGTGCCAGCCTCACGCCCCCCATCCCCACCTTGCGGGTCCCCACCCCAGCCCCACCCAGCCCCAGGCTCCAGCAGCTCATCCCCCAGGGAGCCCAAGAGGTGGCAGCTGCAGTACCAGGGACGCAGGTCAGAAATCAGAGGGACTTCCTCAGACTGTCCTCTCCCCATGATGGGGAGGGGCCCAGTGCCCAGAGGCAGGGGATGCACCCGAAGACGCCCACCCCTTGTCACTGATCAGAAGCAATAAGGCCCTCGATGTGCCTGGAAGCCCGGGAGGGAGCGCGGGCAGGGTCTGAGCGGGGTCCGGCGGCGGGGGCGGCACCCCCCCGGAACGGCCCCTCTCGCCTCCGCAGGGACAGCGCTGGCCCCCGTGGGCGCCCCTGCCCTCCGCACCCGCCGCAGCCGGAGCCCCGCGCCACCGCCAACGCCGCTGCCTCGGCCCCCGACGCCGCCCGCAGGCTGCTGGCAGTGGGACGGGCCATGGGGCTGCGGGGGCGAGGGCGCCGCCCCCCGCCAGGCCCCCGCCCCCGTCGCAGCCGAGTGTCCGCCCTGCGCCCTCGCCGGGCCCCCGCCCGCCCCGCAGCCCCTGCCGGGGGACGCCAGCTTCTACAGCCTCCCGCCCCCGCCGCCCACCTCTGAGCCCTTCGAGCCCCCGGCGCCCTCGCCCAGCCCCAGCCCCAGTCCCCAGGCCGTGTGCTGGCCCAGCGGCTGGCATTAGCTCCACCCGCCCGCCCTGCCTTCCTGTTCTCATATGCAATATCAGTCCGTGGACCGGGGCGGCGGCCGCCACCCAGAAAACGCGCTTCGGCCCGACGGCCCCCAGTATTGGCTGCTCTCCTGGGGCAGGGCTGGGGGCCGGGCCCCCCCATCTGCCGTTTTCCTTTCGACCCGGATGGGGAAAACGAAAGGAAACCCCAAAAAACCAACAGAAAACACACAGAATAGGCGATTATTTATTTGTTTTTAATTTATTTTGTCATATTTTTGTAAAACGGCAGAAATGCAATAAAAAGTATATTTCAACAGTGCCCGAGGACAGAGCAGTGGAAGGGGGATCAAGGGGGCCCAGTGACTTGTAGTTGGTGCTGGCTTTTGGGGGACCTAGCAGGCCTAGGGTGGGGGCCCCTCCCATCCTCTGACCCTTAGGGGCCTCCTCCTAAGAACTGGGTCTTGAGGCCACAGATGGAAAACTCCAGACTGCACCAACTCTGAGTCGGCCCAGATTTGGGGGCCAACTACAGGCCTGGGGCCCCTGGGAGGAGCCACAGAGCCTCAGGCCCTGGCGTCAGCCTCCTAGACAAAGGAAGAAATCTCCAAGTGTTGAAAAGATGCAGCAGTTTGGGTGCGGGGCCTGGGTCCTGAATTGGCCTTGGCCCTGCAGGGTGATTGAGGTGACCGTCCTCAATCGGCCTTTCTGGCATAACTGTCCCCCCCCCCACCCCGCCCCGCCCAGGCTGCCATCTGAAGAGTCACACGCGGTGGAAAAAACTTGGGGTATGAAAATCAGAAGGCACCTGGCACTGGAGTCTGGATGTTGAGGGGATGGCACTTTCAGGGGTGACACTGGGGAGTGGCTGGGATGCCCCACCGTGGGACCGCTATCAGACCCGAGTTGCTGGGATTCCGCTGGGACTCCTTGTTGTGTGGTCAGGAGTGGGACGCAACCCCCGCCCCCCCCAAGCACATCCATAGCCAAAGGTTCAGAGGCTGAGAGGCCCAGCCCGGTGGCTGCAGGAGCCCAGGGGAGCCAGTGCGAGGAAGGGGCACTTCGGAGGGCTATGAAAGAGAAACCAGGGTTCACTGGAGGCAGGAGAGCAGCCTGTGCAAAGGCACAGAGGTGTGGGAAGGCTGAGTTTGGTGTCTGAAGGAGCAGAGGAATAAGGGGGCAGGCCTAAAGGCAGGAGAGGTGGGCAGAGGCTGGCTCTCAGGAGACCTCAGTGGGCCCTGGCCATGGGACCCCTGCCTGAGCCATGGATGTCCCTGACAGATAAACTCAGTCCCTCAAGGGGAGACCAGGGCCAGAGAGACGAGGGCAGGGGTGCCACCTGCTCCCTGCTCCCACTATCCTGCGGCCTTTGAAGCTGACTATACTGACTAATCATCAGCAACATCACATGCCTGCCGAGGGGCAGACCAGCCTCTGGGACTGAGGATTCCAAGGCGTCTGAGAGCCTCTGGGGACTAGGCCCACCACAGCACCATGAGGTCAGCTTGTATTTCGTGAGCATCTGCCTTGTGACCACAGGGACTCAAGACAGATGTAAATGCCACCCACAGCTGGGAGGAAAAGCCCCTTGGCCCCACAGCACAGTTAGGTGGTGAACGACAGAGAACTTTCCACCCTGGGCAGTGCTGGGTGGCCCAGGCCAGTGCAGTCTTGCTCAGGCAGGGAGCTCCACAGTGATAATCTGGGGTTGGCGCCCTTTAAGGCCTGGTGTTCCTTCCAGCTCTATGGCTCAACTTCCCTAGATCCCCCAAAGCCACAGCACTCGGCTCCCAAACCATGGCCCCCACTTGGGGCTGGCACGGGGGTGGGGAGCAGTGTTCCCCCTGACCCCAGGCCCAGTGTCTGAAGGCGCAAACCTTCTGCCTGGAGCCTGAATGCCCCCTACGTCTCCAAACTTGGGCCCAAACCCAGCCTAACTGACAGCCCACAAGTGGCTGTGTAACTCGCTGACCAACAGCCCCTGGGCCGGGTGTTCCTTGCAGCTCCACGTGCCTGTCTCTGAACCAGGGGCACTTGAGGCCGGGCCACCTGGGCTGTCTCCACGGGGGCTGGTGGGCATGCCACCCTGACCCAAGGCATCCAGGGCGTGGGGTTGACCACAGCTATGTCCTTGGCAACATGGACCATCTCTCAGGGGTGTCCTGGTCCTCCGGGACACCTTGACAGGTGAGGCATGGGGGTGGGTCCGGGCAGGTCTTGGCTCTGAGTGAGGTGGCCACAGCAAGCCCAGGAGAGAATCCAGTGGGTCGCAGGGCCCTGGCACGTGGGGGGCCCTTCTTGGCTCCTCTTGGTGATGACAAGACGACTCTCAGTAGCTCCGTCCTCTGGGGCTGAGGCACACGGAGCAAAGACTCGAGGTCGAGTAGGAAAGATCCTTTTATTGGGGTGACACGGAGCGCGCACTAGTCCATGATAAAATGACTTAAGAGAAAGATCCGGAAATGCTGACTTCTCCCCCTGGCACACATTTCAGAGCAAAGCCTGGGCATGGAATAGGTCCCAGCCGAGTCTTCAAGGCCCGGACTGGACAGTAGGAGCGGGGAGAAGGGCTCCCACCCATGCTGCCAGGCTACAGCAGGGCCCCGGCTCTAGCCCCGTGCAGACACGCTCTGGTTTTTCCGGAGGAAAATTGGGGTGGAGGGGATTGGGGGCAGAAAGGGGAATCTGGCGGGGGGTGGGGTTGTGAATAACAATGTTTTTTAAAAAGCATCTACCAACATCACACTACTGGGTCTGACGTCCCCTTTTCCCATCGCTCGGTACATTTTACAGCATAAATAAAAACTCGAGGAAAATAAATACATCGGCTCCTGTGAGGCTGGAAGTGGTGTGGATGGTAGGGTGTCGGTGGGCGGTGGGGGCAGGGTCGGGGCGCTTACACAAGGCGGGCGGGCGAGGAGCAGACAAGACAGGAGGCGCCTGTGGGGGAGTGAGAGTCTTAAGTGTCCTCGTGCATGTCCGGGCTGTCGGTCCGTGCGACCTTGCGGGGGGGCGCCGAGCTCTCACCCTCAAGGTCCACTTGCTCCTGGTCTCTCTTCTTGGCGGCGTTCTGTGAGGAAGGAGAAGGAGAGGGGGTGTCAGTCTTCACTTGGGTGAGCCCCTGAAATCCTGTTGCTGGGCCTGGAGTGGGGCAGTCAACCCGGGGGCCCCCCTGCTAGCCACACCTCCTGGGCTCAGCCACAGTCTTTGGGGCCGCCGGTCTGGGACTGCCAGGCATTTCCTGGGCACCGTGAGGAGTCCCCACTGCTGGCAACGACCCACACACCATCCAAAATGCCTGGAGAAGAAAGCTGCCCTGCTGGGGCTGGGGGCGGGTGGTAAAAAGCACTCAGGAGCCACCCGGGGGAACGTGCATTGCCAAAGAAGAGCCTGTGTTGGAAACTGCCCCCCCCCGCCCCCCGCAAGGTCTGTGGGGGTGGGGCAGGAGGACAAGGAACGCTCAGCCGTCACTTCATCATGGAGGCCCCCTCCATGTGGGCAGCCTGGCCCAAAGCAGGTCACCGTCTGATGTTCAATGTTAGGCAAAAAACCCCTAAACTGACTATGATGCGGAACATACGCACATCTCCATTCAAGAAAAAGAAAAAATGGGTGCCCCTGGGTGGCTCAGTCGGTTAAGCATCTGCCTTCGGCTCAGGTCATGATCTCAGGGTCCTGGGATCGAGCCCAGCACCCAACTCTCTGCTCAGCAGGGAGCCTGCTTCTCCTTCTTCCTCTGCCCCTGCCCCGCTCATGCTGTCTCTCACGTTCCCTCTCTCTCACATAAATACGTAAAATCTTTAAAAAAGAAAAAAGAAACACAATGAAAAAATGTCCTGTGTCAGAAAGGCAGCCTCAGAGAGGGGTTGGGGGTACGGCTTCTCACTGCCTCTACCCCCATCTGTATCCCCTAAAACTGTCACCATGTGGACGTTCCAGCACTGAACAAAGACTCTAGGTAACAATGCGCAGGTCCACCCGCCACCAAGGCCGCATGGCAGGCTGTGGGCAGCCAAGCGTCAGTGCTCTCCAGGCCCCAGTGCCGCCGGACAAGCCCTGGTTGTCCCTGAGCACCAGAAACCCACAGCCTCTGCTCAGCCACGCACTCCTCTCAAACACTCTTCCCTCCCCTGGGGCCTGGCCAAGTCCAATGCTGCCATCAAACACCTAGTCTTCCAGTCACCTGTGTCCTTCCCCCACTCAGCACCCCCCTGCTGGTCACCACAGTCCCCACAAGTTCTAGCACCTGACCCCACATGCTTACCTTTTTGTCCCATTGCTGATGTAAATAGCGCAAAAGGATGTTTGTCTTTTCTGTCACAATGACTGAGGAGAAAAGGCAGAGGAAGTTGCAGGCAGAGGCCTCAGGTGACCCAGCCCCCACCCAGGCCTGCACTGCCCCTCCCAGGACAGGTTCTCATACCTCCCTGGTCTCCTGCCCATCTCTGCCCTGCGTGCCCTGGCTGCGGCTCCAAGTCTGCACCCCAGCACAGAGGATTTGGGAAGCCTAGTGTTTCTGCTCCCAAGTACACAGCTACTACCAGGGGCCCAAGCCAGCTGCTCCACCTGGGCCCCTGCTTTCTTGGGAGAGACCAAAGCTTCTGCCACATGTGGACGTCCAGCCCCAGTGGGTGAATGAGCCCCAGCACACGGTCCAGGCAGACCAGGAACACAGATCTCTACAGCTGTGCCCCAGTGACCACTGAACCTGCCATGCAGGGTCCAAGTAGCTTTTCCGTCACCATTCAAATAAAAAACCAAAGCTACATAATGCTGGGGTCCTCCTGCTCGGCAGGCTCTGCACCTTTCTTGGCAGATCCCCCCACCCAGATGCGCCAACCTCCCTGAGCTGCATACCCGAGGCTGGGCAGGATCCCCTCCCACAGTACAGTTGTCTCGGGGTCTGTGACACAGTGCTGGCAGGGGACACCCAAACTTATGGGAGACAAAGGGGAGAGGGCTGGTGAGCAGCAGCTGAGGGCTACTGCGGACCCCCCTGGGGCTGGATGTGGATGCCAGCATGTGGGCTTCCCACTACCCCACGGCTCACCACCTGCACTGCCCTGCGGCCCTTCCCCTCAGCAGCCAGGTTGAGACAGACTGACAGAGGCCACTTACTCTGTTCAGATGGGTACTCCCGCGTGGGCAGGTAGACTGAGGGACGTCGGTTCTGCAAGAGAGTTGGGAAGACATGGGTGAGGAGAGCCAGTAGGTTAACGGGGGCCCCCCTCACCCCTCACCTGGGCACACACCCTGCAAGGAAGGCAGAACAGCATACAAAGACCAGCCTCTGTTCCTGGTGATACCCCAATGGGGCATACACATCACCCCCTTCCCCCTGGCAGCTCCCCGACCACGTCCAGTACCCGGAGCACACACTCACCGAAGCTTTGCACACAGAGTCCGCGTGAAATCGACTAAAATTGCTTTTGTTGTAGACAGGCAGTCCTTTCAAAAAATCTGCCTAGAAGACAGGGAAGATGGTAAGTGAGACCTGGCAGTAGGCTGGGTCGGCCCTGGAGTTCCTGGGAGACTGGGCCTCCCTGTGACGTCCAGTTTCCATCTTTGTGTTCTTCTGTTCAAGTTTTCCAGAATGTACCTGTAAGCTGGCTACCTGATGTGCACACTGGGATGACCAGGAAAGAGTCACTAGCCCTGGGAGAAGTAAGTGTTCTCAAATGAGGCTCAGTGAGGACAGGCCATTTGGTTAAAGTCAGGAGCAAGCAGCAGGGAGGGAAGTCAGACCCGGGCCCAGACCCGCCCTCTATGCTTGCTGAGTTTTAAACTCCTGGCCTCGCTTCCATTTATCCACCCTGAGAGAGACCTGGCATGGGGAAGACTCATCTACCCCAAAAAACCCTGTGAGCCAGAGTGACAAGAAACAGGGGTGAGGGAGCAGGGGCCTGGGTGAAGGGGAGAGGGTGGTCAGGACACAGGCTGCAACTCTATAGAAACCAGAGGCCAGGGGCAACTGCGCTCCCAAGTTCGAAGAAAACTCAGAAATCCAAGTCTTCACACGCCATTGCAAGGTGTTTCAAGTTGGCTGGGCTTTTTAGAAAATGCTGTGTGGACCAAAGCAAACAGGTCTGTGAACAGAGGTCCGCTCAGGGGCTGCTCCTGGGGCTCCCTGACGCAGAGGCTGCTCTGCGAAGGAAGAACTTTGCCTGGTGCGGAGCCGGGCCTCTCACGGGGAGGGCCCGATTTTCAGGCCCATGCGGCTGCTGCGGGGAGCCAGCAACAGACCCCTCACAGCCCTAACTCGTCGGAAGTCCTTTTTCCCCTGACAGTCTGGTATGAGCTGGGCAAGAAAGGGAGAGGTTTCTGGAGGGGAAAGGCTCCGACTATGGGGCATCTGAGGTGACTCTCAGCCCTAAGATGGGGGCAAGAGAGGCCAATGAGAGCCATGTCCACCTTAGGAAGCTGAGGCAGGAGAGCCAGAGAAATGCTCAGGGAGGGATGAGGGCTGCGAACTTGGGGTAAGGAGTGACTCCTCACCAGAAGAAGAGGGCAATGCCGTCATCAGGTCTGGAGTGGGGCAGCTGGGCAGGGGTTCCCCACATGGCCCGCCAGGGGCTGGAGTCACCTCATACTAAAGATGAGGAAGTTGAGGCAGAAGGGTCACATGGTACTTGTCTGAGATCACCCAGCCCCAACAAGAAAACAAGGAAGCAGACTGAACCCAAGTTCACCCAACCTCAGAGGCCAAGCTCTTTATGCTACATGCCATGCCAGTGCCTAAGCTTCCCTGCCTGAAAACCAAGGGCTCAGAGCCCCTGCAGGCTAGAGTAACCCTGCTTTGGGAGACCCATACCTGAGCCCAAGCTAAGCAACCTCAGGGAAGCAGCCCTTCAGGTGCTGCCCTACCACCCTCTAGGACAAGTGGGAACAGGTGTCCTCAACACTGCAGGGCCCAGCCCTTCCTCTACCAGGCCCTAGCAAGACCTTGGCAGTACGGACCAGCAAGGGAACCTGGAATGTCCCACTTCCACCCAGGAAGCGGCCGTCACATCTGGGTGCCCTATATCTGCCCTGGAGCCAGCTCAAAGCCCCTCCAACGTGCCTCCTCCAACCCAGGACCCCTACCCCAACTGCACCTGACTATGCGGCCAACTTCACCCACCCAGCTGGCTTTCCTCAGACTCCTACTATGTCATGGGCCCAGCACCAGGGCCCTGGGGTAAGCCACAGTGGAGCTGCTCTTGGCCCCAGGAAGCACCCCGTACACAAAGACACAGGTGTGCATCCAAGAGCTGTGCAGGGAATGCAGAGTGACTCTGAAGACAGGGTGAGACCCAGGACAGCCCTGGGGAAAGACGTGGCTGACTGGGAGGATCAGGAAAAGCTGCCCGGAGGTAGTGATGCAGGCACAGAGACGTGAAGGGTGAGGAGGAGCTCCTGTCCCTCCAAAGGCCCGGCTCGACTTGGCTCATGCTACCCTCCTGCCACAAACCCCGTCCGTCCCAGCTGGTGCTGGGCCATCCTCCCAGAATGCCTGTCCTTCTCCTGTGGGAAAAAGCCACCAACCTCTCCATGCAGCTCAAAACCACCCTCGGCCCCTTTCCTCTCTCCACACCTTGGAGACCTCTGCCGGAGCCAAGCTCACACCCCAGCGAGGTCATCTGTTTACACGTCCACCTCCCTTGCTGGACTGGCTCCTCCCGGGGTGCAGAGGGCAGGGCAGGGCTGGGTCAATCCTGGACCCCTGGCAGGGCTCACATGGAGCCAGGCGGCAAAGCGGTGAGACGTGCGGAAGACCCACACCTGCACTCAATCCTGGCTGGGCCCCTCACTGGCTGTGTGACCTGGGGGGGAGAGACCTCCTAGCCTCGAAGAAGCTTCTCACAGAGCTCCCTGGAAGGCAAGCTATTAGCATCAATGCATTTGTGCTGATAAATGAATGAAGATGGTATGACCAGTACTTCCTGTCAGCTAAGCAGGAAAACAAGGCCTGAGTCACAGGGGAGAAATCCTCCCTCCAGCCAGACAAATCCTAGCCACAGCTGGGCCCAGAAGCTGTCCACTGCCTCAGCAAACAGTCACTGAACAAGTGTATGCCATCCCTGCAGAGACAGCCCACAAGTGATCCATCCAATGGCAGATGAAAAGATAGGGTGTGCCAAGAGAGGAGACACAAAGGCCCTCCTGAAGTCAGGAAGGGCTCTTCTGAGGAGATGATGTTCACAGGAAGAACATTCCAGGCAGAAGGAGCAGCAGGTGCAAAGGCCCTGGGTGGAAGGGACTTAAGAGTGTGAGGGCATGAAAACAAGGCCAGTATGGCTGAAGCTTGCAGAGGGAGGAGTGAAGAGGGTAGAGATGAGGTCACAGAGGTGGACGGGGCCATGGGGGCTGATGGAGAAGGTGGGGTTTCACTGGGTTACAAAAAGCCCCTAGAGTATCTCATATGCTAGAAAGTGGTCTAATGAGATTTACACTTTAAATTACAAGCTCCCTCTGGTGAATTACAGACTGCCAGCAGGGCAGGAGGGAGGTAAGGAGACCAGGGAGGTGGCTGGGGCAGGCATGCAGGCAGGAGCGGGCAGTGCCTGGACCAAGGTGGGCGAATGTAGATGAATTCACCACGTGTTCTAGAGGCAAAGCCATCAGAACTTCTCATGGACAAGACACGGAAGATGAGAATGCAGCGATGAATCAAAGACAACACCTAGGCTTAGGGACCCACATGCTAAGAACCCACTTTCTCATCTCCTTCTTCTTTTGTCTATCCCCCACCACATCTCATGAGCTATGGGCTGTGGTGGGCTGGGACCCTGGGTCCGGAAACAATGGGGTTTTGACATGCCCTGACAAAAGCTTCCATTAGTTCTGGTTCTACCATCCTGACCATCAGTTCTGGTCAGGCCAAATAGTGGGGGATGGGGGGGGTGCTGGAGCACAATTCTGATGCCAAGTCACCATCCCACTTTACAGGGTCCGGGAGAGAACCCCAAAGAACCATTATAGTCAAATCCCAGGATGACCAAATGGCCAACCAGTTGGCATTATTCCCACTTAAAGCTGAGAAACCAGCTGGGAAAAGATGCCACCAGCCCCAAGTCACCCAGTTCATCTGTTGAGCGTTCACTGTCCTAAGCCCTTCATGACATCAGCTCTCTGAATTGCCACTACCCTATCAGGTCTGGACTGTTGGCACCTTCATTTAACATGGAAGGGGGCCGGGGACAGAAGAGATAAAGTTGCTATGTTTATAGGGCCGGTCGGGGCCAAAATGCTGGGGGTGGGATCAGGACTCTGGGGGACCTGGGTAGTCTGTGATGTCGCACTTCCTTTGGCGACAAAGCCCCACATGTCACGATGTCAAGCCCCCTCCCCCGCCCCAACGCCCAAGACGCGCTCCCAAACCGTCCTGAACTAGAGAGACCCAGGCCGGACAAACCGAGAACAAGGCCTGAAATGGGGGGTCTCGGGGGACCCCACCCCCGCCCCCGCCCATTTCCGGGGGAGCAGCGACCCGGAAATGAATGGGTTGTCAGGGCCGGGACGCCTAGATAGGGTCAGGGGTCGGAGAGAAAGAGCCGGGGCGGGGTCAGCAGGAAGCTCACAGCAGGGTCCCGAGGTTGAAGGTTATAGGGCAGAGCGAGAGGCGGGGCGGGGCCTGAGGGGGCCGGGCGGGAGATGAGGGGCTTCAGGGATTACTAGAGGTGGGTGGGCCCGCGGCGCCATTTTGTCGAACGGAGGGGGAGTACGGGCCCGGCAGCCTCTCTCACCATCTTCTGTCTCCTCCGTCGCTGCCTCAGCTACCGCCTCAGCCGCCGCCGCCGCCACCACAGCCGCCTTCTTAGCCGCCGCCGCACAGTAACTTCCAACCACGGCACAGCCCACACTGATGGCGCCGCCGCCCCCTGCTCATTGGCCTGCCCTCTAGCCCCGCCCCTAGAGTAGGGGCCTCTGTGCGCTCCCATTGGCCGGACCTGGCTAAGTCACGCGTCCATTGGCCAACACACCTCCTCCTTTCGTGGTCAAGTTCGGTTGATGAAGCAAAACCCCGCCCGGGAATTGGAAGCAAAGGCAGCAAAATCCGGAAGTGGGCGGAGGCCGTGCCCTCGACGCCACTTGGGATTTGTAGTCCACAACTCCGGGAGGTTCCGCGGGTCTCTTTTTTTTTCTACAGCTTACTTCACTTCTTAATACGGTGTCTCGTGTAGTTTCTACAGCATCCCCGGAGAGGGACCTGCCGTAACACCCCCAGCATCCTCTCCAGGGTCCTAACCTTAGGTTTCGGCATATCTAAACGGCTCTGCACTTGCTGCTTCCTATCTTTAGATTCTCTTGTTCATATGCCCCCGTCGCTCGCCAGTCCCCTAAGGATCCAGTCCCATCCCTTTGGCCCAGAATTTTGATACCCTCCTGCCTCTCTTATCCACCTTTTATCCTGACCTCTGAGTCTAATCCTTTCTCCCTTTGGGCCCTCCCAGGCCCTGCTCCATCCTTCAGGAAGACTTTTCTGACCACATTCTTCCCAAGTCCAAGCCAGGCGAAACTTCTCCGGGCTCCCACAGCCCTTAGATCCTCCTCTCAGTCCTGACTCTGCTGTCTCCAGACTGCCTGGGTACAAATCAAGTGCCCTTACCCTGCCCACCAGACAAGGACTTGGCACCCAGTACACAGAAATACTCAGTAGTACTAAGGGAAGCTACTGAGTACTATTATTCCAACAATGCAGCAAAGGAGAAATAAGCACCTCGTTTCATAGGAGTCAAATGAGCCTCAAAGGGCTAAGGCCTTGCTCAAGGTCACACAGCCCATTCCCACAAACCCATCCTAGGGGTTGAGGATTCAAGCCCTAACTCCCCAGAAACCTTTCCAGACCTGTGAAAAATGATGACATATATAAGACAAATATAAATTTGGACATTTATTAGACAATACTATGGAACTGTTAACCACTTTTTAGGTGTGAAAAGTTCTGTGATTAGGTTTTAAAGAGCCCTTTTCTTGGAGAGATGCATTCTGAAATAAGAAATAACCCAGTGCCCTAGATTTGCTCCCAAATAACACAGGAGGGGTCAGGTGAGTTGTGGGTAATTGGTGGTTAAAGCTGTGTACTGAGTACACAGGGTTCACTGTGGACTATTGTATGTTCGAAATTCTTCCTAATTCAATAGCGTAGAAAGGGACTGGGCGAGGTCTGACTTCCTACTCCCACTCTCAGTCCAACCGCAGACTTGCCCCCCCTCCGGGGGCCGATTCCACAATTTGAGGAGGGTTTATGTCTGAGTTGTCCCGGCTCCCCATAAAAACAATAAGAGGAGAGGTCCCAGGTCAGAGAAACGCTCCAATGGGGGTCCTGCCGGCAGTTTAGCGCTCCTCAATGGCTCAGCGACTTGCGGCCTTTGTGCATGCGGCGAAGGATGACCTGGACGCCGGCCGGTGTGCTCAGGCGCCGGATCCAGCCGTGTTTGTGTTTGCGTTTGATGTTGCTCGGCTGATACTCATTTCCACGCGCCTTTCCTCTGTTCTGCTGTGTGGCGAGAAGTCCCCAGGCATCGGGGAGCCCCAGCCAGGCGCGGGGCTGCAGCCACCTGCGGGAGGGAAAGAGATGGCGAGGAAGGTCAGAGGGGGCGCTCTGTGACTTCGGCGTGACGCTCAACCATTCTGAGCCTTGGCTCCCCTATCCGGGCTGGGCCGCAGCCTGGTTGCAAGAAGCGCTCCATCAAAGCGCAAGCCGTTGGCAAGTCGTGTTGTCACCAAAAAGCTGACACCAGCCCCCGACACCGCCCTTATTTCCAGATTTGGGTAAGGGTCCCCGTGAGGACTCACCTGACGCGACCCAACTGGCGACCTACAGATCCGACCAAGAAAGCCATGTCCAGCCGCCGGTCGCGACGTCCCCACGCCGGCTATTCCAAAGCGAATAGGCTCTGCAGCCGCAGTACGAAAACTTCTGGGAAATGTAGTTTCTCCTACCGCGGAGGCCGCGTGGCCTCCGGGTTGTCCTGGAATAGTGTTTCTGCGCCTGCGTCTCCTCAGCGAGAGCGTCCTTACGGGCAAGGGAGTGTAGTTCCTCATATGGACCAGCAGGTGGCAGGCGAACGGCGCCTCTTTGGCATGCGCCTGCGTACAAGACGTTGTGTCCCCGGGTCCGGGGGGAGCTGTGGTTCCTTCTCTTGTCAACCGGCAGAGGGTGCCCGGTGGTTGCCGTGGCGCAGCTGGTGGCAGCCTCAGGAAACGGCTGGTCCACCATCCTTCCCCCAGCAGGAGGCGGGCAGATGGCACACAGCTGGCTGGCAGCTTTTCTCTGGGCCCAGCCAAGTCTCTCTTCTTTGGCGGGGAGCCCAGGAGACCTAAGTTGGAGTTGCCTGGATGTCCTTGGGGTGGTCCCTGCTCCTCTCCGGGATTCAGTTTCTCAATCTGAAACTCATGTGTTTTAAGCTTGTCCGTGGTGGTACCTCCATTCTGATCCAAGAAAAAAATTTTCTATACTTAGATATGACCCTCTTCCCTTCTCTCACAGCCTCTATGGTGCTCGTTGCCCCAGGGAAAATATTCAGCTCCTCTGGCAAGCAAATGAAGCCCTCCAAACACACACACATACACACATACACACATACACACATACACACACACACACACACACACACACACACACACCCTCTAAATTTCAGCCATACCCACCTATGTCTGATGTTCTATTCATCTCCACCACCACCCCCCCATTAACTCTGAACATCTTCGGATATTTTCCTCTCCCCCAGCCCCATCCCTCACTTTGGCCCAACCACGTCCCCATATGATTCTCCCCAGACTCTCCCCAAAGCCCAACGGTTCCTCAAGGGCCAGGCTGCTGGCTGAGTCCCTGTGGGCACCCCAGAATCTCCCAGCTTGGAGGCGGTGGGGGTGGGGGGGCGGGGTCCAGGGTCAGGGAAGGGAACTGTTTACTGCATGAATAGACTGTAGTCTCCCAGGAGCACCCTGAGTAGGCAAGAGTGGGAGGAAGGACCTAATCCAGCTCTGGCAGCAAATTCCAGGAGATGGGAGTGGGCAAGAAATGGTTAACCCCTTGTCCTCTGAAGCCCATCCTACCTGTACCAACACTTAGCAAACCTGTACAGTACTATACTACTAAACCAGTACAATAATAATGTCAATAACGTATTGAACACTTACCGTTCTGGGTGTTTTTACCTGCAGAGCAAACTCATGAGGGGATTAATTTCTTAGAAAAATGAGTGGAGTCTCAGAGAAGTGGCTTGCCCAAGGTCACATATCAACAAAGGGCAGAGGCTGGATTTGAACCCTGGGATCTTCGACTCCAGTTGGGACCATGGAGTCACCAGTTAGACTGACCAATGGTTAAACTGGCCTGTCTGTGAAACTCCAATCCCGCAATAACTCATAGCTTTAAGTCGTCTGTTTAAAGGTTTAATGAATACCAATTTCCAGGACTTGATATCACACAGCCGTGGTTTTAAATACCACCTCTGCCGCGAAGCCCCCATCTTGCTTTGTGACTTTGTGCCATTTATGAGCCTCAGTTTCCCCACCCTGAACTGGAAAGATCTGAGAGTCTCTAGAACGGAAAGGTCAGTACAGAGAGGAGCATGGGGGCCCCATTTGGAGGTTACAAAGCTGTTCGGAGGCAGGGGCTAGACGAGGGGCTCCTATTCACAGTTAGAGGCTCCGGAGGCTACCTCCCCGGAATTCCGCAGACACCAGTTCGGGACCCCTTCTGGGCCCTGGGCCAGGCCCAATCCCTCCCTCCCTCCCTCCCTCCTCGGTAAACTCCTTAAGGGGGTGGGGCTGCTGTTTTCTGAGACCGCCTTCATCCCGAAGCTACCGCCTATGATTGGCAGTCTAACTAGGCCAGGTCATTTCCTAGCTCTGATTGGTCTAGACGCCCGTCCGTCGGCATACGGCCCCTCCCCCTGGGGAGAGACTTAAAGGGCCGGCTTTCTCGGCGGCCGCGGGATGCCCCCGCGCTGACCGCCGTGGGCCCGAGCCCGCCCGCGTAGACGCGCCTGGGACGACCCCGTGCCATCATGTAAAACGGCGCCGCAGGCGGACGCTGGCTTCTCCGCCCGGGATCCCCTCCGCCCTGCCCGGGGCTGCAGGGCCCTAGATGAGGTGAGCGGGGAGTGGGCTCTGGGAGGGGGACATCGAGGTCCCTGGGGCTTCGACATCGGAAGGGGGTGTGCACAAAGCCAGTACTCGGGCTCTTAGGAAGACTTCGACCCCGCCGTAGTGGCTTCGACCCCGCCGTAGGGCTTACTAGCACCTGAGAGGCAGGGATCTGGCTCTGGGGAGGGGACCTGGCGTGGCGCAACTGCATCCCCCTCCGCAATCCGGGGTTAGGATTCCACTGGAGTGGGGTGGCGCGACCCGCTTCCCCTCTATCAGCAAGTATGGGCCTTCGGAGGCCGTGCCTTCAGCGCGTCTTATCCCCGCGGCGCCCAGGATGGAGACGGGGGAGGGGTTGGTCCCAGCTCTAGGCCCTAGACAATGGGGGTGCGCTGCACGGGTATCCCCCTTGAGTTATGTAACTGACTGTAGTTGCCATGGACACGGAGGGGGTGGCCCAGGGAGCAGCACAGAGGACCGGAGGCCCCCACAGAGGGCTTTACCTTGTCCATCCTCCTCTCCACCTTTGGGGATTGTGTGTCAGACCTCCGGAAGCTAGGGTACTGATGGGGGTACAGACTGTCTGGGCTTCAGCTTGTCCGTCTGCAATACAGACCCAGTCTGGGGCTTGCAGAGCTGGCCAAGGCCTTCTGGAGCTCAGTCCCTAACCCCCTCCCCCAGGGCCTCACCTTTCAGGAGCCAGGTTCAGAGGCCTGGATGGGCGCTCATTGGCATCTGCACCTTTTTAGATGCCTTCAGAGGCAGGCAGAATGTGCCCATTTGTTAAAAGTTAGTTAATGAGAATGTGTGCATGAATGGATAGGTGGATGGATGGATGAATGAATGAATGAATGGGTTATGGAAGCCATAGCTGCTGTGAGCGGGGGTGGAGGGGTGGGGGGAGATGGTCCTCATTTGCCACAATGTCCCCCCCTCCAAGAAGCAGCCCTGGATTATACCACCTTCTCTATGGACACCTCTTGGGGTCAGCCGTAGCCATGTCCTTCTCTCTAGGACAGCCTAGGCTAGCCCAGGAGGGTGGCCAACCCCCAGGCAGGCACTGACTAGACAGACAAAACATCGTGATGCTTGACTGGCTCTGGCCATTTAGACAGCCCCTGAGATGGCTGTGCCCCCACTTGCAGGACACACCATGCTGACTGGGGTGACGGACGGGATCTTCTGCTGCCTGCTAGGCGCACCGCCCAACGCCGTGGGGCCGCTGGAGAGCGTCGAGTCCAGTGATGGCTACACCTTTGTGGAGGTCAAGCCTGGCCGTGTGCTGCGTGTGAAGCACGCGGGGCCTGCTCCAGCCCCCAACCCGCCTCCACTGCCGCCAGATGCTGCCCAGGGAGACCGATCTGGCTTGGTCCGCTGCCAGCGCCGAATTACCGTTTACCGCAACGGGCGGTTACTGGTGGAGAACCTGGGCCGGGCACCTCGAGCTGACCTCCTGCATGGGCAGAATGGCTCGGGGGAGCCGCCGGCCGCCCTAGAGGTGGAGCTGGCCGACCCAGCAGGCAGTGATGGCCGCTCGGGCTCAGGCAGCGCCGGGAGTGGCAGTGGTGGGCGACGGCGGCGAGCCCGGCGCCCCAAGCGCACCATCCACATTGACTGTGAAAAGCGCATCACGAGCTGCAAAGGTGCTCAGGCCGACGTGGTGCTCTTCTTCATCCACGGTGTGGGCGGCTCCCTGGCCATCTGGAAGGAGCAGCTGGACTTCTTTGTGCGCCTGGGCTATGAGGTGGTGGCACCCGATCTGGCCGGTCATGGGGCCAGCTCGGCACCCCAGGTGGCCGCAGCCTACACCTTCTATGCGCTGGCAGAGGACATGCGTGCCATCTTCAAGCGTTATGCCAAGAAGCGAAACGTGCTCATTGGGCATTCATACGGGTGAGCCAGTGCTGTGGTGGGGCTAGCGGGGAGCAGTGGGGGAGAGTCACAGGGACTGGACACACATTTGCCCAACACTGACTTCTCTCCTTGAAGACTCTCATTTATGACTATAACAAGATAGCAATTCCCGCCTCCACTGCTGTTGTTTCCTATCCTTTTAAAGTGGTGTTTCACAGTCCCAGCACTAGTGACATTTGGATCAGGTCATTCCTCTCTTCGAGGGGCTTTCATGTGCACTGTAGGATGTTTAGCAGTCTTCCTTAGCCTCTGCCTGCTGGTTGCCACAGGTACAGTGGCCCAGTGATGGTCATGACCATCAAGTGTCTTCAAAAAAAAAAAGGGGTGTCTTCAAATAATAGGTTCCCTAGCAGTCAGAATCATCCCTGGCTGAGAACCATTGTCTTTAAGTTCAAAAATCAGTTGCTCTGGGGCACCTGGGTGGCTCAGTGGATTAAAAATCAGTTGCTCTGGAGATCCCTTCCAAGGAAGGAGTAATTAGAATCCTATACAGTCTTTTTACAAGGGCACAGGTTCCTGTAATTCACTCCCACGATGCATGATACCATCCAGCATCAAGGTGAGTGTCCACTTATCAAAGACTGGGCCTGGGTGCCTGATCACTGCCAGGTGGTACCACTCGTCTTTACCCAGGAGGAAAGGCAGGATCTGATCTGCTGGCTAGTTTGAGAACCACTGTTTTAGCGGTGTGGCCCATGCAATGAGACAAGACAAAGAAACGTTCCATATATTTCTGAATGAAAGGAAGCCAGGCTGGAAAGTAACATAGCTCCTGTTTGTTTATATGAGAACACCCCCAAAAGTGGATGTTTACACTAAATGTTTCCTTTGATTAAATGAGTACCCATCTGCGGTAGTTCCTGTGACCTCATAACAATGCTACGAGGACAGCCCAGTTACTATTTTGCAGATGTGGAGACGGAAGTTCAGAGAGGTTAGGTAATCTCCCCAAGGGCACACAGGGAGTCACTGGTACAGTGAAGGCCAACTGACTCTTGCTTGTATCCTGTTCCCCTTTACAGCTAGGGTCTGCAAACTTTTTCTTAATGGGCCAGATAGTAAATATCTTAGGACATATGGTCATCTCTTTTGGAGCCTCTTGCAACTCTACTGTCAAAGCAAAGCAGCAGCCATCATGGTAAACAAATGGGCGTGGCTGTGTTCCAATAAAACTTTATTTACTAAATAACTTACAAATTTACAAAATGGTAAACAGTTTACCAAAACAAATGGCTAGCCCACAGGCCATCGTTGGCCCAATGAACCCGACTTTTGAGGGAGTGAGGAGCTGGACTGTGAGGGCTCTTTGGGCTGTACCTTCCCAGCCTGCATAAGGCAGGCCGATGTGCCGTGTCCAGAGACTGGGGACTGAGGATCATCACAGGAGAAGGACAAGAAACAGGGACCTTCTCTGGGAAACCAAACAGTAGCAGCGTAATCAGAATGCTTTCTTAATACTTGGCGATAAGTCATTCTTACCACTTTGGGGGGCATGGCTGCTTTAAGGATCTGAAGAAAGTTCTGGATTTGAATCTTCTCTGTAAAAAGAAGGGGAAAAAATTCACTCTCAATAGACACATAGTCTTATAGGTTAGAGGCACTCAAGATGCCTCCCTCTCCCCATCCCTCCCTCCCGCCCAGTGCCAGTGGGCCCCAGGGGAAGAATGTTAGCCTTCAAGGACCTATCTCTGGGTGAAGGGAGGGCATTACCTCCCTCACTACCTATATCCTGCTGACCAACTCCCTCCAACCCTCCCCATCACCCATCTACCCACCTATGCACCCCCAGTGTCTCCTTCTGCACGTTCCTGGCTCATGAATACCCAGACCTGGTGCACAAGGTCATCATGATCAACGGCGGGGGCCCCACAGCCTTGGAACCCAGCTTCTGTTCCATCTTCAACATGCCCACGTGCGTCCTGCACTGTCTATCACCCTGCCTGGCTTGGAGCTTTCTCAAGTGAGTCACCCTGGCCCCAGCGAACCCTGGCATCTCCCTGAGTTGGGGGGAGGGGAGGCTGTATTGCTGCCGGGACGGGCATCGGAGGTGCCCCTGGCGGCCAAGCTGGCACAAGGCCTCCAGGAGTGCATCCTCACCTCCCAGGGCTGGCTTTGCACGCCAAGGAGCCAAAGAGAAGCAGCTGCTGAAGGAGGGCAATGCGTTCAACGTGTCATCCTTCGTCCTGCGAGCCATGATGAGTGGCCAGTACTGGCCTGAAGGTGACGAGGTCTACCATGCTGAGCTCACTGTGCCCGTCCTGCTCGTTCACGGTATGCACGACAAGTTTGTGCCAGTGGAGGAAGACCAGCGCATGGCCGAGGTAGGGCCTTGGCACCAGAGCCATCACACGCACCCCAGGGGGATTCTGCCTTGTGCTCCAGCCCCAGGGAAGGGAGAGGTTAGATTGAGAGTGCGATCATGGGGCTGCCGTGGTGCCCTGCCCAGTTGGGATTTGTATAAGTGCCCAGGGATGCCATATGTAATTCTGGGAGAGGTCAGGCGGGGGATCTTTAGATCAGAGCCTACTGAGAAAGTGTCTTGGGATCCTCAGCACTGGGACTAGGTCTGCACCAGCAGTTCTTAGCCAGCAGGGATTCTGAGCCCCGGGAGACATTGGAAATGTCTACAGACTTTTTTGGGTTGTCATGAGTGGGGAGGAGGGGCTTCTGATGTCTGGTGGGGGGAGGCCAGAGATGTTGCTCAGTGCCGTGTAGCGAACAGAATGGCTCCACAGCAAAGAATGTTCCCACCCCAAGTGTCAGTAATGCTAAGGTTGAGAAGCCCGGCACGAGAGACCTTGACTTGGCTTGAGAGACCTGGTCTTTCTATCTCGGTGATTCTCACTCAGCGGTGAATTTGCTCCCCAGGGATATTTGGCAATGTCTGGAGACATTGTAAGCTGTCCCCCTGTGGGGTGGGGGAGTGGGACACTGCTACTGGCATCTGGTGGGTCCGGGCCAGGAATGCTGCCCAACAGCCTACAGTACACGGGACACCCCGCACCACAGAGAATCGTCCCACCCTATGTGTCAGTAGTGCTGGGATTGAGAAATTCTTCTCTGGATGTACTGTAGCCACGTCATGAATGTTGAATGAATACTGAGGTCAGCAGGCTATCCTCCACCTCCGCCTTTGAGTGGAAGTAGAGGGATGAAGGGTAGGCCACAGGAGAGACTTCCTAAGACTGCAGGCCTGGTGTGGATGGGCTTGGGTGTACCAGGGCAGCCTGCCTTTGCCATCCTGAACCTGTGCCCCCACCCCTGCCCCCGCCCGCAGATCCTGTTGCTGGCCTTCCTGAAGCTCATCGATGAAGGCAGCCACATGGTGATGCTGGAGTGTCCAGAGACGGTCAACACGCTGCTCCACGAATTCCTGCTCTGGGAGCCCGAGCCCTCGCCCAAGGCCCTGCCCGAGCCCCTGCCTGCGCCCCCAGAAGAGAAGAAGTAGCCGCTGGGCCGGCCGGGCATCGCTTGGTAAGCCAAGGAGCAGCAGGAGGAAGCCAGGGGCCGCCCCCACGTCCGCAGCGCGGACCACCTGGGCGGGCTGTTCGCTCCGGTGGGCGGAGTCAGGTCAGGGAGACGCCCCCAGGCCCCCAGGCCGGCTGGGTAGGGCGTGGCGTTCTCGGGAGCCAAGTGGGTACACCGCTCTCCGCTTCCATCCTGCCGGACCCATCCGTGTTTTGGGGCCGGAGCCGGAACCCCCGTGGAGGATGACCTTGTACAGAAGCCCCTGTCCCTCAACGCCGCTCTCTGTCTTCCGTGTCAGCCGTGCTTGATCCTGGGACCCCCAGGGCCCCGCCTCATTGCCCGAGACCCTCCCCACCCCCCATTTCTTGGCGCTGGGAGCTGTTGTTGCCCAAGTAGGGGGGAGGGAGAGGGGGGCTGGCACCACCGAACCTGCACATCTCAACTTGTAACTCAATAAAAAGAAGTGACAATCTGAGTCTCTGGAGGACCTGTGCTGGGTGATGGCAGGGCAGGGTCGTCCTGAGCCTCAGTTTCCCCGTCTGCAGACTGGGCTGATGCAGGCGCCACCCCCTCACGGCTGACTTGCAGAGAAGTGAGGGCGTTGGCCGTCCAGGCTTCCTTCCCGAGTTCTCCCTCCCTCCTCAGAATGCAGGGGCTGCTTGGGCAGTATTCCCAGAACAGAAGCAGATGGTGAGCTCCGGGTCCCTGGAAGGCGGGAGGCCGTCCAGCTGAGGTTCATACAGGGGTTAAGGTGAGCATCAGCAGACGTTGCATGGGCTGGAGCAGCCATAATGGAGGGCCACCTGTATACAAAGCCCTGTGCCAAGTGCCTGACACCATCGTTTCATTGAATCCCTTTTATGCCGCGCCACTCAGCAAGTCGGTACCTCTTACTATCCCATTGTATCTTTCAACCTGGTTTAGGGTCGCTTTTGCTATGAAGATAGTTTTTGTTTTGTTTTTGTTGTTGTTGTTGTTGTTGTCGTTGTTGTTGTTTGGGTTTTTTTTTAAGCCAACGAGTCTGCCTTTCTTGCCTGGCAGGATTTCCTGCCCTACAGCCATGCTCTTACTCCTCTATATTTTCTAATGTCTGTATCTCAAGGGTATACCTCTGGCTTGTGTGAACGGTGCAGGGAGAGCATCATCCCTTTAAATTACTACCTCTTTGGTCCTCTCCGCACTGGTTTGTAAGTCCACCTTTAGTTTAGACCGGAGTTTTCGTGGTGGCACTGTTTTCCACGAGCAAATTCTTTTTTTAAAAAAATACTGTGTTTGTTTATTTGAGAGTGCGGCACATGGGGGGGGTGGTGGGCAGAGGGAGAAGCAGGCTCCCTGTTCAGCAGGGGAGGATGGGGGACTCCATCCCTGGACCCTCAGATTAAGACCTGGACGGAAGTCAGACACTTAACTGACTGAGCCACCCAGGCGCCCTTCACTAGCAAATTCTGGAGACATTTTTAATTGTGGCAACTGGGGGTGGGAGGAAGTGGGCGGAGCCCACTGGCATCTAGTGGGTGGAACCCAGGGATGCTGCCTAGACACCGAACTACGCACAGGACGGCCCCTACCTCAAAGAATAATTTGGTCTCAAACGTCAGTAGGGTCCACACTGGGAAATTCTGTTGGACAAATCTCATCTCTCTTTCTTTGTGGGGGGTGGGGGTGTCTGGATTCTTTCCCAGTGACTTCTCTGTGAATTCCTGGGCACATGGCACACTTTTAATTGCTATCACTTTATCAAGAGACTTGGTGTCTGCGAGCCTCCCAGTCTTATACATGAGGAAAGGGAAGTTCAGAGAACTGTCCTCAGTTTGGTCAAAATGGTAGAACCCAGAGGCGCATGGGTGGATCTGTCGGTTAAGGGTCAGACTTCATTTCAGCTCAAGACATGACCTCAGGGTCCTGGGCTCAGACCCCATAGGGGGCTCCTGTTCAACACAGAGTCAGCTTGAAATGCTCTCTCTCCTTCTGTGCCTCCCACAGCTAGCGCGCGTTCTCTCTCTTTAAATAAACAACTAAAATCTTTAAAAAATAAATAAATAAAATGGTAGAGCCCAGACCCACTTCAGAGCCCAGGCCCCTAATTACCATACCAGCCATTCCCCAAGAGTAGCCAGGAGCTCTGCCTCCAGGAACTGAAGCAGGTGGAAGGAGCAACGGTTACACCCGCCCCCTGCAGGACCTGGTTGGCTGAGCCAAGATGATGGGCAGATGGTCAACCCAATGAGACGGCGGATCCTCCCAGATCTCTAAATACACTAAATGCTTTTAAGAAGCAACTTCCAGAAAATAAAACGATCCCGTCAGCACCTCACCAGGATGGCAGCTTGGCATTTACTAAAACTCTTAACATATGGGAAGTCTGAAATCGCATAGCATTCCCAGGAAATCAGTTATTTATTGCCTCTTATAGCGGGAAGAAACAGTCTCAGAGAAGCAAGGGAGACCCGAGTAGCACAGCTACCCCGAAGAGAGCTGCTCGCTCACCCATACCCCAGTCGCCCTCCCGGGCTCTGTCCACAGCTCACCACACACAGTCGGCCCCTCAACAGTCAGGGCGCCTCCCTTCCGGGAGATTTCCCACCTGCAGGGTTCTGTGCCCCACACTGTATGTCCTGCCTTTGTTTACTCCCGTCTCCACCATGACCCCCTGAGGTAGGACTTGTCATTGTCCCCACTGTACAGCTAAGGAAACGGGAGTCTCAGAGAGACACATTATTGGTCCGAGGTCCCATAGCTGGGAAGCAGAGAAATCTCTCTTGATCTTGGCCAATTTCCCCAGCCCATCCCACAGGTGAGTCCCTGTGTCTGGGAGATAAAAGTGGATCACAAAGACAGGACAAAACTGCCAAAGCACTAGCACCTTCTGAAGCCCTGGAATGTTCCAGAGATCCTTGGGTTCCCTACTTGTTCTCCCATGATGGGAAGCTTCAGAAGTTCCATCTGTAACAAAGTCCTCCCTCAGCTGGAGGGGAAGATACAGGTCGCTGCCCGCCCACCCCTTACCCCCTGGCAGCCTTCTGGAGATGGGTGGCTGCCGTCACCACGGGGCAGACATTCAAACACCCTGATCTCTACCTAGGCTAGGGGCTAGCTCCCCTGGGACTCAGCCACGCGCCTGGATGTCCTGCGGCCGCAGCTCTCGCTCACCCTCAGCCAAGAAGACAAGGAGGGCGCGGTGCAGCAGGTGTACCCCCAAGCGCCGGCGCCGGGTGGCTGGCCAGCCCGCCACGACTCCGTAGCAGTGTCCTTGTTTCTGGTTCGTCAGTGTCTGGATCCCTGGAGAGAGGAGGGGTCAGGGGCATCCTTGGAAACTGCTGGCAAATGTGACAGCGACCCCCACTGCATATTGCTCTTAAGCAGGGACAAACCAACAGAGCAAACAAAATATGTATGAGTGCAGGTACAGAGTTGGTGCTCAATAATTGTTCATTGGATGAATGAATGAGCAGCTCTGAGAGGAGAGGGATGAGGTAATCAGTAGATCAAAGGTCCCTCTCATGACTCCTCCCCCTGCCCCATGGGCCAGGCACCTACCTAGAGCAGCCACGAGACAAGCCTCTCGAGTATAAGACTCCACAGCAACCACGTGTTGGAAGCAATGCAGGGAGACCACACCACGGCCACTGGCCCAAATGTCCAAGATCTGGCGCACTTTGGGGCAGGCCTGGGGGACCAGGGTGGGGTCAGGGGTCTGCCCTCCCATCCCCTCCTCCCTTCACTTCCCCATGGCCCAGCTGTCCCTGCTGTGCCCCTGATCTCTAGCCCCACACCTGTTTTCCTGGCTGCCGATGGAGCCTGAGGGCCTCCCAGAGGTGGACATCTGGCCGGGCCCGTGTCCCTTTCCCCACATAGAAGATGGCACGGACAAAGGTCCGAAGGCGTTCAGCTGGGGTCAGTGAGAAGGCGCGAGCTGGCAGGTCCTGAGTCTCCCTGGATGAGGGAAGTTGCTCAGAGAGGACAGTTGCCCCAGAGACAGTTTCTAAGTTCACAGAGCAACCGGAATCCATGTCCAGTGAGCCCCATTTTCTAAGGCAGAGAGTGGCGGATGCTCCCCAGGGATACTCAGCAGCTTGAACTGGGTCTAACCAACCTTTTCTATATACAGAAGGTTGTATCCAGACAGGGCCAGTCCCCCTTTTAAAGATACAAAGCAAATAAGAACCAATCCCCGAATTTTTCAGCTCCCACCTCTGAGTCATCCCTGCTCCAAGTACCTGGGGTCCAATAGCAGATACGTGAAACTGGACTTCGCGAGCCCCTCCCTCCACCTGCTCTTGGGATCTGGCCGCTCAAACTGCTGGGCCAGTACATCCTCGTCTGCCTGGGCATCTGGGATACAGCCTGTCCGCAGGGCTTCGGCCAGCTCTGGGCTGCGCCCTGCAAAGTCTGAGCCCCAGATTGGGGAGGCGGGAGGACTGAGTCAAGGCAGGCAGAAGAAGGGGCTGTTTCCCCAGAGACAAAGAGTAAAAGAGGCAGGACTGAGAGACAGGGTTCTCCGGGAACTCCCAGAGGCTCCTTGCACTCTGGATGCCCCGATCAGACTAACCGGGAGCAGCAGCACGGGTTTCTTCCAGCTGCCGGAGGTAGTACGGCCGAGTGAAGGGTGTGATGGGGCCAGGGCTCTCGCCAAGCGCTCGGAGCCCTCGCAGCAAATCCAGGTCAGACACCACAGGGACCAGAGGGCACCAGCAAGAGGGGATGGGGTCCCTGTCACCTGTGGAGCTCCCCTCGTCCTCCGTCAGCCAGAGGGCAGCCACATCACTGTCGAGGGACACCTCTCCATCTTTTAGGAAGCGGGAGTTGGGGAGTCCTGGCGGTGATTCCTGAGGGGGGCTTGAGGCAGAGCTCCCATCCGGGAGGGATATGTGGGAGGGGGAGGCATCTGGAGAGGTCAGAGTCAGGGCCTGAAGACGGGTATTTAGTTCTGCCTCCCTGTCTGCTCTGGCAGTTCGATGCACCAGTGGAGAGGTACCTGGAGACCTGGGCATTCTCTGGGAAGGTCGAATACCAGGCAGGAATCCCTGCTTGGTCTGGGGTAGTGACCTAGCCCAGGAGGAGGTATGTGGGGCTGGGTCTTCAGTTCCAGAAGCTTCAATCGCGGTGACGAAGGAGCTATCTGAGCTGTAGTCCCATTGTCCTGGGGGTTGCTCCAAGCCGCTATCCTGGTCAGCAATCTCAGGGTGAGCAAGGAGGCTGGGGAGTCTGGGGCTGGCTTCCAGGCCCATGTCCCTGCCAACACTTCCGCCCAGTGCTGTGGAGGCCGGCGTCACACTGGGAGGTCCAGAGGGCCTGGTGTCCAACCCCTTTCCCCAGGGGTCTGGGCCTAAAGTAAGGGATGAGAATGAGTCAGAGGGAGTGAAGAGAGCCAGAGAAAGAGATGGGGGTTGGACCAGACAGAAGGAGGCAGCTGGAGTCGCAGGAGGGAGAGTTGGAGGCAGACAGCTTACCAGAGACAATGCACCTGAGACAGAGCCAGAGTGGACATCAGCGGGACACTCAAATCTGGATCAGAGGTTAAGCCCCCCAGTAAGCGCAGGCCCCACATACCGTCAAGCTCGGGCTCAAGCTCAGGCTCCTGGCTCTCTGTCCGGGTCGGGGTCGAGATCTGGGTGCGAGTCTGAAACTCCCGAAGGAGTCGCATGCAATCATGGTGCCCCTGCTGTTCTGCCAGGTCCAGCGGCCGCAATCCGTCCTGTAGCGGCGCGGTCAGCAGGGGGCACCCGAGGCCCTCTTCCCGCCCTTCTTCCCTCCCTTCCTTGCTCCCTCCAGGTTCGCCCTGCTACTGCAGGAGCGGGACTCCCACCTGGTCTCGCAGCGCGGGGTCCGCTCCGTGGCCCAGCAGTAGCTCCAGGCCACGGCGACAGCCCCAGGCGGCAGCCACGTGCAGCGGCGTCAGTGCCTCGACCGAACTGGGACAGGAGCAGAGGAGGGGTCAGGGGAAGAGGGAATGTGATCGCCGCCTCCGCACCCCGGAACCTTGGCTCTCGGGCTCCTATTGCCACTCTCCAGCCTGAGACACCATCCCCGGATCCTAGACACTGCGTCCTCGGCCAAATTCAAACCTCACATCCCAGCCTCGGTCTGGGACCCCAGCCCCTCGACCTAGGATTCTCAGGAACGGCCCCCCGGTCCCCAAGCCCCACCCTTGGACACCGAGTCTCCGCCCCTGGACTGTAGGATGCCCTCTCCCAGTGGGCGGCCGAGGCCCTCGGACTCGGGAGACCCCTCCCCTCACCCCGCCCTGGGTCCTGGCCCCATCTCACCGAGCGTTGGCGTCCCCGCCTCGGCTCAGCAGGGCTTCTAGACACCGCAGACCGCGCGGGTGGCGGGCTCTCGCCGCCAAGTGCACGGCTGCCGCGCCATCCGCTAGCAGCAGGTTTGGGTCGGCGCCGCGGCTCAGCAGCTCCTCCACGGCCCTACGGAGTGGGAGGTCAGCGTGGACCGCGACCCTCGCCCCGTCTCCGGCCCGGCCCCTCACCCTCCTCACCGCGGCTCCGTCTCCCGCAACGCTGCCCGAAGCCGCTGGGCCAGGCGGGCCGCCGCGTCCATGCTGGGTCTGTCCCGGAGCCCCACGGCCCTGCCCGCCGAGTTCCAATTTCCCGCCACGGCCTTGTGCGCACGCGCCGCCCCGCCCCCCGCCTCGGGTGTCCGTGGGACGGCGCCGCGCAGTGTCCCCAGCCAAGCCGACCTGCGCCGCACCGGCGTCCACATTGGGGTTCTCGAGCTCTAGCGCCTACGGGGACCATGACACCGAGTGGCGCTCAAGCAGGGCTTGGGGCCGCTGATAAGGCCGGGGCGGGTGGAGGCCACCAAGTGTGTCATTATCTCCTGTCAAAAGCAGGGAAACCCGCGAACTCTCCCTGAAGGAGGGTGTGGCGCTGCCTCCCAGGGCCTGGAGATGCCCACAGGGTATTAGGTCTCCCAAAACGTTTCGCCCAAGGGGGCTTCCGTGGACGAGCACAGCCTGGACACTGTGTAAAGCTTCAATTAACAGCTAACGCCTCTGTCTCCGCCGTGTGGCCCATTTCCACTCCCAGGGAAACGGGAGTCCACTATTTTGAAGCGCTGGGCCTCTGAGGGCCTTAATATTCCCATCTGCGAAATGGGAGAATCATCTCTTCCGGGCTGTTGTGAAATGGAACGAGTTTCACCACCAGGGCCTGGCCCAATAAATAATAAGTGCCCAATAAATGCTCATAGGGAGGAAAATAAAGCTGTTTCTGTTTTATAAATAGAATCTAGTTGCCAAACTTTTTGCACAATCGCTCATCATCCAGGAAGATAGCTGATGTACACCTGTTGTATCTGTCTCTGGTCTCCCTTCCTCTGGGGAAAACCCATACTATTTCCTGAAAGAGCTGTAATCCCTTCGTGGATTAGAGGCTTGATAAGTCCTGGTGGATCAGACCATCCCACAACTCTAGCCCATGACTGGCCCAATGACCAGGCAAGGCCCGTTGCATGTAGGGGCCCTCCCTTCCCTGGGCTGTAGTCTGAGGAGTGATCACAGCTCTCCCATGGTTTGGGAGAAAAGCAGGGCACACTGAACACCAATCACACAAGATACTTCAGCCCACCCCAATGGCATTATTGTCTGAGTAACTGAATACAGCCAAGCCTGAAGCTGCCCTTCGCTTTTCATCCACGAGAACCAAACCATTGCCCTTTCTCTTTGGCCAGTAGGTTTTCTGTCATTTGCAACCAAAAAGATCCTAATTAACACAACGGAACTGTTGTCGACCTGGGTCAGGGATTCTCAGATTTTTATTCTGAGGACACAAAGCACACAGAGAAGAACAAAACTTACAGTAAACAAACCAGCAGTGGGAGGCGGGCCGGAAAACTTAGGGAATGGGTGCCCAGGGTCCCAGGAGCCTCCTGGAACCCTCCCCCACCAGGGTGCCATTGAGCCCAGTTTGAGAACCATTCTCTAAGCCAAGGGCTTCACTGCACGAGAAGGCAAGGATGTACAGGGATGGTTCAGACGGTGGCTTCGACCTCGGTGGCTTCGTCGTCCTCCTCCAGCAGGCTGTAGGAGGCATGACTCTGGCAGGGCCGCTGCAGTGGATGAGCCAGCAGCTTGGCCATACAGTTGTGTAGCTCAAGGGCCGGCCCAGCCAGTGCCACCTCATACTTGTAGCTGGTGCCCTTGGTATCCAGGCTGCCCATGAAGGCAAACATGTCCTGTGGGGCCGGGGAGGGGCTGTTCAGCCAGAGGATCCCCTGATGGACCCTCTCCGCCCCTGGAAGGCTTCCCAGAGGAGAGGGCACCAAGGATGGGTTCTGAAGGACGAAGAGGATTTTTCCAGAAAGAAACAGTCCCATGTTCAGCAAATATTCCCTGCCACCCACCCAGGGGTAGGGACCCCAAGAAATATCAGTCCTGGAGCCCCTAGTTTGGAGACACAGTCAGATGCAGACGACCTCCGGCCCCCACGCCAATCATCCCTGAGGATGATCTGGGGTAGATGGTTTGGGTGCTGAGGTAGGAGGAGGAGCCAATCGCAACTCCCCCTGTTCACAGTTGGGTAAACTGAGGCTCAGAGGTAAGTGGCCTAATCAACGTTCTTTAGCTAAGTCTGGGCTGGGATATGAAGGACCAGCAGCCTAGGGAGGCAAGGCAGGAAAGGCACTCCACGCAGAGGGCATGGTGAAAGCAAAGGCAGACCGGAGAAGCCCCCACTAGCTCACAGCAGACATGTAGAGATGGTTGTTGAATGAGCTCAGATGCGTGATTCAGCAGGGCGAGGGCTCCAGGGGTGCAAAACGGAGGTGGCTTCCGAGACACCCCACCTACACCCTCCCTGCCACCCAGACGCACAGCAGCCTCTCACCTTCCAGCTCATTTCCTCTTCCTTCTCATCAGCGCCATTGTGGATGTAAACAACATCAAAGAAAAAGTATGGGCACTGGAACATTTTCTGCAGGGAAAGAATGCCAGCCTTCGGGGCGTGAGTCACCCCCTGCCCCCATGACCGTAATTCCCCAGATTCTGCCTTGGACCCTGGGAACCTGCCCATAGGCACCCCAGCTCTTGTGATCAGGAAGTCCCTCCTGGTGTCTAAGCAGCCATTCTGCTGGCTGCAGCTGTCCCTCCCTTTCCCCAGCCTCACTCACCTTCATGGGCTCCGTCAGGGAGAACTGGGGCTGGCAGGGCGGACGGCTATAGACTAGGATGGTGCGTACCACGTACGGGGGTGGAATTGTCCGCACGTTCTCGGTAACGGGCAGCTCAGTCTTCTGCTGGCTGCATAGTGGAGGGTGGGGAACAGGTCAGAGCACGCTCCGGGGATCCCCCGCTCGTCACCCTCGGAGAGCCTGGGCCTTCACTGGGCACGCAAAGCCCACATGACTGCTCCCTCCGAGCCTCCCCCTATGCTGCTCCCTCTGCCCAGACTGCCTCCCCACCCTCACCCTTCTGTCTGACCTCTCCTACTCTATCAGGGGGACTCTGCAGACCCCAAAGGTGGAGGCCACTCTGACCACCCTCACCATCCTGAATATCCCCCATCATTGACCTGACTTGGACATGTCCCCCAGGCCAGAAGAGTCTAAGGCTGGGACCTGATATTATTTCATAAGTTAGCAACCATGTCCCCAGCTGGCCACGGCTGGATCTCACATTGGCAGAGAGCACTGGGCAGACAGAGAGCAAAGGTCTTTAATATGTGAAAAGCAAATCTGATCATCAATAAGAAAAAAGCCACTATCTCCCTATAAACACAGGCAAAGGGGACAAATGGACAAATCACAGCAGGAATACTGAATGGTTTACAAATGAATAAAAAAGGCTTCAAGAAAAGCACAGTGAACGTAACAGGTGGCCTCTAGCCTCTATCAGACAGCCAGAACCTTCGGCAGCATGAAGAACCCTGGTGTCTGGAGAGGTATGCAGGGTTGGTTTCTGGCAAAGTCTAGCAGGTTAAAAATACACACCCCTTTGGCCCAGCATGTCTTCCACTGGGAATTTACAGGATGGATTCACTTGCAAAATTTGCCAGAACCACTGTACCAGGTTAATCATGATGGAAAAGGCAAAACAGGATCTGTGTCCACCATTAGGGGCAGGTAAAAACAGAGGCTGGACTACTAGGGCCCCGAAGCTAAGAATGGCTTTTACATTTTTTTTAAATGGTTGGGGGAAGAAAATCAAAAGAACATTTTGTGACATGTGGAAAGGATATGAAATTCAAGTTTCCGTGTTCATCAAGAATGTTTTGTTGGGGACACAGCCCCGTGCACAGGGATGGTTTGTAACTGCCTTCAAGTGACTCAGGCAGAATCCAGTCATCAAGACAGAGGCCATATGGTCTGCAAAGCTGAAAATATTTACTGCCCGGCTCTTTACAGAAAAAGTGTGCTGCCCTGTGGGTTAAAACAACGGAGTGGGGGACCTCAGGGCCATCACATGAGTGACACAGAAGGAGAGTTGCAGCAAAGGTGGTACTTACATGAGGCTGAAGAGACCTTCCAGATCTGGCGGAGATGCTAAGGAGAAGGCTGGTGGCAGAGCACGGGTAGGAAGCGGCAGGAGGCTTCCCTCATCCTGATGCCGGGAGAGCCCAGGCACCTTCACGCCTGGTGCAGGAGATGCGCTGTGTGACCCTGGCCCAGTTGCTTGCCCTGTCTGAGCCTGTTTTCCCTCAGTATAGATCACAAAACAGGAGGCTGACACCGGATGCCCTGAAAACACTTGGTGGCTCAAAGCTCCTCTTTCCCTCAGAGCCAGGGCAGCAGTCTTCACAATGCAAGAGCCACAGGTGTCCCAGTCCCCTAGCCCCCGACACTCAGAAGTGTTTTGTAACTCATCATTTTCCATCTAAGTTTGGGGCTGCACGTGAGCCGTTTGTGTTCAAATTAGCATAAAATGTGCTGTGCCCAGGCTATAGGGGCTGTAGCAGTGATTTTAACTCCTCAATCCCATATTGCTATTTATTGAGCACCAACTGTATACTTGGCCCTGCATAGAATGTTCCCCATGTGAGTGGTTTTGACATCTAGAGTCCAAATCAGCTGGTTTTGTTTCTGTACCAGGACTTGATCTTTACAGCAACCCCCCTGGGGAAGGAGGTTTCATGCCTCCCTTTTCACAGATGAAGAACCAGGTTCAAAGAGGGGACTTGCCCAAGTCTGTCACAGCAGAACACGGATCTGGACCTGAGCCAGTCTCAGCCAGCCCACTCCACGGCTCAGACTTCTGGGGTGCCAGGACAGCCAAAGCCCCTCCACATGGCACCCCTGCCTGGAAGGATACTGAAGGTGGAGCAGGAAGCCGTCTCCAGGTCATAGAGGCAGCTGCAGAGTTCGCGGGGATCAGAGGTCAGGCCGGACAGCTACAGGGAAGCACAAACCTCAGCGAGGCGCCTCCCCACCCCAACAGAACCCCTCGGCACCCGAGCCCTGCCCCAGGCTCACCCAGGCGATGTCGTCATTCACCACCACCAGTGCAAACTCGTGGCTCTTGTCGATCTTATGTTTTGTCCGCACAAACATTTCGATCATCTTCTGGGAGACATTGAGGGCGTTGGTTTTGGAGCTGGGGAGGGAGAAAGAGTAAGGGGGGTGGTTAAGGTAAGGCCTCCGGCCTGGAGGGTGTCTCTTCACCTGCCAATCCTGGGCAGCCCTCTGCTAGCCTCAGGATTAGGCACTACAGGCCCAGGTCAGGTCATGCGGTGGGGAGATGGCAAAGCCCAGCGCCCACACCGCCCCGGCTTTTGCCCTCGCCAAATGGGGTTCCTCTGGCCAGCCTGGGTCTCACAACTGATCCCCAGGAGGTCTCCCCCAGGCCTTCATTCAGCCACAGATGGCTAGAGGTGGCAGCAAGGGGAAGGCGGGCTTGTCCTCAGCATCCCCCAGAGCTCCCTGGACTCTACCCAGGCCCGGTCACCAACTCCACAGAGACTCAGCTGTTCAGGGCAGCGGCTTCGGGATCACCTAGGCCTGGGTCTGAATCCTCGCTCTGCCTATCCACTGTGAGGCCTTGGGCAAGTCAGAAACTCTCAAGAGTTTCTGAGTCACTGCTGTGCTGTGGGAGGTACATGGCAGCTCTCACAGGCTTGGATAGGAGCCTTGGTGGAGCTTTTTCAGAATCAGTTGCCATTGCTAATATGACAGGGCCAGGCCCCAGTCCCCAGGCCAGGCCAAGCACTGGGAGTCTCAGAGAGAGAGAGCCCTGAGTTTTTGGAGCTGTCTACCCCCCCAACCCCACCCCAAACCATGGCTGCATAATTTAAGCCCCCAAATGTTCCTCTCACCCATTGAATGACTCCAGCTTTGACAGGGACATTTCCTCTGACAGGTCCAGGCAGATGATCTGCAAGAAGTTCCGAGGGAGGTGAGGGCACTGTGGCTGGCAGTGCCTAGCAAGTGGACACTAACACTGGCCCCCACTGCACTCTGGTGGCCCTCTCCAAGCAGCTCTGTCTGAAAAGGTGCTTATTGGGGTGACCCCCGAGTCCCAGCCAAGAAACCTACTTTGGAAGACAGCGGTTCAGGGAAAAGAGCACTAGATCAGGAGTCCAGGATTGCAAGTGAATAAAGGAGCCAGAGAATGTCTGACACAGAAACAGGAAAACAAAGGTAGAGTGGGCTGAATTGTGTCCCTGCCTCCACACAGACAGGCCCACCGGGAACATCAGAATGTGACTTTTTTTGGAATTAGGGAATTTGTTGATGGAATTAAGAGAAAGATCTTGAGATAAGATAAAGATCCTGATCCGAGGTGCCTGGGTGGCTCACTCGACAGGTGAATCCAACTCTTTTTTGTTTGTTCAAAGATTTTATTTTATTTTATTTTTTAAATTTTATTTATTTATTTGAAAGACAGAGATCCCAAGTGGGCAGAGAGGTAGGCAGAGGGAAAGGAAGAGAAGCAGGCTCCCTGCTGAGCAGAGAGCCCGATGCGGGACTCGATCCCAGGACCCTGGGATCATGACCTGAGCCGAAGGCAGAGGCTTTAACCCACTGAGCCACCCAGGTACCCCCTAGCATCCAACTCGTGATTTCAGTTCGTGCCATGGTCTCAGGGAAGATCACAAGATCCAGCCCTCCATCAGGCTTCCTGCTCAGCAGGGAGTCTGCCTGGTATTCTTCCTCTCCCTCTGCACCTCCCAAGACCCTCTCCCTAGCACCCCCAGCCAGCTCATGCTCTCTCTCAAATAAATAAATAAACCTTAAAAACAAACAAACAAACAAAAAACCCTGATCCAATGACAAGTGTCCTTATAAGAGAAAGAAGGTTCAGAGACACAGACAGGAAGGCCATGTGAAGACAGAGGCAGAGACCGGGGAGATGGGGCTACACGCCAAGGATATGTGCTACCCCCCTCATGCCAGAAGATGCAAGGAAGGATCTTTCTGTACAACCTCCAGAGGGACCATGGCCCTGCCCATACTTTGATTTCAGACTTCTGGCCTCCAGAAGAGTGGGACAATGAATTTCTGTTGTTTTAAGCCAACTGTCCAGCCTGACCTCTGATCCCCTAGTTTGTTGTGGTTGCCCTAAAAAACTCCTACAAAGTCACTGCAGAGTGAATCCCAAAAAGCAAGAACGTTAAACGTAAGGTTTCCCAGCACCTCATGGCCACAGGCCAAGCCCCTCACTTACCACCTTCTCTGGACAGTTGACCCTCGGTGTCCGCACCTGGACTTCAGGAGCTGTTGGGGGCACCTGCCAGGGCTTGGGGCCAGCTCCTGGAGGATTGGGGGTCCCATCGTCAGCACTGGCCGCCTCGCCCTCACCCTCACTGCGGCTGCCCACACTGGCCTGGGCTCCCAGTGCCCGGTCCTCTGCTCCTTCAGGGTTGGAGCGGGTTCGGGGCCTGGGCTCAGCTGGCTGCTCCTCTTCCTCTTCTTCCTCCTCCTCCTCCTCCTCTTCTTCCTCAGTGGGGCTGCTGGGTTCTGCCACTTCCATGGCCCCTAAATGGCTGGATGGAGCAGGGCTGGGGGAAGCCAGGATCCTCCCCTTATGGGTTTTAAAAACATGCGGTTACTGGACAGGATAGAGCATGAACCACCTAATGACTGTAAAAATCACTTCTTTCCCAGCCTGTTTCCTTATCTGCAGAATGAGTGCCTGGCATCCCATTTTTTTTTCTGTAGCGCTTAACCCACGCCCCCCTTTCCCTTGGCCAATGAACAAATCTGGCCACTAGGAACGCCTGAGAGATGTGGCATAACCCAATACAGGTCAGTGAGGGGCGGTTCTGGGGCTTCCGATAATGTCATTAGGGAAGAGGGTCTCCTCAGATTTGCAGAGCTGGGAGGAGAGAAGTCAAGAGCTGTCAGGAGCCTCTATGCCTCCAAGAGAGGAAAGAAACCCTGCTTGAAGTGATGCTCACCTAGAAAACAGCAGCTAGACCTCTGTGCACCTGGATCCAGCTATGCCTGAAACCAATAAAGGAAACCTCATTTAAAATAGAATCAGGAGAGGGGTGCCTGGGTGACTCAGTGGGTTAAAATGGAATCAGGAGGCCAAAAGGGGAACTCTCACCCTCTACCACAATGGCAGACCCTAACAGGAAAACAGACATTGCAGTCCCAAAAGAAAAAAGACTATACTAACCCAGCAAGGAAATGAAACATTTTCTCCTTGCCTGGCAACAGCCCAACCAATGACAGACTGTCACAATTCAGCCAGTGAAAAGCCACTAAACTTCAATTCCCAATTTACTCCAATAGACTTTAGGTTTATAGCAGCCCGTCCCAACTCCCCTTCCTCTATAAAAGAGCACTCCTCTCCTTTGTTCTGGACTTGTCTAAGGTTTTGTTATACAGCTTGTGCATCCTGAATTGTAATTCTCTGCTATTCCCAAACAAAGCTCTTCTCTGCTGGTAAAAATGACAGTTTTCGTTTTAAGGTTAACATTATAATTAGCTGGGGTGCCTGGCTGCCTCAGTCGTAGAGCATGCGACGCTTGTTCTTGGGGTTGTGAGTTCGAACCCCACCTTGGGTGTACGGATTGCTTAAAAATAAGAAAAAAAAAAAAAAAAAAAAAAAAAAGACTAGCTCTGGGAGTCTCCCCAGCGGGGCACTGGGCTGCCTAGAAGGTGTCTGTGCAAAGGAGGGGGCACGAATCTACGTGTTAAAGGTCCCTTGGAAAAAAGACAGGACGCCAACAGTTTGCCAGTCTGGGCTGGGGTGTGGGCTTCGGGGGATGGTCTTTGAAGGGCTTGTAACCCCCTCAATCTCTAAGGAAAACAATGATTTGGCTTCAGCAAGAGGGATGAAGACTAGCCTGCAGGAGAAACCAGAGTTTTCCAGAAACGGGATCCCCAAGGAAGGCTAGGGGCTGGACCTCTAGGGACGGGACCGCAACCACCCAACCTCTTCTCACCGTAGCCTGTGCCTCACTCCAACTCAGTCGAGAACTCACTAGGAAGCCGCCATCTTTCGCAGCCCGGAAGTACTGCGGCAAGGCCGCGACGCCTGCTGGGAAATGTAGTTCAGCAAGCCGTAAGGCAAGCGGACGGCCGAACAGGGGACGGCTGGAGAGCCTTGAAAGCGGATAGGCTGGGACTGCGCTGGGGGGGGTGGGTTTGGAATGTGATTGGTTAAAGTAAGAATAGCTGGAGCTTTGATGTTTCTGGCCGAATCGGGCAACAGTGGTCAGTGCTTCAACCCTGATAGGCTGGGACGAGGCCTAGTGGAGTGGACCTTTCTATAGAATAGGCTTAAAGGGGTGGAGAAGGCCTCACTTGCAGTGCGATAAACTGAATGCGAGCGACTTGGGCGGGACTTAGAAGAGGTAGGGCTGATTGGTGATTGGTGGAGCTGACCCGGCCCTCAGCGAGGGGCTCGTTTTTGCGGAGTGAGGTGGGCGTGGCCCACGCCCCAGGCCCCGCCCAGTTTCTTAATTCCGTTCCTTATTTTACACATATTTGCAAAATCCAAAAAGACTAAGCCAAAACTATTTCAGACCACGTTTTCTTTTTCATGCACACTTCTCCTCTCACCCACTAACCATTTAAAACCCACGCTAACCACCCTCAGTTTCTTTATTTGTAAGAGGATCAGTTAAATCCAGCCCTCATGAGCCAGGCTCTGGTCATTGACAGCCAGGAGGAACTATGTAAGCTGCGTCTTCAAGGATGGAGGACTAGGCAGAAAAACAAGAATGAAAGGCATTCCAGAAAGAAGGAACGACCTTGGCAAAGGTCTGGAGGCTTGCAAGAGCCTTGGAGTGGTGGAGACCTTAACAGGTTAATATGGCTGGAGCAGAAGCTAAGAGTGCAGATTTCATTGTACCTGGGTGCCTACAGGTCAGAGAATTGCAACTTCTTTTCTTACGGCCTTTGGAGACACAGAAACAAGAAGATGCAGCCTCCTAGTGTCTGACAGTGGAATGAGGAAGATTTGGGTGACTCCAGATTCTGCACAGTTTAAACCAAGCACAGAAACAAGGAAAGGATGTTCCAGGCAACACGAAGGGGATCATCGTGGCTAAAGCAAGGAGTATACATGGGTGCAGGCAGCAGGCATAATTTTTAAGGCCCTTGAATGCCGGGTGGAAGAGCTTGAAATGTTTCCCAAGGGCAATGGGGAGTCATGGAGGGTCCGTGAGCAGAGGAGGTGAACAATGAGGTCTCTCTCTCAGGGGCCTGGGTGGAGAAAAGAGTAAAGGGGTGCCTGTGGGTCCAGGGAGAGAGCTGGTCTGGCATCCAGGTGGGAGGGGAGAGGCTTGGGCTGTTATGGATGGAGCTGAGGAAGCCCTTCGGAGATGGATGGAGGAAAAATGGGCAGGATGTAGGGGCGATCTGGGTTCTGAGGAATCCCACATTTACACAGGAGAAATAGCATCTGGTAGAAAAAGCAGAGATGGGAGGGTCAGAGAGGTAGGGAATAAGAAGGGCCTGTTATAATTCTCTTCCTGGATGGATTTTTTAAAAATCCTTGTTAAAATTCCCATGACACTGTAGAAAAATGTTAAAATTACCCCTCCCCCCATTTTACAGATAAGGAAACTGAGGCTCAGAGATGGAAGAGACATGAGATCAGAGGCTGAGGTGCGGAAGGACTGACATCTCAGGAGCTGGACACGTGTCCCCCTCTGGGACTGGAGGAAGCTGATGTCCTTGAGGAGGAAACAGCACAATAACAAGTCACATGACCGGGGGGGGTGCTTCCTGTTTCCTGACCCCTCCCAAGCCAGCCTTGGCCAGCCCAGGGCTAAGCAGGCAGTGGCCAGAGCTACCCCAAGAGTGTCCAGGGATTTGGGCCGCTGACCAAGGTACTCCTAGAGGCACAGAAGTACAGAAGACTGGGGGTACCCAACCCCAAGACTGGGGCCTCTGACTCAAGAGGACCCTGGGGAAGAGAAGTGACTCTTGAAGTCCTCAAGCCAGGCCCAGATTGGGGACAGAGGGAAGCACAGAGGTAGTGAAAGAAAAAGGCGGCAGGGGAGAAGGGGAGATCAGAACAATTTTTAGAGATAGTGAGCTGCCTGTCAAGAGGGGCACTGAAATGTACCAAATCCACACTGATAGTTCAAGATCCCTTCCAGAGGGAGGGGATCAATGCCCATTTCACAGAAGAAGATATTAAGGCCGTCAACAGGGACAACGGAAGACAAGAGAGACAAGAGCTGAAATCAGGCTGTGGTTTTAGGAGGAAGATTCAGAAGATTTCTGCACAGCAATGAGTGCTCGGGCCACACGCCCACGAAGCCGGCGAGGGAGGCACGCTCCGCCTGTAAGTGCCCCCCTGCCTGCCGCACCCAGCTCTTTGGGGCCACTCACAGCCCTGCCAGGCTCAGAGCTTGGCCCTGTGGGTCATTTTCAGGGGGAGCTCGATCCTGTGGCAGAGAGTTCCGAGGAGGTTGAGGCAGCCAGCGGGAGTTCTGAGCTGGGCCCTGGGCCATCTCAGGAGAGCCCGGGGCCAGAGGCAGAGGCCAGTGGGCAGGGCCTGGGGAAGAGGTAAGGCCCGCTTGGTCTGTGCTCCCCACTCCAGCCCTGGTGTATCTTTCCTACCCATAGATGGACCTGTGTTCCTCCCTTGTTCACACATGCCCTGTAGCTTCCCACTGCCTTCCTCAGCCCAACTTTTCAAACCCCGGTTAATGAAGCCCCCGTGAGCCAGAGACCACGGATGACCCCATTTCCAGAACCTTCCATCTCTTACCTCACCATAGGACCAATAAAGAGGCTGAAGGGGACTCTAGCAGAGGACCCGCCCCATCTCCCGAGGGACCCTGCAAGCCTGCCGAGGAAGGCCAGCAGGCCGAAGATGTAGCCCCACTGGACGGGAAGACTGTCCCCCCCAGGCCTGAAGCCTCTGACGTGTTTCAGACTCTCCAGCATGCTCTGAGCTCACTGGAGGCAGCGGCTGCTGCCTGGCGCCACCGGCCCCCAAGCTGTCCGGGGCCTGTGGAGGCAGGAGACAGAAGCGGGGTGGGACCCAGGCCCTGCTTGGAGCAGGAGGGGGCAGGGGGTTGCCAGAGGGAGGCAGCCCGCCTAGCCGAAAGGAATGACTGGCTGCGATTGGCCTTGGGCAGCCGAGAGGAGGAGCTGATTCGCGTGCGGACCTCCCTGCAGGCCATCCAGGCTGAGAAGGAGATGCTGCAGAGAGAGGTGAGTGGGGCAGCTGTCTAAGGGCGAGGCCGGCCTGGCATAGATTCAATCATTCGTTCAAAAGAAAAACTTTTATGGAGCTTTGACTGCTGAGTCCTGAACAGGCAAAGGTCCGTTGTCTTCTAAGTTAAGGTGGTCAGAGGTGGTGACGCTTGAATGAGGAGGTAAGGAAGGAGCCATGCAAGGATCTGGGGGAAGAGCACGCCAGGCAGAGAAGGAACTGCTCTCCGCGAGGTGGGAGTGTGATTCAGGGAACGGAGAGGGGGCCAGTGTGGGGGCGAAGCAAGGGCACTTTGGTGATGGGGGCACATTTACAGGGTATTGTGGGCTGTTGGGAGTTGGGCTTTTGCCCTGAGCCTGGTGGGATCCTGGAGGGTTTCCCCGGAGCAGAAAGGGGCGGGTCCGTGATTTTGCGTTCACGGGCGCCCTCTGGCGACCATGGGAGGAACCGCCTGTGTGTGTGGAGGGCTCGGGATCCTGCGGACCAGGAGGCATCGGTCCAGACACCAGATGGTGGGGAACTGTGGAGGTGGCACGAAATGGGCAGATTCTGGGTGGTGTCGAAGGTGGAGCTGGCAGGTTTGGGTGTAAAAGCCAGAGAAGGGTTGAAGACAAGTCCTGGTTTGGGGTCTGTGGGACTGGAAGGGAGAAATGCGGAGGCTCCAGGAGGAGCCGGTATGATGGGAAGGAGACCAGAAGCTGGTCGGGCCCTAATGAGCTCACGATACCCATCAGACACCCGTGTGGGACCATCAGAGAGGCAGCTCTGTGTCTGAGTCCTGAGCTCAGGGGTGGTGTCAGGATTGGAGAAACACATTCGGACCTCTTTAGCATGTGGATGGAATCTAAAGCCATGTAGCTAAAGGAGATGGTGGGGCACAGGCCCTCATCTTGGGCAGGACAAGGGGGCTGCCAGAGCCCAGCCTGAGGAGGGGGGCCCACTTCCTGGCTGGGAAAGGAAATCCCCCCTCCACATTCCTCTCCTCACCCCCACCACCTCTGGCAACCACCACTCAGTTCTCTCCATCTATGAGCTCAATTTTTTGTTTTGTTTTAGATTCCAAATATAAGAGAGAGCACAATGTATTTTCTTTCCCTGACTTATTTCACTTAGCATAATGCCCTCAATGTCCGTCCATGTTGGGGCGCCTGAGTGGCTCAGTCGGTTAGGCTCAGGTCATGATCCCAGGGTCCTGGGATCGAGTCCTGCATTGGGCTCCCTGCTCAGTGGGGAGTCAGCTTCTCCCTCTCTGCCTGGTGCTCTCCCTGCTTGTGGACGCTCTCTCTGTCAAATAAATAAATAAAATATTGGCGGGAAAAAAAGGTCCATCCATGATGTGGCAAATGGCAGGATTTCCTTCCTTTTTTTTCCCTTCCTTTTTTTAAGGACAAATGATATCCTTTGTTTATCCCCAGATCTTCTTTAGCCATTCATCCACAGGTGATCACTTCTGATCATCAGATAGGTTGCTTCTATGTCCCGGTTATGGCCAAGTAATGCTATAATGAACGTAGGGGTGGGATATCCTTTCGAGTAACTTTTTTCCTTTCCTTTGCATAAATACCCAGAAATGGAATGGCTGAATCGTGTGATAGTTCTAGTATTAATTTTTTGAGGGAGCAATATATGTTTTGGTGTAAACGGCTGCACCAATTGCAATCCTGCCAATGGTGCACGAGGGTTCCCTCTTCACATCTTCCCAGCACTTGCTATCTCATGTCTTTTTTTTTTTTAATTAATTAATTTGCAGGAGAGAGAAAGCGAATGTGGTCCTTTAAGTGGGGGGAGGGGCAGAAGGAGAGAATCTTCAAGCTGACTCCCTGCTGAGCACAGGGCTGGATCCCACAACCTATGAGATCATGACCTGAGCCAAAACCAGGAGTCAGATACTTAACCAACTGGGCCACCTAGGCGCCCCAGTGTCTTTTTGATTTTTTTTTTAAAGATTTTATTTGTTTATTTGACAGAGATTACAGATAGGCAGAGAGGCGGACAAGGGGCGGGGGAAGCAGACTCCCCGCTGAGCAGAGAGCCCGACGTGGGGCTTGATCCCAGCACCCTGGGATCATGACCTGAGCCAAAGGCAGAGACTTTAACCCACTGAGACACCCAGGCGCCCCTCTTTTTGATCTTTTTGATAGTAGCTTTTCTAATAGCAATAGGGTGATATCTAATTGTGGTTTTGATTTACATTTCCCTGATGATTAGTAATTTTGAGTACCTTTGCATGTACCACTTGGCCAGGTATATGCTTAAAGAAAGAAGATTCTTGAGTGGCTAAGTGAGTTGCCCAAGGCTCAGTAGTGGTGAGTTTGGTGGTGTGAGTAGCTAGGTTCCTGCTTCCCAGCTGGGAACTGTCCCAGGAACAGGTCTGCAGGAGGGTCGGTGGGTGATTGGAGCTCCCAGGCCTGACCTACTCTGTCTTCCTTCCCCACCCCCACCCCAGGTCCAGGAGCTGCAGGATTCCCTGCTGAGGCTGGAACCTTTCCCGCCTCCCTCCCGGGGCCAAGCAGGGGCCTCAGGCAGTGGCTCCAGCAGTTCCGGGGTAGATGAGGAGCCCTGGGGGACTCAGGTGAGCATGGGAAGCGTAAAAACCACGATCTTCAGATCTTTAGGATTCTGCGCCATGAGACTCAAATCCTGGTCCTGTGATCCAGGAGCTTCTGGGGTGGGAAAAGTCTTAACCCCATGATACTGGGCCCTCAATGACAGTCTGGATGAATCAAGTCCCCTCTTTCGGACAGGACCCCTTCCCCTTGGCTCACCCCCTGCTCCGGCGTGTCCGGAGCGATTCCAGTACTCAGATGCTTGGACCTCTCCCCACTCGACCCCTTACCCCCGAGATCCACATCATGGATGTGCGGATGGAGCAGCTCCGGGGGTAAGGATTACAGATGCTGAGCTCGTAAGGGCACCAGAGAGCAGGCGAGAAGTGGGGAGGGGGGTGGAAATCAGCTGGGTCCTGACCACCCTGGGGACGCCTCTCATTTTCCCTCTCCCCTAATGGCGGAGGCAGGAACATTGAGAAGCTCAAATGTTTCAACCGTCTGCTGTCAGCTGTGCTGCAGGGGTACAAGGGCCGGTGTGAAGGCCTGAGCATGCAGCTGGGCCAGCGGGAGGCAGAAGCCACAGCCCTGCGTATGGCCTTGCAGTACAGGTCAGTGCCTCCCACCCACAATCTGACTAGTGTGGAAGGGAATGGGTGTGCTCAGAGGATGATCCATAGGGAGAGTCTGGGCCCTTGCAGGAAAGCACTTTACCATCCAGAATTACTTTTTTTTTTTTTCCAAAGATTTTATTTATTTATTTGACAGAGAGAGCAGTCACAAGTAGGCAGAGAGGCAGGCGGGGGGGGGGGGGGGAAAGCAGGCTCCCCGCTAAGCAGAGAACCCGATGTGGGGCTCAATTCCAGGACCCTGAGCGAAAGGCAGAGGCTCAACCCACTGAGCCACCCAGGCGCCCCCCCAATCCGAAATTATTTTAAGGCAATTTTAGCCCAGGGGTGCTGAAGGAGTTTACATGCTGCTCCCAGCAGTGGGAGTGGGGGATGGAGTGAAGGGTCCAAGGACAAGTGGGTACGCCACCCACACGACAAGATGGGGCCAGGAGTCCTGGAGCACTCAAAATCAGTGTCTCACAGCGAGCACTGCGAGGAGGTGTACGGAGTCCTACTTACTCTCCGGGAGGCTGACTCGGGAGCAAGAGAGGGGATTCCTAAGGGGGACCTGAAGGTGGCAGAGAAGGAAGCCCAGAGGCTGCTGGCACAAGAGGACACTGCCATGGATGGAGAGATACCACGGGATCCACAGCCAAGGTACCCCTGGGAACCTTGGGAGCTGGGAGGGCCAGTGAGTGGGGTGCTTGGGTTGACAGCCACTGGGAGTGCTATAGGGCCCGCCAGGGTTGGCGTGAAGATGGATGATGGTGCCCACTGATTAGAACTGGCGTGATGCTTTTGAATGGAGTTAGCCTGGAGTTGCCATGCACGGGGTTGGCAGGCTCAGCAGTCATGACCATTGTGTTGGTGCTATGGTATCCACCGTGTTGGCCTAAGGGACAGCACCTGCTGAGTTGGTGTGATGGGTTCTTCTGGGATGGCATGAGCAACAGTAATCGTTGACATGATAGTGTTCACTATGTTGTCTTGATGAATGGTGGTGCCCATTGGGGTTGAGGTCATGGTGTCCACCATGTTGGCATGACCATATGCACCACCGACAAGATAGAATCCATCATGGCCAGTACGATGGAAGATGATAGAGCCCACCAGAGTTGGCATGAAGTTAGCACAACTGTGGTCACCAGTGTTGACATTACACACCTCTTCTGTTTCCTACAGCCCCGAAGGCAGTAGTGTGGATCGGCCCACACCGCAGGAGGTGGCTACCCAGCTCTGGGGCTATGTCCAGCGTCTCCAGGCACGCCGTGCTCTGGTGAAGATTCCCCCAGAGCCTGGCCCGACTTTGGCACCCATGCCCACTGTGCCCCACGCAGAAGCCATGGTGCAGGCCATTCTGGGGACCCAGCCTGGCCCGGCCCTACCCCGCTTGGAGAAGATGCAGATCCAGCAGGACTTGGCAGCTACACGGGTACACATGGGCAGTGGTCACTGTGTTGGTCTTTTTTCCTGGGACAAAACCTTTTGCCCAGGCCCAGAGGGATGTGGCTGGGGGACTGGATAACAAAGGAGAGTTCTGCATGGCTGGGGGCAGACTTCCTGGAGGGAGGAGCATTGGACCTGGGATTTTGAGGGATGCATAGGAGTTTGTCTTCTGGAATTCAGTTTCTCCTAAGATTCTGAATCTGGCTTTCCAAAATTTCCTTCCTATGGAGAGGAGGAGGAGGCAGGGGATGTAATCTGTTTTTCTCCCTGGCATGAAAGATCTGAGGTTCTAGAGTTGGAGAAACCCCAGACACTTCCACTGAGATGCTAATGGCCCTTGTCTGGGATATGGGTACCCTCTGAACTGCCATTCCTATAGTGGTCACCTTTAGGAGTTGGTTATTTCCCATCATACAAAATCACGGTGTAGATTCAAGTTCTTGCCCGACCTGTCCTCACTGGGGGGTGGAGGGTCCTCCTGGGGCCTCAGTTTCCCCAGATCCTAGAGGCCCCCACCATCTTCCCACTCTTTGGTCCCCCAGGAGAGTCTGGCAGACCTGATGCTGCGGCTTCAGTTGGTGCGGCGGGAGAAGCGGGGTCTGGAGCTGCGGGAGGCTGCCCTCCGAGCCCAGGGCCCAGCCCACGTGCTCCTGCTGGAGCAGCTGCGCTGGGAGCAGGCCCAGCTCGGGGCTGGTGGGGCCAGCAGTAGTGGCGGCGACAGCAGTGGAGGCGGGAGCAGTGGGGACGAAGAGGAGGTGTCCCAGGTGAGTGGCGCTTCCCAGACCTGGTGGAGACAGGAGTATACTACGGGCCCTGGGGCCCTGGGGTCCTGGTGGATCACAGTCCCCCTCTGAACCTCAGCTGGCATTCTGCACAAAGAGATGAGCTGAATGTCAGAGGACTGAATGTCAAAGTTCATACCTGTACTATGGGATTTTTTTTTCTTTGAGGGTATTGAGTCCACGAAGCCCTAAGGAGTCTGGCTCTTCCACTCAAACCTGTGTCTCCTCCTTCCCACTCGCAGGCTTATCTTCTCCAGCATCTCCCCTCCAATAGCCCCAGCCCATGCATCATCTCTTCCTTAAATTTTGGCTGGAACTTGCTCCCTAAAGCCTCCCCTTTTACCCCCTCCCATCTAATCAGGTCTGTCCTCTGCTTAAAGCCTTCAGCAGCTTCTGGAACCCTCCTTTGAATCGTCTCTCTTACCTCTGAGCCTTCGTAGGTGCTGTGCCCCTGCCAAGAACACTCGTCCCTTACCTCTTTGTCTGATTAAGCCGATGATCTCTTGCAAGTCTGAGCTCAGACCTCTCCTGCCTGCAGATGAGATCCCCTGTTATTTATTTCTCTAGGTAGGGAGGAATTTTACCCTCATTGGGGTATCTCACCAGACTGGGGGCTCTGTGAAGGTGGGGGCTGTGGCTGCCCACAGTTTGGGTGGCTTCAACGTCCAGCTTGGCCTGAGTACGCCCTCCACCTAGGCCAATGTCACTTATCACTTCCCTCCCTTCTGCCTCCCACAGGGCCCTCCCACTATCCTTGGTGGCAGCAGGGGCATTGATGGAGGTCAGGTGGGCAAAGCCCAGGGCCCGGAGACTCTGGCCCAGGAACTGGCAGCGTCACTTAACCGGTGTGTGTCTGGGTCCTGGGCTGGGCGGGTATGTGCAAGGTTCCATGCAGGCACCGTGTGCAGCAGAGGGTTGGGTGTGCGTCTGTGTATGGGTGTGTGCACAGGGAAACACCATGGACAGGTATGGTGGGAAGAGGGAAGGAGCTCCCTCAGCGAGGATCTCCTTTCTCCCCACCCCTGCACCAGGGCCCTGGGCCTGCGGGAGCAGCTGCACTCTCTGCGGGAGGAACTGGAACAGGTGGCTCAGAAGGGGCGAGCCAGACGTGCTCAGAGTGCTGAGCTGAACAGCGATTTATGCAAGGCTCACAGGTGGGTCTCCTTTCCCTGGGTCTCCCTGGGGGACCTCAGAAGTGACCCTGGCTTTCTCTGGGCCTCGGATTTCCCCCATAAAGTAGATGGCAAGTTCAAGCCACTCCATACCTCCCCCTTCTGAGTGGAACCCTAGGAAGATTCAGTCTCAAAGAGCTCCTGTTTGGGGTTGGAAATACATAGCTCCTGGTGGGAGGGGGGCCGTTTCCTGGCTCAGCATCCCTTCCCACCCCCTCCAGTGCCCTTGTCCTGGCCTTCCGAGGTGCCCACCGGAAGCAGGAAGAGCAGCGGAGGAAGCTGGAGCAGCAGATGGCCCTCATGGAGGCTCGACAGGCAGAGGAGCTGGAGGTGTTAGAAGCCACAGCAAGAGCACTGAGCAGGCCCAGACCACCCTCCCGGCCACCCCGGCTGGGAGAGACCTTTCTGTAGGTCCATTGTGGCGGTGTCTGGACATGCCAGACTGTCACGGAGGGCGCCACCATAAACTGTCCTGGAGTGATGTTTTATCATGTGTGACCTTGATTGTTGGGATCTGTTGGGTGGGATGGGGGCCGATGCACCTGTGGGGTCTGGGACTTGATGGAAGGAGGGGTGGCTGGGCATTTGAGAAAGGCTCCCTGGCTTTGACCTGGCGCCCCGTGGCATGTGAATGTGATGCCAGCCAGATCGTGCCAGGGGTCAGGCCAGGAGTCAGGCCAAATCTAGGATATGGGGTGAAGGATTCGGGGTCAGCGAGGTCACATGACCAGAACTGACATTCCAGCACTCATGTCTCTTTAGGAGGGGTCCAAAAGGACGGGCACACCTTCCCTTGTCCATACCCTTCCCAGGAAGATGCTGGGTTTGGCCTGGTAGATGCTCCCAAGAGGAGAATGCCTGTATCCCAGAAGGAAAACTGAGGGCCTAACGATTCAGGGTGTGGAAAGTTAGCCAGAAGACCAATCGCTCCCAAGGTGGAGGTGGGGGAGAGGAGACCTCAGAGGGCTTTGGAACTCTCCTTCAAAGGGAAGGTAGGAGCTAAGGTAAAGGGCTTCTGGGTGGGGGGCGGACCAAAGGTAAGAAATCTGCAAGTTGTTTACTCCAGGGCAAGGATATTCTGGCCTGAGAGTCTGGATGGTCCCTGGCCAGGTTAAGCTCCAGCTTTCACCTGCAGGGCCTGGGAGCCTTTAGGGTCAGGTCAATAGCAGACAGCTAATTAGCATGTCATTTGCATAAACCACACACCCTGGCCAGGGGGATTTGGGACCGGCAAGCAAGCCCGATTATTGCTGGGCTCTCCCCCTTCCTCTCGGGGATGGCTGAAATCCAAGACAGGGATTAGAAAGGTTTTCGTCCCCAGCCTAGTGGTGGTGCTAGTGCTGGGTGCTTTCCAGCCCACACCTGTGCAGGTGTGTGCGGTGGCTGCCTGCCGCCACGGGGGCCTGAGATCAGGCAGTCCCGCGCCTGCAGTCAACCTGGTCCTCCTGACGCTCAGCTCCTGAGAGATCGCTGGGGTGGGTGAACTTCGGTCGGTGCCAGTTTTGAAGAAAGCAGGGAAACTGAGGAGGGCATGAGGGGGTCGGAGGGACCCAAACGGCAATACTGCTTCCAGCACCCCAGTCCCACCAGTTTGCCTGCGGTGGGGGGGTGGGGCAGAAGGAGACAAGGTCACCTGTTGGAGGGTGGGGAATGAGCTCGGGCTGTTGAAGGGGGCAGGGGCCGGTTCCCAGGCCGACGGGAGCGGGGTCTGGCGGTTCCCACGGGTGCCCCCTCGGCAGATGGGCCCAGGGCTCTTTGTCCCCGGTCCGCAGCCGCCGCAAGGTCAAATGTCACCGCGGGGCCGCGGGCAGGGGTCAAGGGGGCGGGGCCAGACCTCGACACCCCCCCCAGGAGGGCCTCAGGGGTTTCCCCCCCCCCCCGCCCCCGCGGTGCTACGGGGAGGAGTCGGGGCAGCCCACGAGGGGTTGGACCTACCGGAGGTTCTAGGCTGTGCCTCCTCTGTTTCCCTAGTCTCCAAGCCCACCCCAGACTGCCACTTCTGAGTCTCCCCTCCCTGTACTTGTGTCCCTCAAGCCCCAGGTCCCTGCCCCCTCCCCTTTTCAGTCCCCCTCTGACTCCCTTCCCTGAACTTTGTCTCCCTTCTGAGATGCCCCCTGCCCAGGAATGCTGGAAAGCCCTGTCCGGGGCCCTGGGACCCCTGTGCACCTCCACATTCCCAGGCAGCCCCAGAACAAAATGGTCTTTTCTAACCATCCAGGCCCCCTTCTTCAGCCGGGCTTACAGGCTAGGGAATGCCACTCTAGTCAGTCCCCCGGCAAGGCCTTGCTCCGATCTAACCCCAGTTCTTCTTGCTTCCTGTGCTCGCTGAAACCTCCCCCAGCTCCCACCCAGCCAGACTCTCCCTGGGAGGCCCAGAGGCCCAGGTCTGGGTGTGTGGTGCCTGGCCTACGAGGAACCGTGTTATACTCTTAAATGTTGCATGATCTACAAGATCTCCCAGCACCACCCCCACGGGGCCCCCAGCCAAGGTGCCTCCTCAGATATAATCTGGAGAAGGGGTTGCCTTTTCCCAAGGCCCTTCCTGCCAAGGGCAGGATCAGTGGGGGCACAGGGCACTGTTTTTCCTTCTGGCTCTGAGAGGCCCAGCCACGTGCCCTGGTGTCCAACTCTGGGCCCAGGGCCCGGGGCGGGGCACGAGAGAAGGCCTGCAACTGGACCTGGGGGACTCCAAGGTGAAAGGTCACTGTAGGAAGGGCTTTTCCAGCTGGTTAAACGTTAACAGGCCCAGAGCAGGAGGCTCAGGCGCGCCCAGCCCAGGGCTGCCTGGGCAGAAGGTGGGGGTGGGGGTACACAAACAAAGGGTGCTTAATAAATGCTGGTCGACCCTATGGGGTCGAAAAGGGCGGGTGGGGGAAGCTGTAAGCCAGCGGTCACTGAGAGGCTCCAGGGAGCCTGGCAGAGACATCTGCAGTCCAGCCGGTGGCCTGGCCAAGCCCTTTATGTGCCGCACAGAAAGAAAAGGAAATTAAAGAGGAAAAGGGGCAGGCCCCAGTAGGGATGCTGGGCATTCCTGCTGCCTCTAGCCTAGCTGGGCGGGTGGGTGCCCTGCCCCCAGAGGCCTAAAATCCTGGCGAAGGGGCCCCTGACCTCGAGCCCCCGCCGGCCACAGACCACAACATCCCTTGGCCCTGGAGATTCCCAGCACCAGGTGTTAGCCCAAGCTGAAAAAGGGTGGGGTGGGGGTCGGATGCGGCGACTTTCTGGAAGAGGAAGCAAACACAATCCATCAAGCAACTGTGCAAAGAAATGCCCCAGGGTGTGTGTGTGTGTGTGTGTGTGTGTGTACACTGCACAGGGGCGTGCCCCCCCGGGGGCAACCGGCCCCCTATTATTGCTTCTGCGGGGAATGCAGGGGTAGGGTTCTGAGGTGCGCCTCGAGGGCGGTTGAGTGAGGCATCGTCCAAGGCCGGAGGTGGAGGGGAGGGCCTTGGAGAGACATCTTGGCGAGCCTGCGGAAGGGCAGAGGGCAGCAGCGGCCAGGCTCCCGCCGCGGCCCGGCAGGGGTTAAGGCTGGAGTCGGGCGAGGGCGGGGGGAGAGGGGGGAGGAGGGGGGAGGGTCAGGCCGTGCGGCCCCGTGCTCCGCCCTCGCCCCTCCCGCCGGCCCGGGCGCCGGGCGCCGAGCGAGGCCACCCATGCCCTTATAAGGGTGGCCGTCGCCGGGGCAACGAGCGCCCGCCCCCAGCCCGCGGCGCGCGCCCCTGCCCCCGCCCCCGCCCCCCGCCCGCCCCGCGAATGGAACGTTGTGTGTCAAACCGGCCGCAGCGCGAGGCCGGCGCGCGGGGTCGGCGGCGGCGGCGAGAGCGAGGCTCGGGCCCAGGCGCAGGCCCAGGCCGGGCAGGCGCGGCCGCAGAGGGGGCGGCAGCTCGGGAAGCGCCGGCCCGCAGGCTTGCAGGCCCCGAGCGGCCGCCTGGGGGCCCGGGGGAGCCAGGGGGCGCGGCGACCGGCCCCGGCGCGCGCCTGCCGCCCCTCCCCCGCGCCGCGGGCGGCCGCGTAACTTGCGGCCAAACTTTCCCCCCGGCCTCCCGCGCTCGGATGGCGGCCCGCTAAGTTGGCCGCAGCCCCCGGCCAAGCGGCAACCAGGCCAGAGGGCGCCCCCTGCGCAGCCTGCGCCGGGCCATGGCCCGCGCGCCCCCGCCGGGGCCCCAGGGCGGCGGGGCGCGAGTCCCCGGGGCCCCCGGCTCGCGCCTCTAGCGCGCCCCCCCGCCCCCAGGCCCGGCCCCGCGCACGCGTGGGAAAGTTGGCCTGGAACCGGCCCGACCAGTTCTGCCCGGGCGCGCGGACCGGCCGCAGGAAGTTGCTGCAAAACTTTTTTGGGGGGTGCAGCCGGTGCCCCCCGCGCGCCGGGCCCGGATGCGTGCCGGGTAGGGTCCCCCCGGGCCGAGAGGGGTGCCCGGAGGGAAGAGCACGGAGGGGGCGCCCCGGCCCCGCTGCCCTGGGGCTATGGCCATGGTGACCGGCGGCTGGGGCGGCCCCGGCAGCGGCGGCGGCGGCGACACGAACGGTGTGGACAAGGCGGGCGGCTATCCGCGCGCGGCCGAGGAAGACTCGGCCTCACCCCCGGGCGCAGCCAGCGACGCTGAGCCCGGCGACGAAGAGCGGCCGGGGCTGCAGGTGGACTGCGTGGTGTGCGGGGACAAGTCGAGCGGCAAGCACTACGGCGTCTTCACCTGCGAGGGTTGCAAGAGCTTCTTCAAGCGGAGCATCCGCCGCAACCTCAGCTACACCTGCCGGTGAGCCCCCTCTCAGCGCACGGCTGCTGTGCACCCGGCCCCAGCTTGGGCCGGGCCTCTGACCTGCTCGGTCACCTTGGGCCTGGCGCTGACCTTCCCCGGGCCTCCACTCCCCTCTCTGAGATAGGGGCACAGACCCCTCTCCCCTCCTCCATTCCATTCCTGGGATTGTGTATACAGTCGGCGCTGTATCGATGCAGGTCCCCCTCCTCAGGTGGTCCCTTGCGGCTTCCGCCCCAGTTCCTTGCTCCTTCTACCTCCCTCCCTTTTTTCTGGAGAGGGGTCATCTCCGTGCGGGGAAGGGTTGGGGGGTGCTGTCAGGGGTGGGGTCCTAACCCCAGGGCATCCCTTCTCGGGGATCTCCGCGCGCAGGGGACCCTGCGGGAATCGAACGTGGAACTTGGACTGTGGAGCTCGCAGCGTCCAGGGGCCATTGTCTGCGGCCGCGCGGATCGATACGGCGCGCCCTTGGGGTCAAATATCACTTCCAAAGTCGCCCTGGCCACCGAGGCGGCGGCGGCGGCGGCGGCGGGAGCGAGGCAGGGGTGGCACCGGGCGGCCTCCGGCCTCTTTCGCATGGGTAGCCCTGCTGTGGGGGGAGCTGGGCTTGCCTATGGGGGAGGGAATTGCCCGCCCCCACCCCACCCCACTGTGGGCTCACTCTGGGCCTTGGGTCACTGGAAACCGCCACCGAAGGGCTGGGAGGGGGGCTGGGTTTGACCACACCTTGGCTGCTCCAGCCCTCCCCCCATGCAGGAGTGGGTTCAGGCCTGGGGCTCCTGGAAAATCCCTGAAACTTCGGTGGACTCTGACAGGGTGGGGGTGAACGTTTCCAAGGAGGAGCCCTGGGCCCTCTGAGGTTGGAGTCCCCGCTGACAGGGTGTGGCCTTACTGGTTTCTCTGGTTGGTGCTGGGGTCGGGTGTCTAGCCCAGGGCCCCCTTCGCTGCTGCTCTTCCGTGAGTGCCTTTTCGATCCATTGACAAGCTCCTACCCTGCACCCCCACAGGAACATGTGTAGGCCCTGTAGAGCTGGTATGGAGAGTCCCATTTTCCAGATAGGCAAAACTGAGGCCCGGCGAGGTCCTGGCCCGGCCCTAGGGCACCCAGGGGGAGACCCTGCCCCAGTTGGGGCTTAGCAAGGGGAACTGGGGTAGGGAAGAGGGGAGCAGCTGAGTCCTGGGCAGGGTGTCCCCAGGGAGAGGGCAGCTGGTGAAGCCAGAGGGCGGGGTCCTGGGCACCAGAGGCTGGAGTTTGGCCCCAGGTCTGCGGTCAGGGCCTTGTCTGGGGTAGCTGTGTGTGTGTGTGTATGTGTGGGAGAGCTGGCTCGCTCCCTCCTCCAGTGCTAACTGGGCCACCAGACTTTGGCCTCATTCTTGATGCGGGAATACCCGCCTGCTCTCTGGCCAGGTCTTTGGGGAGGGCAAGGGAGGAGCTTCGGTGGCTCTGGGGTCCCAGGGGGCTCTCTGAAGGTGGGAGCGGGGATCTACAAGGCAGGGGAGGGGGGCGTTGTTTGGGGCTGGCAGATTCTCCAGAAGCTCTGTACTGTGTGACCAGGTGAAGTCTCTGGCCCTCTCTGAGCCTCAGATTGGTTCAGCAAAGTCCCCTCGGGGCCTAGCCTGGGAGGTTTGATGCCAGCCCCTCAGAGAGACCCCAGCTCTGATCCCAGCTCTCTCCCAGCCTGGAGAAGGCACAGTGAGGCACAGATGCTCCCTGCCTGTGGAGTCTGGGTTGGGCCCAGGGGAGAGATGGGTTCGGAGCCCCAGGAGAGAGCAAGGGGCTCTGCCCAAGGTTCAGGGAGGACTGCCTGGAGGAGGTCTCTGGGAGGTAGGCCTTAAGGCAGGAGGGGTTTGGCAGGTAGAGTAAGTGAAGGGCACTGGGAGAGTGTGGCCCAGGCAAACACTCAGTGGCAGGTTAGGGGAGCAGTGTTGTAAGATGAGACCACCCAGGCGTGGGAGAACTTAGAGGTGAGTGGATCAGAAGTGCTGGACTGAGGATGACAGGGAGCCAGAGAGGAGGGTATGTGAGCAAGGGAGGGCAGGGAGGGAATTGGACCAGAGGCCAGAAGCCTTGGGAGGAGGCTGAGTTGGGCCATGGGTTTGGGTAAAGCATGTTCTCCTTAGGTGGGATAACAGATGGAACTTACTGTGTCCCCGTCTGGAGGGACAGGAGATCTTTCTCAACTCTATAGCTGGGGAAGTTGAGGCAGAAAGCTCAGGACCTCCCCTGAGGTCAGGGGCCCTAAGCTGGGCCCCTGCCTGCCTGCCTGTCTGCCCCAGGCCTGGCTGTTTCCACCCGGCTGCCCAGGACCCTCCCACTGCCTGCCTGCTGGGCTTTGTTCTGGTTCTGCCTGAGCTCCCTCCACCCTAGCAGGGCCTCTTCCTGGGGGCTCAGGCCCGGCAGGGGACAGACGCCTGGGCTTGAGGTTGGCGCTGTGGGACGTGGACACGTGGACACTCGGAGACCCGCAGCACCTCAGCTCTCCTGAACCTGCCATTGAGAACCCCCCGGCTTGGGCTTGGGTCCTGACACCCTCCCTGAAAGTCCCCCCGCCCCCCGCTGATTCCCCCAGACCCAGTGCATCACATATAGAGCTGGCACCGGGCCTCCCATTTCCAGATGAGGAAACTGAGTCTTGGTGGAGAAGTCGCTGCCCCAGGGCTAGGGCTGAGTACCTGTGGCTGAGATGTGTTTGAATTTTAACTTCATTGAGAGTTCGTTTTACTCTGCGACTGTCTCTGGGTCCCCTCTTGGTACCCAGCTGGGACCCCAGGAGTGTCTGCCCCAGGTCTGGGACTTGGAGAGCCTGGAGCCCAGGATAGAGAGACACCGAAGGAGCACAGGGATAGGGTCTAAGGGAAAGAAGTGCTGAAGAAATTTGAAGAACAAGGGCCTGAATCTTCCTGCTTGGGACTGACCCTAGACGGGGAGCTCACTCTGTTGCTGGGCGGGGCCCCAGTCCCAACCTTGGAAGAGGCTGTGATCCCTGAGGGCCATGCAGAGGAAGCTTCTTAGGCTCAGCTGGGAGTTGGAAGGTGTTCCCCCAGAGGAGGGCACATGGGTGTGGGATCTTAAAAGGGAGCACAGGGGTTCATTCATTGATTCATTCATTTATGCATTGGTGGCAGTCTTGTGCAGGGTTACAATCCTGGGGCCCTACTGTGCCCAGAGAAGACTGGCCCTGACCTGGCCCTAGTGTCTTAGTTAACCCCCAAGGCCTGGCTCCCTGACCACATACCTTTCTTTGCTGTTCTCACATTGCCCTTGGGACAAAGACCCCCATCCCTTAGCCCCCGCAGAGACCAAGTAAAATGAAACTGTCTCCAGCCTAAAGCTCTCCTCACCCCTCTGCCTGGAATGGCCTCTCTGCTCTGGGGGAACTTCTATTCATCCTTCAAAACGCAGTTCCAACACTACCCTCCCTGGTGTGCTTACCTCCTTTGTCACAAATTTGCAGCTTAGCCCCTGTGACCTTCTGGGGATACCTGCCCAGCCCTGGGGGCCAGGAGGGTGGGGGAGGGCACTGACATTTCTCAGGTGCAGCCTTCAAAGGTGGCTTAGAGGCTGGCTCCAGGGGCAGGGCGTGAGTGTCATGGTGGCCCCCTGCCTGCCTATAGGTCCAACCGTGACTGCCAGATCGACCAGCATCACCGGAACCAGTGCCAGTACTGCCGCCTGAAAAAGTGCTTCCGGGTGGGCATGAGGAAGGAGGGTGAGTACCCGCCCGGAGTAGGGCAGGCAGAGGGCCAACAAGCAGCCTGTCTCAGGGGTCTGGGACCTGTGGAGGGTGGGGTCTGGCGCCCGCTAACCTTGTTACCACCGATCCCACGATCTTGTAGGCTTCAGTCTGGCCCCGGGCCGGAGGAATCCAATTAGCCATAGTCACCGGCAGACGAGCCAGGGATGCAAGGGACACCCTGATTCAGGCCCCCATTAGGACAGTTCTGCTTCCTAGCCCCTCCTCTCCAGGCCCTCTGGCCTCAGAGTCAGGTTCTTTGGCCCTGACACCTTGGTGACCCGTGTGTCCCCTTAGCCTGGCCTGTGTTGTCTGAACAAGGGTGGCCTTTTTTTTTTTTTTTTTTTTTTGATTGCTTTCTTCATCCTCCACCCTCTGCTTTGTGTTTGTCCAAGGCAGGAACTCGCCCGATTAAGGCAAAGGGCAGCTTACCCTTCCGCCTGACCCTGGGTACCGGGAGCCAGAGGGAGGCCCAGCCCCTTGTCTCTGCCCTGGGGACTTGTGTGCAGGGATGGCTGGGCCCAGACCTGGACCAAGCACTCTTAGAATGCAGCTGGAGCCCACAGGCTGCCACGTGGAGCCTGGTGGGCTCAGGAGCAGGACCTGACTGGTGGGACGAGCACCCCAGGCTGGGCTTCCTGTCTCTGTCAGGACTGGTGTGGGGTAGGCTGGTGGCTTTTCGCTGCTTCTTGAGTCTAGCCTGCTTTAAAGTTGGTGTCTTCTCTGCTGGCTGCTGGGAAGGGCTCTGGCGATGGCCACTCAGTCTTTCTCTTTAAGACCATCTGATTACTCTTTGGTCCTTTTAAGTTCCCGGATGACTTGCCCTACCCTGACAACCTGGATTTTTGCCTCTACTTGTCCATTTGACCTAAAGTCCTGATGTACTTCAGATCAGGGCTTCAGATCTCCGAAGTCTTGGGAGTGGGGAAAAAAATCATAATCACAGCTTATGCCCCAAGCACAGTCCACCTCAGGGCCTTTGCACAGGCTGTTGCACTGCTTGGAGCACTCTTACCCAGATACCGGCATGCTTTCTTTACCTCTTCTTCTCTTTTCTTTTCAAGGGTGGGGGGAGGGACAGCAGGAGAGGGCTATAGAGAATCTTAAGCAGGTTCCATACCTAGGGCAGAGACCAGTGCAGGGCTCAATCTCACAACCCTGGGATCATGACCTGAGCAGAAATCAAGAATTGAAATGCTGAGCCCACCCAAGTGCCCCTTATCTCTTTCAAGGTTTGCTCAAAAAACACCTCCTCAGAGAAGCCCTCCTGGTTACTCTTCACCATCCTCCTTTATTTGGCACTAGCTACCTTGCTCTGTAGTTTACTTGCTCCCCCACCAGAATGTCCACTCCCTGGGGACAGGGACTTGTGTTTGTCTTGTTTTCTGACATAGCCCCCGTGCCTATCCAGGGCCTAGAACATTGAAGGTGCTTAATACATGTTTCTTGGCTTGAATTACTGCCCATTTCGCCCTTACTATATGCCTAGTGCTGTTCCAAGCAAGTTGGATTCTCATTAATTTAGTGGTTGGTATCATCAGTGTCATTACCATCTGCATTTTACAGGTGGGGAAATTGAGCACCGAGAGCAGAGAGGTGAAGAAGTCATTTCCCAGGGTCAGAGAGCAGTAGGGTTGGGTTGGGACTTGAACCCACGCAGTTTGGGCTGAATAAAGAGGAAGAGCTGGGGAAGGGGTTCTCAGGAAGCAGGAACAGTGAGTGCAAAGGCTCTGAGGTTGGACCATGGCTGGGTGGGGGGTGAATGGTGGGATATGGGGTTTAGAACTGAGTGAGCAAAGGGCCGGGAGGAATAGGTCCCTCCCCTCCCCCCTGGGGGGCAGGGGGTTGAGATGGGATCCACTCTCTGGCCATATCCAGCTACGCCTCTTTGATGGTTGAGACACAGAAGTCCTGTGGAGCCTCGAACCCAAGCCCCCGCTTCCCTGCTCAGCTCTGCTAGCCCCTGGCTCCCACCCACAGTCTCTTCCCCCCATTCATTCCCTGGCTGGTTGACCAGAAGTTCACGGAGATGAGACAGGGCATGCCAGCTCATTAAAGATCATTAGTTTCTGTCTGGCTTGCAGCCCAGTCTGTCCCTGCACCCCGTCCACGGTGGCACAGGTCAGGTGAACTATCCCTCTGTGTCTCAGTGTCCTTCCCATTCATCTGAATCCTGGGGACACTGGCCAGCAGTTGGTGCTCCCCTTACTCCCCCTTAACGGGCAAGGCTACTGATGGCTGTTCATGTGTACGGCTGGGACCCCACTCCTAGCATGGGGGGGTGGTCACTGCAGAGGAGATCTGCCCTTGGGAGCCATGACCTGGGGGGGTGCGGTGAGGGGGGGAGCTGGAGAAGAGATCCCATCTCCATAGGAGAGATCACTTGCTTTAAGGATAGGCTGGCCAGGGGCCGCAAGTAGTATGAAGGTGACCCCTCCCTGGCCCCCTGTCAGCTCTGGGACCCCCGTGATTGACAGGGACACGAATGACAAGTCTAGCTTCCCCCTCCTCTGAGGGAGGGGGCCAGGCATCCCACCACCCTGCTTATCAGCAAGCAGTGGGCAGTGGGGGTGGCTGCAGTGGGTGGACATGGCCGTAGGCTGAGGGCACAGGGCAGAGCAGGGTGGGGCGGGTCGGACCCTGACTCTGGGCTCCCACTGGAGCTGTGCCCCCGTTGGGTGTGGTGGGAGGTCCAGGGAAAGGCTGGGTGTGGGAAGCCTTTGAGGAGAGAGGCCGAGGGACCCTCTGATGACGTTATCTTTCCCCCTTTCTTCCTCCCCACCTGCCCCCCATGGCCCTGGATACCCATTTTCCCCCCTTGTTCCTTCCCTCCCTCTCCCCTGTCTGGTCTCTCTGTCCCTCAATCCCTCCCCCATCCCGTGGCGCCCTCCCCGCCGCATTCCCGGGGTACCCCTGTCTCCTCCCTCCGCTCCTTCCCACCCATCTCCGTTCCATCCCCACAGCGGTGCAGCGCGGCCGCATCCCGCACTCGCTGCCGGGCGCCGTGGCCGCCTCCTCCGGCAGCCCCCCGGGCTCGGCGCTGGCGGCTGCGGGCGGAGACCTCTTCCCGGGGCAGCCGGTGTCGGAGCTGATCGCGCAGCTGCTGCGTGCCGAGCCCTACCCCGCGGCAGCCGGGCGCTTCGGCGCGGGCGCGGCGGGCGCGTTCGGCGCAGGGGGCGGCGCGGCGGGCGCGGTGCTGGGCATCGACAACGTGTGCGAGCTGGCGGCGCGGCTGCTCTTCAGCACCGTGGAGTGGGCGCGCCACGCGCCCTTCTTCCCCGAGCTGCCTGTGGCCGACCAGGTGGCGCTGCTGCGCCTCAGCTGGAGCGAGCTCTTCGTGCTGAACGCGGCGCAGGCGGCACTGCCCCTGCACACGGCGCCGCTCCTGGCCGCCGCCGGCCTGCACGCCGCGCCCATGGCCGCCGAGCGCGCTGTGGCCTTCATGGACCAGGTGCGCGCCTTCCAGGAGCAGGTGGACAAGCTGGGCCGCCTGCAGGTCGACTCGGCCGAGTACGGCTGCCTCAAGGCTATCGCGCTCTTCACGCCTGGTGAGATGCGCTCGCGCTCCGGTATGGGGGGGTGCACGGTGAGGGGCGACCTGGACCCTAACCCCAGCTTTCCTCCCCTCCCCACCCCTCACCCCTACTGTAGCTGGCCGGACCTGGCGCCCAGCATGTGCCTGCGCGCTGATGGGGCAGTGTGACACCCTGCCCCCAGGTCTCCCTGAGAGCCCTGAGCTGGGCTCTCCAGAGCCACAGCTGAGCCCGGACCCGTGACTAAGGCCCCACCAGGCTCTGCTTGATTCCCAGGCTCCCTGAGACCCGGGTCCCCGACCTCCACTCTCTCATCAAGGTGCTGTTCGGCCCTGAGCAGATTGAGAGGGGGGAGGATGAGGGAGGTCGGTCCTGGACACCCGGTTCTGGCCCTTGGTCCCTGACCTTTGAACTCCCCAGCACCTCAGACCCTCATCCGCCAAATCAGATGCTGCTTCCTGCTTACTGTGCAGCTAAGGAGGCAGCCGGGCTGGGATCTCTGGCCTTCCCTGCACTTTCCACTCCCTGATTCCTGGGCCCTCAGACTTCTGAACCAGGGCCCCCCAACTGCCCCCAAGGTAGCGTCCTGGCAGCAGGGGCCCCTGGAAGTGGGACTGAGCAGGGGCGTGTCTTGGAGGCCTCCCGCTGTGGGTGAGGCTAGGGCGGGGTGGTCCCAATACCTTCCTAGTCCTAGGTTAACCACCTAGCATCCAAAGCCCTATCTTACTCTGGTGGCACAGCTGGTTCTGCACTCTGGAAGATTTCAGATCCCAGTGTCTTGATGGGGTCAGGGATGCAAGAACCAGACCTAGGCCACTCTGAGAGGTGGCTTTCATTTGATGAATGTGGCTTTGCCCCTCATTCCCCAGAAGATTCTTTCTCTACCTTACCCGTTATGGGTCCCCAGTTTAGATGTTGTCACATTCACTGACACCCTAGGCCTTTCTGTCTGAATATTCCCTCTGGGGTTGACCGGCCCTCCCAAGTCCCTTCCCTAGCTCCTCCTCCCCTTGAGCTGGATTAGAAATCATCACCTTGCCAAAGGCCTCAGTCGGGGCTCTTCTGTCCTTGAGACACCACTGTCCACACTCCTGTGTCACTGGCCTCAGTGGAGGTCACCCCAGTGTCTCTGGAGGACTGGCACTGCCCGAGATGCCCCCATTTGTGCCTCAGGCCTCCACCTCCCACCTGAATGCCCTCCCCCACCCCCGCGTGGTGCCCTCTTGTCACCCCTGGGGCCTTGTGTTCTCTGGCCACGTCCCACCTGATCTACCTGGCCCTTGTCTCTCCAGACGCCTGTGGCCTCTCCGACCCAGCGCACGTGGAAAGCTTGCAGGAGAAGGCGCAGGTGGCCCTCACAGAGTATGTGCGGGCCCAGTACCCGTCCCAGCCCCAGCGCTTCGGGCGTCTGCTGCTGCGGCTCCCGGCCCTGCGCGCTGTCCCCGCCTCCCTCATCTCCCAGCTGTTCTTCATGCGCCTGGTGGGCAAGACGCCCATCGAGACGCTGATCCGAGACATGCTGCTGTCAGGAAGTACCTTCAATTGGCCCTACGGCTCTGGCCAGTGACTTTGCTGGGCCAGCCACACCACGGCTGGGTCTGCACACCTCAAGGGACACGGATGCTTTGGCCTCATGCGGGGCCCCCAAGTGGAGGACCTTGGCTTCTCTCCTCAGACTCCTGTTTTTTAAAGACTGTGAAACGTTTGTCTCCTGTTTTTTAAATGATCACGAAACCAAAAAGAGTGCGCCTGTCCAGGCTCCAGCCTCGGCCTCCCCAGAACTCCTGGCCAGAATAGAGGGTGAGGGACCGAGGGACCCATTCCTGGGACAGCCTGGCGCTCAGCACCCCAAGCATGAACTTTTGGGGCCGGTGGGGTTGGGTTCCCTCGTGTGACGGCCTGGCGTCTGGACTAGAGGGGCCGGCGTAGCAATGCGCCAGGCAGATTGTCTGGACATGTAATCCACGTTGGACACTATATGATGAATGAATCAAGGCCAATAATAAAGATGTTTCCTACCTTCATGGCCTCCATCGTCTTTGTGAGGGGAGGGGAGGGTCGGGGGTCACCCCACCACCGCCACCCACTCCCAGCCATCTGGAACACACACAACCTAGGAACAGCCCTACTTGCTGTTTTTTTGGGGAAGCAGCTGGGAGCCGGGAGGGGTCCAGCAGTCAGCTGTGAGTCGACAGGAGTTGAGTTCTGTAGATGGCTCAGGTTCAGGTTCAGGCTTTGGCCTGTGAAGGTGGACCTCATGGATTCACACAGGGCCTGGACCAAACATCTTATTGTTTCCTTTGGTCAGCTCTTAGTCATGGTGTCTGGGCCCCAGTGTCCTCAAAAGAAACATTTGGAGGTAGTCCTGCCACATGTTTAGACAGAGCCCTCCATTCCCCTGGCCACAGCAATTGGTTCAGGGAGGCCGTGTGGCCCACAGCTGACCATTGAGATTTGATGGCGGGATTTGGAAGTAGAATGTAATTGAAAGCAGAGCCAAAAGAGGAAGACCAGCTTCCCAGGATGCCTTTGGAGCCCCTGGATCAAGCCAAACCTGAAACCTCTCGGTTCTTCAGTTCCATGATCCCTAATTTACCCTTTTGTGCCTGAGCCCTCTGAGTTTGGTTTCTTCTCACATGTAACTGAAGTAACTCTCGTTTCAGAGACTGGCATCTGGAAGGTGGGGCTATCAAAGGAAAAGTGAAATGTGGACTTTAAGTTGATACGGGGTGACGGCACTGGGACCTTGCCATCCCGGCCTCAGAGGCTTGTGGCCCAGCTCTGTGGTAGGAAGGGTGCCCTTGAGACTGAAAGTCAGGACTGTGGTTCTGGAGCATAGGGAGAAAGAGCCTGGATGGTGGGGGCAGGCCAGGAAGACGAGCCCTCCATCAAAGATGCCCCTTTGAAAACAGGGAAGAACTCAGGTGTTGCTCTGCAGGCTGGGTCTGTGCTCAGCCCTTAAACCGCCACCAAAACGCTTCCCGTGAGCACCCAGCTTCCTTCATGTCCACCTTGGAAGAGGCCTAAGCGGGAAGACACGGTGTTTGAATCCATTTCCTGGGGAATAAATGGAGGTCTCATGGATATATGCTCTGCCCCTAGAGGGGACTGAGGCAGGAATGGGATGGAGAGAATACTGAGCTCCCACTGGGAGGGGGGAGAGTTTCTGCCTGGGGTCCACATCTTCCACGATGTCCTGCAGGTAAGCAAATGTATGCGACCTCCAATTGGGCTGGACTGAGATGACCTATTAGATTCTGTCTGTCTTGCTGTCCAGTCCCCAGGCCAGAGACGGGGATGTCTGTCTAGGCATGACTACAGAACTCTTATAAAACCCTACCCAAGGGCACCTGGGTGGCTCAGTCATTAAGCATCTGCCTTCTGCTCAGGTCATGATCCCACGGTCCTGGGATCAAGCCCCGAGTCAGGCTCTGCGCTCAGCAAGGAGTCTGCTGCTCTCTTGCCTCTCCTCCTTCCCCCCCAACTTGTGTTCTCCCTCTCTCTCTCAAATAAATAAAGACTTTACTTGTTAATTAAGATTTTATTTTATTTTTTGAGAGACAGACACAGCCAGAGAGGGAACACAAGCAGGGGGAGTGGGAGAGGGAGAAGCAGGCTTCTCACTGAGCAGGGAGCCCGATGCGGGGCTCAATCCCAGGACCCCAGGATCATGACCTGAGCCGAAGGCAGACGCTTAATGACTGAGCCACCCAGGTGCCCCAATAAATACAATCTTTAAAAAACTGTCAAAAGGCCCCCCATGGGGAGCCTGCCCCTACCAGTGCCCCACCCACCCGGTCTCGGATGGGCATGGAGTGGGCACCACGGGACTCTCCTACAGAGCCAGGCCTAAGAGCTGTGACCCTGGAGTCAGCCACCATTCAGCCTGCCATGCCCCGGGAGAACTGATTTTTAAGGCTCAGATGGCGTCAGCATTAGGGAATCCAGCGGATCTCCTGGGCTGAGTGTGCCCCCTTCAGGAAGTCCCCAGTGTCCTGCCAAAGGAATTCCGTAGGATGCCCATTAACCAAGACTAGGGAGGGTCCTCAGCCAGCCCTCCCTCTGTTACTGGAAGCTTTTTCTTTAAGGATTTATTTAATTATTTTAGAGAAAGTGAGAGGAAGCAGAGGGAGAGGAAGAGGGAGAAGCAGACTCCCCACTGAGCCCGGTGCCCAGGCAGAGCTTGATCACATGACCCCCGAGACCACAACCTGAGCTGAAACCGGACAGATGCTCAACCAGTCGAGCCACCCAGACGCCCCAGTTACTGGATATTTTTGGCTCCTGGAGCTCCCCCAGCCCAAGCCTGGCTAGGTTAAGTAATGCTGGATGTCGGCCCCTCAGCTTCCCACCAGAAGGCCACGGGTGAGGCTCCGGGTGGAGAGGGAACCCTTTGGACAGACCAAAGTTCACATCCTCCTGGGTTAAGTCCCTTTCCTTGAACTTCGATTTTTAACTTGGGAAAATGGGAGAACAATTTTTTGGCGATAACCGAATGAACCCAGGAGTGTTGAGCAGCTGTACACAGTAGGCATTTCATAAATGTTTATTACACTGAGATAGAGACGTGGGCAAGACCTGCTTGCAGGGGATGGGCTGAAATCTGGGCTCTGGGTTGCTGGTCCCTGAGGAGGTCCTGGGACGGATTCCCGGAGGAGGCACCATCAGAGCTGGGTTTCAAAGGCTGAGGCATTTGCCAAAGCTACCCAGGAGCGGGTAAAAGCAGGAGCTAAAGCCGGGAGGTAGGAGAAGAGGCGAGGGCAAGGTGGAACCGCCACCTCGATGTGTCCCTCTGCCTGTCCGCCAGGGCAATCAGAAGTACACAGAGCTCTCGCAGTCTCCTTGCTCATCGAACTTCTGAATCTGCTTCTTGAGGTGCCTCAGTTTGCCCTTCAGGTAGTGGCAGCGAGCCTGCTTGTCTAGGAAGCTGGGGTCCTGGGAAAGTCCAGCAAGACCCAGGAAAGTCCATGGGGTACTTTGAGCCTCAGTGGCTAACCCTTTGCCTCTTTCTCTCTGGGCCTCAGTTTTCTTTCCTTGAAACTGGGTACCCTGAGCTCATGCGAGGGTCAGGGGTACAAAGGCCAGCCTGTGGGACTCAGCGGACACAACTTACCGTCTGCTTCTTCTCAAATTCCCTCCAGACACGGGCAGCAACTTGGGCTTCCTTCTGCAAGTGGAGAAGGGGGTGGGGCTCAGAGAATGCTGAATCCAAGGAGGGATGGAGAAACTGAGGCTCAGACAGACAAAGTGACCCATCTAATGAGGACCTCCAGGGCTGATCTCAGCCCCTATGCTGTGGCCCCCACCCAGACTAGAAGAGGCAGGGGCCCAGAGACCCGGACCCGGCGGGTGTCCCAGAGGCCAGAGTCCACCACCTGGAAGGCTGTGGGGCAGATGTTTCTGCTGGGGCTGACCTGGCTTTGGGGCTTGGGCAGTGAGTTCAGCAAGGTCTCTAGCTGCTGGAGCTTTGCCAGTGCAGAGCCCACCTCCCGCTGGAGCTCCAAGAACTCTGTGTATTGGTCCTGGAACACGGCAGCATAGCAGCTCCGCTCCCTCTCACTGCTCACTTGTGGGTACTTACTGCGGGGTTAAAGTGGGGCAGACAGTGAGTGGAAATAACCCATCCCTTTCCCCCCGATCATTTTAATTTGTTCTTCTTTGCCCATGTTGGACTCCCTGCCCCAAATGCCCCTTTTCTCTTGTTACTATTTAGTAAACTCTTATTCATTTGTCAAAGCCCCAACCTCAGGCCCCTTCCCTGTTCCCGGGCATCAGGCACACTCACAGCTCATAGTCGGGCACTAGGTGAGGCCTTCTCATATGCCCCCTGGGGATGGCTTCAATAGACTTCTTGGTGCTCAAGGGAGCCCGGGAGGGCAGCTCATCCTCAAATACAATCTTCTTGGGCTTTGCCCTGGGCGCTCCTGGTTGACGCTCGCGCAGAGCGCGGGGGGCGCTGGTTTCCCGGCCTGGAGGCACCAATCGCTGCGGGTGCCGCAGGTATCATGGTTGGTTTGGGGAAGCCGGAATCCCTCAAACTGGCGGGAATGAATCTCTTGCTTAGGCTTGGCCTGGGGACCCTCCTCCCGTTCAGACTCACCGGGGGCCCAGGGCCAGGAGGGCGGGTCTGCAGGTCCCCCCGGCAGCCGCGGGTCTTGGGGGACTCCCGGGTGGGCATCGGCCTCAGCGAGGCGCCGCTCGGGCGTCCCCGGGGCGACGAGCGGGTCCTGCGGGGGGCGCCGTGGCCCCCGCATGGGGGGGTCAGTCGGCGAGCTGCCTGTGGGCACCAGAGAGGGGCGCGCCTGGAGACGGGGAAGGCTGGAGGACTTACGGGGAGGCGGACCCCGGAGCGGCCAACTCTTCCGCAACAAGCGAGATCTCTAGCTCCGCCTCTATTTGCATTGACGCACCCGATTGGCTCTCAGAGCAGCCCGCCCCCGGCTGCGGAACCCGGAAGGTGCGACGCCCGTGACGCCACCGTGTATCCTGAGTGGCCCCGCCTCTAGTTAACCCCTGCGCTGCCGCAGCCTCGCCTGCTAGGGCCCGTGAAGCCCACGGACACCGGCCCGCCCCCTGAGAGGTCCCCCAGGACCTCCGCCCCAGCTGCGGGCCGCACGGACTGCTCCCGTCCGGGTTTACCTGTCCCAGCGTCCGGGTCTCCGGGTTTGGACCCGCTGCCTCAGAGGCGCCTGAGTCTGTTCTGTGCGTTAACTTCAAAGGCTGGACCCAAGTGGCGGGGTCGGTCCACAGGGCGGGGCGGGGCCTAGGGAGATTGGGCGGGGTTGGCGGCGAGGGGGCGGGACCCAGCGTTAAGGGAAGTGTATCCGCTTTTGAAGCCAGATTCGAGTCTAACCGGACGGGAGCGGGCGTATTTGTTGTGTATTTGGAGCTGCTGACTCACCTTCTCTGACCCTTGGGTGTTTCTGGCCTGAGAAAGAGGTGGTTTTTATATTTTTAACATATTTCCTTAATCATTAGATTATTATGCTCTGACCAGTTGTGGGAGAAAACGGTTTTCCCCACTCTTGTTAACTCCAGTGCCATTACAGTTTCCCGCAAGTGTATCTTCGAAGTTTTAATTCTTGACTAATCTGATGTGAGAAAAGTTCAGAAATGATTTGTCTTTCTTTTCCTGCACATTTTCTTTTTCTTGTTTGTTTTTGGGAGCTCTTTGTATGCCAAGAATGTAGTTTAACCAAGTAGTGCATCTTCTTTCACTGTTACAGGTGAGACCGTCCGATACATTTTACAGGCTTTTTTGCCCCCCACCCCCCATGTGGGAAACTAAATATTCATTAAGCCCCTTGATATTTTACTGAATTCTCCTGTTTACATAGCTTTTTTTTTTTTTTTAAGTTAGTTTGGGTTTCTCATATAATTGTATCACTTGCAAAGAACTTTGCCCCCCTCCTTTTTTTTTTTCCATTTTTCAGTCTGATCTTTCTTGTCCAGTTGTACTGACAAGCACTCCAGACCATGTTGTCTTTTGGGGAGTCAGGTGGACTGTGGGCATCATCTCTACCTTCCTATCTTTGATGGCAGAATTGCCAGCGTTTGTTCATTAAGTTCAATGCTTGGCTTGAGATTTTGCAGTTAAGTGAGGAAAATATCTATCTTGCTTATTGTTTATTGAGATGTTGAGTGATAGATTTTTGAACAGTACAGTGTACCATTTCACCCTATGATTTTCTTTCCTGATGCATTAATGTGGCTATTAACAAACTTCCTGGGCGCCTGGGTGGCTCAGTGGGTTAAGCGACTGCCTTTGGTTCAGTTCATGATCCTGGAGTCCCAGAATCGAGTTCCGCATCGGGCTCCCTGCTCTGCAGAGAGTCTGCTTCTCCCTCTGACCTTCCCCGCTGTCATGCTCTCTCCGTCTTTCTCAAATAAATAAATAAATAAAAATATATATTTTTTAAAGATTTTATTTATTTATTTGACAGAGAGAGATCACAAGCAGGCAGAGAGGCAGGCAGAGAGAGAGGAGGAAGCAGGCTCCCCGCTGAGCAGAGAGCCCGATGCGGGGCTCGATCCCAGGACGCTGAGATCATGACCTGAGCCGAAGGCAGAGGCTTTAACCCACTGAGCCACCCAGGCGCCCCAATAAAAATATTTTAAAAAAACTTTCCTTGAACCATTTCTGCATCTTAAGTGTGAGCCTTGTTAAGATCTACTTTTTTCTTCAAAGATTTTTAGTAATTTCTACACCCAAAGTGGGGTTCGGACTTACATCCCTGAGATCAAGAGTTGCATCTGTACTGAGTGAACCAGCCGGATGCCCTTAAGACCTATTAAAAGTTGCCATTAGAGCTTATAAGAAGCTTTACTTGGGTGCCTGGGTGGCTCAGTGGGTTAAGCCTCTGCCATAGGCTTGGATCATGATCTTGGGGTCCTGGGATCAAGCCCCCAATCAGGCTCTCTGCTCAGCAGGGAGCCTGCTTCCCCTCCACCCCTGCCTGCCTCTCTGTCTACTTGTGGTTTCTGTCAAATAAATAAATAAAATCTTTTAAAAAATAAAGATTTTGGTGATACTTGGTATAAAGATACTTGGTGTTTTTACACCAATGTTGACAGGGGTCCCGGTATTGCCCACTCACACTCCCATGGGTCTGGGACACCCTTGTGCTCCTGTCACCTGCCCAGCCTCCCTCACTGAGCTCCCTTGGTCACCCGCCTTTCATAGGCTTCACCTGCATCATCTGGAGTGAGGGTGAGCAGAGCCCAGGACCAGTGGTTCTCCCAGGACTCCCACTCTATGACCTCTTCCAGGGTCCCACCTTGGGAGTAGTGCCCACGCAGTTCTCATCTGAAATGATCAGGCTATGACCCTTGGCAGGGCAGAGTTTCCACAGACCCTCACATGTTTGTTGAATGACTTGGTGAAGCCTCTAGTTTCCTGAGAGCTCAGGTGGCGGCTGGACTAAGTCCTAGCTCTGAACTGTCACCTTCAGTCTCAAGGAAGGCCCAGCCCTGATGCTCCCTCCTCCAGGCTGACCTCCAAACATAGCCGCATTTCTCCGCCCATCCTCTAGCCGCACCCCAACAGCACAGGGCTGAAGGCTCTGTGTTGGCTCTGATTCTACCTGCCTGGGGCCTCCTGTGGCTTCTTGGGCCCTGGCCTTTCCCCATGTGGGGTGGGTACCAGGGCAGGGGAATCCAGGGGGGAGTTCGCTGGGTCACTGCCCCACTGCCCCACCTAGACTGAGCTTCCTTTCCTGCTCTCAGGAACATCCGAAGACCCTCCCGTGTTGTTGCCCGCCCCGAAGGGTGCCCCTGGACACGGCGGAGGAGCAGACAGAAGACAGCCCGCATGGGCCGGGACAGGCCTTTATTTGAGTTTGGGCATGATGCGGATGAAGAGGATCATGCTGATGAAGATGAAGCAGACAACGATAAGCATGGCCCAGAGCAGCCAGTTGACGGACTTCTGTGTGTGCTGCTCCAGCCTCTCCGACTCGGTCTTCAGCTTCTCCAGGTTCTGGTCGGCCATCTTGAGGGAGTGCGACAGGGTCTGTGGGGGAGGCAGGGAGAGTGTCAACAGAGTGTGGCCTCTCCCTGCCACCTGGGGGCAAGTGGACTCTCTAGGCCCTGGCTGGTACTGTGCCCTCGGCTGGGAATTCTACCTCTGCCTTCTGTCCAATTTCTATTTTTTTTTTTTAAAGATTTTATTTATTTATTTGACAGACAGAGATCACAAGTAGGCAGAAAGGCAGGCAGAGAGAGAGGGAAGCAGGCTCCCCGCTTAGCAGGGAGCCTGATACAGGGCTTGATCCCAGGACCCTGACATTATGACCTGAGCTGAAGGCAGAAGCTTAACCCACTGAGCCACCCAAGCGCCCTTGTCCAACTTCTGTCATGCAGCAAAGCCCTGGCCACGATGCCCCTGGGCCAGGAAGCCTTTTCTGATGTCCGGGGCAGAGGCTGGGCGGGTTCCCCTGCCCTCCCACCTGGTTGTCCTTCTTGATGACGCTCTGAGCAGCCAGTGTGTTGGTCTTGAGGCTTCGGGCCAGGCCTAGCATCTCTTCTGCCAGCTTCTCCTGGAGGTTCTGATGTCGCTGCAGGACAAGGTCTAGCTCGGCTGCCGACTGCTTCTCATCCCCTGGTCTAGGCCCTGTCACCCCGCTGACCTCACACGTGGGTGGACAGGAGGCATGAGATGGGGTGGGGGAGGGTAAGAGACCAACATGTTCCCAAGCAGCCCAGAGGGTATGGCTCTAGCTGCTGCCCTCCCTGGGGCTCCATTTCCCCTTATTTGCTTTGGCGTTTAGGAAGAGCAGCCGCAGAAGGGGCTTCTGATCAGTGGTTCAGAGGCTTGTAGGGGCCCTTGTGGTGGGTGCCTCAGCGGCCCTAGATTCCTCCATCCACCCGGCCCCACCCCCACCCCCCAGTGCTACCCAAGGGCTGAAGATACTTACACTCTCTTCCTCACATCCAGCTGGGGCTCTGGAAGCGAAAAATACCAAGCAGGAAGGAGAAGATTGGTTTCCTATTTTCCCGGCTTCCTGATCATTCAGTGCCTGTGATGTGTCTGCTACTCATAATGCCATTTCTTGTCCAGTCTGCCGCTGGTGAGCTCCTGATCATGCTTCAAAGCCCTAGCTCAAAAGTCCTCTCTTTTAAGAAGTTTTCCCTTACCCCTACCTGGGTTCCCCCAGGCTCCAGGTCCCTTCTGCTGGTCTAACCTTGGCCCTGTGGCCTGGGAGTATCCAGCTTTATTTCCTCTGGGGCGCAGCTCCTCTGTCCTGGTACCCCCATCAGGCATAACTAAGTGACTGCCCCTGAGGCTATGCTCCCTGGGCTGTGGGAGACCTTGGGGGAGCCAGGTGAGGAATGTGAGGCAGCACAACAAGTAAGCATCAAGTCCTGTTTTCTTTAGGGCAGCTCACCTCCAGCAGAGTCCTATGGGAAAAAGAGAGAGGCATGAAGTCACCTACCTGTCCTCCCTCAAAACTGCCCTTTCAGCTCTCAGAACATCCCCCCAACACTCATTTGGTGCCCCGGAAAAATCCCATGAATGACCTCTGGACCTCAGTTTTTTCATACTTTGATTATGATCCACGTAAAATGCTTAAAAAGACACTTGCTGTTGCATTTTACAAATGGAAAAACTCATTTATCTGTGGCAAGACGAGATAAAGTCATCTATCTGTGTCAAACTCGTCTCTGTTGCTTTGGGCCAACTCTGGGGCTTAACTAGATAGGTACCATTTTTGCCTTAGACCAAACTCCTACACATCTAGAAAAATCCCGGCTTGGCCTTTCTGTCAGGAAGCAGACTGCTGGCCCAGGGCAGAGGCTGTTGGGCCCCCTAAGATCCCTGCACCAGCCACCATTTGTTGTTCCGGCTACACCCAGGCATGAAACTGTCCCTAACCAAAGGGTTCCCAGGGCCCAGGGAGGAAGCCCTACCGTGCCTAGCAGCTCACTCCTCATTTCGCTGGTGTACCGAGCCCGCGACTGCAGGTGCACTGTCTTCGTGGCGGGTACCCGCTCCCTGGCTGTGGTTGGTACACGGCCGGGGGCCAGAAACTGGTTCGCGAGTGCCTTCTCTGAGGCGGAGGTCTGCGAAGAGGGAAAAGGACAGGGCAGAACAGGGGCAGGTCCTGGGCAGGTGAGCGCTATGAGGGCTGAGGAAGTAGAGCATCCAGGCTCACCAGCTTCTCTGCCTGCAGCATCCCCTTCAAAAAATCTACCTTGCGGGAATATTCATTGATCACCTCAGAGGCTGGTTTGCTGGAAGGCGACAAGAGAAAAAGAAAACCTGTCCACCGTCCCTAGTTCCAGGAAGGGTCTCAGCAAGGGCTGGAGTCCAGGGATTCCCCATCAGGAGCCGGTCCTGGCCCATCCCAGATTTGGAGCCCCTGTAGCCACTAGCACTCACCTTGGCTGGGCTTTCAGGGCCTGCAGCATGTCCTCGAGGGCTCCCACGTACTGGGGAGAGAAAGCAGGGATGTAAGCCTGGTCTGCCAAGCCCTCTCCTCCCTGTCCTGTTCGAAGTAGGGGTGAGGGTAGGGAGTGGGGGGCGTCCGAGCCAGCAGGGGGCGGAGCCGGGACGGGGAGGGACCGGGGGGGGGGGGCCTGGGCTGAAAGGGGAGGAGCCACGTGCTAGGGAGGCGGAGCTAGTTGACTCGAGGGAATGGGGCGGGAGCTGCAGGTGAACGTGGCGGAACCGGCCGGAAGGGGCGTGGTCAAGAACGGCCGTTGGGTCTGGGGAGTAGGGCCCGGTGGCCGCTAGGTGCGGAAGCCGCCGTCCGGGAGTCGGGCTCTGCTTGACAGTGCAGATTTCCCTCACCTTCTCCAGACGCCACTCCTCCGGGTCCCGCTTTTCCGCTGCCATCGCCTCGCAGCGGCACAGCAACCGCACCAGGTTCAGCTCCAGCCTCGACGCTGCCATCGTCTCTCGGCGGTATCCTGCCCCTTCCGCTGGCGCCATCTTGGAAAAGGGCGGAAGTGCCCTCATTTGGGCTTCTTCCGGGCGCGTCCGCCTCTTTCGCTGTTGCATCTTTGGGGCGGAGCTAAGGTTTTGTTTCAGGGAGAGGTACAGTCCTGCCTGTGTTACTCAGGGCGGAATCGCGTTTTCCCCTCTTAAACGTCTTAACCCTTCCGGAAGGGTTAAAAGGACCGGTCCTACGGTGTCAGGGCCGTGAGCAATAGGTCCTCGCCTTATTCCTTTCCTCCTGCTTAAAATTCCCCTGCACCCGCTTTTGCTTGGGTTCTTCCCACGGTGAACTCTTCCGTATTCAGGCAGCCTCCCCCGGTTCTTCCCGGGGTACGGGCCCGGCACTAAGGAATCCCAAGGCTTAGGGGCCCATCCAGAGTTTGTGGTTATGAGCTTCCGGGTCTGATTCCATCACCTCCGCAGTGCCCCTGAGGAAGTTTTAACTTTTTTGGGTCGTCCCTTCTTTGGGAAACGGGTGGTATGACAAAACCTGCCTGTGGGAGGGGGGCGGATATTAGCTAGCTCTGGGGGTGAGAGGTGGGGCAGGGTCACCCCTAACGCCCAGACCTTCTTGGAGAGAATCCCTCGCCCCCCAAGTCCCCAGGCAGTTGAGGCCCATCCTGCAACCTCCCCTGACCCCTATGCTTGCAGAGGACAGGGTAAGGATTGGAGCTTCAGAGGGACTGAAGCCTGGCTTGCAGCACGCATCCATCTTCCTACCCTTCGTGTCACCTGTGTCCTGGTCCCACATCGGCCTGGTGTCCTCGCAAAACACTATGTAGGAGACTAAACCCAGGGTGGATGAAGGGGGTCACTGGAGGCAGATGGGGCAGGCTCCGAATCCCAGCCCTACTCCATCCCAAATATGTGGCCTTGGAGAAGTCTCCCAGCTCTCCCTCATGTGCCATCTGGACTTGGGTTCTTCCTTGCCTCCCAACCCCTGCCCCATGGGCCCTGCCTGCCAGCAGGTTCCTGCAACTGCTCATCTGATTGCAGCCTGGGAGCTGGTCCAAGAGGGAATAGTTGGGGGTGTGTGGCTTCTGGCCCTAGTGGGCCCACCAGGAACTGATCCCTTCACAGGGAGATGGCCCTTGTAGCTGACATTTAAGCCCTAGCTTTGGGGAGAAGCTTGGTGCTGAAACGGCAACAGGAGCAGCTCAGGACAAAAGGCTCTTTGCCAAACCTCCCCCCTCCATTTCCAGATCAATAACAAGCACCTGCAGCAGGCGCACCCCTCAAGTGAGGACTCCATGCGAAATTCCAACAGCAGCATTGCCTGGAAGATCAAGGCAGGTCCTCCCAGTCCAGGGGCACAGCCCCCCGCCCTGCACCGCTCTTGCCCGAGACCACAGGGTGGACCGCCACCAGCCAGCTCCTCCTCCTCTGACGGACTCTGAACCCAGTCCGAGCAGGACTTGCATACACACACCTTTCAGGCACTTTTTATTTTTGCACGGCTTGTGGAGCACCTGGGGCACCTCTCGTCCCACACCCGTGGCCGTGTGTCTGGGGAGTGAGCCAAGCCTGGGGGTGGGGGGAGCCCAGCTCCGGAGATCCCCAGCCTGTCCCCGTTGACCAGCAGGAATGTCCAGCCCCAGGCCTTGCCCTCCCTGCTTGTGAGTGGTCCTGAGTCACGGCTCCTGTTGGCCACGTGGAGAGGACAGTGTGCCGAGGGTTGCCTCCTCTGGCCTCCTGAGTCTGGGGCTTGGCGGACAGAAGAGTGACGGCCACATTCACGTCTCCCCGGGATGTGAGGTCTGTGGTGCTGCAGGTGGAGGCTGTTGGCCACCTTGTGTCCTGACTCCAGCCACCAGCCTTGATCCCCACCGAGGCTCCGACACTCCTTCAGATGCGGGCCGGAGGATGCATCCGAGACACGCCTGGGGCTGTCAGGGGCCCCCTGGGTCCAAATCCCCCATGCAAGGCCCCAGCCCTCAGACTGCGGGCCCCGGGCCGTCCTCAGTGCAGGTCTGAGGCCCCGACATGCACTGGCCATGCAGGCTTTGCTCTGAAGACTCAAGTCCAGGTTATAAGGGAGATGAAGGGCGTTAATATAAAAGTTTGTACATACATGTATAAAAAACAATTTGGTCTCTTGTTAAGGCTGTTACAGTTTAAAGTTATGTAAACCACGCACAAAGAAACAGTTACCATATAAAACAAAAAGGGAGGTGGGAGATGCCAGGCCACCCACCGTGATTTGGTGCTCTGGGTGGGTGCGTCTGTGCAGTGTTGGGGGCTCAGCAAGGGCGGCCAGGCCTTGGCTGGCCTCTCCCTGCTTGGCCTCTGCACGTGGGGCTAGTGCCCACCTCACATTGTCTTGGAGCTTCTCGTTCGGGATCCTTCTCAGCCAAACGCGGGCTCTGCAGCTTGGTGCCCAGCTCAGGCTGGGACTCGCGGGGACTCTGGCTCTGGGGGCCCTCAGCCATTGGCCTGGCCCGAGGTGGGGGGCAGGCAGTAGGTCGGGGGATCTGAGTACCTCCGCTTGGCCCCAGGAGGCCGGTCGTCCTCGTCCGGGGGCTCCCGCGTGCCCAGCACGGGCAGGAGAGTGCTGGGTGTGACATACACCGAGTGTACCTGGTCCGGGCGGCGGGCGGGCGGCTCTCGGCGCCTCACGGGGGCAGCAGCCTCTGGGGCACCCGGTGCCCGGCCGGGGAGGTGGGAGGGCAGGCCGGGTGGGAGCTTGATGTTGGTGGTGGGCATGATGGGGGTCCGCCGGGGGGTCTTCACTCTGACCGTCACGAAGGACGACGGCCTTCGTCGTGGAGGGGCGGCTGCCACGGGGAGGGGGCTCAGGGCGGGCGCGCCGGGGCTGGGGAGAACAGGCGCGGGGGGCCCTTTTGAGAGACAGACGGCAGGGTTACTGCAGCTTCGGGGCTTGAAGACGGACCCTTGCCCCAGGGCCTGCCGGCGGTGGACACGGGAAGGACAGAAGCAGACTCTGCCTTAATACTGACCTTCTGAGGCCCCCCGCCCGGCCCGTTCTTCCAACAGGCTCTCCGTGCTGGCTGACGTTTCCGAGTCCAGGTTTTCTTCATCGGAGCCCCGAGGGTCCAGCTCCGGAAGCCGGTACGTGATGTCCTCCCTGTAGGGGGGGTGGAGAGAAGGGGGTCATGGTGTCCAAGGCTGTTCCCAGGGTGAAAGATCTCCCAACAAGGGTGCCAGGCCAGCAGGGGACAGAATGGGCCTTCCTCTTCCTGGATGTGAGCCCTTGCCCTCAGCGCCCCCAGCAGCCATCCCCAAATCATTCCTGGTCCAGAGAAAGTCCAGGGAGGCCTGGGTCAGCCTGCTGAGGGAAGCCAGCCACCAGGCCCTATACTGAGCCAGTGATAGGCTCCTGCCTCAGGGCCTTTGCAAGTGTTGGGCCCTCTACCCGGAGTGCTCTACCCTGTTCTTCGGACTAGGGAGGCCAAGTGGCCCAGGTCACACCTGTCCTCCTGGCATCATGTTAATGGCATCCCTGTGCACACTCACATCTTGACTGAGTAACAGGTTAATTGGTCATCCTAGCTAAAACCAACTTCAAGACAAAGTTTGGGCACGATCCCTCTGCTGCCCCTGCTTTCCCCCTGTGGACCACCATGGCTCCTGGGGGTCAAGCAGGGGGTTTAAACAGCCCCAGGCTGCGTTTTAGGGCAGCAGCCCCCCGTGAGGGAAGTGCTAGGTGGTGGGAATGAGCCGAGCCGGTCAGCCTCCTCTAACAGCCAGGGTGGCTATGCCAACGGGCTTGGGGAGGGGGGCCCAATGGCAGCGCCAAGGACAGGAAGGGGACGGAGACACTTGCTTCTCCTCCTTGATGGACTGGATCCGCTCAATGAGGATCTCCTTCTCGCGGTCCTCGTCACCGCCGGGCACCTCCTCTTCCGGCAGCACCCCCAGCTCCTCTGGGCCGCCGCCACTGCTCGCCCGGGCCTTGGGGCTCTTGTTCTACGACAGAGAAGTGGCAGGTGTGGCTGGCCCCTCTGGGAGGGTGGGCCTGGTCTAGCATTGGGGAGGGTCAACAGCTTGGGGAGAGGAGGTTAGTTCTCATGTGGATCCCGTGGGGACAGAGTGGCTGGTGCTCGGCTGATTAGTTGTCCTCAGTGCAGGTGGTCAGCAGGCAGTGGTCCTCCCCCAGCATGCACTTCTGGGAGGTTAGGACATGCTCGGTCTACCCCACGAGACCACGGGCACGAGGGGAACCCAGCATGCACCGCGCCCGGAGACATGCAGGGTGGGCCCGTGGAAAGTGTACATACCAGGACCCCCTCATAGGGAGACGAGAACCCCAGTTTGAGAGGCCATGGCTGGGGAAGAGACGAACAGAGGGTGACCACACAGGGCCACAATCGCCACACGGGCACTGAGCCACATCGGACTGCGGGGACAAGGACAGGATCCTCCCGTGGGAGCCCAGGATTTGCCCTGCTAAGTCCCCATCCCCACTGTGGGGCCACTTCTATGGTGGGGACTCTTCCCTGTAGCAGGGGCCAGAGGAAGACCCGAACCGTCCCTGAGTGGATGACCGGTCCCCTGCTGCCCTTTGAAGGGCAGTCGGCAGGAGGCTGGACGAGGAAGGTGGTCATTCAGCCGATGTGGGGGAACGGGCCCCCAACCGTGCTCCCAAGAGGCCCCTGGCCAGGTGGCATGGGGCCTAGGGTGTACAGGGCGTGCAAGGGGTAGCCAGGTGAGACCCCACCCCGCCACCCAAGGCCGGCGTGCTCACAGCGTTCTGTCGCAGGAGGGAGAGGCGGCGGAAGGCAATGCTCTCTGCGGCTTCTAGCTGGTTGATCTCCTCCATCTTCACCTTGTACTTCCTCATCTGTTCCTTGATGAGCATCTCCACACAGCTGCAGGAGAAAGGGACTCAGTTACCACCTGCAGGATGGCCAGTGTCAGGGCCTGGCGTCTGGAGAGGCACTGGCTGGAGCCTGGGGCATGGGGGCCCGAGATGGAGACCCAGGGCCCAGGCAAGGCCACGGACACAGCGTGGGCTGTGGCTCCCATCTCTGTGGCGGCATACTGTGTGACATCGTGTGGCTCACTCCACCTTTCTGAGCCTGAGGCCCTGTCTCAACAGGCCTCCCGGTTTGAAGGAGGAAGCACAAGCACTATGGGCCAGAGTAAGCCAGCCCCACACAGTCCCCCTGCAGGGCGGGGCGACACGGAAGTGTGAAGAACAGGTAGGCTGGGTGATGCGTCTCAGAGGCTGCAGGCGACCTGCCCCTGGGGCTCTGGAAGGTGCGCTGTGAGCAGTTAAGTGTGGCGGGCGAGAGGCAGGCACAACTCAGGGTTTTCCATCATCACAACCCCACAAGGAGAAAGGGAGCAAAGAAGGTGCTAGAAGAGGCTGGAAGCGAATCTTTCAACCCAGGTGTGTCAGGGCCACAGGAAAGCCACCTAGAGTGGCAGGTTCTTATTTTCACAGCCTGAGGCCTAAACAGTGTCTTCTTAGTCACTGAGGTCTGACGACCTCCGAGTTCTTTTGAAGAACTCTGAAAACTTCTGAAGATGGTACAGGGGGCAGGAGAGACCGTGTCTCCCGACTCCCCTGACAGCTGCTGCTTTCCTGACAACCCTTGCTGCTGCCAGAGGCCAAGGACATCAGGCTCCCTGATCTGCCCCTCGGCTTGCCACTGGAGAGGGGGTCATTTTCCTTTTCTCTTGTTTTCTTTAGCCTCAGAAACACTTGGGAGGGATGCCCTAGCTGCTGGAGCAGACGCTGCATGGCGGGGTCGGGGTTGGAGGTGGCACTAGCACTCACGTGGTGACCTTGAGGACGTCCTTCATGCTGGTCAGCGGGTCTGAGTTGTCAGGGCAGCGCAGGAGGCAGGGGGCGAAGATGATGGCTAGAGCGCTGGGCGACATGCGGTTCACATCCTCAAGCAAGGCCACCCTGCATGATGAGCGGCAGTTAGGGGTGGCCACGGAGCCCCCAAACCCGCGGCCGGAGCCCCAGGGTGGGGAAGGGGCGGTTATCCCCTGGAGCTGGGATGGGCGGAGAGGGATCGCCACAGGAGAGCCTGGGTCTCCCCCAGACCCCCCTGGCACAGGCTCAGGTCTTGGGGCCGAACCCAAGGCATGCTGGGCCGGGGCTCTTGATGGGGACCCCCAGCCCCCCTGGGGAGCAGGCAGCGGGCACTTGCTTCACGAGGTGGAAGATGAGCCGCTCCAGCGAGTTGTGGTTGGCCTCGGGCAGGTGCTCCAGGACGGCGTAGATGGCGGCCAGCTGCTCCTGCTTCTCTGGCAGCTCTAGGGGGGCCCAGGGCATCAGCAACCTGTGGGCCCGGCCCCGACACGTTCCCGGGGGGCAGGGGAGCCTCCCGCTGCGTAGGGGCTGGGACGGGCATGTGGCAAGGTATGGGGCCATGGAGGGGTTCCGGCCCTGCCCTCGGCTAGGCACCCGCGCCAGACCAGCTGCTCTGAGCCCGGGTTTCTCAGCGGGGCCTCCCCAGTTGGCCCCGGCAAGCGCTCGTGGTTCCAAGCCCGACCGCGGCCACCCATCCGCCCACCCTCGCTGAGGCTGCTGTGGGCCTCACCTACGGCTCGGAGGAAGTCGCCGTACTGGGCGAAAGTCATGAGGGGCTCAGGCAGCTCTCGAAGCCACTGCTTGAGCACGCCGGTGATGGCATGGATGGGGAAGTTCTCCAGCTTGACGGCCGCGGGGTCTGCAGGGAGGCCGGCGGGAGGCTGGTGAGTGTGGGCAGGAGGATGGTGCCCGAGAACCCCCGCAAAGCTCACCCGCCGTGACACCCACCTGTCTGTAGGGCCTGTCGTAGCTCCCGTGTGCGGTTGGCAGCACCCGACTTGCGGTAGAGGCCTTCGGTGTACAGGCCATGCATCTCCACGTGTTCCAGAAGCTTCTCCAGCACGATGGGCACGGAGGCCTTGTCGCTGGTCAGGCTGTCCACGCACACGCCAAAGTGGCCTGGCTCGGCACCTGGCTCGCTCTGCAACACCAGAAGGCAGGGGTCAGGCCTGGGTGGGCTTCCTCCTTCCTGTCCCTCTGCCACCCTGCAGGCTGCTGGGGGCACCTGGCTGGGGAGGTGAGCTTGCTGGCTGCTGGGCAGGGAGGGGCAGGGGTTCCCCTGTGGAGCAGCCCCAGCTCCCTCAGGGCAGCCAGTCCTGCTCCTACTGTAGCCCTAGTGCTTGGGACTCGGTCTCCCCTGTGCACAGAGCTGGAGGCTTCCCTCCACTGGGAGGATGGAGGGGCAGGGCTGGGGGTCTAAGATGCACACTGATGAAGCCCAGCCCTGCCTCGGGGGCCTCAAGGGGCTCTGACAGAACCGGGGTGTGCTCTGCCCCGGACCAGTCCTTTCTATCAGCTTCCTGCTCCTACCTGACACCCAACCTTGGTCTCGCATCAACCACGTCTTCTCCTCCCATTGCTTGGGATGGCCTCCCCCAGACAGTCCGGAAAGTTCCCGCCCCCGGGCGGCGCTCACCTTGCTCCCGCACGTGTAGGAACAGTAGGTCTGAATCTTGTGCACACACTTCTTGTGGCAGGTCATCTTGCACACTAGGAGGTTATGGGGGGTGGGTCACAGATGGTGCCTCAGGGGACCTGGGTTCCCACCGACTGGTTTCCAAACTTGAGACATAGGAGCTTCTGCCCCAGTTCCCAGGCAGGGAAAGCATGTGGGCAGACGTTCATAGCTGGTGACCGCTACTGGCCTCAGCCTGGCCAGTGGGACAGGAACAGGGGTTTGGGGGGCTTGAGACAGAAAGCTAGCTGAGACCAAAGAGAAGGGGGAGGCCAGTGTCCTTATCTCAGGACGGTGACAACTGCCTGAGTAGTTGTGATGCACATAGGGGGACACACATAGGGACTGAGGGGACAGGAGGCCCTGGGGGGGAAGAAAGGCCCAGGTGATCACCGCAGGAACGCACAACCGCTGGAGATCTGCCTGACTGTGCCCGGGGCCAGACCCTCCTGCTCGCTGGGTTGGCCTGGGCTGTGGCTGTGTCTCGGGGTTCCTCTGTGGCTGAATGGCCTTGCCTGTCACCACATGAGGGACCCTGGGGGTCTAGGGAGACGCTGACAGATCAGGGAGCAGGAACTGTGTGCACGTAAGCTGGGAGGGAGGACGTGCGGTAAACTATGGAGGTAGGCATGGGGAGGGCAGGCTGCAGAGGCCGCAGTGGGGGTGGGGGGGGAGGGTGGCTTAGGGCGGGCTGAGAATCAGCATCTACCCCAGGGTGGCAGTGGGAGGACCAAGTGGAAGAGGCATGGCCAGGGCAATGTTCCAGAAATATCTATCCTGTGGCTTGAGTAAAGGCCCCAGTGCACAGTGAGGAGTCTGGGGATGTGGTGGGGGGCAAGGGGGTGTCGTGGAGCATCAGGGGCACGGTGGGGGGTCAGGAGCGCTCACCGCTGCAGAGCAGGGCCTTGTCCATGAGCCAGATGTACGAGAGGCACTGCTCGCACGACTGTGGGATGCTCACCTGGTAGCTGGCAAATACGTGCCCGTTGTGCTGCTGGACCTGGGGGGCCACGGGGGAGGGCGCTGAGTGGCGAGGGGGGCCCCTCCACACTCTCGCTGCAGCCTGTGGCGCCTCAGGCCCGAGGTTCACGCTCACAATCAGGGTTCCCCAGGGCGGGGCAGGAAAACACACTCACAACTGCGTCTTCACAAGCGCGCACGCGCACGGATACTCACGGCGCGATCCTGCTTCCGCTTCTTCTTCTGAGCTTTGCTCTGCTGTGAGGGAGCACACAGGCATAGTCCGTGAGGGCCCTGGGAGCACACGTGCCTCCAGCCGCCACCACCCCCCACAGTCCCCAAGGCGGCACCACCAACCTTGGGCGGCTCAAAGTCATTCTTGGTGTGCCCGCGGGTGAACTCGTCGAGCAGTGACTGGAAGAGGTTGAGGACCAGGTTGGTGTCCTTCTCCCCCCGCTCGGCTGCCAGGTTGTTCACGACAATCTGGTAGTTCTCCATCAGGTCCTTGTAGCCGACGTGAATCTTCCCGTTCTGCGGGGATGCAGGCGTGACCCCCGTGGGACGGAGAGACGGTGGGGGGATGCCCTGGAGAGGGCACGGGGGTCCCCACAGGGGCCCTCCCCAGGGCCAGGGGCTGCACATACGGGGACGGAGTACATGGTTTTGAGATTGCTTCTGAACTTCTCCGTGGCTTCGATGAACAAGCTCTCGATGGGAGTCTTCTGGGAGCGCAGGTCGTTTATCTGGAGAAGGAGAGAGAGAGACGCCCTGACTTGGAGTGACCACAGGCTTGGCATCTGACTGCCTGCTGCTCAGCTCTGTCCCGAGTCCTTCCTGCTTCCCCTGTGATCCCAGCAAAAAAAATCCAGGCTCTCTGGCTAATCCTGGCCTGATCTTTCCAGTCCTTTCAGTCCAGGTTTTAACCATACACCCCACATTGGGGCGTTGGATCACACTGGGGGTGTTGAACAACAGCCCCGGCCCCCACCCACCAGATGCCAGGGACATTCCCCAGTCAGGACAACCAAAAAACGTCTGCAGGTGTAGCCACTGGTCCCCTGGGACACAGTCGTCCCTGGGGACCCTTCTGCCAACCACACACAGGCTTGACTTAACCCTGAGCCATGCCCCAAATATATGCCGTGGTAACCAATTCACTTTTGCTGTATACACTAAGCACTCAATGCATTTTGTTAAAGTGTATCCTAAAATAAGTTCAAGGCCAGGGCTGAGCCACCGCGAGGCTGCAGGACCTGGGGGTCACTGAGGGGGACACAAGTACGTCCAGTGCCCACCCAGCTCTAGGCATTTCCGTTTCCTCCAGTGTGAGAGGAAGTGGGCAATCACCCCCCAAGGATGTGGGGAGACAACACACAAAGTGTCTTTCCAACAGCAGATTCTAAACTTTCTGGGTAGGTAGTGCAGGAGAGGACGCTGGCCCGGGCCACAGCCCCTTGCCTGAGGCCCTCAGGACAGGCGTGTCCCAGAGTCAGGCCCTCTGGATATTAACACTGTTCTACAAGTTTTGTGCAGCCCTTGTGATCAGACCCACTGACTTTTTTTTTCTTTCTTAAAGTAAGCTGTACACCCAACGTGGGGCTTGAATTCACGATCCTGAGATCAAGAGTCACATGTTTTATGTTTTACCAACAAGCCAGCCAGGTGCTTCAAGACCCACTGCGTTTTCCTACAAAATGTAAATATCCCTGGTGAGCAACGTGAACATTAGACAAACGTTCTCCCATGAGTTCAGGTGGGATTCTGCAGTAAAGGAGCTAATGTCAAGTTTGGGAAGCAGTATCTGGTTTCTGGAACTTTCTGCATTGGAACTGCGCCTCTGGACGTTCTGTGCCTGGCACACTAAGGGCTTGGGTTGTAGCAGCTTCGAAGCCCAAACTGCCGGGTGCTGACCACCCTTCTGGGGAGGCCCGGGCCTGACCGTGCGTAGCCCCCCGACCCCCGCAGTTGCCCCTGGATGGCCCACCTTGTTCAGCAGGAACTCATCCAGGTACTTGAGCTCATTGGCGTTGGTGATCTTACGGAACACGGATTCTCGCCACTTCTCTGACACTGTGATTTTGCCGATCTTGAGGTTTCGATTCTTCTTCCCTTTGCCTCCTGGTTCCTTAGCGTGCTTCTCGCCTGCTGGGTGGCGGTGCTGGTGGCTGAAGGAGGCTGGAGGGAAAAGGAGCAGCTGGGGAGGTGGGTTCTGGGGGATGCATGTTCCCCCCACACAGAGAACCAGGGCCCTGCCCTAGTTGCAAGCTGGGGTCTGCAGCCGGAAAGCGCCTTGGAGTTGGGGGGTGGTATCCAGGACCAGCCCCGAAACCCTGTGCCCAGCACCCATTCCCAGGGACCCCGGCAAATCTGCCCTCTCTCCCTGAGGCTCCCAGCAACCAACCTTCCAGGTTCTTTTTGGTGGTGGTGGCTTCTGGCGCGGTGTGCCCCAGCGCTGTGTTCTCCATTTCCTCCACCCCCTCTAGGCTGGATTTCTTATCCTTATTCTTATGTAAGAAAAGTCTTTTAAAAGTGGATCTGCAGGAGAAAGTTAAGCAGTTTCTCTTAAACTTTGGGAGGGGACAATGGAAGCAAGGCTGGAGGAAAGGTCATCTTGCTACAAAGAGAAAAGTCACCCTTTGCTTGGTTATCCACGGAGAGATGCTACTAAAAATGAGATCGATTTGTGTGACGTGACAGGAGGTCAGGTGAAAAGGCAAGATGCAGGGGCCCCTGGGTGGCTCAGTGGGTTAAGCCTCTGCTTTTGGCGCAGGTCATGATCTCAGGGTCCTGGGATCGAGTCCCGCATCAGTCTCTCTGCTCAGCAAGGAGCCTGCTTCCCCCTCGCTCTCTCTGCCTGCCTCTCTGCCTACTTGTGAGCTCTCTCTCTGTGTCAAATAAAGAAAATCTTTAAAAAATTAAATATTAAAAGAAAGGCAAAATGCAGAACAGACATCACAGTGTAACCCCGTTTTCATATTAAAAAAAAACAACCCGAAATAAAACTACCTTCTTCCCCTTTACGTGTGTTTATGGGCCTGAGTTTTAAGAAAGAAAATCAGAAAGAAAGGATGACAAATTGTGTGCTGAATGGCGTGTCCCCCAAAAGCTGTGTCCATGTGCTCACGCTCAGGACCTATGAGTGTGACCTTATTTGGGAAAAGGGTCTTTACAGATGCGACTAAGTTACTGTGTGTCATGCTCTGAATGTCTGTCTCCCCCCAGATTTATACGCCGAAGTCCTACCCTCAGTGTGAGGGTACTGGGGTGATGAGGTCATGAGGGGGGAGGTCCATAATGCGACTGGTACCCTTACAAAAGGGGTCCCGGGGAGCTCCCTTGCCATTCCTGCCACATGATGCCCTAGTGAGAAGATGCCATGCGTGAACCAGGATGTGGTCCCCAACACACAGTATGTCTGCTGGTGCCTCGAACGTGAACTTTCAGCTCCCAGAAGACATGTCTAGAGTTTAACCCACTTACTCTGGTGGTTTTTGTTACAGCAGCCCAAACAGACTAAGACCTCAAGATGAGGTCGTCATCCTTATGACAGAAAAAGAACAGAGAGGAAAGAGGAAGGTCATGTGAAGATGCGGGCAGAGATGGGGGGTGCAGACACAGGCCGAGGCTGCCTGGAGCCCCCAGGAACCGGAAGAGGCAAGGGGTGCCCTTTCCTAGAGCCTTCCGAGGGGGCGGCCCTGCCAAAACCCTTATGCAGACTCCTGGCCGCCAGGACTGTGAGAAGTGAATTTCAGTTGCTAGAAGCCCCCTGACTTGGGGGGCTTTGTTTTGGTGGTGGGGTGTCCGTCCCCGCAGTGGTGGGCACTCTGCAAGCCCGTTCTGGACCTTCCTCGACCTCCTGTCCCTGCATTTGGATCAAAGCTTCCCCCATCCCACGGCCCATCCTCTCCGCTCTGTGATGGACCCATCTGGAGCACTTCTGCAGGGGCTCTCTGGGGGCAGAGCCTGGGCCCAGTTTCTTCTATCCACAGGCCAGGAGGGGTCCTGGAGGTAGGGGGAACCAAAAGCTGGTTCTGATACCATAAAAAGCCAAAAGGAACCCATCGACCTGTGGGCCCAGAGGATGTGACCCAGATTGGCTCTAGGCTGCAGTGGGAACCATGATGGCGGCACACGGCCCCACTGGCACGTGAGGAGGTCACGATCCCTCATCCTGGACTGGGTGAGTATTTGCCCAAGAGTGCTTCTTTTTTTTTTTTTAAAGATTTTATTTATTTATTTGACAGAGAGAGAGATCACAATTAGGCAGAGAGACAGAAAGAGAGAGAGATGAGGAGAAGCAGGCTCCCTGCTGAGCAGAGAGCCCAATGCGGGACTCGATCCCAGGCCCCTGGGATCATGACCTGAGCCAAAGGCAGAGGCTTAACCCACTGAGCCACCCAGGCGCCCCCCCAAGAGTGCTTCTTAATCGCTATCACTTTAGACCAGGCTGCCGGGAGACAGGGGGCAGGGGTGGGGCCGGCAGGGACCCTGTGCATCCTCTGATGGTGACCTGAGCCTCCTCCAAAGCCCACACTTACTTAGAGTCGGCCGGGGGGCCTGGGGACAGCCCAGAATCTGTGCCGACAGACGCGTCACCCGATTTCTTCTTCTGGACGGCCGGCTTCTTGGTGCTGGGCTCCCCGTCTACGGCTTCTATAGAAGGCTGCAAAGGGAATGGGACTGGGTGAGCAAAGGCAGGCGGGACTCGCTGGAGGGAAGGCAGGGGCGCTCTGCTCACCATGCCGTCCAGCCACCAACTGCCCTTGTCTTTTAAGCCACGTTTCGGGCAGAGCCGGGGCAGAGCGGGGGGCGGGAGCCGCAGCCTGAAGCTTTACCTGCATCTTGGTCTGGGATGGGGACGGAAGGAGCTTGGAGACGTCGCTCGTGGACAAGGAAATGCGTCTCTCCCTGCAAGATCACAGAAACGTGGCTTTTATTTATTAGCCCGAGTTAGGATACGTTTTTGGTTGTCCTGACTGGGCTGGGAGGGGCTCGGGCATCTGGTGGGGGACAGCAGGGTGCGGCTCCACGCTCCGAGGGGCACGGGGCAGACCACCCCAGAGAACGGGCCGGCCACAGGTGTCAGCGTGCTGGGCCGAGAAAGCCCGGCCTAGCAGAAGGCCTGCATCTTCTTCCAACTCTTCTTTCCTCTGGCCAGGCAGGAGGGGTTGGGGACTCGGGGTCACCAGCATGTAGCTAGCTAAGGGTAAGGCACAGTGGGTCAAGAGCTGAGCCCCTTCTTCAATTCCTGGGTGATCACCCCCACTGAGGACACGGAGACCCAGGGATGTCGTCCCGAGAGAACCAGGGATTTCTGTGTGAACACAGCTCGTGCTGGGGCACGGGTGGGGGTCAGGGAGAGCACCCAGGGTCCCAGCTGGCCCCAGGCTCCGTGGTTCCCGGCAGAGGACAACTCCTTACGTTTCCCTGCCCCTTCCTCCTCCTTCCTCGGGCCTCCCACCCAACTGGTGTTGACTCTCGGGCAGGCACAGAGACACTCACGTTTTTGGGACACGTGGTACTGCCCCGGTCCTGCTGCCAGGCCTCTGTGCGTGCCCCCACCCTGCCCGTCCAACCCAGCCTGGCACCCACAGTGTTCAGACAGGGGAGGGCCCGCAGCTTACTCTGTGGGCGTGAGGGCGGCCCCCACGGCCCGGTGCCGCTCGCTGAGGTCAAGGGACTGGCTCAGCATGGCGCTCGGACAGGTGGGCGGCAGCTTCCTGCCCCGCCAGAGTTCCACGGCATTGGCCAGCCGCTCAGAGTCGGGGTCCCGGTACCGCTGGATCTGGGTGGAGCCTCCAGGGCTCTCAGACCTGTCCAGTGCCCTCGGGTCGCCCGCAGGCTTCCTCTTGTCCTTGGGTGTCTCGGGGGTGGTAACGGGGGCGGGCATGCTGACCCTACTGTCCAAGGCTAGGCTGGTTGGCCGTGCCACGGGGCCAGGCTCCGGGTGCTCGCCCTGCAGCATCTTCGGGGTTTCTCCAGAGAGCTCGCTGGTCGGCGTGGCCTGCGGTGGTTCCTCAGGCTGCTTCTTAGAAGCATTCTCTGTCTCTGTCCCCAAATCTGAAGGTGTTTCATCTTCTCTATTCTCCTTCCTGTCTTCTGGGAGGCTCTCCTCTTGCTCCAGCACAGTCCTTCCAGAAGGTTCTCTGAGGGCGAGCTCTTCCTTACAGGACTGTATGTGTTTGTTTTGGAGCTTCACGTGTTCCAGCCCCCTCTGCCGCCGTGACTCACGCTTTTCCCGGCTGCTGGGCACTTTCTCGTGACTGTCAGCTGTATTTTTCTGGGGTGGGAGAGCCTTCTCCGGGCTGGGGACCTCCATCTCTGGTTGGGAGCTCTCCGCCAGGGGCTCCTCACTTGGCCACGCTTCGGGTTCCGACGCTGAATGCTCCCTGTCCTCCGATGGTTCTGGGTCCTGCCTGGGCACCTGCTCTGGCTGGGCTGCCTGGCTAGGCCCGCCTTCTGCCGTTTCTGCCCTCAAGGCTTGCTGGGCTGCCCTGTCCTCTCCAGCCCTCTGCTTTTCTGCCACCATCTGGCTGAAGCTGGTGTGAGAAGAGCAAAGGGGGCGGGTTCAGGAACAAACGTGCATACCACCTCCCGAATCCACCCAGGGCTTCAGGGACCCCTGTGCTACCCACGAGCTGGCGGCCATGCTCTGCCCCTGCCATGGTGTAACCATGGCCCTCCAGAGATGCTTCTGGAAAGGCGGAAATGCCTCGGCTAGGAAAGGGAGATCTAGGAGGTGGCCCCCTGGGATCTCCCTGTTGTGGGAGGAATCTGTTAAGAAACCCTCTCAGGCAGCTCCCGGGCAAGGGACAGGAGGCGGGTCCTTGCTCTGCTCACCTCTTACGCTGCAGGTGACCCCGGCAGAGGCTCTGAAGGCGGATGATGCTCTGTCTACGGCGCCGGTAGGCCACCCGTTGCTGGTAGCCCCTCCATGCGGCCTGGAGGTATATGGCGGCCTGTGTCCTCTCCAGGGCCCGACGGACGCGGTAGGAGCGCCAGCAGGCCTGGGGGTGGGGCAAGCGATCAGGGACGGGGCCCGTGTGACTGCCCCCGTCCCTGGCCCCCATAGGGCCCCTGTGGTACCTGGATGGTGATGGCCGCCTGTCTCATCTGCAGGAAGTGCCGGCGTTCCAGAACCCCCCGGAACCAGCTCTGCAGGAGCAGGATCTTCCGCACAACCTCCCGGTGCAGCGTCTCCTGCAGGGCCTGGCGCTCTGTCTCCTTCAGGAATACCTGGTGGGCGTGGGTAGGGGGGCGGCGGGGGGAGATCAGCACAGCCCCCGGAATCTCCAGGCCCCGTAAGTGTGTGAGACCAAGCTAGGGTGCCAACAGACCTGACCGAGGGGAGTTTTTTCACCTGTCAAGAGAATTCCCCTAACATGAAGCGATCCATCGTCAATACGAGCACATCACTGGCTTTTGGTCCCTCCACAACACTGAGCAAACGTCACGACCATCGGGCTCTGGGACATTTCCATCACCCCAAAGAGAGGTCCCCGTCTCTGGGAGCTGTCACTCCCCTGCCCTCTGTGCCCCAACCCCTGGTAACCGTATCTGCCTGTCCTGGGCATCTTGGGTACACAGGTTTGCACACTAGGGGGGGGCTTTTGTGTCCGGCTTCTCTCCCTCATTGTTCTCAAGGTTCATCTGTGTCCTCGAGTGGAGCAAGACCACACAGTATTTCATCATACGAACGGCCCACAGTTTGGGGACCCATTCATCAGCTGATGGACCGCGTGGGCCATTTCTACCTTCTGGCTATTGGGACGAGTGCTGCTACGGACATGCGCGACATGCGTGTATAAGCATCTGTTTAAACACTTGTTTTCAGTTCTTTTGGGTCCATGCCCGGAACAGAATTGCTGGGTCACATGGTAACTTGAGGATGAGCTGGTTGGAGAACGGCCAAGGGACTTTGCACATCAGGTGAAGCCCTACCAGGGGCTGCCCTTAGCCCTTGTTGGACAAGGACGGCGGCGGGCGCCCCAACAGTAAGAAGCAACCAGCACGCACCTAGAGTTGGTAGACGGTGTCTGAAAGGAACACAAGGGAAGGAAGCCTTCTGCCTGACCCTGAACACTAGCAACTGGCTCCCCGACACTCTGCAGGAACCCCGGTCCATGTGCGAGGGAGTGGGAGATGGGAGTGAAGCCCGAGCCCTGCCCCTCAGATATACCCCTTCACCTTCTAGGAAAAAAAAATGTGCTGGGCCCCAAGAAAAGCCCCTTGTCTCTCAGCATGTGGCCTGGGACCTCGGGCCACGGGAGGACCCCGTGTGTGGCAGGAGGTGGGGTATGGGTTTGCAGCCCCCCGAAGGGGTGGGAGCCCTGACCTTGGTCTTCCCAATCTGGTAGTTCCTCTTGTCCACATCCATCTTTTCCAGCAGGGCGGAGATGACCTCCCTGCAGGGCGGGGCGTTCTTGGGCAGCAGCACCTGGAACTGTTCTGTGAAATCCTGCGTGAGTTTGGCCAAAAGAGAGTATCTGTTGAGGGTTTCCGCCAGTGGCAAGGTTATGGCGCTCTGGCGAGGCCCTGGTCGAGCCAAGTTTCCAACGCCAGAATGGTACTAACAAAGCCAGAATCTCAGACTCTGAGACAGCTTAAAGCTTCAGAAAGACCATGACACACAGAGCACTGGATCTTTTAGTCACTTGGCGAGTGGCTCTTAAGGGCCTGCCGGTGCTGGCACTGGTAAGGGGTGGCCAGGAAACAGGGCTGCCTTTGGCGGGGGGCTTGTAGCCAGTGGCTCATTGCAGAGTTGAATCCGAGCGGAGATACACAGCTTTTAAGCAAACAGGTCAAATTTTTAAGAATGAAGCATTAGTAAAATACACTGGTGCTTTCTCCCATTTCTGGGCTTTGGCTTTTCCTATTTATACAGGGTCAGAGAGATGCTATTTCCAGTCTGTGGATGAGAAAAAGGAAGGCATGCCACGATGAAGCCATGTCCCCGAGGCCATACGGGTACAGCTGAATTGGGGACCAGGTGCCACTACCTCTGGGTTCAGGCCTGGGGCTGACTCCAGGGCTCACACTGGGGATGCCAGCTCAAGGCATGAGCCAGGGTTTCTGAGCCTAGGCCACCTTCCCATTGGTGATGTGTGGCGATGTCCAGAGACATCCAGGGCTCTCCCAATGTGGGAGGGCTGGGTGCTTCTGGCATCGAGCGGGTGGAGACCAGGGATGCACTCAATGTCCCATCAAGCCCAAGGCGGCCCCCCGAGAAAGAATGACCAGGCGGCCCCAGGGTCAAAACGGCTAAAGTCAAGAAACTGCTCTAGCAGCCGCCAGTTTGGTCTTGCCTAATTTGAGGTCACTAATGATCCTCTGCGTTTCTAACAACTCCGGGGAGACAGGACTTCTTGCTGCTTGTTGGAGGATTAGAAGAGATGGGTATAAAAGCGTCCATCACTGGAGATGCTCAACAGAGGGCAGATCTGTGCAGGGATCTGCTCATGCAACTCCCTCTTCCCAGCTTGGTTTGACACCTCTGTATCCTTCCAGGCTGGGCCTGTGTCCAGCCACCTCTTCTGAGGACATCTGCCCCCACCTGCCCCCGCCCATGACAGAGAATAATCTGGTATAAATGACAATAGTGCTGGGGTGGAGAAGTGCCTGGCGTCCAGCGACCCCCCTGCATGACAGCCATGAGCGTGTTGCCCACCTGGAATGTGTACTTGGCGCTGTAGCCTGACCTCCGGATCCGCACCGTCTCCAGCATGCCCGTGTAGCGCAGCTGCTGGAGCACCAGCTCGTCGTCGAAACACAGCTCTTTCTGAAACGGGGTATGAGCGGTCAGGGATGGAGAGCTATGGGACAAGGTCCTGTAGGATTCCAGACATAGGAGCGATTGGAGAGCATAGGCAGGGCCCAGGCTGGGCAGGACTGTCCCTAGCATGGCAGCCGTGGCCACCCGGGGATCCATCTTTCCTCGATCCAGATGATCTTTTTGGAAAAAAGAGGTGGGCCTGCTCAGCAGTACTCAACTCTTCTGGAAATCTGGGATCTGATCTGCTCTAGTCCCTGGTGTCAGGGAGACCCGTGCCATTTCCTATTGCTTACTTTAGGCTGATGTTCTGCAAAAAGTTTTTGTTTTTTTTTTTAAAGATTTTATTTATCTATCTGATAGACAGAAATCACAAGCAGGCAGAGAGGCAGGCAGAGACAGAGGTTGGGGGGGGAAGCAGGCTCCCAGCTGAGCAGAGAGCCAGACGCGGGGCTTGATCCCAGGACCCCCAGATTATGACCTGAGCCGAAGGCAGAGGCTTCAACCCACTGAGCCACCCAGGCGCCCCAATAAAGAGTTAGTTCTTAGTTAGTTCCAATCAAAACCGGTACTGAGCTCATACTCTGCGCCAGGCCTGGGGGTGGGGGGCGTGAATACTAGGGCCACTAGGGCCGAAAGACAAGAGGAAGTAAGGTCTGGAGGTGGGAGCCAGGAATGTATGTGAACGGGGCAGATGCTGCCAGGGCCCCCTGGAGGGGTCCAACAGGTAAGGAGACTCTGGGCTGGGTCCTGAGGAAGGAATGGGCAGGGAACAGCCAGGTGAAGGCTCGGAGGAGGATTCTGGGCCCTTGCCCAGGAGGACAGAAGCCACAGAACCTGTTAGGGGCAAGCTGGGTTCTGGATGTGAGCAGAGCAACCCAGGAGCAGGGGAAAGCCAGGGAAACGGGAAGAGTAGAGGCAAAGGGGGTAGGCCCAGATCCTGAATGGTCCCCAGCAAAGTCCCTAAAATGGGAGAGAACGGCCAGTGGACCCATGGGGCGAAGGAAACCAGGCAGCAAGGGCTGAGCCAGCACTGGGGCCCCCACTGGTGCTCCATGAATTTTTCTAGAAACTTTCAGATCAAATAAACAGCAGCTCCATGCTTCTGCCGGATGACCTCAGCCCCTCCCTTCTGGCGCGTTTTCTGCAGTGGCCGATTTGGGGATGTCCTGAAGGCACATGTGACCTGTCCCTCCTCGGGCTCCTCCACGTTCCAGATGATGCTCCTACTCCTGGTGGGCCACCTGGCTGCCCTCACTGCTTCCTGAGAAGGCCCCCCAACCTCAAGCTGACCATTTAAGGGTCCCGGAACCTGTGTGAACGCTTGGTTCCTTGAGACCTTTCCACGCCCTCCAAGAGGCCACAGCAACACAGGAGCACGCCCTGCTGAGCCGCCAGACCTTGGCCTTCATCTTCCCAAGACATGGGAGCTACTCACCTTCTCGGCATTAGAGCGGATGCAGCGGATAAAGAAAGGCTCAGCCTTCCCCAGTGCCTCCAGGAGCTTGTTAAGGGACGTCTGGGGAAAGAAGGAGAAGTCTTCAGCTGGGACCCCCAGAGGCAAGCCGCTCAGTGGGAGGGGACCCAGGTCACTTGCTGCCATAAGCACTGACACAGGACACGGGAGGCTATAGCTGGACATTGCACCTGAAGGCTGCACTACTTCTGGGAGCCTGAGAGCTGGAGGGTCCCTGGAGCTGACGGATGCCGTCTTCCCAAGGTCTCCCAGCTCTTTGTCCCAGTGGGAAATTAGGAGGGGTGGGTGGGGCCAGATAAACTCTGTCTGGGGATGTAAAATGCCGGTCAGCCTCAGAAAGAAGCATGGCTGCCATGACTTTGGTCTTTGGCCTGCTGTTTACAAAAAGGATTTATAGGAGCTCCCAGGTGAGGGGATTACAAAAAAAAGTCAAGGTGGGCACTACAGACTCAGATTGAGGAAAAGGGGAAAGGAACAAAAAAGGTGATGGTAAGTAAGGGTCAGCAGCCACCCTTGGGCCACCTTAAAAAAAATGTCTCTGAGCTTCCTGGCAGCCAGGTAAAAAAGGGAAACTGACCTAATAATACAGTTCAGTGATCACATTAATGAGCTAACCTGTTATTTTAACTCAGTGGTTCACAACAGGGGTGATTCCACCCTATCCCCCAGAGCACGTGGCAATGCCTGGAGACATTTTTGGTTGTCACAACTGAAGGACGCTACTGTATATTCCATAACGCACAGGATGGTCCCCACCACAGAGAAAGATCCAGCCCCAGATGTCAAACAGCGCCAAGGGCAGGAAGCCCAAGAACCATTTGTTGGGTTTGTTGTGGCCAGGTCGTGAGAGCATCAGGCTGAGTTTTGCCTCCTGCCCCCGTCTCTGCGGGCTGCTTACCTGGAACTGGGCGCTGATGCTAGGCGGTTTCTTTTTCTTGTGTAGGTGCAGCAGGGACTTGGTGGTGCGATCGTGAAGGGTCATGCTGATGATGAGCTTCAGGGACTTGGAGTCCAGCAGGTTCTATGACAGACACATGGGGTCTGGCCTGCCCTCCTTGGGGGCCCAAGGGGCACCGGGAGCATCGTAGAGGCCTGGGAGCCAGGACTGTGCTCCTGGGGGCGGCAGCCCTTAGGATCAGTCTCGGGACAGTGCTGCTGGAGGGCAGGGGTTGGTGGGCTTGGCAGGAGGCCCGGGCAGCCCTGGGGCTGAGCCTGTGCTGTGTCTCACACATGGCACCTGCTCCGGGAGAACTGATTATGGCCTCTTTTGCGGCACGAGTGGCCAGAAGCCAAGAGCTCCAGAGTGTCACCTTCCTCCTGGAGATGAGCTCTTCAGGGGTGCCAAGTGCCTGGCACTTCAGCATGAGCTTCCCTGGCGGGTCCCCCAACGTGTGCCAACCCTTAGACTCAGCTCACAGGAGGAACTAGCACCATCCCACCTGCTGGCCAGAGTGGAGGTTTCTCTCCCTTTAGTACATTTCATAATCTGTCTGCACGCTGTACGTGGAGACTCGACAGAGGCTGGGAGCACATTACCCGAGGCCAGCTACAGGGATCTCGGCTACTGGCCATGCGCGGATGCCCGCTTCCTGGTGGGACTTTCCTGGCTGCAGGGTCTCCTCTCCCAGGAACGTCTGGGAGGTGCTGCATCCTGTTCTGCCCTCCGGGGTGGATGGTAGCTAAACACCCCCCAAGCATGGCGAGGACAGAAGGGTCCCATTGCCTCTGGGTGGGGAAAGCTCTTTGGTGCTGATCACAGCCCTAGGCTTCCGTGCGATCAGGCCGAGCCCACCTCCTTGCTCAGTCTTCCTCGCGTCCCAGCCTGCGTCCCCAACTCTCTCCGCTTCCTCCTGGGAGCTCCCACGCCCTGCTTCGGGGAAACCCCAAGACCGCTCCAAATAATTTCGATCGGAGAAATTATTTTTAGAGGGGGGCAGGGGGCAACGGCGGGAAGAGGAAGGAACCGAAAAGCTGGAGATGTTAAAAGTGCCTCCCTCCCCCGACCCGGCCCTCTATCTTTCCAGAAAGCAAGTTGAGCCAGGCGCTCTCAGGCAAAGCAAGGTGGCCTTGGGCGGTGTCGCAAATGTTTACCTTTGGAATGAGCTGCTTTTGTTTGATACCTTTACTTTTCCTGTCAAAATATTAAAAATGGTTTTGTGAACAGAAGGAACACGGTGTCTGGATCTGGGTTAGTTCAGCAAGCAGTGCCTCGCGGGTTAGACGGAGCGAGAGCAGACAAAGCAGAAAGTCGGGGCACACAAGTGCAACGAGGCCGCCGCGCCTCCTGTCCGAGGCCCCAGCGGGCCCAATGGGTGCACGTGGGGCGCTTCTGCGACTGCGCGCGAGCTTCACCGGGCCAGCAGCTGCGCCTCCCCTGCCCCGGGTGGTAGGAGCCTCTTGCTTGGGGTGGCTGGTAATCGGCGGGGCAGAATGTGCGTGTGTGCGGGGCCAGCCATGGGGGGAGCTGACAGGTGTCAATGACAGTGCACTGTCCCTCGTGGAGCTTGGATGGACTGAGCATTCCGGAGCCCAGCAGGTGTCCTGGCTCTATTCTCTACGCATTGGGAAATGCCAAATAGGCTCGCAGAGCCACTTTAGGACCCCCTGGTTGGGGGGAACGTGCCCAGCAAAGAACTGAAATGGGGCGTGGGCAGGAGTACATTTTGGACTTACACCGGTGCAAAGGAAAAGACAAAGCCAATCTTTGGGGTAAGGGAGCAGGGTATGGCCCTCATTCTCAGACACTATGGAATCTTGTAGACAAAGAGAAAATTTTTTTAAGCTTGCAGCTTGGGAGCACCTGGGTGGCTCAATTGGTTAAGCGTCTGCCTTTTCGGCTCAGGTCATGATCCCAGGGTCCGGGGGATCAACCCCTGCACTGGGCTCCTTGCTGAGCAGGGAACCTGCTTCTTCTCCCTCCTGCTTCCCCTGCTTGTGCTCTCTGTCAAATAAATAAATAAAAATCTTAAAAACAAAACAAACTTGCAGCTTGGCTCATTTTTAAAGCCAGCTGAGGAGGGGTGTCTGGGTGGCTCGGTTGGTTAAGCGACCAACCCTTGGTTTCGGCTCAGGTCATGATCTCACAGGTTGTGAAAGCAGGCTCCGTGTTGGGCTCTGCGCTCAGCGGGGAGTCTGCTTGGATTCTCTCGCTCTACCCCTCCCATGTCTTCTCTTAAAATAAAATCTTAAACAAAACAGCTGAGGAAATGGTGCCCCGCAGATGAGCAAGATGCTTGGCTGTGAGGCTCTATGTGTGTCACGTTGCATCTCAACCCACGTGAGGTAGAATAAGGCTCAATAAAAATGAATTTGAAAACCAGCTGTTTTGTGGGCACAAGCCCTGAGGGGCTCCAGGTGCCCTCTCAGCCGAGGCTGTAGCTGCCTGGTGCTGTGCCAGTCGTCACCCTCGCTTTGCAGACAGAGGCCGAAAGCTCAGAGCACTTAGGCCACGTGGCGAGTGAGCGAGCGAGCGAGAGACCAGGTCCAAACCCACTGTGCGGCTTCTGGGACAAACTGCCATGTTCGAACTGCCAGGGATGTGCATGAACTAGGACACCCTCCCTCCGGCAGCTTCTCTCTAAGCTCACAGTGGCCAGGGGCCGGGGAAAGCAAGCCTTGCTCTGCACGTTTGGGGGCAGAAAAAGAGATGCTTTGTGGGAGGAGCGTTCCTGCGAAGCTGTGCGGGGCACTGGGGAGCTGGCCGGGATCTGGACCACGGGGCAGACGCCGGGGCAGGAGTGTTACGAGGGCCATTCAGCACAGGCTGGCGTTAAGAATGGAACCACGAGACAGCACGTTCGCAGTGGCCAGTTCAGCAGGACAGGAAGTCTGCAGGCCAGGGTCCTGGAAGCGAGGGGAAGGCGGTCGTTGCACTTGTTGCGGGGGGGGGGGGCGGGTGGCAGGGAGGCGCCGCAGCCTTGGGGGGACTCACAGGATGAAGGTGCGGGGTTTCTGGAGCCGACTGAGGGACTGGAGAAGCCTACGGGGGTCCTCACCCTGCCAGGGCAATCCTTTGATGGTCTTGATGATTTGGTCATGCAAATCGCTGAGGGTGGGGTGGGGGCGGGGTGCGGTGACAGGGAGAAGACTGAGTTAGAGCAGCGAGCCCACCACCTTGGGGTCCCCAGCACGGTCGGGACCATCCCCAGGCCACTGGAGCCCAAACATGCAGCTGGGGAGTCTGCACGCTGTCTCTCCCACCGGCACTGAGAAGGGGGTTCAGCCAAGAGCGGCCGACCACCACTCGGAGGATCCCCCCCTGCTCTGGGAGGGCCAGGCCTGCTTCAGGCAGAATGGGTTTTGCAACACGGCATCTCAGATCACTGAAAAAAGCCTCCTCTGGAACAACAGCCTTCTGGAATGTGGGACAAGCACCATGGGCTAATGAAAAGAGGGGACCAGAGGGGGCCTGTGGGACATAGCTCATCCGTTTTTCTGGTTGGTTCTACGGCCATATGTCGACCTCCTTATTGGCTTCCAGAAATGCCTCAGGAGGAATGGACGGGAACTCACACCGTGGCCCTCCACCTGGGGCGATGCTACCCTCCACGTGATGTCTGGAGACATTTGTGGTTGTCAGTGACTGGGTGCGGGGTGCCGCTGGGATGCTGCTCAGTCCCTGCAGGGCCAGGGATGGTCCCACCACAGAGGAGGACACTGGCCTAGCGCCGAGGGTAGGAAACCCTAGTGGTAGGAGCGCTTTGCCCCAAAGAATTCAATCTCCTTCACCTTCCTTTGTTTGATCACTGCAGGTTCAGGGCTGAGCATACGTCCTAGGCCCAAACTCTGGCACCAGTGAGTGAGAACGAGAATGTATCAGAGATGAAAATCAGATGCTCTGGAAGGGACTATTCACGAAGGACGTCTAGATGACAAATGTCTGGAAACGAGGCAGCAGTGACTACAAAGTGAGTCGGGAGGTTCCGGTTTGTTCGTTTTTTTCCCCCCAAATCCCTCATTCCACTTATTTCAAGTACATGTTTAAGCTCTGGGCAGTTGGCCTGGAAAGACCCCGATCGGCAGCCCCTCATCTGTGTTTCATGCACCATGCCCAAGGGCCTGGACAGCGGCACTTACCTCTGCTCCCTCGCCCTCCAGGGAGGCACAGAGCAAAGACAACAGAGGGGTCACATTTCACCTCCAAACCCTGAGCGGTCAGCGCAGCGGCCAGAGCTCCGGACAAGGCCTATGGCTTCAACCCACACCCCCTGACTCAGCCAGATCTGGCTAGAGTGTCCCCGGCAGGCCCCGGTGTCCCCCGGGCTGCAGACTCCCACTCCTGGCCCTGGACGCCACGCTGAGCGCCTGGGGACGGTGGCTCCTCTTGGTGTGCGTCCCTGGTCTTGGGTTCGAAAGCCCTTGCTTCTACTTACTTCTTGCTTTCATAGAAAGCAATGATGTCCTCAAAAGCGTTAATATCGAACTCCTCAGAGCCGTCAAATGAGAAATCTAGCATTGAGCAGCTGAAAGGGAGAATCTGTATGAACTAAACATGCTCCTGGAGGGGGACCTGTAGCTCGGGGCCAGGCCCTGGGGAGACGGGCATCCCTTTAGTGGAGAATGTGGGTCAGGGGCCACATTCAGTCTTTGCAGGGGCGGGGGGTGTGGAGAACACACAATCAAATAAAGAGATGCCTTCTTTTTCTCTTGTCCCCCTTTGGGTGAAAAAACAGATTTAAAAACGCACCTTTTAAAAGCAGGAAAACGACACATGGTGCTTTCAGGCAAGTCACTCATGGTCACTTACCTGGGTGCTAACTCTACCTCCGTGCATACATGTTTATGAACCTCCTGAAGAACTTTGTACCATGAAGGGCTCAAAAATAAAACGACCTTTTCAAGTTTCAATACTAACTTACTCCTTGGGAATCTGGAGTATTGAGAAAGCAGCTAGGAACTTGGAAGCCCCAGGGCCTTGGCATGTGCCTCCCTGACGGCTAGCACACCCTGCCCACCTTGCCTGGCTCAGCTGGTCCCTTTTCAATACAGCCTGCCCGGCTCTCTCAAGATATCAGAAGTGTCTCTTGTCTGGTTTTGTCATTGCCTTGGAGGTCTGTCCAGTGTGGCCTGACCCCACCTTCCTGGGAGCATAGGCTGTCCACCGTTACACTTAGTGAAAACTGGGGTATGTGGAAGGCCCTCAGTCATTGCTAGGTGGCCACAGAATACCCTCATCATCTTGCATGCAATAAGGCATGTTGTGTTTCTGACAGCAAATGAAGGAACTTGGCCTATTTGTGTCTGGGCCTCCCCGGCCAGGTTAAGGGAAGACGTTCTCTTAAATCAAGCCTGTTGCTCACTGCAGCCAGCCACGGCTCCCTGACCCCACCCGCCAATGGCCATGGCCGGCCATTAAAAGAATCCTTTGTAAAGTGAGCCGTCCAACATCTCCCTAAGCAGATGCTGCATCGAGGCCTGCCTCTGTGTGTGCAGAAAAGCGGCAGCCAGATGCCACTTGTTTCTGGGTCCTCTGGATTCAAGTGGCTGCTGGGGTCCTTATTCAAGTCAACCCCAACCTGGGCCAAGGGTATGGGGTTTCCCGCATTGTTCTAAACAATATCTCCGTGTACCAGCTTCAGTTCGGACAAACCAAGGTCTCGCTCACCGGTAGAGTTTTTCCGACGGGGTGCTTGTTCCTCTCTGCAGCTCTGCCGGGGGACCGTGGGTGCCTGGGCTGCCCATACCTGCTGCAGACACAGAACAGATGGAGTTGGAGGCGGGGGCTACCTGGGGCCTGGAAGGCCTCTGTCCTGGCTGAAGAGGCTTCCATCCTGACTTAAACTCATTTTAAAAAAAAAAAAAAAAAAAAAAAAAAAGGAAAGACAAAACAGCCTGACACTCAAATTTGGGCAGAACTGGGAACCGCGAAGGGTTGATTCCTCTCCCCACCCCCCAGGCAGCACTATTTATTCCTACTTCTCATAAAGGCTTTATCCTCCTGGTTCTGCTTTTAATCAAGGCCCTTTGTGAAATGGAGCCCCGTGGCTGGTATCTAGAGCCGAGTTCCCTGTGAGAGTCACGAAGCCATCCTGGGCCTCAGGTTGCCCTTACGGAAGGACAGGAACGTGCCTTCCTGCCTTGTGAGGAAGAGGAGGGTGAATTCTATACCCTGGTTCAGAAACTCTTGTTTGGGATGAACCAAGTTCTGGAGCAAGACAGGTGGTGGTCACTTGACACGGTGAACGGCCACAGAGCTGCACCCTTCAACATGGACTGAGAAGCCCCCTACCTGCAGCCTTCTCGGCCCTCTCGGCCCGCAGGCGCCCAGCCTCCCGCAGCACGGCCATGGCCCGGATGGCGGCCCGGAGCACGGCCCAGCGGAACACGGCCACAGGGTCCATGCCGATGAGCTCCCGCACATAAGAACTGTCGCTGCCCCGCAGGAGGGCCACGATGTCGGGCCGCATGTAGTCCATGTTCTTTTCCCGGAAATCCTGGTGGGGAGCGGAGGTCGGTGGTCACTTTCCAGTGACCGCCAAGGTCCTGGGAGCCAGCCCGGGAAGGGCTGCTGGTGGGGTGGGACGCTTCTCAACAACAGAGGCCAGGTCCTGTCCCTGGGGCCTTCGACAGCAAGAGCCAGGGACTTAGGGCTGGGTTCGAGGGCCCCCGAAACCTTGCCCCGCGCCATCAACAGAGGGGATGGACCAGGCAGACGCCAGAGGTAAAGGGCCTCCGGGGCATCCGCCCTGTCCCTCTCCTGCCTCCTGCCCTTGACGGACGATGGCAACGGACAGACACGCACCTTGATCTGGTATTTCACTTTCCCGGCGAAGTGCTGGATGATGAACGCTGGCTCCATGACAGGGGTGCCCAGGAAGTACCTGTTGTCTTCGTGCTGCTGTTTGAACTTGGCCAGCAGGGTCTGGCTCGTGGCATGGGGAAAGCTGGGGAGAGGAAGTGGACCTCTGAGTTGCAGGAACAGCAGCAACCGCTTGCTCCGCATAAGCGTGCAGGCCTTCGGTGGGGGAGGCCTGGGCTTTCGTGGCCAAGGAGGACATTTGGCACCGGCAAGACAGGGACATGGGCCCACTAGGGGCAGCTTCTGGGAACAATCCCAGGAGGGGGGAACTTCTGGTCTCAGATCTGTGTGTACCTGGACGCTGTGTCATGGAGGAGGTCTCGCCCTTGCTCCCGTTACAGGGAGAGGCTGGGGGAAGGCGCGGCGAGGGCAGAATAAGGGACCCGTTGTACCTGGCTATTTCTGCCTCCCAGGAAGGAAATGGCTGTAGTTGGCTTTGGCACGCCCCGCCTGTGCCCGGCCTCACCGCAAACATGGGCTGAGCAGTGTGCCTGGGATGCCCAAGGCCAGGCTCCACAGCTTCCCGAGGAGGAGATGGTGGTGGGGAGAATCTTAGCTAGGAAGCACATTGTGTTTCCAGGGCTGGGGAATGGGTGTGGTGTGAGGAATCTGCTCACTCAGTCATTGGGATAAATGCTATTTTAATGTACTATTTTAGAAAATCCAGATCAATGCAAAAAAAAAAAAAAAAAACCCCACGATAAACAAAATAGCAAGATTTTAAACAGAGACAGATCCAGCCCTGCTTGGCCTGGCCCTGCCTCACAGTCCCCCTCCAGGTCCAGCTCTGGGTTTCCTGGGAGTATGGTTCAGCCCTTCCTAGCATCCTGCCTGTTCCCTTATCTGAACATTCTCTACTTGGATCCCAGCTTTTTAGCGTCTGTCCCCTGTCCCAAGTGGGGCCTGGGTCTTAGGCAGGAGATGAGCCCGACTCAACCCAGCACCATAGGGACTGCCGAAGCAGACAAGGAGCCGATCGACAGAAAGCTGTGTCTGCGTCTTGACCCCGGGAACCTGGGAAAGTGACCTGATTCAGAAATGGGGTCTTTCCGAATGTCATTAGTTAAGATGAGGTCATAGGGGAGGCATTCACCCACTGGACTGGAATCTTTGGGAGAGACAGAGACAGACAGAAAGAGTGATGTAACCACAGAGGCAGAGACTGGGTGACAGAGCCACAAGCCATGGAATGCCAGTGGGGTGGGGGTGTGCCCATCTCTTCTGGAAGAGATGAAGAAGGACCACCCCCTAGAGCCTTTGGAGCTAGGTGCAGTCCGCTGAAATCAAGGCATGGGTGCAGTCCGCCCATGCCTTGATTTCAGCCCAGTGATACTGACTCTGCACATCTGGCCTCCTAGACCGTGAGAGAACGCACCTATCATTTGAAGCTGCCTGTGCTCCACGGTCATTGACGGGGTCGCAGGAAACAAATGCAGGGAGTGAATTTCAGTGACCACGCCTGGGTGACCAGCATGGGGCACCTCATCCATACCCCTCCCAGGCTTCATGGTGTCCTCTGGACGAGGGATGCCAGGCTCAACGGTCAGTCCTGCACCTGGGGCCCTGATCCGCTGCCCTTTGCAAGGATGTGCCAACTGGGGCCCAGTTTCTAGACTCAGGCACCGTGTGTCCCTTTCTTAATGACTCCCAGGCCTGCGTGTTTCAGAGTTGAGTCAATATTTCCATGATAAATGCTACGTGTGTGAGGTCAGGATTTGTGGCCAAATGAGTGTGACTAACTCAGAGGTTCTTGGGGATGGTGCAGATTTAGGGTGAGGCCCCAGGGGCTGGGGCACCAGGTTTGCGGGGATGGGGGTGGGGGCAGGCACTGGGCCGCGGACACTCACTTGCTCTCTTCGTCCAGCAGATAGAAGAGCCCGGTGGGCTTCTTGCTGATGAGATGGATGCAGCCGACGTTATCAGTGTAGTCAATGTTGTGCCACGAGATCCCTTCGCTCTGGTACTCTTCCTGCAGGATTTGGGGGTTTAGCGGATAACCTCACTACCCCATGGCTATGGTAACGCTTACACAGCATGCATCGTATATGAGTATATTTATGTACGCACATACGTATTCATATGTACAGGACACATATTGCTATATCAATGGAAATATATTCAGTTATATAAAATTATTGGTAACAAGAAAAAATTAATAACAACAAAACAACATGAAACATACAAGATGCTTAAAATCACACTTAACATGTCCCAGGGGGCCAGCAACTTTTCTCTGTATAGGGCCAGATGGTAACTACATTAAGCTTTCTGAGCTACGTAGTACCTTGTCAAGATTCGGCTGCGGCAGCGTGAAGGAGGCTACGGATGAGATAAAGACAAGTGGGCGTGGCCATGTGCCAATAAAGGTCTATTTACGAAAATAGGTCGTGGGGCCAGCCTGGACCCATGAGCAGCCATTTGCCGCCCCTGCTCTGGAACCTCAGTGTCCAGTAATGCGAGTGATATGAGGCCATGTAGTGCGAGTGACCTACGTGACTTGGAATTTTCTAATAATCACAGTTAAAAGGTAAAAAGAAACAGGTGAAATTCACTTTAATAATATACTTAGTTTCACCCAATATATCCAAACCATGATCGTGTCAACATGTGATCAATGTAAAAATGACCAGTGAGGCATTTTATATTTTTTCTTTTGCACGATGCGTCGGTCATCAGCCGCGTTTCACTATTGCCGCACAACTCAAGGTGGACCAGCCACGTTTCAAGGGCTCAATAGCCAGAAGTAAAGTTTTATAGTAAAATCAGCTAAATTATTCATAAGCCCATCATTTTTTCTTCTTCCCCCTGTCCAGATCGCCAATGTGAAGGTAACACCTGGGGAAAGACGGGTAACTGTAGTAATGAGGAACCATGGCAGACAGATTATCCAGAGTGTTGACCAAAGCAAATCCTTACATGGCCTCTCTAGTTCTCTCCCATTGGATGGATTTTCACATCTGAGCAGAAAGAAGGTATAAAACTGACCCATGGACAAAAATGCCCCCAGTGTCTGCCTCATCCAAGGCTGGGCCGGGTTTTCCCAGACTTTCTCTTCTGTAGAGAAAGATTCCAGGGCTGGTTCACCAGCAAACTGAGCCCTGAGGGAATTCCCGGTTCTGGCTCATTCCATCCCCCCTTGGGCTACCTCGGCAACAAGATGGCATTTCCTGACCTGTTCTAGCTTGAAAATGTGCTGGTTGAAATAATACTGAAGCTGCTCGTTGGCATAGTTGATGCAGAACTGCTCGAAACTGTTCCTCTCGAAGTCTTCAAATCCGAATATGTCGAGGACCCCGATGGACAAGCACTGTGAAGACAGAAAACAGTCATTACCAGTGGGTCCTTCTTAAACAGGTGGACGCGACCTGTTTGGTTATGCGGGCTCTGCACTCGCCCCAGCGCTCTGTTGTTGCTGCCTTGGAATCTGTAATATGCGAACAAGGGGCGCTGTGTGTTCATATGCACCGGGTCCTGAGAACGGCACCCCATCCCGTTCCCTGGGCCTGCCCCTTGGAGCAACTGGCCCGTTGCCTGACGCCAAGCCATGCTACCTTGGCCCCTGACATCCCAGGCCATCTGCCGAGGGTGTGTGACACCCAAGGGTCTGGCCGTCCCCAGCTCTGCTTGGTGGAGCAGGCAGGGGCGCGGGCTCTCACCGAGACAGACTCTTCCATGTCTTTTTTGTTGAGGAGGGCGTGGTTGATCCGCAGCACGATCCAGTCGAATAGAGCGCTGTACAGGGACTTGGCCATGGAGTCGCGTGCGGTGATAGCCTGTGGGCACACGGCGGGGAGTGTCACACTTCGATGTGGGCCCTGCGCTGCACCACCCAGAGGTCTGCACTCATGGGGAGATCGAGGCTGTGACTCTGAAGAACGCCCCATTCCATGGACACGCCCCCTCTCGCTCTGCACCTTACCCCTGCACAGCGGAGCACCAACTACAAAGCCCGGACCCGGCAGCCTAACGTTCAGCGAAGGCTCTCTCATGAGCCAACTCACTACCCCGAGCAAGCTGGGGAACTGCTGAGGACAGAACACAGGCTCAGGGAGGACACCGTGCTGGCCCGTGGGGGAGAACCAGCCCTGAGGTCGACCTGGGTGGGAAGCCAGGTCCCCTGCAGTTCTGAGAGCATCATAGAGATGCCATCATATGTATTGAAAGCAGTAATGGTTTTTAAATTAGGGGGAAAAAAAAGGCTTACCGAGGTGTAATTTACATACAAGAAACTGTTTCTCTTTATGTACTCAGATCTGACTTGTGACAGATGTGCTTGGCTGCAATTAAGATCTAGAACACATGTCCTGGTTTTGCCTTTCCCAGGAGGTTGTGGAAACAGGGCCCCGAGGGATACAGGGCCCCACACCTGGTATCTGTCCCTTGGCGTTGTGCCCCTCAGGGGCAGCCATGCTGCTGGGGGTTCAGGTGGTCCTGTAACAACTTTTACAGAATGTTTCAGGGAACCTTTGCCTGTGGGGGCTCAGAACATCCCCGGTGCTGGTGGAAGAGGCCCAAGCAGCTTCTACTACCAGCTAAAAGTCCCTGCCGTGGCTCGGGGTTTTCCTGTGGCCAGTCACGCTGTGAGGCCCACTGCTCTTCAGATGTAAAAATGCAAAAAAAAAAAAAAAAAAAAAACCCCATCACAAGGAAAACATCCTGGCTGGCGCAAAGGCTGGAGAGACGATCCCTATCAAGATTCAGGGATGCATTTAATGGTTGTAAAGGTCACGCTCTAGTCTGGGGGCAGGGTGGGGGGCAGCGGGAGGTCAACCAACTTTAAAGGCCAGAAGGTCAGTATGTTCAGCTGGAAGGGCCACATGGTCCCTGTAGTGATCACTTGGTTCAGCTAGTACAGTAGCAAAGCAGCATATTTTAAAAAAAAGGGTGTGTGTGTGTGGTTATGCCAATACCAATAAAACTTTATTTACAAAAGCAGGCAGTGGGCTGGATTTGGGCTGTGGGCTGCAAGTGGCCGTTCCCAGCTAGTGAGAACCGGCATGGAAACACCAAGCAGAACATGGGTGGTCTGAGTTCTGGCCCTAGGGCTGACGTGTGCCGCAGAAGCTGCTCTGAGCCGTGCATGAGCTCATGTGAGAAGCAGAGCCACTGTTAACGGCTCTTGAAAGACATGGAAAAGGCTCTCCAGGCCTGCTGTTCCCAGAGCCCCCATCCCAACATGTGGTCTGTGGCCTGGCCTCCTGCGGGAGCGCAGGACGGTGCTCACCTCGCTGAGACTGTAGGGAAGGATGAGTTTGTCATTGGCTGTCACTGTTTTTCTTTTGGTCAGGACCTCCACCAGGATTTCCCGCTTCACCTGCAAGGCAGAGGAGGGAGAGAAGGCTCGTTGGGCGGGTCCTCACGTCCCTGAGGTAAGGCCGGAAGCCCGAGGAAGGTGGCAGGAGGACCTCTAGCAGCTGCCCCAGAAAGGGGGCTCCAAGCCCACCACGTCCTGTGCGCTATGCTCCGTGTGCTTTCGACTGATTGTGCTCAGGCTTAGTCGATGGCCCTGGGAGGATGGTCACACAGGCCTGGCGGGGGGCGGGGGGGAGGTCCCTGTGGGCCTGTGTGCTGCCTGGCAACCGCCATTCACAGATGTCGCCGTTGGAGTGGGTGTTCCTGGCCTGTTCCCTCCTGACCACTGAGCCCCCACCACAAGCCGGAGGCAGCGAGAGCAGGGGCAGGGAAAGCTGCCCCCACCTCCTGGCAGGCCTGCTCACTCATCCCCATGAACACAAAAGAGGAGGAATCCTGCATGCAGACACGAGCCACAGGTGGGAGGCACGCTTAGAAAACAGAAAGACAAGGGCAGGACTTCTCTGGGCACCACGGATGCTCGGGGCTAGGTTGTTCCTGGCTGCAGGGAAACTGTGTTGGGCATTAAATGGTGTGAAACAGCATTCCTAGCCTCACCCCCTAGAGGACAGCAGCTCCTCTGAGTTGTGACAACCCCCCAGGGCCTCAGACACCGCCCAGTGCCCCCTGGGGGTTGACCAGGGCCGGTGGAGAAGGGGATGGCAGGTCCAATGAGCACATGACCTTGCTGATCCAAGTCTGGGTTCGAAGGGCCTTTCCCATGAGGGGTGGAGCGGGGAGACGGTCATCCTTCAGAAAGGAGAAAGGGATGTGATGCCCTTGAGGGCATTACGCTAAGTGAAAGAGGTCACGCAGAGTAAAACAAATACCGTATGCTCTCGCTGGTACAGGGAATTAAAAAAAACAAAACAAAACAAAAAAACCCTCTCAAAACCCCCCAAAGGAAACCAAGCTGATACAGAAAGCAGATTGGCGGCTGCCACAGGCAGGGGTGGGTGGGCGAACTGGGTAACAAAGAGGGTCAGAAGGCCTTCTCCTCGTTCATGCTCTCTCTCACTGTCTCTCTCTCAAGTAAATAAATAAAATCTTAAAAAAAACAAAAATCTCCCACAAAGAGGGTCAGAAGGAACAGACTTCTAGTTGTAAAAGAAAAAGGTCCTGGAAACGTAATGTTCAGCGTGGGGACTTCGGTTCAGGATAATACGTGGCATAATTGCAAGTCGCTAAGAGAGAAGATCATCCAAGTTCTCTTCGCTAGAAAAAACTGATCCTGGAACCATGTGTGGTGACAGACGTTAACAGGACTTACTGTGGTCATCGTTTTGCAATACAGACAAACACCCGATCGTTCTGCCGTAACGCTGAAACTAACATAAGGCTGTGTGACGATTATACCTCAATTTAAAAAAAAAAGAGAGAGAAAAAGAGAACCAAGGAAGAGGTGTTGCACAGATTGTGGGGAGGAAGCAGGCAGAGACGCCCCGGTTTATAGAAGTGTGGCCCATGCAGGAAGGAAGTTCTGGGTGCTCGCTGGCCACTGTGGCCGAGGGCAGGGAGGTGTACCTTCAGGAGCTGGGACAGTGTGTCCAGCACCTCAGGGGGCCCGACCTCCAGACCTTCGTCTCGGCCCGTGGCTCTCTTCTTGTACGTGACGTTGCCCAGGTACAGGATGGCTGAGAGGACGGAAAAAATCCTAGGAGAGCAAAAGGATCCTAGGTTGGGGGTGGTTTCCAGAGTCGTAAGACGACGGACGCTTCCAGCCACTTGGGCTGAATTCATACAACCAGCCAAGACCAGTTGGATATCTGAAGTTTCAAAAAGGTCCAATCTCACTGCTGGGGACCTTTGTGGAATGTGACTTTGTAGACAGATGGCTCTCCTGGGTGTTCTGTGGGTTTTTTGGGGGTGGGTGGGTGTGGGGGTGCTTAAAATTTTTCTTATGGAAGCCTAACATGCACAAAAAAAAAATGCAAAAAACCCCCCAACCCATCATGCATAAAAAACAGGCCAAAAAAAGCCAACAGTTCTTATGTGTAGAGTTTGATGAGCTGTCAGAAAACATACACCTCCCTGTAAGGAGCGGAACCCACTCACCTAACGCAAAGAAGAGCTACCCTCATATCCTACCGCTGTCCGTGAACTTGGTGTCAGCGAAATCCTATGGCCTTGTATCAGGCCTGTCCCCCTGGAAGATTGTGATGTGGGGGTGCTCTGCTTGGGCTGTCCTGGCTTGGTCACACTCAGTGCTGCAACCCAGCATTTCTTAGCCTCAGCCCTGCGGACTCGTGGGGCTGGATCATTCTTTGCTGTGGAGAGCTGTCCTGTCCACTATGGGACGCTGAGCCACATCCCTGGCCCGCCCAGCAGGTACCAGCAGCTGCGTCCCTCTCTGCTTTCCCCTATGCAGTGTGATCACCAGAAATGTGTCTGGACAGAGTCAGACAGAGTTAAACAGCCAGCTGTCCTGGGGGGGGGGGCAGAAGTGACTCCCACTGAGCGCCATTGCCCTGTGTCGAGTCCAGGGAGCGGCACTTGAGGGCCCATTACTGGACAGCCTCAGAGCTAAGAATGTTCTTCAGTTTTTTCGGGGGTGGGAGTGCTTAAAAAAAGTAAACACAGGAGAACAACTCTGACCGCCTGGCCCCCAGAACTGAAAACTGACTCTGTGGCCCTCTGCAGAAAGTCTGGCCAGCCCGGCACGATACACAGCTGTCTGTTAAGTTATTTAATTACCGCCAATGAGCACTTGTGTCTGTGTGTGTTGGAGGGGGGGTTCCTAACTTTTTGGTGGTTAATAACAGGGCTGCCACGTGCATATCTTCAAGTCCGCACGTGCACGGCTAGCATCGGGCACGCGCAGCTCTTGCAGAAACCGCAAACAGTTTTCTGAAGACGCTGGCCTGATCTGTGGCCTCTGAGAAGCGCCCAGCCGTTCCCACTGGGCAATGCCGAATGGCACGCAGGTGTGGCGAGAACCTGTGTGGCTTTCCAAAAAATTTTTTCCAAAATTTTAACTGTGGCTAAGATACACATCATGTAAAATTCACCATCGTAACTGTTTGGGCAAAAGCCCCGTGGTTTGACATCTCCCAGTGACTACTAACTAATGCCCCTTTCCATGAGCTCATGGTCATCGGGCTGCCCTCCTTTAGCGTCTTAGCTCCTGCCGGGGTGTCCGTCAGCTCTCAGAGAGGGGCCTTAAATTAGAGTCCAAGATGTGCATGTGTGTGTGTGTGTGTGTGTGTGTGTGTGCGCGCAGTGGTGGGGAGGCGGTCCGCGCACGAGAAGGTGGGACGGCCAGCCCGGCCACTTACTGCTTCTTGGTGGCAGGGAGGAAGCCCACCATCTCCATGGCCTGCTTGAGTCTCTCAAAGTCATGCTTTAGGTCTTCTCCATCTTCAATCTTCAAGTTATGCTGAAAAACAAAGTCGGTGGCACTCTGGGTACATCTGGGCCAACAAGGGCGGCGTGCAAAAGTGATCCTGGCTGGGACCGCTGAGGCAGGGCTCAGGACACGGGGGGAATGAATGGGCCTCTTTATGCCGCCTCCTCTGGGCCTCCTTGGAGTCGGTTTGGGGGCCGGAGAGGGCCCAGGCAGACAGCCTCTGACCTCCCGGCGGCGCGTAAACAGCCCGTGGGGAACAGAGGCGGCGTTTGTGGCCAGGGCGCAGGGCTGTTTACCTGGTTGAGGTAGAAATAATCTTCAGGCTGCTTGAGCTGAAATTCCTGACGCTCTTCCTCGCTGACGCCAAGTAACAAATAATAAAACACGTGGTAGTTCCTGTGGGTCAAAGTGAGGAGAAAAAAAATTCGTTTTTGGAGGCCAGGCCACAACTCCTCTTCAAACCACTGCTAATTTTGCTGTGGGGACCACTGCTGGGTGGGGGGGGGTTGGGAGGGTGGGGAAGCACCTCAAATATGTACCAGTTTGCAACAATAAGTCGATTCTTACTATGTTTTAAAAAGAAAACTAAACCGTGAGCTTCTCCTGTGAGTAGATTAAGCAGGCGGGACTGTGGGGGAGGGTGGGGTGAGGGGGGAAATTAACTCTGGGTAAAAGTCAGGGGTAGGCACAAAAATAAGCTTAAAAAAGGTGGCTTCAGAGTTAAAAGCCCAACTTGCAGCCACAGAGCAGCCTTGGTCCTGGGAGATCGGCACTGGCTCCTGCAGGCCCAAAACACCTGTTCTCTGCTTTGTGGGGAAGAAGGCCCGCGCGGTGGGTCACCGAGGAAGTGTCCTCCTACCTCTCGTCCTTCTCTTGAGAGACCAGGCGGGACTTTTCAAGCAGGTATTTTTCAACAACAGCCCTATCATTAAAAGGAAGATGAAGGAACGAGATGTTAATATTTTGATGAGTTTTCTAGAAGAACTGGAGTCATTTGTTACCGTAACAAAGCCTGGTGTAGATTGATGGCCTTTGACGCAAGGTCAACTCAGGTACCTTAATCACCTTTAGAAACACAATCACCCCCCCAGGCGCCTGTGGCTCAGTTGGTTGAGCAACTAACTGCCTTCGGCTCAGGTCATGATCCCGGACTTCCAGGATCGAGTCCCACATCAGGCTCCCAGCTCCTTGGGGAGTCTGCTTCTCCCTCTGACCTTCTCCTTTCTCACACTCTCTCTCACTCACTCTTCCTCAAATAAATAAATACAATCTTAAGAAAAAAAAAAAAAAAAAAAAGAAACAAACAAAAAAAGAAAACACGCCCCGGGCCCCTGGGGGGCTGAGTTGCTTAAGCATCTGCCTTCAGCTCAGGTCAGGATCCCAGGGTCCTGCAATTGAGCCTCATATCAGGGTCCCTGCTCCAGGAAGGGAGTCTGGGTCTCCCTCTGCCTCTGCCCCTGGCCCTACCTCCTGCTTGGTCTCTCTCTCACACTCTCTGTCTCAAATAAATACATTAAATTTCAAAAAAACCCCAAAAAACAAAACAACAACAACAAAAACCAATAATCCTAATGTTGTGAATATAATCAAAGTCCTGTAAATATAACTTACCCTAAAAATCACCCCAAGTGTTGCCTTATCCTATGACTGCTGTCCATAAAAATAAGGAACTTGGGTTGGCCACTTCTGCTCCCCAGACCAGATGCAAACTGATCACTGCTCGGAAAGCTCCAGGAGCATCCTGGGGGGACCCTGCCAGGCGGTGGGAACCGGAGCGATTATACCCACGTGTTCACGGACAATACAGGTAGGCGGCCCCCTGTATTGACCACCTCCTCAGCAATTAAATGCTTCTTCTGTTAAAAATCTAACTCTAAGGGGCGCCTGGGTGGCTCAGTTGGTTAAGCCACTGCCTTCGGCTCAGGTTATGATCCTAGAGTCCTGGGATCGAGTTCCACATTGGGCTCCCTGCTCTACAGGGAGCCTGCTTCTCCCTCTCCCTCTGCCTCTCCCCCGCTTGTGCTCTCTCTTTCTGTCAAATAAATAAAATCTTAAAAAAAAATCTAAATATAAGAAAACAGATTCATTTTCATTTTTTTTTTTACAGCTTCGTTATTGATACAAGCTGCACACACTTGAAGTGTGCAACGTGGGAAGACCTGACTGGGTTGTTTCCCATTTTGTTCCATCAGTGGTCATGGACATAAACTAGAAGCGTGTGAACTGATGAGTTGTGACACAGGCAGACACCTGTGTGCCCACCACCATGACCCAGTTTCCTGGGCCCTTGGTCACCCCTCCCCACCTCCCATCCCTGAGTGGCCACTGATCAGCCCCACTGTAGATCAGTTTGCACTGTCTAGAACTTTAAGGAAATACAGCCCTGCAGTATATATACTGTGTGTCTGCCTTGTGACTCAGCCCGAGGACTGAGACTCAGCCATGTCATCGCGTGCAGCAGAACTCTGTTCCTTCTCACAGCTGGACACGGCACACTGTATTTACCCGTTCATTCCTGGTGGATGTTTGATGGGCAGGGGTCCACCGGCTCGTGGGCTCTGGGCCAGGGGCCAGGGACCTCTACAGCCACGCTCCCAATGCTGGCAGTACTAATGGTGACCTTCTCAGCACTGTTCTGTAGGGATTAAATGTCTTGAATCCTTCCACGCTGGGGTTGGGCACCGGCTCCCATTGAAAGGTGAGATACTGAAGATTAAAGAGGCCACCTGCTGCATGGGACTGCATGGGAGGGAGGTGGCCCGGTGGGGACCTGACTCTGCTCCCTCCACACCCTCTGAGGCTGGAGGGGCTGGTCTTTCATGGGTTCCACTATCACCAAGTGTAGGAGTTGGACAGCTCTGCAGGACACCCTCATTTGAGCCCATCCTGTTTTATAGGAGGGGCACATAGTGCCTGACAGGGAGGGAGGCCTGGGGGACAGTGTTGGGCCCCTGGGCTGCGGCGTGCTGGACGCCACCTGCCTGCCTCTCTGGGACGGCAGTCTCCGGTCTACAGCCTTGCCTGGGACACATGCACATAAGACAGGCAAGGGCGGGTGTCCATGGACTCGGCCCGTGTCCTCTCTTCTTCCAAACCCCTATGTTTTTTCCTATCCCTCCCCCTGCTAGGAGCTATTTTAGTTATTGGTGGTTTGTTCTCTTGGGGAGGGAGGCCGCATCTGGTTCTAGAATCAGACTCTTGTTGGAATTTCCACCTGTGGCCAATTCCCTGTGCTGTGTCAGCGGAGGCGGGTAGGGGGAGGACGGACAGTGCCCCTTACAGGCATCGAGCTGCCATTTGGCGGTGACAGCCCCTTCCTTTCCCTGATCATTTTTAAGGCCCTGGCCCCGACCGGGGTTCATAGGGGGCCAGGGATCCCCCAGCACGGAGCCACTGAACCCACAGGAAGACGAGGCCTTGCAGATTGGGGAACTGGAGGAAGGCTTGGACTGCCCCTGACCCTTGGCCTCCACAGGAAATGGCACTGAGAAGTGTCACCTCCCCAAAAGCAGAACCGGGTCTGGGCCTGCTCTTCCCCAGCTGGCTGTGGCCACTCCCTGGACAGGAAGTACACCTCCTCCTCGGAGCGTGGGCCGGCCACGGTCACGGGCTGAGGTGGAACTTCCTTTCCTGAATCTGAAGCCACAGAGAGAGGACTTTCAAAAGCTGGTCTAGAAGACTCAGCCAGCCAGGGCCTCTGGCCCAGAGCTTGATGCGGGGGTGGGGGGGGGTGGGGGGGTGCTGCAGCCAGCGGAATGGGCTGTACCAGACAGCTGAAAGCTGGGGTCACACGGTGGCCCCTGGAAGATGTGAGATGTGAGAGTGACCCCCAGAAGGGTCTTGGAGATGTAATTAAGGGAAGGCACATGGAGATATGGGAGATATGACCATCCTCCATGATCAGGGTGGACCCCAAATCCCAGGGCAAAGTCCTAAGAAGTAGAATAGAACAGTGAGACATAGAAAAGACCACGTGATGGGGGGATATGGACACAAGCCAAGGAAGGCCTGGGGTTGCCAGAAGCTGCAGGAGGGCATGAAGAATCCTGTCCTGGAGCCTCCGGGAGGCGGGTGGGGTGGGGGCGGCTGTCCTGCCTATGTCCTGATTTCAGGCTTCCAACCTCCAGCGCTGTGAAACAATAAAGTTCTATTGTTCTGAGCACCCCGGTTTGCGGCACTTTGTTCTGGCTGCCCTGGGACACCAAACAGAGACCACAGAGAGGAGCAAGCGGGGAGCAAAGGCTCCTGAGTCTGGCCCCTGGCTGCAGAGCCAGCCGGGACCCAGGAAGATACAAGGCAGCCTTCTGGCATCTCTGTCCCCCTGAGGGAGCCCCCGGAACTGCAGATGGGGTATAATTCTGTGTTGGTGCCCAACAGGGTACTCTGGGCATCTCCTGCTGGTCAGAGGCCCCGCAACGGGGGTGGGGGACTGGCCAAGCCCACGCAGGTGCCCAGCAGCACTGAGCTGGGGGGACCACTGGATGGTCTGTGGGGGGCTGAGGGGCTGGAGCAGAACTGCCATTTATGGGGGAGGGGCGGTCTCTCACCTAGACCACTGCCCACTGGAGCCTCGGCAGTGGGAAAAAGGAATGAGGCTAGAGACCGAAGGATGCGAGAAAACAACCTTCCTATTTGTGTCTTGAATATGAATTGTCATTTGAAATGATCACCAGTGAGGTTAGATGGACAGAAGAACCAACATACTTTGGACCCAATCCCTAGGCTCTGCCACTTGAGGACTTCTCCTGAAATGCTGGAACCTTCTCTAGGGCTCTAGCCCTGGTGCTCAGGTCTCCTCCTCATATGGAACAAGTAGGCTGCTCAGAGTATCACTTGGAACCAGTATAAATCCTGCTCCCACCGCACCTTGCACCAGAATGTTGAGGCAGGGATAAGCCCTTCGAGTAACCCCAGACTGTGCCAAGATGTTTTTTTTTTTTTCTTTTTTACCTTGAAAGAGTTTCATCAGCTCATAAGATCTTTGCATATTAAAACAAACAAACAAACAAACCCAAAACATTATGCAGTATTAAATCACAGTTACAGTGGGTTAAGCCTCTGCCTTCAGTTTAGGTCATGATCTCGGGGTCCTGCGATCGAGCCCTGCATCGGGCTCTCTGCTCAGCAGGGAGCCTGCTTCCTCCTCTCTCTGCCTCACTCTCTGCCTACTTGTGATCTCTGTCTGTCAAATAAATAAATAAAAATCTTAAAAAAAAAAATCACAATTACATTTTTAACCAGCTGTAACTCCTCAGTATACTTTTAGAAAGAAAAAAAAATCCTACAGCACCGAATTCTGAAATGACATTATGACTTAAATATGATGACAAAATAGGTAATTCCTGAGAACAGTAACTCTTTGCAAAGCTGCCAGACTTTTATAAGCATAACCACAGCACAGAGTAACGAACGCAATCTCCACGTTATACGTTTAGTTGAAGTAACTGTGCCTCCACCCAGGGAACTCACATTTGTGGCACAAAATGCTGGTCTGGTGTAACTTTCACCAGACAATGAACTTCACAATCCAGTTACCCACTGCCCATCTCACCCACCTACCCACTCACCCATCTACCTAATCCATTCATCCATCACCCATCCATGAATCCAACAGTCTACAAATTTATCCATCTATCTATTCTCCCATCTAGCAGTAAGTCTATCCAGCCACCCACTCACCCATCCATGAATTTACTCATCTATCTACCCACCCACCCACAAATCTGTCTGCCCACCCACCCACCCACCCAGGAATCCATCTGTCCGTCCATCCACCCACACATAAATCAATCCATCCATCCATCCATCCATCCACCCAACTCATGAATCTACCCATCTACCCACCCACCCACCCACAAATCCATTGAACCATCCATGGATCCACACCCCCACCCCCACCCCCAAACCCATCCATTAATCTATCTACCCTCCTTCCCTCTCTCCCATCGACCCATCTACCAACCTTCAGTACTTCCTTGGGCAGCCACTTCGATTTGCTACCCAGCCTTACTAGGTCTTCTCCTGGCTAAAGGGGCACCCATTTGGCAACTGCCCCAGTCCACATCAACTCTGCCTGTGGCATCCCCAGGCCCACCGAATTCAAAACCTCGTTAAGACCAAGACATAGCTCGGTGTGTCCTTGTCTGTTTTTGGCAGCTCCATCCTGCTAGCACCTTTAGTTCACTGCACTTGCTTTTGGGGCACCTGGGTCCATGCTCGATGACCTGGGGACAGAGGTCCTACCCCTCCCGCCCCTCCCTTTGACCCACAGCTCAGATCTTCACATCAGTGATTTAAATAAAACCACACTTGCTTCCCCGTACAATTCACACGTATCTGCAGGGCCACAAGTTCCACGCTGAGCTCCCAAGCTGGGCCCTCCTCATAGGCGTGCCCGGGAGCCCAGCCCAAGGCCGGTGGCCCACAGTCGGGCGGCTTCCAACTCACCCTCTCACGATGCCACTCTCCAGGTAGTTGACCTGGATAAATTTCCCAAATCGGCTGGAATTGTTGTTGTGGGCCGTTTTGGCGTTTCCGAAAGCCTGTGGGGAAGATAAGAACAGGGTTTCAGGGGCGCCTGGATGGCTCAGTGGGTTAAAGCCTCTGCCTTTGGCTTAGGTCATGATCCCAGGGTCCTGGGATTGAGTCCCGCATCCGGTTCTCTGCTCAGCAGGGAGCCTGCTTCCTCCTCTCTCTGCCTGCCTCTCTGCCTACTTATGATCTCTGTCAAATAAATAAATAAAATCTTACAAAAAAAAAAAAAAAAAAAAACAAAAAACAGGGTTTCAGAGCGTGAGGATGAAATTTCTATGTGCTGCCACCCGGAACCTCAGAGGTCCCCTTGGGTGTGAGTCACGAACACTCAATTTGCCCGAAGTCAGCCGGAGGCCCTGATGAGCCATGTGTGTGCCGACACACTTTGTCTCTGTGTTTGGGCTGTGGGAGGGGTTCAGGTTTTGAGTGTCAGACGTGAAGACTGCTTATCAACAGTCTTCTGCTACTGTGGTTCAGAGGGTCGACTGGCCCATGGGCCAAGTCCAGTCCATTGCTTACTTGTGGATCGTGTGCGAGCCAAGAGTGGTTTTTACATTTGTAAATCGTTCAAAACACACACACACACACACACACACACACACACACAACAACAAGTAGAGTAGGACTTCCTGACATATGAAAATTCTATTCACCTTTCAGTGTCTAGAAACAGTTTTATCGGCCTGCGGCCAGGCCTGTGCGCTCACGGCTTGCTCGCGGCTGCTTTCAGGCTCGAGCAGCCACGTAACAATGCTAGAGACCATTCTGGCCTGTAAGGCTGAACGTATTTACTGGGTGGCCCTTTCCAGAAGGAGTTTGGTGGGCCCTGGGCTGATGCGGGCTGTGGGTCCCAGGAGAAGATGAAGCGGGCTTGGCGGGGAGCAGAAGCGGAGACAGGTCCCCGCCTGGAGGGGTCCTGTGATTCTGTGGGAGGACAAGCCGGTTCACTACGAATTTTTTGACTGGGATGAAGCTGGCATCACATAAAATTAACCATTTAAACATCAACAATTCAGTGTCATTTAGTACAGTCACAATGTTGTGTAACCACCATCTCCATCTAGTTCCAGAACATGTCTATCACCCCAAAAGCAGACCCCCCCCATCTCCATTAGCTGTCACTCTCCCCCCGCCCCCTGCCTTCCCCAGCCCCTGGCAGCCACCAGCCTGCTTTCCGTCGCTATGGATCTGTCTGTTCGGGATATATTTTGCCCAAGAGGGAGCATACATTATGTGGCCTTTTGTCTTGCTCCCTTCACTCAGCAGGATGCTTCTGGGGTTCATTCTCATTGCGACATGAATCGGGGCTTTATTCCCAATATGTAGAGGAAAGTATGCAGAGCATGGAGTCTATGACTCAGTGGGGTCCCCCCTGGGCCTCCTATGTGTCCACTACCCAGATTAAGACACAGAACACACGCTGCTCAGGTTCTTGGGGGTGACACCCCTCTCCATGAAGTACCCAACACCACTGAGGGGTGGACAGGGAGAGGGTATGAAAAAGCCTGGCGGGGGCAGGGGGAGACGCAGGGCAAGGAAGGTGCTGGGGGCGGTTTCTCTGTTTCAGGGAGCAAGACGCTGGCAGAGGTGGGAGCGGTGTGGCTGGGCAGGGGAGGGGAGAAAGGCAGAAGCGATTACAGAGCCTGGCGCTCAGCTGTCCAAGCCCTTGTGGCTCCGGGGGCCAAAGAAGGGGTGATCTGGGGGGTGGGGTGATGCCCTGCTCAGACGCAGAAAGGGAAGCTTGGTGGCCACGAGAAGGGCCAACAATGTTCTAGTTTGAGAAGGCTGAGCTGTGTGGGAGGCTATGCAGGCATGAGGGCTGTGGGGAGGAAGTGGCCAAGGTTTGCAGGGGTGCTGGGGCTGAGCGTGGGTGTCTGAGGGTCCAGTGGGGCACAGGGAGGATGGCAGGGTGGGGAGAGATGGTCAGGCTTGCAGGGGACCCGGGAACCAGGGGACGTGCTGACCCAGAGAGGAACTGGGATTTTCTTAAAGGCTTCGTTCTGCAGGGAAATGAACGCGGGCTTCTGGTGTGGAATCCGAAGGCAGAAGCCCCATAAAAAAGCGTCTGCTGGGGGAAGGCCCGGGATACTTCCTCTGGCTCTGTTCCACAGAGTTCTGGAACAAGAAAGTGGCACCAGACCCCAGGAATGGGCCCTGAGGCAACAGCCAAGTCACCCAGCAAGAGTGTTAACAATGAAGGAGGAGACCCAGAGAGGAAAACTGGCCCCGGCCCCGTGGTGCAAGGCGGGGATGTGCTCCGGGCAGGGTGGTGGCCTGGCGCTTTCGGTGGGGAGTGGGCCTCCCAGAGGCAGAACACTGTCTGAGGAGGCATGTTCCCGAGTCAAGACAGTGGCCACAGGGCCCTCTTCTCTTCACAAATGCTTCCTTAGGACCTGTCTGTGGCCAGGTTTAGAAAGTCTCTGGAGGGTTGGATTAAACACAGAAGCTCTTGAGCCAGTGGCAACGACCGCGTCCTGACTTTGTGACAGAGCCCCTGGCCGGTGGCTGGGTGACAGCAGCTGGTGGCCAGGCCTGGGTCTGCCTGGTTTCCCAAGTGCCTATGGAACCCAGCGCAGGGTCCTCAGCCTTGGCCCTGCTGATCGGTGGGGTCTTGTGCACTGTGGGGTCCGAGCAGCGACCCCAGCCTCCACCTGCCAGAGGCTGCTGTGTCTGCAACAACCAGAAATGTCCTCAGAGCTGAACTGCTGAATGGCGCTGAACACACAGACGGAGGGTTAAAGAGGTCTGTAGGGTTTGGTGGTTGAGGGCTCTGGGGCCCCTCATCCTGTCGTGAGGACCCCCCCCGCCCCCGCAATGGGTGCTACAGGCCCGAGGAGTCCTGTGAGGAAGAAAACTCTCTTTCTAGGTTTAATCTCTAGTTTCCGTCAAGTTCAGCCTCAGAACTGTTTTTTTTGTCTGGAGTAAAGCCCAACGCCTCTTACCGTTCTGCTCTGGGAATCGAATCGGCAGGCAACATGTCTGTTTCCTGCTTTCATTCCAGGCTCACGAGACCCCCGTGGGGTTCCATCTGAGCTGGGGACAGGCCGGGCCCTCCCCCTGCTCGGAACGAAAATAAACTCCACGAGCGAGCCCTCCTAATGATGAGCAGATGGCGCGGGATGCCCAAGCCTGGGTGGGCTCCTTCCCGGGGGAACAGGCTTCTTTCTCTGCTGGGGCCCCTACACCATCCGGATCCAGGACCCACTGCAGAGACCCCTCCCCCCTTTCCTCCCGGCCCAGCAATGTGCCAGCGCCTCCCAAAGACCCACGCCAGCCCCCATTTTGAACTCGGGGCAAGACTCCATGGGATTTCTAAGGAAACAGTCGGGGCTGGTGTCTTGTGGACCACAAGAGGGAAAGTCTTCAGGATGCGAGGGCCCCCCACCAGCCCTGCGCAGCCCAGGCTTTGTGTAGGGGGGGCAGTGACCTCATGCGTCTGGTATGTGGTCTCAGCACACTGCGACTTTTCAAAGCCAGTCTAAAAATATCCGGTTGCTGCTATTATATGTCCGAGGAGGAGGAAATGCTGGCCTGGCGCTCACAGCCAGGGGAGCTGCTCTGTAGCTGCTCCTGGGGACTGATGGGCGCGCGCAAGGCCTCGGAGCGCAGGGGAGCACAGGGGAGGCTGGGGATCCCAGCGATTGTGGGGCCTGGGGTGGACGGCCGGAGGAAGAGGGATCCAGGCGCCGGCAGTGATGGGATGTCATCTGGCACTGGAGCTGTGGAGGCCACGTGCTAATGCTGTCTTCCCACCAGGCCAGAAAACCCACAGTCCTGGCAAAATGCTACGGGACAAAGGCTTCCACTTTCCTGGAAGCACTTTTCCCCCCTTACATAACATAAATTACACGTTTCTAATATAAGTTGCATGCTTTGGGAAAAACAAAACAAAACCAAATCGTGATAGAAGGAAAAAAAAAAAAACCATAAAGAGACAAGTCTGTAGCTCAAAATCCTCCAAGCATGGTTTCTAGGTAAAACTAACAGAAAAGCCACACACCCACCCCTTCCTCTGACGGGGCAGATGATCCTGGGCCGGCAGTGGGTGGGCTGCTCACCCGCCACCCCAAGAATGACAAGAGCTGCGGGGGGAAACCTCTGACTTTCTTCCAACTGCCTTTGTCTTTTGAGGTTCTTCTGGGAAATTCAAAAAGGTTTCTGAACTTGGAGTAATTGAGGTTGGGCACCTTACTTAGCCAGAAATTTTAGAAGGTGCGTCTTTTAAAAATCTCAACAGGATGCCGCCTCTGCTCTAGGCTGAATCGTGTGGTAAACATTTTAGACAGAAGGGTGGTAACATCACAGAATGATCCGTCGCGAGTCCAGTCCCAGGCCGGGCGCTATGGGGCTTATGACTCTGTTTTGCTTCTACTCTTCCGAGAGACAGGTGTGCCCCATTTCAGATGAGGAAACTGAGGCACAGAGAGAGGCCTGCTAACTTCTCTGAAGTCTGAGGGCAGGCAAGCAGGTGGCACGACCCTGGGTTTGAACCCAGTGCCCTCACTCCCAGCCCATGCTCCATGCATTGGTCTCTCAGTCCCCACAGCCTGGGACTTTTTGGGGTGCCTGCCTGCCCTGGCCGAGGCCACTCCCCCTTGGGCCTGGTGACCGGGCAGATGGGACGCCAGAGCCCTTTCTAAGCTTACACCTGGTCTCTGGTGCATCCCACACAAAAATCAAACAAGCCTGGATGGACCGCGTTAGGCAAACTGTTTTTGCTTTCAGATTTCAGAGTCTGAAAGCCCCATGGGATGAGCTCATGAAGGCAAATGAGCTAGCCTTATCTCCTGTGTGGACAGGTGAGCCCCACGTTGGGAGTCCCCTGTGGAGAAGTCCCCTAGCCTCACCACCCCGGGTGGATGTCCTCCCAGCAAGGCTGAGGGGGCCCAAGATAACTCCATTGCTGCCCCCACCCCCCCAAGATTCACCCAAGGCCACCCTTTCTCAGAGGGAAGTTCTAGATCATTCCAATGGCTTTGTCTTAGTTTTGGGGTCAGCTTTCTGTTCTCCTGATCTTCTAGTCCCAGGGACCTCACTTCCCAAGTGTTCGCGAGGCTTTGCCGCGTGTGGTCTCATTCACTCAATCACTCGTTCCTCCCTCCCTTCCTCCCTCCATACTTCTGCTTGATAACAATTTACTGGTTGGCTGCTGTGTGTCTGGAACTGTTGTAGCTTCATAGAGGCCCCCGCAGAGTGAAGCCTCTGTCCCTGCGCAGACCACGCGCCACACGGGACTTCTGGATCTCTCGTGCCCAAGCCCAGACCAGGCATGGAGAAAGAGGAGTGACTGGGGCTGTGGGGACGGGCTTCCACTGGTGAAAGAACATTAGCACGTATGAGGCAACAGGGAAGCCTGAAGATGGGGCCACATGAGACTGTCTCCCCCTTGTCGGCCTGCAGGAGCCATTTTGTTCCTGTCATGGGTGGGGGTGGGCAGAACGCAACACTGGGAGTGACTGGAGGTTGGCGGTGGCAGGCTAGGGCAGACTTCTTATTTTTTTTAAGATTTTTATTTATTTATTTGACAGAGAGAGATCCCAAGTAGGCAGAGAGGCAGGCAGAGAGAGAGAGAGGAGGAAGCAGGCTTCCTGCCGAGCAGAGAGCCCGATGTGGGGCTCGATCCCAGGACTCTGGGACCATGACCCGAGCTGAAGGCAGAGGCTTTAACCCACTGAGCCACCCAGGCGCCCCGGGGCAGACTTATTTGACTCCACAGTATTCTCCGTGTTCCGGGGATACTCTGCCATGTGCAATAGCACTCGGCCTGCGCCCATTGACAGGTTGTGCCCCCTTGGGGACCCCGGCGACAGTCAGACATGGCAGGAGGCACCCTGGGAGCTGTCTCATGGGCCTGATGGGAGCACAGAAGCTGGACAGGCAGTGTCTCTGCCCAGGGGGCCCACGGACCGAGGAGCCTGGAGGGTCTGCTCTGCCCTCCTATGCTGAGCAAACAGCCCCGGGCATCCACTTGAACCTGGGGCTTTCCTGTGTGGAAATCCTGGGAAAATAACCACGCGTGGGGTGGAGGGCTCCTTCTGGCAAGGAGCCCAGGCAAACGGCTCTGTCTGTAGGGGCTCCCAGTGGGTCCCAGTGGCCAGGGTGGAGGGTTTGAATTGGTTCATTGCTCTTGGGTTTCAGATTCCTCTCCTGTGAAGTGAGAGAGAGAAAACCTCGGACTACCTGGGTTGTTTAAAGATGAAATGAGACTAGGGGACCCAGGGGTGGGTAACCTTGTCCTGCAAAGGGCCACGTAATTAATATCTGGGGTTTTGTCAAAATGACCCGACCCCGCTGCTGTGGCCCGAAGCAGGGACGGACAGTCTGTATGCTCATGGAACTTGGCCGTGTGGAGAACATCTTCCTGACGTCTGGCGGGGTGGGGCAGTCTTGGGCTCTGAGCTCCACCAAGGTTGGCAAATTATGGCCAGCGAGCTGTTTCTGTAGGGTCTACGAGCTAAGCATGGTTTTCACACTTTTTAACAATTGAAAAGAAAATCAAAAGACTATTTCACAACGCATGAATACAGTATGCAATCCAACTTCCACGAGTTCGCAAATCCCCTTTGTGAATAAAGTTCTGCTTGGCGTATAGCTAGTTTACGTGTGGTCTGTGCCTGCTCTTGGGACCATAGCGGCAGAGCTGAAAATACAGACCCTGGGGTCCTTTCCAGGACGGGCCACTGCTCGAGGGGCTCTCTGTTCCACGGGCAGGAGAAGAGCCTGACACGCGGGACACAGGGCAGGCAAACGTGAGAGCACGTGAGCGTCGGCACGACTGACCGGTCTCCCAGGGCACAGTGGAGACCTGGAGAAGCAGGACCTTAAAGCACAGAGGGGAGGGTGGGATGGGCCAGCAGGATCACAGGAGGTGGGGAAGTGAGAAATACAGCTGGAGCGCTTTCCAGAGAACTGTCATACAGGGAGCGGGGGCTGGTTCTAAGAGGGAAGATGCCAGGCGAGCACAAGAATGACGATGGGAAGGGGTGAGGACTGTGGCTGGGAGGTGGGAGGTAGGACCCTCCCCCCACCCGCCACCACTGCCAGCCTGCCCAGGTAGGTGGCACTATAGGCTCTGGGGGTCTGCGGGTGCGGGGCAGGAAGTGGAGGGGTCACATTCAACCTCATGGCTCCTGATTTTCAGATGAGGAAGTGGAGGCTTTCCAGGGCCCTGCTGACCCCTGGTCTCTGCCTGGATTCTGTTTCCTTCCTGTTACCCGTGGGACTTGGGGGCACCCAGTGGGCTCTCAACAGCCAGCTGCTGGACGGACAGGTGAAGGGACAGCAGGCATCTGCAGAGAGCCAAGTGACAATGCGACGGGATGCTCAGTCTACCTCCGTGACCCCGGTTTTTAATGGGTTCTGTCACTCTTATCTGCACTGGCACCAACGACCAGTTCGGACAGAAACAATGAAAACCAGCAAGGGCTCCTGGGACCAGAACAGGCTCTTTGAAATGGCTAGATTTCCTCCCAAGGGCCAAAGTTTCAAGCAAACCATGCAGGGGCATGGGATCAGGCAATCTTTAAAAAAAAAAAAAAAAAGGAAGAGGAAGATGAAAAAGAAACCAAGTATGAAACAAGTTATTGTATCTGATATTTCACTAAATTTTTGTTTAGGTTATAATGAAACCACGTGCCAGATCACAGAGAGTAAAGAACAGATCAAGCTTTGATGGGGAGAGCCTTGCTTGGTTCTTAGGGCATCTAAAACATTTGAGGAATTCATCAGGATCCCCGAGGGCTCATCTCATCCATTTCAACAGCCAAATCATTCTCTCTGGGGTTTACTTGGTTCTTTTTCTCAGGTTTTTGAGCTAGGAAACTAACTCACTTACTTTCATTCACTCTTATTTATGAATATAAAGTGTTTATGGCTACAAATTGCCCTCTTGGTACTGCTTTACATAGTCCTGTGGATTCTGATAACATAGAGTTCCGGTCATGAATTTTTAGGAAATCTGTAATTTTGGTTTACAGATCCCCCTTCATCCAAGAGCTGTTTTACAGAGATTTACAGTTTCTTTCTGAAAGAAATTTCCATCTGCAAGGGCCTTTGAAGAATTAATTTCTAGTTTCACTGCATTGTTAAGAGTGCTGCTTGTCACAGTTCTTACTTTTGGAAGTTCTAGATGCTTTCTCCATGGCCTGATATAGGAATGAGTCTAGTGAATGCTCTATGAATATTTCTTATCTATTCTCTTATAGGTCCATAGATCTGCTTAAACACATGGCTTGGGCATATTACTGGGCATATAATATTGCTGCTGATTTGCTATCCACTTAATGAGTCTCTTGCTACATGTTTATGGCTGTTTCTCCCAGAATCTTCTAGAATTTCCACTTGGTGAAGGCAGCAGCTGTGTTGTTTGGTGCACAGATATTGCCAACTATTATACTTTAAGTGTAAATTGAGGTTTTAGGTCTTATGATGAATCTTCTTTGTCACATTAACTTCCAGAGCTCTGAACTCTGCCTCCTCTGTGTCCAAGGAGGAGGACATGTTTGCTCCTGTTTCCATCTGCCTGCTACATCTGGGCCTGTCTTTTTATTTTTGGCTCCCTGAACTGCTTTGGTTTAAGTGTGCCTTGTTCATTCAGCAAGGTAGGGACCCAGCTGTGTGAGCCAAGCTGAAAATCCTCTCCTTTTAATAGGCAGATGACAGACTCATTCCCTTCTGAAGTCCAGGCTGATTAGCTCTCTTCCCCACCTGCTGCTCGTTGGCGAGGCTGAGTGACTGGAGTCAGACCAATTGCCCGGGTCACCTGATGACTTCCTCAAATCCTGCACCTTTTGCAGGACTTTTCAATCTCACTTTGCAGCTGATCTGAGTGGCGTTTGGGGGGCGGGAGGCACCTGGAATAGAGCACACTCCCGGGCTGCTGAGCTTGGAGGAGACTGTGAGTAGGGGGCCCATTTTGTAAGTGGGTTGTTCATTATGGAAGGTTTCATCTTGGGGGGACGACTGCTTCCCTAGCCAGTTCACAAATGGACAGACTCTGGTGCCAATGACGAGAAGAGCAAAGGTGTCTGGTACGTTCTCTGCAGCAAAGCCAAGCATTTGCATGCATGAGGAAATGTGAGCTCCCAAGGGGGTGCTGGAGGGTCTCCAGAGCATCTCGCTATTCTTCTGCAGGTACTATACACTCTCCACATTCCTGAGGAAGGAGATGCCTTCGAACCCATCCTCCATACCTGGGCTGGACAAGCCTGTCATGGTGGGGCTCCCTGCTTACAGCAGTGGGGAATCAGAATTGCCAAGACTGGGCACCTGGGTAGCGCAGTGGGTTAAAGCCTTTGCCTTCGGCTCAGGTCACGATCCCAGGGTCCTAGGATGGAGACCCGCATCAGGTCCTCTGCTCAGCAGGGAGCCTGCTTCCCCTTCTCTCTCTCTGTCTGCCTCTCTGCCTACTTGTGATCTCTGTCTGTCAAATAAACAAATAAAATCTTTAAAAAAAAAAATAAATAAAATCTTAAAAAAAAAAAAAGAAAAGAAAGAATTGCCAAGACTTCAGTGGCCGCTTCCCTCACAGCCAAGTCACCACTCCTGTGACACTCTGGGGGGTTAGGGAGGAGAGAAAAGGTGGATACCCCAACTCTGAGCTGGGGGGCTTGTTAAAGATTCAGACTCTTGGGCCCCATCCTAGACCTGCAGCATTTCTGAAACGGCCAAGGATCTAACATTCTTAAACCAGAGCCCGAAGGGTTCTTCTGATTCAAGGAAGGATGAAAACTATGGCTTTAGGGTTTGTTATGAGAAGGAAGTACCTCTAGGGTAGGTATGAGAGGTCTAAGTTCAGTTTGCCAGAGTCTTCCCTGTCTGAGACTGACTGTGAACATCTCATCAAGGTGGTAGGAGCTTAACTAAGCCCTGGGTCTGCAGACTATGCCCCACAGGCCCCATCTGGCTGTCTTTTTATGAAAGATATAAACTTTTAATTTTAAAATAGTTTTGGATCTACAAAAAATTGTAAGAATATTTCAGCAAATGCCTGTGTACCTCACATTCAGTGTCCCTGATTTTTTGTTGTTGTTGTTGTTTAAGATTTTATTTATTTATTCTGGGGGAGGGAGAGAGAGAGAGAGAAGGAGCAGAGGGAGAGGGACAAACAGACTCTGTGCTGAGCATGGAACCTGAGCCGAAACCGAGAGCCGGACTCCTAACTGAAGGAGCCCCCCAGGTGCCCCCAGTTTCCCCTATTAAAGTTACCTTTGACAGAACTAACAAACCAATACTGACTGATAAACTGTTATTAACTGAGTCTACGTTTTATTCAGATATCCTCAGTTTTCCCCAAATATCCCTGTTCGGTTCCAGGATCCCATCTAGCATTCCCTATCACGTTTAGTCATCCTGTCTCTTTGGGGTCTTCAGATCAGGTTTCTCAGCCCTTCCTTGTTTTTGAGACCTGGAAGGTTCTGAGGACTGGCTGGGTATTCTGCGAAAGGCTCTTCAGTGTGGGTCTGTCTGATGCTTCTCTCCCACCACCTGTCTTTGTAAACAGTTTTATTGGCACACGGCCCCCCATTCATCTGGATTATCTGTGCCTGCTTTTGCTCGATGAGGCCAATGCCAAGTCCTTGAGACACAGACTGCATGGTTCTAAAATCTGGAAATATTGACTATGGAGGACTTGGTAGAATCAGCTTGTGGAATGAGAGTCCAAGTCCCTCTATAAGGGCGGTGACCTCACCCAGAATACAGAACCTGGAGCGGCCAAGGCCAACTGACTCTGGCCAACTTTCCCATCGCTCAGCATCTGGAGTTTTAGCAGTTAGCATAAGGAAATGTTCCAAGCAGGCTTCCATGGACAGAAGAGTAGGCTGGATAGAACATTTGAGACATTTGCCTCCCTTGCTGGAGAAATTCCATTTAAGGGTCCTGTGGCCTGTTCTTTAGGGATGAGGCTCAGGGAGATGGAGACACTCAGGTGTGCCTAAAGCCACTGAAGAGGCCAGAGCCAGCGGGACTCTAGGCTTGAGGATGTCTGGGCTCCTGTCTACAAAGTTGCGTCTGGAGAATTTGGCCCGAGACTTGTACTCATTATAACCCTCTCCGCTCTAGCTACTGACGGCAGCAGGGTGCTAGATCTATGGGAGGGGACCAGAGGGGGGAATGCAGCGGGTCCCCACGGGTCGTGTTCCAGATAGGCAGAGACCACTCTGCGTTTCCGTTTTAACTATGAAGTTCATATGACATCAGATTCACCATTTTAATCATTTTAATGTGCAATTTGGCGGCCTCTGGTATGTTCGCCATGTTGTGGCAACTGTCACCTCTACCTAGTTCCAGAACATTTCATCATCCCAAAAGAGGACCCTGTCCCTATGAGCAGTCACTCCCCATCCCCCTCCCTCAGCCCTGGCAATTGCTAATCTGCTTTCTGTTTCTCTGCACTTGCCTGTTCGGGACATATATGGATGGGATCACAGTTTACATGGCCTTTTGTGTCTGGCCTCTTTTACCCAGCATGCTGTTTTCGTGGTTCATCTGCTTTACAGCAGCTGTCTGTGACTTATTACTCTTTGCGACTGAGTGATCTCCACTGTATCCCCTCAACACCCTGGCCTGCCTTGGTGGGTGAACTCAATCTGCCCTGGGTCTGGGGGAACCATGAATGGTGCTGACCTGAGCCCAGGAGGACCACACTGTGTGCTGCTGGCTCTGTAGCAGGACTCTGCTGGTCATGTGACACTCTAGATCTTTGACTCTCCCAGAAGGCCTTGGGGTGAGACTTAGCAGATTACTGGGAGCAAGGGCATTCAAGACTGAGAGTGTAGTGCATGCAAAGGTCCTGGGGTGAGAGATCAGGAAAGAGACGGAGCAGAGAGGTCACCTTGCCGTGAGTCACACAGCATGTGGGCAGCAGAGCTGGGCTAACTGGTCCCGCTCCTGTCTTCCTGGCTTCCTGGCAGGGGCAGCTCTGAAGTCTGAAGTCTGGCAGGCGGTAAATTTTGGCGCAAGGGGGCGTGGTTACATACGGAAGGGCAAGGACCGGTCTGGGCACTTTGGCAGAACTGAAGATGTTCCCTCTGGGACTGTGTGTCCTTGTCATCTTCTCTCTCCCCCTGTGGCTCACCATCTCTAAACTCCAGCAGACTGCTTGCCCTTGGCACTGCTGGCCTTTGGGGACAGGCTCTTCCGTGTGGAGGAGGCTGCCCTGTGCACTGGAGGGCCGAGCAGCACCCCTGGCTTCTGGCCACGAGATGCCAGTCTGTAGATATGGTCAAAAGTGCCCTCAGGACAGAATCACCCTGGCTGAGAACTGAGCCTGGGACTTTGTTAAAAAATCAGCTGTCCTGGAGAACGTGCAGTGAGAGACGGCTCAACAGAACTCTACGTTCTCAGGGGTCACCTTATGGGGGTGACGACACCATGTAGCTTCCCCTGAGGGCCCACCTCATGGAGGACTCTGGGCCTGGTATCTGCTGCCGAGTGGTGCCACCTCCCCTCCCTGCAAGAAAAGCCGGTCGGCAACCCCAGGCTGGGGTTCCCGGGCTGGTCAGTAGCTGGGCAGGTGACCATGAGCCTCAGGTAACTGGGGTCTTGCAGGGCCTGGCCTTGGCAGTTGGCTGTGGCCAGCTGGTGGCTGATGGACAAAGAGGACATTTCAGAGGGTGGCTTCCCGGTGACGCTGGGGATGGGGCACTGGAGTCCCTCTATCCTGGATAATCGCTAGGAAACGAATGAGCTGCCAGGCCATGTGGTTGCTTCTGGCCCAGCTGTGTTCCCGCCCCAAACACCAAGGCAGATGTAGCTGGTAGATGGACAGACATTCCCCAGCCCCATCCAGTCCTGGTGCAGCACACTGTCCAGAACATTCGGAAAGGGCGGTGGCTGTGGCAGGGGTGTCCCAGGCCCGAGCTCTCCTATGCCTTTTAATCAACCTTTCCTGTAAATTCCAAGGAAATTCCAAATTTCTGGGTGCTTAAAATATAGCCCATAATTTCACTTTTCTCTTAGACACAGCGTTCCCAAAAATATAAGTGCCCCTTTTGTCTAAAATACCCTTTGATGGCCTCACAGTGTCAGGGCCCTACACTTTTTTAGGGCAGCAGACCAGGAAGGCAGCCCCAGGTCCATAGGGCACAGGAGGGACAAGAGCATCAGTGAGACCCGCCTTCCAGATGGTCACCCCTTCCCTGGTGCTTCTCGGCAAATCCCAACCCCCCCCCGGCCACCATTGCCATAGGACACTCCTATACTCCCCTTAGGTCCCCCAGACACCCTCTCATCTTTCAGCAATCCCGCCCACTTTGCAGCTGGGCTGAGTCCCCTGACTGTCTGTCGCCCCACCTCTCTCCCCTGTCTCTGATCTGGGTGGCTCCTGGTAGCGGCTCACCATTTTCTGCCTCTCGGGACATCCTTGCAGTGATGGGGCAGTACCCGTACCCGCTGGTTTGCATGAAGCCCCAGGGCTGGGAACGCGGCTAGCCCCACCCTGGGCCACCAGAAACTCGTCCTCATGCTCCACTCTCTGGCTGAGTCATCCTGCCCCAGCTGTGAGCCCCAGCGAGGCTGCGGGGCACACGTCTCACACCTCAGACGCTAGCTAGCTTCCTTCAGTAGTGCCCGAGCCCTGCGTGCACACTTCCGGCCCGGCCCCAACAGCTCTAGTGCCTTCGTGCTGCTTCTCCGAGCAGCTCCTGGAGGACCTAGGGATTGTTGTGGGGGTGGTGGGGGGCGTCCAGGTGGGATTGGGGTCTCTCACTCTGTGACTCCGGCAGACGGCAATGCCCTGCAGACAAGGGTGCAGGAGGCCTCAGGGCCCACGGTACAGCTGGAAACCCTCTGAGGGGCCCCACATGGCCCCCACCACCCTCAGCCAGAGCTCAAAGATGCTGGCTATTAAAGCACTCTCGGTTGCCTGTGAGACAGAGTGGGAGAGCCTGAGAGCAAGAAGCCCCATACAGAGGCCCAGGATGGAGCTGGCCGTGCTGAACTTTCTGGAATATCTACATCCCAGTCCTCCTTTCCTGACCCCTCCAAACCACTTTAAGACTGTATAGTTCTGGGGTGCCTCAGTGGCTCACTCTGTTAAGCGTCTGCCCCACATCCTGCCCAGGGTCCTGGGATCGAGCCCCATGTCGGGCTCCCTGCTCGGAGGACAGCCTGCTACTCCCTCTCCCTCTGCCCCTTCCCTCTGCTTGTGCTCTCTTGCTGTCTCTCAAATAAATAAATACAATCTTAAAAAAAAAAAAAAAAAAAGACTCTGCAGTTCTGACTCCAGTTCTGATGTGTGGGGTTTTTTCTCCCACACCAAGCTCTCCTCCAACATCGGCTGGGTGTCCTACGATTCAACTCAATTCTGACACTGTTTCCCCTGAGACAGTAGCAGCTTCCACAGGTTACGGTTTCAGTCCTCCAAAGTCTGCATACTCCCCCCCCTTCGGAGGCCACCTGGAAAGTTGTTACCCATGCTTCCGACCGACTGGCTATCCGTCAGAGGTTCCTACACCACCCTCTTCGGGGTTGATGAATCTGCAAGAGTGATTCGCAGAACCTGGAAAACCAGTTTATTCGCTCCATTTCCGGTTTCTTATAAAAGGTTAAAGCTCAGGACTAGCCAGATGGAGGAGACACATGGCGCAGGGTATGAGGGACGCTGCCAGGTCCCGAGCGCGCCACCCTCCCAGCACCTCCACGGAGTCACCAGCTCAGAAGCCCTCGACTCCCTCCCTTTGCGTTCTTCTGGAAGCTCCATCACATAGGCACGGCAGGTTAAATCATTGGCTGTTGCTGACTGATTTCAACCTCTGGCTCTTCTTCCCCTCCCCAGAGGTCAGGGGCATGGCTGAAAGTTCCAACCTTTTAATCACGTGGTTGGTTCCCCTTGCAACCAGCCCCCATCCTTAGGTGCATTCCAGAAATCACCTCGTTGATATAACCGCCTTGTTATTCTCATCACTTTGCAAATTCTAAGAGTTTTCAGAGTTCTGGGCCAGGAACAGGAGTTAAACCAAACATCTACTTATTACAAGTCACAATACTACACACTCCGCTATGGGTAGATGTTTACGAACGCACGTATCTGTACCTGGCGTGAATAGAAAATGCAGAAAGATTTCGGTTGGTGATAGCAGTTCTCTGGAATGAGGGTGGAAACCTGGTTTCCTACATTTGAGGAAGAATTGCTGAGCAGAGGGTGAGAAGAGGGCATGAAGAAAGTTAACTGTGGCAAGTTCCAGAATGTTCTACGTGAATGTACAGGTATGAGGGGTCAGCTAACCTTTCCTATTGAGGGTCAAGTGGCAGACATGCTTGGTTTTGTGGGCTCTCTGGTTGTCTCTGCTGCAAAGGCTCTGCGCTCAGCCTTTGTGAAAGGCAGGGTGAAAATCCACCACAGACAATACGTAAATGAGGAGGCATGGCCATGTGCCAATAAAACTTTATTTATAGCAACAGGTCCTGGCAGGTTTAACCTGCGGGCTATAGTTTGCCAATTCCTGCTACGTACAAAAAGAAATCATACTTCAAATAAGGAAAAAAGATACTTTAGACGAGCAGCAGCAGCATTTTATGAAAAAAAGCAAAGAAAAGCACCTGGGTAGAACCAAAAGCAGTGACAAAATGTGTCATGATTTTGCCGAATTGGGGCAGAGAACCACGCGTGCTCCCCAGTGGTACAAACCACGATGGTGGGCCGGGCGGGCTTCCTGCTGGGGAGACACTTGAAGGAGACATGAGGCAAACCACAACCAACACTTGCTGTTAGGTTCTGAAAGTCACACCGGGAAGACGGGGAGGGGGAGGGATGATGGAATTCCAGGTTTTAGGAAGCAGCCCGAACCGCAACAGAAACCCACTCGCCTGCTCTCATGGAGGTCCCTGCAGTCAGATCCACAGGGAGCGAGCGTGTGACTTCTCGGCTCTGGGGGGCCTCGAGTGGGGCAACTGCATTTTTTGGTTATCGACAAGCAGCTCGTAAAATATCCCTTTTAAGATGTTACTCAAGGGCCAACTCCAAGGCCAAACCCAAGTATATTCGGGTGGCAACAAAGACGCGAGGTGATTTCTGGTCTCAGGGCAGGGCGGATGGGGGGCTGTGACCATTTGGGAGGCTCTAGCTGAAGCAGCACTGGCCTCCTCTTTCCGGGAATGACCAAGAAAGCCAGCAGGAGACTGGACCCCTGCCGGCCAGCCGCCCTGAGTGCCGAGGCTGAATATAGTTGATGTGTAAGCACAATGGTGTAATGTTACCAAAAAAAAAATGAATAAATAAATAAAAATAAAAAAAAATCTGAAGTTATTTGGGTATAAAACATCTGTGCCACTGAAATCGCTCTTGGCATGCAGTCAAGCTAAAACTGACTGTCAGTGGGGGCGACTCAGCCCCACCGGGGGACATCTGGTGATGCCTGGACACTGCTCTGGTTGTCCTGACTGGGGTGGGGACTGCTCCTCGCATGTGATGGGTCGAGGCCAGGTTTGCCACTCAACGTCCTATAGCATACAGGATGGCTCTTACGATGGGGAGTGATCCGGCCCCACGTGGGTGGCCTCCATCTCTGTGTGTTTCTATCTGCAAGGTCTGAAGCCGACCCCACACGACCCCACACAGGCGTTGCTCATCCTCTTGGCCCCTGTGGGCTTTGCCCTGCCCCACCCCCTTCCTGCTCCAGGTTCTGGCTTTAGCTCCTACCTTCCTTCAGGCTGCTCTGCCGACCTGGACTCCCTGCTCCCGCCAATGACTCCTCCGGGGAGGCCATACTGGGGACAGAATCAGCCAGAGATTTGACTCCTTGCTCTGTGCACCCACCCGAGGGGGACCCACGTGCCTCCTGGGCTCTCAGCAGCCCGGGCTCTAGCACCTCTCATTCTTGCACCACCCAATCTCCCTACAAGGCCCACTGCCCCGGGACTCCACCCTGCCTCTCCTTTTCCCTCCCCTGTTGATGGCTGACGCTGCTGTTTGCATCGGTGACCTTCCGGCCACCCGGCCTCAAGGATGGTCCAGAACAGCTTGAGCTGGCGTGCGGTGGATGCCTTCTGGGAGCTCTAAGTCTGTCCCACTCCCCCGGCTAAGCTGCATACCCACTGCAGCTCACCCCAACTCAGGAGTATCTGGGGACTCCAGCCCAAGGCCCAAAGTGGCCTGTGAACCCAGAATCACCCTGGACTTGTCTGGTCAGCATACTCTAGAACATCCCATGCTGTTGCCCTAGGCCCTCTCTAGCCCATGCTCCACCCTCTACCAGCAGTCAAACTTCCCCTCGACGGACCCAACGAACAAGTGTTCTTAGGACTCTCACCCCAAAACACCTCCATATCCACGTCCAGTAAACACAACCTGGCTTTGGGGGCCCTCAGATCTGGGAAGGGGAGGGGTACCAGATAAAGGCTGCTGCCCCAAACACGTCTCCTGCTGCAAGGGCTCTGGGTCTTCCTTGTGGGTGTGCGACACCAACCCCTTCTCTCCTTGCTCCCCATCCTGGGCCTCCTCCCTGCTGTGTGGCCCATGCCCTGAAGGGGGCCCCTGGAGGTCTGTCCTTGGCCACCTGTCCCTTTCTCAACCCTGGCTCCTCCTGGCAAGCTCGATGCCCCACCCCCCCGCCCCCCGCTGCTAACACACAAAGGGCAGGGGGCAGCACCCAGCCAAGAGGCACCCCGGCCGGCCACCTGCTCGTGGCCCCTCTGCCCGTGGAGCCTGCTGGGTCACGCGACTGGACTACCTCTAAGGCCCAAAAGCACTGGGGGCAAGGGATCTTTGTGCTGCCCGTGCTCAGGTCCCCCCCCCCCCCCGGATGACAGCAGTCCACATCAGCCCCCAGAAGCAGCTCCAGGCAGACTGTGCGGCCACCTCGGACCCTGTCCCGCCAACAGCGTACATGAATGTTCTCATCTGCCACCGGGGGCCCTGGGTGGCTGGCCCTGTGTGCTCACTGCCCACTGACTGCCAGCCTCCCTCTGCCTGCTACCCTCTTAGCAGGTGCTGCGGGCACACACAGATGGGTGACATGGACGGACAGAAGATGATGACCCAGGCGTGTCTACCGGCCCCATCCTGCCCTCGATCCACCCAGGAGGGCCCCAAATGTCCAGAGCAGGCTGCTGGCCGGGCAAGCACAAGCGCCTCCACTGCTCCGGTCCACCCCCATCTCCCCGATGATCCCTTTCATCCTCCCATCCATCCTCCGGTGACTGCTGGGGGGGCGGGGCCTGGCCAGGGCAGGGAGGGGCCAGGGCGCAGGAGGAAAGCCAACTGCAAACTCGGCCGGAGGAAGGAATGCAGTCCTGGGACGACTGGTGAGAGAGGAACAAAGTGGGGCCTTAGCCGCAGGACGGAGTATTACTCAGCTATAGAAAGGAATGAAGCCCTGATTCATGCTACGGTGTGGGTGCACCTCGAGAACATCGCGCCGAGTGAGAGGAGTCAGACACAAAAGGCCACACAGTGTCGGATCCCACTGATAGGAAGCGCCCGGGACAGGCAATTCCACGGAGAGAGCAAGTCGACTCGTGGTTGCCAGGGGCTGGGGGAGAGCGATGGGGAGTGACTGCTCGTGGTGTTTCTTTTTGGGGGGATGGGAATGTTCTAGAACTAGAGAGAGCTGAGGGCTGCACAACATAATTGATGTACTGAACAGGACTGAATCGTACGCTTCAAATGGGTGAAGTAGGTCTCAGGAAAGCTCAACCCTAACCGCGGAAGCATATGGACCCCTGTTTCTGGAACCTTGTTTCTGGAACCTCTGTCACCCTGGCCGAGTGGCTTCCCCTGTGTGCCCCTAACACTGGGCAGAGGCTGGCCCGTCCGTGCAGTTGTGGGAATGAAGGGTATGGCCTGGGCAGGCGTCCCTGAGAGCAAAGGGCACAGTGGATAATGGCGAATGGTTCTGGGTGACCTCTCTGGGTGAGCTGAACCCGTGTTAATACATAGTCGTGGGAACAGACCCAGCAGCCTGGTGGGTGGAGGGGGGCTAGGAGCCTCCTGGGGCCACATGAGACTGGGGTTGTGGGTCCTAAAAGGGGACTGGTGCTCAGGACTGAGGTTGGCATCGACACTAGTCCCAGGACTGGGTCCTTCAGGGCCCCTAGCTTTGAGTTGGGGGCAGCGGCGAGCTCCAGGCCCCCCTGGGTCCCACATCTTGCTGTCCCAGGTCACTGGCCTCCCCCTGTGGGTGTGGCAGGTGGCTCAGGGTGTCTCAGCCTCCCACCTCTGTGTGCCAGGTCACAGTGGCTACGCGAAGGCTCAGAACCCCAGCCTTTGACTGCTTGGGAAAATGGCCCAGCCAGCAAGCAAGCATCCTTGTTTCATTTCTGCTTTCAAAATTAAAACCCTGTGCACATCAGCAAATGCTGGTACAGTTCAGGAAAGAGAACACCAACCCTGAGGCCCTGAGGCCCTGACGCTGAGGTCTGCGGGCCTGGGGAGAAGAGCATGCCTGGGCACGTTCTGTGGCCAGCCCTGCGGCCGAGGCCTCGGTGGCTGCGTCTAGAGTCACCAAGTTCTCTGAGGGCCCCCCGGGATGGGCAGTGGACCCAAGCGCACAGGAGGGAGGACCCCAAGTCCCTCACTATGCTAGTGAGGCTGCCTGCTATGCCCTCAGCGTTTCTGAGAGAAAACAACAGTCCCCCACAAATGTCACATTCCTGGAGGCAGTGCAGAGGCCAGGCTGCGGGAAGGCAGAGTAGGGCCTAGTGACATCGTGTGAAACAGTGACCATAAGTGACAGTAACAGTTAACTGCAGTGGCAGGCAGATCAGCTGATTGGAACTGGCTTCCACAGTGCCCCCTTCCTGTTTTCTGGTCAGAATTGCACAGCGAAGCTGCAACCCACAGCACCGGTGGGGGGGATGGGAGGCCGACATGCAAACCTCAAAACAATTCAACTTCTCCTTTCAGGGAGCTGAGAAAAAGTCCCAAATGCTACAAGAGGTGTCAATCTTGGGCCTTCTTCAGTCCTGGCCAAGGTGAGAGGAAATCTTTCATGAAGACCGTAGAGAGGTACCATGAACTCAGGCTCAGACCCCAGCAGGGTTCCCACCACGATCCAGCCATGGCTGCCTGTGGTGTGGCCTGGGGAACCCAGACGGCAGTGATTTGACTTATGTCCCTTCCAAAGATACTCTCCCTGGAACCCATTATGAAGGAACCTTATTTGGAAATAGGGATTCTGGAGACAGAATAAGGATTTTGAGGTGGTATCATCCAGATTTACAGTGGGTCCTGAATCTAATGCCAAGTGTCCTTACATGAGAAAGAAAACCAGACAGAGACACAAAGGGATGAAGACCCCATGCAGGTAGAGGCAGAAAAATAGGAGAGATGATACCACAAGCTGAGCGACAAACACCAAAGGGTGTGCTGGTGGCCATCAAAAAGCCGGAGAAGGGCCTGAGACAGATTCTCCCTTCAGAGTCTCCAGAAGGATCCCACCACGCCCACAACTTAATTTTAGACTTCCAACCTCCAGCACTGTGACAAATCAATTCCTGTTTGTTTCAAGCACCCACCCCACCCCGTGTTTGTGGTACTTTGTGACAGTAGCCCCAGGGCATTTGCACACCGCATGTCTTTCTCGGACATTCATTCCTCATCTTTAAAATGGGCAGTTTTCCATCTGGAAACTGGACCCAAAGGCACAATAACAAATTATTCCTGTTATTAGAAAGTGACCCTTGGCTTAGCTCAGAATGGCTGGAACTTGTGAACAGTTTTAAACGGTCAGCGCTGGAAAGACTTGGTCTCGTGGGATCCAGAGCTGTGACTCTAAGACTGTCGTTCCCACCTGGGGAATAATCTGTCCCCAGGGGACACCGCGTGATGTCTGGGGACATTTTCAGTTGTCACATCGGTGGGGGGGCAGGGGTAGGCTGCATTGCTGGCATCTGTTGGGTGAAGGCCAGGAGTACGGCTCAGCGTCCTGCCATGCAGAGGACCGCCCTGTCAGGGAATGGCACAGCCACAGACGTCAGTGGTGCTCTGGCTGAGAAGCCCAGCTCCAAACTAAAACAATCTTCTCCCTTTCCAAACGGTCGCCCCAGGAAGCACGTTTATGGCCATGACGTGGTTTTGGCTCCAGTCTGTTTTGGAAGCCAGCGTGGGCACCGCCCTCCAGCAGCTCCTACCCTAACCGCTCGGGAAATTTTGGCCTCTCCGGCTCACACTGCGGAGGCCAGAGGGAGGCAGCCGGGCGGGGTTGGGGGCATCTGACTCACGAGGTGCAGACACTAGGCAAGAAGGGTGACTAATGGCCCTCCAAGAATGTGCCAGAATCCCATGGGGCAACTTTAGGGGAGGAGCTCCCAGGATGACTACTGATCAGGGGCAGCCCTCAGGGAAGGAGGCATCGGGGTGGCTCCCAGCTCTCGCTCACCCCACAGGGGCTTGCTGTGGGCAGACTTGTCACCAAAGATGTCCATGTCTGGACCCCTCTGAATGGAGCCTTATTTGGAAATGGGGTCTTTGCTGATGTAACTAGTTAGGATGAGGTCATTCTGGGTTAGGGCGGGCCCTAAATCCAATGCCTGACGTCACTGTCAGAGGAGGCCACGTGGCCAGAGGCTGCAATGGGGGGGGCGGGGCAGAGTGGTGGGGCCAAGAACCAAGGAACGTTAGAGCCTCTAGAAGCGGGAAGAGGTGACAGGCAGGACGCTCCCTTGAATCCCTCTCTGGGAGAGAAGAGGTTTCTGTTGTTCGAAGCCACCCGGTTTGTGACCATTCGTTACGGGAGCCATCGGATCTCAGCCCGCCACCCTGCATGATCCTCGGCCAGGAAAGGAAATGGCACCACAGGGCCAAACCTGTCTCTTCACCGTGCTGTGTTGAGGCCTCTGGGCTCAGAGTCCACATGGAGCAGGGACACAGCCACCTGCCTGCCCGGTTCGGTGAGGGGTAAATAGTCCCCTTGGTGGAACACCTGATTTGGTAAATGCTAGATCCGCCCTCTTGTGCCCGCACAGCTGACATCACCGACGGCCTGCTCCATTTCATCTCTGACCTGCCGGGGCCCCTGCCTGGTGCTGAGGCCAAGTTCTGGAATGGGGATGGAGTCAGGTCACCCTACACACCCTGCGTAGCTCCCAAGTCACACACACTCTGTGGCTCACAAGGTCCCAAACGATCTGCCCATCACCTCCCTATCACCTCCTTGTCCCCACTGCCTCCTACTCTGCCCCTTGCTTACTCTGCGCTGGCCCCATCTTATGCCCTGAAGGCCCCCTGCCTTTTTCTAGCTCGAGGCACAGTCTGGCCTCCCAGCCTTTGCGTGGGCTCACATGACCTCCTTCTGGGCCCAGCTCGCCCAGAGTCACCTCTCTCCTCCCTTATGCCTTCCTCCTTGGGCATGCCTGCTGTTCTCATCGGTACCTGGCTGACATACGAGGCCCGCTGCTTATTTTGCGGCCTGCCTCCTCATTACTAGGGCGACCCTTTGTGTAGGTTTGGGCCAGCACATAGCCAGGGGCCTAGAACGGTGCCTGGTACACAGCAGACATGCTCACAGAGTAATCTGCAGAAGACACAGATGATCAAAACAAAGGAGGCAAGACATGCGGGGTACACAGCATTAAAGAGAAAAACACACTTTGTGGCTGATTACTCTGTAGTTTTTAAGACATTTGCATGAAAAAACGACTGTAAGTATATACAGAAGAAACTGGCTGGCTATACGTGTTGGTCCAGGGTCAGACTGCACAACCCCAACTAATTTCTTGCTGATGATCTCAGCGATCATCCGAAAGGAAGAACTGAAATGTACTTGGCAGGCAAAGCCCAGACAGCCTTTTGGTAAATCTGCATGGCAGCAAGGGGGCTGCGTCAGCCTTCGACTTAGGAGGTCGGCGGGGATCAGCCAGAGGTCAGAGGCCAACCCTTTGGGATGGGTAGGTGCCCCCCCCCCGCCAGAAGGACAGTCTAGGGTCCTGTGGAGGGACAGACTACAGCACACCCAGATGATGTGGCATTACTCAGTGATACAAAGACATGAGCTCTCGGGCCACTAAGGAACCTTGAATGTCTGTTACTAACGGGAAGAAGCTGGTCTGAAAAGGCTACCGCCAGGATGAATCCAACTCTGTGGCATTCGGGAAAAGGCAAGAGACATGGATGCATCTGGTCCCAAGACCCTAAGAGTGAGGGATGCTGTGTGGTCACTGCCAACGCCCCTGCGTCCAGAAGGCTCAGCCACAGTGTTGCCCGTGGCTTGAGTCTGGCCAATGGGGACACTGGACGGAGGTCTAGTGATGGAGGGTGCTTCCACCCCCACTGCCTTTATGGTGATGCCAAGAGGCCTCCTCCCTCGGTGTCACTATCTCCTGGCCCCCAGGCCTGCATCCTGCCTTGCTGGCTGCCTTGTGTACCAGGGGCTCCATCATCGACTATACCTAGCTGTGAATCACTCAGTTTGGACACATCACCCTTTTCTTTCTTTCTGGGAGCGGGAGTATAGACTACTATCCCGTAGGCATCAATCATGTATTAATCGGGGCCTCCCCCCCCTACATTCTGATACTTTGGATCAGGGGACCTGGCTGACCTTGAAGAAGGACTGCCCCTCCCAGAGCTAGCTAACCATTGTGTGCTGTGCTCTGCATCTGCAACCAAGCCATTCCGGAGCCCATCCACCACCGCCACGTCTCTTCTTAGGTTGTGGCACTCTGGGCCGCTAGCTCCTACCCTGATCACCCCAGGACCAGTCCACCAGGATAGCCCCCGTTTCTCAGATCCCTAGAATTATTCAACCGAGCCAATCCTAAGCCTGCTGACCCCAGCTGACCTGTTCCTTCCCGTGAAAACCACAGCGGAGACTCTCCCCACACTTCCCCTAGCCCAGCTGTCACCCTATGGCCCTGGTGCTCCCGACATGGCTTGCTGAGTGCCCCCCATGCCTCCCAGTTTCTAGGAAACCGAAAGTGAGCATAATCAACAATCTGCCCGAAGGTGGTGGTCTCACTGGACCGGAACGAGAACAAAACCCAGGCTTTCTAAGGCAGAGGGCCGGCCCCTCCCACCAACGGCCTGGCTCACCTCTAGCACGGGGCCGGCGCCCAGGATGGTCCTCTCGACACCGCTGGCGTAGCCCTTCTGGCTCAGCGCGGTAAGGCAGTGGATCAAGAAGTTGGTGCTCTGCGTCTTGCCCGAGCCGCTCTCGCCCGAGATCACGATGCACTGGTTGACCTGCTTCCGGAGCATGGCATAGTAGGCCACATCGGCCAGCGCAAACACGTGCGGTTCCAGCTTGCCCAGCTGCTGGTTCTCATACATCTTCACGTACTTGGGGTTGTAGATGGGGAGGAACTTGAAGGGGTTCACGGCTACCAGGATGCTGCCCGCGTAAGTGTAGATCTTCTGCTGCAGGAAGCGGTGCCTGAGGTTTTTCAGGAGGTTCTCCTCCGTCAGCTCGGGGAGGTTGCACAGATCGTCAAAGTCCGCCTGCTGCCGGGGCAGGAGGCCGCGCTCCACCAGGCGCCGGGTGGCTGTGGCCTGGGCCACTAGCTGCATTTGCACGTACTTGATGGTGCCGTCCGCGTTGCGCTCCTGCAGCAGGAAGTAGTAGCCGTCCTCCTGCGGGTGCTCGTCCTGGGCCCGCCGGGGCCACAGCAGCACGCGGTGCACGGGCGAGTCGTTGGCATCCAGCACCCACTCCTCCCCGCCTGTCTCCTTCACCTCCACCAGCACGTAGCACTTGGTGCCGTCCAGCTGCAGGATGGCGACGGCATCCTGGATGACGTCGGAAGTGGTGCTGTCCTTGGTGGCGGTCACGCGGCACGAGGCCCGGCTCTCGCTGGTGGCCAGCTGCGGGTAGATGCGCAGGTGGTAGGCCGCCTGCCCCGCGCGGCCGGAGCTGCCTGCCTCGTTCACACTCATCCTGCCGGCGGCCTGGCCTCAGCATGCCTCCCGGGCTCGGGGCGCGCGTCCTGGAGCTGGAAGGGAGGGGGTGGCACGGTCAGAGTGGTGGTGGAGCGGGGTGGTGGGGGACACCCAACTCTTGCCCCTGACAGGACTCTGTCCAAAAGCAAAAAGAGCACAAGAGCCTCTGTCTGTCCCTAAATGTGACCCAGCCTAAGGTTTGTGACTCTTGGACAGTGACATCATGACACTTCCCGCCCCCCTCTCCGCAAAAGACCTGACTCGTCCCCCCAGGGTCAGCCTCTTAGATTTTCAAGTCTAATAGCCATGACCACCTCTTGGTCAAGCCCTTCCCAGCCCACATCCTTCCTGGCCTCTTCTCTCTGACAAAACCTCCCCCAGAAGCTCCCCAAGCTCCCCCGTGGGCCTTGGTTTTGTCCCCAACACACATACGGGGCAGCAGGAGGCATGCTGGGTTGAGCAAGACTGAACCCGCCCCGAAACTCAGGGATTCTGAAACTCCATCAGCTGGGGGGGGGATTCATCAGGGAGAGCCCCCAAAAACTGGTTTGAGAGAACTGCTCAGAGTGCATTTGCTTCTAGAACCCATGCTCTCATTCTAATTGTGACAAGACCATCAGACAGACCCACATCAAGGGCATCCTGCTAGACACCTGGCCAGTCTTCCCTAAGACTGCCAAGGTCTTAAGCAACACAGAAAGACTGAGTTAGCATCCACACAGGAGGAGACTGGAGAGGTATGACAATTTAATCCAATGGGGTTCCCTGGATGGGGTCCTCAACCAGAAAGAGGACATGAATGGGAAGAACCGGTGACAGCCACATAACATCAGGGGGCTGGTGAAGAGCAGCAAACCAATGTCCCTCTCTTAGTCGGACAAATGTGCCCTGATCGTGTAGGGTGTTTATAAGATCATCTAAGATTTGGGGAAGCTACGGGAGGGGTATAGGGGACTCTGTGCAGTCTTTACAACTTTTTGTAGATCTAAAATGACTCTGACATAAAACTTTATTTTTAAAAAATGCATTTGCAGGTGCCTGGGTGGCTCAGTTGGTTGGGCAACTGCCTTTGGCTCAGGTCATGGTCCCGGAGTCCCGGGATCGAGTCCCACCTTGGGCTCCCAGCTCTAAGGGGAGTCTGCTTTGTCCTCTGATCTCTCCCCTCTCATGGTTTCTCTCACTGTCTCTCAAATAAATAAATAAAATCTTTAAAAAAATGCATTTGCTTCTTAAGACATTGCAGGAAAAAGAAAATGCAGCCAATGTTTCCAACAGTCCATTTTGTGTTTTGGAGTCAGAGACACAAATGCAGTGTGGGTCCTGTTGGGCTCAGTGTGGGCCACCTAAGGCGCAGCTGAGGATACAAAGATGAACCAGACCTTGGTTCAAAGCCCAGCGGAAGCGGCTGGTATGCAAATGTGAGAGTGTGTCAACCACACAAACGAGAAGTTACAACCCTTGAGAGCCAGAGAAGGCTTTAGGAGAGTGGCAACATCTAAGAGGGGTTCTGAAGGATGAAGAGGAGTTCGTTCAACAGGGAGGTGAAAGGAGGGAAGAGGGTATGGAAGGCCCACTCCTTGTTTCTGTGGGTAGTTTTATTGGAAATGTAGCCCATTCATTTACATATCATCTCTGGTTGCCTTTATTATAATAGCAGGGCTAAACAGTTTTGACAAGGCTGTGTAAGGCTTAAGGCCTTGAAAGCCAAATGTACCTATTTTCCAGTCCTTTACAGAAAAAGTTTGCTAGAGGGAAAAAAGGAAGTTGGCGGCCTTGGACCCTCGACAGAAGCATGACTCAGCAGAGGAGTGTGAGGGGCGACTGGAGGCTGAGATGCTTCGGATTCTGGGAAACCAAGTCCCGCAGCGGCGTTTGGAGGGTGGGGGAGGGGGAAGCTGAACAAAACTACCCATAATGAAGCTGTTGTGAGAGAGCCCGTGGCCAGCTGTAGGTAGTGGCAATAGGCTAGAAGGTCAGGGGAGGTGGGAATATTTATTTATTTATTTGAATATTTACTTTTTAAAATTTTTTCCTAAATTAAGAAATTTTGATGTGTTTTCTTCCAGTTTAACAGATGTTACCTACCTGTTAACAAAACTCGGATTGTAGGGACGCCTGGGTGGCTCAGTTGGTTAAGCAGCTGCCTTCGGCTCAGGTCATGATCCCAGCGTCCTGGGATCGAGTCCCACATCGGGCTCCTTGCTCGGCAGGGAGCCTGCTTCTCCCTCTGCCTCTGCCTGCCATTCTGTCTGCCTGTGCTCGCTCTCTGCCCCCCTCTCTCTCTGATAAATAAATAAAATCTTTAAAAAAAAAAAACAAAAAAACTCGGATTGTTCTCTATGTGATGCATCGGTACACACCCATGTCATAAAACATACCGAAACATATTTTTAATGCCTTCTTGGCATGTCACTGTACATACATATCGTGAGGCATGGGATCCTTCTGCTACCAGTGGGCAGCTGGTTTTGATTTCTTGGGCACGCATCCTTACACACACCTCTGAGCATTTCCTTGGGGTTGTTGCATTTAAGCCAGATTAGCAGATTGACAGATACAAACGTTGCTAAATGCCTTCAAACAGACACAGGATAAGGCAGACATGCTATATTAGATTACTTAGATTACGTGGTTCATCTACTTTGGATATAATTTAGGCAATTTCTTTAGAAGTTGGTTATACAACTAGATGTGACCCAGCAGTTCCTCTCCTAGGAGTTACTCAAGAGAAATAAAAACGATGTCCCTACAGGGACTGTAAACGAATGGTATTTGTGGCATTGTTTCTAAGAGCTCCACACCGGAAACAACTCAAATGAGTGTTGGCCCACGAATGGAGGAACACACAGGCCACACAATGGGACAATACTCAGGAGAAGGGACCAACCTCTGATCCTTGCAACAGCACGGAATCACACGGAACAACTTCAGAATCTGCGTGCTAAGCGGGAAAAGGACAACAAAAAAACAAAAACAAAACATACAGACCCAACAGTACTGCTCCTAGGTATACACCTAAGAGGACTGAAAATAGGTGTTCAAAGAAATCCTTGCACATGTGTGTTCATAGCAGCACAATTCACAATAGCCAAAAAGGTGGAAACAATCCAAGTGTCTACCAGCTGAGAATGAACAGACCCTGGTCCCTCCACATAAAGGAATATTACGCAGCCATAAAAAGGAATGAAGCCCTGATACCCACTACCATTTGGACGGACCTCAAAAACATCGTGTTGAGTGAAAGCAGCCAGACACAAAAGGCCACACAGTGTAGGATCCCATTTAAACAAAACGTTCAGAATAGGCAAATCCATTCAGACAGAAAGCAGATGGGTGGTTGCCAGGGGCTGGAGGGGGGAGGTGGAGGGAATACGAAGTGACTGCTAATGGGGACAGGGGTTCCTTATAAGGGATAAAATTGTTCTGGACCTAGACAACGGAGGTTGCACAACACCAACAACGTACAAAACACCACTGAATCGAACACTTTAAAATGATGAATCCTATGCTATGTGAATCTCACCTCAGTAAGTTTTTTTCCAAGTTTATTTATTATTAAGTAATCTCTGCGCCCAACGTGGGACTCCAACTCGCGACCCTAAGATCAAGAGTCCCGCTCTTCTGACTGAGCCAGCCAGGCAGCCTCAACCTCAATAAAGTTTTAAAAGTATGATTCCACGTATGTAGAATTCTAGAAAATGTAGGGTATAGAGACAGAAAGTCGATCAGTGGCTGCTTGGGGGCTGGGCAGGCTGGGATGACAAAGGAGCCCATGGAGACTTGTTGGGTGACGAATGCCTTTACCATCTCAGGTGCGGTGGTGGGCTCACGAGTGTTTGCATGCGCCACAATTCGCCAAATTGCACACTTTAAAGAAGTACAGTTAGTTTACAGCGTATCAGTTACGGTTAAGAAAGCTCTTTTTAGGGATGCCTGGGTGGCTCAGTTGGTTAAGCGGCTGCTTTCAGCTTAGGTCATGATCCCAGCGTCCTGGGATCGAGTCCCACATCGGCTCTTTGCTTAGCAGGGAGTCTGCTTCTTCCTCTGACTCTGCCTGCCACTCTTCGTCTGCCTGTGCTCACTCTCTCTGACAAATAAATAAATAAAATTAAGAAAAAAAAAACCAGCTCTTTTTAAAAATTACGGGGATTATGGAAGAACCCAGTCCCCCAGGGGAGCCTCTTATAAAAACTTCTTGCTCTCTTTCCAAAATGCCCAACCCCTGAGCCCCGTCAATGAGCTCTTGGGATGCCGCGGCACGGGGACTGCCAGGAACCCATGTCAGTCAGGTGTTCAAAGGTGACAGGCGGGCGCTGTCTGCCCGGCTGTCCCCTAACTAGTGCTGATCACAGAACCTTCGAGGGCAGCACTGCACAGCTGTGGAAGGCGGACAGTAGATGCTGCTTCCGAGCCAGGTGAGAAATGCAGGGGCCCAAACCGTGGACATGCACCTTCACCATGGCCATGCGCATGCTCACGAACACATGACTTGTGCAGATGCAGACACATGGGGACATGTATGCCTTTTTGCATGGATACACCCAAACTCGTGCGCACACACACCAAAGCCCAGACGGGCGCACGCACATGCGGCTTCATGTGAACACACCCACACGCGTGCATGCGGATACACACAGGGACACGAATGCACACACATACACGTGCACAGAGCCCAGGCTGCAGGCAGAGCCGGCCCTGTCTGTGACTTGCACTTGTGGAGACACAGCTGATGGGCACCACAGCTGCTGGAGGCCACATCTGGCTCACCGACTCCGGGCTCTAGGCTGTCTCACGTCCAAGGTCGGGAATGTGGGTAGTGGGAGGGTCGCACAGACGTGCCTGTTTGGCCTGAGTGAGGAGCTATCAGAGCCCCCGATCCAATCTTGTTCCTGCTTCAGAGACCTCCCCCACCCGCCTTGGCGAGGGCCTGGTCAAGTTCGACACGGCCAGCTAGATTCAGCCCCAGCCCCATCCTCCAGGGTCAGTCAGTCATCAGATCCCCTTGGAGCCCTACAGGGGATGTTTGCGGCTCTGGGCCCCTTGGTGTAGGGAGCAGAAGACAGCCCCGTGCTCAGAGACTGGGGGCCAGGCGGGCAGTCACAGGACCGGCGGGTGCCTGCCCCACCCCCCAGGCCAGGAGGAAGAAGATAAGACCTGCTCAGGCGGGCTGATGACTACCAGGACTGCAAGGAAGGCTACAACCGAAGAGTAGGGGTAGGCAGGACAGACAGTATCTAGGGTCCCCTGCAGGAGTCCCCACAGGGCCCACCATGTCTATCACGTCTGTATCCTGGGAAATTCCTCTGCCTCAGACCTGTCTTGGGGCCCTCCCCATCCAGCCTGGCCTCACGAGGGCCCTTCTCCCCAGGGAGCCCACACTCTCCTTTCCCCTCTTCCAGAATGGTTCGTCTGAAGGACGATCCTCCCCCTCAAAACAGTTCCTGTGCCTTAAAACCAAAAACACTAATAAACCCTCTTCCCTATCCAGGGTAAAGCCTGGTTCACTCCTCCCTTCCACATGACTTGGAGCCAGGCCTTCCCACCCCCTCCCGCCCCTCAACCTAGCATTCCCTCCCACTACAAATACCACTGTGCCTCTCCCCAAAGATGCCACCATGCTCCCACCAGCACATCTGCCAGCCACCGGCCTCTCCTGGTTCTGCTCCAGGGCAGGGACCCCCCCCCCCCCCCACCCCAAACAACCCAGACTCTGTCCCTGGGGCCTATCCACTCTGCTGCACACTCCCCGGGGCCACGCTCCACTTCCAGCCCACCATGGGCTACCTCTCCCACCCCTAAACACCCCGAAGGCTTGTTCCCTGCTCCCCCTCCCACATCCTCCCTGACCACATCCTGACTACTGTCACCGTGTCCCCAGAGCTGCCCCCTCTTCTCCCCAGCCAATCAGGAGGGCCCCTAGGTAGAAGGTCCTGCCTCCATCCTCCGGGCTGCTGCAGGGGAGCCCCTGGGGACACTGGTCTAGATGTGCCCGGCCTGGCACAGAGCCCCTTTCTACCCAACCAGGCCCAGGCTCAAAGATCAGACCCTGCAGGTTTCTCCAGGCCCACTACGGAGAAGCTGTCCAAAGCCCCTGACCCACAGCAGAAAGCCTGGTTCTCCTTGCCTGGGCTGTGTCCCAATAAGATACCCACCAGGCCTTCACCACAGGCCTGGAGGGCTGCCCACCCCTCCACTCCCAGGTCCCCTGCCCTCTCTTTCCCTCATCCACACCTCAGATGGGGGGCCCCACCCCACCTGGCGGCTGCCTCCCCTGAGTGCTACTCTTGTCCCCTCAGGTCAGAACGCCCTCCGAGCCCCACCCCCCACCAGTCCCAGGTCAACTCTGCTCTCAATGCAAAATCTTAGGGAAGCACAGAGTTCCCTCGCTCCGCAGGTGGCATCATTTCCCCTACAACACTGGGCTGATCTGATCCCCTCTGCGTTTTGACCGAGATCCCCCCCCCCCAATCACAATCCATTCTGCCAAAGTGACTTCCCGAGAGACCCACCCAAGGGAGAGGTCTGCCCGGAGTAGTATAAGCATGCCTGCCTCCTCGCTTCCTCGCTGGCGCCGAGTGTCAATATTTTCTCAACCCCCAGCCATCCGTGGGCACAAAAGAGCATCCTGTCATTGACGTTCCTTCGACTGTCAGGTGAGGCTTTTAAGAAAACTGTGTGCGCTGAGCAACTATTTTTCTGTTTCTGTTAAGTTGTTCGTGTCCTTTGCCCACTTTTCCCTGCTAACTGTTTTGGAACAGCTCTTTGAATAGGAAGAGTATTAACGATTTGCCAGGGTCAAGGGCGATTTGCTTTTACTTAGGGTATTTTTGGATACAAATAAGGATTTTCCAGGCAGTCAGATCTGTGGGTGATTTCTTTCATGTCTGCTGCCTACTCCTCTCTCAGGTGATGAACACAAAACTAATATTTTTGGTTCGCATCCCCCTTCTTCCCTGGATTTATTCTTTACCTTTAGGCTCTGATCCAATTGGAAGGTATTCTGGTGGTGTAGGACTGTCCTAGGGCTGCTGCAATTAAGTACTACAAATTAGGTGGCTTACTACAACAGAAATTTCTTGTCTCACATTTCTGGAGGAGTCCAAAATCAAGGTGTTGGCAGGCAGGGCTGGCTCCTTCTGGAGGCTCAGAGGGAGAATCCGTCCCATGCTTCCCCTAGTTTCTAGTAGCTGCTGGCAACCCTCAGCGGTTCCTTGGCTTATAAATGTATCATTCTGACCTCTTCATCCATCACCACGTGCTGTCTTTTGTTTCTGTGTCTTTTTTATTTAAATAACTCATTTATTTATTTGAGAGAGTGAGTGAGAGAGAGAGAGAGAGAGCCCGCACATAAGCAGTGGGGAGGGGTAGGGGGAGGAGTAGAGGGAGGGGGGAGCGGACTCCCCGCTGAGCAGGGAGCCCGATGCAGGACTCGATCCCAGGACCCTGGGATCATGACCTGAGCCAAAGGCAGACACTTAACCGACTGAGCTGCCCAGGCGCCCTTGTGTCTTCTCTTCTCATAGAGACACCACCTACTGGATTCAGGATGAGTTCATCTTGAGACCTTTCACTTATCGTACCTGTGAAGATCTTATTTCTCATCAAGGTCACATTCTGAGGTTTCAGGTACACAGGAGTTTGGGGGAGACAGGAGTCAACCCAGGATCGTGTGGGAGGTGAAATGGGGGATCCAAGTGATCTCCTTCAATAAAGAATCCTCTCCCCTGATCAGGGAGCTTCCTCGGTTTGTTAAATACAGTATATTAAGTTATTTTACACATGGCGGTCTGCTTCTGGGCTGCTGATGCCTGCACGGTGCCATGATGTTCTGATTATCACAGCTTCAGGGGACATTCTCAAACAATGACATCTCTCTTGGAGGGACTACGCTGTTTTCTCTGGTTTCCAAGCCCCGCCTTCCATCACTGAGTCTCAGCGGAGCCTGAGACCTGGAAGTGAGTCACGCTGTGGCTTCAAGGTCCTGGTCACAAGTGGATGTGAAACCTGTGCCCCAAGAGTCCCCAGACTGTGCCCAGAACGAAAGGAAGGAGGTCTGGAACTGGGGGTGGCAGGTCCCTGGACTGAGGGGGACAGGGGGATGGGATGTGGGGGCACCGGGGCAGCTTGGCCAAGTGGTGACCACAGGCTGCAGCCGTACTGGGGGCAGCGGGTCCCGCAAACCCATGTCTTCATCTTCCCTCTGAACCATAACACCATTCCACCCTTCAGCAGATGCTCACCAAAGCAGTCATGGTGTGTGAAGGGGAAGCAAAACCCATCTCCAGACGGATGGGACCAATCTACCCAGACCTGCATGGGTGACCTGTGTCCTCGTCACCCAACAGAGGCCAGGCTGGCAGACTATAAAGCTGCCCATGGAAAGAGCCAAGAGGCGGAAACAAAATGCCGGTCGGAGGACGAGTGGATAAATCAAATGTGGCTGAGACAGTGGAATATTACTCAGCCGTAAAAAAGGAACAAAGCCCCGACTAACACAAGCTTGGCCATGAGTGGACCTTGAAAACACGGAGGTGAGTGAGAGAAGCCAGATGCAGAAGGCCCCATCGTGTAGGACTCCATTTATGTGAAACATCCAGAACAGGCAAATGCAAAGAGACAGAAAGCAGATGAGAGGTTGCGGGGGGCTGGGGGAAGGAAGGGAGTGACTGCTTGTGCGGACGGAGTTTCCTTTTGAGGGGAAGGAACTGTTCCACATTTAGACAGAGGCAGGGGTTGCATCTATCAAGTGCGAATCCATTCGATGTTACTAACACTAATTCCCTGTGCTTTTTGCCACAGCCAGAGAAATTCCTGCTGAAAAACCTAAACCTTGGAAAAGTAAAAGGCTTTGCAAACACCACACTTGCATACTTTCTGCCCTTTGAAAAATTCAGGACCTTTCTCTTATATGTTCTTGGAGAAGGGAAAGGCAGGCAAAGCCGGTGGGGGTTGTGCAGTGGGAGGGAACGACACAACCAGAAATTAGGCCCTGGGGGTGAGGGGGCAAGCGTGAACGAGCTGCTCTCGAGGGGCCTGGCCGGGGGGCCGGTGCTCAAACACATGCAAGGTTCTGCCTGTCAGCCTGGCGAATAATTCGGAATTCACTGGAAAATAAGGCAGATGGGGGCCTCCAGAAAGAGTAGCGTAGCTGCTTGGTTTATATAAGGCCATAATTTGAAGCCACATGTTTATCAGATGAAATCATTCTCAAGCTAAAAGGAGAAGGCCAGCATTATAGCAGAATCATGTAGGAAGCACTTAGAATTCTGCGCGTTTCTACTTTCCAACGCACACTTCCTTGAGTCTGGGGAGACTTTTGGAGAAGAAACAATCGTGTGAGATGCACGATGGTAAAGACGGACGCACTGAAGAACAGCCACCCACTCCTCCGGTGTCGGACTCACGCACTACTTCTCAAGGGCGGCAGCTCAGAGCTGGAGGGCAACGGGAGGTCTACACTGGGGTGATGTGGCCACACGCCGAGAAACGCCTGGAGCCTCCAGCAGCTGGAGGAGGCAAGGAAGAATCCTCTCCCATCCCTGGCCCTACCTCTGGATCCTTTGGAGGGAGAGGACCGCACTGATGCTTTGATTCTGGACTTATGGCCTCCAGAACTTTGAGAGAATCACTTTCTATTGTTTAAACCACTGGGTTTGCGGCCCCGACTTGTGGCAGCCCCAGGACACGGATCCAAGTGTCCAGAGCAGAAGGTACCAGATGCTCTGGGCAAGTCTCTCATTGGGAGGGACCACTGTCTTTCTTCTGCTTTAGTCTGCGCATCCCCGAGAAGCCCATCCCACACCCTTGGGGGCATGACAGTCCCTTGCTTCCCTAAGTCCTCCCCTCCAAACCTTCCAGTCTTGCCCAACGGGTCTGGGCCCTGGAAACAGCCCTTCCCTCAGGAGGGTGCTGGGGGCGGCATGTTCCACTCAGACAGCTTTCTCCCTGGGGTCTCTGACTACCTCCCGGGCCCCCTCTGAAACGGAACAGGCTATCATCTTTCATACATTCCATATCATTCTTTCGATGAATGTTGCTCCAGCGCAGGCCCTGTGCTCGGCCTGGGGGTGTGACTACGTGGAAGTGAAGGAAGCCGAAGGGGCCTGGCTTTTAGGGAACTTGACAACAAACCAACCCGTGAGCAGAGGGGCACTTGCAACGGCGAGAGCACTGGGGTAAAGGAAAAATCTGCTGTAGCCTTCAACCAGTGATTATCGCCCGAGGGCAAGTCTGTGCGGCCCAGGCGGACACCTGCCTCTGGCTAGAGGCTGGAGACATTCTGGTTGTCGCTGCTGGGGGAATAGGGAGGTACTGCTGGAGGGAGGAGGCCGGGCCGCTGCTCTATACCCTACAGCATACAGGATGGCCCCCCCCCAAACAAAAGCCCCTCCCACCCCGAGACATCAGAAGCGCCGCCATGGAGACGGAAACTGACCAGGGCAGGGTGGGCATTCTGGACGAACCAGGAGGCAAGGAAGCGCCCAGAGAGGACAGTTGCTGAGGCCAGTGCAGTTGAGAAGGGGCGGACGGACTGAGCTCTTGGGGAGGGCGGCTGAGCCTAGGGCGGCGAGCGCCAAGGGCAGGGGCAGCTGGAGCTGGCCTCAGAACAAGGGGTCCAGTGTGGCCAGGAAGGCCGAGGCTGGAGGGGGAGGGCCCGAGGTCAGGAAGGTCAGATCCCACAGGGCCTTATGAACGTGGGACAGAGTTTCAATTTTCAGGCAAGTCTGATGGGAGCCTGGCTGGCTGGAGGCATTGAAAACAGGGACGAGACTGACATCTGGAAGGGGTCAACCAGGCTGTATGGGGCAGGTGGGCCATGGGGGGGGGTGCTGTTGGTCCCTGACTCTAGCAGGGGCCTGGGACAGGGAGGGAGAGGATTGATGGTGGCCAGGGCAGTGGGACACAGGATGGCTCTGGTTACACAAGGAAGGCAGATTTGCGAAGTCTTGGGACTCATGCCTCAGGTCCTTCCCTGGTGACCAGTGGGCTCCCTAAATGGAGACTCAGAAGTCTCCCAGGGAAGAGGGTTTAGAAAAGCAGAAGAGACCCCTTTAGGAACCCCTCTCCAAATCCCACAATCCACCTGTTGTCATGCCCAGGTGAAAAGCCACCTTGAGAACCTCCTGTGGGCGGCCACGGTGACCACACCCAAAAGCTCTGCTTGAGACCCTGGCTCAGGAAAAACAAGGGAAAGGGGCCCACGGAGCCCCGCTCTGCTTATAAAGGTGGTCTGGATCTTCATGGACCTCAGGCAGGACTCCAAGGGGGCTTCTGTGCCAGCCTGGTTGTAAGGGACAGAGTGGGCTCACTCCTCGGCCAAAATGCCCAGCACGGTCAGCCACTCGGGTCCACGGGACACCCCCCCCCCCACCCGGAAGACAAGTGTCCTGGGGACTTGGGGAGCAAGTCATGCTTCACTGGCTGCCTCATTCCTGGAAGCAAAGCAACTGTTCGCTTGGCTGTTCCTGAGCTCTCTGCAGACTGCAGACTCTCTGAGCTGTTATCACCTCAAAATCCACGGTGCCTCCCACCGGGGGCCCCCCCTCCTTGGTTCTGGTTTCTTCCACAACATCCCCTTTGCCTCACCCCTCCCCAGAGGCCCCGGGGCCCACTGGCTTTAACTTCAAAATGGCGTCTTGGTCTGATAAGACTCTTCCTTCCTTCTAAGACGACTTACTGAGGGGGAATCCACATACCACATAGCTCAAGTGTTTGCAGGGCGCGGGGCAGCAGCATGCGTTGTGTTCAGAGACGCAGAGACGCAGAGACGCAGGCCGTCACCACCACACCCACTCCAGAATATTCCCCTCTCAGAAGGGAATCTTAGTTACCCCTCTGTCCTGCCAACGAGACCCTCGAGCCCATCCTCATTTTCTTGTTCCCGTGGAACTGCCTGCGTCACCGGCCCCACTCTGTCCCCCCAACACTTGTGGCTGCAATGTGGGGTCCTCGGGCCCCCAGGGTCACCTCCTCTCCTCCGCCTGTGTCCCTGGGCCTCATGGTCTTCACCTGGGCCGGGATCCTTCCTGGCCGCGCAGCCTAACCTCTGGCCACAATGATCTGGTTCCACTTTTCCACCCAGTAAGCTCTCCCAGGAAGCCCACAGCCCAGGGTTCTGCCTTGTCAACATCTTTGGTGACGGCCACCAACTGGTTCCCCTCCTAGCCTATCCACAATCATCACAAAGGCAAGGGGTAAAAGGGTCCCTGCGGGCCAGCCACAGGCTTGACACATGGTGTCTCAGCGGCTCTTCTTGCCCTAGAGCTTAGCATTTTTTCTAGAGCCTCAGCATTCTTTCAGACGGGCTCTCTCTCCCAGGCTGACTGTGGCCCCAGGAGACATCTAGCAATGACTAGGGACAGTTTTGATTGTTCCGACTAGGGGAAGGGGAGCTTTCCTGGGGTGGGGCTGGGGGAGTGGGTACAGACCAGGGACACTGCTCAGTACCTATCCCAGAGAACAGACCCCCCCAATCCAGAAAATGATTTGGCCCTAGATGCCAACAGTGCTGAGACTGATTAATACTGTGTTAATTATCTGGAGGAAAAAAAAAGATTTAGGTCCCTAGCTCATGTACACATCAGGATAAAAGTCCCGATGAGTTAAATGGTACAAACCAGGTGATCTGTCCCAGTATCTGAGTTACAACCTCTCTCCCTCCCTACTCGGTGCATTGACCTGTGTGTGGCATCCTCAGACCTCAACGAGGTAACAGAATTATAGAACACAAAGGCTCTTAGGTCTCATAGAACCCCTAAAACAGTCAATCTGGGGTTGGCTTTTCTCTAAGGGGACACTTAGCGATACCCGGAGACATTTTTGCTTCTCACGAGTCAGGGGCGGGAGGGCCGCTGCTAGGTGGACACCGGGGATGCCCAAGACCGGGGATGCCCGAGACCCGGGATGCCCATTCAACACACTACGACACACAGGACAATCTCCACCCCAGACAATGACCCAGCCCCAGGCCTCACCAACGCCCAGGCCGAGAAACTGTGTTTTAAATAAATAAGGAAAGCAATGGTCACACGCTTCGAGGGTGTCCCCAGGGCCTCCAGGGCACAGGAGACATCAGAAGATTCTAAGCCTGAGTTCACCTGATTGCACAATATTGAGAATGAGGGAGCAAGAGAGTGGGCCACCCTCGGGGCTGGACCATCCCAGCTGCCTAGGCCTAGAGACACCTGCCCCAGTTGAGGCTCCTTTCTCTCCCCGGCAGCACCCCCCCCCGGCTTCCCCATCTTCATCTCCACTCCCTGCTAAGGCAGCAGGCAGACTCCTATGGGACCACTGAGGGGACAGACTGGCTTTTTGAGGGTCTGTGGGCAGGGCTTGGCTCTGGCACTTTCTTGTGCCCCCCTCTTTTCTCACTAGTGCCTGATAACCAGCATCTCCACGTGACAGCCGAGGAGCCGGTGATCTTCGCTAGCAAGGGCCAGAGAACCTGCTTGCCAGGAAATGAAAGTCCCAGGGGCATCCCGGAGACCTGAGAAGCGCCATCTCCAATCTCGCCCTCGGCTCCCTCTGTTCCGCCCATCCCAGGACAGGATGGAGATGCTCGGGGAGATAAGGGCGTAGATTGGGGGTAAAGCCCCAGTGAGCCTGTCACAGATGCACTGGTCTGACTTCTGTGGGGAGGCAGGGGCGCCAGCCTCTGAGGGAAAGGACCTTGGCTGGGGCTTATCGGGGGAGCTCTCATGTGGCCCTCTTCCTCCCCCAACAAGCCCTGTGTGGGTCACAAGCTCACTTGGTGTTGGGTGCCTCTCCGCAGGCATGACTCCTGACATGTGCACTCGGGGCAGAGAGGCAAGGGCCATTCTTTTCTCGCGGTATCCCTGAAAGCCAGCTCTGCACCTGCCTCATTAACACTTTCTGCTGAATGATTTTTCAGACCTTCCAGAAACTTCTTTTGTCCAATCACCTATGGCAGCAGCTGGTCCCAAAGTCATTTTGGTTCATTCACAGAGTCGCTTTTAGATCCCCTCCCGTGACCATGGCAACACTGAGGACAGAGACCTCCGAACGCCTAATTATAAACCTTAGCCAGCCCCCAGGCAGGCACACACAGTCTCCCAGGCCTGGCTCTAAATACATCCCTTGTAATGTCACACGAGACCCGCTCCCTGTGAGCAGGGTCCTTGCCTCTCTATCGTCATCCCAACTGTAAGAACATGTGTGGGATCTGGAAGGTTCCTAATGGGACATTTCCAAAGTTGATGTGGCCAACTTGCCCACCACCCTTAAGATGTTTATTTTAGAAGAGTAAGACTAAACAAAATGAACTCTATTGGTGCAATTATTTATCCAAACCTTCTTCACTCAGTAAGAATGCAATTTGTCCCTTACCCAGTATGAGGGGCTGAAGTGGGTCCCAACACACCCCCACTCCCCCATTCATTATGTTGAAGTCCTACTGCCCTGCAGCCCAGAATGTGACTGTATTTGGAGACAGGATCTTTAAAGAGGTGATTCAGTTAAAATGAGGTTATTAGGGTGGGCCGGATCCGAAAGGACTAGTGTCCTGACAAGAGAAGATGCGGACACAGGCACGCCCAGAAGGACAGTCTGGGGACACAGGGAGAAGACGGTCGACTACACGCTAAGGAGGGAGACCTTGCAACAGAAGCTCCTCTCAGAGAAAACCAACCCTGCCAACACCTTGATCTTGGACTTCTGGCCTCCAGATTCACAAGACAATAAATTCCTGATGTTTAAGCTGCAGGGTCAGTGCTTCTTTGTCCCAGTGGCCCTGGAAGGCTCATACACTCAGCAGTGACAGTACTGCAGTGCGCGTGGCGGGGTCCCCTCTTACACATAACAATCCCATGGAGCAGGGCAGAGCTGGGTTATGAACGAGTGAGTCAGACCCGGACAGCTTATTCACTGCTCCGACTAACCCGCAGGCCGAGCCTTTGAATCACTACTTTATTTATCATCGGGCCGGGGCGCAGGAAAGTCTCGACGAGGAAATGAGTAGAAGCCAGGCTCATCGGCTGTGTTTCTGAGACATGTCTAATCTCCAAAGCCCTTTCTGGGCCAAAGTGAAAAGAGGTGAAGTGACAGGGCCCGTCGGGGACCCGGTGGTGCTCAGACAGAGCCCTTTGTTCTGCGACTCTGTCCGTCCCGGATGAGGGCAGAGAGAAGGGCCTGTCTTGCTCTGCAGGGAGGCCGAGCAGGGGCTGCCTGGCACAGTTGGATGGGGACGCTGGGCACACAAAGGCCTGGTGGATGGGGACCAGTGGGGGAGGGCAGTGCCCAGACGGGGTCGGGTGGCCCCAGAACGTGCTGTTTCCTCCCACGGAGTTACAGCAGCGATGTCTTGGTTGGGGAACAAGCAGAGGACACACGAAGAGCAAAAGTTAGGCAGTCTGTGCTCGAGGAGCGGCCAGCATCTGCCGCCACGAGGGCAAACGGGAGAAGATAATGTGCCTTCAGGAGCTGCACCGATCTGGGGCCCCTGCCAAAGGAGCACTCGAGAAGAGATCTAATACCTCTAATCTCGGAAGAAAAGCAACAGTTTGTTCTGAGACGAGGGATGATTCCTGCAGAAATCCAGGTCAGTCGTAAGACAAAGAGAAAGACAATGGCATCTGCTGTCCCTATTAGCGAAGAGGGCCCTGGCTCACCTCTCATTCCTTCTCTGCTCTCCGTTCTTGGGGCATGCTGCCTAACTCCCCCTCAGTCCTCTCCCAGTGCTGCCTCCTTCTTGTAATCAGGACTCTAGATTAAGAATTGACGAGAAGGCAGAATTCAGTTGGCAGCCACTCTTCCCCATGCCTGCCCTTGGCAGCAGTTCCCTGGGAGCTGACCAAACACCAAAGACCCACTGAGGCAGAGGTAGGCCTCGGGCAGTAACCAGATTTCACGATGGAGAGGTGGTTCCGTGCCCCAAGAGACACATAGCCACATCTGGGGACATTCTGGGTGGTCACGACTCAGGGGGTGTATGCTATTGGCGTCTACTGGGTGAAGACAAGAGATGTTGCCTGATGTCCTGTAACAGGTGGAACAACCCCCACAGCAAAAAATAATCCAGCCCTAATGTCAACGGTGCTGCAGTTGAGAAACTGTGCTCCTGCAGTTTGGTCTTTGCCAATTTGAGGTTACTAATCATCCTTTGTGTTTCTGGAAAGCCCAGGGAGCCGTCTGTGGCATCGCCGCCTGCCTGAGCCTCAGTTTCCTTTAGGAGAAAAGAACCAGGACTGCTTGCTGCGGGTTGGCAGAATAGAAGAGATGGGTATAAAAGCGCCCATCACAAGGGATGCTCAACAAAGGGGAGAGAAGTGCAGCGATCCGCTCATGCAATTCCCTCTTCCTGGCTTGATTTAACACTTCCGTACCCTTCAAGGCCTGGCTTGGACCTTGCCACCTCTTCCAAGGAAACTTGCCAGAATCCCCCAAGCCCTGAAGCTTGCACTGGCCATCCCTGATTCGGTCCCACCACCTCAGTTGCTGTACTGACCACCCACTCTGCATTTCATTATTTCAGTGGGAGGGAGAACACCAGAATGTGCCTCCTCCAGGGCATGAAGGCTCATCTCTGTCCCCATGGCCTAGCCCCCAGCGCTGGAAGGATCAGCACTTGCTGAATTGAACTCCTGAGCCCATGCAAGACACAACTTGGGGGAGACAAGGAAAGGGAAGTGGCAAACTAACAAGCCTCTGTTGGGAACAGAAAATAGATCCTATAGTCAAACAGAAAGGGGACACTCCTGAGTCTCTACGCTCTCCTCTGAGCCAGAAGCCTGGAACTGAGGGAGTCTCACTCAGGGATTTATGACTGGAAAGGTGCAGCTGAAGCTTTGGGAACAGGTATAACGTGCAAAAGCAAATGTGGAATTTGTGGAATTTTCCATGCAAAAGATAAAGGAACAGTAAAAAAGGTCATTTTTGGATACAAACCATACAGTGGAAAGCTGAACCCAAGTGTGATCACCGCAGTGGGGATTCACTATATAAAACATGAGGGGGCTGTGTGCCAGAGACTCTAAGATTGTCAAGATTGGGTTCTAAACCTGAGAAATGCTGACTGAAGCCAACCCATTCATTTTGCAGGTGAAGAAACAGACAACGAGACTTGACGGGAGGTTGGGACTTCTGACTGGAGAGCCTGCCAGGCTGTACTTACTGGGAGACAAGCACCAGTGCCATGCAACCAGAAGATTCCAGTTCTTTTCACTCGGGGGTGTCCTAGCCAGGGCAAACCCATACTCAATGTCTGTAGGAGGCATGGCTCTGGGCTCTGATCATGTGCCCTGGGGCAAGCAAGGCCAAAAGCTACCTTCCATAAGGGCCAGAACATTCTGGAAGTAAAGGAAGAAGTTACTCTTTCTGTGGCCCTCTTTACATTCAATCTATCCAGATTCATTGCCTGAATGAGCTATAAACCCAGGCCCCCCAGCCCTTCTGGCAGATCCTGGCTGGACAAGGATCCCCATGATTAGGAAAGAAGAGAAATTAATGCTGATTAAAACAGCTCAGGGCAAGGCTCTTGCCAGAGTCGGGCCCATCAGACGATGAAACAACTTCCTAGCCCAGCTGCCCAAGAGGCCTCCCACGGCTCCTGGATGCCGTAAGAGTCTGGAGATCCCAAGACCAGAATACTCCTCAGAAAGGTAGGAGCTGGGACCTCCAGCTCTAAGACACAATATCCCCACCAGCTCCCACCTCAAACAAAGAGGTGCAAGAAGGGTTTTCCCTTAAACACCCCTGGCCTATCAGGCGCCTGAGGGGAGAAGAAGAGAGAACACCCAGGCTGACTGCCCCGTGGCTGCGGGCTGCCCTGCCTCTCCCTGGCTGAGCTCACAGCCGCCGGGGGACAGATTTCCTGTATGTCGTTTTACCCATTTAAGTCCAAGGATGCAACTCCGAGGAGGTGGTGACAGCCTAGCACACGCGGGTGTGTGCACACCCACTCCCCTCCCCTCTCAAACCCAGTTCTGGCCCCAGTGAGGTCTGGAGTCTCCTTCCTTGCTCCCTGGGACCCCCCCCAACCCCCACTGCCAGCTCCAGCCAGCCCCTTCTTAGGAAAGTGGCATGGTTTCCAAGCCTGGAATACCAGAATACCAGCCCAGAGGGCACTGGGACCTGCCAGGGTTACCCAGCAGCTGGGGGTGAAGTCAAGAAACATATGAAACAAGAGAAAGGGGGACCCAAAATCCAATGGGCAGCACCCCTACATCTGTACCCTGCTATCCTTGTCCTTTCCTCTCCTTCTCAGCACCCCCCTGAACTGGCTCTCAGTTCTTGCCATGACTTTTCTCCCCCTCTCCCATCTCCCCTTGCCCCCTTCCCCATTCTGTGGCCCACCACACCAGTGTGTTCAGACCTCCAGAATTTGAGCACCCACAGAACCCTAGGCGCGTCCCTCCCCTGGTAGCCATTCGTCTACCCCTTCAACCGAGGGCAGACGCCCCCAGGCCATCCTGTAACTCTTCCCCCAATCGCACCCCGGCTGTCCTCCCACCGGCTTTGCCCCACGTCCCCCGCCTGGGCCTCTCAACCCCGCCTCCTTGCCTTTACCCCTCCCTGCCCCGTTTCCTGCGACCCCCCAACTACCACTAAAGCCACGTCCTCTTCAGAGAAGCCGCTCAAAGCCACAAGAGCTGCTCCATCTGCATCCGCAAACTCCCTCACCAGGCCCCTTCCATCAACTTTCTCCTAAACCGTCCCGCTCCCACTCCGTCTTCTGCAACCCCTTCACGACCCCCAAGCTCGTTCCCGCTCCCTCGACCCCAGGCTTCGCGCCTCCCTCCATTAACCCTCAGCTCTGTAGCCTACAAGGCAATCCGCGAACGCGAGCTTCGAGATCGAGCCCCCAACCCGCGGCCGCCGCCACTCACCTGGGCCTCGGACGCCGCGCGCCGCCGGTCCCGGGCCGGCTCCCAGCCCGGCCGCCAGCCCGACCGCCCACCACTGGTCCGCCCGCTCCGCCCCGCCGCGCCCGCCGCTCCCCCGCGCGCTCCCGCTTCCGGGTTCCGGAGGGGCGGGGCTGGGGCGTGACGCCAGCGCGTTCCGGGGTGGAGTGCCGCGAAGACCCGCCCCCTCCCAACCGGCTCCGGACACCGCCTCGAGCAGCTGGTGGATGAAACCAAGTGTGAGGGGAAAACAGAGTGGCGCGCGCTCAGGGGTCTTCCGCTTCACCCGCAGACACGCTCCCCGAGGCCAGCGGCCACCCCTCCAATGGCGGCGCAATATGGCCCGGCCCGGGGCGAGGGGGCGGGGACCCGGGCTTGAAGAGCCGGCCTTTGAGTTAAAGGCGGGAAATGGCGGATTCCTCGGGACGCGGAGCTGGGTGAGTTGAAGCGTCACAGGTCTGGATTTTGTGGGTGCCGGCGAGAAGGCCATGGCCGAGAGCTGGGGGAGGTGGGGCAGCAGAGTTGGGGATTGGGCATCTGACCCCTTCAGGACCCACCGAGGGTGCACGGGCTCTGGAAGGCGGGAGGCGGCCGCTACGCATGCTCGGCAGCCTGGGCGCGGAACTAGACTTGAGTCCCCAGTCAGTGGTGTGGGTGCGGGGCGATCTCTGGCTAGTGGCTTAACCTCTCTGTGCGTTCGCTTTCCTCCGCTGAGAAACCCGGCGAAAGACGCCGCCGTTCAACGTTGGAGGCCTCGGGTGAAACTTAAGAACTTAGAACAGTGCGTGGCTCTTGAACGTGATCTGTCGCGATTAGTTGCCATTTTATAGTGGACAAGAGCTGGGCCACTAAAGAATCTCCTTTAATCCTCCCAACCCTTCTTTCCTATGCTTCCCCTTTACAGATGAGATGATAGAGGCTCAGGGAGAGAGAAGGTCATTTGTCTAGGATCACACAGCAAGAGCAATAGAGACAAGACTTTGACCATTTACCCGGTTCCAGGCATGATTCCTGGGCTGGGTTCGTTTTATTTGTTCACTCGGCTGATGTTCTGTTGTGCCAGTGCAAACTGAAGTGTAATAGACCAGTTGAAATCATTTGTGTTTAATCCAGGGATCATTACCCTGTGAGATTGCCCTTACCCTCTCCGAGGTTTTGGGGGAGGTATCTGAGGCTGGCACAGGTGTAGTGAACTCACCACCCCCATTCAGTTTGATTCTAGAGCCGTGGCTCAGACCCCGTAGGGAATCTGTGCTCTGTCCCTTGCCAGCTTTGAGACTTGCCAGAGGTGACCAGTTCAAACACTCCAGTCCTTTTCCAGAAAACAAGGATAAAGCAGGGCAACGGGAGGTTTTTGTAGGGTTGGGAGGATTGTGTGAAGGAGAAGAGCTACAGGCACCCAGTGAGCATTTATTTGGTTGCTGCCTCTGCCCACTATGACCCAGCACCGCTGGATCTCACTTGGGGTCCTCAGAGTCTGCAGTGAGCTGAGCAAGGGGACTGCCGCTTTGTGACCAGTGGAGCTTGTGTCCTGACGTCAGCAGGGGTTACAGTGCCCAGGCCCCAGCCTTGCCCCTCAGTCTGCTCCTCTCTGGTTTGCTAGTCTCTATTGGTAGCATCCTACTTGCCCAGATTGGACACCTGGGACGCACCCCCGAGTCTCCTGCCTCGAGGTTCCCTCTCTCCTAATACATTGAGCTTCATTCTTTCTTCCCTTAAACGGGTGAAACACACATAGCATCATTTCAAAGTGAGCAATCTAATGGCCTTAAGACATTCACACTGTGCAGCCACCAGCTCTGTCTAGTTCCAGAACATTTCATCAGCCCAGAAGGAAACTTTGTGTTCATTTTCAGTCACTCCCCATCCTTCATACCCCGCTCTGCTCCTGACCATCACAATCTGCTTTCTGTCTTACTTTGGCTGTTCTGGACATTTCAGATACATAGAATTGTGCAATATGTGTCTGTTTTTTTCATCCAGGATAATTTTTTTAAAAAGAGATTTTGTTTATTTTTCTAAATAAACTCTACCCGCAATGTGGGGTTCGGACTCCTGACCCTAAGATCAAGAGTCTCATGTCCCATGGACGGAGCCAGCCAGATGCCCCCAGGATAATATTTTAAAAAAATTTTTTTTTTTTAAGATTTATTTATTTATTTGAGAGAGAGCAAGGAGGAAGAGGGGCAGAGGGAGAGAATCTCAAGCAGACTCTGCCTCAGCGCTCCATCTCAGGACCCTGAGATCATGACCCAGGCCGAAATGAAGAGTCAGATGCTTATCTGACTGAGCTGCCCAGATGCCCCCATCCCAGGATAATATTTTTGAGACTCGTCCGTTTTAGCATGTATCAGTACTTTGCTTCTTTTTTGGGCTGAAATTCACTCAGGGTTTTTTTGTCAGGAACATACGACCCATAAAGCTGAAAATCTTGGGACGCCTGGGTGGCTCAGTTAAAGCCTCTGCCTTCGGCTCAGGTCATGATCCCAGGGTCCTGGGATCGAGCCCCGCATCGGGCTCTCTGCTCCGCAGGGAGCCTGCTTTCTCCCCCGCCCCCCGCCTGCCTCTCTGCCTACTTGTGATTTTTCTCTCTCTGTGTCAAATAAATAAAATCTTTGGGAAAAAAAAAGGCTGAAAATCTCTGTTGTCCGGTTCTTTGCAGAGAAGGATTGCCAGTCGGTAGGCTGAGCCCATAAGCCGGGAAGTCAGAACTCTGCCAGTGAAGCCGTAGGGCTGATCAGTTCCTATTTTGACATCATTCTCCTCTGTCCTTGTGCCCTTGGCCTTGTTGCTCCCTGTCCCTGAATGTCCTTCCTCATGGACCTGGGCAGACGGGGCTTTGTCTCTCACCTCCCCTCACCCCTTTACGTGTCGGGGCGCTCTTCATGTGGCCTGACCAGGAAGCGCTGCTCTTCCCTCTCGGGGAAGGAGTTCACCTCTCATTCACTGGGTTATTACCAGGAGCATAGAGTGGGCACAATTAACGAAGCCCTGACTTATGTTGAGATCTTTGAGGCTTGGCAAACCTGCTTGCCCCTCTCACTCTTCTTGCTCTGGGCCCTTCTCAGTTTCAGCCAGGCAGGGGCTCTATGTCTCTGTTCCTGTCAAGGTGACCCTACCTGCAAGACATGGGTGCGTGGCCAGGAGATTGGTGGGGGCGGTTGGGGATGCTGGGACTGCGTTGTCCCAAGGAAGCCCGGGCTCGTCGCTGCCTTCCCTGAGCTTAGCCAACTATGTAACTATGTCAGTAAGACCCTCTATGTCCCTCTTCTAGGAAGCCTTCCGCGGGGGGTCCCGGTACTCCTGGTGGCGCTAAGATGAAAGGAAGAAAAACACAAGGTGAGCAAAGTCGGAATCTAGCTTACGATCCAGTTTCAGTAAGTGCTTTTGGGGAAGGAAAAAACCAGGCCAGAGCAGGGAAGCTAGGGCTCTATTTCCTTGTAGGGACACCTCTGGGAAGTCCGAGTCTGGTCATCCAGCTCTGTGGCCAGGGGTGTGACAGGACCTGGGGGAGGTCATCCAGGGCAGTGGGCCATTCCAGCGGCGGGAGTCACGGGCTGTGCGCAGACCTCGCCACTAGACGTGTGGGTGAGGAGAGCCGAAGCTGGATTCAGTAGCAAACACTGGGGCCTCGGTTTCTTCTCTGGAAGCACCTCGGGTGCCCTCGCATCTAGTGTCCCTGAGTGGGTCTGCAGTCACTGTTCACAGCCTCCCTTGACTCTTGGCAGTGCCGCTGTGGGCAGTGGGCTCAAGGATCTCCCTCCTTGGAGTCCAAGCCTCTGATACAGAGAGCTGTTTGCTTCAAGTGTTCTGCATGCCAGTGTGTGTCTCTGAGAACTTAGAACAGGCTTCTGCTTCCGAATGGCTGCAGGGTCCCCCGTTACAGCCTGGCTCGCTGATCTTGTTTATGACCTGTGGTATGTTTACACGTGGTCTAGCTCTGGAACACAAATTATATCCTTCGTCGTACCATTGCTTCTCTAGAAAATCCACTGCTGTTCAAAACAAACACATACGTCCTGGTTTCTGGAAACTCAGCTGTCCAGGGAACCCCAGGCCTTGGATCCTTCTGGAGGAGCGAAACCCTTTGCCGATGGCATCGGACTAAAAGCAGCATCATTTCCTTTGCTTGAAAGTGGAGGTGTCCTTTGCCCTGATCCCTTGCCGGACATCCAGGGGTAGACCCTTTGTGTGTTTGGATTTTCTCCCCTGGACCCCACCTGGTCTTGGTCTTGACCCTTAAGCACCTCCTGCCTGATGGTCTGAGCCCACTCACCCTGCAGGCATGGCTCTTCCTTGCCTGGTGCTTGCTCCAGGCAACCACTAGCTCCTTGTCCAGCTTCATGCTCCCCATGAACTGTGGGTGTACCTCCTTTCCACTCAGGGTTGTAGCCACACCCCCCAGCCCCAGTGAAAGATGACATCTGGTTGAAATCACCCTGTCACTTAACCAAACTTTCAAGCCATGGGACATTAACTGTATCCTCTTCCTGGTTCCCTCCATGAGAAAGGCAGAGCTCCAAGCTCTGGAGCTACCTAGAAGAAGTGTACAATGGGGCACCTGATGCCTGGTCCGGCACCTGCTCCCTGCTGGGTGGTGGACTGTAGTCTCGAGCAAGGCAGACAGAAGTCCTGGCCCTTGAGGTGGCTGGAAGGAAAGAGCAGGGGCATTGAGGTGAGAGGGAGGTCCCCTCAGGAATGTGAGGGCTGCGAGGTGCCTGGAGGTGCTCAGGACCTGCAGGGGAGCCAGTTCTCAGCCACCAGCGGGGAAACCGCCTGGAGGACACAAGATGTTTCCAGGGAAGCATGCCTGCAAGGGCTGTGTTCAGAATGCGCATTGGGAATGGGTCTGTGGGCTTTGGAGCAGGGAGACCACGGTGGTCTTGCAGAAAGCGGTTTCTCTGGTGCAGCAGTGATCGTGAGAACCACACTGGACAGGACTGGGGTTCCGGAGAGGGTAGAGGAAGAGGAGCCGCCATTGTAGAGGGGAGTGGATGTGTAGGGGGAGCCATAGGTGGTCGTTGGGGGGAAAATACCAGGAAGACCGTTGAAGAGAGGAACTGGGGGAGGGGGTTTGCGAGGGCAGTGGCAAGCACAGAGGTCCCTCCACTTGGTGGGACCAGGATATGGCCCTGAACTTGGGAGACTGCCAGATGCTGAGGTGGGAGGGTCTCCCGGGGCTGCTGCTGTCTTCCCAGTGAAGCAGTAACTGGTCACGAGCTAACTGGGGGGACCCAGTGTGGGGGAAGTGGCGGGGAGAAGGTACAAGGGAGGACTGGGGAGAGGGGTTGGGAATCAGAGCAGAGGACTGTGGGTGATCACGTGGGCCATTGTGAGAAACCCCCTAACTGCAAGGCATGGAATGCGGGCGGGCCTGGGCTGGGCTGTCACCAAGGTATACGACCCTGGTGTTGAGCATGTCTCCCGAGAGGCCCCGAGCTAGGTAAGGGCATAAAGAGGCATGAAAGCCCCGTACCATGAGTGGGTCATACACACAGGCTGGTGAAGGAAGGGGTGGTCAGGGTTCTGACCACAGGGAGTGAGTGGAAAGGGAGGAGGGGGGGAGGGGCGGCCAACAGGTGCCCCCCTGCTGAAGGTCTTTTATCCTGTCCCTGCCCTGCCCCTGAATCCGCTATCTACTTTGAACCTGTTCCCTTATAGCCTGGGGACTTGTAAACTGTAGGTATCCTACATGTTCTCGCATACAGTAGATGTCCCATACATGCTTGAGGGTACTGAAGCCTGGGATCTGAGAGGAGCGAGTGGGAGAAGTGCCCGCCTGCCCTCCCCCCGCCCCGCCCTGCCCCGCCCCGCCGTTCCTGCTGTCGACCTGGGAGAGCACATAGGACCTGGTTTGGATAGTGGGGAGCGGGGCTCCTTACGCTCGGCTCTTGCTGGCTTCTTCTAAACCATCAGTGTGTCCCCCGCAGGTGGAAGAGTCGTCGAGTCCCGATACTTGCAGTACGAGAAGAAAACCACCAAAAAGGTAACAACGTCGGTTTGAATGGTCTGAATGAGGTTCTGTCTGAATGGAATTCTGACCCAAGTCGCACAGGCCAGGCACAGCATGGTCCTAAATCCCTTTTGCAAAGACATGATCTCTATTAAAACCTGAGATTGTTCCTTTCAACCTGATAATCCCTTTCTGGATTCTGTCCTAAAGCAGCGCTGTTGGGTGCCCAGCTCACAGTCCCTGACCTTGGCTGGTGCTTAGAAAAACACCTGCAGGGTTTTAAAGAAGGACTGTGGGGAAGAAAGGATGGGGCTGAAGCACCCAGTAACCCAGTATCAGAGGCAGAATTTAGTGAACTATCCGGAGTCACACCACGAAAATCATGCAGCTATTGAAAATGATGGGACAGGGACATCTGGGTGGCTCAGTTGGCTGGGCGTCTGCCTTCTGCTCGGGTCGTGATCCCAGGATCCTGGGATCAAGTCCCACATCGGGCTACTTGCTCAGTGGGTAGCCTGCTTCTCCCTCTGCCTGCCATTCCCCCTGCTTGTGGGCATGTATGTGCGCGCTCTCTCTCTCTCTCTCTCTCTCTCTCTGACAAATAAATGGATAAAATCTTTAAAAAAAAAAAAAAAGGGCAGTGATCTACAAAGTAGGAAATAAATTAAAAAAAAAAAAGAAAATGATAGAATGAAGCACTTAACGACACAAATACCTGCTTTGTGGGGCATTTAACAGAAACTCAGTAGATGACCCAGTTACGTATCTTGTTTCGTTGTGCGCAGACTGAGAAGGTGGAGAGGTTGTCTTTTTCCTTCCATTTCCCCAAATTTGGTTTATGGTAAAATTCAGTGAACTATGAATTTCTGCTCCCTACCTTTTACTCTAGTAGAGTGGAATGGCAGGTTCTTAATAAGGTGACGGAAGGGGCGCCTGGCTGCCTTAGTCAGAAGAGTGAGCTGCTCTTGATCATGGGTCATGAGTTCGAAGCCCACGTTAGGTGTGGAGATTACTTAATAAACAAATAAATAAACTTAAAAAAATAATGATGTGACTTAAGCTCCAACTTGAGGAAAAAGGAAACCTTTTTACAAACTGCTGTCAGTTCTTGGGGGTGATTTGTTTTTAGTGGAATTAACTTTAAAAAAAAAAAATTTATTTATTTATTTGACAGACAGAGATCACAAGTAGGCAGAGAGGCAGGCTGAGAGAGAAGAAGGGAAGCAGGCTCCCTGCCGAGCAGAGAGCCCGACGCGGGGCTCAATCCCAGGACCCTGGGATCATGACCCGAGCCTAAGGCAGAGGCTTAACCCACTGAGCCACCCAGGCGCCCCGGAATTAATTTTTTAATTATTATTTTTTTTCTTAGAAAGTGAGAGAGCGCACTTGAGGGGGTTGGGGGGTTGGGGAAGAAGAGAGAGAACCTCAAGCAGGCTGCATACCAGATGCAGGGTTCCATCTCACGATGACCCTGAGATTGTTTCCTGAACCTAAGTCAAGAGTCAGATGCTTAACTGACTGACCCACCCAGGTGCCCCAGACTTAATTTTTTTTTTTAAAGTTAGTTTTAGGTTCACAGCAAAACTGAGTGGCAGGTACAGAGATTTCCCATATAACTCCTGCCACCCCCTCCACAGCCTCCCTCCCCCCATCAACCTCTCCACCCAGAGAGGTGCACTTTGACATTTGAGGAAGCTGCCTTGACACATCACCCAGAGGTTGTGATTTAATTTGTTCTTTTGTTTGTTTGTTTGTTTTTTAATTTAAATTCTCATGACTTACTTTGTTGAAGTGAGTTTCAACAAAAGATCACAGCCCCTGCCTCCTAATTTTAGTGTTGCCTTGTACACTTGTTTACAAGCATCCCTGTGTGTCTGCGTGCTCTGGTTTTTTCGATTCCTACGAGCTTGTCCATTTTCTTTCTTTCTTTCTTCCTTCCTTCCTTTTTTTTTTTTTCCATCTCTTCAGGTAGAATTTACAGAGTTAAGTGTCACTCTTTAGCACACGGTTCTGTGAGTTTTGATGAACTTATCCTGTCACAGACGCACCACAGTCAAGACCCGGCACAGTCACCCTCCATCCCTTGACTCTCCCAAGCAGTTACCTCATCCCAGCAGTTACCTGATTTCCATCCCTATAACTTTGCCTTTTCTGGAAGGTCATTAAGAAGGGGTCACACAGGATGCAGCAGCCTCTTGCATGTGCTTTCACAGAAATGAGAGGGGGGTCCCTCCCTGGGGTTGCCTGTCACAGTGCCGGTTCCTTCGGGTGGCTGAGGAATGTTCCCCAGGGTGAGCAGACCACGGGGGGTGTGGCCGTTTACCAGTGAAGGGCATTTGGTTTGATTGTCGGTTTGGGCCATGGTGCACAAAGCCACCTTACACATTCTCGTGTGGGATTCCGTGTGGACACGCTCTCGTTTCTCCCAGGAGAGGAACGGCAGGTAAGTGTAGTTTTCACTGGCTAGTGGGAAACCATGCAGCCGTTATCCAAAGTGGCTGCAGGTCTCTACATTCCCAGCAGCCCCAAAGGAGAGTTCGGTTGGTACTTTAAGATGGACCGAAGCCATTTTAGTGGCTGTGAAGTGTTGTCTTGTGGTTTTAATTTACATTTCCATCACAACTAATGATCTTGAGTATTTTTTCATGTACTTATTGGCCAGTCCCGGCTCTTTTGCCATATTTTTTTTTAAATATTTTTTAAAAAATTTATCCATTTGACAGGGAGAGAAACTCAAGCAGGGGGAGTTGGAGAGGGAAAAGCAGGCTTCCTGCTGAGCAAAGAGCCCAATGTGGGGCTCGATCCCAGGACCCTGGGATCATGACCTGAGCCAAAGGCAGACATATAACGACTGAGCCACCGAGGTGCCCAGGAGGAGAGAATCTTAAGCGGTTCCATGCTTGGTGTGGAGCTTGATCTTGTGATCCTGAGATCATGACCCATTCCTTTGCTTTTCTATATAAGTTTTAGACTTAGCTTGCTATTTAACCTACTGAGCCACCCACGTGCCCCAAAATGTGATCTTTTTATATGGACCCTCTATCCTGCAATCTTGCTAAACTCACTTGTTTGGTTTCTTAAAGATTTTGCTATTTATTCAGAGAGCACATGCTCGCACAAGTGAAGGTGAGAGGCAGAGGGAAAGGGAGAGAAGCTCATGTGGACTCCATGCTGAGCCCTGGGCTCCATGCAGGACTCGATCTCACGACCCTGAGATCATTTCGGCCCAAGCCTAAATGAAGATGAGATGCTTAACTCACTGAGCCCCCCAGGCAGCCCTTTACTTACTGGTTTTAGTAGCATTTGGGATTTTCTTTGTAAATCATGTAAGAAGAGAGGTTTTTTTCTTCCTTTTTAAGCTGTTTGCCTTTTATTTCTTATTTTGAGGCCCCCAGGAGGAGGTTGAATCGGAACAGTGCCTGCGCTTTGAAACGTTCTTGCTCTTCACAAGGTTTTCTTTCTGCTCGGATGTTGTAATGGCTTGTGAGCTCCATGCATTGCTTGTTTTGTTTTTTTTAAAATGAGTTTTGAAGATTATTACTTGTACAGAAACTTCGCTTTTCCTGATGACTGAAGGAATACGTTCTCTGCAAATACTATAAAGGATACAGAAAATCAGTCACCTGGCATCTGCCATGTCAGAGCCCATCACTGGCAAACATTTTGGTAGTTCCCTGTGTTCTATGCCTGTGAGGGTATCCTTTTTGATTAAGCCATCCCATTTCTATGTGATTAAATGTCAGAACCCTACGTCTCTCCCTGGCCTCAAAGTGATAGCAGATACAAACTGCACACACCGGGAAGGGAGGTGTTTTGTCCGCTGAATCCTGACTGTCATGTGTTCCTCTAACAGTCTTCTGCAGCAGATGCGGTGAAGACGGGTGGGAAGATGCCTGAAGCGGGGAGGAAACTCCACGTGCTCCAGAAGAGCAAAGGTGTGTAAAGATGGAGGGAGGGTGTGAAACAGCTCTGAAACTCTGTAAGTGAGGAACGTGGTGGTGAATTTTGTTTTCCAGTATGCGAAGGGGAAACTCCCTCTTTCTTTCTGGGAAGTGTCAGAAGAGTGTCTGGGTAAGGACGGGTCTGAGGCATGTGGGGAGCCCGAGGGGAATGGCCGGGGAAGAGAGGAGGTTACTTCCTGTGCGGCCATCATGACGCTTCCTTGGTCATGTGACCGTTTCCTGGGTGGAACTCTGAGAGCGCGACTCAGGGGGCCCGTAGGGCCTCATCTTCCTGCTTCTCACCACCTTGGGTTAGGTCTTCCTCGTCATGTTTCCCCTTAATCTTCCTAGAAGCCGTCACCAAAGTGATACGCAGAACTTGCAGTTTTTCTGATTGTAGACAAAAGTGTTTGTTTTAAAACGAAAATCGACAGCAATGGAAAATGGAAAGTGTAGACAAGGAGCTGCCACGTCGATCACTGCTGTGTCTGTGGTATTCAGTTGTAGTCAGTGTGTTCATTCTAGAAGTCTGGGAAGGCCCCTCCCCAGAGTCACACTCTGCCAGCTCCTCACGTGCCCACTTCTCCAGCAGCACTGGGCCCTCTTTCTCATGAAAGCAGTTCACAAAAAGCAAAACTGTTTCTTGTCCCGCTCCTCCTTGTTCAAAGTGGCAACAACTGTGAGTCTCGGGAAAAATTAAGTACAGTTGACCCTTGAACCACATGGGTCTGAACTGCATGGATCTACTCATATGTGGGGGTTTTTTTGTTTTAATTTTCTTTGTTTATTTGACAGAGACACACAGCGAGAGCAGGAACACAAGCAGGGAGAGTGGGAGAGGGAGAAGCAGGCTTCCTGCCAAGCAGGGAGCCCACTTTGGGGCTCGATCCCAGGACTCTGGGATCATGACCTGAGCCAAAAGCAGACGCTTAAGGACTGAGCTACCCAAGCGCCCTGCTATGTGGGATTTTTACAATATGATACTATAAATGTATCTTCTCTTAGGATTTCCTTAATATTTCCTTTCTTTTTTTAGCTTACTTTATTAAATGAATGAAGTTTATAGTATAGTATATAGAACATGTAAAATACATGTTCATTGACTTTCTGTTCTCAGTAGGGGCTCCAATCAATAGTAGACTGTGAGTTGCTAGCCTTTTGGGGATTGGAAAGTTGCTGATCGTGGTTTAGGTGTTTGCCCAGCGTCTGCGCTGCTCCTTGACCTGGACATGCTCCACGTCCTGGGGCCAGCTCTGTAGTCTTTGCTCACGCCCTTGGGTCTGTGGCCACGCATCCAGCCGGGAAAGCCAGTGTGCCACCCGGAGGGGTCAGAAGTTGGGTCAGCCACATCTTAAAATCAGGGTTCTCACCCATGGGCAATTCAGACTTAGAAATGTCTGGACACATTTGGTTGTTATGATGGGTGGGGAGATCTGCTACTTGTATTTGATGGGAGAGGCCGGGGATGCCCTTCAATTGCCTGCTGCCCCTGACACAGCCCTGCCCCAGAGGGGGATGCAGCCCCAAATGTCAATAGTGTCAGGGCTGAGAAACCATCATTGAAACAACCACGGGAAGCGCCTGGGTGCCTTCAGCTTGGGTCATCATTCCAGGATCCTGGGATCGAGCCCCGCATCAGGCTTCCTGCTCCGTGGGAAGCTTGTCTCTCCCCCTCCCCCTCCCCCTGCTTGTGCTCCCTCTCTCGCTGTGTGTGTGTGTCTCTCTCTCTCAAATAAATAAGTAAATAAATAAATCTTAAAAAAAAAAATCCCATAACCACGAGCCTGGAGATAGACGGTCGATTTGAGTTCCATCGTATTTCTCGAAGGAGACACTGTACAGGAGGTCAGCAGACTCCTGTACACTTAGAATTTTTCGAATATTTGAACCCAGGGCCCACACCCTACACTTCACCATGACGCTGCTCTGTTTATTGCCACGTACCCCTCTTTCTCGGCCACACGAGCGTTCCTTCAACCACGGGCTGCCGCCTGGCTAACAACAGGGAGGACTTCACATGCCATCTGTTCGTTTCGCGGCCCCTGTAACCCTGGCTGGGTTGTAGCCCACAGTTCCCCACTGCCCATTTTAGGGGGCGTCAGGCATAACTTCACATGGTTAAATAGAGGGTAAAGAGCAAGGGACCCCCCCAGCGAAGAGGAACAGCCCAGAAGCTGCTGGAGAAAGAAGGGAAAAGCAGAAGAAAGAACGGGCGCATGGCAGGTGGCAGACCTCTGTCCAGAGCACGGTGTTTTTTGTTTGTTTGTTTGTTTTATTTCTTTTCAGCGTAACAGTATTCATTGTTTTTGCACCACACCCAGTGCTCCTTGCAATCCGTGCCCTTTCTAATACCCACCACCTGGTTCCCCCAAGCTCCCACACCCCCCCTTCAAAACCCTCAGGTTGTTTTTCAGAGTCCATAGTCTCTCATGGTTCACCTCCCCTTCCAATTTCCCCCAACTCCCTTCTCATCTCCATCTCCCCATGTCCTCCATGCTATTTGTTATGCTCCACAAATAAGTGAAACCATATGATAATTGACTCTCTTTGCTTGACTTATTTCACTCAGCATAATCTCTTCCAGTCCCATCCATGTTGCTACAAAAGTTGGGTATTCATCCTTTCTGATGGAGGCTTAATACTCCGTAGTGTATATGGACCACATCTTCCTTATACATTCATCCATTGAAGGGCATTTTGGTTCTTTCCACAGTTTCGTGACCGTGGCCATTACTGCTATAAACATTGGGGTACAGATGGCCCTTCTTTACCAAGCTAAACAGCAAGGCGTATTCGCCTCTCTGGGTTGGAGAGCCTGTGTCTCACTCTCTTTCTGCTCTGAAATAGATTCACCTTGCTGGCTGGGAATTTGCAGAGCTGCTTCAGCCCTCTGTCCCACTCCCCTCACAAGACGCTAGCTTTTCGGAAGCAAAAAGCTCGTAGTGGCTGCACAGAGTTGCTTGTGTCACGCCATAGCGCGCAGGACCTTGCAGACTGTGCTGACCTCTGGGGCTTCTCACTGGGCCCGCAGACAGCAGTGGAATCGGGAAGGGCGACCTGCAGTCCACGTTGCTGGAAGGGCACGGCACCGCCCCGCCGGACCTGGACCTCTCGGCCATCAACGGTAAATCATCCGCCGGCTCCCTGCTCTTCCCCAGATGGGCCTTGCGGTACGCCTTGGGGCTGCCGAAGCGTGCTCTGAGTTCTCACCTTCCAAATGCTCTTCTCGATCTTAGACAAGAGTATGGTTAGAAAGACTCCGCAGCTAGAAAAGACCATGTCGAAGAGAACCGACTCGTCATCGTTTTCTTCTTCACAGAGAAAGAGCCCGGTGAGTGTCCGAGATGAAAGAGAAGCTGTGGAGTTAGAGACGTCTGACGTTAGCTTTCCCGCCCCCACCCCCAGCACGTGCCTCTTGAGCCCCGAGGCTCTAAGATGGAACAAGGCAGCCACGCATTTTAGGGAAAACCCAAGACCACACGCATCCTCAGAATATTTGTAGAGTTTAAGTTGCCCCAAGTATATGTACAAGTACACGTAGTTACGAAGGTGAGATCATGTGAACAATGAGATTTGGGGCATCGTTTGCTGATACTGTGCTAGAGAAAGCACTAGGCCAGGCCCTGGGCCCCAGGGGAGGACAGCTGGGCTGGGGTCTCACTCCGCCTCCTGGCTTCAGTGTGGCACTGATTGCACAGGACTCCCCCAGGTTACCTAGACCAGCCAGCCACGGGAAGGGCCTGGACCATCCCCTTCCTTCTCGCAGGACGCCCAAAAACACAGAACGAGAAAAGAGAAACAGCAGGTTGACACACAGGAGAGAATCATCAGATTACTGAATTAAGTCAGGTTTATGAAGGTTAGGTTTCTGCCCTTCCGGTGAGGAGAGTTAGGCTTATACCAATTCACTGGCAGCCAAAAATGTTGTTTTTGCCTCCCCAAGGACGTATCGGAGGCGATGGAAATGATGGAATCCCAGACGTTGCTCCTGACCCTGCTGACTGTGAAGGTGGGGACAGAGCTCGCTCGTGCGTCACGTGGGCAGGAGGAAAGGCTTTGTGAGGCGCAGGGATGGCGTTCCCTCTGGCCTCAGCTCCTGTCGTGCGCTTGACAGATGGAGAATGGTCTCGCTTCATTCGAAGAAAAGGCAGAGAGGAATTTATTAATAATGTGTAAAGAGAAGGAGAAGCTACAGAAGGCAGCCCACGAGCTGAAGCGCAAACTTCTCCTCACTCAGCGGAAGCGGGAGCTGGCAGACGTCCTTGACGCTCAGGTCAGCGGCCATGCAGTCCCCGCGCTGCACGTTCCGGGGCGGGGCGAGCCCGGCAGAGCGATCCGAGGGAGTGTGGACGGGGACTGTCCCTGCCGCCTGGCTCTGACTCTGTGGCCAGCTTTTGGCACCACTGGGTGCTGGTATGGGACTGGGTCTTGTGTCCTAGGCCTCCTTCCCTCCTGCCTGCAGATCGAGATGCTCCGCCCCTATGAGGCTGTGGCCGAACGCTTTAAGGAGCAGTACAAGACGTTCGCCACGGCCCTGGACACCACGAGGCACGAGCTTCCCGTGAAATCGGTCCACCTAGACGGCGACGGGCAGCGGTTCTTAGGTAGGAAACGGGATGGCTGCCGGGCAAGGGGCAGAGCGAGCGAACAGCCGGTGCGGGTCGGGGCTTGTCATGTGCCAGCCGCCTCTATCCCTTTGTGTCACGTCACAGCCTCCTCTCAGTAGATGGTGTGTCCCTCATCAGATGGCAGAGGACGGGAGTGGAGGGGGCTGGCGAGGCTGCGGTTTGTCCAGGGTCGCGCCCTGTGTAAGGACCAAGCTGGGATTGGAAGCCAGGTCTGTGGACTGGCCCAGTAATTTCCATCCCTGCCAAAGCACAGTCCTGGGGATCGGCTGCTGTCCCCCAAGGCGGAGGGTTTCTTTTCAGAGACGCTGATCCTTACCCCATCTTGCCTTCTTTTTTTTTTAAACGTAATCTCTACACTGAACATGGGGCTTAGAGTCACAGAACTCAAGGTCAAGAGTCTCCTGCTCCACTGATCAGGCCAGCCAGGTGCCCCAGCCCCGTCCTGCCTTCTGTGAAGAGCCGTGGGACCCCTCTGGGGCACAGGGTTCCTGCCTGATCCTTCACGGGAAGGAGGAGTCCGCATGCATACTTGATCTGAAAATTCTCTTTAGAGCAAGTGTCTTTTTTTTTTTTTTTAATTTTATTTATTTGTTTAACAGACAGAGATCACGAGTAGGTAGAGAGGCAGGCAGAAGGGTGTGGGGAAGCAGGCTCCCTCTTGAGCCGGGAGCCCGATGCAGGGCTCGATCCCAGGACCCTGAGATCATGACCTGAGCTGAAGGCAGAGGCTTGACCCACTGAGCCACCCAGATGCCACAGAGCGAGTATCTTCCCAAAGCAAGTTTTCAGCTGGCCTAGAGTCTGGTTATTTCCAGGCAGGGTCCTCATGAGCCATCTAACTACATCTTGTTTGAGGCCGATGTTAAGTAAAGGATCACTACCTAAAATCAGGTGGACATTGTCTCCAGAACTTTCCGTAAACACAGTTCAAGGTCACAAAGGCCGTTGCTCTATTGGTAATCTCAGACACAGGTGCTTTTAATCCAGCCTTTCCCAGTACGGAGTAGCAAGGGGATCGCACGCAGTCTTGAAGAATGAGCCTTGTGGAGCGATTTTCTGCGTACAGGTGTCCGGTTTTATAATGACGGCAGTGAGCTGCACATCTGCGACTCTTGGACTCCGTCCCTGACAAGTGCCGTGGGTGGCGGCCAGCAGTTGGGATCGGGTTGCAAAGGAGCCCGTGGCTTCTGGAATTAATGACAGATTGGGTGGCCAAAACACCAGAAGTTTATTCCCTTCAGTTCAGGGGTCCCGCAGTCTGGAGTCTGGGTGTCAGCAGAGTTGGACCTCCCTGGAAACTCGGAAGGAAAATGCATTCCGTGCCTCTGTCCTGACTGCCGGTGTTGCTTCCTGTTCTTGGCATTCCTTGGCTGGTGGTGGCGTCGTGCTGGTCCACCTGTGTCTTGACACAGGCCATGTTTCCGAATGGCCCTCTGCTTCGAAGGATGCCAGCTCACAGACCTCACTGTAACCCAGTGACGTCAACACAGACTCTGTGGCCATAAGGTCACGTTCGCAGCTACTTGGGATTAGGTCCTGAACATGTCTTTTGGGAGGAGGCAGTGGAGACCAGTACGAGGAGTATAAGAGTGTGAGTGTTTGTGGAAGAACCCTTACAGTGGTCTCAAAACCTTGTGGTGGTGGGTTGTGACTCAGTGCGTGTATGGTGTGGCGTGTGCGGAAGTGGGGAGCTGCTGCTTTCTTTAAATGCAGGCTACACTCTCAGGGGTGAGCGGGGGGCAGAGATGCTGGGAACGGGGAGTGGGAACCACAGGTTTGTTTTTAAGTTGCTTGCAGGACAGACATCCTTGGCCTTTTGCATTGCTTTCTTTTGAGGACGTCAAAGTGGCCTTCCAGGTTTGTTACAGCGACCGCCCGGCTGGTGGACACGCCTGGCCTATGATCTCAGGCCCCTGTGATCTGCAGCACTGGGCGGGCGGGGGAGAGAAGCGGTACTAGCACATGAATGTTGTGCCCCGTGACCCTCTCTGCCTTTGAGCTCTTCACGATTCCAGCATAACACACAGGCATTCTGGGGAACGAGAAGAATCCAGTCAGCCTCCCAACTAGCGTCCCTTGCTCCAGGCACTGTGAAACCCTTGGCTGACCGCCCCTTTCCCCCCCAGACGATTTGCAGCAGGAGTTGACGACCACATGCCATCTGCTGGAAGAACTGGGGATCGGCAGTTTAGAAGAAAACATGAAAGCTCTGGACCTGCTGAGCGAACTCAAGGAAATGACCCAAAAGAAGGATCTGGAACTCCGAAGGTATTGCAGAAAAGATTTGAAGTTGGGAGCAGCCGGTCATGCTCCGGCGAGCGGGCAGCTCTGGTGTTTGCAGAGGCCGGGGGTGTAGGGGCCCACTGAGGTAGGGAGAGGGGAATGAGCAAAGCACCTTGAACTCAGCCCAAACCCCCGAGTGTGTTCTCAAGAAGCCACAATAGAAAGGGGTCTCTAGCATCACCTGTCCTGTACTTCCCCAGAGTCACAGCATTTCCGGTGCCCTTGGGTGGGCCTGCTCATGCTTGAAATGTCTCCTGGGGTAAGGGCTTGGGGTGATCTTCTTGGAACTTGTTACTGGAAGTATAAATTCATATAGAAAAGGCACAGATCCTCGGTTTGGTTTGATGGATTTCACAAATGTGGGCCCTGGGCAAGCAGCCCCCAGGCCGCAGTGCACCCCTCAGCCTGCTTCCCCAACAAGCCCCCTCGGCAACTTTCTCACTGCTGAAGCTTCCCCCGCTCTTTGGGGTGTTTTTTTTTTTTTTTTAAACCTTGGGGCTTTCCTCTTCATCTTCCCCCCAAAAATCTTTCATTCTCCTTTATGATGCTGAATATGCTCTTCGAAATATTTAAAAATATTGAAAGTTACTCCTAAAAAAGAGTTGCCACCTACTAGGACATTCCCTTCTTGTGTGCGTGGCCTCAGGGGAACTCCGCGTGCGCCAGAAGGTTCCAGATCACAAGGGTCACAGCTTCAGCTGGCCAGACACACTCCTTTAGCATGTATTGCCCTGCCGTCGTTTACACTGCGTGAGGCCACGCGTCCGTTCTCGGTGCGGTTCCCCAAATATCTGGTGGATAAATGACTCTTCTTTTGTGCCTGCCCAGTCCTGTTCTTACAGTCCTCTCCGAGCTCTGCTCAGCTGTGTTCTGAGTCGTGCACGCTTCCCCAAGAGTGCACGGGACACAGCCCACTTCTGTCTGGCCCTGGGCGGAGAGGCCGAAAGTCTTCATCCGTCCTGTTGTTTCTGCAGGAGCTTCGCCCAGGTGCTGGACCTCTCGGCCGAGGCGAGTAAAGAGGCGGCTTTAATCAACCAGGAGGTCTGGGAGGAAGCCCAGGGCCTGGAGGCCCCCAGCCAGTGGTACTTCAACCAGGAAGGCGCCGGTGGGGAAGCTCCAGGGGTGGTCCGGACCCCGCTTCTGTTGGGTGCCGGGGAGCCACACACGGTGTGAGTCTACACACCAGCCATGTCCCCCCTGCCCAAGGGGGGACCTCCCTGCTGACCGCCGGGAAGAAAGCCTGGCCCCTCCCCCAGCTCAGTGCACATGTGTGTCCCGCGGCCTCGTGTGTCATGCTGTGGGAGCTCAAGCACTTTAGACACTACTTTGGCGATGTAGCTATTTTTGTACGAGCGTATTTGATATTTAAAGAATAAAACTTGTGTAGTCAAGCATTGGTTGCTATGTCAGGGGCCAGGAGAAGGCTCGTGTTGTCTCAGGTTCTTCTGAACTGCGGCTTCTTGGTCTTGGGACTCCTGGGACATGAGTGTTTCACTTGCAGGGGGATTTCATGTCCTGCCGTCCCCATGGTGCTTGCCCCTTTACCATCCTGGAGCGAGTTCGGAGTCGGCCCGCCTCAGGAGTTTCCTCACCCAGGCCAGGGTCCCAGCACTGTTGCTGGAGGCGCTGCCGGGCTCTGGCCCTAAGCTGCAGTCTACGCCCCGTGCCCGGCGCAGCACAGGGGATCGGCCCAGCCAGCCTGCAGCTCCTGTCTACACTGCATGGGCTCTGACCATCGGGCTGCTTCCCACGTAGCATGCCTCCGTGGGTGTCGGCTGGTTCCCCTTTATCGGCCTGTGTTACAGCGCTGGGTACGGGAATGTTCTCTGGAGAGGCACAGTTCCGTTGTCATGGGTCCCAGTAAAAGAGACGTGGCCACCGTTGCTAAGGCCGCTCAGGCAGGCAGAACTGCTCTTGTCCAGCTTCCGTCTTTGCCCCGCAGTCTCTGCCCACACTTTACCTGTAATCCTGTCAGCCCGCACATTCCCAGCCTCTGCGTCTCTTCAGAGCCTGCTCTGGGGCTTCCCACAGATCTCCTGGATCGGAGTTCCAGAAACTTCTCTCCCAGCCCTGACCCCTTTGTCCCCCATTCATGTGCAGAAAACGTTGGGTCCACAGGAGGGGGCACCCAGGAACCCCGGTCCTCTTGTTGGTATTTCCCTGCACTTACCAGCCTGCTTACTGCCCCACAGGCCCATCTCCCCCGGCTTTCAACAGCCAGTGTTTCCGAGGCCCATTCCAGTTTCCTGCTGAGCTGTCCCTCAGCAGAGTGGAGCTCTCTGCCCGCTGTTGGGTGTCACGGGCCATCAGCACATTCCCCGGTCTGAGGGAATGGGGCTCGGCTCCACCCGGTGGTGGGTTCTGCTGCGGTTGCCTTACAGCTCTCTGGGTGTCCACATATACCACTGGGTGAGCAAAGCCCGTTCAGAGCCCCAGGCTGTTCCCGTCAGGTCCCATTTGTAGCTCCCCAGGACTACCAGCCTCAATCTCCCTCACCAGCGAGGACCCGGGGCTTCCCACCAGGGAACCTGCCACGGAACCATCTGTAGCTCTGCCTCTTCACGTGGGCAGATGGAATAGTTCTTGTAGGCATTCTGTGTGTCCGTGGGTGCGGGGGGACTTTGTCGACATTCAGCATGTTTCTACGTTGCTACAGAACCCTCATGTTCACTCATGGCCCAGAAAGCCACCCTGAATGTGGACCCTGGACCAATTCCAATCCCTTTCCAAACCTGGGAGGCATTTCTTCTGATGGGCATGGGTATGTCCTGTCCGCATGCCCCGCTCCGACTCCCACAGTGATTCCCTCAGGGCTGGGCCGCACGTGGACATCCCTTTCATCGGTCAGCTTTCTGCAGCCAGTTGCCAGACTATGACCTGACCGTTGGCCATGACCCCTGAGTCTAGAAACCCAGACAGGGGCCTCTTGTTCTGTTCAAGACTTCCATTACTGCTGAGAAAAGGTTGTGCAGTTCAGCCCACTGGACTGGTTTGTTTTCACCTTTTTTGGTGAGGTGCCGGCCTTCCAAACAGGTTTTCTCTTCACCTTGGCCCTGTTCATAAGCCCAACAGCAGTTTGTCAGCGGAGAGCTGTTGGTAGGGCACCCTTCAAGTGACAATAGAATCTGGCAGCTCCTCCCCCGTCTTCACAGTCAGTCCTAGGGGAAAAGAGTCTCCCTGCTCACGGGTAGCACAGTCGTGAGTTGCTGTCGCAAAGTCGGCATCGCTGTCACCAATGGAGTGTTTCTCCAACACCATCAAAAGCGCGAGGGATGTGGCAGCTTTTGAGAATATTTTATCCTTCAATTGCTGAGAATCTTAATTAACCAAGAGATCTGGGGAGAGAACTAGGAGGTCCATTATATTTCAAGGGCGAAGGCACCGCCGGGAGATCTCGGGGAGAGCCTAGGAGCGCACTCCCCTCAAGTGACAAGCTTCGTGCGTCCTGAATGCACACCCAGGCCATGCTTACTAACCCGGGTGACAAGCTTCCTGCAAACAGCTAGGAAGGACACATCCTCAACCACTTGTTCTGGGAGGGATTTTCAGTATATTCAGTAAACGTGATCCCTTTATCCCCTTGTTATAGGCAGTTTCATACCATCATTTCCTTTGATATTTTAAAAATAAACCTGTTCTGGGGGCACCTGGGTGGCTCAGTGAGTTAAAGCTTTTGCCTTCGGCTCAGGCCATGATCCCAGGGTCCTGGGATCCAGCCCCACATTGGGCTCTCTGCTCAGCGGGGAGCCTGCTTCCCTCTCTCTCCCTGCCTTCCCCTCTGCCTACTTGTGATCTCTGTCAATTAAATAAATAGAATCTTTTTAAAAAAATAGTTAAAAATAAACCTGTTCTGATTAAGTCTTGGTTCCCTGTGTACCGGGGAAAACCGAAAGTCGTGTTACAATATCATGACTTCTAGTAAGAAACGGGTTTGGTCTTCACCCAAGTTTCTGGCAGAGCTCCTAAAACCCTTAGAATTTACTAAATGATGTGAACAGTAAAGGTGTATTTTGCAGTTCATGAGGCGACTTTTGCAAAGACCCTAGGTAACGTAAGGATGGAGAGAACCAACCACGTAGTTAGAGGGGTTGGAACTTTGAGGCCTACCCATCCCCCACCAGGACCCCCCCCCCCTTTCTGGGAGAGGAGAGGGGCTGGTGATTGAATTCAGTTGCCAGTGGCCAGTGTCATCAGTCACACCTGTGTCATTAAGCCTCGATAAAAGCCCAAAACGATGGGGTTCAGAGAGCATCCGGTTTGTGAATTCATGGAGGTGCTGGGAGGGTACACACCCGGGGAGGACATGGAAGCCCCATGCCTTTCCCCTATACCTTGCCTGATGCAAGTACTCTCCTGGGCTGTCGCTGGGTCCCATCCTTTTATATTAAATTAGTAATCAAATGAGTAAATGTTTCCTTAGTTTTGTGACTTACTCTAGCAAATTAATGGGATTCAAGGGAGAGGGTCGTAGGAACCTCTGATTTCTATCCCATCGGTCAGAAGCACAGGGGACAGCCTGGACTTGTGTTTGGCATCTGTAGTGGAGGGCAGCTTTTTGGGACTGAACCCGCAGGCAGTGGGTCTAATACCATCTCCATGTACACAGCGTCTGAATTAAGTTAAATTGTGGGACAACCAGCCGGTATCTGAGAATTGCTCGGTATTGTGAGGGGAAAACCCACATTATAATTGGTATCAGAGGAAGATTTGTGTGGTCTGACATTTTTTTCTGAACAGCCAGTCCTGAGCCTTGGAGGGAGGGCTCACCATGCAACCTCTGTGTACCATGGGACATAGGTGCTCATAAAAGGTTTCTACTGGAGGAGGATTAAGAGGTAGACAATGTTTCGTGACTGCGTTCATCTTTTCTTCTTTCCCTCTTCAAATACAGTTAGGCTGAGGATAAAGAAAAAAGAGGTTTATTCAAACAGGATGGAGGGAAACAAAACCACATCATTATATCAATTGATGCTGAAAAACCATTGGGCAAAATGCACACCCTTTCATGATAAAAACACTCAAAAATCTGACTGAGGGAAACTACCTTAATAGAATAAAGTCCATCTATGAGAACCCACAGATCACATCATACTCAACGGTGAAAGACTGAAAACGTTTCTTTCTTTTTTTTAAAGTAGGCTCCATGCCCAGCGTGGAGCCCAATGTGGGGCTTGAACTCACGACCCCGAGATCAAGACCTGAGCTGAGATCAAGAGTTATACGCTTAACTGACTGAGCCACCCAGGTGCCCTTGAAAGCTTTTCCTTTAAGATCAGAAACAAGGATGCCCACTGTCACCACTTTCATTACACATAGTATTATGGAAGTCTCAGCCAGGATAAGTAGGTAAGAAAAAGAAATAAAAGACATCCCAACAGGGATTGAGGAATTAAAATCCTGTCTGTTTGCAAAGGACATGATGGTACAGATAGAAAATGCTAAAGGTTCCACAAAAAACCCAAACCAAACCAAACCAAAACAAAACCCAAAGAACAACAATAACAAACAAAAAAACCCCAAACCATTAGAACTAATAAATGAAATCAGCAAAGTTGCAATATACAAAACCGACCCTCAGAATTCAGTTGGGTTTCTATACACTAACAATGAACAAAAAGGAAAAGAAGAAAATGACTCCATCTGCAACAGCATCACAAAGAGAAATACTTAAGAATGAACTTAACCAAGAAAGCCAAAGATTTGCAAACAGAAAACTACACAGTATTACTGAAAGAAGATACAAATAAATGGAAAGACATCCATGTTCATACACTGGAAATCTTAATGTTATTAAGATGTCAATAGTACCCAAAGTGACCTATAGATTTAAGGCAATCCCAATAGCAGTTCATAGAGAAATAGTAAAATCCATCTCAAAATGCAATACGGAACCTCAAGGGACCCCAAATAGCCAAAATAATCTTGAAAAAGAATAATAAAGTTGGAGGTTTCTTCCATCTGATTTCAAAGCTTACCACAAAGCTAAAATAATTAACAGTATTGTACTGGCATAAAGACAAGCATGTAGAACAATGGAACAGCACAGAGACCCCAGAAATAAGCCCTCACATGTATAGTCAAATGATTTTCAGTAAGGATGCCAAGACCAATGGGACGAGGACAGTCTCTTCAACAAATGGTGCTGGGAAAACTGGTTATCCGCAAGTGAATAAATGAACGCTTAGTACAGTATACAAATAGTGTCTTAAAAATGATCAAAGACCTAAATATAAGCCCTAAAATGATAAAACTCTTAGAAGAAAACAGAGAGAGGGGCGCCTGGGTGGCTCAGTGGGTTAAGCCTCTGCCTTTGGCTCAAGGTCCTGGGATCCAGTCCTGCACTAGGCTCTCTGCTCAGCAGGGAGCCTGCCTGCCTCTCTGCCTACTTGTGATCTCTGTCAAATAAATAAACAAAATCTTTTTTAAAAAAACAAAGAAAAGAAAACAGAGAGAAATGCTTCAAAACATTGGATTTGGCAAAAAGTTTCCAGATGTGACACCAAAACCACAGGTAACAAAAGTAAAAGTAGACAAAGTGGACTGCGTCAAAATATAAAACTTCTGTGCATCAAAGGACATGATAAACAGTGCAAAGGCAACCTATGAAATGGGAAAAAATATCCTTTGAACATATATCTGATAAGGGACTAATATCTGGAATACATTAAAGAACATCTATAACTCAACAACAAATGTCCCCAAATAATCTAAGTAAGAACGGGACGAAGGACTTGAATGGACATTTCTCCAAAGGTGATACCCAAATGGCCAACAAACATACGAAGATGCTCCACATCACTTATGGTCAGGGAAATGCAAATCAAAACCGCAGGGAGATCCCTCCTCACACCGTTCAGGTGGCTACAGTCAAAATAACAAGTGCGGGCGAGGACCCAGAGAAGTTGGAACCGTTGCGTACTGTCGGCAGGAATGTAAAATGGTGCCGCTGCTGTGAAAAACAGTGTGGTGGTTCCTCAAAAAATTAAAAAGGTAATTACCATAGAGTCGGCACTTCCACTTTGGGAAATATATTCAAAGGAGATGAAAGCAGGAACTTGGAGAGATTTTTGCATACCTGTGTTCACAGCAATATTATTCACAATAGCCAAGAGGGGGAAGCGCCCATGTGTCCATCAACAGAGGAATGGGTAAACAAAACGTGGCCTTTCTGTACACAGGAATACTCAGCCTTAAAAAGTGAGGACATTGTGACACATATCACAGTATGGACACTGAGGGCGTTATGCTAAGTGAGACAAGCCAGCCACGAAAGGATAAACACATAATGATTCCACTTACACGAGGTCCCTAGAGGAGTTAAATTCAAAGAGACAGAAAGTAGAATGGGGGGTTGGGCAGGGTCTAGGGGAGCCCGTGTTTAATGGGGACACAGTTTCAACTTTGCGAAATGATAGTGATGTTTGCATAACAATGTGACTATACTTAACACCACTGGACTATAAGCTTAGAAATGGGTAAGATGAAAAAAAAATGGATAAGATGGTAATTTTTTTTTTTTTTAAATCATTCACCCTCCAAGAAGAAGACAGAAAAAGTAATAGAATGAAGTCTGCCAAGGTTGTGTGTGAGGTGAAGAATTAACCTTTCCTGAGAGAGTTTGGGCCTTTGCTCTTGGCTCTTGGGAGGGATCTCTCATCCTCTGGAATGTTCTGCCTATGTGTTTTTCTGAGAACTTTGGCCCACAGCTTTTGAGTACTGCCTCTGGGAGAGAATGGAGACTAAAGGTCAGCCATGCGGGCCATATATGACCAAGCCCCGACAAAACTTGGAGCACCAAGGCCCAGGCAGGATCCCTTGGTTGGCAAGAAGGGTGCGTATTACCACGCAGTGTGGTTGGAAGGAGGAATTGGCATCTGTGAATCTCCTGGGAGAGGGTGACTGGGGACGGCTCCACGTTTGGACCCACTCTGCACACCCTACCCCATACATCTCTTTCCCGGGCTGGTTTTAACCTATCCTTTCACTGTTATAAACTGGATCCATGAGTAGAAGCTTCCGGTGAGTCCTGTGAGTCCTTCTAGAGAGTTATCAACCCTGACAATGGTTTTGGGAACCACTTCAACAGGTGTCAGAGATAGGGGATGGGTGCTGCCTCTGTTGAAAGCAGTGTGGCAGGTCCTCTTAAACAGGGAATGACCGTGTGACTCAGCCATTCCACTCCTGGGCATGGACCTCAAAGAGCTGAAAACAGAGACTCAGATACCAAGCATGTTGTCCAGAGCAGGACCATTCGCAGTAGGTAAAATGTGGAAACACCCAAACGCCCATCAGTGGCTGAATGGACAAACAGCAGGCGGTGCAGCCAAACAACGGAAGGTTAGTCGCGAAAAATAAAGTATGGGTCCACGCTACCACGTAGATGAACCTGGAAAAATCAGTCAGGGTAAGAGAGGCCAGACACAAAAGGCCGCAGATTTGTATGATCCCATTTTAACCTTTCTATGCAATGTCCAGAATAGGGAATTCAGAGAGATGGAAAGCCGATCAGTGGTCGGGCTGGTGTTGGGGAGTGACTGCTCATGGGGACAGGATTTCTTTTGGGATAATAAAATATTTTGGAACTAGACAGAGGTGATGGTCGCACAACTGTGTGCATACATGATAAACCACATGTAGGGGATCTCATTGGGCCCCCCGACAAGGCACGTTCATCGGGACTCATGATGAGACCTAATTTGGAATGGGAGTCTTTTTTTTTTTTTTTTTTTAGATTTTATTTATTTATTTCACAGAGAGAGAGATCACCAGTAGGTAGAGAAGCAGGCAGAGAGAGAGGGGGAAGTAGACTCCCTGCTGGGCAAGAGAGCCCAATGTGGGGCTCGATCCCAGGACCCTGAGATCATGACCTGAGCCGAAGGCAGAGGTGTAACCCACTGAACCATCCAGGTGCCCCGGGAGTCTTTTTTTTTTTTTTTTTTTTTTTAAAGATTTTATTTATTTATTTGACAGACGGAGATCACAAGTAGGCAGAGAGGCAGGCAGAGAGAGAGGGGCAAAGTAGGCTCCCTGCTGAGCCCAGAGCCCAATGTGGGGCTCGATGCCAGGACCCCGGGACCACGACCCAAGCGGAAGGCAGAGGCTTTAACCCACTGAGCCACTCTGGCGCCCGCCCCATGGAATGGGAGTCTTTGCAGGTGTAACTGACATAAGGATCTCAGGGTGAGATCACCTTGGATTGGCAGTGGGCCCTGAATCCAGTAACAGGTGACTTTATAAGAAAATATAAGGGGAAACTGACATAAGACACGGAAGAGAAGGCCGTAAGATGACAGAGGCAGAGGCTGGAGAGACGTAGCCGAGGGCCGCGGTGGCCGCCCAAGGCCGGAAGAGAGGCGTGGGACGATTCTCCCTTGGAGCCTCTAGAAAGAATCAACCCTGCCCACACTTTGATAGCGGTTTTTCAGCCTCTAGAATAATAAATTTCAGTTGTTTTAAGTCTCTCACTAGTGTTAATTTGTTATGACAGCTTTAGGAAACAGTACACTACTGAATGATAGTTTATACTGGCAAGCACACACACATAAGCACACACGTGTGCATACATGGGCACACACACGCACACACACTGCTCCTCCTGCAGCCTTCCCCCTCTTCGCCAGTGACCACCTGAACTTCTGGCACCCAGGGTGAACCCTGTTGCTGCGGGATGTAAGAGTCTGATACTCTGCCCTATACGTGTTTTTCCCTCCGCCCATTTTTGCTTTCTCGGGCAGCTTTTGGACTATTTGTCTTCCCTGGAGTTCCCTGCATCTTTTGGCCTCTCCGTAGAATCGTGAGACTGTGCCCCCCGCCGTGTGAAGCGGTGCAGAAGCGGTGCAGAGGCGTACTGCGCGGCGGTAAGCCAGGGCTCCGGAGCTCGGCGAAACGAGCAGATGGTACGCGAGATGCGTTCTGTTGTGTCGGGAACTAAACTTGAAAGTATTTAAGGAGCAACTGTGCATCGTGACGATGAATCATGGGGAAAGATCGCTGTGCTTTCTCACATGGCAGCAGAAAGGTCAAAATAACGTGTCAGCTAGGGAACAACGGGTGTTGAAATTTCTAAAAAACCTGGAAAGAGAAGTCAAAATCCTTCGAGAGAAGCTGTGTCCGGGGCTGGGGGCTGGGGGACTCCGAGGGAGGAAGGAGGGGTGCTGCTTGTTGTTATTCTTGCTGCATTTTATGCACGTTTTCCCAAAGAATCCTTGCAAGGAACTTAGGCGGGCTGGATTTTTTTTTTTTTTTTAGGCTGGATTTTTTGATGCCAGCCGTTCTGGCGGGGGCCGCGTGGTATCTCTTTTTGTGGGTTTGATTTGCAGTTCCTTAATCATCGGTGATGGTGAGCATCTTTTCAAGTGTGAATCGACCCTTGGTGTATCTCGATGATTTGTATATCTTCCTTGGAGAAATGTTGTCTTAGTTTGGGTTGCTACAACAAATAAACCATAAACTGGGGTGTGTGTGGGGGGGCTTAAATAGCAAACAGCTATATCTCACGGTTTTGGAGGCTGGGAAGGTCGAGCTCATGGTCAGATTCTTGGTGAAGGCCCTCTTCCTGATTTACAGATTGTCCTCTTCTAGGTGTAGCCCCACACGGCAGAATGGAGAGAGACCGTCTCTCTGATGTCTTTTCTCTTCTTTCTTAAAGATTTTATTTATTTGTTTGACAGAGAGAGAGAGAGAGCACAAGTAGACAGAGAGGCAGGCAGAGAGAGAGGGAGAAGCAGGCTCCTCGCTGAGCAGAGAGCCCGATGCAGGGCTCGATCCCAGGACCCTGAGATCATGACCTGAGCTGAAGGCAGAGGCTCAACCCACTGAGCCACCCAGGCGCCCCGCTGCTGTGTTTTCTTATAGGGGCACTAATCACATTCGTGAGGCTCCACCATTGGGACCTAATCACTTCCTAAAGGCCGTGCCTCTTTATACTGTCACATGGAGGATTTAAATTTCAACCCGTGAATTGCTGGTGGGGTGGGGGGGATGCACAAACATGCAGGCCATAGCAAATATCTCTTCTGATCTTTTGTCTGTATTTCTAAGGATTCCACATATAAGTGAGATCGTACAGTATTTGTCTTTCTCTGTCTGACCTGGTTCACTTAGCATAAAGCCCTCAGGGTCCATCTGCATTGTCCCAATTGGCAAGGTTTCCTTTTTTGTAGCTGAATAATATTCCATTATATATATAATAATATATATACATGTATATACCATGATTACATATATAGATGCATGTGTGTATACGTCACATTTCTTTATCTATTCATTGGTCCATGAACACTTAGGTTGTTTCCATGTCTTGGCTGTTGTAAATACTACTGCATTGAACGTGATGAAGCAGTGACCTTTTCGAGTTAGTGATTTTGTTTCTTTTGGGTAAATGCCCAGAAGTAGGATTGCTGGATCATATGAATGTCCTTTTTTGAATTTTTTGAGGAACCTCCATACTGTTCCGTGGCTGTACCCATGGACATTCCCACTGGCAAGGCTCAAAATGGCCACAGCAAAACGAATGAATCACTGAAGTAGTATTTAGCAAAAATTTATTGTCACTCACCAAAAAGAGGGCTTGCAAGCCGGGAGCGCTCAAACCAGAACACGGGATGTATTTGCTGAGAAAGCAGTGATCGTTGATTCTTCCTGGTGACTGGTTACAATATTTCAGTTTTCACGGGTTGTACCAGCCTTGGGAAACAGTTCAAGTTTGGCTTGTCATTTCCAGAGGCACAAGCCCCATGACGCAGGTCGAGTTAGCCTTGCAAAGTGAGCTAAATCAAACTTTGCCTCCATGGCTAAACTGGTTCTGTCTCGGAGAAGCTTCAAGGCTGGTCTCTGCCCTTGATTTTAACGCTGCGAGCAGAGCACAGAACTTCCCTTTTCTCTGCATCCTTGCCCACACTTGTTCTTGCTTATCTTTTTTTTTTTTTTTTCTTGCTTATCTTTTTGATAGTGTGGTTTTGGTTTGCATTTCCCAGCTGATGAGTGACATTGAGCATCTTTGCATGACTTTGTCCGTCTTTAAATTGTGTTGTCCTTTTATTATTGAGTCAAAAGACTTCTTTACATATTCTGGATAGAAATCCTTGACCGGGCATGTGTTTTGCAAATAGTTTCTGCCTTCCGTGGGTTGTCTTGTGACTTTCTTGTTGGTGTCCTTTGAAGTGTAAAGGTTTTAAATTGGGGGAAGTCTGGTTTCCTATAATCTATGTGATTGATACCATCTGGGGGCAGGTAAGGTGCGTTTGAAATACAGGGATGCATCTAGTGGAGATGCCGAGGAGACTTTATTATATAGGCTGGAACGACACTGGCCTAGAATGGCCACTGAGCAGGGCGGGGCGGCCCCCTCTGTCTGTCCCGAGACAGATAGACTCTAAGCGTCCTCCGGCCATCAAAGGGCCACCTCCTCTGAATATGTCGGGAAAGAAACGCTTTAGCTGTCACACTTTCCAGTTCCATTGTGATGGTGGGTGGGGGAAGGTTTGCTGCTCTAGGCTCCATGTTCTCTCAAGAGTCCCCAGTGAGCTGTCCCCAAAGTATGCCTATTGGGGACAGGCAGAGCAGGTCACACACAGAAGTGAAACTCCTTGACTACCACTTGGAGTCCGTGAGCCCGTCCGGATTCTTCCGTTGCCTCCCATCATGAATACCGGGCTCCAGCTTGGGCTTCCAAGGCTGCTGCCTATACCAGAGCCTGGGGGCGTTTCTGGGAGGGGCAGTACAGAGGGGGGCAGTGCTCTGCTCTCTGTACAGCCCCTCTTCATTTCAGGCTGTGGTTCTCAAACAGAATGGTTCTCCACCATAACCCCAGGGGGATGTGGGTGGTGTGCAGGGAATTTTGGGTTGTCGAGGCTCTGGGGTAGGGGAGGCTGCTGGCACTCAGTAGGTCAGCCCAGAGGTACCTCCCAACATCCTGTAATGCACAGGATGGCCCCCAGCCACCACCTGCAAAGAATGATCCCGGATGTCCATAGTACCCAGCTTGGAACTGCTGATTTAAGGTAATTCTGGCCCAGTGAAGCCCAGTTATTCGTGGGTATCAGGAGTCATGATGAAGGCTGTAATTGGAACCTCTAGTCAGCATAGCGGGGACTGAAGCAGGTGGAGGAGATGAGACCCAAGAAGGAAGAAGTCACAAAGGTGCAGCCTTGAGATCACTTGGACCTCAGATTGTCTCAGGTACACAGGCTGGGAGGCGAGACAGTCTCCGTTCCCTGCAAAGTCCTTCTTGGCCGGGTGGCCGGCAGTTAGGAGGTGAACAGGGGGCCCAGGGGGAGGGGAGCATAGCACCCCTGAGGGGCCACTGCCCAGCCAAGTCTTCATGGCAATAAAATCAGGGCACTGTACAGAGGGCTCTTCCACAGTCTTGGCCTCTAGCTCCAGGGAGCCTTCCATCATCGGGTCCCATTCTCTGCGGGAGATTCTCCTGGAGGACTCTAGAGGGCAGCAAGTCCCCAGCTTGCAGGCGTCCACGGTTATTGGCCATCTGGCCAGTTCATCGCCCATCAATTCAGATGAAATGGTTAGTGTCTTTGCATGCTTTGGAAAAAAAAAAAAATCAATGCTCACAGATTATATTAGTATGTCTTAGATCTTAGTGGGCTTCTTTGGACAGACCTATTGCAGAAAATTGAGATAATCGAGGGACGATTTCTCAGTCATCCAGAACTGTCGCCAGTCAGATTGGCACCATGCGCATTTTGGAGCATATAATCCCGATAGAATTTCAGACAAAAACAGAGTGGAAGTGGAAATATTTGTACCCGCCTCTCCTTTGTCTGTAATATCATGGGCATCTTTTTGTGTCAAGTACCCTTGAACGACATCACTCTTAAAGGCATAGTGTGCCTTATTTCGCATTTTGGGGCTGCACGGCGTCATCCGGGGTAAGATGTGAGCCCTAGCCCTCTCCTGGAGCCCGTCAGCTGAGCGTTCTTGTTGGTCTCCTGGCCTTGCCTGGTCTGTCCAGCTCTGTAACGTGGAACATTCGAGCATTGGTTCACTGCAATGGAGTTTTGATACTGGGTTTATTAATCTTTTTTTTTTAAGATTATTTATTTATTTATTTGACAGAGAGATGACAAGCAGGTAGAGAGGCAGGCATAGAGAGGGGAGGAAGCAGGCTCCCTGCTGAGCAGAGAGCCCAATGCGGGGCTCGATCCCAGGACCCTGGGATCATGACCTGAGCCGAAGGCAGCGGCTTAACCCACTGAGCCACCCAGGTGCCCCCCGGGTTTATTAATCTTAATAGAAAACTCCCCATTGCGACACTAGGTCTCTTTGGAGCACCACCAGGAAGGGAGATAAAAACCAAGATTCGTCTAAAGAATGGATAAGGCTCAGGCAGACACCCAGTCTTCAGGAAGAATGTGCTTGGGGCCTATGTGGGGTGAACGACAGCCCCGCCAAAGTTATATCCACACCCTGTCACCTGGAACCTGTGACTGTGACCTGATCTGAAAAAAGGGTCTCTGCGGATATAGTTAGGTGAGGGATCTCGAGATGAGATCATCCCGGGTTATCTGCGTGCACCCTAAATCTGATTCCAGGGGTCCCTGAAGGAGAGGCAGAGAGATTTGAGTTGGAGAGAAGTCTACGTGGAGGCGGAGGTGGAGAATGGGGTGTTAGGGTCCCAAGCCAAGGATGCTGGGAGCCCCCCGAGCTGGGAGAGGCCAGGAAGGACCCTCCCCTAGAGCCTTCCGGAGAAGCATAGCCCTGCTGACCCCTTGCTTTCACACTTGATGTCTAGAACTGTGAGAGAGTAAGTTTTGTTGTTTTAAGTCGTCAGTCTGTGGTTATTTGTTGCAACGGTCCTCGGAATCCACTACAGGATCCAGTTGGAGATACAGAGGGACTTCCGTGGGAAAGAGAGGGTGCCGTGACCTTGGCCATGCTGCTCAGCCAGCTCCTTGTGGAAGGGGTCAGATTTGCAGGGAGGGGTGGCAGCGCATCCTCTGGCTTAAGTTTGTTCAGTGAATTTGAACAGGAAGCAGTTTTCAACCCCCTCCCCAGGCTGCCTCAATTCAGGGACAGGAGCTGTGGCCATCATCGTGGGCGCTGGGATGAAGCAGGAGCTGCGGGGAAGAAATAGACCCCACCTGCGAGATCGCCCCAACCTGACCAGTTGGAGTTGGAGGCAGGTCGTTATCGGGACAGGGTGGAATGACAGATGTCGTTGCTCTCTGGATCTGCCGGTCTCACCTCCCATAACTCAGATTCAGACACTCCTTCCTGAGCACTGCCTTGGGGTGGGGGTGGGGCGCAAGGGGGGGTGGAATTGGCTGCAGCAGGCAAAAGGCAGGCCCCACTTGACCCCGAGGAGGGGCGGTGGATGTAGCCAGTGGACGTGGCCCGTGGTCAGGGACCGTGGAGCCGACGCTTGGCAGTGACCATGGGATAAATGTTGCCGTCCCCCTGGACCACACATTCATCCCGGACACACAGGGATGGTGACAGCCACTGTCAAGGAAGCCGGCTTCTCTGCACAAGCATCTGGTTTGTCTTTTGTTTTGTTTTCCTTTACTGAATGCAGCGTGATGGACTTTCCACATAACATTTTATTTTATTATTATTTGTTTTAAATATTTTATTTATTTACTTGACAGACAGAGATCACAAGTAGGCAGAAAGGCAGGCAGAGAGAGAGAGGAGGAAGCAGGCTCCCTGCGGAGCAGAGAGCTCGCAATGCAGGGCTCGATCCCAGGACCCTGGGATCATGACCGGAGCCAAAGGCAGAGACTTTAACCCACTGAGCCACCCAGGTGCCCCTATTTTATTTATCATTTTTACCGTTTAAGCGCATGGTTAGATGGCACGGATGCATTCACAAGATTGTGTAACCATCACCACAATCTGCGCCTTCAATTTTTCATCATTCCCGCCATAAACTCCCTGCTCAGTAAACAATAGCGCCCCTTCCCCCCTGCTCCCAGACCCCGGTAACCTCTCTTCTACCTTCTCTCTGACTCTATGCATTTGCGTGTTCCAGGGACTAGGTATTAAGTAGAATCAGGCAGTACAGCCTTTCTCTGGTTCACTGAAACGTAGCTTATGAACGAACAAATGAACCGTAAACGGTGCTGTTGCTAAGTCACAAGGGAGCCCCCACTGCCCGCAAGGCCTGGGTTCCCTCCCTTCCTCCCAGTGCCTGTTTCCATGGTGCAGTCCCCTCTGCCCCCACTCCCCAGCCCCCAGGCTGGGCCTCATCTCCTGTGAAGAAGCCCTTCCAGCCCTACTGTGTCTCCGGCCCACATTCCTGGCTTCGCTGGCTAATTGGAACTGATTGGGTTCCAGAGAGTTCCGGAAGCCCCCCTCAGTGATCGGAGAGACCCCCCAGGGTCCCAAGGATTTGCTCAGTGAACTGCTGACCCTGAACAATTAAGAGCATTTGCTGGGATTGTGAGCAGACGCTGCAGACCAGACCTCAGGCCCGGCGCCCTCTCTGTGGACCCAGACCGCCTTTGGCTTTGTGAACCCAGCATCCAGTTCATCCCCCTTCCCAAAGGACCCAGGCCCATGTCTATCTTTTGTTTTTGTTGTTGTTGTTGTTGTTTTGTTTTTTTGGCTTTGTTTTGTTTTTTAAGATTTTTATTTATTTTTACGAGAGAGCGCCTGAGCAAGGGGGAGGGGCACAGAGAGAAGCAGACTCCCCGCTGAGCAAGGAGCCCAATGTGGGACTCGATCCCAGGACCCTGAGCCAAAAGCAGACACTTAACCGACTGAGCCCCCCTGCCTCGACTTCTGTTCCTGGTTGAACTGTGTTTCCCCTCCATCTTTTGTCTTTCTCTGTGTTTTTTTTTTTTTCCTCCTCCCTGTGCTGAATCGCTAGGTTCCGGTTCACAGCTGCCTGAAAGATCCATTTAATTTTCTTTTCACCATTGAACATTTTAGCAAAATCAAAATCAGACTTCCCGAGAGTGCCGTATTCTCCCAGCCCTTGGGTCTCCCTCTAGCTCCTGGGTGCACCCTGCTGCTAAGTACATGGCCGGCTGGGACCCTGGGGAAACTGTGTTTGCAACCTTGAAGCCTGTTCTGTGTCCTGAGTCGGGCAGGTTAACTCACCTGACGGTGGGGAGGGGGCGGGGTGTGGCTGGGAGGTACAGAAGAGACATCAGCTGGGGCAGGATGAGTGGGTATGGTGGCCTGGCACACACAGTCCTTAGCTGTCCCCACAGGCAGGCCAGCACCTTTCCTCTCTCGCTGCCGTTTGAGGAGGCCACGCTTCTGTTCCTGGTTGAACTGTGTCCCCCCCACCACCACACACACATCCCAACCCAAAGACATGTGGGAATTCTAAGCCCCAATACCTCCCAGTGCGACCTCATTTGGGAAGAGGGTCTTTTGGATTTCACCAGGTTAAAATGAGATCATTAGGGTGGGCCTTAATCCAGTAGGACCAGTGTCCTTATAAAAAGGGGAGATTTGATGGGATGTCTGGGTGGCTCAGTTGGTTAAGCGTCTGCCTTCTGCTGGGATCATGATCCCAGGGTGCTGGGATCAAGCCCTGTTTTCTCTCTCTCTCTGACAAATCAATAAAATGTTTTAAAAAGGGGGGGGGAGTATGAACACAGAGATCAGCACAGAGGGAAGACAGTGAAGGGATGGAGAGAGGAGACGGAGGCAGAGATTGGGGTCACGTGGCACAAGCTGGGGAACGCCGGAGCCCCCAGGAGCTGTAGGAATACCAGGAAGAACCCTCCCCTAGATCCTTAGAAGGAGCACGGCCCTGCCAACACCTGATTCTGGACTTCTGGCCTCCGGAACTGCAGGACAATGAATTCTTATTGTTTATTTATTTTTAAAGATTTATTTTTTTACGATGAACCATGAGAGACTATGGACTCTGAAAAACAATCTGAGGGTTTTGAAGGGACGGGGGGTGGGAGGTTGGGGTACCAGAGGGTGGGTATTATAGAGGGCACGGATTGCATGGAGCACGGGGTGTGGTGCAAAAATAATGAATACTGTTATGCTGGAAATAAAAAAAAAGTAAAAAATAAATTAAAAAAAAAAAAAAAAAAAAAAAATTTGATAAAGAAAGAGAGAGAGAGCATGTATGAGCAGGGGAAGCAGCAGAGGGAGAGGGAGAAACAGGGTCCCCGCTGAGCAGGGAGCCCCCGATGGAGCTCCATCCCAGCACCCTGGGATCATGACCTGCTCAGAAGGCAGATGCTTAACCCGTTGAGCCACCCAGGCACACTGAATTCTTACTGTTTTATGCTCCCCAGTGTGTGGTACTTTATGCAGCGGCCCTAGGACGCTTAAAGAGTAGGTAAAAGCCAAATGCATCCGAAGTAGCTGACCTGGAATGTCTCACTGAGAAGGTGGTGAGGAGGTTTGCCGTGAGGGTATCCAGCTGAAGTGTGTTCCAGGCAGAGGAAACAGCCAGTGCAAAGGCCCTGAGGCAAGAGTGCCTGGGTGGAATGGGGAACTTCCGGGATTTCTGGAGGAGAGGAGTGAGTTCTCTGTCATTTGTTTGACAGGACAGGGGCTGGAAGTCCTCTGGGAGCTGTGTCATCTAGGCAGTGATGGTGGGGTTCACCTGAGCAGGACAACGGAGGTGGAGAAAAATGGGCACATTCTAGAAACTTCTTTTCAGACAGAGGCAGCACGACTACAGCTTTTGTCCAGCTCTTCGGTTTCCATACAAAAATAGAATTATCATCTTCAGATTGTGTGGTGTGACCGGGAGATGGCAAACTATAGCTCCCAGGCTAAATCCCACCTGCAGGCTGTTTGTGTGAATAAAGTTTTATTGGCACACAGCTACACTCATTCACTGATGCACTGTGGCCACTATCGTTCTCCAGTGGCAGCGTTGAGTCGTGAATTTCCTGTGCAGGCAGACCTCATCGAGCTTCACTCATGGAGCTCTGCAGATCTTGTGTGTTTTACAGGTTGAAGGTTGGTGGCATCAAGAAAGTCGTCAGAGCTCTTTCTCCAAAAGTATTCACTCATTTTCTATCTGGCTGTCACATTTTGGTAATTCTCACAATATTTCAAACTTTTTCATTATCATTATTATTGGTTGTGGTAATCTGTGATTGGCGATTGTGACTCACTGAGAGCTCGGGTACGGTTAACATTTTTTAGCAGAAAGTGTTTTTAAACTTAGGTATATGCATTGTTTTTTAGATGTAATGGTGTTACACACTTGATAGACTACAGTATGGCATAAATATAACTTTTAAATCCCTTGGGAAACCAAAAAATTAGTTTGCAGGTGGGCATGGAACCCACAGTATTTCTGAGTGTACCCATATCTTTCTGTTTAAAGACCTCAAGACCTCCCATCTTGATCCCCGACACACTATGTTATGATACATAGTACATTTTGATACATTCCATAAAACAAGACGGGATTTCAGCCTCCCTAACTGCTGACCATCACCCACAGCCCATAGCTAAAAGTCTACTGATAAAATTTGTTTTCCCAAAGACTTAACTGTGGGTAGCTTTTTTGTGACCAAAAGCCTTACTGATACCATACATGGCCAATTAACTCATATTTTGAACATTATATGTATCATATTCTGTATTTTTTTAAAGACTTTATTTATTTATTTGACAGAGATCACAAGTAGGCAGAGAGGCAGGCAGAGAGAGAGAGGAGGAAGCAGACTCCCTGCTGAGCAGAGAACCCAATGCGGGGCTCGATCCCAGGACCCTAGGACCATGACCTGAGCCTAAGGCCGAGGCTGTAACCCACTGAGCCACCCAGGTGCGCTATACTCTGTATTTTTTTTTTTAAAGATTTTATTTATTTATTTGACAGAGATAGAGATCACAAGTAGGCAGAGATGCAGGCAGAGAGAGAGGAGGGAGCAGGCTCCCTGCTGAGCAGAGACCCCGATGCAGAGTTCGATCCCAGGAGCCTGGAATCATGACCTGAGCCGAAGGCAGAGGCTTTAACCCACCGAGCCACCCGGACACCCTTACTCTGTATTTTTTTTTTTTTAAAAGATTTTATTTATTTATTTTAGAGAGGGAGAGAGAGTGAGAATGTGAGCAGGGTGGTGGTGCAGAGGGAGAGGGAGAGAGAGACCCTCAAGCAGACCCCGCTCTGACCCTAGAGCCTGACCTGGGGCTCGATCTCACGACCCTGAGATCCAGCGGTCAGACGCTCAACCAACTGAACCACCCAGGCACTCCTATAGTTACTCTGTATTCTTACAATGAAGTCAGCAACAAAAAAAGAAAATGTTTTTAAGAAAATAATGAGGGGAAAATACATTTACGGTCCTATACTGTATGGGTGGACCCACCCATTTGAAGTACACATTGTTCAAGGTCAACCGTACAGATTGTTCTGCACGTCTTTCTTTCATTTAACTATCTGTCCCATGTCTTTCCTTGTCAGCATATCTGATCCCCGTTTGTTCTTTATATCAACTACCTGCTGTCTCATCGTGTGGACATCCTGTGGACCTTGTTGACTTAGTCCTTCTGCCCTCCTGGTGGACATTTAAGGTCCCTCCAAGATTTCGCGGTCGTCCCCATCCTGTTGCAGCGTGCTATGCGGGCGTTCATTAACTGCATTTGGTCTTTTCCCCTTTTTTTGACTGATTAAAAATGACTCATGTGTGTTCCTGATGAAAAGGGCCCTGGGGCTCCTCCGCACCACCCCCCCTCGCCCCCAACGCCTGGCTTTGCTTCCTCCACGACCGGCCTGGGACCCGTTCCCAAACAGCTCACTCAGCAGATGTTTGATGATTTCAGAAAGCCAGAGGGTCGCAGGTCACGTCCGTCAGTTCCGTGCAGAGCCCTCCTAGGACCGCACCCGCCCTGTGGCCCGGCCCAGCTGAGGCGGGAGCCTTGCCAACATCGTGACCACACGGGGCTCTATCTTTATTGTCTCTTCGATCACTTCCGCAGCGGGTTAGCTCAACTTACAAACTCAACAAATATTTTCCCGTCGGCACCATGCTTTTCTCGGGAGAACTGAAAGCTGCTGGCCGCTGGGTCCGGGGCCTGCCCTGGCTACGGGCCAGCCATCCTGGGGTCACACGGCAGCATCCGATCCACAGCAGCCTCCCTCAGCTGCTGGGAGAGGAGCAGGTACCCCAGGGCTTCGGGATCCACATCCTAGTCTGTCCCATCGGCAGATAGGGTGTCGGGGCTGAACAGGGAGGGTGGAGATGTGGAGTTCCAAGGGGATCCGAGCAGTGGCTGAGCCAAAGCGCTTTGCCATTACTCGTCAATTATGAAGCGGAATCAGACATTTCTTGGAGAGCTTTGAAGACATTTTAGACAAAAAGGCATGTGAAATGACATGATATCCCTTGTATAGAATGACAGAACTTTCTATGCTCTCCTTTCTAACCTCCTAGCTGGAGGGAAAACACATGGGGCCGGGGTGGGGGAGGGGGTTGCAGGGAAGCTATGTGGAATGCAGCCCGGTCTCCTGATCTCTTGCCTGTAATTTTTCTTCACCCCCATGGACGTCTCGGCCTCTCGGGTCTCCGTGGGTCTCCCTGATAACGAGGCAGGCAGATGAGATGTGAGTGCTGGAGCCTGAAGACCCTATTTCCAAATAAGGTCACGTTCACCCGTTCTGGGGCAGAGATTAGGACCTGGACATAATATTTTTGGAGGGACACCCTTCAACTCACTACAGAGGCCGAGCTCTTTCTTCCCCGATCTTAACTGCCCTCAACTTTTTACTGACGAAACTTACGTAACGGCAAATGAAACCGTTGTGATATTATAAAACAGATCGTTTTTGGATTATTAATGGTAGATCATTTTTTTCTTGGAGATTTGATTCTTAGAGGAAGTGTCGTAGATTCAAATTGGGAACTCAGGGGGCCCCTGGCTGGCTCCTTCAGAGGAGCATGCGACTCTTGATCTCGGGGTTGGGAGTTCAAGCCCCACATCAGGTTCAGAGATGACTGGAAAAAATAAACTTCATAAAAAAATAAATTAGATTGGGAACCCAGTCATACTCTCCCAGTAAACAATTGGTGGATGACTTAAATTGCTTATGAGATGCAAAATGTAGTCAGAGCACTAATACCAATAGAGGTTTAACATTTTTTTAAAAGAATTTATTGATTTATTTGAGAGAGAGAAAGAGAGGCCACAGAGGAGAGGGAGAGGGAGAAGCAGACTCCCTGCTGAGAAGGGAGCCCTACCTGGGGCTTGATCGCATGACCCTGAGATCATGACCTGAGCTAAACACAGATGCTTAACTGCTCCAATTTTTTTGAGATCCAGGCAGCCCCCCCCCCAATTTTTTTGAGATCCTCACAGATTAGTGCATTAAAATGCAGCTTTTTTCTTTTCTTCTTTCTTTCTCTGTTCCTTTCTTCCTTCCTTTCTTTGTTGAGAAGATTTAAGTTGGGGCCAAGTTCTTTGCCAGGTGCAGTGCCAAGGCTGCCATGTTGGGGAACCCCAGCGGTGCAGGGCAGCTGACAGCCCCCTGTCTCCCCCCCTCCAGGAGAGAACCAGCCACGCAAAGGCTGCTGGGAGCAGTGTTCCAGGCCAAGAGAGCAGGGCCAGGGGCAGAAGAACAGAGTGTGGCTGGAGGATGTGGGCGAAGGGGATGCTGCGGTGGGATCCCAGCTCTGTCCCTGGGCAGCCAGTGTCTCTGGGATGCAGCCTCCTTGGCTGAGGACTGGAGACAACAGCCCTCCTTGCAGAAGGTGGTTCGGAGGGAAAAAAAACTCGATCATTCACTCCTAGTGCGTGATGCTCACGAGGCAAAGGCCAGCCGCTGTTGTTACTGTGGTTTTATTATTGCTGCTGTTGGTCTGTTTCATGTCAGGGACTCAAGGACGCTTTCCTGTCCTCAGCAGAGCCACAGGTGGCTCTCTCCACCAGATTGTCACACTGCGAGGAGGGCCTCAGGAAGGAGCCTTGAAACAGCGTGCTGAGTGAGGGAAGCCAGTCCCCAAAGGCCACACAGTCAGTGGGATCCACTGACACGAGACGTCCAGAATAGAACAATCCAGAGAGACAGAAAGCAGATGGGCGGGGAAGGGCGTGGGTAGGGGAAGGTGCTTCCCCCCGGGGACAGGGTCTCCTTTCGGAGTGATGGAAATATTCTAGAATTAGGTTACAGCTCTGTAAATACATTAAAGATGGTTGAATTGTACATTTTTTTTTTAAGATTTTATGTATTTATTTGAAAGACAGATCACAAGCAGGCAGAGAGACAGACAGAGGGAGAGGAAGGGAAGCAGGCTCCCTGCTGAGCAGAGAGCCCGATGCGGGGCTGGATCCCAGGACCCTGAGATCATGACCTGAGCCGAAGGCAGAGGCTTTAACCCACTGAGCCACCCAGGCGCCCCTGAATTGTACATTTTAAATGGGTAAAAATTTACGGGAAGTAAATGATATCTTGATAAACTATTAAAAAAAAAAAAAAAGGAGAAAGGAAAGGAAAGAGTGCCACGGGAGAGGTGGAGGGTGGTGAGGCCTGGGAGCTAAAGCCCGTTGGAGACAAGATGATGAGAGATGGGCAGGGGAAGGGGGAACGACAGCCCCCGCTCCCCGGGCAGCAGATGCTGAGCACCCAGTGTGGGCTGGGAAGGAAGCCTGGGGAGCCGGCATGGCAAGGAAGCCTTGGAAGGTTTGCATGGCAACATCTGCAACACCCCCACCCCCTCCTGGGAGATGGCTCCTCCGGCTCCCAGGCTACCTGTCTCCTGGTGTCACACCTGGGGGGCCTCGTCCCCCCGCCCTCCCCCACACTGAACACATCTTGGGTTTAGAGCTGACCTTGCATGTCCAGTTCTAGTCCCCATTGGTCCCCTGGAGGTGAGTTCTGCCATCACAGGTTCTAGAATTCACCTGTTTACACTGATCTTCCTTAACGTCGGGAGGGCTGGGCCGGTGTGGTCCGTCTCTGAGCACCTGGTTCACTGGCCTAGTAGGTGGTGTCCCGCGACAGCTGATGAGAGATGAAGAAGCAGTCACCTCAACTGAGGGCTGTCGGCCCCTGCCCACCTGACCCAGGGGACCTTGTCCCTTGTCCACACCAACTGGGTTAGACCCGCCATTGGCCAGGTGACTGTCTTGGGCTCTGTCCCCTGCAGAGGTAGTCTCCTGCAGGGCTGGGTGAGTCCTCTCACAGGGAGCCAAGGATGCCCAGAGCCGCTGGCAGCCTGGTACCTCTTGAGTTTCCTCCTGGCCCAGGGTGTGTCCAGAACATTCCTGGCACTGAGCTGGCACCTTTCCCAGGACAGAAGTGGCCAGCGGAGCCGAGTCGGGCCAGGGCGTTTACTGTGGAGCTTTAATTTCCAGCCTGTTTGCCCAGAAGGCAGAGCCAGCCAGGGCGCCCATTTGGGGGTGAATTGTGTGGCCTTCCGTTTTCTCCTCCACCCAACCTCAGAACTGGCCTCAGTGCCGCCAGAGGCTGCTCCCTGCTCCTCTTTCTCCGAAGCCTCCAAGAATGCATGTTCGGCACTCGTGGCAACCTAAGGGACACATGAAGGTGCCTGGAGGTTTCTGATTCCCAGCCATGCCCTGGTGTTGGTGAGAAGGGCTGCCGCTGGGGACACCTCAGCTCAGGTCATGATGCCGGGGTCCTGGGATTGGGCCCTGCACTGGGCTCCCTGCTCAGTGGGGAGCCTGCTTCTCCCTCTCCCTCTGCTGCTCCCCCTGCTTGTGCTCTCTCTCTCTCTCTCTCTCTCAAATAAATAAAATCTTTTTAAAAGTTATGTTCTGTTTTTATAAACCGATTTATTGAGGCTAGCTAGCTTACGATAGATTGCACATATCTGTACCAAGTGTTGGATTAGCTAGGTTTTGGCCTACGTTCTCGCCTGTGAAATCATCCCCACAGGGAGACCGTGAACACAGCCGACACCCTCAGGAAGTTTCCTGGGTCCGAAAAGAAAACGTCCGTTTCCCGTATTGTACTTCTGACACCAAAAGTGGGTTTTCCACCCCCGAGGAATTCTGACACCATCTGGAATTCGCACAGACCCCACAGGTGAGGGCCTTTGTCCCACGAGACTGCCTCCGCTTCTGATGCCAGCCACAAGGCTGGGTCTCCAGGACTTCCAATAGACTGGCTACAAATCAGGGGGTTCCTATGAGGCCACCTTTGGATGCCATAATTTTCTAGAACTGCTCACAGAGCCCAGAAAAGTGCTTTACTTCCTGTTACCACTTTGTGATCAAGGATGGCACTCAGGAACAGCCAGAGGAAGAGATGCACGGGGCGTGTATGTGAGTAGGGACTTGGATCTCCATGTCCACCCCTCGCCCTCGCCAACCTTGGCATCTCCATGTCTTCAGCAAGCCGGAAGCTCTTTGAACCCCCTACTTTGTGTTTTGACAGAGGCTTCAAGCCATAGTCATGACTGACGAAATCACTGGTCATCATTGATTGAGTATCTGTCTTTAACCCCTCTCCCGACTCTTCGGAATCACATCACCAACAAGCAGCCCCCGTCCCTAGTCACCCTGTTAACAGAAAGTCAGGTGTGGTTGGAAGGGGGTCCGTTATGAATAACAAAAGATGCTCCTATTTCAGAAACCAGGGACAGAAAGTCAATACTACAAACAATGCTTCTATCGCTCATCACACAGAAAATGATAAGGGTGTTCGGAGTCTGAGCCAGGAACCCAGAACAAAGACCAAGTATGGTTTCTTGTTATTTCACAATAGCAAGAACAATAGCAGGACCCCTTCTCATCCCTTCTGCCTACTCCTCCCTCTCTTTCTCAAGTAGCCACTGATCCGCTTTGGGCCACTCTAATTTGTATTTTCTAGAATTTTCTGTAAGTGGAACTGTACAGTGCGTACTCTTTTTATCTTCTTTTGCTTCGCTTCATTGTTTTGAGATCCATCCTTGTTTCTGCCCCATCAATATTTCTTTCTTTTTCATTGCTTCGTGGTGGTATTTCACTGGGGGAGCATGATTCCTTTCTAGCAAATGCCTTCTGCATATCAGACCCTGTCCCAGCAAGTTTAATCTCCAAAATCAGTTTTAATCCCCAAATTTGTCTGCAAGGAACTATTGTGATCTCCACTTTGTAATTGGGGCAGTGAAACAGCTCAGAGATGTCAAGCAACCTCTCACATGTCACACAGCTCGTAAATGTTAGAGTCAGAATTTGAACTTGCACATGGCTCCAAAATTAAGTTGCCCACTGGACCGCACTACCCTGCACAGTGGTCCTTCTGAGATCCGGGCCACTCTGGATGTCCTGGGCTCCTCAGCAGTAAGATGGGTTTTCCTTTCTTCTTTCTTTTCTTCTCTCTTTTTTTCTTTTATTGAGGTGACATTGACATACCATAAAGTTAACCACTGTAAAGGGGACAATTCAGTGGCATTTAGTATATTCAAGATGTTGGGCAACTATTACCTGCATCTGGTATGGAACATTTTTACCACCCCTAAATGAAAGCCCACACCTGAGACGCCTGAGTGGCTCAGTGGGTTAAGCGTCTGCCTTCGGCTCAGGTCATGATCCTGGGGTCCTGGGATTGAGCCCCACCTCAGGCTCCTTGCTTGGTGAGAAGCCTGCCTCTCCTCCCTCTGCCTGCTGCTCCCACTGCTCATTCTTTCTCTCTCTCTCTCTGGCAAATAAGTAAAAAAAAAAAAGAAAGAAAAGAAAAAAAAGAAACCCCGTACCCGTTAACAGTCACTCCTCATTCCTCTTTGGGTCCTGAAAGTAACCAGCAATTAGATTTCCAGTGTGACCCCGCCCCCCACTCCGATCTGTCCCTGTTGCATAGGCTAAGGGGTGGTGCGTCCGCCCGCCCTTCCCTGGCAGGGCGCCCAGTGTTGGAAGAAGGTTCTCAGGCTCTGCGCATCAGGTCTCAAAACCCCTGCCCCTCTCATGGACTGGAGCTAGAGAGGAAATCCCAGGTCTTACCCTACAATTTCCACTTCCCAATGATTCCCCAAGTCCGCAGTGGCATGCTGGCCAGGAGCCACACTGCTGCGGGGCACACACCAGCACGGTCCCCCACGGCCTGTCCGGGTTCATATGATGCTGAACATCTCAGCGAGATGCTCCCCAAGGGGACAAGCAGAGCCTGTGACTCTGGCATTCAGGGGCCGGTGGGGGCCAGTGTGGGGGAGCAAGGAGCTGGGGATGTATTTGGGGGGAGCTGCTCCAAGCACAGGGATCTGGAGCAGGATGGACTTGCCAGCTCCAAACTTCCAAAGCAAATTCAACAGCTCACACTTGGCCTTCAAGTTGCTGCCCAAGAGGTACATAGGGCCCGGGTGTGGCCACAGCGCCAGACTCCCAGCCAGCCACGCTCCTGCTGAAGAGTGCACGCCTGGGGCTCCTCTCTCTTGAGCAACAGCTTTAATGAGATATACGGCACCTATCCTACGGTTCATCCTTTCAAAGGGTCCGATTCACTGGTTTTTAGTATATTCACAGAGTTGTGCAACCACCGTGACACTGTGTGTCACCACGGTCCTTTCTAGAACATTTCCATCACCCCCGCAGGAGACCCCGTCCTCATTAGCGTCACTCCTCACCTCCCGGCCCCAGCTCCTGGCAACCACTCATCTTCCTGTCGCTGTGGAGGGGCCTTGTTCTTGATCCTTCATGTAAATGGAATCATTCACTATTTGTCTGTCTGGATCTGGCTTCTTTCTCGCAGCGTGATGATTTCGAGATTCAGGGCTCTGTTCCTCTTATGGCTAATGCTACGTGGCACGGATGGACCACATTTTTCTATTCATTCATGTGCTGATGGACATTCGCATTGCTTCTGCCTTTTGGCGACCGTGACTAGTGCTGCTGTGAACATGTGTGTACAATCTGTCTGAACACCTGCTTTCAATCCTCTGGGTATAAGCCTAACACTGCAGTTGCTGGGTCTCCCGTGCAAAGTCTGAAGGAACTCGAAGCAACCGCTTTCTCCTTTTCCGAGGTTATTATAAAGGCAATAATGAAGATCTTACTCTCTGTCCAAAGCCAATTAGTGTTGTCACGTAAAGCACAGGGCACCCTGTCAAATGTGAATCCTGCACAAGGAACAAGTACATTTATATTTAGTGTCGGTATAGCCCGGATATTGAATGGGATATACTTATACTAAAAAAAAAATTTTTTTTTTTTTTGTGGCCATTTATGTGAGATTCAAATGTAAGTATATTTTTATTTGCTAACTCTGGCAACCCTACACCTAATTTATGTCTTTTCTCTGCTGAAAACATTGTTATTTAGCCCCATGCTTACCTACCATCTTTCTGTCTTTTGTGTACATACCCCAAAACGGAGTTGCCACATCATATGGTAAGTCTGAGTTTAGCTTCTCAAGGAGCCACCAAACTGTTTTCCGTTTACTTTTCCACCAATTTACATTTCCACCAGCAGAGCACACATTTTTCCATATTCTCACCAAAACTTGTGGCTGGTTGGTTAATTAATTAGTTAATTAATTAATAGCTGCTTCAAGTTTATTTTCCACTTGGTGTGAGACACACGGTTTCAGGGCGTCAGAAAGGCTTGAGTGGGGCTTGGATAGTAAAGAGTAGGATTCTCTCAAATTCTTTTTTGGAGTTTGGTTATTTTGGTATAAAAGAACCCAACCGCTTCTTCGTGCTGCCGTCTGCCTTGTCTGGGGTGGGGGGCGCTCTGAAGAGCCCAGAGCCTCCTGAAGCTTGGGGGTGGCCACTCAGGATGGGGGGGTCCCCCGTGTTGGCTTTGCCAGGCTGGCCATCAGGCTGCTTCTTCATAGCTTCCAGAGAGGCAAGTCCCTGGGATGGTGTTGCTGGAGGCCTGGGAGGATGCCCATCGTTCTGGGGACTCTAACACTGCAGCCATGTATGGGAGAGTAGGTTTCCCGAAAAAGAAGCTTGCCCACCAGTGACCTGGGTGGGCCTTGGGGAGACCGGGGTGGTGAGGCATGACTTCCCCAGGGTATTCTGCACTTCTGCGGTAGCTGTTCCTGGAAACAGATAATGGTAATGGCCGTGGGTGGTCATGAACGTGTACCGCTGCCATGCCCTTGTTTGTTGGCTGCTGGAAATTCCCACAGTGATCCCTCGTGGGCCTCGGGGCGTGATCACAGGTAGCGGGGGCGGGATGCCAGGCCATGGGGTCCATTTGCAGGGGAAACCACCAAAGTCTGATCAGCAATGGAAGGGAGCATGGAGTGCTCGGGCACGGAGACACCGGCTTAGCTGTTCACAGTCTATTTTTAAAACCAAGAAGAAACTGGTGTAATATGTATGAAGTGACATCTCATTATGGTTTTAATTTGCATTTCCCTAACGATTAGGGATGAGCATCTTTTCGTGCGCTTGCTGGCCATCTGTGTGTCTTCTTTGGAGAAACCTCTGTTCAGATCCTTGGCCCATTTTGACGTTGGGTTGTTTGCTTTTTATTGTTGTTGGGCTCCGGGTACTCTTTACATATCGTGGGTCTCAATCTTTTATCAGATACATGATTTGCACATATGTTCTTTCATTCTGTGGTTTGTCTATAATTCACCCGTTTATGCTAATTTGTTACAGCAGCCACAGGAAACTTATACGGTGCTCTTCATCCCCTGCCCTTGGCTGGCCCGGAACACACGTGTGATGCATGCATAGGCACACATGTGCACACACACCCCCAAATGTTTTGGTTGTTGCTGGGGAGGGTGAATGCTCGCTCTTCTCTGTGGGCAGCAGGGAGACAGCTGGGCGATCTCAGCCCAGATTCTTCCTGATCTGTGAGGGCGCCTTGGAAGGTGCTTTCCTGCTCCATGGACATTCCCAGCAGCCCTGGCACCTTGCTTCTGAGCAGCTTCTCCCACCTGCTCTCTGCGTGCATCTTTTCTAAACACCTGGGAGTCCTAGAGAAGATGCTGAGGTTGGGGCACGCAGCAGGGCGTGTGGGTGAACGCACCTGGGTTTATTGTCTCGACTCCTTCTTTGCTCTAGTGGTTCTGGTCACCCAGACCCAAGGAGTAGCCTCGTAGCCTCGGTGGAGGCCAGGGCTCCAGAGGATCAGGTGGTGCTGTGGGCAGGCACGCCCCTAGAGGCTGAGGCTCCCCTGAGTCAGCGTGGAGTGGAGGCTGTTTCTGGTCTGCACGTAGCTGGCTGCAGGCTTGGAGGTAAAGCCCGTGGTTCCCTGGCCCGTGCTGGGACAGTAGTAAGAGGGTAGATTCCCAAGGTGGCCAAAGAGAAAAAGAAGAAGACAGGCCAAGCCAAGAGCTGGAGGCAGAGCAACCAGTCAATGTCGTGACCCCTTTGGCAAGAAGAAGGGCCCCCATGCCAGCTCTTAAGTCTGCTGTAATCCTGGCTCTCCCCAGTTAAACCACTTAGTCCAGCCAAAAGGTACTGAAGTGGGCTCCCTGCAGCAACCCCCCAGGTTTGGGGAAAACCAAGAAGACTTCCTGGCTATTTTCTTGAGTGAGAGCAGGTAAGGCCGGCTGAGGAGGCTCCCCCACGCTTACTCTGAACCCCAAGCCTTGGGAGTGGGCTCACGGGGGCAGTGGGGAGAGACCTCTGGTCCTCTGCAGAGCCCCCAACTCCTGGTCCTCACATCTCCGAGCAGAGAGGACATGAGGTACAGGAATTCTCCCCACCTGGTCTGGAGCCCCCTTCCCCAGGCAGCAGGAAGTGAAAGTGCCCGGGTCGTGTCAAAATGGGCTTCCTGCACCCTTTCCCTGGTTGCGGTGCCCCATTTTCCCTGCTTTGGGAGGAATCGAACACGGCACCTCCTTCCTTCCTCAGTGTGTCCCTCATCCCCTGGATGAACACGGAGGCTGCTCCTGGTAATTCACCGCCCCAACAAGGCTGCTGTCAAAGTTCTTCACTGGTTGCCTTGGCATCTGTGTCCTTCCAGTAGGGTCAGAGGTCACACGCAGCTTCTGCTTGGGGAGTGTGGCCAGTGGCCCCAGGTCAGATGTCACTGTGGTGCCCTCCTTGGTGGCCCCACAGATGCTTCTGCTCACAGGCACGCCCTGTTCCTGCTCTGACTTCGGGGTCCCCGCTGTGCTGGACTGAAACCCTGTACCTTGTGGGTGATGTGTCTGCATGTCTGCCTTCCCACGCCAAGTCCAGACTCTGACCCCTCAGTAGGTCTAGGAGCTGGCTGGCTCTGCGGGAGAACAAAATGCTTCTCAAGAATAGGACCATCTCCCTTGGCCGCCAACCCGGACCCGGCCACTACGCAGCTCATCTCCAGCCTGCTAAGAGACGTTTAACAGTCTCCTGGTGGGACACACCTGGCCAACTCTACCTTAATGGGACGTTCCTAAAAAATGACCACACTTGGCAAAGTGGTGCCAGCCACAGGGCTTATGGGGAAAACAAAGTCAGAGCACAACTCATAAGCTGTCATCGACACATTAGAAAAAGAGGCACCTACTAAAAATGGAAGGACTGCTGTACATACGTTAAGTGGCTTCAAAGGACATGACTTCTACAGCAAATAATACAACACTTGACCTTTGGAAGGGACTTGAGGTCCTCAAGGGACTTGAGGTGGACATGGAGTGGGGAGGTTGTAGCCAGTTTTCCAGATGGGGAACGGCACGGTAGCTCCTAAGAGCTGAGGGAGGGGTGGGGGGCATGGTGGGGGTGGGGGTTTATGTATTCCCAGGCAACTCGGGTCAGCTACGCACAGTTTTCTGCTTCATCCAGCCTTGCCCCTGGGCAAAACCCTGCATAAGCAACACGGCATTCAATCACATCATGCTCAAATCCATCTCGGATGTATCCATCATGTTGGAACAAATTTGTGCTTTCAAAGCAAATGAAAGCAGAATTAATGGGACCCCCCTTCCCACCTCCTGCCAGCTTGAAGCTACCAGCCAGAAGTCACTAAGGGTGATGGTGGGAGGGGCATGGAGTATTAGAGTCTCTTCACGACCGGAGACAAGAGTCAGTAATATCCCCAGGAGCACAGAGAACAGCAAGATGCAAGGAAGTGAGGAAGCAATCACTTTAGAGTACTTACAACTTTTACTTTATTTTTTAATACTTTATTTGACAAAAAGAGCACAAGCAGGGGGAGAGGCAAGAGGGAGAAGCAGACTCCTTGCTGAGCAGAGATCCCAATGTGGGGCTCGATCCCAGGACCCTGAGATCATGACCTGAGCTGAAGGCAGATACTTAACCAACTGAGCCACCCAGACGCCCACAACTTTTATTTTTAATATCCTATACTTAATTGCAAGTTTGTACAACTCAGGGTTTAGCAATGGCCCTATGAGACAAGGGCTCACACGTTTCCTAGATATGGATCAACCAGCTCTTCCCCAGTGTCCCAGGGCAGCTGGTCCGGAGCACTTACTTAGAGTCAGGGATCTGGTGCCCAGCAGTGAATGGGGCTTACAACCCAAGGGAGACAGACGGGAAGCAAGTGCCCCTGGGATAATACAATCGTGACCCCTGTGTCGAGCACCAGAGGGTCAGACTGGGTGATGAGGGCATGGCCATGTCTGGCTGCCTCCTACTCACCCCATTCGTGAAGGAGGGATCTCCTGCCCTGAATAGTTTGAGATGGCCGAACATTTGACACCCAACACCGGTCTGGTGAGGCGGGCGGCAGCTAGTCCTGCATACTCACAGCCCTGGGCTGGGGGAGGACCCAGCTGGCCACCCAAGGCCACATGGGGGGTTGCACTTGGGAGGGGAGTGAAATGCGGGAGGCTGTGGGAGGCAGACTTTATAGTAAGGGGGGGGTGCCCCTGGTTCCCAAGGGAGGATGTGATCAGCTTATTTGAAAGACGAGGAGCTGAGATCTGCTAGGCCCAGGACTGGTGGGGTGTAATGGGTCAGGCCGACAGACTCTTGGTTAGATTCTTCTGCCAAGTGGGGGGCATAGCTGGCGGGACGGGGGAGCTCACAGTGAGGCCTTTGGGGACCTGGAAGGGCAGCGTGTCAAATCTGAGGTCTTATGACAGCGGCGGTCAGGGAAGGAGGGGCCGTGGGCAGGCTTGGGACTCCAGGAGGAAGACCATCCCAGGCAAAGAGGAGAGCTGGCATCTCGGTGGTGGTGGTGGAGGGTGGTTGTCTGTGGAATCATGGAGGCCAGCGTGGCCAGAGCCCAGAGGAGCAGGGAGCAACTGGCTTTAAGGCTGGAGGACAGGGCTCGGTTTATGGACGGGCAAGGGTGGGGGTGGGGGGTGCTGGAGGCTGGGCAGGACAGAACGGTATTAGGGAGGTTATGCTAGAAGGCCCTGCCTGGTTGGGGAATGGGCTGAGGTCAGAGGCCTGCACCTCTTCCTGGTCTCAGCACCCTGTTCCGCCTCTTCCACCCAGGCTCCTGCAGGGCCCCGCCAACATCTACTAGGCAAGCCCTGTAGGCCCTTAGGTTCCCACAGCTGGCCCAGAGCTTGGCCACGAGAGGGCTGGTGGAGAGGCCACCTAAATGACCCAGGGTGCCTGGGAGCAGGGAGGTTCAAAGGAAGCTTCTAGGAGGAGCAGGAATTAGGCAGCCAAAGGAAAAGGGCAGAAGAGCAGAGTTTGGCGGGTCAGTGCGAAGCCTCTGAGAAGCTGGGGTGAGGCTGAGCCATCATGGCAGCTTCCCCGCAGCCTGGAATTTGGACTTGGTCCCAGTGAACAGGGATCCCCGAAGATTTGGGGCAGGAGGGAAGTGTTAGGAGGGCCTTGGTAGCTGGAGTGGTCCTCCTAGAGGGGCCGATAGTGCCAGTTGGGGGGTGTGTGATGGTGGAAGGAGGGGGAGGAGAGGTGGATATGATATAGAAAGGAGGTGCACCCCCCTCCCCCGAGGGACCTATGACAAACCGCCCATTGCTCAGTTGGGGACACTCTGAGAAGCTCAATCCTGCTGTGTGCAGGGGAAAGGGAGGCCTGCAGAGGGAAGGGCCTGGCCGAGGGCATTTGTGGACAGTAGCAGGGGTGCGGAGAGGGTACTAGTGAGGACTGGCAGCCGGGGGCCCAGGGGCAGCTGCAAATCTGGAAGATTCACCCCTTGACCGGCCCGTCTCCCCAGACGGCTCCCCTCCTGACGCCACGTGCACTGCACAGGTCGCCGGGCCCTGGCTGGGGTGGGCGCCCTGCCGGGTTGTGGGGGTAGAGGGGTGAAGGCAGCACAGATGCAGCAACCGGGGCGGCGGGGGGGGGGGGCGAGTCCGCAGAGGGGGCCTTGCGGGGGCGACTGGGGAGGAGGCTGGAGAGGAGACAGGGGAGGGCCGGTGAGGCGGCAGCCCCGAGAGGAAGTGGGTCCCAGGAGGATGACGACCTGGGCTAAGAGGAGAGCGGAGGCTGGGGGGGAGAAGGAAAGGACAGCTCGGGTCCGAGGAACCGGGAGAACTTGGGCCTGGTTTGGGGGTGGGTCCAGGGTGGGGTCAGGCCCGGGCAGGGGGCGGGGTGAATCCGGAGAGAGTCCTCGGAGGCGCCGAGTCCCGAGAAGGGAACTGGGGTGGGTCGGGGTCCGGAAAGGGGGCGGGGCGGGCGGCCTGGCCGGGAAGATGGGAGGGGAGCGGTGCCGGGAGTGGGCGGGGGGAATAGGGGCCGGGTAGGGTCGGAGGAGCCGGGAGGGCGTGGGCAGGGTCTGGGGGTGATCCGCCCAGGGGTCCGGGAAGGGGGCGGGGCGGGCGTCCCGGCTGGGGTTGGGGGAAAGTGCTTGGAGGGGATGAGTCCTGGGAGAAGCGCGGGGCGGGGCGGGCGGGACCGGGAGGGGGCGGGGCGGGCCCGGGGACAAGGCGGGTCCGGGGAGGGGGCTGGTCCGGGGCTGCCCCAGCTCGGCCGGCCGCGGAGCGGGGCGCATGGCGCCGAGCGCACTGCACGGGGGCTGCGAACAAAGGGCCCCCGGCGGCTCAGGGGGCACCGCCGAGCTCGGACCCCGACCCTGGCCCAGCCCCGGCCCGGCCTCCTCCCTGGGCGCGGCGCCCCCGCGGAGCCGAAAAATGTGGGGCGCCCTGCTCGTCCCGCTGCTGTGGCGCTTGCTTCTGCTGCTGTCGCCGCGGGACGGCGTGTGCGCTGCGCCCCAGGCCCCGTGAGTTGCTCTGGGCGACGGAGGAGGTTGGCTGTCTTCTCAGGGAGGGGGTCCCGGGGATCCGCGCAGAGAGGTGCAGCGACCTGGCCAAGGCTACATAGCCTCCGCGCGCCGGGCGGGACCTAGAGTCGTGTCCCCTGACTCCCAGGGGTCGGACCGGGAAGGGGGCACTGCGAACCTTCAGAGGTGGCCACACGGAGGTGCAGGGAGTCCCCACAGCTAAGGCTGCGAGGCCAGCGCCTCCTCCTCATTCACCACCTTGGTGTGACGGGGGAGGGGGCGGGGGGGCTGTCGTCTTGGGTGGCGATTTCAGGTTGTCCGAGGCGTGGAGGCAAGAGGTGCGTGTCTTGGCTGGGAAACAGGAGAGACCCACCGTTCCGTTTTCCTTGGGAGGGCGTGGTGGCGGGGAGGAAGTGTTTGTTTTGCTTCCACATTTTTCTTGAAGTTTGACTACAGAGCTTCTGGTGAGTTGACACAGTGAGGAGGTGAACTAACTAGCTGCCAGGGAGAATTTCCCATGAGCTGGCTTCACCGGGAATATTTCCAGACCTGCCAAGTTGGGGTGAGCCCTGCAAGGCTGTTGGATTCCGGGCGGCCTCCTGGAGCTGCCCAAGCTCAGTAGGGTAGTCCGGCCTTGGCCTTGTTGAGGAGGCTTGTTCAGGAGGCCCTTGCTTAGCAGTTTCCAGAAAACATGCCCACCGTGGGACCAGGTGGGTGGGGTCGCTTTGGGAATCACAGTTTGAAAAGTAAGACCCTCTGCGCTTTAAGCAGTGGGATTTACCTCCCCTGGGCCTTGTGAAATTGGAATCCAGAAAATTTTTGTCCTGATCTTTCCAAGTAGGCATCCTTTAAAATGGAGGTTTTCTTCCGGGTGGGGGGGTGGGCTTATTTCCCTGGGCTCATTGGGCAATTCTAGGGACATTTTTGGTCTAGATCGAGGGGGAGTCAGTGCTGCTGAAATATACAGAGTGGAGGCCAGGGATGCTGGGAAACATCTGGGCATCTGCAGGTCCACCCCCGCCACAAAGCTTGACTGGGCCCTAAATTACAGACCCACCTTATAAAGACCAAGTTTAGAGTCTCTGGGTTGCAGAGTTTCCAACGGTTCTCAAGAGTGTTTGCCTCTGACTAAAGTCATCCTGGGATATTACCTTCTGCCAAGGGAAATGGAATCCTTGTGTTGGGGGAGACGTGCTGGGAAGGGAAGTTGCAAAATTACTAACCTGGGTTTCTAGATTAGCCTGCCTCTAAGCCAGACATAGAACACCCACTAGAGGGATTCCAGTTTAGGAATAGCCCCTATTCCTATAGGATAGCCATTTCTGTGACCCCTATGATTAAAAAAAAAAAAGAAGAAGATTTTATTTATTTATTTGAGAGAGAGAGAGAGCACGAGCAGGGGGGAGAGGGAGAGGGAGAAGCAGGCTCCCCACTGATCAGGAGCCTGATTTGGGGGGCTCCATCTCAGGACCCTGGCATCATGACCTGAGACAAAGGCAGACGCTTAACTGACTGAGGCACCCAGGCGCCCCGACCCATGTGATTTTTGCGTGAGGAATCCCTGACCCCAGAAAGCAACATGGATTTGCACATTATCATAAAACCAGTACTGTCTGGGGCTCCTGGGTGACATGGTCAGTTGGACATCTGCCTTTGGCTGAGGTCATAATCCCAGAGTCTGGAATTGGGTCCCACATTGGGCTCCCTCCTGCAACGGGAGTCTGCCTCTCCCTCTGGTTGGTGCTGGGGCCAGCAGACGCTACACATCACGGACAAAGCATGGGAACGTGCTTGAGGCAGTATGTGTTTCTCCCCACTGTCGCTGAGTGACACCCCATTTGCATGAGAAGCCGAGAGAACGCATAAGACCCGGGATCAGTATATATTCTGGTCAGTGCTGGATTTGGATAGTGCTTTCATGAACCCCAGGGTCACTGTGTGCTCCAGATGTTGCTGTCACATGTCCAGGATGAATGCATGCTCTGTGCATGGCTGAGGCCGGGAGCTGCGCGCAAAAATTCTGTCATTGCGGGTGGTTGTTGGTGCTGGCGTTACCGGTTCCGGTCATTGCTAGATCTGGGCTGCATACCTATAAAACAAGGGTCTTTGCACTATTCCCATCAGTGCTGGAGTTACCTAAGAAGTACATGGTATGTCCCGAGGTCCTGGCACGCTCCGAGCAGTCCTGAAGTAGGACAGTCCACGTAGAAAACCAGAGTGCGTGAACTTTGGCCACTGTTCAAGCTGGACAGAGCACAGCGGGCTCCCAGGGTCAGTGCTGCGGCTGGACAGTACCCAACAGGACCCCAGTGTGTCTTCTGAAATGCCAGGTTTTTCATGAGGTTTTTTTTTTTTTTTAAGATTTTATTGATTTATTTTACAGCGATCACAAGTAGGCAGAGAGGCAGGCAGAGAGACAGGGGGGTAGCAGGCTCCCTGCCAAGCAGAGAGCCTGATGCGGGGCTCGATCCCAGGACCCTGAGATCATGACCTGAGCCGAAGGCAGAGGCTTAACCACTGAGCCACCCAGGTGCCCCTTTCATGAGGTTTTAATGAAGTCCACTTTATCAATGATTTCTTTGATGGGTTGTCCTTTTGCTATCTCATGCATGAAATGTTTGCCTAACCCCAGCTCCCAAAGCCTTTCTCCTGTTTTCTTCCAGGGTTTTTAGAGTTTTATACTTATTAGATCTCTGACCCAGTTTGAGTTCACCTCAGTGCACAGTGTTCAGTCAGGGTCTAAATTTGTCTGTTTGTGTGGGGATGTCCGGGTGTCCTGGAGAGAATTTTTGAGACACGAAAATCTCCCCTACTCTCATTGCCTGGCCTGGCTTCTCTTTCGCCTGTTTCCTTCTGGTGCCTGTAGTTCTCCGCACGGCTGGGTTTTTGCTGCCTTTGCTCTCTGGGCTCTTGGCGCTTTGCTGTTGCACTGTGAGCGGTTTTCGTAGTTAAAGTTGAATGAGACTTTCTGATGATCCATGGAAGGTTGTCAAATACCAGAGGCAGAAGCCCAGGTGGAGAGGATCCGTGCCTTAGGTCAGCTGCCCTAAGGGCGCCCCAAAGCTTTCCCCGGTGTGACTGTGGGACCTGTGGCATGTTCCTTCTTCTTCTGGAGCGACACCCTGCCCATCTGGAAAGTAAGAAATTGTTCTCTGTCTTCCAGGAGAGGCCCGTTTGGGTGCCACTGTTCACAGAGTTTTCTTGTTTCAGGCCATTTCAGGTTCATTTTCAGGGTTTTGTTCTTAAGATTAGTTCTTAAGATGTGATCTTTTTCTTTTCTTTTCTTTTCTTTTAAGATTTTGTTTATTTATTTGACAGAGAGAGAGAGTTCACAAGTAGGCAGAGAGGCAGGCAGAGAGAGAGGAGGAAGCAGGCTCCCCGCTAAGCAGAGAGCCCGATGCGGGGCTGGATCCCAGGACCCTGAGACCATGACCTGAGACGAAGGCAGAGGCTTAACCCACTGAGCCACCCAGGCGCCCCTTAAGATTTGTTCTTAAGAATGAATTTAGGTCTTAGATTTGTTCTTAAGATTAATGCTGCAGGAAGCTCCTTGTTTCTTTCCACTGGGTTTTGGAGTCTGGCTGCCTGGGTTTGAATCCTGGTCTCTTACTGGCTTGGGCACGTGACTTCGCTTTCCAGCGCTTAATCTCTGACTCTGTAAATAGCTTTTTGGCACTTGTCACAGAGTGGCTGTGAGGATGAAGTGGGATCCTGCCAGTTATTCAGGAGAGTGGTTCAGTGTTGGTGTGGCACTCACAAAGGTCCTGTTGCAGAATGCACTGACTACAAAGGCCAGAGGCCAGAACACGGATGTTGGAAGGGGTGTGGTGCTGGATAGATCCAGAAGGGGCTTCAGAGATGAATGAGCTAGCCCCTGGTCACAGGGAGCTCACAGGTCGGTGGGGGACACACAGACACAAAATGACAGTGTCATCACGGTGTGGGCAGGCGTAGGTGGAAGACCACACAGGGAGCACTGTGACGCGGCCAGAGGTGGGTCAGACAACCTTTGGCCTTCACTGAGGTTTTCCTCTCCTACAGGGCCTACTTGATTGCTGCACCCTCAGTCTTCCGCTCGGGAGTGGAGGAAGTCATCAGTGTGACCATCTTTAATTCCCCCCGGGAAGTCATGGTCCAGGCTCAGCTGGTGGCCCAGGGCGAGGCGGTGGCATGGAGTCAGGGAGCTATCCTGGGTAGGTCCCTGGGGTGCCTGACCAGGGCTTCCTCTCCCTCGGCAAAGTGGTCTTTGGGGCTCAGGCCCCCAGCCAGCTTCTACCCTGCTGTCCTTGGACAGCAGATAACAACAGGGCGGGCCTCCTGGACACAGGTGGTGAGAGCAGAGGCCGCCTCAGGGCCTGTAGTCCAGGGCAGACACCTGATTCCTCACGCAGAGTGGGATTTGGCCACAGGAGGCACAGAGAGAGGAAGTCGGGACTCTAAGGCCAGCAAGTCAGCTCCTATCCCCCAGGGAGAAGAGGGAGAGGCTGGCCTTGAATGGAAACCAGAAGAGGGCTTGGGTAGGCAAGAGTGCAGGCCGTCCTGACTCTGGGGCTACCCCAAAACCCACATCAGGTTGGCTTCAGCAACAGTGTCTATGGGCCGTCATAACTAGGAAAGTCCACTGGCATCACTGGCTGTTGATTCCCAGCGCCACTTCTGAATGGGACTGTGTCTCCCCCAAGCTGATGGAGTGACAGGTTCACCAGACCAATGAGAAATGTCCCAGCATCCTCTGATTGGCCTAACTTGGGTCATGTGCTCAATCCTGACCCAACCCCTCTGAGCAGGGAAGAGGCTTATGCTGATTGGCCTACTTTGGGTCATGTGCTCAGATCTGAACCAATCACTGCGGTGGGGGAGGGCCTATGTAGATGTGCATAGAGCAGAAGAGAGATGGGTGGAGCCACACCAAACCTCCTGATACGGGATCTGGGCAGGTGACTTTCCTGAGGAATTTGGGGTTTTGCCAGTAAAAAATGGGGAATGGATACTGGGAGGCAAAAACAGTAGATGCTAAATCAAGTCTTAGAGGCTGGAAAGCCAGAGAGGTGTTACTATGGTAAATGATTCAGCTTGGGTCAAGAGAGAGGTGATGGGAAAGCAGTTAGATTACTGGAGGAAGGTCCACTGGGGACCTCAATCTCCTCTTCTTTCTCTTTACCCCCTTCTTGTTCCACTCCCAAAGAGAATTTTCTTTGCTCCCTTCACAGCTTACCTTGGATTTAGGGCTAGGAATGAAGGGAATTATTAAGTGCGCAGGCTGGCCAACTTTCCCCTGAGTAGCTTGGCTTCGTCTATCCCCTCTGGCCTTCAGGCTCTCACCAGCTTGGAGGAAACCTCTCACTTTTCCCAATCCCAACCCAGCCCAGGCCAGATCAGAATGACCCAGTGTGTGTGTTTGTCCACAGACAATCCCTCTAGGTTGAGAAGGCCCCAGTTATATGGCGGCAACTCAGGGAGGCAGGCAAACTCAGCTCCCAATTTAACTGTTTTCATTTAATTTTTATTTTTTAGACAAAGGGACAATCAAACTGAAGGTAAGCTTTGAATTTTTAACATCTTCATGAACCCTACCTTGGCAGTAATTGATTTGGAATGGAATAAGAGAAGTTTCATGTGTGGTGAGAAAAATCATTAACAGTGATGTCAACAGTGAATAACGAAGAAAAAATTGAGAAAGGGAGAAGATTTACTTGTAATCCCATCTCCCCATACTTTTCGCTCTCTCCTGTTTCCCCATAAATCCTCATCCACGTAAAGACATTTCTTTCAAGTTGCAATTAGATGGTAGACCCCTTCGTGCTTCCTGCCATTTTTTCTTAGCACACTGTGTAAACATGCTTCCATGTGTTGAAATCTCTATAATTGTCATTTGCCTTCTATTGTTAACCACAGCCCATTTTGTCTCTTTTATGTACTAGTTTACTAACCCTTTCCACCTCGTACATGCTTAGATTTTTTCAAAGATTGTTTTCAGGGTTTTGATAACGTAATCCAAACATCGCTAGCATCTCTCTGCATAAAGATGACTTAGCATTCCTTTTTGTTGAAGATTTTATCTATCTATCTGAGAGAGTGGGAGAGAGTGTGTGCATGCCTGAGTAGGGGTGGGGGGAAAGAGGGAGAGCCTGTTGTGGGGCTCGATCCTGGGACTCCAAGATCATGACCTGAGCCAGTGGCAGACGCTTCAGCGACTGAGCCATCCAGGCACCCCAAAGATGTCTTAGCATTCTGAAAGCTTGCCTTAGAACACCGCAAAAGAAGATTGACCAGGTTAGGAACCAAGCCTCTTCCTTGGTCCTGCTTTGTCTTTGAAGACACAGCAGTGCCCCTTCACAGCACCACCTGTGACATGGTAGAGACCCAATTTCCCACAGCTTCACCGGCATTGAATATTACTACTTTAAAATTATTTTATGAACCAAACCACATCATAGACAATTCTCTGATGTGGGTTTTTAAACTGGAGTCCTTGGATTTCAAGGGGCTCACCAGCCCTGAAATTGTAGGCGTTTTCTGAGTTAGCTGTTCCTTAACTTTTCTCAGACACTCCAAGGAGTCCTGGAATGAATGGGCGACACGGAGAGTCATCCTGAATGACAGCATGTCCTCCCCCAGTGATCCGTACAAAGTCCCAGAAGCGGTTCCTCTCCCCTGCAGGGTGTCCCTAGTGCCTGAGAGCTGTGGGACAGAGGCTTTCCTGCCTTATCGATGATGGGAGAACCTTTTCTCTAAGGCAGCAGCTCTCACCTGGTGGAGAGGTTTGCCTTCTCCCCAGACCGCAGCCCTAGGACATCGGGCAGTGTCTGAAGACCTGTTTGGTTGTCACAACTGGGGAGGGCACCTCGTGGGTGCTGAGCACCCCACAGTGCTCAGGACAGGCCCCATGACCAGGAGAGAGCCAGTCCCAGCTGTCTGTAGTTGGGAAGCCCTTGGTAAGTCCCCTAGAGCTGCCCTCGGAGCAGGTCGGCTTGCTTGTGAATCAGAAAGCAGGGCTGCGCTGGTCAGGGGTTAAGATTACGCCGGATCCCTGGTGGCTGCACGTCGGAAGCACTCTTTCCGGGATCAGTGCGCAGACCAGACCCAGGAAGGGCTGTATAATTCTAGGAGAGGGAGCCGGGGGATCTTCAGACTAGATGAGAGACTCCAAGAAAGGTCTTGGGATCCTTAACTCTTAGAATAGCTCCTGATGAGCAGTTCTCCGCTTGGGTAAGGGGGCATTCTGGCCCCTCAGGGAACACTGGCAGTGGCTGGAGACATTTGGTGGGGGGGGGGGGTCCTACCGGCATCTGGTGGGTGGAGGCCAGGAATGCCGCTCAACACGATGCAATGAGGGGGTGCCCCCACCGTAAAGAATGATCCGGTCCTAAGTGTCCATCGGTGCCAACGTTGAGAAACACTCTGTCGCTCGTAAGGCTCTGTGGTCTGCCTGCAGGTGCCCACGGGCCTCCGGGGCCAGGCCCTCCTGCAGGTGTGGGGCCGCAGCGGGTGGGCGGAGGAGCGCCCCCTCTTCCACAACCAGACCTCCGTGACGGTGGACAGCCGGGGCGCCTCCGTGTTCATCCAGACCGACAAGCCGGTGTACAAGCCGCGACACCGAGGTGGGCGGCTCGCGCGGGAGGGGAGGGCCAGCCATGGCCGGGGCTGCCGTGCGATGGTCTCCTTCCTTTCCAGTGCTCATAAGCATCTTCACTGTCACTCCGAACCTGAGGCCCGTCAGCCAGAAGGTGAGATCGGCTTCTCAAACCCTGGGAAACCCTGGGCCTGGAACACACCTGCCCGGGGCCACCTGGCCTGGGGCACTGCCACCAACTGGTCTTTCTTCCCGCACCCCGTCTCCTGCTGATCTCATTCCTTCCAGTTTCGACCTCTGGTCTGGGTTTTGGCCTGTGGTTCTGAGTCCCCTGGGGAGCTAGGGGGAGGTCTGTGGGACAGAGGGAGGCTAGAGCACTGGTGGGCGGGTGGCGTGTGCTCGCAGGGCTGGGGACCCGCAGGGGGCCGTGCTCACTGCCTGTCTGTCTGTGTTGCAGCTGGAAGCGTACCTTCTGGTAAGTGGCCTGTAACCCCCTCTGCTCTGACTCGGGGGCCCGTTTGCCTGCTCTCCGTCTTCCCCCACCGTCTGCTGCCAAGGTAGCCTGTGCCTGTCCCAGCCCCTCACGAGGCTTGGACTAGGTGCATCCCAGGCCCTGGGACTGGGTGCATTACCCTGGGACAGGCTAAGTGCATGTCTGTCTATCTCTGTAGATTTGCACACAGCTCCCTAAAGGAGGAACAGATCTGGCCCCTTTTGTCCCCATGTCCTCAGACCAGTCCCTTCTGTGCCCCAGCTCTCATTTGCTCCTGTGTACCTGGCTCATCTGGGGGAGCATGCCCTCCATGCTTGTCCCACCGTAGAGAGAGGGCTCGGAGCATGCACACATGTGCCGGGCATATACTGGGTGGCCTGAGTTGACTATGGGGGTTCGTCCCCCACAGGACCCCAGGGGCTCGAGGATGATGGAGTGGAGACACTTGGAGCCATTCTGCTGTGGTAAGCCTCTTCCCAGCCCCTCCCCTTTCTCCTTTTGCAGTTTTGGGGGCTGCACCTTTGGGTGGCAGTCGCAGTAAAGCTTCCAGGAGACTAGAATGTGCTCCGGATGCACCCCTTCCCTACAGCATCACACCCCACCCAGGGTTCTCTAGTCCCGGCGTCCGGCTGAGGCTGACAGGAGGCCTTTTGGGGAACATCGGGTTTTGTTTGCCGGCACCCCCCCTCATCTTCCTCCCACTGAAGATCTTCTGCCCCATCACCCCCTTGGGGGCTCCTGGACCCCGAGTGCCTCTGTGAGTTCAGGGCCACTAGGAGGCGGGTGGATCATGCGGGTTTGTGCGATGTCACACTTCCGGGTCCCCTGGCCTGGCCTTGAGCCCTCTTTCTGGTTCTGAGATGCTCAGGGAGGGCTGACAAGCAGGGACAGGGCTTGCGTGCGTGACTGTCCTTCCTGGAGTTCTGAGCCCGGGGCTGCGGGACCTCCGGTGGAGCCAAGGACAGTACTCCGACCCTCTTGGCGATCCATCCCACATTCTTGCTGGGCACTCAGCCTGCTTTCCCCTTGTCCACCCTTCCCATCGGCCCCTTTCCCTCCCTCTCACTAACTCCTATCTCCTGGGCACCGAAGTAGATGCTGACAAAGGGGGAACTTTCCGCCCAGTGTGGGAAACAGACTTTAAACCACATGATAACATCTGCCGTGATGAGAGCTAGGAAGGAGAAGTACAGACTCAGAGAGGGCAAAATGGAGTTCTTGCCCAGCCTGGGACAGCAGAGGCAATCCTAGAAGGCTGCCTGGAGGAAAAGGCCTTTCCAGCAACGAAGTGGAGAAGGAGCAGACAGTAGCGGGGCCAAGTGAGGGGCCAGGGAACGTGTTCCAGAGAAAGGCCCAGCATGCAGGAGGCCCAATGGATGGCAGGGAGAGTCAGGCTGGGCTCAGGAAGGAGGCCCCACGTGTCAGGAATGCTGATACGAGAAGCAACAGTGAGAACCGAGGGCCTCTTAGGCTCCAGGGAGGTGCATGGACTTGATCTTCAGAACACAGAGGAAGGAAACGAGCAGCCTCCCATTTAAAAAACTTGGAATATGTGTGGACCAGAGGTTCTCAACTGGTGCGATTTTGCTCCCGGGCTGGGGGTGGGTGGTGTCTGGTAATGTTAGCCACGGGCTAATGAGGCCCCATAGAAAATGTATGTTGGTGACAGCCCCCCCCCACCCCAAACCTCCTCTGACCATCAAAGGCTCTGAATATGTGAGGGAAGAGACAGTTGGCCAGCATGTTTTCCAATTCCTTAGTGACAGAGAGAAGCGGTGGGGACTGTTGTAGTCTCTGGGTGTTCTCCGGAGTCCTGCTGAGCTGCTCGCACGATGTCCCTGTTGGGGACAGGCACAGCAAGTCCCACTCGGGACTGACAGATCCCCAACTCTTCTCCCAGCATGAAAACAGCTCCTGCGGGGTTCTGACGAATGGACCCAAAGCCAAGGCTTCCTCCGCTCTCTGCCTGAGACTGATGCATTTCCTGGTGCCCAACTGCAGGGAAAGTGGTGTTTTGTCTCGAAGCCTGTTCAGGATCTGTGCTGGATTTGGGCAGCCGTTAGGGTTCTGCCCCCAGGGTTCTGCCCCCAGGTCCCAGCATTATATGGTAATATTTGGGGTTGCCATGACTTGGTGGGGAGGAGCTAGTGGCATCGAGTGGGTGTGGGCTCAGTGTCCTGGGATGCACAGGGCAGCCCGCAGCCATGGAGTATGATCAGGCCTGGCTGACTCTCCGCACACGCTCTTGCCCCAGGATGACCGGGCGTCTCTCTGCACACAGGTGTGGCCAACGTGACCTTCCCCCTGTCTGACCAGCCGGTGCTGGGAGAATGGTTCATTTTTGTCGAAATGCAAGGCCACGTGTACAACAAGTCCTTCGAAGTTCAGAAGTATGGTAAGCCAGAGACTCTTAGGGGCTCACCTCTGGGCGAGACCACAGACCCGGCGACGACCCTCGATGATGGGAGAGGTCGGCGGCAGCCCCATTCGCTGGGGCTCAGTGCAGAGAGCTGGGCACTTCGTTGTTTCTCTTTTATGAGAATTGTCATAAAACACACATAACAAATTTGGCCAGCTTTGCTATTTGTAAGTCTACAGTTGTGCGGCATTAAGGGCTTTTGGGTTGTTGGGTAGACACACCATCGTCCATTTCCAGAATTTTTGCATCTTCCTAGACTGAAACTCAGTCCCCACTAAACTCCAACTCCCTGCCCCCTCCCCAGCCCTGGGCCAGCCTGCCGTCCTGCTTCCTGTTTCTAGGACTCTGACTCGGCCAGGTGCTTCGTGGAAGTGGGACTGTACAGTGTTTGTCCTTTTGTGTCTGGTGTATTTCACTCAGGATGATGTCCTCCAGGTTCATCCGGGTCATAGTCTGGGTCAGAATTCCCTTCCTTTTTATTATTTTTATTGTTTTTTTTTTTTAATATTTTATTTATTTATTTGACAGAGAGTGTGCACAAGGAGGAGAGCAGCCGGTAGAGGGAGACCGAGAAGCAGGCTTCCTGCTGAGCAGGGAGCCCAAGGCGGGGCTTGATCCTAGGACCCCAGGATCATGACCTGAGCCGAAGGCAGACACTTAACTGACAGAGCCACCCAGGCGCCCCCTTCCCTTCCTTTTTAAGTCCATTTCTTTCAACCTCATCCCAACCCTGTGCCCAGATGGGGGAGCTGAGAAGTTGAGAGGCATTTAGGAAATAGCTCAAGTAACAGAAGCTGGGGAGCAAACGGACCAGAGGAGGAAAGGCTGTAGAGGACAGGGATGTCGCAAGGGACAAGCCCAGGGCAAACTCTGGAAGTAAAAGGAAGGGAATTTATGGCCTTGCGTTGCAAACTCGAAGGACCGGCCTCTTCGCGTTTCCTCCGTGCAGCTTCTGGGTGTCGGTGTCCATCCCTCCTCCCCAAGCTGCCCGGCGTGGTCAGATGGCTGGACGTTCCTAGGGCTGAGCACCTCTGGGCCGGCCTGCACTCAGAGCGCGTGGCCTAAAAGTGATGAAATGTGGGCCTCTGGGGAGAAAAAGAGTGTGCTTCCCCCCCCACATAGGAAATAATTGTGGGCCAGCAAAATCCCCAGAAAGCTGCCCGCGATCAACGAAGGATGGGGCTGTGGATTCCTGTGGTGTTGCCTCCGGGTGGCCCTGGGCTGCGGCCTTGCTGGTATCCCTCCCACAGCGCCAAGACCTTCTGAGGCCACCCCAGCGGTGCAAGTTGCCTCTCCCGCCTCTTCCCTCTCTCCTTTCAGCGCTGCCGAAATTTGAGCTCCTTATTGACCCGCCCCAGTATATCCGGGACCTGGACGCTTGTGAGAAGGGCACTGTGCAGGCCAGGTGAGAAAAAAGTGGTCAGCATGGGCGAGCCCCGCCCCTTGCGGACACGCCCCTCCCCGGACACACCCTCCTGGGGCACGCCCTCCCCCATGGGCCTGCCCTTCCTCCCTCGGACTTGTCCCCTTGGTGGGATATCCCCCTCTTCCCACATTGTTTTCCCCCTGGGTGGGGGGGACACCCGTCTCGCTCCCCTTCCTGTGTCACCCTCTTCCTTGCAAACACCCCCCACAGGGAATGGGGTGACCCGCAAGGGATTTCTTGAAGGGGTTGCCTGTCTCATGACCAGGCTTATCACCAGCTCCAAAGTGAGGGTTGACCAGAGGGCGTCCAGAGACACTGTCCCTTTCTGGGGTCCCCCAGGGAGAGTGCTCCAAGGCCTGTGTTCCCGCTCAGCTCTCTCACCTGGAGCTTGTGGTTGAGGCCGTTGGCTTGCCCTCTGCTCCTCCAGCTGTGTGGGTTCTTTTTTGTTTTTTTTCTTCTTTTAAGTAATCTGTACCCCTAACGTGGGGCTGAGATCAAGAGTGCCCCACTCTATGACCGAGCCATACAGGTGCCCCTGCCACTTTTAAAATCCAAGGATGTTGTCAACTATACTCAAATTAAAAAAAAAAAAAATCCACACATCTTTTCTATAGTCTAGGAAATATTATCAAAACGGCTGGTGTTATTTTTTTATTCACTGTGATCTGCCGTCTTGCTCCTGGGCCCCTGTAAGCAGGTGTCTCCTCTGCCCAAGGCTTGACAAACATACATTTAAGTCTTACCGGCACCTCTGAAAGGATAATTTTATTTCCATTCTCTGGGTGACGAAACCAAACAGTATGATCCCTGATTCAAAGTTGAATTCACCAGAGCACTTAGGCCCAGGCTTCCCTGATGCCCACAGTTGTTCAATCCTCTGCTGTCCTGCTTCAACAAGTGCCAGGCCCAGTGGTGGTCTCACATACCCTCCTGCTCTTGGGTCCAGAGTTCCTCTCTGACCCTTGGTCTCTTTTTCTGTCAAATACAAGTTCCAGTGCAGAGGATTGCAGGTGCCGATGCTGGTCTGTCTGTGCTGACTCTGGGCTGTGGGAAGGGCTGTAAGCTCAGCATGTATGATGGGGGAAGTATTCTGAGATCAGCTGGTCACATCCCACAGGGGCTTGGCCTTCCTGAGACTGGCCCCTCCCCTCCCCTGCTGCTCCCGTGTGAAATTAACCCCCTTTGTTTTGTTCCAGGTATACCTTTGGAAAACCTGTCTCAGGGACCTTAACGATCAATATGACTGTAAATGGCGTGGGGTACTACAGCCAGGAGGTGGGGCGCCCCGTCCTCAGAACCACAAAGGTGAGGAGCAGGGACTTCCATGCTGCTCTTCCAGTGGATCCCTTCCTGCCGGGCCTGCTCCGTGATCATTTACCTTATTTTACTTTCTAAAACAGTTTATACAGTGAGGATTTTCCCAGTGATAAAATTCCTGCAGGCTGATCATGGAGATTTTAAAAAATATTAAAAAAAAAGAAGAAGAAGAAGAAGAAATAAAGGTGATTTCTTCTCTGACAGACAAAACCACTATTGATAGGTTGATGTATGTCCTCCCCGGATAGTATGTGCAAAGTTTTTTAAAGAAATAGTTTTATTAAGATATAATTCACAGACCATGCAATTCAAATACACACATAGAACATAGGATTCGGGGTTCATAGGATTCAGCCATCACAGGCCAGAGTTTGGGTATTTCCACCATCCTTCCCAAGTCCCTCACATCCTTTTGTAATCTGTCTATTACCATCTCCAGCCCCGGGCGACCACTGATCGATCTGCTTTCTGTCTCTATGAATGTGCCCGGTTTAGATGTTCTGTATACACGGAATCGTATGCTATACGGTCTTTCGTGTCCGGCTTCTTTCGCCCGGCACGATGTCTCAAAGGTCATCCCCCTCATAGCAGGTGTCCGAGCTTGGTTCCTTTTTTACAGCCGAGTAATAGCCCATTGTATGGACGGACCACATTTGGTTTTTCCGTTTACCCATCGATGGATATTTGAGTTTTTCCCACTTTTTGGGCATTCTAGATACTGTGCTCTGAACATTTCGCATACAGATTTGTGTGAGGCCAGGTTTGTGTTCATTTCTCTTGGATGTGGCATCCCTGGGTTGTGTGGTGTGGAATTAAATAGACTGCCCGCATAAGAATGAGCAAAGGGTATTTTTTCGGAGCTCGCTGTAGTAAAGGGAGTCAGCCACCGTCACCCCCAGTTGGCAGACTTGAAGCTTTATTGTGAGATAGACGGAAGGCTTCAGGCGTGTCCCTGCTGGAGGCTGTTGGCACCTAGAAGGGAAGCATTCCACAAGATTGGTTAGGGATGCATTCTTGGTTTTCTCAGTCGGTTCTAAGATGTAAGGGCAAAATGGGACACCTGGTTGGCTCAGTAGGTAGAGCGTGAGACTCTTGTTCTTGGAGTCATGAGTTTGAGCCCCACCTTGGAGGTAGAGTTTACTTAAAATTTTTTTTTCTTAAAAGGGGTGCCTAGGGGCACCTGGGTGGCACAGTCGGTTGGGCATCTGACTCTTGGTTTTTTTTTGTTTTTTGTTTTTTTTAAGATTTTATTTATTTACTTGAGAGAGAGACAGTGAGAGAGAGCATGAGCGAGGAGAAGGTCAGAGAGTGAAGCAGACTCCCCACGGAGCTGGGAGCCTGATGTGGGACTCGATCCCGGGATTCCGGGATCATGACCTGAGCCGAAGGCAGTCGTCCAACCAACTGAGCCACCCAGGCGTCCCTGACTCTTGGTTTTGACTCAAGTTGGGATCTTGTGGTCATGGGATTGAGCCCCGCATCAGGCTCTGCACTCAGCCCAGAGTCTGCTTGAGAGGCTCTCTCTCTCTCCCTCTGCTCCTCCTGCTAGTGTGCACATGTTCTCTCTCTGTCTTTCTGAAATAAATAAATAAATCTTTAATAAAATAAAATAAAAAGCGGTGCCTGGCTGGCTCAGTCAGTAGAGTAAGCGACTCTTGATTTTGGGCTTATGAGGTGGAACCCCACGTTGGGCATAACGAAGACTTAAATCTTAAAAAGAAAGAAAAAGAAGTAGAGACGAAAATCAGAGAAACTGTCTATTATTAACCCAGTTCTAGCCATTTGGGTTTGGTTGTTATGGGGCTGACTTCCTACTAGCTGCTGGACCTCAGGGTCAGACTTCCTTTGAGGCTCGTTGATCATGGGTTGGCCATTTTTCTATATGGTCCTGCCATGGTCTGTTTAGGGGTAACTGAGTTTAGCCATTTGAGAAATTCCCAGACTGTTTTCCCAAGCGGCTGCATGACTTCACAGTCCCGTGTCTGTAGAGCCTAGAGGTCCTCTGCCTCTGTGGCCTCCAGCCCTGGACCCTGTCATCCCTTCCACTGGCGGCGGCCCTTGCCTTGATTCTCTGGCTTACTGAGTAGTGGTCTCCGAAGCAGTTTCTGGAAGGGGCTTGTTTGCCAGGCCTCGGGCTGGGTCCTGAGATAGGGGTCAAATGGGGGCGTTCTGTGCCCTGGGAGTGGGAGTGGAGTGAGTGCGCCAAAGGGGGGAGGGTGACGGTTCAAATTCCTGCCCCGCTGCCTGCTGAGGGCCAACATCTTAGTCCCCGGAACATGCTGTATCTCCAGCCAGGGATGCAGTGACCCACGACGCAGGTTGGCCGTGTCCCCGCGTGTCCCCCCAGCCCTCCCACAGCTGGCACGTCCTGCGCTTCACATGGGGTTTTGAGACTCGTGCCTTGAAGCCCTTCCAACCCCAAGTGAGCACATTGCGTGCGCTTCTGCCTCCAGATCCACGGATCCCAGGACTTTGACATCTGTGTGAAGGACATGATCCCTGCCGATGTCCCCGAACACTTCCGGGGCACCGTCAGCATCTGGGCCACAGTGACCAGTGTGGACGGGAACCAGCAGGTGGCGTTTGATGCCTCCACCCCCGTCCAGAGGCAGCTGGTGGACGTCCGCTACTCCAAGGACACCAGGAAGCAGTTCAAGCCAGGCCTGTCCTACGTGGGGAAGGTAAGCACTGGGGGACAGCTCCCGGTGGGGGGCCATTGGAGCATGCGGGCTCTGCACTGCCTGCCCCCCAGCTCCACTCAAGGACCACGGTGAAGCCTCTGCGGAGACACTGTGGGTCCACAGTGGGTACGCCGCGGGGTCCTTTAATTACATTGTGTCTCCTTGGCTCTTGGTGTCCGAGGGCTGCATTGCAGAGAGTGGCAAGAGCCGGTACCCCAGAGTGAGGGGCTCTGGACATTTTGCTCTGCCTGAAAGGATATTCTCCAGACCAAGACTTGGCATAGCCATTTATTAAGTCAGTTTCTCGAAGACAGTGCCTTTCTTACTTGGGTTGACTTTTTTTCTGGAGGAACTAGCATCCAAAAGAATGCTCCCCGCCCAAAGCAGATCTTCTGCCCCTGAGATAACTGACTCAGATCCCCGGGGGGAAAGTGACATTTTGAATAGACTCCCACGTCCTACCCACCCACCATGCCATGCTTAGACACCGTTAGGTTTTAGGTGACCAGAAACCCAAGATCCTTATCCTAACTGTTGCACTGGCCATTTGTGTCCTGCGGGGGCAAGGCCTTTGGCGCCCAGTGTCACCCCAGAGGGAGGGAAGCTGGTGGCACCCCTGACCTCAGCCTTGCCCACCGCCTGCATCTCTGGCCCCTCTTGCACTCTGTGGGTCACTCACAGGATCCTGCTGATCTGTCCTCATGCTGTGTCCTGCTGCTCCCGCTCTGTTCTGAGATCTCCTTCCTCTCTGTGCCCGGATCCCAGTCCCTCCTGTCTGCACACAGAGACACACCCGTGTGCCCCTGGCTTTGAGGGTCCCGGCTTATAAAGAAGCTAAAGCCCAAAGAGCAGGGTCAGAATGCGCATGAAGAAAGGGCTTGGGCTGTCAGATCAATGAAAGGGAGCATTTCACGTACAGCCGGGAGATCCTCCACCATCGGCATTAAAGACCAGAGCTATAAGTGGGGATCATGCAGGCAGAAGCCCCTGTCACTCTGTCACCCAGTATCTAGACCAGCGAGGGACTAATATAGGGTCCTTTGGGGCCCACGGACTAGATTTCTTTCACACCATTCCTGTCTTTTTTTCTTTAAAGGTTTTATTTATTTGAGAGAGAGGGAGAGCACGCACATGTGCGGAGGGAGGAGTTGAGGGAGAGGGAGAAGCAGGCTTCCCGCTGAGCGGAGAGCCCAGCTGGGGGCTCGATCCCAGAGACCCGGGATCATGACCTGAGCCAAAGGCAGACGCTTCATCCACTGAGCCCCCCAGGCACCCAATCCACTGAGCCCCCAAGGCACCCCACCATCCCAGTCTTTGAACCCCTTGTTCTGACTCCCTTTACTGCCTGTCTGAACGAGGTCTGAGCATCACATGGAACGTTCGTAGCATTGCCCGAGCTGTTCCTACCCCGGCGTGGCCTCAGGCCAATGGCCAGCACGTGGTGATTCCTACACTGTGATTTGAACACGGAGACCAGTGGGCTAGAATTCAGAGTGCAGAAATAAATCCACACCCCAGATGGACACTGAGTCCCCAGATGCTCCCCTCACCGAGTGCCTGGGATACCCTGCTTCCGGTTAGCCGTCTACAGCTTCTCCACACCAGTAGCCTCCAACTGGGACACACCTGAAGCCTTCCCTCTTTCTCGCTCTAAGGCTTTCCCACTTCACCTGCTTTTCAGCCTCAGCCAAACACCAGCGGTGTTGGCTGTGACTCTCTTCCTGCAGCAGGCTCCGAGTAAATAGCCTTTACCCATTCTCTGTCAGGTGGTCTTCATTTAATTCCACACCACGTGGCCCAGGAGGTCCACTTCACCACGTGGCCCTGGGGCTAGCGGCCAGCACGTGGTGGCTTCTACCTTGTGACCCATTTGCCAAGTCCAAGGTTGTGATGGTCCTCCCACCCCACCCACCCATCTCTAAGTGTTTCAAAGTTCTAGTTCTTCATGTTAGGTTCTATGATCCATTTTTAACTTTTGTAGATGGGGTGAGGTAGGGGTTCACTTTAATTCTTTCACGTGTGGGTTTCCAGTCATCCCAGCCCCATTTGTTGAGGAAACTGTTCTTTCCCCATTGGATGGTCTTGGCACCCCTGTTGAAAACCAATTTACCATGGATGTGTGGGTTTGTGTCTGGAATCTCGGTTCTGTCCCATCGATCGCTATGTCTCTTCTATGCCAATACCATGTTGTCTTGATTATTATAGCTTCCTAGTGAGTTTTGAAAATTGAGACACGGGGGCTCCTGGGTGGCTCAGTCAGTTAAGTGACTGCCTTCAGCTCAGATCATGATCCCGGGGTCCTGGGATTGAGCCCCACATAAGGCTCCCTGCTGGGTGGACAGCTTGCTTCTCCCTCTCTCTCTGCCTGCCACTCTGCCTAGTTGTGATCTCTCTATCTCTCTGTCAAATAAATAAATAAAATCTTAAAAAATAAAAAATAAAAAAATACAATTTAAAAAAAGGGGGCGCCTGGGTGGCTCAGTGGGTAAAGCCTCTGCCTTCAGCTCAGGTCATGGTCTCAGGGTCCTGGGATCGAGTCCCGCATCGGGCTCTCTCCTCAGCGAAGAGCCTGCTTCCCTCTCCCTCTCTGCCTGCCTCTGCCTACTTGTGGTCTCTCTCTCAAATAAATAAATAAAATCTCAGGAAAAAAAAAGAAGAAAATTGGGACATGTGAGTTCTCCTTGGTTCCTCTTTTGCTTGATTATTTTGGTTATCTGGGGACCCGTGCAATTCCCTGTGAGTTTTAGTGTCAGCTTGACTTCTCAGGGGAAGTTGGCTGGGGGATTAGATCAGTTTGGGGAGTGGAGCTGCCTTGACCGTGTTGAATCTTTGGTGACCCTTCCAGGTGGAGCTGTCCTACCCAGATGGCAGCCCAGCCGAGGGGGTGACGGTCCAAATCAGAGCAGAGCTGACACCAAAGGACAACATCTACACCGTCGAATCTGTGTCCCGGGGAGGTCTGGTGGGGTTTGAAATCCCCTTTATCCCCATGTCAGCGCAACATGTGTGGCTGGAGGTGGGTGAGTTGCTTGGACCTGTGTCATTCAGCCACTAGACACAGCCTTGGTGCGTTCCCCAGTCCATGCTTGGGCACCATCTTGGTGGACCTGTGACCTACAGTTGCCCTGAGGGAGTTTACAGCCTTTGAGGGGAGTCTGGAGGATGGATAACCAGCCCATCCCAGGGCAGTATGGAAGGTCAAGGACAGGTGAGTGCTCCTGGCTCTGTCATGCTGAAGGTGGCTGGATCTCATCCTGTGGACTCCTGACCTTGAGCCTGGAGGGTCATCCAGGCTGCTCCTGGGAGGGTGGGACGGCATGCAGAAGCCAGAGGCCAGGCTGAGTCCTTTGGGAAGTTTTGGAGGAGGAGGGAGCTGGCAGGGTGCCCCTGACCTCACCAGGGTACTTGGGATTTACGCAGAAGGCAGCATCAGGGGGACAGTGTGATCTGACTTTGAATACCCAGTGGTTGCTCTGGTAACCATCCTGGGAGGGTACCTGGGAGTAGCACAGGTAGGCGGACAGGACACAATGACAGAGAGGCCACCAAGCCTGGAGCTGTGAAGGTAGAATGGGCAGAACAGGAGGTCGCATTGTGAGGGGAGGGAGGAGCAGGAGTGCTAGAAGATGGTGTCCCAGTACCTCCCGCCCTGGCTCTGTGGCGGCCTCACGGGCTCTGGGTGGCAGGGAAGGGGTGGGAGGCAGCCTGGAGTAAATGTGTAGGTGGGAGCCGAGGACACTTGGGGTGACTGTGTCCTCTGTGGGGCGGCATGTCCTTACAGACTTTTAACCATCCAAGTTGCACATTCAGGGGTCTCCAGGCTATAGCTCTCCAATGGGCTACAAATTCGTTACTACAATTACAGCTTTTTTTGTTCAATGATCAAAAGACACCCCTTTGTTTCCATTAGTCCCCTAGCAATTAAGTTGCAGCAAAGCCCCGAAATACTACAAATACCAGAATTAGCTGAATAATTTTCTGTCTCATAGATACATGTCTAAAAATTAGCTTTTCCCCCAAATGGCACTTTAATAGAAAGGTTAATGTTATTAAATACTGCTTAGGAAAAGGTCTTTAATTCTTTTAGACAGAAAACGAATGGTAACTGTTAATGATTTTTACTTTCTTTGTTTTTTAAAAGATGTATTGATTTATTTTAGAGATAGAGCATGAGTGGAGGGGAGGGGCAGAGGGAGAGGAACAAGCTGATGTGGGGCTCTATCCCAGGACCTTGAGATCACGACCTGAGCCAAAATCAATTCGGACGCTTAACGGACAGCGCCACCCAGGTGCCGCTAATTACTTTTTAACTGAGTGTAACTGACACATCGCTATATGTTGGTTTCGGGTGGACGCCTGAGTCCGTCCATATTCCCTCCTGCCATGAAACAGTCACCACGGTAGGTGTGCTCCACAGCCCATGTCACACATCGTTATACACTTTCTTTTCTCCTTGTGAGAAATTTGGAGATCTACTCTTTGCAACTTTCCAAATATATAGTACGATATTGTTAACTATGGTCACCATGCTGGACATGCGATCCCCGAGGCTTATTTTTTCACTGGAGATTTGTGTCTTTGGCAATCACAGTTTTATTACAGTGAAGTGACAAATTAGGACCAAAGAGAGTGAGGCAAGGGCCCCTGGGTGCCTCAGTGGGTTAAGCGTCTGCCTTTGGCTCAGGTCATGATCCCAGAGTTCTGGCATCAAGCCCTATGTCAGGCTCCCTGCTAGTGGGGAGCCTGTTTCTCCTTCTCCCTCTACTCTCCCTGCTTCTGCTCTGTCAAATAAATAAGTAAAACCTTTAAGAAAACATAGCTCTCGTCAGTTGGGAGACCCCGGGACCTTTAAAGTCTACCTCCCGGAAACTAGAGACAAAGTGAACCAACTTCTTTATTCCTGATCCCACAGAAATCTTCGACTTCTGTCCTCTCCCTGTGTTGCCCTCTAGTCTTTCAGCAGCACGTGAAGGGAACAGGCTCAAAGCCCACGGGAACAAGAGCCATGTAACCGCACGGCTTAGCGGGGTGGAGGGTTGGGGGGGGGTGGGGGGGAGGGACTTGAGCTCAGGGAGCGTCAGGGTCCAGAGTCCCGGGGCTGCTGTCCCACAAGGCTGCTCCTTCTGTCTACCTTCTCTGTGGTCCCTTTCCAGGCCTGTTATCCCCTCTGAGAAGCCACCAGGGCCACCAGCAAGTCAGAGAAGGGTAGGGGATGGGGAGGGCTTCCTAATAATATGCCCGTGATGAAACTGGCTCTTGGTGGCCTCACGAGTGACCTGCGTCTGCCTGAGCGCCCTCTCCCCACCCCAACACCCTGGGACCAGTCTTGGTCACTTGCTTCCTGGAGCTGAGAAACAGCACCTTAAGGCACATTGGACCCTAGTCTCTGAGAACTGGGGAGAGGGGGTCCCCAAAGGCAAATGGGAACATGAGAGGCCAAATGGGAACATGCAGGCCAGAGCAGGCAGAGGCATTCCCCGAGACCCCCTTCCTCCACCAAGCCCCCAGGCCTTGACCAAGTACCCTTGTTTCTTCAGACCAAGGTGACGGCACTCCATGGAAAGCCCGTGGGGGCCCACTACCTGCCCAGCTACTTGTCTCTCAGCAGTTGGTACTCTCCCAGCCAGTGCTACCTGCAGCTGCAGCCGCCTTCGCGCCCCCTGCAGGTAAGGCTTGCAGGTGTGTCCTCCTCCAACCCTGCCCCCCCAGAGCGGGAAGGTGGGAAGCAGTGAGCAGGGTCCTGGGACTGATGCCGAAGCCCCGCCTCCTTCCAGCAAGGGTGGAATTCCTCGGGATGAATGCCCGCCCGTCATTTCATTATGGTGAACACTTAGGCTGTGGCCCGGGGTTTACCGTGATAAACCTGGCCCTCGGGTGCTGTCCCTGAAGATTAGCAGCTTGCCTTATGGGGTGGCACGCCTGTTACGGTCAATGAGCCAGTGTCCACGTGTCCGCTGGATTCACGGCAGTCTGCAGGGCACGTTAGGAACCTCTCCTGGCATTGTAGGTTCCGTGGGTTTGGACAAATGTAGAATGACACGCATCCAGCATTATAGTATCATACAGAATGGACTCAGTGCCCTGAAAATCCTCTGGGATCCCCCCTCCCCCAACCTGTTCATTCATCCCTCCCTCCCCGCCAGCACCTGGCAACCTCCCGTCTTTTCACCGTCTTTATCTTTCTGCCTCTTCCAGAATGTCATATCATGTTGGGAGAAGTGAAAGCTCCTGGGGTTGTGTTTGGGTTGGAGGCACAGTTTCGATACACACGTACATAGGAAGTCAGGTCACGAGATTTATATACAGATCGCAGAGTGGGGTGGATGGGTGCGCAGCGAGCTCGGCGGGTTGGGGGAGGGCAGGCCTTTGCCCCAGGTCCCAAGTGAGCGGGAGACGGACAGCAGGGCAGCAAAGCGCCTGTGACTCATACGTGGCTGAGGAGGAAGTCACTAACATTTTGGGCATCAGTGCTAAGTGGTTATTGCGGGGAAAATGATGGGGCCAGAATCCCAAGCTCGGGTCCTCATCCGAATGTCCAGACTCAGCGTGTGAGCAGCTGGTCAGGCCATCAGATGCCCAGGCAGCAGTTCAGAACAGCTGTTTTCCATCCGATGTAGACAGTCATCCCCCCCTTATCCATGGGGATACATCCCTACATTCCCAGTGGCTCCCCGATATGGCGCATAGTACCAAACCCTAGCTGTATGTTCTTTCCTATACATACGTGACTACGACACAGATTGACTTACAAATCAGGCACAGTGAGATGATTACTAACAATAATTCATGATAAAACAGAACCACCGTAATAATAGACTGTAATAAGAGTCACAGGACTGTGGCTTCTGTCTCCCAAAATACACTGTACTGTGCCCAGCCCGCTTGTGATCCCACCGTGGTGTAAGGTCTACACCAGGGGATGAAGGAGGGCGTTGTGACGTGGCGTTTGGCGGTCCCTGACCTTCCCATGACATGTCAGAAGGAGCATCTGCTTCCAGACCCCCGTGGATGGTGGGTAACCGAAACCATGGATAAGGGCAGTGGCTGTAGTCGGAACCATACAGCACGCAGCTTTCTGCTTTCTGATGAAAGCATTGCTGCTTTCACTTAACAACATGCATAGAGGGTTCTGCCCTGTCTGTCTGTTGTATGGTATGGACGAATGGTGGTTGGTTTACGCCCTCATCTCTTGAAGGGTAGATGGGTCATAGAGCACCCTCTGAGCTCCCTTAGCTGAGAGTCCTCTCGACCTTGCTCCCAGGCCTCACCAGCCCCGCAGACCTCTGGCGCTCCCTTTCCGAGAGCCGCTGCCCGGAGCCGAGGCAGCTGGGATACAGCTCAGAGGAATCATGGCACCAGGGCTGCCCATTTTGGGGGCTTAATGGTCCTCTGCAGGGGTTATGAGAATGAGAAACTAGGATGAGATTGTGCCTGGCTGGGCTGGACATGCTGTTCTTGTTGTAACGCTATTCAAGCAGCAGCGCGTTGTGGGGGTGCTGACCTTGGCCGCTGTCCTGCGGGGGCGGAGATTAGCCTGTTCCCAGGTGCCGGGACTGCAGTTCCTGCTAGGCAGGGACTTGGCTGGGCCACTCAGACTTTCCTCTCGGAGGGACATCTCCGTCCTGCCTGAGTGGGGTCAGCAGGCTCCGGCCCCCTCACCCCCACGACTGTCACCGAGGGGCCCTGGGCACAACTGCAAGGCAGTGAGACAAGAGTGGCCCTGCTGGGTCCAGCCTGGGCCCTGGTTTCCCCTTCCTTCAGCTCCGAAGCGCAAGCCAGTCTTTCAGGATTACTGTGATGCCATGCTTTTTTCTCTTTTCCGACATCTGAAACCCAAGGGGACTTTTGTTGAGGTGTCTTTTTATAAGGTGGACATATACAAACTTAGAAAAAATAAAAAATGGTATAACCACATGCCTTTCACCTAGATTTATGAATTAACATTTTGCCTCTGTCATCCATCCTCCCACTCACCGCCCACTTGTCCACCTACCCACCCACCCAGCCGTCCACCTGTCCGTCCATCCACACCTCCCCCCACCCAGCCCCCTACCCATCCACCTGCCATCCATATTCCCTTAGACTTTTTTTTTTTTTTGCTGCAACATTGGAAAATAAGTTACAGATATCATGATGCTTCACTCTGAAATACTTGAGCATAACATGTCCTAAAAGTTCAGCATGATCTCAAGGCTCTTGTCGTATCTAAGAAAATTATGTTAACTCATGATGCGGTTTAATTCACAGGCAATATTCCCATTTTCGAAGATGTCCCCAAGATGTAACTTATATCTTGCGTGTGAACACCCGTGCACGACTACACAGTCTTGTGCACACATGTGTAAGTGTGCCACTATTTGCATGTGCCTCTGGGAATGAGCGTGTGTGCGTGCGTGCGTGTGCGTGCGTGTGTGTGTATGTGTGTGCGTGTGTGCACGTGTGTGTGCATGCATTTCAGGATCCATTGACGTGTTGCGTTTGGCTCTCCTGTGTCCATAGTTGCTCTTGATCGGGAACAGTCCCTGCCTATGCCTTTTCATCGCCTTGACTTTTGTGAAGAATTCAGGCCCGTGGTCTTGTAGAGGATCCCACATTCTGCATTAGAATCAGGCAGAATGGCTACATCTGTGCTGCTCTCGTGGGGTCCCGGCAAGAGGCACAGACTGAGAACACACCACCGTTGCTGGAGCTGATTTGCCCCCGGCTCGGGTCTGATTCCTCCCGCTCTTTCCCCTTGCGGGGGAGACTGCTGAGTAATCGGGATGACCATCTGAGATCCGAGCCACAATGTCCTGACGCCCCAGCAAACTCCTTCCCACCCCCCTGCCGTGCCTTTAGCGTCACTGACAATCCATTGCTATAGTCCATTATCGCCAGAGGCGCTGCGTGATGGCGGCTCTGAATTCTGTCCTTCCTTCTGCGTTTATTAGCCGGTGTTCCTCTGTACAAAGAAAGAACTTTCTGTCCCTCCTCCCTACGGTTGTTTTTGTTGCTGTGCAGTGGTTCAGGGTATGTTACTGACTTAGGGACTTAAAAAAAAAATTGCTCAATATGTTCTAATTTGTTACCCTACTTTCTTTATTTTAAATTTTGGAATAATTTAAGGTTTTTAGAAGAGTTGCTCAGACAGTGCAGGGAGATCCTGCATATCCTACTGTCAGCTTCCCTGCTGATTTTAAGTTTTAGGAAATTGTCTTTTCACTGTTGCATTGTGAGAGTTTTTTTATGTGTTCTGGACCCTAGATCCTTAGCAGATCTGTGAGCAGGGATGCTCGGGGTCTGGGGATTTTATTGGGGGGCAGGGATGGGCAGTTGCAAAGCCCTGGGTGACCACCTGCATAGCCGACCTCAGTCCTAGTCCCTCCAGACGTGACACTGATACAATGTGATGTAGCACCCCTGCCCCAGCTCTCATAAATTATATTATCAGTATCTGGTGTGGCCTTAGGCCTTGGGTAGACAAAGATGCTTACCAGGCAGGGCATTTCAGAGACTTAGAGATCCCCTCTGGGGGTTGAGGGGATGGGTTGGGGGACAAAGGCCAGACCTCTCTTTGGGCCAGGTTCACTTCTTTGCTGCACCCCACCCCGTCGAGAGCTTCCACACTGGTGGTACGCTCTGTCCTTCTACAGCCCTGGTTGCAGAGCCACGGCTAAGGCTGCCACGGGGGCACGGCCACTGTCCACTGCCACGATGCCCCATTCTCGGCTCGGAGGCCAGAGCCCCTGCCCCAGCCATGTCCTGGCCTCCCTGTGGCCCCAGAGCAGCTATCTGTCCCAGGCTGTGGGGTGCCAGGCAGGGCTCCCCATGCTGCGTGTCTCCCCCAGGTCGGAGAGGAAGCGCATTTCCCCGTGAAGTCCACGTGTCCCTGCAACTTCACCCTGTACTACGAGGTGGCTGCGCGGGGCAACATCGTGCTCTCGGGCCAGCAGCCTGCCCCCGTCACTCTGCAGAGAAGCCGGCGTGCGGCCCCAGGGACCCCCATTCGCGTAATGCACCTTTCTGAGACAGGTGAGCCCGGCCCCCGGCAGGAGTTCCTCGTTCCTTCTGAACCACTGAGACAGGGGCAGGTCACCCCGGAAAGGAGGGATAAGCGGGGCTCAGCTGGATCACTCTTCCTGCGCTCTGCAGGGGGCTGAGCAGCACCCGGCCCCGCCCACTAGATGCACTCCCAAATCGTGACAGCCTAAAGTGTCCCCTGGGGCGGCAGCACGGCCCTGGCTGAGAACTGGTGACCGGCGTGATGCTTCGGGAATCCTATCCGCCCCCATCCTTTTAGGTTTCCATTCCCTTCTAGGTGAAGTAATGGGGGTGGGAGTATCCATGGAGCTCTCGCCCAGGGGCCAGCCCCTCCCCTGCGGTGCCCCATGTCCCCTTCAGGGCAGCCTGGGGCATTGGTGGTCCCATCATGGGCTGCTGGATTCTCATGCCTCTCCCCACCTTTGACTGGTCCTAGAGCCTCCTCCTGCCCCTGCAGCTGAGGTCAACGTGTGTGTGACCTCCCTCCGGCTGGCCGTGAGCCCCAGCATGGTCCCCCTGGGCCGCCTGCTCGTCTTCTACGTCAGGGAGAATGGAGAAGGGGTTGCCGACAGCCTCCAGTTTGCCGTTGAGACCTTCTTTGAAAACCGGGTAGAGCATGGGGAACTAGCCAGGGAAGCAGGGGGGGCGGGGACAGGGAAGCGCTGTCCGGGGGTGTCTGTGCCCAGGTGGGCTGCACATGGCTGCCTTTGGGATCCCAGAGGGTGTCCGAAGCGGGATTGCAAGGACTGCACTGCCTTCAGGAGTAATTATGACATAAGTTGCATCTTTACTTCTCGGAAAGTCCCCCAGAGGGGGATTGCATTAAACCCACAAAGGGAAAGCGGTCCACTGTTCTCTGTCCCCACTGGGTTCCAAACCTAAGGGACACTGCTCCAGTCCCCAGCAGTGGGCTCAGCCTTCTGCCCCACCTCTCTGCATCCTTTGAGAATGGCTGTCCCAAGCCCTCAGCCAGCACCTGTCTCCCCCACTTCTCCCCCCCCCCCCATCCTCTGCATAGAATGTTCCAGTTACACCGGCCTTGTTCCTAGCACTCTGCCACCTGGCCTTGTCCTTGCCTGGGCAGCAAGGCCATGGTCCCCACTGAGCTGGTGAGGGCCAGCGCTCATTGGCAGGTGGAGAGATTGGCCAAGTTCTGGATTTCTCTGCTGTGTTTGGATCCAGGTTTCACTGACGTATTTGGCAAACGAGACCCAGCCTGGGGAGGTTGTGGACCTGAGGGTCAGGGCTGCGAGGGGCAGCTGTGTGTGTGTCACTGTGGTGGACAAGAGCGTCTACCTGCTCAGGTCTGGATTCCAGCTGACTCCGGCCCAGGTGCGTGGGGGCCATCGAGCGTGGGTCCAGCACCCCCTCAGCGGGGTGTAGGGGGGTTCTCCAGTAAGTGAAGGGCCTCATATGAGTCTAGATTCTTTCTTTCACTGGGGAGCCCAGTCCCTGATGGATTCTTTGTGAGTTGAAAGATCTCGGGGTTAAATTCATCAGATTCTTGCGATGTAACATCGTCCAGGCCCTACCTCTCCAGTCCCCCTGCCCGTCTTTAGAAGGGGCCGGTGACACCAGTGCCCAACACCTAAGATGGTCTCCGAGTGATATTCGTGGAAGGAGGTTGAGATGGGAACACGCCAGACCCCCGAGACCCGGTTGGGGTTGACAAGAAACCTCCAGTCAACCAGGCCCTCTCTCTCTTTGCCTGTAGGTCTTCCGGGACTTGGAAGAGTATGATGTTTCTGATGCCTTCGGGGCATCCCGGGATGATGGGTCTTTCTGGTGGGCCGGACTGGCGTCCCGACGACGCCGGCGCTCCTCCATCTTCCCATGGCCCTGGGGCAGCACCAAGGACTCCGGGTCTGCCTTCGCTGTAAGGACAGGTGGTTTTAGACCCACCACCCCCTTCCAAGTGCCTCTCACTATGGAACACAGAAGGGACACAGAGATGGTCAGGGGGGGTGTTTCCAAATTTTTATTGGGGCAGCACTAATGTTTGACTTTCCTAGATGGATCTTCCCAGTTTGCACAGCAGACGGGGTGCAGAACGGTATGAGTGTTGACCGATAACTTGAACTTGGGAAGGAGCAAAGACCTTAGGGTGCTTTGCTGGAAGGAAAACCTTCACCCTGGGAGCAGACAGGCGCCTACCCCAACATTTGTAGCTCACATCCGTCCTCCTCCTCCTGAGCTGTGGGGGCTGGGGACCCCAGGGGTTGCAAGCATCATTCTCGATCATGCCAGGAGCCCGCTGGCCGTCTCCACTCGAATGCACGGCCCATTGCGGCTGCTTTTCATCCCAGTTTTACAGTCATTTAAAATGCATCCTTTTTCTCCTGTTTTTATTATGGGAGATACTCAGAGAAAAGTTTGAACAAATTAACAACACCTGTATGCCCACCACCTAGATCCCACAATTAACATTTTGCTACTGTAGCTAGAAAGTGCATTCCACACCTCTGTCTGTATCTGTATTGACATGCGTATCAGCCACACATTTGATGAAAGCTGGCAGCTTTTGGAATTAACAGATGATGCCTCAGACTTTACATTCCCTGTTCCCAAAGGAGAGCTGGCCAGCAATTGAGTTGTTCTCAGTATTTTTTTTTTAAGATTTTATTTATTTGAGACAGAGAAAAAGAGAGAGAGAGAGAGAGAGAGAGAGAACATGTGTGCACAAGTGAGGGGAGGGGCAGAGGGAGAAGCAGTCTCCCCGCTGAGCAGGGAGCCCCACGCAGGGCTCGATCCCAGAACAGGGCTCGATCCCAGAACCCTGGGATTGTGACCTGAGCTGAAGGCAGACGCTTAATGACTGAGCGACCCATGTGCCCCCAAATGAACCATTTTAAAGTGGGCAATTGGATGGCATTTAGGACACTTACAACGTTGTGCAAGCAGCACCTCTGTCTAATTCCAGAACATTTTCATCCCCTCAAGAGGAAACTCCATCCCCATGAGCGGTCACTCCCTGCCCCCGGCAACCACGAATATGCTTTCTGTCTCTATGGATTTGCCTGTTCTTGATGTCTCCGGTAAACGGAGTCCTACATGTGGCTCTTTGTCTGGGTCGTGGATATGCTGGCCTCCCTGCTGCTCTGCTCTGCTCTGCTCTGCACAGTCGCTGGGTCCCATGATCCCTTCAGCCTGGTCACCAAGCCCAGAGCAGAGCCCTGACTCCCCCAGAGCCACAACGCAGTGGTGATGTTGGGCTGGGAGCCCCAAATGGATGGAACCGTTGGGGCCGTCCTGTCCGCTTGCCCACCTGGGTTCTGGGCATTGTCTGTTGCTTAGGAAACAGGCCTGGTGGTGATGACCGACCTGGTGAGCCTGAACCACCGCCAGGATGGCGGCCTGTACACCGACGAGGCTATCCCTGCCTTCCAGCCCCACACGGGGAGCCTGGGGGCTGCAGGCTCCTCTAGGCAACCCCCCAGGTAATTGCTACCTCATGCAGGGCTGTCTGACCTCGTCCTGTGGACCTCGGGGGCTGGATGGTTATAGCACCCCTTTCGCCCGGTTGTTATAATGGAAAATGTCTTCAGAGAATGCTTGCTGTCCCCTGGGGGCAAAGTCACTACTGACCACACCTGGCCACACCTGACTATGTAGGGGGTGGGGGTGCAGAGGAAGGTGCATCAGGAGCAGAGCTCCCTGGGACAGAGGGTTTGGGGTGGAGAGGTAAGGTGGGGTTTGACCCTCCCTCTCCCAGGGATTCTGCTTAGAAAATTCTTTCTATTTACCTCTTTCCTCCACCTAGTCCCTCCTCTCCCTTCTCCTCCTCTCTCTTCCCTTTTTTCCTTCAAGTTTCTGCTTTTTTGAGTTGGACACCAAGTAATGCTTTTCAGTGTCTTGTTTTAACTCAACACATTTAAGCCTTTCGAAGGTTATGGATTTCCCTCAGAGTGCTGCTGTAGCAGCACCCAAGTTGTGCTGTGAAGCATTTCCGTTCCTGCTTGGTTCCAAAGAGGTGCTAAATTTTTTTGCACTGGGACTTATCCAGAAGTGGATCTGTTTTAAACTTTCAGAGTGATATTTAAATTATTTTTAATTTGTTTTATAAATTTGTGTCAATCATGCATTGGCCGGTGAACGTGGTCTTTGTTATCCACTGTCTGGTTCTTCCTTTGGAGGCTTTTTGTGTGGCCAGATTTTGTAAAGGCTTGTGTCTTCTTGAAAAGAAGATCCCAGGCCCCATCTACTCTGCACAAGGCTCCTCATGCATACTTGAGTCAAGCCTACAGATGGGGAAGCCCAGATCTTTCATGTTCTTGCTCACTTCTCATTTGTCTGTTCGCTGACTTATCGATGACAGAGAGGGGTTCACATCTCCCCTTAAGATTTGTGGCTTTGTCCTTAAAGTCCTGGAAAGCTTTGTTTTGCAGGTGGCGGTGTGTTTCTCCTCTCTCCTGTATCATCTTTCTCCCTCCCTTCTCTCCCACCCCCTTCTTTGGCTGCCTCTCTCACTCCCTTCTCAAGCCCAGCTGTCAGCCAGCGAGCTGGGGAAGGGGGAGTGTTCTGAAGACATTGACTCCCGACTCTCTGGCTTTAGGGACTGGCATGGGGGAGGCAGGGCTTGGCTTTACTCCCTCCTGCCCACTCCTGCAAGAGGGATGCAGAACCAAGGGGCTGGGGCTGGGGTCTGTGTGGTCAGTAGTGCCACAGGATCTGGTATCTCTGGAGACCCTGAGGTTGGGCCCCACACTCCTCAGTCGTTGTTCTGAGCCAGAAGTGGCCTGGGGACCTCCCACCCTGGCAGGCCTGTCCACAAAAGCCCTCTCCATCTTTCACACCCTCTCCATCTAGACTGAGGTCCTGGATACTTTGTTCTCCTGGGTTCTTCCTGCCTGGGCTTCACACTTAGCAAGAGTGTGGCAGGCCCACGAGGGTCCTAGTTTCTAAACTCCACATCATGGCATGGGCAGGCCAGTCTCCCCATTGGGTACTTGGGATACATATGGAGGCATTTCTAGTACATAGTTGGGTGAGGGCCTTCACCCTCCAGACACCGCCTCGGGGTCCCTGCCCTCTTATGGCAGGTACCCCAAGAGCTTGGCCTAGAGTGGGCATGAAAGTAATTTTCTGAAACCTCAAACCACAAAGGCAATTGTAAATCCCAGTACAGAAAGGCATAAGACATGCCTTTAAAAGGAAGTGTCCATGCATTTTTGTAATTGGTTTACACATCCATACATCCGTATTCTGAGGACAAGATATTTTTCTTAACCACGTGCATTGGTTGAAACTTTTTAAGCAGTGTGAAGTTTACATAATTAAATATAAGTCTCTCTCCTGCCTCTAGATCCTCCATTCCCTTGTTTAGAGACAACCATGGTCAATAATTTCTTAGATTTCTAGAAATTTTCTGTGCATACACAAGGATATTTTTAAAGATTTATTTATTTATTTTAGAAAGAGAGAGCGAGCGAGAGAGAGTGCATGAGCAGGAGGGGCAGAGGGAGAGGGAGAGAGAATCCCAAGCAGACTCAGACCTCGGTGTGGGGCCTGATGCAGGGCTTGATCCCAGGACCCTGAGATCATGGCCTGAGCCAAAACTAAGAGTCTGATGTTTAACTATGTCACCCAAGTGCCCCTATATGAGGATTTTTAAAAAAGATTTTATTTATTTATTTGACAGAGATCACAAGTTGGCAGAAAGGCAGGTGGGGGGAGGGGGAGGCAGGTTTCCTGCTGAGCAGGAGCCTGATTTGGGGCTCTATCCCAGGACCCTGGGATCATGACCTGAGCCAAAGGCAGAGGCTTAATCCACTGAGCCAACCAAGCATCCCAGGATTTTTTTTTAAGGCAATGAGAGATGGGACGCCTGGGTGGTTCAGTTGATTAAGTGTCTGCCTTTGGCTTGAGTCATGGTCCCAGGGTCTTGGGCTCAAGCCCCACATTTGGCTCCCCGCTTAGTGGGGAGCCTGCTTCTTCCTCTCCCTCTACCCGCTGCTCCCCTGCTGTTCTCTCTCTGTGTCAAATAAATAAATAAAGTCTTTAAAAAAAAAAAAACAAAAGCAATGAGAGAACACTATAGGACTGTTCTGAGCCTTCCTTTTCAAAGTCAATGATAAGTCTTGGAAATGGATCCATCTCAGTGCACCTCCGCTGACCTCACTCCCTTAGACTGACATGTAGCATTCTGCAGCATGAACGTACTACCAGCCGATTAACCTGGTCACCCTCCTGATGGAGATTTTTGGCTGCTTGCCGCCACAAACCTGCCCTTTGTCCTGCGGCCTGTGTCAATGAGTATTTCCAGGGCGCAGTCCTTGGAGAGATCCTGCAGGTTGAAAAGATGTGGAGCATTTTTAATTTTGAGAAGTTCTGCCAAATTTCAAGTAAGGCTCGGTTTTATTATTATTTTTATTTTTAAAGATTTTATTTATTTGCCAGAGAGAGAGCACAAGCAGGGGGAGTGGCAGGCAGAGGGAGAAGGAGAAGCAGGCTCCCCACTGATCAGGGAGCCCAATGCGGGATTTGATCCCAGGACTCTGGGATCATCACCTGAGCTGGAGACAGATGCTTAACCAACCTAGACACCTGGGCATCCTCTTATTATTTTTTTCTAATTATTATTTTTTTTTTTTTAAAGATTTTATTTATTTATTTGACAGAGAGAGATCACAAGTAGATAGAGAGGCAGGCAGAGAGAGAGAGAGAGAGAGGGAAGCAGGCTCCCTGCTGAGCAGAGAGCCCGATGCGGGCCTCGATCCCAGGACCCTGAGATCATGACCTGAGCCGAAGGCAGCGGCTTAACCCACTGAGCCACCCAGGCGCCCATATTTTTTTCTAATTATTATTTTAAAGAAGAAGACAGTGCTTGAGGAAGGTGGGCTGTGAGGCTCCTGTGAATGAACCCAGGTGCTCTTTAGGAAACAGGGAGGGGCTGGGGGCTCAAAGTGAGATATGGAAAAACATGGCAAACCCGGGGCGGGGGGGAATTTAGCAAAGGGGAGGATGCTGGCAGGGGGGTCCCTGTGACCCTTTTTACCTTCTAAACTCAGGATGTGAAGTGCCACTGTTGAGTAAGGGTGATTCTGTCAAACCTTTGATGCACCACTTGTTCAAATCCTTATCAAGTAGAATGTTAACCCTGCCAGGTAAAAGAATTAGTGGGTTTGGGGCACCTGGGTGACTCAGTGGGTTAAGCCTCTGCCTTCGGCCCAGGTCATGATTTCAGAGTCCTGGGATTGGCCCCACCATTGGGCTCTCTGCTTAGCAGGGAGCCTGCTTTCCCCTCTCTCTTTGCCTGCCTTTCTGCCTACTTGTGATCTCTGTCAAATAAACTAACAAAATCTTAAAAAAAAAAAAAAAAAAGAACTGGCAGGTTCTGTCCTAATCAACTAGAGTGTTAATTGACAGCCAAGAGAATTAAGCCACGACTCTGTAACCAAGTCCAGTGTTAACCTTTCCAGGTAAGACTTCCTGTGTTATCTTTTACTTGGGTAGAAGTTTACCTGTCTGGTATGGAATTAAGGTAGGTCCCACGACACTTTCTCATTTCTTTTCTAATTTTTCATAGAGCAGAGAAGAGGAAAAGGACCTTCTTCCCCGAAACATGGATTTGGCATTGTCTGAACATCAGGTACAGTGAGCTTTTCTTTTTTCTTACAGTAAGATGCCGTTTCTTCACTGTGTTTGCGGGCTGACTCAGAGGCACTCAGGCAAGTCCAGATCATTCCCAATGGGTTTGCTTTCAGATCTGACGTCAGCATCTGAGTCAGACTTTGGGCATCCTTTTCCAACACATAAAACTCAACGCCATGAAGTCAGCCCCAAATCCCGCTGTGGCCTTGGACATCTGCTCAGGAAATATGAAATGCAGGGTCTTTGTGCCTCTTACAACTCCCACTTGGGGTAACTCTATCTGCTCTGTTTGCATAACGAGCTCATTAAAACGATTACAGTTCCCTGGAACATGAACTTGACCCCCCCCAACACCCCGCTCACTCCTCAGGAACTCGGGCTCCTGCCCACTAAACAGGCTGCTTTTCTCAGCATATTTCCTTTCCACTTTTTCCCCCCCATTTCAGTCCTTTCTGAAGACGCCCTGCTGTGTCAAATTCCTGCCAGATGCCGTTGGCTTATTTTTTTCTTTCAATGCTCATGATTCGTGTCAGAACACCAATGTACCAGTAGAAGGTTATGGTGGCTTGCCCTGGGAAACTGGTTAGGCAGGAAGGTCAGAGGCCCTTCTGGTCCGTGGGTGGGCTTACTGCTGAGCTGGGCCCCCTTTCTAGGCACCATGGCATGAGGGCATCACAGAACTGAGCTCCCAGTGGGGGGCTTCTGAGTCTGCTTTCAAAAAGATGTGTGTGTCGCCATTATGGGAAGACTTCTCATGGTCAGAACAGATCCAGAGGACGGAGTTCCATTCTAGGGGTCTAAATCTAAGACGGGCTGTCCATTACCATTCAGAGGTATCAGATGTATCTACGTTTTCTGGGGGCTGATGTTTTTGGTGCTGGGTGATGTTTTTGGTACCAGGGTTGACACCTGGAACAAGGTGGACACTTGGGTTGCTTCCACCTTTTGGCGCAGATAAATAACCGTGCTGTGAACACAGGTGTGCAAGGATTTCTTTGAGACCCTGCTTGCAGTTCTTTGGGGTGGATACACAGAAGTGAAATTGTTGGCCCATATGGTAATTCTATATGTAATTGTTTGAGGAACCGCCATCCCGTTTTCCACAATGGGTGCACTGTTTTACACTCCCACTAACAGTGCACTAGGGTTCTTCTTTGAATATTTGATAGGTTTTGGGGCACCTGGGTAGCTCACTTGGTTAAGCATCCAACTCTTGGTTTTGGCGCAGGTCGTGATCTCAGAGTTATGGGATCAAGTTCCACATTTGGCTCCAAGCTTGGCTTGGAGTCTGCTTGGGACTCTCTCTTTCTCTCTCTCTCTCTGCCCATCCCCCTCACCACTAAAATAAAATAAAGATTAAAAAAATTTTTTTTAAATGTTTGGTAGAATTCACCAGTGAAGCCATCAGGTGCAGGGCTTTTTTTAGTAAAGAGATTTTTGGTTATTGATTCAGTCTCCTCACAGGTCTGTTCAGCTCTAGGTCTGTTCAGATTTTCTGTTTTCTTTGTAATTTGGCCTTGATTGGTTTTTGTGTTTCTAGGAATTTGCCCATTTCAACTAGTTTATCCAAGTTCTTGGTGTACAGTTGTTCATGTACTTTTTAATAATTTTTTTACTTCTGAGAATGGGTAGTAATGTCTCCACCTTCATATTTTAGTAATGTGAGTCTTCTTTTTATCTTTTGTCTAATTAAAAGTTGGTCAGTTCCATTGATCTTTTCAAAGAACCAACTTTTGGTTTTGCTGATGCTCTATTTTTTATATGTTCTTCATTTATCTCTGCTCCAATCTTTGTTACTTCCTTCTGTTAGCTTTGGGTTTAGTTTGTTTTTCTTTTTCTAGTTCTCTAAACTGTGAAATAAGGTTGTATATTTGAGATCTTTCTTCTTTTTTAATGACCATATAACTATAAATTTCCCACTTTAATATGGCTTTTGCTGCATCCCATAAGTTTTGAGATGTTATGTTTTGTTTTCATTCATCTCTGGGTATTTTACAATTTCTTTTGTGATCTTTTCTTGGTTCCATTGGTGAATTAAGAATATATTATTTAGTTTTCACAAATTTGTAAATTTTCCAGTTTTCCTTTTCTTACTGACTACTGAGACTTCATTTGTGGCCTAATACATGGTCTGTCTTGAAGACTGTCCCATGTGCACTTGAGAAGAACGTGTGTACTGTTGCTGGGTAGACTGTTGTGTGAATGTCTGCTGGATCTAGTTACTTTATTGTGTTAAGTCTTCTACTTGCTTACTTATCTTCTGTCTGGTTGTTCTGTCCGTTCAGAACGAGATGTTGAAGTCTCCCATTTATTACTGGAGAGCCATTTATTTCTTGTTGAGTTCCATTTACGTTTACTTCATATATCTCAGTGGTCTCTTATTAGGTGCATACATGTTCATAATTGTTATATTTTTTCACTGTACTGAAGCTTTAATTAATTAATATATTATGTTCTTCTTGGTCTCTTGTAGCCCTTTTTGACTTAATATCCATTATGTCTGATATCAGGCTAGCTGTACCTGCTCATGTTTTGTTACTATTGACCTGGCATATTTTTTCCATCCTTTCACTTTCAACCTACTTTTGCCTTTGAGCTAAAGTGAGCCTCTTGTGGACAGCAGATAGTCAGGTCATGTTTTTTAACCCACTCTGTTGATCTCTGCTTTTTGATCGGAAAGTTTAATCCATTTACATTTAATGTAATTACTCATAAGGAGGGCCTCACGTCTGTCATTGTGCTGTTTGTTTTCTCTGTGATTTATGGCAGTTTTGAGATGACAACACAGTGCAGGGGACCTAGCTCAGTCTACACCGAGGGGATCAGGGATGGCATTCTGGTTCCAGCACCCAGGATGTTCCGTCCTCTGCTCTGCCCACCTCCCCTCTGTGAGTTTTTGGGGGTAGTCGTAGTGCACCTTGTAGCTCCCTGTCCATAGCAAGAGCCCAGCCAGGCTGGCAGGCAGCTCTCATTCTTGTGGTTGTTTCTTGGTTATTTCCAGCAGAGGGAATAGCCAGAGCTTGGTGGGCAGAGCCAGGTGTGGTGTGGGTGGGAAAGCAGTGGGTAACCCTGAGCAGTTGGGCTAGGCTCAAGGGTCAGGATGCCATAAAGTGGGATAGGCTGGAGCTTTCAAGAGCTCAGCTGAGCTGGAGAGAGGGAGAGCTGAGCTGTCAGGTATCAGAGTGGCCAATTCAAGCAAGACAAGGAGTTGCAATGAGTTTAATGGTGAAGTCTTTCATGATGGCCATGAGAGTATAGCCAGACTCCTCCTGTTCTGCTTTCCCTACAGAATGTCACACCTCGCAGGTGGGTCAGACATGGGGTTGTCTTGCTGCAGAGGGAGCCTTGGGCAAAAGGCAGTTTTATGGACCCTGGCGTCAGAGGAATGGAGGGAGGAGGGCGGGCTCAGAGTGGGAAAGTACTGGGTGCTGAGCCGAAGTGGCAAGAAATGCCTTCAAGATTTCCTCCCACTGATAAGGAGACCTTGGCCATGGTCTTCAGACCTAATGACCTTGGGGCCTAGACAGGTCCCTTCAGAGGCCACAGTTCACTGGCTGTGCCACGAGCCTTCGATGGGGAAGGCAGCGTCCCCTGGTGGGTGCCAGAGAAAAGCCTTTGTAATGGCCTGTGGTCAGGCCTCAAAGAATCAAAGTGTTTTTAACTGGGAGTTGAGCTCCATTGGAGTCTGTGGGACAGGGAGGCTGGAACAGGGTGAGTGGGTGTCCCCTGGGTGGGGGGTGGGCGGGGGTAGGGTGGTAGCATCCAGTGTCCACGGAGAAGTGGGCTGTGACCATATGAAACTTAAAAACGTCCTTCCTAAAGGACCTAAAAATGATAGCGGGTGATCCTCATAGAGGGGAGGATGGAGGCCCTAGGCCCTGGGGGTTGCTGTGTGCCTTGGGCTGGGGGTGGGGTCCGGCCACCCAATGAGGGCCACCTGGGTCAGGCTCCTGGGAAGCAGACCGAGGCCAGGCAGGTGAGTAAGAGACAGCCGGACCCCTGCTAGGCCGGGAGCTGTCTGGGCTTCACGTCTCCCCCCAGGGACTCTTATACCAAATACTAAGATAAGTCTCAGAAGGCCGTTCTGGAAATGCAAAGGAGACCACAGAGTTTGTCCTCCTGAGCCATTCCGGAGTGATCAGGAGCGCCCCTGGCGGGGGGCAGGGGGATCCTCGGGCCATGAGTGCTGTCTAAGAAAAAAGAGGCCACGAGCCACATACGGAATTTCCGATCCCTAGTGCCCCGTTACAAAGGACAAAAAGAAACAGGCAGAGTGCACTCGGATCATGTATGTTACTTAACCCGATAGGTAGCCGCAAACGTTACCGTTTCCACGGGCGATCGATCTAAAAATTCTTGATAATTTTGCCTTTGTTCTGTGCGGCGTGAGTTTCTGATAGCTGCTGTCACTAAGAGCCGCGGACTGGGTGACTCAGAACAGAGACTGATTCTCTCACAGTTCTGGAGGCCAGACGTGTGAGATGCAGCTGTGGGCAGGGCCGTGGGCCCTCCGAAAGCTCGAGGGGAGAATCCCTCCGGGCCTCTTCTGGCTTCCAGGGGCTCTGGCATCCCCCCAGCTTGTAGCTACATCCCCCCCATCTCCGCCTCCGTCTTCTCCTCTGCCGTTGCCTTCTGAGAAGGATGCCCGTCATGAGATTGGAGCCCCCCTTCCTCCAGCCTGACCTTCCAACTAATTTCATGTGCAAAGGCCCTGTTTGCAAATAAGGTCACGTTCTCAAGTACTGGGGGTTAGGGCTTGGACGCATCTTTCTAGGAGACACAAGCATGTCTCAAATGACCGGTCCCCTCAATTCAGTGTCTTTTTCCTCCTGAACCGGGTGGGGCGTGCACTACCAGAGTCGCCACAGCTGACACCCCGTGGCCCGTGGTCTTGTGTCTCCAGCTGTCCTGAGGGCCATTCGTGTTTCTGATTCTATGAGTTTGGGCAGAGGGGCAGCTTTCTCCTGTCACGCCATGTGGTGCATAAATGCTTTTTTCCCAGTTCCCCGGCCACCTCCCGCCCCCCTCCCCCGGCCTTGCTATAGACCCCAGCCCCTCCTGGCTGCCTCGGCCTGGCCCTAGAGAAGGGCCCATGGTTGTTCATCCTTCTGCAGTGACCCATCCGGCGAGGAGACGCTCAGCGTGCAGGTCCCAGACTCCATCACCAGCTGGGTGGGTGAGGCCGTGGGTCTGTCCGAGGCCTGGGGTCTGGGGGTCGCCGCACCTGCCCTGTTGAAGACCTTCAAGCCCTTCTTTGTCGACTTCACGCTGCCCCTCCACGTGGTCCGCGGGGAGCAGGCCAAGATCCCGCTCAGCGTCTACAACTACATGGGCACCTGTGCCGAGGTACTAAACCCGCCCTTCCCCCCACAGCCTTCCCTGTGCCTGGGGGTCTGGGTGGGGGGCGGGACACCCATGATGTCAGGAGGCCAGGATCGGGGGAGAGGGTCAGCCTCAGCGGCTTGGAAGGGGAGAGAGCATCTCTGTAACCGGGGAGGGGACCATGGGAGGGGCAGCAGCTGTGTTTTCGGGGAGGCAGGGGCCAGAAACCCCAGAGGTCCGCAAAGCAGGCGCTCACCATCCCCGTTTGCACACGCACACTTGCCGATACTGCCACGTTCCACCTGTTGGTGTTTCGGTGTCCACAAACATCAGGGACAGTGGAGTCACAGCAGTTACGGGTTGAATGGGTCAGCACATGCCAAGAACAGTGTCCACGGAAGGGCCACCGCCCTTGCTGATGCTGTGGAGGCTGGGGGAACCAAGCCGGGACCCCAGGCTTCTCCTGAAGGAAGTGGAAAAGGCCACTCTCTCCGCCTCTTGGAGCTGCCGTAACAAAGCGGCGTGATCTGGGAGGCTGAGAACCATAGACATGGATTCACTCACAGGTCTGGAGGCCAGAGTCCCAGGCCTCGGCATGGGCAGGGCGCGTTCCTCCCCGCGGCTCTGCGGGAGCTCCCTCCCGGGCCTCCTACTGCCCAGCCCCAGTCTGTCTGCGTGTGGCCTTGCCTCACGTGTCTTCCCTCCGTGGACATCTTTTCTGTGGGTCCTCTTCGAAAGATCCCAGTCCTGTTGGAGTAGGTAGAGCCTAACCTCACTGTGCAGAGACTCTGTTTACAAGTAGGATCACGTCGACAGGTGCCCGGAGTTTAGGACTTCAAAATACTTTCTGGGAGCCACCCTTGAACCCATAACAGCTACCCTGAGGGGATGGGCTCAGGGCCGACCTTGAAGGGCTGTACACCCCTGCAGGTGTACGTGAAGATCTCGGTTCCCAAGGGCATCCAGTTTGTCGGGCATCCTGGCAAACGCCACCTGACCAAGAAGATGTGTGTGGCCTCCGGGGAGATGGAGCCCACCTGGGTGGTTCTGTCCTTCAGTGACCTGGGATCCAGCAACGTCACAGGTGAGGCCCCGTGCTGCGTCACGCCTCTCCCGCTCCGGGCCACCAAGGCGTCTGCGAGCTGAGCCCAGGCACAGGTGAGGGGTGGGCAGGGCAGCAGATGAGCTCAGGAAGGCAGCTGGGGAAGCAGGCTGGGGGGCAGGTACTGGTCAGGGCAGTCAGGGCACAGGGTGGGGCGGTCCCCCGGGTGGGACCCGAAGCTTCACCTGGGGGGAGCTGAGCTTAGGTGCCACACCAGCCTAGCGCGCATATATGCACACACATGCCTGCACACGCAATCACGTGGCCTGAGGGGGAGGGACGATATGGCTCCCTGGGACGGGGGGTGGGCACCTGTTCTGACAGCACACCCTGAGCGCTCCGATCTCTGCAGCCAAAGCCCTAGCTTACGGAGAGGTGAGCTGCTGCCGGGAAGGGAAGGCCCTCAGACACCTGGAGGAGAGCTTCGGTGACAGGCGGGTCCCTGCTGGGAGGGATCACATCAAGCGCAGTGTGATGGTTGAGGTAAGTCCATGTCCTTGCTGAGGACCCTTCGCCAGGGCCTGATTCCATCAACCATGGTGTGTCGGCTTCACTGGGGTGTGTGGTCCCCGCCCAGGGCTGGGGCAGCCCCCGTGGGTCCTGCTCTCAGTCTGGGGGTGGGTGAGGAGTCTCTGCATCTCCTCACTGGGGGGCTGGCCCTCCTCCCGTGTGGAGTGGGGCTTGGCAGAGCGGCCTGAGACTGGCAAGGGCTGTGGGGAAATGTCCTCTGACCTCCACGTTGACCATCTTAGAGGACAGTGTGCCTCGGTCTCCGACTTCCTGTTTGTCACAGTCAATTATGGGGATCGTGACCTGGTATCTGAAGGGCTGTCACTGGAACGCCAGTGCAGAAAGGACACAGAGCCTAGAGCGGAGGGGCCCAGGGATTGGGGTCTTACTGACACCCCCCACCCTGGCTGGGAATCTAGGATCTGCCACTTAGTGTGGGCTGGGCGCCTGTCTTGATATTCCAGCGCCGCTCCCGAAGTCGGGGGTGCTCACACTCAGCCCGCAGCGTGGCGGGGGGTCGGGGGCTCGGGGAGAACGCATATGATCCCTCGCAGTGCTGGGCGTGCGGTAGCAGCGATGCGCCGTATTTTGGGTGCTGCTTGGACACATCGGGACTCTCGCTACACCGAGAGTGCCCAGCAGTGCCAATAAAGCTCCTCAGCATGTCTGCCCCTCCCCTGTGGCCCAGCTGCAAACAGCTGCCCTCCCTTCTGCCTGTGGTCCCGGCAGCACGCAGCACACGCCATTTCGGCACACGCCCTTTCCCTCGGCCCTTCCTCCCGTTCACGCCGCTGGGCAGCCTGCTTTCTCTGCAGCATCTGCTGGTACAACCTGTGCAGGCCGTTCTGGGCACAGGAGGTGACACTGAAGCATCAGAAGACCTGAGAGGTCAATGCAAATAACTGAAGCGTGAACTGGAAAAATGGATTTCTGAAGCAGGAGGTGGCCGATGTGTGGCTCGATAAAGCGGCAAAAACCCTTCTCCTGCCCCTCCCCGCAGGAGAGCTCCGGGTGCATGGGTGGTTTGCTGGATCGGTTATTTGGCGGACACTCATGCGACACTGCCTGCCATCTGCCGGGGAGGAAAGTGCAGATGACAGCAGCGTACAGTGGGGGAGCAGGTGACAGTTGGGACCTACGGGATGGAGGAGGAGCCAGGCTCCGCAGTTAGCCCGGGAGACGGGAAAGGCCAGGTCGGAGTGTGCGGCAAGCATGATGAATTTAGGAGCAATTGGCGCATTGTTTTGACTGGAGCCTGGAGAAGGAGAATGAGACTCAGTTTCCCCACCTCGGCCTGGGAAGTAGGCAGCCTGATACCTGGTACCGTGTACTTGTGACATCGGCATCACCTTGCAGGGTCCAGACTTGGAGCTGCTGGCGTGGGAAGGCGGCCGCTCCCCTGTGCCAACCAACCCCTCCAGCACTCAGTTCTCCCCGTCTCTCTGTTACAGCCGGAAGGAGCCCCCCGTGCGTACACCTACAGTGCTTTCTTCTGTCCCAACGGTGAGTCCCTGCACCCGCCCTGCCGAGGACTTTGGCCCTTATCCCCACACTGTCACAGCTCTCCCCTTACTCATCAGATGCCCGCCCTTCCTGGGCTCAGAAGACACAGCAGTGGAGAACTGAGATGTCCGGGCTGGTGACAAGCATGAGCCAGAGTGAGGGCTGGGCATCCCCCCGCAGAAAGGAAGTGCCCATGAATGTGGACTGGAGGCACCAATGAGAAGAGAGCAGGCAGGAATAAGGCTGTCTGTAGGGCCCTGGGTGAGGGGCCTAGGATCCAGGCAAGGGAGGTCTTAAAGTCACATCACGGGAGAGCTGTGGGAAGCAAGGCTGACCCAGAATCCGGGGCCTTAGAGAAAATAGGAAATTAAAGCGGGTTCTGGAAGGTGTGGGGTTTGGAGTTTGCTTCAGTCCCCTGAAATCGACATTGCACTTGCACCTGATCCATGAAAAGGAAATGGGAACAGAGTGCCCAGTGCACTCCCCTGCCTTGGTGGAGTCAGGGAAATGCTAAGCAGAACGTGATCCCAGGCTGCCAGTGGGAGGGCCTGCCCTCTCCCTGTCCAGTCCCTCCCAGAGGAATCATTTAGCTTGGAGCTCAGGCTTGGCCTGGCATGGGGCAGTCACCCAGCAGGCTTTGGCAGGGGACAGAGCTGAGGATCTGAGCTGGAGTCTCTGGGGGTCGCCATTGCCAAGTTATTTAGCACGACAGGTCCTGCGACCACCCACTCTGGACACAGACTTCCTCCTTGACCTGTTCCCCTTTTTTTATATTAAATGACAATATGATACATATATGCTCAAATGATTTTTGACAGAGGTGCAAAGGCGATTCAATGAAGGAAGGATAGCCTTTTCCACAAACAGTGCTGGAGTAGTTGGACATCTCTTGGCAAAAGCATGAACTTTGACCTCAAGGTCCCACTTTATACAAGAATTAACTCAAATGGATTGTGGACTTAAATGTCAAACTATACAATTTTTAGGGAAAAAATTGGGAGAAAATCTTTGGGCTCTAAGGCTAGGCATAGGGTTTTTAGATATGATACCAAAAAGCATGACCCATAAAAGGAAACTGATGAATGACCCTCATCAGAATTAAAAACTGCTTTGCAAGGGGCACCTGGATGACTCAGTCGGTTAAGCATCTGACTCTTGATCTCAGCTCAGGTCTTGATCTCAGGGTCATGAGTCCAAGCCCTCTGGTGGGCTCCATGCTGGGTGTGGAGCCTACTTAAAAGGAAAAAAACTACTTAGCGAAAGATGCTGTTAAGAGGAAGAAGATACAAGCTACAGACTTGTAGGAGAAAATCTTTCCAAACTCAGATCTGACAAAGGACTAGTATTTCGAATATATAAAGAACACAATCCAATTAGAAAGTGGGAGTTGGCTCAGTCAGTGGAGCATGTGACTCTTAATCTCAGGGTTGTCAGTTTGAACCCCATGTTGGGTGTAGAGATTATTTAAGAATAAAATCTTTTTTTTTTCATTGTTGACAAGGTTTACTTGAGTTGCAGAAATTTCCCTCATTTTAGCCTATACTCCCCTATTCAATCTTGACTTCCACAGTGAGACAGACAGAAAGTGTGAGGATTTTTTTCTTGTATCTCTAGTGGAAACCTTAGCAGCAAAGAATAAAATCTTAAAAAAAAGAAAGGGGGGAAAGAAATAAACAGTTCACCCCAGAAGATATATTGGTGGCAAATAAGCACATGAAAAGGTGTTCAAATCATTAACCATTAGCAAAATGCAAAGTAAAGCACCATGAGTTATCAATGCACACTTACCAGAATGACTTAAAATTTTAAAAGGTGACCACAGTAAATGATGGCTGGGATGTGGAGAAAAGGGACCATTCATACATTGCTGGTGGGAATTGTAAAATGGTATGGCTACTGCCAGTAGTTTCTTAAAAAGCTAGACATGCTCCAAGCGTTGCACCCAGACATTGTACTACTAGGCATTTTTCCCAGAGAAATGAAGATTTCTGTTCACATAAAGCCAGTACACAGACATTCATGTCAGCTTTATTTGTAATACCCCCAAACTGGAAATAGCCTAGGTATCCTTCAGCAGATGAATGGTTATACAAATTATGGTTCATTCATACCTTGGAGTGCTAGTCACTGGTAAAAAGAAATAAACTAATGATTTATGCAGCAACTTGGATGAAGGGGATTGAGGGAAAAAAAAACCCTTCAATCCCAAAAGAGTCCATAAATGATTCCATTTATGATATTTTTGAAATGACAAAATTTTAGAAATAGAGGTCATATTAGTCTTTGCTGAGATGGGGAGGAAGGTTGGGGATATGGTGATCAAGGGCAATAGGGGGGACTCTGTACAAATAAAATTGGGGAAATCTGAAGAAGATTGGATGATGGATTGTATCAAGGTCAATATCCCAGTTGTGATACTGTGGTAGAATTTTGTGAGATACCACTGAGGGAAACTGGCTCTGGAAGACACAGATCTTTCCATATTATTTCTTACAATTGTCTGTGAATCTATAATTACCTCAGTAAAATTTAAATTAAAAACATTTTTTAAAGTGATACTGGTGTGGGGCACCTGGGTGACTCAGTCTGTTAAGCATCCAGCTCTTGATTTTGGCTCAGGTCATGATCTCAGGGTCGTGAGATTGAGCCCTAAATCAGGATTCTCTCCCCCCATATGTCCCTTCCCACATCCCTCTCTAAAACAACAACAACTATGACAAAAAGTGATACATGTGTACAATTACTTTATGATTGCACTCTTATGAGGTTTTTAGAGAAGTTAGAATCATAGAGACAGAAAATGGAATGGTGGGAGCTGGGGCTGTGGGGAGGGGTTGGCAACTTAGTGTTTAATGGGGACAGAGTTTCATTTTGCAAGATGTAAAGAGTTCTGGAGGTGGACAGTGCTGACATTTGTACAACATGACTGCAATTGATATCACTGAATTGTACACTTAAAAATGGTTAAGATGACAAACTTTAAATTATGTATATTTTACCACAATTTTAAAAATTGGGAAAAGACAAAGCAATACCTTTGTAATACAGGGAACTTAGACAGAAGGAAAAAATATCTCTTCTTGTGACATTTTGTTGTATTTGGTTTCGTAGGATTGATTGTTGTTTGTTGTAACATAGTTGTAACTCATGAACTATATAATTCTGTGTTCTACCTTGCTCATTTAACACATCCCAAGCCCTTTCCCTTGTTATTATAGAGTCTTTATAAACAGCATTTCAAAACAGTTTCAGTATGTTCTATCAAACAACTGCTCCCAGGGTGCTTGGGTGACCCAGTCGGTTAATCGTTTGCCTTGGACTCAGGTCATGATCCCAGGGTCCTGGGATCGAGTCTCGCATTGGGCTCCCTGCTCAGTGGGGAGCCTGCTTCTTCCTCTGTGTGCTGCTCCCCCTGCTTGTGCACTCTTTCTCTGTCAAGTAAATATATAAAAATCTTAAAACTAAACAACAACAAAAAAAGACTGCTCGATAATTTGATCATTATGGAATGTTTTGAAATGTTGTTGGACACTTATATATATGGTTTCTATTTTCACATCATAATTTATGCTAGGCTGAATATATATTTGTATTTGAAGTAAAGTCAGCAGTATTTTTAACATCTTTATGGAGGTATAATTGACTACAATAACTCACACGTATTTTAAGTGTACAGTTGGTAATTGTTAGCATGTGTGTACATCTGGGAAACCATCACAACTAAGTTAAACCCAAAGTCATGCTCCCTTGTCATCATTCACCCCTGTCTACACTTGTCACTAAGGAACTACTGACCTGCCTTCTGTCTCTATAGGTTACTTTGCTCTTTCTAGACTTTTATATAAATGGAATCATATGAATGTACTCTTTTTATCTGGTTCCTTTCACTGAGCATAAAAATTTTGAGAGGCAACCATGTTGTGTGTATCAATAATTCAGTCATTTTAAGGCTAAGTGGGACTCCGAAGAATGGATGCTTTGCACTTTCTTTATTCATTGACCTGTTGGTGGACATTTGAGCTATTTCCAGTTTGGGGCTGTTTCCAATAAAGCTGCTATGAATATTTGTGGACAAGTTTTTGTATGAGTAATATGTTTTTCTTTCTCTTAAATCAGTATCTGTGAGTGGAATAGTGAAATCAAACAGTAGGTGTGCATTCAACCTTTTAAGAAACTGTTGCAGTTTTCCAAAGTGGTAGTACCATTTTGCATTCTCGCCAGCAGTGGGTGAGAATCACTTCCTCATTCTCCTCACCCACACTTGGGGTTGTCCGTCTGATTAATTTTAGCCCTTCTAATAGGTGTCTGATGGTATCTCGTTGTGGTTTTAATGTGCATTTCCATCATTCAAGCATCTTTTCATGTGCCTGTTTACTATTGGTGTATAGATATATTTTTTTCAATATAGTGCCTGTCCAGATCTTTTAACATTTATTTCAATGAGTCTTGGAAGTTTAAAAAAAATATATTCTGGATACAAGTCCTTTCCCAGATAAATGCTTCACAAAGACATTTCTCCCAGTGTGTGGCTTGTCTTTTCTTTCACTTAATAGTGTCCTTCAAAGAACAGAAGTTTCTCATGTTGATGTGGTCCAGTTAATCAATCTGTCTTTTTATAGATTATGCTTTTGTTGTACCTAAGAAATCTCCAAGTCCTACGTTCTCTCCTCAGAGTTTGTAGTATTAGGTTTTATGCTTATAAAATGGCTCTGATCCATTTCGAGTTGATATTTGGGGACCATGCAAGGTATGGATTGGAGTTCCCTTTTCTGCTTCTGGGTAACTAGCTGTTCCAGCACCATTTGATGGAAAGATTTTTGCTATTGAATTGCCTTCATGCCTTTGTTGCGGATCAATTGTTCATGCACATGTGGGTCCCATTCCAGACTCCCTACTCTGTCCTGTTGAGCACCTGCTGTTTTAACAACAGTACCACACTGTAGTGATTTCTGCAGCTTTCCATCAAGTTTCAATGTCAGAGGTGTGAGTCCTTCGACTTGGTTCTTTATCAGAGTTGTTTTGACTCTTCTAGATTCTTGAAGTTTTCATATAAATTGTGGAATCAGCTTTGTGATTTCCCCCAAAAGACCCTGCTGTGTTTTGATTGGGATTGCAGCGAATCTGAACATTAGTTTGACGAGTAATGAATGCATTTGCTGTGTCTTCTGACCCACGGACGTGGTCTAGCTCTCCTCCGATTTAGGTCTTCATCAGTTTCAAGAGTCTTTTGCAGTCTCCTCCTGCATACAGTCTTTGCACATCTTTTGTAGGATTTAACCCTGTGAGCATTTCATCTTTTGCGTGCTGTTGGCAGAGCTGTCATTAAGCCAACTCTGTTTGCTGTTCCTCAGGCCCCCTGTGGTTCTGATTCTAAGCTCTGGGCACAGACAGGGAGAAGCAGGATGCCTCCAGGGGCGCCCTCAAACCCCTCTCTCCTTCCCTCCATCCAGAGAGAGTCCACATCTCCACACCCAACAAGTACGAGTTCCAGTACGTGCAGCGGCCATTGTGTCTCACCCGTTTTGATGTGGCTGTGCGAGCCCACAATGATGCCCGCGTGGCCTTGTCTGCTGGGCCCCAGGACACAGCAGGCATGATAGAGATTGTCCTGGGGGGGCACCAGAATACCAGATCCTGGATCTCCACCAGCAAGATGGGCGATCCTGTGGCCAGCACACATACGGCAAAGATCCTCTCCTGGGATGAATTCAGAACATTCTGGATCAGCTGGCATGGCGGGTTCATCCAGGCACGGCTGGGCTGACGGGGGTGGACGTGGGAACCTCATGCTCCCATTTGCTGCCTCCTGCTCTGTGTCCAGCTGTGACAGGGGGTGGAGAGGAAGCAGGGTAAACACAGGGCATCACCTCAGGCTGCTCACAGTCTGCCTGGAGTCACTTATAGGGGTGTAGGGATCTGGGATCTGAGGGATGATGGGTGGTCATGGAGAAGGAAAGTGTATATAAGCAGTTGAAATTGGGGCCGGTGTATTTTAGGGGCCAAGCAAAGGCGACATAGAGAAGGAGCAGCTAACACAGCTTCCTAGAGGAGGGACATAGACGGGATTTTGAAACATGAATAGTTCACCAGGCAAATTGGGGATTGGAGGATGTTCCAGGCAGAGAGAATAGCATGTATTAAGGCCCAGAGATTCCTGGGAGCCAGATGACTTTGGAACCTGTAGATGCCACAGTTGTGTCTCTGTTGTTCATTGGATGTGTGAGGTGACCTTCAGTTTCTCTGTCTGTGACCCCTGTAGCCAGTGTCCCTGCTGCCTGAGCACCACTGTGTGCTTCCTTCCAGCAATCCAGCAGCCTTGGCCTCTTTTTCCAGGTTGGCCATGGTCCAGAGCCTTCCAATGAGTCTGTCATCATGGCCTGGACCCTCCCCAGGCCACCAGAGGTCCGATTCATCGGCTTTTCCACTGGCTGGGGCTCCGTGGGTGAGTTCCGCATCTGGAAGAAGGTGGAGGTGGACGAGAGCTACAGTGAGGCCTTTACCCTGGGAGTCCCGCACAGCGCCATCCCTGGGTCTGAGCGGGCAGTGGCCTCCGTCATAGGTGCGTCTGCCCTGTAGCCTGGCTGGGGGAGAATGGGGGCAAGGACTCAGGCCATGGGGCAAGGTGTCCACTCCAAACTTGGCTTCGCCATCAGCCTCTACAGGGGATCTGCTTCCAGCCCCATACCCCCTCACCCGATAAGCAGCTTCTGGTGCTTTCTCCATGCTGGGGCAGATGCAGAGATGACGCCAACCCTGTCTTTGAGGCCTTGTCAGTCTGCCTGAGGCTGGTCCAGACCCAGCCTGACCAAGGCCTGTGTGAGGCAACCCCAAGGGGTGGGTAGTGGATTCTGTGAGGACAGTGAGTGTGGGTGATGGGTGAGAAAGCAGAAAGTCTGGGTGAAGTCAATGAGGTGCATGGTGGAAGGCGGGGGTCCTGGTGAGGGGGCAGACATCCAGAATGTTTGCTGAGCAGGAGTAAGTGGCTATGACTGGGAGTCTGTAAGGTGTGGGTTGTCTCCTGTACCCCAGGAATGGAAAGTGGGGACTGCGTGGTCAAAACAGTGCTGGGTATTGGAAGAGTGAAGAGAGGGCAAGAGGCCGGGAGGGGCACACATACCTGAATGTGGGGGTCTTGGGTCTCTCTGAGATCAGAGGACAGAAGCCCTGGGGCTCAGACAGGTTGGTGGTTGTAGCCAGATTAGAGGCTGTGGGAGTTTGCGATTTCTGAGGCAGGAGATCAAGTAAGAGATGGCTTCAGGGGTCAGTGACCTGAGTAGTGGCATAGGGGAGCAAGCAGATGGGCAGGGATGGAGATTGGGCAAAGGCCAGGACCCCTGTGCTAGTGCTTTCAGCACAGTGGGATGGAAGGTGGAAAATAAGCTGGGAAGCCCAGAGGAAAGTGATGAGAAAGTAGGCAGGCTCTGCCATGGATGGAGGCTGCAGGAGCAGTGGCAGCCTTGGTGGGGCAGGAGGAAAAGCCAAGGAAGGAAGAGAGGTGTGATCAGGGAACAGCAGGCGTTCTGGAGAGCCCATCAGCCATGTAGGGTGCAGAGAAGCCAAGAAGAGGAACACAGAGTGCTGAAGGGAGGAAAGCACAGGAGAAATAAAAAAGAAAAAAGGAACTGAAAAATATACCAACAATGTAATTTGTATGGAAACTTAAAAAAAATCTAAATACTCGTGGTTGAAGAGAAAATCACATTTCCTGTTGGAAATTAGATTTAAAAAATATTTAAAATGGAACCATAATGGCTGGATTGATCTATCAATATTTGTGGGATGCAACCAAAGTTGTACTTAGAGGAGAATGTATAGCTTTAAATGCACCTGTTTTAAAAGCCACAAAGAAATGAGCATTCAGCATAATGAAGCGGTAGAGAAAGAACACCGAGTTGAGACTAAAGAACAGAGAGGGAGGTGTGTAGGAGAGTTCCAGGGGATGGCTGCCAAAGCCAGGGTCCCCTGTGGGCTTAGTGGGCACGGGGCACGGTCTGGTCCCGAAGGCAGCACCCGTGGTCAGAGAGTGGGTGGCTGGTGTTAGGTGTTAGGCCGCCCTGGGGAAAGCTGTCACCAGGACAGCCAGGGCCCCAGCTGAGGCCGGCCCACAGTCCAGCTCTTGTTTTCTCCCCTCCAGGAGATGTCATGGGGCCAACCCTGAACCACCTCAGCAACCTCCTGCGGCTGCCCTTTGGCTGCGGAGAGCAAAACATGATTCACTTTGCACCCAACATCTTTGTCCTAAAGTATCTGCAGAAAACCCGGCAGCTCAGCCCCGAGGTGGAGCAAGAGACCACGGACTACCTGGTACAAGGTACCAGGGGTTGGGTGGGGGGGGTGCTGCCGGGGTAGGGGGGGGGCATGGGGAGGGCATGGGGAGGGATGCAGCCCACGTGCCCGGCACAACAGATGTGGAAGGGACCCAAGTGGGTGAAAGACGCCACTCGGGGTGGCCCTGTCTGGTCACTGTTAGCAGGAACCCAGTGTCTGCCCGGTTGGGACACGGCTCTGAATGCCAGGAGTCAGCAATGGAGAGAGAAATGGCGTCTATTAGAAATGCAGATTTTTTTTTTTTTTTTTTTTTAAACAAGAAGAGCAGCATAGGATGCCTCAGTGGCTCGGTTGGTGAAGGGGGTGCCTTTGTCTCAGGTCATGATCCTGGGATCCTGGGATCAAGCCCCATGTTGGGCTCCCTGCTTAGCGGTGAGCTTGCTTCTCCCTCTCCCTCTGCCACTCCCCCTGCTTGTGCTCTCTCTTTCTCTGTGTGTGTCAAAGAAATAAATTAAAAAATCTTTAAACAAAAAAGCAATATAAGCATTATAAAAAACATTTAGAAAAGAAAAATAATTTCCTATGATTGCATCCTGTCCCTGTGCCTGGTGAAAACATCTGAATTTCTGTGGCGTGGGTGTCCAGAGGTGAAATCGCTGGGTCAGGATGTGCTCACAGTCATTTTCCAGGCTACACTCTTTGTCCATCACTTACATTTACGGAAAACTTTTCTCTTGAACGTGGAGAGGGTATTTCTAGTTTTTCTCCCTACAAAATGCACCATTGAAAATCTTCAGCAATCAACAATACAGCACCGAACCTCTTCAGAAATAAATAAGACAGCACGGAACATCCTCAGAAATCATGCAGCATCAAATATCTTCCATCACCAGGAATCAGAGCCTTAGGATGGGGTACAGCTACAAGTGTGTGGTGTAAGACCTCTTGAGTGCCCTGACCCATCCCCTCTGCCATGTCTTGGCCCCATAAGAGGGGCACCCTGGAGGCTGTGGCCTCACATCTGTCACGGACACCTGTTGTACGTCCTCAGGTAGAGCCTGTTCTCAGGGCCTCGGTTTCCTATCTGTGTAGCAAGGGAGTTCATCAGTTCATGCCAAGGTCCTGAGGCCTCCAGAGGTTTGCTTCTGGCCTTGGGCAGGAGCTGGAGCAAAGGGGAGGAAGGCGAGTGTTTGACCCAGCTGTGAAGCTGGTGGTCACAGCAGGCACATGCATCTCCACCGTGCGGCCCCAAGTCGTCCTCCCAACAACCCCCAGGCTAATAGTTCTCATTTCCCACAGGAGCCAAGTGAGGCTCCTGGAAGCAGCCAGCCTGGGGTCCTGCAGGGGCAAGTGGTGGGGTCTTCTGGGACCCCAGGCTTGCCTGGATGGGATTGGCTGGCCAGGGCACTAGGTCCCAGCCAGAGTGAGAGGAGAGCCTACAGGCACCACCTTGGAAATTTTTGCCTTCAAGAAGGACCAGAGTGTGCCCGACTCAGAGGATGTCAGGTCCTTCCCAGATGGGGAAACTGAGGCAAGCGAGAGCCTTGATACCTGAGGCGAGTCTGGAGTTCCTCCCTCCTGGCCTGTCAAGATTCCCTGTAGAAGATCTCCAAAAGCAGTCCTGATGATCCAGAACCATCCGTTCTCAATGGGGGAAGGAAAGCGCAAGAGCTCATGGGGAATGTGGAAACTCTTGGATGGAAAGGCAAACGCAGGGGTTGCCATGGGCCCAAAATCTGACTTGATAAAGGCTGACCAGAGACTGCTAGGAACCCCAAGAAGCCCACTTGGTCTGTGGCTGGGGACGCTCAGGTTGCTGAACCCATCTGGGCTCCGGCCTTGAACGCCGCCCCCAGGCTGATGACTCCCTAGTCGTCCATGGCAGCCAGACGCTCCCTCAACAGCCAGATGCTGTGCCCTTCAGCCAGTGGGCATTTCAGATTCTACAAGCTTCCCATCAAGCCCCCTTCCCCGGTTTTCTGCCAGGCTTGCTAGTGTTCGTTTCCTGGGATCGCGGTAACAAACACAGGCATGGCTTCTTGGAGTGCACTTCGCAGACGGGGCTTTTTTTTTTTCTTCCCCAAATTTGAGGTCTCTGGCAACCCTGCGTGCAAGCCTATCAGCTTCATGTTCCGAACAGCATTTGCTCACTTCCTGTTTCTATTGTCATATTTTGGTAATTTCCTCAATATTCCAAGCTTTGAAATTCTTTTTTTTTTTAAGATTTTATTTATTTATTTGACAGAGAGAGATCACAAGCAGGCAGAGAGGCAGGCACAAAGAGAGGGAGAAGCGGGCTTCCCGCTGAGCAGAGAGCCCTACATGGGGCTCAATCCCAGGACCCTGAGATCAAGACCTGAGCCTAAAGCAGAGGTTTAACCCACGGAGCCACCCAGACACCCCCCAAGCTTTGAAATTCTTACTTTATTTGAATTGTTGTGATCTCATGCTAGAACTTGAACAAAGGGGCCATTGCTTCTTATGAATGAACAAAAAAGTGTGGTTTCTTGAGCTGGAATCTCCTCCTGGTGAAGATGCTCTGAAGATTGTTGAAATGACCACCAAGGGTTTAGAATATTCCAGAAATGGAGCTGATAAGGCAGCCTCAGGGTGTGAGAGGCCTGAGTCTTATTTTATAAGAAACTGCCACAGTGGCCAGCCCCCTAGTGGGTCAGCAGACAGCATGTGGAGCCGGGACCCTCCACCAGTTAAAAAAAAAAAAAAATCAATGATTCAGGGAGTCTCAGTGGCTCAGTGGGTTAAGCCTCTGCCTTCAGCTTAGGTCATGATCTCAGGGTTCTGGAACTGAGCCCTGCATCAGGCTTTCTGCTCAGTGAGGAGCCTGCTTCCTCCCCTCTCTCTACCTGTCTCTCTGCCTACTTGTGATCTCTCTCTCTCTGTGTCAAATAAATAAATAAATAATACTTTTAAAAAAAAAAAAAAGATCAGGACTCACTGAAAGCTGCTATGATGATTAACAATTTTTAGCCATAATATTTTCAAGTGAATTAAGGTGCCTAGATTGTTATTTTAGATGTGATGCTTTTGCAAACGTAACAGACCACAGTATAGCGTGAGCGTAACTTTACACATACTGGAAAACCCAGACGTTTGTTCGGCACAATTTATCGCAAGTTGACCTGGACCCAGACCCACAGCATTTCCCACGTTATGTCAGTACCACAAACTGCGTGGCTTAGAACAACGAGACTGTATCTGCTCATAGCTCTGGAGGCCAGAAGTCCACAATCAAGGCTCCAGGGTTGGTTCCATCTGGAGGCTCTGAGGGACACGGTCCTGGGCCTCTGTCTCTCCTGAATTCTGGGGCTCCAGGCATTCCTCGGCTTGGAGATGTGTCCCTCCCACCTTTCCCTGCCTCCACCTTCAGGGGACTTCCTCCCGCATCCGCTTCTGCGCTTCTGCGCTTCTGTGGTCTCTTCTCTTCTAAGGACCCTGGTCATTGGATTTAGGCCCCACCTCATTTCAGGATGAGCTCATCTGGAAGTCTTCAGCATGATCACAAGTGCAAAGACCCTTACTTCCGTAAGGTCCCATTTTGAGGTTTCGGGTGGACATGAACTTGCGGGGGTTGGGGGGGTCACTGTCCACCTACCACCTACACAGAGCTCCTTCAGCTGCTTTTGCCATCTCCGGGGGCAGAGCACCATCCTTCCAGCCGGTAAGGTGCAAACCTTGATGCCCTCTGGATCTTTCTTTCCTCCTAGACCTGGCCCAGCTAAGCAGCTCTGCCCATACTGCAGAAACCCTCCCTACCCGTTACCACTCTGCCATACAGGCCCATCGTCGTTGCTTGTCTAGACGGTGCCCACCTCCCATTTACCCTGCTTCCTCCCCAGACCTTACAGACCACCCACTACATATGTCCCCTCACAGCCCTCCCCAACTTCCCCAGCCCGTGCCCCCTGCTGGCCTCACAATAAGGCTGAACACCCAGTGTGGCCTGGGTGGGCGCCTCACCTCTCTCCCCTGCCCCCTGGTTCTTCTGCTCTGGCCCTTCTGGTGCCCTCTGTTCTCAGAGCACACCAGGCTCTCGTGGAGTAGTCCCCACTTGTGGGGACAGAGTGTGCTGCCTCGAGATGGTGCAGGTCACTGACCCCCTTGACTGAGGGCCTGTGTGTGACCAGGAGTTAGAGGCCAGGTCAGGAAATGAGAGGAACAAAGTAGAGGTTTCATCCACACTCTTGGTGGAGCGCACTTTCCAGACTCCAGATGTGGGCGACCCGGGATATGAGTATTGCATCACGGGGTGGGGGTCACAGGGACGGCCCCAGGTCACTGATCCCTCTGCCTCCCCCACAGGCTACCAGCGGCAGCTGACCTACAGGCACCCAGACGGCTCCTACAGCGCATTCGGGGAGCGGGACGCCTCGGGGAGCATGTGGTGAGTCCCCAATCCAGGGGCACGGCCACCGCGGCTCTCCAACCCGAAGCCGCAGCCTCCCATGATGCACCACATGGCCAAGAAGCTGGGGGCCAGATCCCTAGGGTGACCAGGAGACTGCCACAGTCCCAGCCCCGCCCCCGGAATTCAGAGGGCTGGATGTGGGCAGCTCTGCTGGGCTCTGAGGGTGGCAATGGGGGGGAGTAGGGGCGGCAGGGACAGTGACGATTTCTCATAGTTGTCTTTCTGGTGCTGTTGCTACACTGCCCCAAATAGAAGCTTTGCTCTCCATCCTCTCGGGAGCCGGTCCTGGGTGCCTTGGGGCCTCTTCAAAGCTCAGTGGATCTAGAAACAGGGGTGACCTCAAGTAGGAGGAGACGGGAAAGGCCGTACCACTGCCTGGAGGCTGAGGTCTGGGGAGCGTGTGGGCAGAGCAGCCCGGAGTCTGGTTTCTCTTGCAAGTGGCTCCCTTTGGCTTTTGGGGTGACCAGGCCAGGGAGGGCCTGGTGTGGGGCTGCGTGCTCCTGGGTCTTGTTCCCTGGGATCCTCAGAGGCGGGCAGTTCGCATGATAGTGGATTTGCCATATCCATGTTGGGGCCTGCAGATACTGTGGGGGCACCCCAACTCCTGTCCCCAGATGGGGTTTTTCTTCCCTTGTGCCATCCCGGGAGCCCCTGCGGGGTCTGTGGGCCTGCAAACTGCCCTCCCCATCGTGAAGCTGACACAGTGTCCACCGCACAGCAGCAGCGACACAGCTGGCTGAGCCCCGCCGTGTGCCGTGATGCTCACCAGGCTCTAGAAAGCCGAACTGCCCAGAGACAGCATAAACACAGCGTGGGGATTCCACGGTCCCCGCGCTCCGTCGTGGCCTCCCCACCCTGGGCTGCCTGCGCTTGCGCTTGCGCACGGTGTTTGGCCCCGCCCTCTGGCTGAGGGGCAGGGCGTGCTCGGGAGGTGGGAGCCCTCTGGCAGATGCAGGTGCCCCAAGGGCAAGAGAAAGGATGGGTTTGGGGGTCCGGGAGGGAGAGCGGCCGGGATGAGCAGGCCCTTCGGATAGGTGCATGCAGCCTCGCGGTTATGGGCTGTTGCACATTTTGGCAATTCACTGAAACAGAGCCTTGATTTTCATTCTCTTGACTTTTTTGTTGTTTTGGGTTTTTTTTGTTGTTGGTGTTGAAGTAAGTATAACATAAGGTTTATCATTTTCACCACTTTTTAAAGTTTTTAAAATCTATTTATGAGAGAGAGGAAGCGCAAGCAGGGGGAGGAGCAGAGGGAGAGGGAGAAGGAGGATCCCTGCTGGGCTCCATCCCTGGACCCTGGGATCATGACCTGAGCACAAGGCAGACGCTCAACTGACAGCCACCCAGGTGCCCTCATCTTCACCATTTTCAAGTGTCCATTCTGGTGGCATTCAGCACATTCACGCTATTGGGCAGCTGTCACCGCTGTATGTCCCCAGAACTCTTTTTAATGTCGTAAATCTGAAACTCTGTCTATTACACGCATGGACTCCCCACCTCTAGCTCCACGCCCCCCCCCCCCCCGCCAGGCGCCCCTGTTCTAGTTTCTGTCCCTTTGAGTTTCGGGACCTCACGTGAGTGCGATGCTAGCATTCTTTCCTGCCCAGCGTGCTTTTCCGCTCACAGTGCGCTCGAGGTTCGCGCCTGCCGGAGCAGGGGTCAGCGTTTGTCCCCCTTAAGGCTGAATGATATCCCAGTGTGTGGAGGCACCCCGTCTTGTGAAGTTCTTCATCAATCTAGACACTCGGGTCGGCTCACTCTGTCCAGTTAGGGCCACAGAAGGGTCCAAGGATCTTAAACATCTGGCTGTGGGGTCCCAGGAAAGACTGGAGATCTGCAAGGCAGAGGATCCCTTGGGGATTGGCAGTGGAGAGGCGACAAGGAACGTCTTCTGCGCGAGGCAGGGGAGGCAGAGCTGGACCAGCTCCCAGGAAGGCCTTGAGCTCCAGACTGGGGCGCTGCCGGGGGACGGGGAGGGTCCAGGCAGGGAGACTGGTCTCTGCCATTGGGTCCTGCTGGGTGCCCAGACACTTCCCTGGAGCACTCACAGCAGCCCTTCGAGGACTTGCTGACCCCTCCCGTGTCACAGGTGAGGAGGCGGAGACTCGGGGCCCTGCAGGGAGCAGGCACAACTCCTCAGGGGGCAGGCGGGAGGTGACCTTCTCCGCACAACCTCTCCAGCCCCTGGCCCTCCCAGCCCCTGCCTCGTCCCATTTCAGGCTCACAGCCTTTGTCCTGAAGTCCTTTGCGCAGGCGCGCAGCTTCATCTTCATCGACCCGCAGGAGCTGGCGGCGGCCAAGGGCTGGATCGTCAGGCAGCAGCGGGTGGACGGCTCCTTCCCGGCCGTGGGCAGGATTCTGAACAAAGACATCCAGGTGAGTGGCTCCTCGGCCCTGCTTCTGGCACCTTAGCCCTGCTCCCCGCTGCTGTCTGGGGCCCGTGGGGGGCCGGGGGCGGTCCCCTCTGGCTCAGGGTGAGGCTCAAGCATCCTCTCGCAGGGTGGGGTTCATGGCACCGTCCCGCTGACCGCCTACGTAGTGGCTGCGCTCCTGGAGACCGGCCCGGCCTCGGAGGTGAGCACGCCACGGCTGGGGAGCGGTGGGCGGGTTTCCCCTGCAGGCTGGGCTTTATTTCTTCCTTGAAGCCCTCGGGCTACTCCTTCTCTTGCTTTTCCGTGGTTCCTGGATGTCTCCCTCCCTGCAGCCTGAGCACTGAGAGATTCCTGTGGTAATTGTAGCGGATTTGGGGGAGCTGTACCCTGAGATCTCCCAGGACGATCTGATGCCTCCATCCCTGTTTGGGCAGTCATCTGGGGCTCGAGCGGGGTCCTGGCTGGTCAGGGAGTCCTATATAAAAACTTGGGAAAGTTTTTGGGAGAAGCGTTCTAGAACCTTCATTTTCAGTTGGTACTGGAGCCAGTCAAGGTTTAGGTGTCCCCGGGGGACTCGGGAGCCATTGTTGCTTCGGTGAAGCACGGGTGTGGGAAGCATGTTCCGCCTGCTGTGGGGGTGTCCATGGTGGACTTCAGCCCTGGGGGTAGGGACCCTAGCATTCCTAACAGCAGTGTCAGTTCTGCGTCCTCTGATGATGAATTATGAGTAATAACGTTTCTCAGCCATTCTTGGCTTCCCAATCCAGATTTAATCCCTGGGTCTGGGGTTTGCCGAGGATCCCAAGATCCTCCATGCCCCATGCACTTTGCCTAGAGGGCCCCTTGACCTGTGGTTAAAGGACTCAATTGTGTCTTCCTATCCTATTCTATCCTATCCTATCCCTATCCTATCCTCAAATCCTAATCCCTATCTTAGGGATTAGCTCAGATCAGCTTGGGCCACCATAATGAAACATTACAGTCTGGGTGCCTTACACAACAGACATTTAATTCTCATGGTTCTAGAAACTGGGAAATCCAAGTCCACGTTCTGTTTGATTCAGTTCTTGGGGAGGACTCTCTTCCTGGCTTGAAGACCGCCACCTTCCTGCTGTGTCCACACAAGGCCTTTTCCTTGGTACATACATGTGGAGAGAGCGCGAGTTCTGGTGTGTCTCTTCTTCAAGGAAGGACCGTAATCCCATGTGGGGACTTCACCTCACCTAAACCCGATCACATCCCCAAGGCCCCACCTCCTAATATCATCACACTGGGGTTAGGGCTTCAACATATTGTGGTGGGGGGGGGGGCGCTGGCATTCAGTCCATAGGACCCCCATACCTTGGAATGTGAGCATATATGGAAATAGGACCTTTAAAGAGATAATCAAGTTAAAATGAGGCCGTTAGGATGGGTCCTAATCCAGTATGACTAGTGTCCTTATAAAAGGGGGCCGTTGGACACAGGTTCACACAGAGGGAAGACAGCCAGCCACAAGCCCAGGGGAAAGGCCCGGAAAAGGGCCCTTGGAAGGAGCCAACGCTGCCCACACCTTGATCTCGGATTTCCATAAGACAATACGTTTTTACTTTTTAAGCCTCCCTCTTCGTGGAACTTTGTTACACGGCCCAAGCAAACCCATATACCCTGCCTCTGAGATGACCAGCTGTCCTGGTTGGCCGGGTCAGAGGGGGTCGCAGGATGTGGGGCCAGTGGGGTCCTGCCCCTCTGAGCTTCAGAGACCTGGGTCCCTCAACATTCCTGAGGCGGCCCTCTCCTCCATGCTCTGGTAATGGTTTTTATTTCAATGATATGGACATTCTGGTCATTCTGACCCTGTCACATGTTTAGAGCTGGGCCATGCTTGTCTTCGTTCACTCAAGAATTTGAAGGCTCCTGGATTCAGGTCCGGGGCTGCTGTCACCAGAACCACAAACAACGGCTTACGACCACGGTTTATTCTGTCCCAGTTTGGGAAGCCAGGGGTCTGAAGTCAAGGTGCCAGCAAGGCTTAGAGCTCTCAAGGCTCGAAGGGAAAATCCTTCTAGGCCTCTTCAGTTCTTGGGGAGCTCCTGGCGTTTCTCATCTCCTGGCCGTGTTGCTCCAGCCTCTCCATGACCTTGTGCCTGCGTCTCTGTGTTCACTCTTCTTAGGGGGACCTCAGTCCTTACTGCAACGGTGCGGCCCTGTGCCGGGGCTGGGCTTGTGTGGGCCCGGCCAGGGATCTGCTGGACCTGCTCTGTCATGTCTGGTTTCTGTCCTCCAGTGGGTCACAGTGGGTTGGGGGAAAGTGTGGTCAGAGTTGGTGGACTTCCTGGAGGTGGTGACCATCGAGGTGAGGCCTAGAGGGTGAGGTGGGAATGGGCAGGGGGTCTCAGAATCCAACTCAGTGATGGAGTAGTTGGAACAGGGCGGTCAGGGCTCTGCCAACTTCCCCCAGAACTCCTCTGAGCTAATCTGCTGTTCTCAGACCCCATTTGGAAAAAGTTGGCCCCAACACGAAGGGGATGGTGTTTTGAAAGCCAGGTCTAAGGCTGTGGGAGCCCCAGAGGGAGGCAAAATGAGAGTCTGTGAGCCAGGCAGCCTCTCCCTTGGTGCGCCCTGGGAATCTGTGGGTGGGCGGGTGGGTGGGGGAACAGAGCAGCCTCCCAGGGCTCCACTACCCCCCCTCCATCCTGCAGGAGGAGAGGAGCGCCATTGCCAGAGCGCGGCATTTCCTGGAGTCCAGTGCGCCCCTGGCCACGGACCCCTACAGCAGCGCCCTCACCACCTACGCGCTGACCCTGCTCCGCAGCCCAGCAGCCCCCGCGGCCCTGCGGAAGCTCCGCAGCCTGGCCATCATGCAGGGTAGGGCCCCCCACCGCCACCCCGGAGGCCACTGTGGGGCCTGCCTACGGTGCACCCAGGAGGCAGCTCACGGACACATGCTTGGTTCTAAGGAGGCACACTTTGCTCACTCTGTTCGGTTTGTTACTCGTCACATTTCCTTAGTGGCTCCGTTTGATGAAATGACTTGAGCCCGAATGTCATTTTTCTCCCTTGTAAAATAAGGGGTGGCAACCCCCGCCCCAGGGAGGGTCCCCGCCCTCCACCGTTGGGTGAGCCTTGAGAAACCTTTTCCATCTTCAAGATGTCGGTCTCCCCATCGACCAAATGACTACCCACTATGTTTGGGGAGCCCCGGGTCGCAGAGACTTCTCCGATGGAGCCCTTCCCTCCCACCTCCGGCCCTCATCACACTCCCCACCTTCCCCAGCAGCTTCTCGGCTTATGATGTCACCTGAAGAATGCTTGCATTGCCAGGAAGAAAAAAAAAATTAAGCAAAATTCTAAAACCACCCAATTGGATGACAGTGCCTAGGAGTCCCTGCTCGGCCAGGGGAGCGCTGATCTCTCTGGGGTCTCAGGGCCTTGTACACTCACGTGAGCTCAGAATCCTTGGAGCCTTTGCAAGTAGCAAGTGGCTTCCTCGGTCCTGAGTAAGGACAGCCGGAGCCCCATCAGGGCCCCGTCAGGAGAGAGGCCGCTGATGTCTGCCAGGGATGCGGGAGGGATGGGGTCTGTCATGGAATTGCAGATGGGAGACAGCCCTAAGGCCCTTCTCTAATTTCATTTATTTATTTGACAGAGAGAGCGAGAGAGGGAACGCACATGGGGGGAGTGGGAGAGGGAGAAACAGGCTTCCCGCTGAGCAGGGAGCCAGACTCGGGGCTCGATCCCAGGACCCTGGGATCATGACCTGAGCTGAAGGCAGACGCTTAATGACTGAGCCACCCAGGCGCCCCAACCCTAAGGCCCTTCTTGCCCCAGCCCTCTGCCCCTGGCACCCTCCTCCCCTGGTGTCCATCCCCACCCGCGCCCCCGATGTCTCTTCTTGAGGCCATATGCACTGACCCTCCCCAAGGGATGCCAGGCCGTAAACTGAACTGGGTCGTGGCCCCTGACCAGTCCTGGCCCCCTACAGATGGGGTCACCCACTGGAGCCTGACGGGTTCCCGGGACACGGACAAGGAGGCATTCCTGAGCTTCAGCGATGGGGTCTCTCGGTCAGGTACCAGCCCGCTGCTTTGGGTACTGGGTGCTGGGTCCCGGGTCCCAGCACTGAGAGGGCCCCAGGCAGCCTCGTCTGTTGCAGTGGTCTCGGCTGAGGTGGAAATGACGGCTTACGCGCTGCTGACTTACACCCTCCTGGGTGATGTGGCCACCGCCCTGCCCGTGGTGAAGTGGCTGTCCCAGCAGCGGAATGCGCTTGGGGGCTTCTCCTCCACTCAGGTAAGTTGAGCAGGGCCCAAGGATGGGGCTCAGCTCCCAGCGGGGTCACTGAGGTTCAGGCTTGAGGCTCAGAGCTCACCAGGAAGCCACTGCCTGCTTCAGGTCCCAGGGTGACTCCTGGGGGACATGGAGTCCAGGGGAAGGCAGAGGATGGAGCCTGAGGGTCTGATGCACTGGGTTGGGACTGGGACCCAGCTTCTGCCTCTGCGGAGTTGCCAACCCATCATTAGGACCCCCAGTCCACGGATGTCTGTACCAGACTCACCCTCCATTCCAGCCACAAGGGTCTCTGGCTGTCAGAGAGGGTCCACGCCTGGTGCCTCCAGTTTGGGCCAGATGTCCCAGGGTGGGGGCAGGGGGCCGCGGGCTGACCTGTCCCCGGGGCTGTCAGCACCTCCTTGTCTACCCCCAGGACACCTGCGTGGCTCTGCAGGCCCTGGCGGAGTATGCCATCTTGTCCCATGCTGGCAGTGTCAACCTCACCATCTCCCTGGCCTCCACCAACCTGGACTACCAGGAGACCTTCGAGCTTCATAGGGCCAACCAGAAGGTTCTGCAGACGGCGGCGGTGTGTATTCCTGGACCGGACGTTGGGGGCCCCACCCCGCTGCCCACCCACTCCGGTGTGTCTGCGGAGGGCATCACGGTGTCCTCGCTCTTACAGATCCCCAGCCTCCCCACGGGGCTGTTCGTGAGCGCCAGGGGAGAAGGCTGCTGCCTGATGCAGGTGAGTCTGTGGGGACACCGGTGCTCGTGGGGGCATCTGGAACCTGGGGGCTCCAGGCTCAGACTGTGCCCCCCCCCGCCATGCAGCTGTGACTGTACCTCCTCTTGGGTGTGGCCCCCCCCACAAAAATCCACCTGACCGGCACTTGATCCAGGGGTCTCCGACCATAAGCAGACACCCTCCCCCACCCCCGGAATTGGCCCATGTTTACTCTCCCTGCTGCTGCCCGGACCAGGACGCCTCCCCCAGGCACCCTCCCTCAGTCCCTGGTCCAGGATGCCTGAGCCTCGCCCTCTCTGCAGCCACCCAGTCGCCAGGCCCTGGGACTTAAGCTGCATTCTGGTCTTGTGGGCTCCGGCTAGAGGGCAGAGGGCAAGTCGGCTTGGAGACCCTGGAAGCCTCAGCTTCCCCATCTCGAAAACAGGAGCCAAGACAACACGGTGGCTAGGTGGTGCGTGACCTGGGCTTGACAAGCGTGCAAAAGGGATGGCAGTCGGATCTACACTTGCGTGGGCAGTTGTAGGGCAAAATGAAGTGAACAGTAGTCCCCATGTCTGTCGTGGATACCGCTTCCATCTTTATTCTGGCCATGGTGCTGCCTCTCCCCTCCCCCCACCCCGGGTTCCCTAAGCCTCGGTCCTCGCACACTCCCCAGATTGATGTCACCTACCATGTGCCGGACCCGGTGACCAAGCCAGCCTTCCAGCTGTTCGTGAGCCTGCAGGAGCCTGAGGCTGAACCGCGGCGGACCCCCGCTCCCGCCTCCTCCGCTGATGATGACGACCCGGCAGCCGATCAGCATCAGCAGGAGTACCAGGTGACCCTGGAGGTGTGCACCAGGTAAGGCCACCTCCCCACTGGCCAACACCGCTGCCTGGGCCTCTAAGGAGGGCCATGTTTGAGGAGCATGGCCTCCAGGGACCGAGGCGCTGAGCAGATGCTCAGTCTGAGCCTGTGGATTGTGATGCTGTCAGCTAGAATGTCCGCGGCACGGCTCTGGCCCACTGTGGTGGCTGGACCAGCCCTGGTGGCTCCTGCTGTGGTTGCAAGATATGTCAGCAAGAGCCATCAGGGGACCTTGAGGGACGGGGTTCCATATCCACTGCTCCTGGAGGTTACCGGGCACACCCGGGGCTACACAGCGAGGTCACAGGCAGAAAGTCTGGACCTGGGTGGGGCTTTGCCTTTTATTGGGGCAGAGAGTGGGGGCCTAGGGTTTCACCAGTCCCCTCTTATTGGCAAAATTTTAAAAAGATATACACAGGAATGAGGGAGCGGGAAGGGAAAAGCGGGTCAGTTATCTCGGGACCCAGGGTTTTCTAAAAGGGGAACTTCATGGCGGCAGCGGGCGGGGGCACCTGGCTCCCTTGTCTAGGTGCTTATCTGTAGCTGGATCACACAGCTGGCAATATGTTGACCAAGATGGATGTGTTTGGGATGCATGCTTTTGCAATCAAATGCTTACTGTCAGGCACTTAGACCGCAGATGGGTTTTGAAATGAGGAGGGAGATGGAAACTTCCAGATTGATGGAGCAGACCCCAGTGACAGGTGAGGCAGGTGGCCCAGGCGGGGACCGCTGTTTGTGGCCTCTGCCTGATGTGCCAGACCGAGGCTCCTGGGTTCCCTGACGGTGACCCAGGGACCAGGCCACAGAGGGTCTTAGGGGAGGGCACGGGCAGCTGCCCTTAGAGGATGCTCGTTACCTTGGTGACGATTTGGGAGCCCAGAGGTGGATGGTTGTCATGGCATCCAAAGCCCATTGGAGCTGCCAAGGCTGCCCTCCTTTGCCATGACCTTCGACCTGCCATCAACTGGGGTAGGGGGAGCAGGAAGCAGCCGGGCTGGCCCCAGCTCTCTGGCCCCATCAGGCCTGCTGGGGACATCTTTATCCCTCTCAGATGTTTCAGAAAGAACCCCTGTGTGCCATCCAGTTATGGGCGTGCTCAGGCCACACCCCCACAGGAAGCCTCCCGAGGGGCTGTGGCTGCCATGGCCCTTGGGCCCACAGTCTGGAGGTCCCTCTGTGAAGGTCAGCCACCCTCCTTGTCACCAGCACCTGGCACCAGGAGGGCCTGGCCCGGAGCAAGCCCCAGAGGCTGTTATGCACACCCCATGTCACAGAAGGGGATATGGAGGGCTGTCCCTGGGCAGTGACGGGGGATCCCCGTTCACCGTGGCTCCCGTGGCCCCACGGAGCCGCTTCCTGTGCTGGGGACATAGCGTGGGGTTCGGGGCAAGCACGGCCCAGAGTCAGCAGGCCTCGGTCAGGCTCAGAGCCCTCCGCAAAGCCCTCTCCTTATGGTCTTAGGGTCTCGGGTGTGAAATGGGCTGACCGGTCGCCCAGCCAGCTGTGTTTGTACCAATGGGCCACATGGCCAGGCCCAGGGTGTGCTCCCTAGGCCTTCAGCTGTGGGGATTATGAGTGTCAGAGGGGACTGTGAGTTCCATCTCGGGGCTTGAGCTCCAGGGCCTGTCTCTCCTCTCATTGGAAGGTGGCTGCATGCGGGGTCCTCCAATATGGCCGTCCTGGAGGTGCCCCTACTCTCGGGCTTCCGGGTGGACCGCGAGAGCCTGGAGCAGGTGAGGTGGCGCCGGTAGGCGGGAGCCCGGCAGTCTCTAGCTGACTGCCCTGTCCAGGTTGCAAATTCCCAGCCCTTCATAATTTTTTTTTTTTTTTTGGCCTTTCTGGGCAGAGTTGGTTCTTTGGGGCCAGTCACCGTCTGAGGGGTAGGTGGGGAGGAATGGGATGCAGGTGGAGGAGGGGGGATTCAGCAAACATGGGTGAGCTGTAGGGACAACACCCTGGTTCTCCAGAAACCTGCCACTGCCCTCAAATTCCAGGGAGACCAGTCCCATGTCCCCTTTTGTGTGTGGGAGGCACAAAGAGGGCGGCGCTGTCTTGCCCAAGGCCGGAGGAGGTCTGCCGTGTGGGGAGGATGGAGAAGGAAAGGCTGCTCCTGGGGCTGGGGGTGATCAGGGAGGCTGGGCAGAGCACCAGGGTAAGGAGAGGGGCCCGCACAGAGGACTTGGGTTTTTACATCAAAAATGGGGATGTCCCAGGCTGGATGGTGGCTGAATGTCGCGGCTGAGGTCAAAGCAGGTGGCCTGGCTCAGCTGGGCACTAGAGCTGGGGCTGGATACAGGGAGGCTGCAGGAAGGGAAGGGGAGGTAAGGGGAGGCAGGAGCTCGGGAAAGGGGTAACCAGCCTCACATCCCCTCTCCCCGGCCCTGGGTGGGCTGTCAAGTTCTGGGGAGCTTTGACCGCCATCCCTTGGCCCTGGCCCCGACCCCCATGGGGACTTGCTGGATGACCACAGGCAAGTCGCCAGCCTCTGGGGCCTTGGCCCACCTCCCACTGACCAGTGCAGGCCCCGCAGAGACGGGGGGAGGAAGCTGGCCCTGGGGGAGGGACTGGGTGCACCCTGACCTCTGGCTTCCTTGCCAGCTGCTCTTTGACAAGCATTTCACGCTGAAAAGGTACGAGGTGGCCGGACGCAGAGTGCTCTTCTACTTTGATGAGGTACTGTTCTGGGGTGGGGGCGCGGGCAGGGGTGGAGGCTTCTACAGTACCCCGTGGGTGAGGGTAGAGAGCTGTCAGGGCGGTTCTGGCAACCATCTCATAGCGTGAAAAAGAAACGGGGACAATCCATCCAGGTAGAGATGGCGCAGCTGGTGGCTTAGTGCCCCAGCCAGCTCACCTGGGTGGAAAAAGTTGGGAGGGGAGGGGATAGTGTTCAGACACAAAGAAGGAATGCAGAGCGGATGCATATAGATGAACCTGGAAAACATGCGGAGTGAAAGAAGCCAGACGCAAAAGGCTTCGTGTATATGAAATGTCCAGAACAGGTAAATCCATGAGACACACAGCAAATTGGTGGGGGGAGGGGGCGGGAGTGGGGAGTCCAAGACCAGCAGAGATGTTTTCCCAGGTAGGATGGAAGGACCCACGGGATTGAGTGGAATCAGGTTTCTGTGTTTCACGCCTCCTGGGTACCCCGAAATCGGCCAGTTCTGGGGGCCCATGCTTTGATGCATAGCAGAGCATAGGGGCTGTAGCTTATCCCTGAACCCAGTGGCCCCAGCCAGGTCCGAGCCGGTCTGCTAACCCCGCAGATCCCCAGCCGGTGCCTGACCTGCGTGCGGTTCCGGGCGCTGCGTGAACATGTGGTGGGCAGGACATCCGCGCTGCCCGTCTCTGTGTACGACTACTATGAGCCTGGTAGGCCCGTGCTCACCCGCACCCCCCAGCTCAGTTCCTCATCTTGTCACCCCATCACTTGGTCGCTCATCCCCTGCCTCGTCCCGCAGCCTTCGAAGCCACGCGCTTCTACAACGTCAGTGCCCGAAGTCCGCTTGCCCAGGAGCTGTGCGCGGGACCTGCGTGCAACGAGGTGGAGCACGCTCCGGCCCAGGGCCCGGGTGAGTGCGCGGGCCACTGCCTCCCCTACCACCAGCCACCTCGACCGTCCTCTTGGAGCTCAGATCAGAGCGGGGAAGCGGGGTCCCCGAGCCGAGGAGGACAGCTTGGTAAAGGCAGGAGGACAGACCTCGGTCCAGGGAGCACACTTTGGGGGCGGGGCCGAGAGGGGCGGGGCCGGGAGGTGGGCAGGGGCGGGCCGAGAGGGCTGTTGGGCGGGCGATGGGCAGGGGCGGGGCCGAGAGGGCTGTGGGCGGATAGCGGGAGGGGGCGGGGCCAGGAGGGGGCAGGGGCGGGCCGAACGGACTGTGGGAGAACAGCGGGAAGGGGCGGGGCCGAGTAAGATGTGGGCGGGCAGTGAGAAGGGGCGTGGTCGAGCGGGCTGTGGGCGGGCGGTGAGGAGGGACCGGGCCGAGCTGGGGTGCACGTGAGACTGGGAGAGGGTGGGGCCGATTGGGGTGGGAGCGCTTCCAGAGCAGAACCCGTGGTGCCCCTTCTTCCACAAACCAGAGGTGTAGGAACTGCAGGTCCCTGGCCATGAAGTGAGTGAGGGGCCACAGCAAAATTCTGGGTGGGACTGGGACCCTGTTCTTCATTTTTTAAACATTTGAAATAAGTTTAGACTGCCTTCGTTGATAACTTTTATTTGTTTTCGCAAATAGTAGGCAAATACTTTGCATGAAATTCCACCAGATCAGGGCTCAGGGACTCCAGTAACTGTCGCGCCCCAGTCCCCACCCTGTGAAAGGTGGTAATCCCTGCCCCCAGGGAATTTTCCCTCACTCCAGCGCCGACCAGCTGGGGGTTGGGGTCCCGAAGACCCTGCCGACTTCGCTTCGCCCCTAGGCTGGTCCCCGCTTGAGCGGGGTCCTGTGGCCTCCCCAGAGGAGGGGGCGAAGATTACGCGCTGTGGCTGCGCCCGCGACTGTAGCGCCGGTGGGGACCCGGTGTGCGGCTCCAATGGAGTCGTCTACACCAGCGCCTGCCACCTGCAGGAGGCTGCCTGCCTAGGCCGCGCCAGATTGGAGCCCGTGTCCCCTAGCCACTGTGCCCTCGGTGAGGACCCACCTTGGGTCTGGCCTCTGGGACCCCAGCTCCCCCTGGACATAGTGCACTGCCCTATCTTCTTCATCACCTCTCCCTCCTGCCTATTGCCTCCTCCCCATCACCTCCTCCTCTTCTCTAACACCTTCTCCCCTTCCTCCCCATCACCTCCTCCCTCCTGTCTAGCATCACTCTCTCCTTCCTCTCCTCTCCCCTTACCCCCACCCCTCCCTCTCTCACAGCCCTAGATTCCCTTTCCCTGGTCCTCCCAGCTTTCCCCGCAACGGTGGCCCCCGCATCTCTCCTCCAGGCTCTGTCTTTCTGTCTCTGTTCCTTAAGCTTTGTGTCCTCCCCCATCTCTGGTTCCTTGTGTCTGCGTTCCTGTGGCTCCTCAGTCTTGCTGAGTCTCTCCCCTCCCCCACCCAAAGTTTGTGCCTTTCTGCATCTACCCCCATCTCTGAGCTCTGTGTCCCCTTCCCTCACTCTTGTGACCTCCCACTTCCTGCCTGTTGCTCTGGGACACGTCATCTCGCTTTTCCCGTCTCTCCCCCGGGCTGTCTCCCTCTAGGGCACTCCTACCGACCTAGCCCCACCTTCCTTCCAGAGCAGCTGACACCGGCCTCTGCCTCCTACAGCTATGACTATGACCCAGCTCTCCCAGATGCTGGGCACCTGGCAGCCGGCCATGGCCATGAGGTGATGGACTTGGAAGGGGAGGCAGAGGACAGGTGAGAACCAAGCCCCCCCACCAGCGCCTTCCCCCTGCTTGCCCTGGACCTAACAGGGAGTGACAGTGACCATTAGACAGGTCAGCCTGCAGGTTTCCAGGAACAACCAATGGGGGATCCATTCTCTCTTCTCCCCACAGTCCAACACACATCAGAGAACAGCCTGTATGAGCATGGTGAGGCCGAGTCTCCCGAGGACACAACCCCAGGACACACCTTCCCCATGGGGCACCCTGGGACCCCGTTAAAGAAAGAAATTATTCATGATGCTTGTTAAGATGGCAGGGAAGACTGTTCAAGGGAGGGGACTGGAGATAGAAAGCAGGATCCTGCGGTGGGGTCTAGCAATAGAGAGGAAGACAGGACCCAGCTCTGAATACTACAAGAAAACGTGGGGGTTTATAGCCAAGGGCCAGGGGAGGGGGTGTCCGTGGACACCGGCACTTGGTCCGTGTGTATTTAAGATAATTACGGGTAGAACTGGGCTGATGGCTGTTGTTTCAGTATTTGTTCCATTTTTTCTTTCACGTGCCCCTTTTGCACTTATGGAATACTTTTGTAGCATTTCGTTTTGATTCAGTTCCGGGGATTAGAATATACACCCTTAACGTTTGCAGTTTACTTTGTTCTTTTCCCCGCTGTCACAACTGAGTCTGCAGTTTCCCCCCACGGAGAGCTTTGGGTCATCGCCACCATAGACAAGATATGCAACAGCTGCCCTTTGAGAGCTGCACCCACCCCCTTCCCCAACCCCACCAGAGAGTCTGTCGTTCTGGGAATGCTGTGTAAAGGGAATCCTCTTGAGATTGGCTTTTCTTACTTAGCGTTCCCGTGCCATCCACGCACGTTGTGCGGGTCAGAAGTGAACAAGCTGTCCCAGCACTGTGACCCGGTAGGGGTGGGCAGGGTCCCGAGTGTCCTCTCCAGGGCGGATGCATCTGTTCCAATGGGCAGAGGCAGCCAGGCTGGGCCACTGACGTGGAGGCTGACTTAGCAAAGGGCATGCCGGTGCCCTGCAGGGCTGGCAGCCCACGCTGTCTTTTTTCCTCTCTCCAGTCAGAGCGGCTTCTCTTCCTAACGCTCTGAGCAGGAGGACTTGACCTGGCTGCATCCTGTCCCTGTCGGCACCCCCAGAAGGGGGCCACTGATGGAAGAGCTCCCTTGACTCTGCCTCTGGTGACCCTGGCTTCCAAATGAACCTGATGCCCAGAACGCAAAGACCTGCCTCGATGGATGACGGGTCTCCTCCAGCCCTCTGTCAACAGCAGGGTCGGCCTCAATCCCCCTGCCTCCCCAACTGCACTTGGGGCTGGGCAACCCCCTCCTCGGGCCAGAGCAGCTCCCGCTCCAGGAGACGGGATGTTCCTGAGAAGGACCTGTGGCCAAAGGCCTCTGATGGAAGAGACACGATGACATTTAACCAAATCAGGGACATAGATGGCATCCATCCCCTCATCACCAACTTCGAAGTGAAACAGGCCACCTTTCTCCAAAATGCAAAGCTTAGGCTCCCTTTGGGGCACCTGGACTGATGAGCCCCTGGACCTAGACCTCGAATTGTCCCCTAATGATCACAGTCCCCACACCCCTCCATCTTACCCCAGGGGTCCCCGAATGTTTGGTGCTGACAGCACCAGGCCCTCAGGGAAAGCCTCAGGGCCTCAACCCCTGAGCCCCTGACTTCCTGGCGTCCCACATGGGGACTGCTCTCTCCCAGCATCCTGGAGGGGGAGCCCAGCTCTGCAACCAGACCTGCCTTCCGCCGGGTGTGGGGGGGTGGGGTGTGGGCGGGTTGTGCCTCTCAGCTGTGGTCCATTCCTCTTTGTGATCCTCAGGGGATGACTGTTTCTGGTCCCGCAGTGGCATGGCCTGTCATCTCCCCTGTGCGGTGGTATTTATTGCTGCCAACGCTGCTCATCTCTGACCTCCAGCAGGGACAGCACAGAAACCCTGAGGGCACTACCCAGCCACTGGGTCCCTGTTGTGCCACCCCGGCCACTTCCCGCTTCCCTTACCCCCACCCGCACCCCTGCTCCCTGTGGAGGCCACTCCCGTAATAAAAGCTCCCGTAATAAAAGCTCACTTCCAGAGTCACAGACAGGCTTTGGCCTGGGGGAGGGGGCAGCCCAGAGGGTGGGAGCCCCAGCTCCCATCAGGCCCCTCAGCACCTCTGTTCTCCAGTCTCCAGCTCAGCCTTTTGGAGCGGGTGGAGAGGAGTGTTTCAAATACCTGCACTCCAACATAATCGTAGGCTCCTATGCATTTGTAAGAAATTATGCCAGTACAGAGAGGTCCCGGGTACTGTTCACCCAGCCGCCCCCCCCACCTGCGGTGACATCTTGAAAAACTCCGACTTGGTCAACCACGCTGTTGACATGGATACACTGCGCTGATCTTACACTTCCCCAGGCTCGCTGGCACGTGCGTGTGTCCTAGGGCTCCCTGCCCACTGGCTCATTTTTCCCTAAGCCAGATACATATGGGCCCTGATGGGGAGCCCAAGAATGGCCCCCACTTCCCTCTGTCTTGGGGAAGCCTGCTTACTCCCACAGTTGATGCCTCCATGACTCTGGACACAGTGCTCAATGCTGCTCTCCAGGGTGGGGTCAGTGGCTCCCCTTCCCCACGTGGTAGGTACCCTTCCCCTGCATTCAGAACAGCTCAGACCCAGGGTAAACAGGTCGGGGTGGGGGGCGCGGGGCTGTAGCCCTCTCTCCCACTAGGCCCACCCATCCACTCTGCAGTTGCCCACCCACCTGGTCCTGGGGTGGTGGGGGACATTAACATAAAGAAGAGTCAGACCTTGGGTTAGGAGGAAGAGGTACTGTCCTGCCGCCAGGGTGACAGAGGGTGACAGTCCTGTGTGTCCCAATGACAGGCCACACCAGGCCTTGGGGAGAAGAATGAGGGCTTCTACCGTGATTGTCCAGGAGATGCCCCACGCCCTGAAGCCCATCCTAGAGCTAGACCCTGGGCTATGGGGAAGGAGGACTGCCAACCAGCCTCCTGGTCACCTGGGCCATGAGGGAGTGGGGGCCCAAGCCTTCTCCTGGGAGGGGTCCTGCACCTGGTGCACATGAGCATCAGCCCTGCCTCCACCCCACCTCGGATGCAAGGGAGCAGGCTGGTCCTGGGAATATGCATTTCACCCCCATATTAATTTTCTTTGCACTGCTCTAACCAAAAAACACAAAACAGGTGACTTAAAACAACAAATTTATTCTCTGACAGTTCTGGAGGCCATAAGCTTGAGATCAAGGTGTGAGCAGGGTTCGCTTCTGCGGGGGGACTCCGAGGGAGGGTGTCTCAGGCTGCCCACCTGGCTTCTGGTGGCTGCTAGCAGTCGTCCTGTTTCCTGGCTGCGGCTGCGTCACCCCCATGTCTGCCTTCGGATTCAGATGACCTCCTTCCCTGTGTGTATGTGTGGCCTCTCCTTATAAGGACACTGGTCACAGGGGATTTAGGGGCTCCCCCTACGCCAGGGTGACCAAATTGTAATAACACCTGTAAAGGGACCCTATTTCCAGATAAGCTCCCATTCAAGGGTTCCCCATAGATGTGAATTGGGAGGGAGATCCCCCGCTCCACCCCCTGCAACCCACCTCTCCATTTGCCCCGCCTTCTGGAGGGAGGGGCGTCACACGAGTGAGGTGGACCGTGTGCCCTGGGTTCCCCCCTCCCTGGAGGCTGTGGAGGCGCCCTGAGCCCCGCAGAGCAGCCCCTCCCGCACCTTGTCCCTGAACTCCACAGACACGTAGTAGTAGATGAAGGGGTCCACGCAGCTGTTGAGGGTGCTGAGAGCCAGGCTGGGCACGTAGGCGGCGTACAGGTCGCCCCAGGCGTCGGGGCGCGGGTCAGAGTAGTGCAGCAGCAGCAGGACGTTGCTGGGCACGAAGAAGACCAGGGCCGAGGCCAGCACGAGCGCGGTGAGCATCCGCGCGTGCCCGTAGCGCGGGCCCCCGGCCGCCAGCGCACACAGGGTGGCCCCGTAGCTCAGCAGCATGACCAGCAGCGGCAGGAAGCAGCCGAGCACCGCCAGGCAGAGGAAGGCGGGTCGCCAGTAGGAGGCCTGAGCACCCACGGGCAGCGCGTCGTGGCACAGCACGTGGTCCGAGTGCGACAAGCGGAAGGTCTGCTGCTGCAGCGCCAGGGGCAGTGCCAGGGCGACGGCCACCACCCAGGCCGCGGCGCAGAGCCCGGTGGCCAGGCGCCAGCCTCGCAGGGTGAGGGCGCGGAAGGGGTGCACCACGCCGAGGTAGCGGTCCAGGCTGACGGCCGCCAGCAGCAGCACCGAGCCGTACATGTGGCCGTAAAGCGCGGCGGTGGTCGCGCGGCAGGCGGCCTCGCCGAACGGCCAGTGCTGGTTCTGCAGGTGGTAGGCGACTCGCAGCGGCAGCGTCAAAGCCAGCAGGAGGTCAGCGGCCGCCAGGTTCATCAGCAGCATGGTGGAGGGCAGCCGCGGCACCCGGGTGGCCAGCACCCACAGCGCCAGACCGTTGGCGGGCAGCCCCACCAGCAGGGTCAGCCCGTAGAGCGCGGGCACCAGCCTCGTGGACACCCAGCCCAGCAGCAGTGCCCGAGAGCTGTCTGGGAGCTCCAGAATGTTGCTGTTGTTGGCCCAGAGCTGACCCGGGAAGCTGCGCGGGTGGGGGGAGTGAGGGGTCTCCTCCTGGGGCCCGGTGAAGGGCCCCAGTGTGCCATCTGGGGGAAAGGGGATACAGGTGTTGAGAGTCTGGGAGTTTCCTCCACCTACACTGCCCCCAAACACCTGATGCTTCCTTGGGCGGGGGGCTACAGTCTAGGCCCCAACTCTCAGGAGCCCTCAGCTTGGTGGATTAGAGCTGGACACAGTTCTGTGGGCTCAGGACTGGGCTGGAGGAACCCCCCTCCCCAATTCCCTGTCTCCTACTCCTCAACTGTAGGCCTCCCTCCAGTTCCAAGACAGGCCCAAGGTCACTCACCATTATCTCCTCCTGCGCTCCCCATCTCATCGTAGGTGAGAGTGTTCTGGCTGCCATCTTCCAGGCTGAACCCCAGCACCACGGGCCACAGCAGTGCAAGTGCCCACATGCTGTCAAAGCTCGGCACAGCCAGCTGCTCTGGGCTATGGCCGCTGACCTCAGGCTTCCTGCCTGGCTGACCCCCACCCCCAGCTTCCTGACTGCCGGTGGAGGAGTGGACAGGGCCCAGGGAGATAAACCAGCCCCTGCCCCCAACAAGCCTGTGGCAGGCCCGTGGTATGGGCTGAGGAGGCCTGGTGACTAGAGTCATACACAACGCGAGGTCCGGGTGCTGGGCCGGCGAGATGGGGGAGGAAGTTCCAGGCTGCAGTTCCCTCCTTCGGCCTTTGTCCAGCCCAGAAAGCCTCTATGGGCCAAGTGGCTACTTCCTGCTGGCCCGTCGTGTCTGCAGCCCCTGTTCCCATGACAGCCCGCCAGGTCACGTACTCAGGGGTTCTTGGCCCTTCCTGAAGCCTCTCCCCATCTCCTGTCTGTGCCTGGCTGGATCACAGCCCTGCCTCCCAGGTCATAGATCAGAGCACGTGACTGATCTCTCCCTGTCCGAGCACCCCAGGTCCCCTCGGGGGGCCGCCTGCCTTATTGTGGCCTCCCTCATTCCCCAGCACGCTGCCCTGGGCGGGCAGGCCCAAAGCGAGGTGCCGAGAGGGGAGGCACTTTGTGAGGCTGCAGTCTGCTGAAGGCATCTGAAGAGGTCTTGGTCCTCGGCCCGGACCCCTGATGCTGACCTATGCTATCCTGGGAGTGGAGAGGAGCCCCTTCGGCTCCCTTCAGTCCTGGCTCCATCCTCAGCCCGGGGCTGCTGGGAATGGTCATGGCCACACCTCAGCCTGAGCGTGGTGGTCAGGTCAGCCCAGGGCAGAGGGCACAGAGGGCCTCTGAGCCACCACCACCGTCCTCTGGGCCCTCCACTTCCCTGCACTCAGATGGGGCTGCGGTGTAGCTGGAAAAAAGCCAAGGGCCCTCAGAGGGCCTCTGTCTTCTGCACACAATCCCCTCTGATGTCCCTCTGGGGAGAGGCCTTGAGTATCTTGCCCTGGAGGTTCTCAGCCAGTATGATCAGGGTTGGGTCACGGTGGCGGTGGGGGAGGGGGACCTGAGAGCAGGAGGACCCTGAGGGGGTGGTGGGGGGTCAGGGAAGGAGAAATGAACTAGGGGTGGTAGAAGGAGAGTGATGTGGCCATGTCCTGCTTCTGGGAGCCTTAATCTAGCCACACACTCAAGGTCACAGGGACCAGCCAGGAAGTGACCGAGCAGTCCTGGACAGAGTCAGTGCAGCTGAGGGTGAGACACCGAGGTCCCTGCCCCCAGCCCAGGGTGGGGGACCAAGGCCTAGAGTTCCGGCTGAGACAGGGTCCTAGCCAGGAGCCTCCCACATTTCTGGACTGTTTCCACCAGCACTTGCGACAAATTCAGCCACACCTCTGTCTTTTGGCAGCTTGTGGCCAAGGTCACTCTCAGCACACAGGGGAACCCAGATGAGGACCCCCTGCTGCTGTCCAGGAGTGGAACAGGGAATCTGTGCAGGGAAGGCTGGGGGGCTAGCAGCTGGGCAACTCTGGGGCAGGGTGGACAGGAGCCCCCCCGGGAGGATGGTTTGACTGAAGAGTCCCGCGTCTGGGAATTGCCAGCAGGTACATGTGCACAGGAAATCACACATACAGGGGTATACCCCTTGCACAGAGGTGGGGATGCCTGTCAACCGCCCCATCACAGAAATCACCCTGTGCTAGCCGGTGGGGGGGGACCCCAACACTGGAGGCGCAGGGTGACCTGTCATGGCGAGGGAGTTCCTGCAGGATGCTGGGGGCAGCTGCCTTTGGGGAGAGGTACTTGGGTGCCTACTTCTCTCCGTGTTTTTTTTTTTTTTTTTGTACTATTGGGATTTTCTATATCATCCATTACTTTAATAAAAACTCACATTTTATTTACTTATTTAGCTCCATGCCCAACATGGAACCCAATGTGGGGCTTGAACTCACCACGCTGACATCAAGACCTGAGCTGAGATCGAGAGCCAGACACTCAAACCAACCAAGCCACCCAGGTGTCCCAAAAACTCACATTAAGGGGGAAAAAAAAAAAAAAAAAAGGCAGAATAGTAGCTTTAAAAAGGAGGGAAAACCTGATACAAATTCGTCCATGATAGGATATCATAATGGGAGTGAGATAAGCCAGTCACGAAAGCATCAAAACTATGAAGCCCCTTGAGGGGTCATATGCTCAGGGACAGAAAGGAGACGGGGCGGGGGTGGGAGGGGGTGCCAGGGGCTGGGGGCGGAGGTGGGGAGTCCGTGTTTCATAGGGACAGAGTTGCAGTTTGGAAGATGCTGAATCCTGGAGATGAATGGTGGGGACAGGAGATGAAGTACCTTCACCAACCATGTGAAGGTACTTAAAGCCACCGAACTGGCTGCTTAGAATGGCTCAATTTTATGTGTATTTTAACACCATTAAAAACGTACTTAAGGGGTGCCTGGGTGGCTCAGTGGGTTAAAGCCTCTGCCTTCGGCTCAGGTCGTAATCCCAGGGTCCGGGGATTGAGCCCCACATTGGGCTCTCTGCTCTGCAGGGAGCCTGCTTCCTTCTCTCTCTCTCTCAGCCCGCCTCTCTGCCTACTTGTGATTTCTCTCTCTCTGTCAAATAAATAAAATCTTCAAAAAAACCCCAAACAAACAAACTTATTTAAAAGGGTGGGGGAAAAGGGCAATCAGATCCGAGTCAGCAGCTAATGCTGGGTTCCCTCGGCTTGCAGCCTCACCTGAATGCCCCCGCCCCAAGTCCCCGGAGTCCATCCTGGCCCACCTCACTGTCTCCAGTGTTAGATGGAGGTTGGAGCACCGGGTAGCGCCTCCTCGAGTCCTTCCAGTATGACATCTCTCGGGGTCCCGTCTTCGTGGAGATTATGATTTCCTTCTGATGTCCTCTGAAGGCAGGTGGACTCCCAGCACCGTGCCTCCACCTCCCCTTACTCCCCGGCTGGGCCCCAGCCAGCGAGCAGGGACATGAACCCACTTCTGGCCAAGAGGAGGTTGCTCTGACCCCATCCGGGTTTGAAGTCTGGCTCTCCCAACTCCAGATGGCCCATACCTCCTCCCTGGGACCTCTGTCCAAGCTGCTGCACCGGGCCATGTGCGGGAGCTCGGGGACATTGGGCGGTGAGACAAGGTGCTGGAGACTCTTGGGCGAGCTGCCAGTGGTTCAATGGTTCGGGTCTCACTCCATACCCAGGGCCCTTGGCCTCCTACTGAGAGGTCCCAGTCCCCCAGTCCCCACCCCACGCCCTCCTGCGACTGCCTTGAGGTCAACTGGCTGTTCAGAACAGGTGGCCTCCTTCCCAGCCAGAACGTCAAGGGTAAGGTGCGGTTATACTTTGCAAAAGGTTTAACAGGATAACAGAAGAGAGAAGTAATACAATAGTAACATAATAATAATGGAATGAATGTGCACCAGGCCCTCCTGGAAGCCCCCACCCCCTCACCTCCCCAGGCACCACACGCAGGCTGCCTCCACCACCCGGGGGAGGGGAGGGCCGCCTGCCTGGTCCTGTGGCTTGGTCCCTCCCCAAACTTGGAGGAGGGAGGAAGGGAGGTGCATGGTGGGGAGGAGGGAGGACTGCTGTGTTCATCAGGGCCGTTCTTCATTGTGTGGCGATCAACTGCGGCAGACGGTGGCTTGGCACTATAGGCCCTTAGGATCCGGGACCTCTGTGGGTAAGCCCAGGCCCGGCAGGCTGGTCCCCTGCTCAGCGCCTCGCCAGGCTGCAGGCCTGGTGTCCACAGGGCCAGGTCATGCCCCCTTCCCAGCAGGACCAGCAGGTGACCCTCCTTCCCATTTATCATCACAGCCACAGGCCCCGCCCACTCTTCAGACCGATGCCCTTCCCTTTCAGGAGGCTGCCTGGCCAGGGCCGGCACCCCAGGACACCCCTCCCAGTATTTCCAAGCAGGCCAGTCTGTGAGGACACAGGGCCATGAGACCCATCCTCGATGTGGGCTCGAGGCAAGGAAGAATCTGGGACAGTACTGAGCCTCGTTCACCCAACTCCCTGGGAGGCCCGGACTCTCTGGAGGGGAAAGTGTGCACAACCAGGGGGCACTGTGTGTGTGTGGGGGGGTGCCCATGGATAACAGGGTTCCTGGAAGGCAGCAGGGGCAACTTGGGGGAGATTGAGGACCACAGGCCCAATGGGCAGAAAGGCCAGCCAGGAGCCTCACGGGGTATCTGCTAAGGGGACCCTAAGAAGAGCTGTGGTTTCCTACTTCCCTGGAGGTGGGGCCCGAGTGAGTTCAGAGGGGTGAAGACGAAGTCACAGGAGGTGTGTTGAGAAGGGGGGCCGGGCTGGGAGCAGGGGTCAGGGAGTAAGGAGGGAGGGTGGCTTTGTGGGCTGCGGGAGGGAAAGACCCCGTGTTGGGCAGGCGGAGAAGGCTCGGAGCCAACACCAGTCTTTAAATTGGGTTTGCCACGGGCAACACCTCTCCTTCCTACTGAAAATAAAAGCTGAGCTGGGAATGAACATTCCAGAAAACTGTGGGTGGGGACAGGACCCTCCTGTAGAGGCGTGGGGTCGCCACTTGGAGGTCTGGGGATCGCGAGGGCGCAGGTGCATATGGGGATTCAGAGACAAGCAACGACCAAGAGACCTCACGGAGTTAGGTCAATATTTAATTTTTAATTTTAATGTGCAAATAAATAGAAAAGGAAAACTACATTCAAAACAGCTGCAAAGGAAGTACAAGCCCCAGAACAGAAATTCTTCAAAAACAGAAGAGAGGCTCCCTAGAAGCATGCAGGGTGGGGCTCGGTGGGGTGTGGCCCGCACCCCAGGCCCACACGGAGGCACGGCAGGGGCCACGGGCTCCCGAGGATGGCGCCGGGAGGGTCTGGTTCAGGAATTCCGGTAAGTTCCCTTCTTACAAAACAAGGCTGTGGACAAAGTGCCTGGTAGACTTGAGCAAACACGGGCTAGGAGACCCTGGGCAGGGCACACTGGCCCTATAATCACCCAGACCCCAAGTCAAAAGCTTTGCAAATCTTGATTTCCACAGGTAACTTCTAGAAAACTTCTAGAAACATGTCTCCACTTCCCAGAACCGCGGATTTGGCACAGCTCAGTTTTTGGGAGGGTGAGGGCTGTCACTGGGTGGGCGGGAGGAAGGCTGCACATGAGGATGGCTCTGGGCCCCCTGTTTGTCGATCCCCTTTTGAGGGTGCCAGGAGCCCAGCTAGGGCCTCTCAGGGTGCAAGAATTCTAAAGAGCTGGTCCCCCGCCCGAACCGCTTGGCATTCTTGGCTAGAAAGCCTTGCACACCTCTGTATGACAGTTGCCTCAGCCCCTCACGCCCACACCGTCCAGGAACGGCAATGTCAAGGGCAGATCTGCAGAGTCCCATGAAGGCTCTCACTGCCCAAGGAACCAGGGGACTTGGCTGTTACAGAAGTTACAACCACTAAGAGAGCTTATGAATAAATATGTGTGCATATATATATTTCTAGAATGTCCTTCTTAGGTACAGGGCACCCCTGGGCCCTCTCAGTGTGGGCTGTTTGAGCTCACTGGGAGTTTCAGGCTGAGCCCCCTCCCCTTGAGAGGCCAGGAAAATACAGGTTTGGAGTCTCCTTTTTTCCAGAGCGGGGTCTCCTCGACAGTTCTGGTGCTGCCTGCCCACTCCACATCTTGACAACGGAGCAGAATCTCAACAGTTTGGCTGAAAGGGCCCCTCCTGCTTTCAAAGTGACCAAGGACCCCAAGCATCAGCTGAACTTGGCCCATGCCCCAACGATCAGATGCAGGCAGGGCCCATCTCGGGAAGTTTCCAGAAGCTTTCAGAACTGTTCAGGAAGGACACGCTTTTCAAGCAGATCCACCCCGGCCCGACTCCTTCAATGTTGGGGTCTCCTGAACACCGACCCCCAACCAAGCACGTGGTTCAGCACAGACTTTTCCAGATACTGTATGCACAAAGGGACCAATGGTGCCCCCGTCGTGGGATTTGGCACGTGTGACGAAAGCGGCCCAGCAGGTGCATAAAGGCGATCGCTTGCTCCTGGGCCAGTGTGTGGCGCCTCCTCCTTCCAGCAGGGAATGGGCCCCCAGAGATCAAGGGCAGGAGGAGCTCAGGTTTGGCACAGGACAGGCCCAAAGGAAGCAGGGAAGCCGAAAGGGATGGCGGCACAGGGCCACAAGCCAACACGACCCCATCGCGCTCCGGCGCTCGCAGCCTGTGGCAGCAAGGCTGGGGGACACACTGCTCCCCTCGGGTTGTTCGTGAAAAGGCCCCGGGGCTGCTCCGGGCCGAGGCGGTAGCCACGCGGGGGTTAGGGTGAGGCTGGGCGGCGGCCGTACTGCACACGGTAGCGGGTCACGGGCAGCCCGTGCACGCGCGCTGTCTCGCAGAGCGTCTTGCAGGGTACCATGTCCTCGTCCTCCTCGCCCATCAGCCAGTCCTGCACCAGGCCGGCCGCCTCCACCGTCACGTTGTCCTCCAGCCAGCGGCCGTGCCACTCCTCGAAGTGCTGGTGGTGGCGCAGCAGGACCAGGGGCTGTACCTGAGGGGGGACGGGTGTGGAGTCAGGGCAGCCCCAGATGGCGGGGTGGGGGGGGGTCAGTGGGAACCCGGGAGCGCACCCCTCCTAGATGGCTGGGGATGGGAACCTGGGGGCACACTCCCTCCCTGAGGCCCATGGCCAGAGCCCAGGCTTCTGGGCCGCGGAGCCAGGCGGGCACCTGCTTGGCCCGGCAGAGGGTCCCGCGGCGGTACATATAGTCCTCGGAGTTGACGATGAACAGCATCTTGTGGGTGCTGAGCTTGAAGCGGCAGTCCACGTTGCAGGCGCTCTCCACCCCGACCAGCCGCTTCCAGGAGCTCTTGGCCTCGCCGCGCAGAGCGCGCACCTGCTCACACTGCCACCTGCGGAACTTCTTGAGGTTCCTGGGGGAGAGGAGGAGCTGCAGACTGGGAAATCCTCATGGCCCGTAAGCATCGGGAAGGCGTCCCACTTCCCCGGGGTCGGAGAAAGGCAAGCAGAAGCAGTGGCAATCTCCACCCAAACCGCTCCACCGGCGCCACGGGAAACCCAGTCGGAAACCCAGTCAGACCCCGTGCTGCCGGCGGCTGGAGGGGCCGCCCTGGGCCCGCGGGGAGGAACCGCGTCTGCGGGTCCTCTTACCTCTGCAGGAACACGGGCTTCAGGAGAAAGCCCTCGGTGGGCGAGCTGGACGCCCCCTCGGTCCCCACGTACTGCTCCACGTAGCGAGCCAGGTGCTGTGGGGCCGGAGGGAGACAGTGTTTTCATCCCCACTCCCCAAAGCTCTAGGAGGATGGCGGCCACGGAGGAGGGATGCAAAACTGAAACCTCCAGACAGCCGCTCTGGACGGACCGCCGGTCCACAGCCCGGAGTTCGACAGCTGTGGCCCTTGGCGAGCCCTACCACTCCCTCGTACCACCCGCACGTGACAAGTGCCCACGGGGAACAGGGCCCCCGCTCAGAGAGCTGGGTCGGAGAGCAGGAACGACACCAGGGCCCATGCAGCAGGGCAAGGCCAGGGAGGGGATGGGGGCGAGCAGAAGGCGGGGCTGGCAGGAGCTGCCCAGGGCTGGGTTGGGTACGGCCTGCAGCGTCCGGGGGACGCTTCACCTGCTTGCCACCCTCCGAAAGCCAGAGGCTCCTCCAGACTCACGCCTAACCAAACCACATTTGCTGGAAACTTCTGGAAGGGGCAGGATGTACAGACCCCGACCCACACTCGTCTTGGAAAACACTTCATGTGTGGGGAGCCCTGAAGCACACAGGGAAGGATGCGGTGGGGGGGGGGGGGCCCACTGGCTGGGGGCTGAAGCCCCAGGACCCCAGGTGGACTGTGTATCTCGGAGTGCGGGCTGGGGGAGTTCCCCAACTCAAGAGAGTTAGAGAACTCTTCCAGGGCAGCATGACCGGAAGCCAGGGCTCTGAGCTTTGCGCCTGGACAGTGCGAGGTCACGCACCCCAGGGGGACATCACAGTGTTGGCGGCAGGAACAGGGCTGTGGGGGGAGGGCGGCCTGGCTCTCACATGGCCTCCTGCCCCGGGACACCCACTCTGGCTCCTGGGGCGCACGTGCAGCTGCCGTCCCGTCAGGCTTCCACAGACAGCGCTGGGGCTGCCAAGTGAGGCTGCTCCGGGTGGGACATTCTGTAGCCTGTACTCGGCCAGTGTGTGCCCAGGGCTTGTGGCGGGTGGGGAGCCCCCCAGGGCTGCCTGTGGCTGCCCCTGACCCCCACAGTATGTTCAAGGTGCAGAGTCCGGACGGGGGTTCTCACCTGGACCTCCACGGGGTCCTCAGTCTGGGCCTCCTCGGTGTCTAGAAGCTCGATGGTCATGATCACCTGCCCCTTGCGCTGGAGGAACATGACCTGGGGAAGGGAGGGGTGAGCAGCTGAAGCCGCGGGGGGAGCCAGGCGGAGGCTGACAGGTCATCTACGACCGCCTTCCCCAGCCTGCAGGGGCCCAGTAAGAGGAGTGGGGGTACCACATCGAGGGAGGCCGCTCCTCCCCCGTCGCGGGTGCCCTCCTTGCAGCCCCAGCCTCGTGGGGGGCAGAGAGCAGCACCCCCTCACCTTGAAGCAGTTCTCATCTGCCATGCAACGCTCGGCCTTCCACTGGTAGCTGGTCTCCCTGGCGGCGCGGACGCAGCGGGAGGAGAGGTTCCCCCCCGGCGGCACCCCGCTTCTTCTCGTTCAGGTAGAGCTCCACCACCTTCAGACAGACGTCGTCACTCACGAGGTGGTGCAGCTGTGGGGAGGGAGAGCCAGTCGGTGCCCCGCATGCATGCCCCCTGGGAGGGGGGAGGCATAGCTGCCGCCCACCTCTCGCCGGAGAGGTCAGCCAAGGCCTCGAGGGAAGGTTGGTCCGCGGGGCCGCGCCGGGGGCTGATGGCACCAGACCAGATCAGAAAGCAGCGCAGACCCCAGCAGACCGGACTGGACCAGCAGGCCCTGCCTGGGCGTGAGGAACGCACAGAGAAAGTACTAGAGCAAAGTGCCAGAACAGGGACGGCGACCGCCTGAAGACGGTAACGTGGCAAGTACCTTCTCCCTAGGTGTTGGGCTGTAAACACAATTCCTGTAATCCCTACAAACGCGGACGCAGGAAGAGAGCATCGAGGGAGCCGGGCAGCAGGGTCAGGCCGAGCAGCGGGAGTCGACACCCCTGGGCACCGCCACGACAGGCTCCTACAGACCCAGGGCCTTCCCTGTGGCTGCTCTGGTGAATAAACACAATGTGTGGCCACTCGGCGAGATCCCAGTAAGCACTGGCTGCTGTCACCAAAAAGAAGAAATGCTCAACAAATAGGATGAAAGAGGCAGAGTGCGACAGCTCGGCCCTGCAGGCTGCCGATGGCACCACGGATCGGGCCCCACAAGCATCTGGTCTGCTGGAAAGTGGAGCGCTAAGGGCAGGGCATCCTGGCCCAACCAGGGCTTCAGCTAAATAGCTCCATTTTTCTTTAAAAAATAAAAAGTAGACTTCTCGGGGCGTCTGCGTGGCCCAGTCAGTTGTGTCTGCCTTCAGCTCATGTCATGATCTCAGGGTCCTAGGATCGAGTCCCATATTAGGCTCTTTGCTCAGAAGGGAATTTGCTCCTCTCTCTGCCTCTTGCAAATAAATAAAAATCAAATCAAATATAAAAAAATGAGTTCTAGGGTGCCTAGGTGGCTCGGCTCAGTGGGTTGGGCCTCTGCCTTCAGCTCGGGTCATGATCTCAGGGTCCTGGGATCGAGTCCCGCATCAGGCTCTCTGCTCATCCAAGAGCCTGATTCCCCCTCTCTCTCTGCCTGCCTCTCTACTTGTGATTTCTCTCTCTGTGTGTCAAATAAATAAATAAAATCTTAAAAAAAAAAAATGAGTTCTACAGGAGATATTTGTGGAAAAGGGAATTAAAAAGAAAAAACAACGTTCATCAGAGTGTCCGATCTGGTCCAACTGTCGGGGTGCTACAGACGAAGCTGCCATCCCCAGAATGGGGCCCCACTGGGGGCACACTGGACGCCCAGCCCCATAACAGCTGGTGCACAGGGGAGTGTCCCCGTGCCAGAGACCAGGCTGCAGGGGCCTGCCGGGGGGGAGGGCTGGAAGGAGGCAGGGCTGGTGCTGTCTGGGAAGACCCACCGAGCTGCACGCTCCTGTGTGTTTCTGCCTTGATGAGAAGTCTGTGAAACCTGAAAGGAAATGCCATTTCTAGCAGCCGTACCTGGGTGGGAGAGTCAGGACACTACTCTTTCCTCGGCTTTTTTGCTTTACGGTGAATAGCCTTCCTGGGTAAACAGGAAACCGAGTCAGGCTGAACGGTGCAACTCTGGTGACCGAGCAGGACTCACATCCCCAGACCACGTCTGCCTCATCAGAGGCTTTGCTGTTTATAATAACGCGACTGAGGCACGTGCCTGATTTCCTCCTGTGGACACAGCTGTGGTATCTCCTGTTCTCAGCAACGCGGCTAACCGGCCGACAGTCTCCCTCCAGGAGGAGCAGGCTACGGCTCCTTACATGTTGCTACCCTCGACAACGGTGTGTCGACAAGGAGCCAAATGAATCCTTGTATGGTCGCCAAAAGGTGGCAACAACCACGTGCCCGTCCGCAGGTGAGTGGATGAGCCAATGGGGTCCATCCACATGATGGCGTGGGAGTTTGCCACAGAAGACAATGATCTTCTGACAAGGCTAGATGTGGGTCAACCTTGGAAATAGCATACTGAGCTCGAGAGGACTCAAACTGGAAAGGCTACAAGCGGCTGGGACTCCATTTATGTCAAACGTCCAGAACAGGCAAATCCGTAAGACAAAAGACAGACTAGCGGCTGCAGGGGCTGGGGAGGAGAATGAGGGAGGGGTGACAGCGCATGGGGACAGGGTCTCCTCTGAGGCAACAGAAATGTTCTAGAACTAGATACAGCATGACAATGCCACTGCACTGCCTTTTCACTTGGAAAACGTGTGAATTCTGTGTTACATGAATTCTACTTCGATTAAAGAACGAAAAAAAACATGGGGGCCCCGGGGCCCTCTGCATAGCACGGGCTGCGGGCAGGGCCGGGGCAGGCAGGGTCTCTCCCGGAGGGGCTCGAGGCCTCCCGCCGCCCCGCTCACCGCCTGGCCGGCGCGCCTCACCTGCCTGGCGATGCTCTGCACCAGCTTTGTCCATGGTGAAGCCCACGTACGCGTGGATGGTGAACATCTCGCGCAGCGTGTCCTCGTACTGCGTGGGGTCGATGCTGCCCTCCAGCAGGCTCCGCACCATGTCCAGGAAGGCCGGGTAGTACTCCTCCAGCTCCACCTCACCTGAGGGGGGGCACAGCGGTCACCCAGGGCCAGAGACACGCGTGGCCCTCCCCAGGATGAATCCGAATCTCTGTGGCACGCCGCCTCCCGCCACAGACGTCCTCGTTCTCGGCCCGAGGTTCCGGCACCTGCGTCCCCGCCCGGCCGGTGGAGGGGAGCCCCCGTGCGTCACCCCCGGGGGCCCGAGGCCTTACTTGGCTGCTTCAGCCGCAGCTCCATGGCAGGGTCGTTGCCTTTCTCCCGGCGGCCCTCGCAGAGCAGTTTCTCCCTCTCCTTCTCGGTCCGGTACTCGAGCAGCTGCTTCTGCGCCTGGCGGTAGATCTTCAGGAGCCTGGAGCACAGGGTCTGGTGGAGGCGCAGGAAGAAGTACCAGTTGTTGTTGGCGAAGAAGAGGCTGTACACGTCATCCAGGGGCTTGTGCGGCGGTGGCGGCGGCGGCTGCTCGGCGGCCGGTGTCTCGCCCACAGCCCCCTTCTCCTCCGGGGGGCTGCTCTGCGGCCCCGGTGCTGGCTTCTTTCGGTCGCCGGCGTCGGCACCCTGACCCTGGGGGCTCCCCCGACCCTCGTCGGCGGAGTCCTCAGACGCCCCCAGGTCCAACTGCTGGGAGAAGAAGAGGCTGGGCACGAACTGGTGCACCAGCTGGTGGATGGTGCCCTGGTCCTCCTTCTGGATGGCTGGCTGCCGCTTCACGTAGTAGCTGATGAGGGCGGCCGCGTCCTCCAGGATCTGTCTGTCCTCGTACACGAAGATGAGGTGTGGCTCGCTGGAGGGGGCGCTCCGGCCCTCAGAGTGCTGCTCCTGGTGCTGGGGGGTGGGGGAGAGGGGGACAGGCAGCCATTAGGCACAAATGACCAGCTGGGAGAAGTCCAAGAGATGGGGGCCCCAAGGCCACAGGGCTCTAAAAGCATCACACTCTGGTCCTGGGTGCAGCCCAGAGCCTCCCACCTGGTCCCATTCCCTGGCCCCCTCCAACCACTATCCTCTCTGGGTCTAGAGTGATTTGACTTAAAGGAGCACGGTCACCCCTACTGCAGCCCCCTAGACCTTCCTGCACTGCTCAAGATAGGACCCGAGTCCCTGGCATGTCGTCCTGCAGCCCCCACACCTGGCTTCTTTCAATGCTTTAGGGCTGCTGAGCTCCCTCCTGCTGCGTGCAGGACCTTTGCACGTGTCCCTCTGCTCTTTGGCCCTGGAAAACCACAGCCTCTGCTCAGTCTTTATCCAGCTCATGACTTTGCTTCCTGCGAACCTGTAGATGATCATGTTCCCTCCAGACTACCCTGAACTGCCTGCTGAAGTCAGGCTGGATGACGCTCTCTCCTGGGTGGCACCGATCACCAGCACCAGGCACGAAGGCTACACACACCCACTTTGGAAAAGGTGAGCGTGGATGCCATCCCCACGGGCGGGGAGCTCACAGGAGCAGGGCCAGGTCTCCATCACCCCTCAGTGACCAGCCCAGAGCACAGCACTTAGGGGACTCCTCCAATAGCCACGAAAGGAGTGACCGACAGAAAACAGGCGCAAGGCCAGGGCCTCAGCTTTCTGGGGTAGGCGACTCTCTTTCTACCAGAGATCGTGCTCCCTCAGCGACGCTGAATTCTGCTGCAGCCGGAGACCTCCTTCCCCTGCAGGCGGGGAGTCCGGAGGGCTGGCATGTCCGGCTCCTGGCTCTGGCGTGACCTCCTCTTTCCTACTGCTTTCTGAGTTCCCATCTCACCTGTGCCACAAACGCCCTTGAAAACCTTTTTAAGTCCTTTCCTCAGAGCAAGTTCTGCGGCACGGAATCCAGAGCTGCGCACTGCTAACGGCCAACGGCGAGGGGCTCACTTCCCTATGCGCAAAGGACTTGCACGTGCAGGGCTCGCCAGGCTGATGGGCTAAGGTCTGGCCCCAAACAGTGCTGTGCCCCTTTCCTCTTGGCTCCCATGAAAAAGGAACTCAGTGGTGACCATGGAGGGCCTCAAGGGTCACGTCACCGACTCTCATTCTGATCATATCCCACAGACCCTATCTGGGGGAGTGGTGGTGGCGCTCTCAGGCCTGGACCACTGACTCGAGGATTCAAGTGAAGAAACCAATTAGCGGCAGGTGGGCCCTGCAGGGCTGAGGGTGGCCGGCAGCAGGGAGGCAGGAGGGAAGGGGCTTCCTATCACAGGCTCTCGCAAGTAGCTCACTCCCTGCACGCATTTTTCGAAGCCTAAATCCTCACAGCCTGGCCCCAGCCCTGCCTCAGTTCTGTGGTTCAGGCCCCAAGAGCCTGACTGTGTCAAAGTTGGCAAGAAGGTGCAGGGAGTGGCTAGAGGCAGAGCCCTAGGGTACGGAGCCCTGGTCTCCTGTAACTGGCCTCGGCAAGTGGCCACGTCTCGGACCTGTTTCATCGCTGCTAAACCCAGGACGCTGGTGCCGCATAACAAGGTCTTGTCAGTATGGGTCAGGTGGAACATTCCTTCTCAGGGTCTACCTGTGCCGGGCACACAGCTGGCAGCGGAGAAATGAAAGCTGAAGTCACTGGAAGGAAGGTCCATCAAGGCCCCGGGGGTAAGCAGGGAGGGGAGAGCCCCCACCAGCCACAGGGGAACCGCTACAATCCTCCCCCTGGACCCGCTCAAAGCTGAGTGCCACAGAAACATCACCTCGACCCCTATGTAGCCCTGCAAGACAGATGCTGGGGAAACAGAGGCACAGACAGCCGGCAGCCTGCCTGACACTGGTAGAGCCAGAGGCGGAGCCAGGATCCTTGGTCCGCTCTGTCCTGGGCAGAGAGCCTCACCTCGTCGTAGACGCTCTCGATCTCGTTGAGTAAGCTCTTGGAGCGAAGGGCCTTGGTGTCGTTCTGTTTGAAGTTTACAGCCTGATGGTCCAGGGACTTGAGATAGGCCTTCTCGTACTGCTCCCGCCAAATCTTGTTGAAGCCCTGCTGGGCCTCCCGCCACTCCTCCTCCTTAGCCTTCAGCCTGCAGGGTCAGAGGGGCTCAGCATGGGGACAACCCCAGGCCCCCACCCGTCATCCCTGCACGGGTAGCCTGTCATCCACCCACAGGCCCTGCCAAGCGCATTCCAAACTCGGGACAGCCGGTGCCCAGCCTGGCCCATGGGTTCCGTGCTGAAGAAAAGAGGGAGGGAGGGAGCGGTGGCTCTGTAGAACCAATGTCTGGTTTAGTTTCTCAAATATCACTGCCCTCCTCCCTGGTCTGGCCCATGGCACTGACACACTCTGGGTAGGTACTGGATCCGTCACTAGGCTTAATCGCTTGACTGCAAGCCCCACAAAAAAGGGACTATGTCAGCCTGGCTCAGCTCTGCAACCCCAGGGCTGAGGACAGTGCATGCTCAAAGGCAGCCACTTAATTAATAATTAATACCTGCTCACTAGCACAAAAGATTCCCACAATGTGTCACTAAGTAAATGCCAAGCTAGGACAATCCTATTTGTGCTTTAAAATAGTTACTTTTCATGTTCAGATATGATTATGTGCATGGTGGAAAGTTCTAGAAGGACACAGACAGTTGCTTAGTTGTGCTTTTCTTTTGGGAGTAGAATGGGGCAATGAAGAAGGACTGGAAACCACACTAAGCCAGCCTGAGATCCCGGGGACCCCCTCCCAATCACACTGTGACAAACAGCACTAATGAGCTCCACGGGGCTTGCCCATGGCAGGTGGGGCATCTGGAGGACACCTTTTCAAGACGACAGGGACAGCAGTGACCGGATTCTTCTTGAGGCTCTCGATGATCTCTGGTGCCTTGTCACCGTAAATGCGGTGGATGGCGCGGCGCTGGATCACCTCCGACGTGCCCCCCAAACAGTCGTCCAGCCGGAACTTCTCCTGGTCTTCAGGCGCCATCCGCGAGAGCTTCTTCTGCACACTTTCCAACACGCGGATCGTGGCCAGGTTGGTCTCCAGGACGACATCTAACTATGGAAAGGAAGGCAGGGGCCAGCTGTCGGGGGGCAGTGGGGCCCTGGGGACCGGCCTGAGTTGGCAGAAGAGATGTGTGGATAGAACTGATTAACTTCTGTGTCCCTGAGGGGATGATGGTGGATGCCAGGCCATGGCAGCCCTGATGCGGCAGCTCTGGGGGCCCTTAGCGAGCACGGCTGGTTACAGGGCTGGACTTGTGGGTTCCTTACCACTGCACAGACATCCAGCGGCCAGAACACAGATGGACCCATCTGGGGAGGGCGATGGGCCCCAGGCTGACCCACTTTGTAGGTATCGATGGCATTTATAAAAAGGGAGGACTCGTGGTATTCGCAGCCCTGAGGATGACTCCACAGGGCTGATGGGGAGCGGTCCCCAAAGGTAACACACTGGAATTCCACTTATGACAAAGTGACAGAGATGGAGGACAGGTAGTTGCCAGGGGTCAGCAGGGAGGCAGGGAGGGCCACCAAGGGCGGCAGGAGGGATCCCAGGGGTTGGGGGAGCAGTGCGGTATCTTGGTGGTGGAGAATACCACACACACGTGGACACATGCGCACACACAAATATAAGTTCAACAGTGAAGATGAGAATAAGATCTCAGGGTGTGTCACTGTGCCCGTGATTTTACAAGCTGTGACCACTGGGAAGAAGGCTCCCCGGGATCACTTGCTGCATGTAAATATACAAGACCTCAATAAGCATTCCGATGGAAAAATAAATAGGCCCATTTAAAACGGAAACAAATAGTACCACTGCCTAGCCAGCCTGAAGGCTAGCAAGTCGGAAAAGGGACACTTTTGGTCACTGGAAAAAAAAAAAAAATGTTTGGCAGAATTTGCCTACTAAAAAGAAAAAAGCGGGGGGGGGGGGGGGGGGGGGCGGGGGCTACTTTTGGTGCTGCCCTCTGCTGGAAAGTGCTGGAATCCCAGATACTCGAGAAGAGTCTGGGGAGGGTGGGTGGGGAGGATGATGGGGGTACATCCAGGGGTGGAGAGAGAGAGAGTAAACTGGAGAAGAGGGGACAGGCTCGGACCCCACGCCTCCCTCATCCCAGCAACACCAGCACACACACCTCAAAACGCTCGTCCTCACAGCGGTGCAGCTGCTCTTCGTAGGGCGTCTTCTTGGAGCTGACGAAAGTGGAGTCCTCTGACCACGAGGGGAAGGAGACCCAGGTGTCATTCAGAACCTGCACCAAGAGGAAATGCTATGACCAGTGCAGTAGGCTTCAGTGGCTAGAACCATTTACTATGCCGTCCAGCATAAAAGATATGAAGACAAGTCATATAATCCGGATTTTACAGGAAATTAGCTTCTCAAACCAAGAGCAACCTTAGTTTTAAAGTAGTTTAAGGAGAAAACAGGACTTTGGTCAAGTAAACAAATTGTACTATTTCCGGGGTTGGCCAACTTTCTCTGTAAAGGGCTAGATAATAAGTATTTTAGGTTTTGTGGGCCAACCCCCTGTCGGCAGACTATCCAACTCTGCCTTTGTCCTGGCAAAGCAGCCACAGGCACTATGTAAATGAACAAGCATACGTATGTGCCAATAAAACTTCATTTACAAATACAGGCATAGGGCTGGATTTTAGTTTGCTGACCCCTGGACTACGTATCCTGAAATCCAGCAAGAACTCTTGAATTCTGGAAACAGAGTAACAGCCTGTCTATTAACCCTGAAAAGGTATTCAAATGGTCAAGGTAAACGGAGACATACCAAGGGCACCAAATCTGGGACAGAGCAGGCTCCTAGCAGAAATACATGTAAACCTAGAGGGAGGAGTAGGCCAAAGCCAAGTCCAAAGCCAAGGCTCTGTGGTTTGCCAAAGCTACCAGCAGGGTAAGAAGCCATCGTCTCAGCTCAGGCATTTTGTCTGCTACCACATCCCAGCACCTACTACTCAGTATTTGGGGTGTGGGGTGGGGTCGAGGCTTAGTTCTTTCATGTAAAACATGGGTGATGGGGTTTTTGCAGCGTGGGGGGTGATGCACCATGTAAGCTGACAGGAGCCGCAGGGGAGCACTACCTCCTTGCAGATGGCCGTCCTCCCACTGCACTTGGGCTGCTGGTAGGTTTTGGGGAGCGCTCGGTAGCTGGATCCAATGCGCTTGCAAGACGCGTAGTCAATTTCCCGGCTTATTCCATCCCCGGATCTGTCGCTCATGGGCGGGGCGAATGACAGCTCTTTCACCCCCAGGAAGGACTTGAACTGTGCAAAGAGTTCTGGAAATTTCCTTCAGAAACAAAGACAAACAGTAAGTTGGCTTCCCTGGGGCTTTCTGGGAGGGACCTAGCGATTTGAGAATGGCTTCCTGCAGACACCTGCCAACGGTCGTCAGGGGCGAGGGGGAACCGAGCATCAGGTGTGTGTCCTATGCTCAAATATGTGAGTAAATTTGCCTCTCACCCCTCCGTCACCTGCCACGTGCCAACACTAACGGGCGAGCCTTGAAACGTGCTGGAATAGACAACTCAGACTGGCAGAAGCTGGGATTAGTGAGGTTTTTTTCACTGAAAAGGGCCAGGCATCAGGCTGGGGGTCGGTAAGCTACTACCAAGCTGTCCGTGCCTGTCCTTGCAAATAAAGTTTTATTGGTACACCACTGTGTCCATTTGCTTAGTATTGCCTGTGGCTGCTTTTGCACAACAAGGCCAGGGTTCAGTAGTACTGCCCCTTGGCCCTCGACAGATAAAAGTCCGACTCTTGCTCTGGAATCTTCCTCCCTGAGGGAGATCCCTCCCAGGAAAACCCTCTGCAGACGCGATCTCACAAGTCACAATGTCATGGCCATGCAATGGGAAGGTCTTCATACAACTGCTCCCCAATGTCACCTGGATTTGTGATTAAAGCTCCATCGGTGGAGCGTGTGGCTCTTGATTTGGGGATTGTGAGTTCGAGCGCCACACTGGGTACAGAGATTACTTAAAACAATCTCAAAAAAATAAAAAAATCCCACTGCAAGGATGCATTACTTTGACGGGGCACAGCGATCCTGCCACCCGCAGCTCCCTTCCTTCGTGAACTGTAAGGCCCCCTCCTGAGATGGCTGTCCACTGTGCCCTGGCTGTAGGGACCCCATGCCAACTTCACTCATGAGGAAAACCCACGAGCAAACGGAAACGCAGGGTGGAAAGACATCAACAAACCCATGCAGACGACATCTGACGTTGCAGCTGTGATAAACGCCAACTGTGAATGCTCCAAGGGGGAACAGTCCCTCCGACACAGCCCACTCCAGTCCTGACCCTGGCTGTGCCGTCGGCAGGTGGCCGATCTCTAGACCCCCTTTCCTGGCTGCCCCTGGGTGCGCAGACCCAGATGGAGGTTCACAGTGCGAGAAGAGGCCTTGTCAGGGTGATTGTTAGCCCAGCCAGGCGTCACAAAGAGGCCCGCTGTAGTTCTTCGCTGCACACCCCTGGGGCCCTCCCCCCACACTGCTCTCGGCATGTGGAAATAGGAATCGCGGACCCCAACCCAACACTGCCCCCCTGCTCAGCACCTGAAATTCTGAGCTCCTTCATTCTTCTCCCTTAATCATCACCCCTGCCCCTGCCAACTGCAGGAGGTAGTGCTGGCCATTCTGCAAACAAAGAAACTCTGATGTGCTAATAGGAAGCAGGGTCCCAATCCAGACTTGGGGCTAGTGATGCACCCAACTGGGCACGCCCGCCCCGCACAGGCATCCCTAGGCCCCTCACCCACCACAGCATGTCCTCTTTCCAGCAACCGTGCCCACTCCTTGGCCAGGACCCACACCCAGGGTTCTGATTCTGAGCTCACACACACTGCTGTGGGGAACGAGCACATAATCCAAGTCCACACAAAAAGCCAGCCACGGTTCAGCCAAGGGTGAGTAACGGCGCTGTGCTGCTGGGGCCGTTTTTCAGAGTGTCAGGAGATCCTCACTAGCCTGGGAGAGTGAACCCAAGGGAAAGGGACACCCTGACGTGTGTACCCCCTCTGGATCTCAGGAAGCACTGCCTGACGACCCTAACTTGACCTCTGAGTATCCCAACCTATGGAACATGACAGTAGCACTGACTGTAGAAACTGAAGACAAACGTCCTTCATTACAGACCCTGCTGAGAAAACCTCGATTTGTACAAGCAAGGGAATAGCATGCAGTCGCTACGAATCACGTAGGCTCACGGCTGACACCAAAAGACATCCAAGAAAGACATCCAAGATATACCGAATTAAAAAAGAAAAAAAAAAGAGGCTGCTGCAGCCCAGCCTGACAGCATCTTGTCCTGAGGGCAGAGGAGGGGCGGAGCGCCGGCATCTGGGCTGGGCCACCCTAGATTCACCCATCACCACCGCAAAGCTCTCTCTGAAGAGCGGTCTCTCAGCAAAGTGAGAAGTATTCACTCTGGGCCTTAGCCTCCCCATCCTTAAAATATACTAAAAAACCGGGGCGCCTGGGTGGTGCAGTTGGTCAGGCATCCGACTCCATTCTTGGTTTTGGCTTGGGTTGTGATCTCGGGGTCCTGGGATCAAGCCCCGAGTCGGGCTCTGCGCTCAGCAGGGAGTCTGCTTGAGTCTCTCTCTCTGCCCCTCCCACTCATGCTCTAAGAAATTAAAAAAAAAAATCTTAAAAAAAATTAAAAAATATATCAAAGCACATCAAATGTGTCCATGAGCCCACATGATGCTTTAAGAAAAAAAAGAATCGATCTGAATAGGACAGGAGTGTGACTCGTCAACCAGCCATTATAATAAAGGGAGAAATCAAACATCTACTCTGGGCCGCCAGAAGGTGAAAAATGCTGTTGAGGTTCTCTCTTTTGCAACTTGCAGAGAACACGATCAAGCCACAGAAAGAATGTGGACACCACCGCCCCCTGACGGACAGAGGGACATGGTGGACAGGACTGCAGGGGTGGGGCGGGCCAGCACAGAGACAGCAGGCAATCAAGTGGGAGGGAGAGACTCACAGACATGTTCTAAAACCAAACCAAACCCAGACAAGGCGGCCAGAGCGAGCCCTGTGCTGGACAGCACCTGAGCCAACCTCAGTGCGGGGAGGTGCTCACTTCCAAGGGATCCTTTTGAGGGGGGAGGGAGCATGATGTGACGGCACAGGAAGGGGCTCCCTGGGGGTGGCGAAGGTCCGTGTGGGACTTGGGTGGTGGGCACAAGGGGCTTTGCCTAAAAATGACTGAAGTCATCCGTCATTCGGATTCCTGGACCTGTGCTTTATTTTATATTTAAAAATAAAACTTAAAAAACTTTTCTTAATTAACAGTAAAGGGGTCAGGAAGCACCTGTCCCTGGGGATGACTTTAGGGCTGAATAAAGCTCCTACGCAGTCATTACATACCATGCACGCACCACATTCCAGACACTGTTTTGAAGGTCTTACGTGTAGGGCCCGCTTGCAGCACTCTGAAGCTGTGTGTGGTAGCTCTAGAAATCCCCATTTCACAACAGGAAAACTAAGACTGTCTAAGAAACTCGTCCGACATGTGAGAGCTGAGGAGCAGGAGGTGGTGCTGGGGCCTCTCCCTTCTTAGAGCGCACGGTGCCCATGCATCTGCCTCCCGGAAAACTTCTGCACCCCCAGCAGCCGCCCCAGCCCCCGGGGTCTGTCCACGTGCTCACACCCCACGGCACAGGCTACTGGCAGCAGGCCGCTGACCAGGTGACCACGGCTTCTCTCTGGCCCGCAGGGGTGCCGAGTGGCTGCTTCTTTTTTCCTGGCAGTTTCTGATTGGCAGAATTTTTAAAAGCACATATCAAAGGGAATCTCTAGAGGATTATTCTGGGTGAAGAAAACCCAGTCCACGACAGTTATGTATGGTGTGATTCCTCCCACAGAACACTTCCGTTGGGTAAGTTTCAGAGCTGGAGCGCAGATCAGAGGTTTGCCAGGGGTGTGGGACCCAGATCCGGGTGGCACGCAGGACGGACGGACGTGGGTGTGGCTATTATAGGTCAACACAAGCATCCCTGTGCTGCTGAAGCCGTATCTTGACCGATGGGGTGGACGCAGGAACTTCGCAGGGGATGGAGCTGCACGCAAGGGGAAAACCTGACAAGACGGGCGGACTCTGCAGCGTCAGCATCCGGGCCGCCACGGTGGGAGAACAGGCCAGGACCTGTCTGTGTTCTTTCTCTCTCTACTGCGGCTCAATCTAGAATGGCCTCCACCACCACAGCAATTTACAAACAGAAATCAAAGAAAGCATTTACCGTTTTCCACAAGCAACAAGCAACAGAAGGGTAGACAGAGCTTACGGACACACACCTGCGTGGAAGCCCTGGGAAGGGTCACTCACCCCAGAAACGGGCTGACGAGCTGGAGGAGCTCGGAGCCGGACACGAGCTCCTGGTTGAAGAGCGCGATGCAGCGCAGGAAGTTCTCGTAGACCTCCTGGCTCTTCAGCACCCTGCGCACCTGCGGGGAGAGCAGATGAGGGGACCCTCGAGGGCCAGCCCCACCCGCACTCCTCACCCCCTGCCCTCACTTGGCTCAGGCCCCACTAGGTGAACACGGAGTCACCGAGGCACGTGCTCTCAAGTGACGGGCTGCGGTCAGCAGGGCAATGGTCTCCAGACAACTAATTCACAGCCTGGAGGGAATGTGCGTGAGACTAGCTCGCTGGCTCCTGTTAGCTATTGGAGTCAACTAGCTACTGACCCCGGGCGGGAGCCCCACAGCCACCGGCCTTTAGAAGAGTCACACAGCTTCGGGGAGACCAAAGTGTGCCTTCAGATCTGCGTGGGCCCCAAGCTCTGTTGCCTCCTGCCGGCACCGCCTCCCACCGTGCGAGCTGGTGCCAGCCCCTTGTCCCCAGCCTGCCCCAGCCACTGCCCAGCCTACCAGGTCCCTCCCCAGGCGCTCCCGTCCTGCACACCGAGCAGTTGAGGCCAGCCTCGACGGCTCACCTTGTCGAAGAAGGAGAACTCCTGCAGGGTGCCGTACTTCCCCACGGCAGCAATGGACAGGTCTTTGGTACCTCGGAGTTTCATTTTCTTCTGTGGAGAGAAACTCTGTGCTGTGAAGGCCCGAGGGACTGGCTGGGGTCTGCCCGGGACCCCTGTGGAGGAAATCTCGGGACCATCCCCCTCAGGCTCCGTGCTGGGCTCTAAATTTCGGCAGTTTAGGGCTTTGGTATTAGGCAGGAACCTTATGACGTTGGGAGAGGAAGGGAGTGGTATCCCTTGAAGAAGGATCAGAAACCTCTCCCCCTGCCTGTTTTGTCCTGTAAGCTGTGACAGTGGTGGCAGGGGCAAGAACAGGACGAGAACAAGATGAACCCAGAGAAACTATGGTTTTAAATCTCTGTGAAGAGTTTTGTCTCTAAGTTGGACTCAGACCAGAACTTGGCTGCTTGCTTGAGGCACTGAAGACCCTATAAAACCATCTCCCAATGCAAGGCCTATGTCTAGAGGACACAGAAGCCAGCTCGAAGGGGTTCCACCGGCCAAATCTGAGCCAGTTTAGACGCCAAGATGAACAAGTCACGGATTACAACCCAGAGTAGGTCACCCAATAAAGAGAGACGAAGAAAAAGCTCTTCTTCAGGGTAGAAAGCCAACTAGTATTACAGCTCCTGCACACTGCTCCCTAGGTCATCTACAGAGAGGGGAGGCTGCTGGGGGTCCACAGAGGGGGACATCTATGTGCATAGCTGACGGTTACCTTGGCTGGTGCAGATACTGGACGGAGAAGTGAGGGCCGAGAGCGCTTTTTGCTGTGTTCCAGGTTCTTCTCATGCTCACTCTTATGGACACTGTTCATTTCGCATGGCCCATTTCCTGTGAACTAAGAACACAAACACGGGGGGTGATTAGTGTTGGAGAGATACAGCTGGGCCCCTCAGTACTGGCTCTTGGTGTATATGAGTGTGCAAAACCACCTCGGGCTCGGCCCATGGCTCCAGTGAATGCTGCCTACCACAGCCTGGGACCCTGTCTGCATGTGAGGCGACTCTGGCTCTTGAGATGTCCATGTTGATGAAGGGAGAGACCTGGATACTCAGATTATCTGTTTCCCTGACACTTCTGACAGTTCTTACTTTTTATGATTCCATGTCCCCACTTGTAAACGTGTGAGCTAGATGGACCCTCAAAGACCCTTTGGGCAGGGGCTGACATATTCACCATGCTGGGCCCGTTATCGTAAATAAAGTTTTATTGGCACATAGCCATGCCCACAAGCCAAAGGGGCTATCCCACCATAACTATGCAGCCAAGTCTTTGTAACAGAGATCCGATGGCTGCAAAGCCTAAGGCACTTACCATCAGGCCCTCTACAAAGCAAAAAAGTTTGTCAACTCCGACTTAGGCCAAGTGGTCATGTTTAATTAGGACAGTATCAAATTTCATCTTTGGTTTCTTTTTCCTACTTTTTTTTTTTAAGATTTTATTTATTTGCCAGAGAGAGAAAAGGTGAGCACAAGCAAGGGGAGCTGCAGGCAGAGGAGAAGCAGAGTCTCTGCTGAGCAGGGAGCCCGACGCAGGGCTCGATCCTAGGACCCCAGGATCATGATCTGAGCCGAAGGCAGATGCTAAACCGACTGAGCCCCCCGATGTCCCTTTTTCCTGCTGTTTTAATAGAACTTCAAGTTTTAATATAAAGGGCAGTGAAAAAAAGCTCAAATTATACAACAGATTCTATGTGTTTTAAAAATTTAAAAATTAAAATCAATTTAAAAAAAATTGATCCAATCGCTTAAAACGTCCAAGATGCTCCAGTCAACGCACTCTGCTGAACTGGTAACAGGCGCTACTTCGAGAAACTGAGCGGTGGGAGCTTTTCTGAGGGAGACCCCTGTTTTTCCTGGGCCGGCTCTGCCAGGGTCCAGCCTCGCAAGTGCAGGGTGTCCAGCAGGGGGCGCAGCGACCACAGCAATCAGAGAATAGGCGGCCCCAGCTGCCCCTCCTGCGGCACCCTGGCCACCACTGATAGGAAAACTCCAGAGGGAATTAAGTAAGGCTGCCCTTGGAGCAGGCCCCGCAGAGCTCCCAAGCCTGAGTATCTGCTGTACACGGCCCCCCACAGCTGTGGCGGAAGGTGCTCTGCGCTCGCCTCACCCAGGCCAACCACTGCTGACTGGGCTCAGGAAAAGAGCACCACCAGAGGCTGCAGCTGGGATGGCGTGTTTGGGGCTTGTCTGACCGTGGTGCCCTTGGATCTACCTCTTACATCCCAGCATGGGAGATGGGCAGCCCCCCGGGGAAAGACAGGCCCGGCCAAGTTCAGGACAGCTTTCCCCTCTTTGGCAGGGATCAGGGGCCAGCAGCGTGTCCTTTCTCCACACCCCAAGGAGGCCGGAGATTGCAGCCCTGCCTGGACAGGAGGTGGGGGTGGGCAGCCGTCGGAGCAAGGGTGCATGGCTGAGGGGCCCTAGCAGGTCACCTCCCTGAGCCTCAGTTCCTCCTCTCACAGTCAGGGCCAGGCAGCATGTGGCGCCATGCAGCTCCAGCTCCTGGGGGACACGGAGGGAGGCCTGAGGGCCCGCAACCCACACAAGGGTGCGTGGCAGGCAGGAGGCAGTGAGAGTCCTCCGCTCCTCGTCTCTGTGACCCTGGAGCCTGCAAGGAGGCTCTCTGGCAAGCAGAGAAAGAAATGGGAGTGATGCCAGGACGGCACAGAACATTATTTGGGAAAAGGAGGCCAAGCCCAAGGAGGGACACTGTGCTTCGGGGCTGGGTTTGGAAGGGAAGGGGGCTGAGAGTGGACGTGAGCGTGGGGACATGAGGAGTTAGGCTCAGCTGGAAGTGCAGCCACCTCTGGTGGAGGTGAGCTCCCTGCCCCCCCAGGGAGGGGGTCGGGAAATCCACACTAGGGCTTTGCTCAGCTCTCCCCAGGTACTCCCCAGGGGCCTCCCACAGGCTGACTGGTCCTGGGGAAGCAGAGGGAGGCCTTGCCACTTGGGTGGACACTCGGGGAGGGCAAGGGGGGAATGGACAACACTGGCACTAGGAGGGGATGGGGACAATCCATCTGGATCCTCCACCTGCTTTTCCTGAACATTCCCAGCTGTTCTTTCTGGAGCATTGCACACGTGCTGGGCTGCACGCAAAAGCGCTTAGAGGATGACGGCTTGCCGAGTCGGAGCAGGAAGGCCTTTATCCCCATGTGAAAGAGAAGGAAACCAGGCCTGGGACATGAGTGAGGGCATTGGCTCAAGCCCTCCTGAGCGCATGCGGATACGGAGTGAGTGTCTCAGCCTGGGCTGTGTGCTCCCGGGGCCCTGCCTAGCCCTCCAGCCCCAGAGGACATACAAAACTCCAGGCAGGGTAAAGGGACAGGCGACAGCTCCAGGACCAGACGTCAACCCTACGGAGAGAGACAGAGCTTCTCTGATTTTGAGTCAGGAAGTATTTCCAGGTGGCATCCTGACTTGGGTGGCATTGATGGGCGCTGGAAGGCCAAGTGATTCTTGATGATCCAAACCCAGACCCCTGTACACACCCACCAAGCCTCTCCTGCTGCTCCCCAGCCCTGCCCACCCCCCCCACCGCATCTTCCTTTAGAAGCAGAACCAGGAGAGGTGGTAGTGATGCACTTGGGCCGGCGTTAGTGGGGGAGGACCGCTCGTGTGCACAGGACCCAAGCCACCATCCAAAGCAGAGAGGAACAAAAGGAGGAAAAGGAGTAGCCAATAAACTCGAATAGAAGCGTGTTTCTTCCATCTGACAAAGGGGTGTTTACAAAAAGCCCATAGCTCCCAGAACACTCAGGTGGAAGATGGAAAGCTTTTCCCCTAAGATTAGGAACAAGACAAGAATGCCTCCTCTCACCACTTCTATTCAGCTCAGTAATAAAGGCTCCACTTCAGCGATTAGGCCAAGACAAGGAACGAAAAGGCATTCACAATGGAAAAGAAAGAAAACCATCTCTATTAGCAGATGGCATGGTAACATGCATATAAAAAAATCCTCGTGAATATACAAAGGCTATTAAAGCTGATAAACAGACTCAGCAAAGTCGCAGGAAGCAAAACACACAAAAATCAGTGGTATTTGTATACACTCATGATGCACAATCCAAAAATGAAATTAAGAAAAAAAAAGAATAAGATATTTGGGATAAATGTAACCTAAGAGGTGCAAGATAAGTACATCAAAAACCACGAATGTTGCTCAAAGAAATTAAAGATTTAAATAAATGCAAAGAAACCTCATGCTCACGGATCAGAAGACTTAACATTATCAAGATGGCAATATTCCCCAAAGCAATCTAAAGATTCAAGGCAATCCCTATCAAAATCCCAATGGCTTTTTTTTCCTTTTTTTGCAGAAATGGAAAAGCTGATCTTCAAGTTTATATGGAATTCCAAGGGGCCCTGACTAGCTAAAATAATCTTGAAAAAGAACACAACTCAAATTGCATTCTGAACTTAGGGCAAAGTTACAGTAATCCAGACAGTGTGGTGCTGCCCTCAGAAGAGACATGTGGGGGTTGGTCGATGGATTGGAACTGAACAGTCCAGAAATAAATCCATACAACTATGCTCAACTGGTTTTCAACAATGGTGCGAGGACCATTCAACGGGAACAGAAAAGTCGTTTCAATAAACTGTGCTGGGAAGACTGGCTCCCCCCTCAGGAAAGAATGGAGTTGGATCCCTACCTCACACCATACACACAAAAAAATTAAATCAAAATGCACCAATGACCTAACTATGAAAGCTAAAATATAGAAACTTTTAGAGGAAAATACAGGAGGAAACCTTCCTGTCCTCAGATCTGGCGGAGATTCTGAGACACTAAAAGCATAAGCAACAAAAGAAAAAACAGGTAACTGGATTTGATCAGAACTAAAAACCTGTGTATGTTGAAGGACACTGGAAATGAAAAGACAACCTACAAAAAGGAGAAAAAATTTTAATAAGAGCCTGGTATCCAGATATATATATATAAAACACTTACAGCTTAATAATAAAAAGATAAACTAAAAAATAGGCAAAGGAGAGACATTTCTCCAAAGAAGATACACAAAAGGCCAAAAGGCATATAAGATGCTCAGTATCCTTAGTCATCAGGGAAATGGAGATCCAAACCACAATGAGATACAACTTCACAACGACAAGGCCATAACTGAAAAACAGACCCAAACACCCAGCGTCGGTGACACTGTGGAGCACCCTGCTGGTGAGAACAGAAGATGGCGCAGCTGCTGTGAAACAGTCCGGCACTTCCTCAACAAGTGAAACACAGTCACCCGTTGACTCAGCAATTCCACTCCTAGGTACAGACTCCAAAGACCTGGAAACACGGACTCCAACACACCCTCCCGCACGAACATTCACAGCAGGCTCACCCACAACCACCAAGAAGAAACCACCCAAATGAACGCAAATGGATGGCAGGATATGCAAATTGTGGTCCGTCTGCACAGCGGCGGAGGACTCGGCCATGAAAAGGAACGTGATGCCGATGCATGCCATGCCGCGGGTGAACCCTCCAACAGCCCGCTAAGTGAAGGCCAGTCACTAAGGCCACTTGGTGTAGGATCCCCCGTGTGTCACCTGTGGAGAACAGGTGCAGATTCATGGCTGCCAGGGACTAGGGGAGGGGGAATGGAGAGTGACTGCTCCCAGGGACAGGGTCTCCTTTACGGTGATGAAAACGGTGTGGAACTAGACAGAAGTGCTGGCTGCACAACACGGTGAATGTACCAAATGCCGCTGACCTATACCCTTTATCCTTTCATGGTGTGTTTCATGTTATGTGAATTTCGCTTCTACTTCTAAGAAAGCCTTATGGAGAAAACACAAGGGAAAGGACATGGAAAGCACAACCCAGCAGGCCTCAGGCCATGATGGTGGGGAGCACGAGGCTGAGGATGCAGCCTGCACCCTCGACCCCCCTACCCCAGACCCCTCCTCATCCTCTCTGCCCTCACTGGCAAGCCTCACAGTGCCCGACAGGCACGTTCCCACAGGGCACTGGTTACAGACAGGTCTCCTCCCAGCTGGCCCTCACCCCCCCGAACACTGTCTGAAAGAGGAGCCCCCCTCAGGATCTGCTCCAACAGGACGTGGCGGTGAGCCTGCACAGGGGGCCTAGGGGTGTCTGCACGCTGTGTGGCTTCTGGGGGAAGCCACATGTCCCGGGCACAAATAAGCCCAGCCTGGTCTTCGGGGCTGCACTGAGAAACAGGGTCCCAGCTGAGAGGAAGGTGGCCCTCAGGCCAGGGTGGGCCCTCTATACTCACCAGGGACCGCTTGGCTTCAGGCAGGAACTGTCCAAACTCGGACAGCAGGTCCTCCTGGCCCCGGAAGAGGTTGGCTACCTCGGTAAACACTTCCTCTTCGGACATGCCTCGGAAAGGCCGCCCCTTTGTGCTCAGTTGCTCCTTCTGCCAATTCAGGAAAGGGAAAATGAGCAGTTAGCCAAGGATAGAGGCACACCAGGCTGCTGACCTTCAGGCATCCCACTGTGGAGGAGACTGAGGGACGACTCACGAAACAAAAAATGGGCTGGCAGAGCCCATGCCTGCTATCACTAGGAGAAAGGAACCCAGTCCACCACCCTGCTAACAGCTTGGGGTGCCCGGCACGCTCTGTTCTCGTCCCACCCCACAACACAGCCTGAGCCCTGGCCAGGGATGGGGCTTACAAGGGAGTATAGAGGGGAGGATGGCAGGGGCAGAGTCATGGAATGGTCTGGCCTCAGTCCTTGCATGTCCTCAAACAAAGGCCGGGGAAGTACAAGGTCAGTACAAGGGAGAAGAAGGCCCTTTTTTGCGGACAGGGCGCAGGGAGTGTGGAGCTGGTGGTGGGCCTTGAAAGAAACAGGGTGACGGGGGAAGGAAAGGGAGTACTGGGACAAGGGACTTGTCCACCCAGAGTCAGAAAGACCCCAAAAGTTGAAGGAAGATGGCCTAATCCAGAGCTTAAAGCACCAAGATGAGGACCAAAGGGGACCCAGGTTAGGAGGACAGGAACTCAGGATGGAAGTCCCTGTCAACTTTAGAAGTAAGTCCCTGTCAGCTTCACACCGGAGAATGTGACAGAGCATGAGGTGGTGGAGCTGGGACTCGAGCACACAGCTCGGGCTTCCCACTCCACGGCTGTAAAGGGAATGAGACGACCCATCAAGGGCCCATAATATTGCCCTCCCCTTCCTCAGGTCCCCGGAAGCTGGCTGTCTACTCTGACCCCTGGGACTTTGCACAGGATGTTCCCAGCACTAAAGAAAGTCCACCCTTTGTCTATACTCATCTGCCTGATGGCTCTGCCTGATTTCTCGGGACTCAGGCCAACGCTGCCCTTCCTGACACCCTGCAGTCCGCGGTGAGGGCTGGCAATCTGGGCAGACTTCTACCCGCTTCCCTTTCTTCCCAACCCACCCCTCTTAAGTCTCTTCCACCGCCAGACTGAACTAAGCAGCAACCATTCATCTTTGCTGCCCCACTGCCTGGCATGGAGCCCACTTGTAATCCACTTGTAATCAGCATCAACAGAGGGCTGCTGTGTTATCAAAACACCGGCGAAGCCATCTTACAAAGAGAAGACCATCTTCTCAGGTTCTTTTTAAATCCCCGTACCGTGCGTTTCCTAGTACTTCCTGGGATGCAGGGGTGCCTCACAGAGCAAATTAAAATCCTGAAAAAACCAAACTCCAACAGGTATTTGGATGCCCGTGTTCACAGAAGCATTATTCCCAAGAGCCAAAATCATGGGAGCAACCCTGGTGCCCACCCGTGGAGGAACAGATAAACACACGTGGTACATGCACGCCACAGAATGTTCTCCAGCCTTAAAAAGGAAGGATGTTCTGGCCCAGGATACAGCCTGGATGAACCCTGAGGACATCACCGTGAGTGAAAGAATCCAGACACAAAGAGACAAGTACTGTATGCTTCCACTTATAGGAGGTCCCTCGAGTTGTCAAATTCAGAGAGACAGGAAGTGGGATGGTGGGTGCCAGGGGCTGGGGGAGCTACTGTCTCATGGGGATGGAGTCTCGGTTTTGCACGATGAACAAGTTTTGGGGGTGGATGGTAGGGAAGGTTGCACAATGTGAAAGTACTTAATGCCAAGGCTTAAAAAGGGTTAAAATGTAAGTTTCGGGTCATGTACAATTTATCACAGTAAAGAAAAAACAAACAGGCTAAATAAAAAGCGCATCGGAATTGTACAGGATTTCATGAATTCAGACCAGAAAATGTGAATGCCACCGACGCACCCTGAAAGTGGGCTGGCGCCACCGGCACCCGGCCAGGGTCACGTGGGCCTCTTACCTGGTAAGTGTGCAGTATCTCCAGGAATGACCTATAGATCTCTGGGTGGTCTAGAAAACGGGTCTTAATCTTGTTCACGTAGCTGATGGCGTTGTTGAACTCCACGGAATCCGACTCCAAGGGCACCTGGGGCTTGTCCTCCTTATACAGCATCTGCGGCTTGAAGTTCTCCGCACAGTCGCTGTGGTTGTGCGAATTCTCCTGACAACGGCACGACAGTGAGTTATTGGCAGTCCTGACCCCGAGAACAGATGTGAGAAATGCTGGACAGAGCCCTGGCCCACCTGGGAGCAAGCGGCACCCAGCACAGAGCCAAGGTTTTTAATGAGATGCAGGAGAACGTTCCTTGTGGGGGTCTGGAGGGAGGGAAGTTGGGGGGGTGGTCACACACACACACACACAGGCAGATGACGCCTCCCTCACCACACTGTGTGTCTGCACTGTCCTGGGGGAGTCTCACCAGCCCACCTCCCCCTGATCCAAGACCATGAAGTTTGAATGATACCCAACACCTTGAAAAATGAGCAGACGGTAGAAATACACGGCAAGTGGATTGTTTAATCCTCCTGGAGTGGAGTTTGGGGCTCCTGCTGTCAGCAGTGCCAGGCCAAGTGAGGACCCTGGAGGTGAGTGGGGCCACCACCAACCAGGTTGTCCAGGACCATGGGACTCGCAGTGCTAAATCAGGGGTAGCCACCGGAGAGAAGAGACAGGCGCTGACTGGTCATCGTGCTTGCCCTCCCTCTGCAGTCTTTTCTAGCCACACAAAGACAGAAAACAGACACACACTTCTCTCTCCTAGACACCCTGAATTCTGATCTGGCGTGGGACTGACCCCACTGTCCCTGAAGGAGGGGGTGTTTGTTTCTAAACTGAAACTTCATGTGTGGTTCTAATGACTCCCTGCAAACCACAACTGGGCTGTCAGGGGTGCCCCCCACCTCCCGCAGTATCCTGCGGGTCCAACACACACAGGGGCTGGTTCTGGAGCAGGCCAGGGACCCTCCAGCACAGCTCCAGGGGTCTGTTAGAGGGCACCTTCTCAGCAAGTCTTCCAGAACGATCTGCACCAAACCAAAATGGCCTCCATTTGCCAGCACGCCGAGCCCCTTTCTTGTTCCACCTTCCTCTGTGGCACATGTCACCTTCTCACACTTCATCTTGTCTTCATCTTGTCTACCCCTGACCAGACGGCAAATATCCACACTGTTCACTGCCATAGCCCAGGTGCCCAGAACAGTGTTTGGAACAGAGTGGGCCCCAGCCACTGCTGGGAATCATCAGACGCACGGATGAAGGAACAAACAGCTTGGTGCTTCCATTCGTGCTTGGAAGGCACAGGGCACCAAGTTCAGACCCGAAGGCTCCAGCAGGATGGGGAACGGCAGGCACAAAGGAGCAGGGCCGTCATCAGGACAGATGCACTCGCTGGGCACACTCGCTCTCACCATGGTGGGTGTGTACTACTGTGCTCGGGCTGCCATAAGGAAACACCACAGACCGGGCAGCTTACACGACAGAAATGTATTTCCTCACAGTCCTGGAGGCTGAAGTCCAAGATCAAGGTTCAGCAGAGGTGGCTTGTGGGCAGTCATCTTCTGTGTCCTCACATGCTTGTCCCTCTGCTGGAGGGTCAGGTCGGTCCGTGTGTCCAAATTTCCTCTTCTTGTAAGGACACCCATCGGACTGGATCAGGGGACACCCTAAGGGGCTCATTTTACCTTAATGACCTCTGTGAAGGTCTCAAAAACCAATCACATTCTGAGTACTGAAGGTTAGGATTTCAACATATGAACTGGGATTGGGGGCGGTGGTTGGGGAGAGGGCACAATTCAGCCTGAACTGTGGGTACAGAGACGTTCTAGAAAAATCTGAGGCAAGACAAGCAGAGACACAAAAGACCCACAGCAGCTACAACTCTGAACACCACCTCTCCCTGGCAGTGGGATACATCCTAAGGCCCTCTGGGGACTGTCTTGCTGATTACCACATTCCTTCCAGGTGTGCTGGCCTGGCAGCAGAAGGAGCTAGAAGGAGCCAGGGAGAGGTGGGAGAGGGAGCAGCCCTGGGGTGGAGATTTGTTTCAGAGGAGGCTGAGAGCTCGTTGGAGCTCCCCACCCCTCCTCGGGGGGCATTTTCAAGCTCCGCGTACCCCTCTCCCACACCCTGGACCGAAGCGTGAGGACAAGATGGAGAAGCCTCCGCACGGCCAGGGCTTGGCAACGAGGACCCGACGGTAATGGGGCAGCTGCTCTGGCCAGCAGCCTGGCGGTTCCTCTGTAAGTTAAACATAGTTACCACGTGACCCGGCAACTCCGCTTTCAGGTATGGACCCAAGAATCGCCAACAGCCATGCAAACGACTCAAACGGCTACCGGGAATGGATAAACACACGTGCAGCATCGCTGCGATGAACATTTCTTCAACTACAGAAAGGAATGTAGCTCGGACACAGGCCACGGTGAGGGTGAACCTTGACACCATGAGACGCTGAGCGGAGGAACCCAGACCCAAGAAGTTACATAGGATTCCACTGAAACGAAATGTCCAGAACAGGCAAGTCTGCAGAGACAAAGTGGATTAGTGGTTGCCAGGGGCTGCTGGGAGAGGAGAACTGTGAGATACAGTTTCTTTCCAGGGTGATAAAAATGTTCCGGGATTGAGGGGGGGATGGTTGTAAGATAACGTAAGTATGCGCAAACCCGCCGAATTATATACTTCAGTTACAAAAAAATCCATTTATGTTACCATGAATCTTGTCACAATTTAAAAACATTTTTAATATAATCTCTGGAATATGTAAAAACCACTCTCCATACAAATATAAGCTGGCTTTGGCTCCTGGGCCAAACCCTGCTCTAAACCTTCCAGAATAATCCAGATTTTTCTCATCTGTGCCTGCCGGGAGTGGCTTCATTCAGGCATAGTCTGGTATAGTCCTACTAGACACCAGGGAGCAACCCTGCACAGACCACCCTCTGAGTGGCCGCAGCCCCACCTGGATGCGTGTGAGACCCCTCATCAAAGAGCACATTCCAAACGCAGAGCAGCTTCCCTGCTGCCCCCACTGCTCCTAGGCCTCCCTCACCGCAGGTGCTGCCACCTTCACCCAGAGGCTGAGGCATCCTGGAATCTCCCTGCACTTCCCACTCTCACAGACTCCTAGTCCCCAGGGCCACAACGCTGCCCACTGCCTGGATCACCAAGGACCCCTCCCTGGCCCCCAGATCCTCTCTTGCCCCCCAGTCCACTTCTGGCACCCCAGCCAGAGTGGCCTTTCTGGAACTCTCCACAGGTTCCAGACTCCTGACTCTCTCCCCTATACTCACCCCTGTATCCCCCTCTCCCCCAACCTCACAGGCTCCCTGGCTGTCTCTTAAGCACTCACTCATCACCTCAGGCCTTCAGACCTGGCCTGGGAAACCCCTGCCCCAAGACACAGGCAGGGTTCTGATCTCTCCCGTGGCCTCTGCCCTCAGCCCCTCAAGCCCTGGCCCCCTTCCCTCACTAAAGTCCCTCATGTATCTCTCGTCTCTCTACCTGTATCTTTTTTTTTTTTTTTTTTTTTGACAGACAGAGATCACAAGTAGGCAGAGACAGGCAGAGAGAGAGGAAGCAGGCTCCCTGCTGAGCAGAGAGCCTGATGTGGGGCTTGATCCCAGGACCTTGGGATCACGACCCGAGCCAAAGGCAGAGGCTTTGACCCACTGAGCCACCCAGGTGCCCCATGTCTACCTGTATCTCGAGGGTCCCTGCTTTGATGTGCGCATGCCCAAGAGCAGGGACTCTGGATAAAACGCGGCCTGAAGCAGAAGAGGTGGTTGACACCTGCTCCGTGAGGGACTAAGACACAAATACAAGAGGTGACCCAATAGGGACTCACTGAACTTCCAGATGACCCTCCCCATGGCAGGCCAGCCTCTGAATGTAAAGGGGTCACTTATCGTACGAGCTAAGGGTTTAACCTTTACCTGTGTTCAAGCTGGCTGCTGCTGCAGCCGACCCTGAGGGGGCGGGCTCCCAGGAGGCAGGGGTGGCTCTGAACGGAACCCCGGAGCTGAGAGTCGTCACCTTCCCACTGACACGCTGCGTCTTGCTCCTCCAACACTTGCCACACACCACCCCAGAAGAGGGACACGGTTGTGAAGCAGCCAGACAAGGGTCCTGCCTGATCGGACTCAGTCTGCAGGGCAAGCCAGATCAAGACACAGCAGGTTTTGAATTTCAAACCCTAGCTTTGCCATTTTACAATATACAAAACTGGGTGACACGAGAACAACCGGGGGTGGGAGCAGAGGGGCCTCTGGGGAGTGACGTTACAACTGAGGCCCGCTTTACCAGCTCCAAGAGGATGCTGACTCAGAAGGCTGTAACCCCAGCAAGGGGACATTCTTCCCACCATGCCGCCCTGGCCTTCCTGGGGGCACACACCCCACATCATGGCACACGTCTGTCTTCCTCTTAGACTTGTGTTCTCAGTGAGGCTGATTCGGTCCCGCAGTGGGCACTTAGCGATGTGCGGAGACACTTCCAGGTTGACACATGGTGTAGGGCAGAGGCGGCTGGGGTTGCTGCTCAGCCCCATACAGGGCACAGGACAGCCTGCTCCAGAAAAGAACAATCTGGTCCCACGGGCAACAGAGCCAATGCTGAGAAACCTGCACCAAGGGCTCCTCACAGCCGGGGACTCCCCTGACTTCTCTTCCTCTGTACCTTAGAGCTACTCCCTCGGTGCCTGGAGTTGATAGGACTCACCAGGACATGAGAAATGAAAAAAAAAAAACATCGAAGGTGTACATCGAAACACAGAAGCTAGAAAAACCAGTAAAACAAAACAAAACAAAAGTCACTGGGGCGTGGCACGTAGGGAGGCCTGAGAAGTTCTCGGGCTACTGTGGCCTCTCCAAGGACTCCCGGACATCTCGTCTATGCCTGGCAGGAAGGAGTGCTGAAAGCAGGGCAGGAAAACCAGCAGGTCAACTGATGTGGACAGAAATGGAGTGGGCAGCAGGAAACAGGGGCCCTAGACGTCGTGGCTTTGGGGCTTTGGCAAGACCACATGGCTGTGTGGTGAAGTCAGGGGGAGACAGGGCTGGTACCGTCTCGCTGTGTCCGTAGCATGTCTCCATGGAGTGAGCACAACAGCAGGGGCCTTGTGGCTACTGACCGGAAAATGAGACCTCGGAGCAGTCTGCGTTGAGATCCAGCCCCGCAAGCTGAGTTACTCCAACAGCTGGGGACCGAGCAAGGCAATTTCCACAAGTGAGGTCTCTGACCTCGGCTCTTTCTTAGGGAGCGATGGTCATGACCCACCCGTGTACAGACTTGACTCGTCCAAGCGCAGCCCCGCAGCCCTGCGCACCGCTGCCAAGGAGCCTGCTCTTCTTCCCAGCCACCATGGTTCCGCAGGTGAACCCCACTAAGGCTGCTGATCTTCTGGAGCAACGAGTCCTACATCTGGATTGTGGCGCTCCACTTGTAAATGTGAAATGGAAGCAGCTCTTTGGAGGTCAGCAGCCACGCGCTTCCGATTTCCTTTTCAAAACGGAGATGCTCTCCTTGGCTTTAATGAGGCAACATGCTGGTGGCGGAGCTTGCCTTGCATAGAGAGAAGGCAGAATTTACATGCAGGTCCCTCTGAGAGAGGGGGCGGTCACGGTCACACTGCCTCTGGCCATTCTCCTTCCAAATTTGACTCCTGCATTGATAGGAAACCGCTATCTCCTTCATCAGAGGCCAAATGGACAGAACGCTTCCTGGGGTAGGCTTTTTTAATATTCCCCGCTAACACCCAAAGCCCTGGAGCAGAGACAGATGAGGCCGAAAGAGCTGGTTCACGGAGACTAGGGGCTCTGGATGGGGGCGATGTGGTTCCTAGGAGTCATCTGGCAATGTCTGGGGATGCATCAGCTGCCATCGCGGGGCCAGGGCCTTGTGGGTGGAGTCAGGGATGCTGCACACATCTCCAGGCGCACTGGATAGCCGCCCCACCCCCAACAGCATTTCGGCAACGGGGCCAAGGGGGAGGAAAGGCAGTGGCTACTTTGTTAAGAGTAAAGCTCACACAGACTTCTGTTTTCTCAGGGCGTCTGGTGGGCTTGGGCAAGAAGGGACTGCACGGACAGAGGAAGCAGCAAGCTGCCACCTGAGACAGAAGGAACCAAAGCCACAAGCCGAAGCTGAGCCAAGGACCCTACTGGCAACGAAATGTAGCCCAGCAGTGACAAAACGGCTATCCTCACATACATCTCAACTGCTTTATTGCGTGGCTGGTACCTGGGATGATCGGAGAGACCCCACGCCCGAGTCCGAGTGCGGCTTGCCTGGCGCGCTCACAGGGAGAGCATCAGGGTAAGAGCCTGATGACGGTGGGTGGTTATTTTGACAGGACATAGAACTGTTAAGACAATGCCCCCCAGACACAAACAACCACATCCACTCTTGATCTGAATCCTCCAAAGGGATTGGTGTGGGGTAAACAGGTGGCTGGGTAGGGACTCTGATCTATTTTGACCTGCATTAGAAGCGAGCACTGTGTCTAGACAAAGATTGGATCTTCGCTGCCTTTCTGGCAGTAAGACACAGACGGGCTGCCTGAGCTAGGTAACTGAGTACCAGGGCTGAAGTGTCAGGACCACATCCCTCAGACCACCAGAGCGGCATACCTGGCTAGACAGAGGCGACTGTATGTTTAACTTGCCGTTCTTGGGAATGTCTATTCTGTACCCGAGGGGAAGGAAAGCGTTGAATCCAACAATGAGGTCAGGGTGTTCGTGGAAGAGCTGCGACACGCGTCGGATGACTCCAGGCGTATCGATGCTGGAAGGAAAAAGAGGGAGAGTGGGCAGAAGTGTCCTGGGGAGCACATGGAAAGCCAAATCTACTCCCAACTCGCTTGGCAGTGCCACCTAATGAGCTTCTTGAAGGACAACAAAGCACCCTGCAACGTGACCAGTGTGATTCAGCCAATGTGTCATCTACTTCCCCAGCTGCCAGGCTCGGGCTCCCTGTGCCTTCCTAGCGAGAACCACAGGACATTTGCATGGCACATCTGCCCCAAACACTCCAAGCACACCCACCCTCAGTTCTGAAAATGCCAGGAGACCAAGGGAAAGGCCAGGACTCCAGGTAGTGGCAGGAGGCCCTCTAAGCAAGGTGATGAACTATGACACAGGCATTAATCCCAGCAAGTGACAGCAAGGCATAAATATCAAAGGCCCTGCAAGCAGGGGTTGCACAGCAATGCCAGTGGTCTCCCTTATGGCTGTAGGGGAGACCCCTCTCAAGGCTTTAGCTTGTCTCTCCTGGAAGGAAACCAGGCCAGCCCTGCCATGTTTCCTCAGAGTGTGTGTGTTGGGGGCGGGGGGGGGGGGGGGGAGCAGCCGGGTTGGGGATGTGACCACTGAGAATCTAAGAGTCAGAGTGCCCATGTCTAGTCCTGACCGCCCCTAAGATTGGTCTGGGCAAGCAGCTGGCCCACTCTAAGCCTAAGTGAGCCTCCTGTCAGAGGATGGCATGATCTCCCCCATCATGCCTAGTTAGAACTAGGTCCCCCACTCAGTTCTAACCCTCCTGACTGTGTGCCTACAAAATCAGCCAAGGTGTTGTAAATCCCTTCTATGTGCCAGGCCCCTTACAGAGCATTTTATGCGCATTACTGTCCAACAGGCCAGGCACAAGGGTGCCCCTGGGTGAGGCACTCAGCTTGCTGACAAGATTTAAGGGGGAGAGAGCGCCAAAACACTCAATACTCAAGACAAATAACATTCTGATGTAGTGCTTAAACAAATTAAAATTAATTTTAAAAGATCCTTGGTGAACAAAATTCCTTTAAAAATCATTTTGAGTAAAGACAGAACCAGACTCTCTTGCTTGCGGACTTCTCTCTCTCTTGCTCTCTCCTCACCCCATCCCTGCTCTTCTTCCAGGAATCCCCACAACAGCTCCACAGGGGGGTACTCTCCACTCCGGTTCTTCAGAAAGAACTGAGGCTCTGAGAGGTTCCACGACCTGCGCAAGGTCACCCGACTGGGGCGGAGAAGCAGCCGGGATGGGGGGTTCCCACTCCGCTCAGCCGGATCGCGGCCCAGGGCGGCCCCCCCGGGGTGAGGAGGGGTCCCGCGGGTACCTCTGGCTTTTGAACTCCTTCATGATCTCCAGGAAGCCGTTGTAGGTGGCAGGGTCGCTGCCGAAGCGGATCTTCACCTGGTCCAGGTAGGTGAGGGCGTCCTCCACCTGCGGGGAGCGGGAGGGTCCCGATGGGCGGGGGTCGGCGGAGGAGGAGACGGAGGACAAGGGTCCCTGGTGGGGAGGGGAACGGGCCGAGCCTCCGAGGAGCTGAGGTAAGGGGTCAGGGGTCTGGGGTCCGGCGCCGTGCGGAGTGGAGGCCGAGGCGGGGCCGGGCGGGGCCCGGGCGAGGGGCATCGGCCCGGGGGCCAGACGACAGGGTTCCTGAGGGAAGGTGGGGGCAGCACTCACGTGCACCGGCAGTTTCTCGTGGCCCGCGGAGCCCGAGCGACCCCAGCGGGCGCCGCTCAACCCCCGGCCCGCGGGGCCACCACCTCCGCCACCGCCGCCGCCACCGCCGCCGCCGCCGCCAGCGTGCGCCATGTTGGAAGTCGGAGCCGCGGCCCGCCCCGCCCCCGCTCGAGGGCCGGCCGCGCACGCGCAGGCTCCGCCCCTGTAGGGGCGGGGCTTGATTATGTCACGAGGGGGCGTGGCTCCTTGTAGGACTTGCTCTGGGATCTTACTCCCAAAATTGAAATGCTAACCAATTCCTTATATAGTGCAACTGAGCAAACTGAGACCTGCCCTTTGCTTTTGCCCAGCTCCACTAGCGAACTCATAACGGTCTTCACATTTTTTAAAGATAGAAAAATTTCAAAAGAGAAGACTATTTCGTGACACGTGAAATCTCTGAAATTCAAATTTCGGTGTCTAAAATAATATTGGAACACAGGCGCATCCACTTGTGTACCTATCATCTGTGGCTACTTTTGCACTATGAGAGCAAGGAGAGTAGCTGTGACAGATCCTAAGATGTGCAGACCCTGATATATTTACTGAAAAATATTTGTGGATCCCTGGTTTATAGGGTTGATCTGACAACAGGCCAGGGGCACACAGCACTACAGAGGGCCTTGTCAAGTGCACTTTTTGCTAACTGGCTCTAGACTTAGTTCCCTTCTCCTATCTTCACTTCATTAGCCCTGATCACATCATTTCCCCAGTGGACCAGTTCAGGAGCCTCTTAAGAAGAAAAATTACTAAATTTCTCAAATACTTAAAGCCCATTGACAAGTCCTTGAAACAGGCAGAGTGAACTTCCTCTAGGAACTCAACTGCTCAATGTTACTACTTTGTTAAGGGCAAAAAGCAGTCTTAGCCTGATCCCCAGGATCCTGTAAGTCTACTTTAACATATAAAAATTCCTTTGGGGGCGCCTGGGTGGCTCAGTGGTTTGGGCTGCTGCCTTCGGCTCACGTCATGATCTCAGGGTCCTGGGATCGAGCCCCGCATCGGGCTCTCTGCTCCGCAGGAAGCCTGCTTCCCTCTCTCTCTCTCTCTCTCTCTCTCTGCCTGCCTCTCTGCCTACTTGTGATCTCTGTCTGTGAAATAAATAAATAAAATCTTTAAAAATTCCTTTGGAAACTTCCTTTATCTTTAACCCCCAAGATACATGTAGGCAATCATCCCAAGCATATGACCCACCAATATACATCTGAAGGGTCTCATGACTCAGATTCTATTAGATGTTCTATTAGATGTAATAAATGACTTTCCCAGCAATAGCCAGCCCCCTCAAGGTCCTGGAAAACTTGCTTCCAAAAATTCCTTAGAGACTTATGCTATCCCTAACCCCCTCCCAACCTGGAAGTATATAATCAGCCACTCCTCCTGGCCCGGAGGGCAGCTCTTTCTGCCCATGGGTCCCGCCCCATGCTTTAATAAACTCACCTGTTTTGCACCAAAGCTGTCTCAAGAATTATCTTGGGAGAGGGAGAAGCAGGCTCCCTTGTGTTCCCTCTCTCGCTATCTCTCTCTCTGTCAAATAAATAAATGAATAAAATCTTCAAAAAAAAAATCTTTCTTGAACCCTAACATATTTCCCACATCAGCAGGAACCTGGCCCTTACAAACCTTTTCTTATGGAATTTTCCACATACCCTCTCTGCCTGCCCAGCCACACCATTTCCCTTGTCAGAAGCCCTGTCTTATGCATTCTTCAAAGCACAACTTAATTTACTCCCCCCGCCCTTGCCACCCTCCCCAGTACATCACTTTCTTCTTCTTCTTCTTCTTTTTTTTAAGGTTTTATTTATTTGACACAGAGACACAGTGAGAGAGGGAACACAAGCAGGGGGAGTGTGAGAGGAAGAAGCAGGCCTCCCGGGGAGCAGGGAGCCCTGATGCGGGACTCGATCCCAGCACCCTGGGATCAGGACCAGAGCCAAAGGCAGACGCCCAACGACTGAGCCACCCAGGCGCCCCACCCCCATCACCTCCTTTTTGTGCTTCAACTCTAACACAGATTCCTGATAGAGAGCTACAACTGTGAACATTTATCAAATGAATGCACTTTCACACAATGACCAAATGGCATTTCTTTTTTTACGTGAGGAAGCGCGGGAAAGCTAAGAATACCTTGGCAGGGAGTGCATCGCTTGCCAAGCTCCGTGTCAGGATTGGAATGGTGAACAAAACAGGCAAGACTCTTGCCCTCATAGAGGTCTCAGTGTTTTCAGAAAGATAGGGATCAAATAGTCACACACACAAAATGCAGTTTGAACTGTAATCGCTCCTTCAAAGAAAAGATGTAAGTATTAACACTTACTTTGTTCCAGTTACTGTGGCTGAGTCCCAAACCACCCCAAGATTTAGAGGATTGAAATGACAACATTTATTTGCCCTGCAATCTGCAATTTGAGCACTCGGGCAGGGAAAGCTCATGGCTCTGGTCGCTGGGTAGTTGGAAGGCTGGGGCTGGAATCTTCTGAGGGTTTGCTCCCTCACACATCTTGTCAGTTGCTGCTGGTTGTAGATTGAAACCCACACCATGGCTGTTCCCAGGAATACCTCCCTGCAGGTACCACATGCAGCCTTGAAGCGGGAGAGTGAGGTTCTTGTCTCACGGAGTCGAAGAATGAGTCTCGCTGACAAAGGAGGGTGAGCAAAGCAATTGAGTTTTATTACACAAAGATACAGAAAAAGCACTCAAGAGCAAGAGGGGTCCCGGTAGGGTTGCCAGTGAGGGCTTTTCATCTTTGGCCTTTTATTAGGACTCGACCAGGAAACTTGCCAGTGTTTAGTTAGGTCAGTGGGTCTGGAACCAGACGTAACATTTATACGTTGTATGAGAGTCTTTGTTTCTTATGACATCTGGGATCTATAGATCTATTTTGCTAGGTCTGATTAATCTAACGTCTCCTTTGAGGCCTGATCATTTTTTCTGGTTAATTTCTATTTTCTGTGGTTACAGTGTAATTACTAGAAAAACATGTTACCCCTAGCAGTTGGGATAAGGGTTCTGGTTTTTCTTCCTTATCTCTATTTTCGTTCTGTCCCAGTGTCTGGATACCTGAAATACCCTCAGAACCCAATTGGGACCCTTAGTCTTTCCCTACCTGAAGTCCCTTCCTTTCCCTTTTCAGCCTGAGCATTGTGGCAGCTGAGTTCTAAGAATGATTGTCCTGAGAGAACCTGGGTCACTGTCCTGATCCAGCCTCAGAAGTCGAATTTCCATGGTAGTCTTTCCATAGTGACTGTTACAAAGTCCCTCCTAAATTCAGGGCATCTGGGTAGCTCAGTTGGTTAAGTCTATTCTTGGTTTTGGGGCGCCTGGGTGGCTCAGTGGGTTAAGCCTCTGCCTTTGGCTCAGGTCATGATCTCAGGGTCCTGGGTTCGAGCCCTGCATTGGGCTCTCTGCTCAGCGGGGAGCCTGCTTTCCTCTCTCTCTCCGCCTGCCTCTCTGCCTACTTGTGATCTCTGTCAAATAAATAAATAAAATAAAATTTAAAAAGTCTGTTCTTGGTTTTTACTCAGGTCATGAACTCAGGGTCGTGAGATCGCACCTCACATGGGGCTCCACACTCAGCATGCAGTTTAAGTGAGATCCTCTCTCCTCTCCTTGTACCTCCTGCTTGTGCTCTCTCTCTCTCAAATAAATAAATTTTTTTAAAAAAAGGATTTCGTTTATTTGACAGACAGAAATCACAAGTGGGCAGAGAGGCAGGCAGAGAGAGAAAGGGAAGCAGGTTCCCTGCTGAGCAGAGAGTTCCATGCGTGGCTCAATCCCAGGACCCTGGGATCATGACCTGAGCTGAAGGCAGAGGCTTAACCCACTGAGCCACTCAGGTGCCCCTCAAATAAATAAATCTCAAAAAAATAAAAAGTCCCTCCCAAGTTCAAAAGGAGGGCAAACAGACTCCAGAACCTGAGGAATGGCCAGGGTCTGGAATAGCATAGGGGACAGAAAATACTGCCATGACCATTTTTGGAAAATGCTACCTGCCACCTCCGGGGATTTCACCTGGTCTAGCAGGGGATGAGGAAGGCTTCCCAGAGGAGGTGGCATTCTAGGTGAGTTCTGAGGGTTGTGTAGGCATTCACCATGAAAGTCAGAAGGAGTTTGGGTGCCTGGGTGGCTCAGTCAGTTAAGCATCTGCCTTCAGCTCAGGTCATGATCCCCCAGATTCTGGGATCAGGTCCCACATTGGGCTCCTTGCTCAGCAGGGAGCCTGCTTCTCCCTCTGCCCCTCCCCCTCTCAAGCTCTCGCTCTCTCTCACTCTCTCTCTCTCTCAAATAAATAAATAAAATCTTAAAAAAGAAAGAAAGGAAGGAAGAAAGAAATTCAGAAGGAACAGCTGTACGAGAGCCCTGCGAAGGGAAGCAAGGTGGTGCATTTGAGCTTAGAAAGGGCAAGACAGAGACACCAGAGTTGTGGGATGGCAGAAGAGTCCAGGGCTGGCGGTGGGGACGGGGAGGTGCAGCGTAGGGGTGCCGAGGCCAGAAGAGGCAGACCACTCATCCTTATGGGCTGAGTTAAAAATTTTGGTCTTGGCATTTAGCACCGGTAGAAACCGCGCGTGGGTTTTCTCCGAGTTGCTGTTTGAGCAGCTTTGAATTTGGAAGCCAATGCTCCGGCTACTCTGCTGGGAAGCGATTGGAGGGGGGCCAGGGAGGCTGCGGGGAGGCTGTTTCATCATTTAGAAGGATGATGGTGGCTGAGACCAGGAGGGGGCCAGAAGGGTGGAGGGAGGGAGCAATAATCAGAAGGTAAAGCAGAGAGAGTGTGGTGCTGGGTAGATGGGGGGGGGGGGGGATGAGGAGGAAGAAAGCCTCGAGGATTCGTGGCTCCCAGCCCAGAAAGGGATTCAGCTCAGTTTCAGTGCATTCCTGTATGAACATCAGCTAGGGCCGCCTGAACCCCTTGAGGCCACCAGATGTCTAGACTGTCACTCTCACACCAGCGCCTCCGGGCAATCTGTTAGTCACTGTCCCAGAGAGCCAACTGCACGCGTGGGCTTTTGACACACCGTGGGGGTCCCCACTCCATGCCTCCCTGCCTGCAAGGAGTATGAGTCTGTTTGCATTTCAAGGATCCCTTGTAGTTTTCCATTCTTTTTTACGGATCTCATGTGGTCTGAGGAAGCCCTCAGTCATTTGGAGAACAGGAAACCACAAGGCTGTTCTACCTTGGGTGTGTGTGCACATGTGCGTGCCTGTGTGTGTGTGCACACGTGTGTGTGTGTGTGTGTGTGTATTCAACATGTGGAGAGTAGTACAAAAAATCTTTCACCCTTATTTTTATAAAGCATAGAAAATGCTGAGTTTCTTTCCTTTACTGTTTTCATCTACACGGACAAAATTAACAACCTTAAAGTTGAGGGTTTAAAGATTTGTTTGTTTGTTTATTTGACAGAGAGGGACACAGTGAGAGAGGGAACATAAGCAAGGGGAGTGGGAGAGGAAGAAGCAGGCTCTCCACTGAGCAGAAGCCCACTGAGGGGTTCGATCCCAGGACCCTGAGATCAGGACCTGAGCCGAAGGCAGACCCTTAACGACTGAGCCACCCAGGCACCCCTAAAGCTGGCAGTTTAGATGGACCAACACACATTTCCCACCATTTCCCAAGCTTGATAACACTGTGGTAAGATTCATAGGTAGGTCTTTCTTTGGATAGTGTTCTGGCAATGTTAGAAAGACGAGTTCAAAGGATCCTACTTTGAACTAATCTGAGTCTTTTTTTTTTTTTTTAATTTTTTTTTTTTTAAGATTTTATTTATTTATTTGATAGAGAGAAATCACAGGTAGACGGAGAGGCAGGCAGAGAGAGAGAGAGGGAAGCAGGCTCCCTGCTGAACAGAGAGCCCGATACGGGACTCGATCCCAGGACCCTGAGATCATGACCTGAGCCGAAGGCAGCGGCTTAACCCACTGAGCCACCCAGGCGCCCCAAACTAATCTGAGTCTTTACAGATGGCAAACTTCATGACCAAAATCTCTACAGTCCAGAATCATGTTGTGGCAGAATTATAAAGCAGGCCCCGAGATTCTCACTTCTGGTATGTGTACCCTTCCTACCCTGCCCTCCTAGAGTGGGGGCAGGACCTTTGAGTATAATGGATTTCACTTTTGCAACTAAGTCACACCACATGACAAAGGTGAAGGGATTTTGCAAGTGGGCTTAAGGTCCGCTTGGGTTGATCTTGAGTTCACCAGAAAGGAGATTCCTTGGGGTGGGCCTGACCTAATTAGGAACATCCTTTGAAAGACAGTCTGGAGGTCAGAGCCTTGAAACAGCAGAGAGGTGAAATCCTGCTGGCCTTAAATAAGGAACTAGCTACGTTGTGCATGCCTGTGGATAAGAGCAGTCTTTAGGAGCTGAGGTCCACAGTCTTGTAGCAATGAGGAGCTCAGGGCTGCCAACAATCTGAATGAGCATGGAGGAGGGCTGTGAGCCTCTCAGCGAGATCCCAGCCCGGCTGGTGAGATCCTGAGCAAAAATCCCAGCCACAGTGAGCCTGGACTTGCAACCCACAGAAACTGTGAGTTATCATTCGCAGCTGCTAAATGAGCGGTACTTCGTTTTGTAAAAATGTCTACCTAATCCTTTTTGAAGTCGTCTTGCCAAAAATGTTTACCTTGTGATTATGATGTGTTAAAAAACAAAATTCAACCAAGTAAATTTAAAGATCGAGTTGACTTCATTCAGTGATTCACGAATTGGGCAGTATCCCGTCTAGCAAACAGAGACGAGCGCCAAGGAGCAGTAAAAAATGGAAAGATATTATAGACAGAACGGGGCAAGAAAAAACAGATGATCTTATCTTTCTTTGGGGGCTGGAGGGGCTCCATCAGGTGGATTACCTCACTAGGGCTGACCAGCAAATTCCAGACCGACTGGTTAAGATTCCAGTCCTGGGAAGAGCTATTAAATTAGGTATTAAGTGTTGCTTTGCTGATGTGGAGCTTAGCACAGTGACTATTCTAGGCCAGCTGTTTCTTTTCTTGTCTTTTTTTAAGATTTTATTTATTTATTTGACACAGAGAGAGAGAGATCACAAGTAGGCAGAGCAGCAGGCGGGGGGTGGGGTGGGGGGGGTGGAAGCAGGCCCCTGCTGAGCAGAGAGTCCGATGCGGGGCTCGATCCCGGGACACTGAGATCATGTGGGGCTTGATCCCAGGACCCTGAGATCATGACCTGAGCTGAAGGCAGAGGCTTAACCCACTGAGCCACCCAGGCGCCCCAGCTGTTTCTTGTTTAACAGATGTATCAATGTAGGTTTATCAAGTGTAACTAAGGTACCCCTTGATAGTAAAGGGGAACTGTGCATATGTTGGAGCATGGGGTATATGGGAAATCTCTGTGCCTTTCACTCAATTTTGTTGTGAAGCTAAAACTGCTTTAAAAAATTCTGTTAGGGGCACCTGGGTGTCTTAGTCCATTGTCTGCCTTCAGCTCAGGTCATGATCTTGGGGTCCTGGGATGGAGCCCTCCCCCCCCGACCATGGGGCTCCTTGCTCAGCCGGGAGTCTGCTTGTCCTTCCCCCGACTTGTGTGTGCATGTATACATGCACGCTCCTTTCCCCCCCACCCCCTGTAGATAAATAAAGTCTGTTGGGAAAAAAATCTGTTGGGACTCCTGGATGACTTGGCTAAGCATCTGCTTTCGGCTCAGGTCGTGATGCTAGGGTCCTGGACTGAGCCCCGCAACACATGAGGCTCCTTGCTCAGCAGGGAGCCTGCTTCTCTCTCTGCTGCTCTCCCTGCTTGTGCTCCGCTTTCTCTCTCTCTGACAAATAAATAACAAAAATCTTAAAAAAAAAAAAAAAAAGATTTCCTCCTGCCTTATCTTTCTTTAAAAAAAAATTTGTTAAAAAACATTTTACCCTGGGGTACCTGGGTGGCTCAGTGGGTTAAGCCTCTGCCTTTGGCTCAGGTCCTGATCTCAGGGTCCTGGGATTGAGCCCGAATCCAGCTCTCTGCTCAGCAGGGAGTCTGCTCCCCTCCCCCCGCACCCTCGTCACCTGCTGTGATCTCTGTCTGTCAAATAAATAAGTAAAATCTTAAAAAGAAAAAAAAGGTTTACCTTGAATCTAATCAAGCTTTAAGATCACAATCATCGCACTTTCCTGTAAAGGGCTGTATTGGCTTTTGGAACTGTACATTCCCTGTCACTAATGAAAGCTGCCCTGGGCTGTATGTAAATGAATGGGTGTGGCCATGTTCCAATAAAACTTTATGTACAAAAGCAGGTGGCAAGCCTGCTCTAGAATGCAAGAGACTAAAAGAACAAAACAACCATGTGCCACCCGTGAACAAATCTTGATTGGATCCTAGTTTGAAAAAAAAAATAGCTATAAAAGATGTTTTAGGGCTAAGCAGGAAAATTAGGGATGTCTACTGAAAGATATTAAATACGAAGTAACAACTGTTTGTTTTCATAGGTGTGCGGTTACGTTCGAGAATAACTTTATTCCTGAAAAGCCGTCTCCCGATGCATTTTGGCGGTGAAGAGTCTTGACATCACCAGAGTCAAAATGAGGATGAGGCAAGTTAGGCCAGTTCACTCAAGTGCAGGGTCAGATCCCATCTTTAATTTAAAATGTTGATATTTTGTTCAGGATGCATTTTTTAAATCCATTTTGAGTTTTTTTTAAAGAATAGTAATAAAATATCACTTACTTTGATTGCTACACCCTTAAAGCCTTCAGCCCCCGAGGGGCACCTGGGTGGCTCAGTTGGTTAGGCGTCTGACTCTTGCTTTTAGCTCAGGTCATGATCTCAGGCTCGTGGGATCGAGACATGTGTTGGGTTCCATGCGGCATGTGGACCCTGCTTGGTATTTTCCCCTTCTCCCTCTGTCCCTCCCCACCAGCCCTCGTGGGCACTCTCTCTCTTTCACGCAAAAGGAAAAAAAAGCTTTGTGCCTGAGATGAGTGCCTCAGTACTCTCACCCAGTCTGGCTCTTCCTTTGAAATGTTTTAGCGGAAGATTGACAGTGATCAGGCAAATGTTAGAAATAAGCCCTAAACTTAAAGATACAGAAAACAGATTGGGGGGGGGGCGGTTACCAGAGGCAGGGGAATAGGGTTGGTGGGAAAAATGGGTGAAGGTGGTCAAAAGTTATAAGAGAAATCCAGTTAAAAGACAAGTGAGTTCTGGAGATGTCATGTCCAGCACGGTGAGTGTGGTTAGTAATACTGTAAGGTATATTTGAAAGTCACTAAGAATAGATCTTAGAAGTTCTCATCACGAGGGGCAGCTGGCTGGCTTAGTGGGTGAAGCATGTGACTCCTGATCTCCGGGTCATGAGTTTGAGCCCCATGTTGGGTGTAGCGATTACCTAAATCAATAAATCTTAAAAAAAAAAATAATTAAATCTTAAAATCTTAAAAAAAAGTTGTCATCACAGGAAAAAAAGGTGTAACTATGTGTGGTGCTGGATGTTAACTAGATTTATTGTGGTGATTGTTTTGTGATATATGCAAATATTAACGGATACAGTGTTATATGTTAATTATATCTCAATTTTAAAAAGTCTCTGGGATCTCATATATACTGCAACTAGAAGGGTGTATATTCCACTCATCTTGGGACTGTCCAATTTTTTTTTCTCAGTTGTCAGGAGTAATCTTTTTTTTTTTTTTAAGATTTTATTTATTTATTTGACAGACAGAGATTACAAGTAGGCAGAGAGGCAGGCAGAGAGAGAGGAGGAAGCAGGCTCCCCGCTGAGCAGAGAGCCCGATATGGGGCCCGATCCCAGGACCCTGGGATCATGACCTGAGCCGAAGGCAGAGGCTTTAACGCACTGAGCCACCCAGGTGCCCCAGGAGTAATCTTTTAAAGTCTCACCTTTTCCTCTCAAAAGCATCCCAATTCGGATGGTCCATGACACGGTCCTGCTTTGTGTAGGACAGTGAGGTGGGGATTTTGATAATCTTGCTTTCATCCTGGCCCCGCCATGGCTGGAGACTTCCGACTAAGTCACTCGTTAAAGTACAGAGCTTGTCAAACATTCTTAGCAACCCAACTTCTTTCTCAAATGAGAGCTCGCTGCAAAAAACTCCAACAGAACAATTCAGAGTTGCATTTTATTAGTAAAATTTCTCTCCTCCGTTCAAAGTAGTATTTACTACAAGCCATGGATTCTCACTGAGGTTGTTGAGATGGACACACACATTTTAAACCCGAAGTTTTAGCTGAAATCTTACTCTGTCGCAATGTCCACTTTATTTCTACATTGGGCAAAGCCCCCATTTCACTGAGGGGTGGTCCCAAAGAGTAGCTTTCCTCAAGAGCTCCCATCAAAATCTCAGTTAAATGAAGATGGCAGGAGAATCCTAAGTTAGTCCAGTATCCTAAAACCCGCTGCCTCATCCAGCTGGCCATGCATTTTAAAATTACAGTTTAAAATATTTTTTCAAAATGGAATTTGATGCTAACATCTGCAGAACTGCCAAAGCCTCCCTGGGAACCCTAGTTTGGGAAATGACTGAAGAAGTCAAGAGGGTCACACCTCGCTTCGAAGCCTCTGTTTCTAAGGTTGTTTTTCTAAAACTGTCTGGAAGCCAACAGAGGGGAGAGGGAATAGCACCTTGAAGTTTGGACTTTCCTATCTTTATGGTGAAAGCCCCAGAAGCAAGGGCGGGGGGGCTTTTGGAAGGCTACGGGCAAAGAAGAAAGATCCATTTCAGTGAAACAGAATCAGTTCCTCTGTTGAACATGGGGAGAGTAGAGATGGTCGGAAAGCTCAGCAAAGAGATGTTGGTGACTTTTTCTGTCCACTTTCGAGAGCCTCCAGTTTTTTAGATAAAAGACCATCTTTATCCTCAAAGTTGGGGAACCAGGGAGTAGGGATAGAAGAACTAAAATAGATTTCTTGTTTTCATGCTGGCTTGGGTCATGAAGTTGCCTCCTGAACTAGAGACACACAGGCTAAATATGCCTGTGGATGTAAATTTGAGACAATCACCAACTTCTAAGAGTGGGAACATTTTGCATAAGAGTCTGGGTTTCCAACTTTGCTTACAACAGCAGATAGCTCTTGCCACTTTTCCCCATGGCTATTCTGAGGTGAAGTCGGGGTGCCCATATCCACCCAGGGCAGAAGACACATCCTCCACGTGGCCCAGGGTCTCCTTTATTCTCGGCTGTTCCCCCAGGTGCATGGCAATCACCTAGATTACTTGCTGGCCCCATGGACATTGGACTTGTCACCTGTGGAATGGTCATGCTTCTGAGACTAAAATCAGAGGGAAGTGGATAAACAGGATAGGGACAGGATGTCTCCTGGTTCTCATTTCCCAGAGCTCTTGCACCTGAGGCTTGACCAAATCACAGCTACCTACCAAGGCTCAGTTTCCTCATCTAAAACGGATATGGACACTCCCACTCTCACTGAAGTATGGGCTATGATAGAGATCAGAAAATAGCACCTGATGCTTTATAAATTATAAAGCTCTGTGGTCCACATCTGTGGTTTGATCAGTCTCACATCCCTCCATCCTCCCGCTGCCTTGTACCAGCACCCTAGGTCCCCTCCCAGGCTTAGCCTCTCCCAAGCTCAGGCAATCTGGGTGGCTGCTACTGACTCCATCCTTAGCTCTGGTGAGCACTGGGTCAGATGGGCCCATCACAGCACTGCATTCTCCCAGAGAGAGGTGCAGAAGCTCACTGGGGCCCATAGAATCAGGGCCAGCACTTTGGTTCAGACGGCTGGCAAGGGGGAAGGTCTCTTTTCTACTGACCTTGGCTGTCATGTTGTTGACCTGTGGGTAGCTGGTCTTTGACTACAGCCAACAAGGAGTGAAGAATGGAAGGGTAGTGAGAAACAGGGTCTGAGTTATAGAACCTGAGGCTTTGGGTCCAGATATACATCAGCACATACATACTCTTTGCATCAACCAGACTGAATGGGGCTAACTCACTGGAGTCCCACGACTTTGGGGAGTTCTACACTAGCAGGCAGACTTGGGAGCGTTTGTTCGATTTGCATTCATTTCCCTGGGCACTTGCTGATCTCAAGTCCTGGAGTGTTCCGGCAGCAGCTTCCAGCTCTTCTCTCTGTCTGGATTTGACCTTCCACACTGCCTTCTTGAAGTTCTTGAGAGGGTCCTGCTGTGACGTTCTCGATGAAGGGCACTGGAAACGCTCACGGATCAGATAGCCGTGTCTAGTGGGGGCGATGAAGCCATTGGAAGTTGGGATGATCCTGTTCACCACAGCGTGGACAAACTGGACAGCCAGCAGAGTGCCTTTTGGGGGTGGAGGGCAAGGCACTAATGAGAAAGTAGGGGCTACAGAGATCCGATCTCACCCACTGGAGAGTTGGCTGCATGGGGTCAAATCCTTCCTATGCCTCTTACTAGCTTACACACAAATTCTAAACTCTTGGAGCCCCTCTTGCTTCCTCTGCAATATGGGGATGACAACTAAACCCACCTGCAGAGGGGAATTCCAAGATCTGAAAAGGTCACAGATGTCGCGTGCTTTAGTATCAGTTTTAGCCCAGAGTGAACTCGGTAAATATTATTAGTGGAGCAGGAGAGATTGTGAAGCAGCCGAGGAGGGGCCTTTAAGGCCACAGTCCACAGATCTCAGCTTCTGAACCATCTGTGACTTTTTGCCAGACATCTTTGCCATCAAATAATAGACTACAATCTATTTGATTGCACTGTATTTTATTACAATGTATTCGAATCTACCCGATACTCATTCACTCACTTGCTTTGTGGCCTTGGACAAATCTCTTAATGTCCCTGAATGTCAGCATCTTCACTTGGGCACCTATCCCCCTTCCAGTGTCATAAGGGGTCCGTTCTCTATAGAAGACTAGGTAGGAGAGTGACGAGGGTGACCATGGGGACCAGGCAGACCAGCTGCAAACCACTGGGTACCAGTTACTCATTGTGTGACTTTGGGCAAGTCACCCTATCTCACAGAGCCTCAATCTTTGCTCTGCAAAATGAGCTGGCTGTCGAGAGAATTAAATAGCTTAGTGACAGTACCCAATACACAAAAAATGTTCACCCTTATTAATATGCCTCGAAGGTAGTACTGAGCAGACCCAGAAATGTGGGTCTTAAGCGAGCTGCCCCTATCTTTTATAGAGCCTAGGGCAAGAGAAGGAATCGGGGCCCATATCCTATAAGGCACAATATGTAAATGTTGCAAAGCTAGCTAATAAACTATTAAGTGAAATTTTCTCTATCATCCTTCACTGATGGATGTACCTTCAGAAGCACCTGGAAGGTCATGCTTGGGTGGAGAACTGTAAGGCTTTTCAGTCCCATTATAGAACGTAATGGTGTGGGAGGGCCAGTCCCAGCTCTGAGCAGCTTGGCCTTCTTCTCTTCCCATACCCAGCTGTGTCCTTCACTCCTAAGGGCCTGACACATATGCATCCAGACCACCTACCCAGCTCATGCACCCAGACTCCATGCTTATCACCCCATGGTCAACCCCCAAGTCTAGGGATGCTCATACTAGGGAAGACAGTCCACCCTTGAGAGGATGAGCCTGGGGAAGAGGACTCTCCAGGCCCTGAAGAGGACACCATCCCAGGTGGGGAGAATGTTTCAGGGCTCCAGGTACCATGGGTCTAGAAGAGGAGATGTAGCTCCAGGGGGGGCCTGTCCCTTTGACTTGCAGACACCTCTCTCTAGGTAGCTCCCTCCCAGCTTGGGAAGGCCAGGGCAGGGCTCTGCAACACCCAGAGCCCAACACAAGGCCTCCTTCTCCAGATCTAAGCTTAGTCTTGCCCCTGAAGCAAAATGACTCACCGTCTAGCACACTCCAGACGATGATGGAGCGATCCTTCAAGCCCGCATACACATACTTGTCATCCATGGAGAAGCAGAGACACTGGACTCCCCTACAGTAAGAATTCTGTAGAAAAAGACGATGTGATCTGGAGTGCAAATGAGATACCCAGGAGACCCACTGAAATGCATTTGTGTCAGAAGCCAGGCATGCAAGCCTCCCATGGGGATGGATCCAACGGAACCCTGGAGACATGGATATATTCCATCACCAAGATTCTAGGACCAAAACACATTTGCATAGGGATTGGACTAAGAGGTCTGCACACAGTTTGCCCTGGAGAGCGGGAATTATTGGATTTAATTTCCTAAGTGACCTCAATTCTCTAAGCATCAGCTATCATGGTCTTTAGTTAAAGGCTATACGTTAAATGCATCCTAGTTTGGATCCTAGACCAGGAAAAGGAAATGCACTGAAAAAATAGTATGATCCCAGTGAAGTTGGTAGCTTAGTTAACAACCCAGTCCCAGGGTAATTTCTTGGTTTTGACAAATCTGCTCGAGTTATATAAAGTGATAACATCGGGGAAGCTGGGTGAGGAGGAAGTAGAGGGGAACCTCTGTACTATCTTTATGACTTCTTTGTAGATCTAAAAATCATTCCTGAATTAAGTTCATTTAAAAAAAAGGGGGGGGGGGAGGCTGTGCTCGGGTGGCTCAGTCAGTTAAGCCTCCAACTCTTGATCTCAGCTCAGGGCTTGATCTCAGTCAAACTCACGACTGTGAGTTTGAGCCCCACGTTGGGCTCCATGCTGGACACAGAGCCTGCTTAAAAATGACAACAAAAACAAAAACAGAAAGCTAGGTGTGTTTGACTGCTATGGTCACATTTCCCATCTCAGTGAAATAGAAGTTTACTGACAGCCCTGTATTATAGTGGCTTCATTAAAAAAAAGGTCAGATGGGATGAAGGCCTTTTAAGACAAAACTCTATATACTCTCTTCTCTTAGTTACAAGATCATCTCCTTATGTTTATGAATAATGTTCACATCTTGCAACCAAAAGTGCGGCCTTTGTGCCGAACGTTGAAAAACCGGAATAATAACACCAGCCTTACGAGGGCGTTGTGAAGATTAAACTCTTGGATGATATTTTAATATGTTTTTATATACTATATGGATATATTTATGACAGCCCCTGATTCTACGGATACAAACAGCTATCACAGCTCCTTGTGAGATGGGCAATGTGGACTCCGGCACACTTCTTAGGTTAAGGAGTCAGTTGCCTGTTTCTGCCTTCCTTCATAGCTGCTATTCCTTCTGCCTAGAAAGCCCGTACACCAGACTTAGTTTACCTTCTTCTTCCTTTTTTTCTTTTAAAGCTTATTTATTTATCATCTCTACACCCAACATGGGGCTCGAACTCCCGACCCCGAGATCAAGCGTCACATGCTCTTCCGAATGAGCCAGCCGGGTGCTACGAGACTCGTTTGACCTTCCTAAACAGCAGCCCCTGCCCCTTACTCTGTTTACCTCGCCATTTTCTCAAAGTTCTTGTCACTCCACAGCCCATCATGTATGTGCTCTATTGTTTTTATTTTTTTTAAAGATTTTATTTATTTATTTGAGAGAGAGAGGGAGAGTGCAGGTGGTGGAGAGGGGCAGGGAGCTGGCTGTGGGGCTCGATCCCAGGACCCCAAGATCATCCTGGGATCATGACCTGAGCTGAAGGCAGCCTCTTAACTGACTGAGCCCCTCCCCCGGGTGTCCTGCTTTGTTTTTATTCCACAAACATTTGTGGAGCCCTGAGGACATGTCAGGAGCTCTCCTACGGATGGGGGCCACCTCAGGAAGCAGAACACAAGAAGATCCTGTCGTCCTGGAGCTCACACTGTGTCCCCTCTGAGAACGTGGCTCTAAGAGGCGGGACAGCATGGACCCTGGCTATGGCTGGAAAGGGGCCTGTCACAGACAAGGCAATCAAAACCGTAGGACGCAAGAATGGCAGTCAGGATTAGGGTAAGGAGGGTGAGGCAGGGGTGTGCCGGGCAGGACTTGATCCTGTCTTTATTTAAAATGATATTTTGGCAGCACCTGCGTGGTTCAGTCGGTTGAGCATCTGCCTTCAGCTCAGGTCGTGATCTCAAGGTCCTGGGAAAGAACCTAGCATCGTTGACGATGGGCTCCCTGCTTCTCCCTCTCTCTCTGCCCCTCCTCCCTGCCCTTTCTCCCTCTAAACAAATAAATAAAATCTTTTAAAAAATGATATTTTGTTCTTTGGGAATTTTTTGCATTTCTTCAGATTTTGGTAAACATTGCATTAAAATCGCATCTCTCTTAATGGCTGAGTCTTTTGGTGTCCCTTAAACTCTGCCCCCAAGGGGAGTGTCTCTCCTTGGCCTCACCCCACCCCAGACCTCAGGCAATGGTCCTTGGTGTGCATTTAACCCAGGACGCCTGTCCTTAGCTCTCTAATGCCAGGACCTCGCATCATGCCGTGTGGGGGCCACGCACCGTGTAGTTCATCTGGAATGTCCACTTGCAAGCCTGCAGGTCCCAGAGACACAGCAGGGCTTCCTCGGATCCGCTGACCGCCAGCTGCTCCCTGTGGCTGACCTGCATACAGGTGACCCGACTCCCGTGGGCCTCCAGAGGGAACACTTTGGAATTCACACACTCATAAAGGAAGAGGTCACCGTTGGTCATGCCGTAGATGACGCGGTAGTCGGCCAGCACGGCCACGCTGGATATGGTCTCAGGCAGCTGGGTGTAGAAGGTGTAGGTTGGCCCGTCGATGACCGGACAGGGATCCCCGGGACTGATGTCCAGCACCAGGACGATGCTGTCATAGGCGATGGCCAGGCGCTCCTCGCCTTGACTAAGGGCCATGCAGTTGATGGCTTTCCGGGCCTCGGGAGGGGGGATGCACATCACATCCTGTCTGGAGTTCAGGGGGAACACCAGCACCACCCCCGAAACGAGGCCGGTGAAGAGGAGATTGGCCTGCTGGGCAACCTCCAGACACCTGACCTCATTGGACGTGTCCAGAGCGTCTTGTTCCTCCCCTGCCACAGAGAGAAGACCACATCAAGAACAGTTCAGAGTGAGGCTCATGCCACGGTTTTCCTATCTTTAAGCATTTTAAAAACTGCTTTCGTGATCCATACTCCCCAGCTTCTCCACTGCAATTCCCCTGCCTCCACTCCTGTCTTCCCATCTCCTCACCGCCCTGCCTAACACCTTCTGAGACTTTCCGCTCCCCATCGGGACAGATGGACAAAGGGACACGCAGGACCTCTCATCCCAGCCCTTTATAAACGTCCGGAAAGGGTCACAGACTAAACATCTGGCCTTGTGAGCTCTATGAACTCTGAGTGCAAGCTTGTAACCCTATTAGACAATCTGCACCCTTCTCTCTCAAGCCCCACTGTACCCCCTACCTCTGTGCCCGGCTTCACCCCGTGCCTAGCGGGCAGGCACCTCCAACGTTGTAACCTCATCTGTCTAGCTCACAGCCAACCCCAGAGCCCGGCTCCACGGCTGGCACTAACCAAAGATCTGCCAAACCCATGAACACAGGAACGTGAGAGTGAATCTCTTTTCTCCCTTGTTAATGATTTTAATTCCTTGTTAATGATTTTATCATTACCGTGGAGATTACGGCAGACACATCAGTGACATGCCCTGACCCCCCTATACCAGTCAGGGCACCCAGCCCCAAGGCTGCCCACTGCTGTCGGGGCAAGGGAGCCCCTCATCTCAAAATGTCTGGGGAGCTGTCCCCAAACCAGAATGGCCCCCTGGGGATCAGGCTGAGCACACTTCCTTGTTCAGTCCTCCCCTGCCCCTGCCTGCTTCCTTCACTCCCTCTCGGGTTTCTCTAGGAGCTTCCCTCAACACACCCCTTGGGCAAATGTCCCCATCCTGTGCCGTTTCCGGGAAACCGGAACTAACATAGAGATTGACAACCAGGTGGTCAGTTACCCACGTGCTGGAAAATTTTTAAAGTCAAGTCTTGATCTATGTTAATCACTTTCAACCTGACTGGAATTTGGGAGTTCTTATGGACTAAGTAAGTCCCCCCTCATGTGATGGTGTTGGGAGGTGATGAAGGCATGAGGCAGAGTCCCCACGACGGGATCAGTGCCTTTATACAAGGCACTGGGGAGCTAGCTTCCTTCTCTGTGCTCCTGTGAGGACATAAGAAGAAAGGGGCCATCAGCAACCAGGAAGACAGCTGTCACCAGACACCGATCTGCCTGGGCCTTGGCCTTGGTCTTGGCCTTTCCAGCCTCCAGAACTGTAAGAAATAAATGTCAGTTTTTTAAACCACCCCAGCTATGGTGTTCGGTTCTGGTAGCCCAAGCAGACCAAGGCAGGGGCTCTACCTCTTCCCTGCACGAACGACCAGGCTTATATCTTACCCACCTTCCGCTGAGTCCCAAATGGTGACTTTGTTCTTGTTCCCAATCTTGGGGAAGTAAATATAGCCCCCATTGTGTGACACTGCTGTGAGGCCAGTGCGATCCAGGAATGGGGTGCAGGCCCTCGGTTTCTGAAGGTAGGTGAGATCCCAGACTTTAAAAGACGAGGACTGCTGGGAAGCAGATGCCACCAAGGCCCCACCCCAGGCCAGCAGGCTCACAGGGGCTCCGACACCTTCCAGAATGTCCAGCAGGGTTCCCTGTTCCGACAGACTCCACACCTGTGGATGAACAGCAGATGGCCAGAGCTGACTTCTTCCTTCTGCTTGTCAGAACAGCTCAGAAACAGGCATAAGCCTATCTGTGCACCTAAGGTGGAGTCTCAGGCTGTAGTCCGAGGGCCTTCACCAGCCCCTCAAACTTCCCCACACCTCACCAATCTGCTACCACAGCAATTCTCAAAGTAGGATCCAGGGAACCCCTGGAAGTTACCTCCAGGCATCTTCAGGAAACAGTGCAAAGGCAAAACTGTTGTCATGCAAATTTAAGATGTTATTTGCCACTTCTACTCTCTTCCCCTCATGAGTGAGTCCTAGAGTTTTCTAGAAGTTACAGGACATGTGATATCACAACAGATAGGAGAACGCAGAATCAAATATGAGAAGCCAATTCATCATCCACTAAATGAAAGAAATTTGTCCCAAATGAAAGAGATTTGTCCAAATGTGCAACAATGACACTCTTGCCATGAGCTGTTTTGTTTGTTTCAGAAACTATAGTTATATTCATGGAAGTCTGTCATTAACACTGACATGTAATATTCATGAGTCGATAGTGTTTTTGGATTTCCCCATTTCTAATTTTTTTTAATTTTTAATTTTTAATAAACATATAATATATTATTATATATAATATATTTAATATATATATTAAATATAACAAATATATATAATATATTTTTATCCCCAGGGGTACAGGTCTGTGAATCGCCAGGTTTATACACTTCACAGCACTCACCACAGCACACACCCTCCCCAATGTCCATAACCCCACCCCCCTCTCCTCACCCCTCTCCCCCCAGCAGTTTATTTTGTGAGATTAAGAGTCACTTATGGTTTGTCTCCCTCCCAACCCATTTCTAATTTTTAACATAGTTAATTATCCATAAATATTAAATGCAATGGGGGATCCTAGATCGGATCCTGGAATAAAGAAAAAAAGGACATTGGTGGGAAAGCTGGTGAAATCAGAACAGAATCTGCAGGTCAGTTAATAGCATTGTCTTAAGGTAAATCTTTCAGTTTGGATAGGGCTCGAGTGGCATGAGGTACTAATATTAAGCAAGCTGGGTAAAGAGTAGGTACACATATATGGGGCCTCTCTTTGCTTTTTTGGCAACGCTTCTGTAAATCCTAAAACTATTCCAAAATAAATCATGTGTTAAAAATATATCGGGTGGCTCAGTTGGTTGGACGACTGCCTTCGGCTCAGGTCATGGTCTCGGAGTCCCGGGATCGAGTCCCGCATCGGGCTCCCAGCTCCATGGGGAGTCTGCTTCTCCCTCTGACCTTCTCGCCTCTCATGCTCTCTCTCACCGTCTCTCTCTCAAATAAATAAATAAAATATTAAAAAAAAATATCAATCAAAATGCTATAACCCACATGAACGAAAGCCCTTCGGGGTCCTCAATAATCTTTAAGAATGTGAAGAGGTGGGGCGCCTGGGTGGCTCAGTGGGTTAAAGCCTCTGCCTTCGGCTCAGGTCACCGTCCCAGGGTTGTGGGAACGAGTCCCGCATCGGGCTCTCTGCTCAGCAGGGAGCCTGCTTCCTGCCCCCCTCTCTCTGCCTGTCTCTCTGCCTACTTGTGATCTCTATCTGTCAAATAAATAAATAAAATCTTAAAAAAAAAAAAAAAAAAGAACGTAAAGACGTTCTAGGGCCAGAATGTTGGAGAACTGCTACTTTCATTTTTTTTTTTTTTTTAGAGAGAGAGAGCAAGTGTGTGCACATGGGAGCACGAGGTGGTGGGGAGGGGCAGAGGAAGAGAGAGAGAAGCCTCGGAGAGACACTCTGTTGAGTATAAGGCCCCACATGGGGCTCGATCTCAAGACCCTAAGACCATGACCTGAGCCGAAATCAAGAGTCAAAGGCTTAACCAACAGAGCCACCCAGGCGCTCTGAGAACTGCCATTTTATTACGTGCCTCTCTCAACAGCCTGAGAACTTTGAGCTCAATGGGAATTTTCTTCCAAGTCCGGTGGGAAGGCTATATCCTTTGCGAACATTTCGGTGGGATTCCTCCCCCATATCCTCCCAATGACCTGCCCCATTCTGCCTGCATGAGTTTTTGTCTCTCTATTTCGAAGCCAAGAGGCGCCTAAGGAATCGTACTTTCTGTTCCAGAGGCAGAGTGAGAACGACCCCTCACCTGAATGAGCGCATCCCGGGACCCAGTAATAATCAGGTTGTTCTTGGGACCAAAACCAGCTGTCTCCACCGTGTCCTCGTGTTCAAGGTCAGTGGCCATGAATCGATGAAACCCCTGTGAGTCGGCCAAGAATATCCGCACAGATCTTCCAAACCCTGAAACGGAAGGCATGGGATTGTCCCTTTCATGCCTGGAGGAGCTCGACAGTCATTCTGTTCAGCCAACAAAGATTCTTCTGAGCACCTGCCATGAGGAGGCGGAAGGAATACGGCGCAGAACAAGAGAGACATCATCACCCAGCCTGTGGTCGCGGGGAGGGGGGCAGCTGACCACAGCGATCCATACGTTCACAGAAAACAGCCACGTTATTTGTCATCACAAAACTGCTCGTTCCCAGAGGGCTGGGACTGCCTGTCTGGGCCGCTCAAGGCGTCCCAGGACCCAGCACAAAGCTGGACATAAGGTAGAAAATGTTTTGCAGATGGAAAGGAAGGAGGGGGGGAGACAGGAAGAGAAAGAGAGCAGTTACAATGTACGATGAGGACAATGCAGTCAGGGGGCTGGGTGCCGTGCGGAACAATGACACAGAGACACACGTGGAGGAGGAGGCAATGTGGAGATGGCGACAGGGACTGGAGAGATGTGGCCACAAGTCAAAGAATCACAGGGCAGAAGCGAGAAGGCGCAAAACAGAAATTCTTCTCTGGAACCTTTGGAGGGAGCATGACCCCGTCCACATCTTGATTTGGGATTTCTGGCCTCTAGAACTGTGAGGAAAGAGATTTCTGTTGTTGTCAAAGACACCACGTTTGCGTGGTCATTGGTTGCAGCAGCCCCAGGACATTGGAGCGGACATTTGAGGGCGGGGCTAGCACCGGAAGAGTGGGAACGGCGGGAGATGCCTGGGAGGTAGGAAAGGCCTGGGGGTGTCTCAGGAGCAGCACAGAGACTCCTGTGGCAGGAGTGGTACGAAGGAGCAGGAGATGGCGGGGGGGCGGGGGTTGCTAGATTTAACACAAAATAACACAAAACAAAAGACCCAACAGGACAGTTCAATTAAATTTGAAATTCAGATAAACAGTAAAATTCTGGTTCGTATAAGTGTATCTCAAATATTACATGGCATATTTTTATGCTGAAAACTTGATTTGTCGTGTATCTGAAATTTAACTGTATTCTGTATTCAGAATGGGCGTTCTGCATTTTCTCGGGCGCCCCAGCCAAGGAGACTGGCTCCAGTGTGCTCCAGACACTGGCTGGATGAATGCTTTGTTAAGAGGACCCCTGGTAGTGCGGGAAGTGGGCAAAGGCCTGGTTATGCAGCTCTTCCAGGGCCCGCAGCCCTGGGGGGTGATGGTGTGGGACACCGAGCTAGGCACCTGGCCCGCGCCAATCGGTTCTGTTTCCTGGAAACCCTGGAATCAGGTCAGCGCAGGAGAAGCTGGGGGCCGAGCGTCCGTTCTCCTGCCTCTCCAGGCCCTCCGTGGAATTGTTTCACTGAAGTCCACTTGAACCTGAGGCTCACACAGAAGGGTGTTACGGGAAACGGATCAGGGGCATCCGGATCGCTGCTATCCAAGGGCATCTGTGTTCCATTCTTGTGCGGGGTGTCAGAGATTTTGGTCGGCTGTGCAGGTGGTCAGCCTGTCTACATAACCCGCCCCCAGGAAGAATCCTGGGACACCAAGGCAGGGTGGGGCTTCCCTGGTTGGCAGGACCCTGTCGTCACACCCTGTTGCTGAGAGAAGCAGGCACCGTCCATGTGCCTCCACGGGGAGGGGACACCAGGAAGCTCGTGTCTGGTGCCTTCTCTGGGCTCCACGCGCCTCCACCCTTTGTTGATCTTCATCTGTGTCCTTTGCCTCCAGTAAATTGTGAGCACGAGACTTTCTGAATTCTTTGAGCCTTGGCAAGTCACCAAACCTGACAGCGAGCTTGGGGACCCCTGAGCTGCAATTCCATTTATGACACTAAGAAATCCCTGCCTGATCTTAGCTGGGCTGGGATTGGGGTACCTCTCCTGAGCAACAGGTGGGTTCCTGACACTGTGGATGGGGGAACCTGCTCGGGCTCCCCCTCGTTGGCTGTTGGATAGAGCCACCCTTGAGACCCACTGTGACAAGGTTCTCGGTCACTGAGGTCCTCAGTGGCTTTGGTCTTGGTCCTGATGCCATCTTGGGCTTCTACCCCGCGTTTTTCTTTCTTCTGTCATTCCTATTCCCCATGCTGCATTTCACACATACTTATGCCACCTAAAATTCTTTTTTTTTTTTTTTAGATTTTATTTATTTATTTGACACAGAGAGAGAGACAGGGAAAGCGGGAACACAAGCAGGGGGAGTGTGAGAAGGAGAAGCAGGCTTCCTGCTGAGCAGGGAGCCCGATGCAGGGCTCGGTCATGACCTGAGCTGAAGGCAGATGCCCAATGACGGAGCCACTCAGGTGCTCCCCCCCACCCACCTAAAATTCTTTTGGAAACAGGACGGAAGATGCATTACCGGTCAGTCACCCATCAGTCAGCCTTGGAGTCTAAGTGTCTATCCATTCGACCTGTGCTCTCCATGCAGGTGTGGTCACCACGAGCCACGTGTGGCTCTTACTGTGGTCAATCCGAGTCGAGATGAGCTGTCAGTGAACAACACAGGCCAGGTTTCATATCCCTGGCACAAGAATTTTTTAAACGTGAAATAGACCATTAATCATTTTTATATCAATGGGGTGCCTGGGTGGCTCAGTGGGTTAAGCCACTGCTTTCAGCTCAGGTCATGATCCTGGGGTCCTGGGATTGAGTCCCATATCTGGCTTCCCATGCTTTGTGGGGAGCCTGCTTCTCCCTCACCCTTCCTCTCCTGCTGCTTGTGTTCTCTCTCTCTCTCTTTGTCAAATAAATAAATAAAATCTTAAAAAAAATGATTTTTAGGGCACCTGGGTGGTTCAGTGGGTTGGGCCTCTGCCTTCGGCTCGGGTCATGATCTCAGGGTCCTGGGATCGAGTCCCGCATCGGGCTCTGCTCATCGGAGAGCCTGCTTCCCCCCTCTCTCTGCCTCTCTGACTACTTATGATTTCTCTCTCTGTGTGTCAAATAAATAAATAAAATATTTTTTAAAAAATGATTTTTATATCGATTTCATGTTGAATTTTTGGGTGTGTTGGATTAAACAAGATCTGTTATTAACATGAATGACTTCTATGTCTTTTTGCCTTTTTAAATAGGGGTATGAGAACATTCGGTTATAAATGTGGCTCATGTTTGTGGTTTGCTTTGCTGGACAGCACTGGTCTCCCACTGTCTTTGACCCTTGGCAAAGTCGTTATAGAAGTCAGGCTGGGGCATCTGGGGGGCTCAGTCAGTTAAACGTCTGCCTTTGGCTCAGGTCATGATCCCAGGGTCCTGGGATGGAGCCCTGTGTCGGGATCCCTGCTCCGTGGGGAGCCTGCTTCTCCCTCTGCTCCCTGCTTGTGCTCTCTCTCGCTGTCTCTGTTGTTATCTCTGTCTCTCTCTCAAACAAATAAATAAAATCTTTTTAAAAAATCAGGCTGATTTTAGGGCAATGCAAATGCCCTGAGATTATGATGGTGGGTATATGTCGTCACACATCTGTCCAAACCCACAGAAGGTCCAACACCCAGAGTGAATGGTAAGGTAAGCCATGGACTCTGGGTGATGACGGTCTGTCGAGGGAGTTCATCATTTATAGCAAATGCACCACCGTGATGGGGGATGTTGATATCAGAGGAGGCTGAGCAGGGTGGGGTAGGGGGCATACGGGGGATCTCTGTACTTTCTGCTCAATTTGGCTGCGAACTCCAATCTGATCTTTTTTAAAAATATATATTTATTTATTTAAGTAATCTCTACACCTAAGATGGGGCTCAAACTTATAACCCTGAGATCAAGAGTCACACACTCCTCTAAAGGAACCAGCCAGGAGCCCCCCTCCCCAAGCTGATCTTTTAAAAAATAGTCTTAAAAAAATAATCAGGCTGAGGAGTTGGTCATCTGTGGGTCACCTCCTATGAAGCCTTCCCCGACTGCCTTAGACTCAAGAAGGGAACCCTGTCACACCCTCCCCTAACCCCTCATTCTTGGCTGGCCATCACACCAACCACTCTGCCCTGTGGCTGCCTTACCGTCTGCGAGCCTGGGAGCCCCTACAAGCAGGGGTCCCGTGGGCTGGCTCATCCTTGAGCACACCCCATCGGCTCACGCGGCACCCCTCCATCCCCATCCCTATCTGGCAGGGATAACCACCGTCATCTCAAAGATAACGAACAGGGGTTGGCAAGCTATAGCCCGTGGGCCACAACTGGCCTGCCATCTCTTTTTGTATGACCCAGAAGCTCAGAAGACTTAGTTTCACAAAAATAAAAATATTCCTGTTTTGTGGCAGGTGAACATGATATGAAATCCACATTTCAGCCTCTGTAAACGGTGTCTGAGGGGCACACAGCCTCGCCCGCATAAGATAGAATCTGTGGCAGCTTTCATATAGGCTTGATTTGTGGCGAAAGAGACCACCGGGTTGCAAAGCCAAGGTGTGCACTGTATGGCCCTCTGCAGAAAAGGTCTAGGACGGCCCCCAGCCCCCGTGTTCCCTCTGCTCCTCCAACAAAATCTGAAGCTGCCTCCTCATGGCTCCAAATAAGAGCTAGACGCTACCTGCTGCCAGAAGGGACTCATCTTCAGAGAGTACCAGGAACCTCACAGCTTCCGGAAGCTTCTCCAGCAGGCTGTCTCCTTCAGGGGAAACCTGCGCAGAGTCAAGGATGTGTATCAAGCATTTCCACAGAGTGAAGGGTCCAGGGTCAGGGACTTGGATGCAAGGCTCTGCCACTCACCAGCTTCGAAGCAAATGTCTCAGCCCTTGGGTGCCTTAGTTTCCTTATCTGTTAAATGGGCCATGATGCAGGACTACAGTATGGGGCCATCATGGGGGGGGGGCTCCCCCTTACCCTGCACACAGTCAGCCCTCACACCGTGGCAGCTAGTAGTGTTTTTGTTGGTGCTGCTAATCAAATCAGGGACCTGGAGAACATCCCAACACCTGTTTTCTGCTCTGGAGATCTCAGGTAAGATCGAAACACCAGTTTCTCCCCATTCCCGAGTGGCGGAACTCATTTAGTTTGGACCTAAGAGGATGGGTCATTCCTCAGTCTTGCAGCCCCAGGTTGCTACTGATTTCTGAGCATCAGACAGCTACCAGCCTGTGAGCCAAAAACTTTATGCTCATTATCTCGGTGAAGGGCACAGATGGGACACATGGTGGGGGAGGGGCAAGAAAAGTGAGCTGTTTGCACCAATCCAAGCCAATATTTAAAAATATATATATATTTTAAATACATATAAAATACATATTTTATATATATATATATATATATATATTTGTTCACCTTTATTTAGCAGGGGTAGGAGAAAGTGAATTTCCTCATGGATGTTACTGCTGACTTTTTAAAAAACAAAAACATGTGTTTTGAGGCACCTGGGTGGCTAAGCGTTTGCCTTCGGCTCAGGTCGTGATCTCAGGGTTCTAGGATCGAGCCTCTCATCGAGTTCTCTGCTCAGTGGGGAGTCTGCTTCTCCCTCTCCCACTCCCCCTGCTTGTGTGCTCTCTCTCCCCACCATCTTTTTTTTGCACCATCCAGCAGAGACACTGTTCTGCAAGTTTGCTTTTTTTCTACTTTATGTGTCTGGGGCAGTAGTTCTCAAGGGGTGGGGAGGGCCATTTTGTGCCATCCCCGCCAGCTAAGGACAGCTGGCAATGTCTAGAGACATTTTTGGCAGGACCGAGTACCAGCAACGACCCACAGTGGCCTGTCCCCAGGAAACACCAAGGCATGTTTCCTGAACCGCGCTGAGTTGCAAATCCCTCAATTAGGAAACCAAATGTCATTTAGGGAAAGATCAAAGGTGAAGTGGCTTCTCCCAATTTCTAGGACATCTGAGCACTTTGGAGCTGAGCCATGCGGGCATCACGTTCAGGAGAGGGACTTACCAAAGAGATGGAGCCCTTGCTAAACCCGGTCACCATCTTGCCTTGCTTCTGGACCGAGACCCCACAGGTTGGTGTTTCTTCTTTGACGCTGGATAAATGTTGCCTCCCCTGAAGGGTTCCTGTGGCTGAGCTCCACAGACTGACCACACCAGCCTCAGACACAGTCAGCAGCATGGCCCGGGAAGCAAGTGCCCTGGTGCACATCCAGCGGTCAGAGACGTGTCCCAGGATACGGAAAACCAGCTCTGCCGTTTCTAGATTCCAAGCACTGATCTGAAGGAATCGTGGGAAGGAATAGAAATCTCAGCATGAGACCTGGGTTGCAAGTTTTCCGGAGTCAGATGCAACACGTGTGCTTTTTCATAGTACATGCATTTATTTTCAACACTCTTAGTTACAAAAAAAAAAAAAAAAAAAGGCCGAGGGGGAGAGGAGGTGTCCTGAATTAGATCCTTGAGTAGCAAAAGGTCATTTGCAGAAAAACTGAGGAAATCTGAGTAAAGTCTGAGTGAGGTTGAGAGAACTTTAGCAATATTAATGTCTTAGCTGTGACGGATGTTCCCTGGTTATGTAAGACGTTGACATCACAGAAGACTGGATAGAATGGTATATGGGAACTCTCCATAATAGCTTTATTACATTTTTGTGAACCTAAAATTTCTCCAAAATAACAGTCTTAAAAATGGGAAAAAAGGGGCCCCTGGGTGGTTCAATCATTAAGCGTCTGCCTTCAGCTCAGGTCATGATCCCAGGGTCCTGGGATCAAGCTCCACATCAGGCTCCCTTCTCAGCGGGAAAACTGCTTCTCCCTCTCCCAATCCCCCTGCCTGTGTTCCCTCTCTCGTTGTCTCTCTCTCACTGTCAAATAAATAAACAAAATCTTTAAAAAAGGGGCGGAAAATGTCAACCATACCATATGCATTCTCATATCTGTTCGCTATAAGTAAATTTTTAAAAAAGATTTTATTTATTTAATTTACAGAGATCACAAGTAGTCAGAGATGCAGGCAGAGAAAGAGGGGGGGAAGCAGGCTCCCTGCTGAGCGGAGAGCCCGATGTGGGGCTCGATCCCAGGACCCTGAGATCATGACCCGAGCCGAAGGCAGAGGCCCAACCACTGAGCCACCCAGGTGTCCCACTACAAGTAATTCTTGATGATGGCAGGTTTCATATTTAACCTCACCCAAAAAAAGTACCTTTTCAAATCAATAGTAACCAGGATGCCTGGGTGCCTTCAGCTCAGGTCATGATCTCAGGGTCCTGGGATTGAGCCCCGCATTGGGCTCCCGGCTCAGCAGGGAGCCTGCTTCTCCCTCTGCCCCTTCACCCAACACAAGTGCGAGTGCGAGCACTCGCTCTCTCTTGCTCTTTCTCAAATAATAAATAAAATCTTAAAAAGAAAGAAAGAAGGGGAGATTCAAAGATCTATTTATAAGGAAAGTTGTCTCAGTTATTTGAAAGTACAAAGAACTAGAAATAACCTATATGTCCAGCAGGAAGGGATCAATTTAATAAACTGTAGAGGAGTCAAGGCAAGGACATCCCACAAAATCACTAAGCCTGTGGTTTCTGAAGAATGTTTGAGGTTATGGGCAAAGAAAAATCGATTTATGAAGCAGCATCGCTAGCTCTCTATATGGTTTGATCCCCATTTTGTGTTATACTTACACACACGAGTATTTGTACATACACATCCACACACCGCAGAACACAAACTCATGTAAATGTCACAACAGTGGTTGTCTTTGGGATTAATTATTATTATTTCTTATTTCTTTTTTTAAAGTTTTTTCTAAAAAAAGATTTCATTTATTTATTTGACAGAAAGAACAAGCACAAGCAGGGGGAGTGGCAGGCAGAGGGAGAAGGGGGCTCCCCGCTGAGCAAGGAGCCCCATGTGGGGCTCGATCCCAGGACCCTGGGATCATGACCTGAGCTGAAGGCAGAAGCTTAACTGACTGAGCCACCAAGGCGCTCCTATTTATTTCTTTCTTCCTCTCTTCCTTCCTTCCTGTCTTCTTTTCCTTCTTTCTTCCTTCCTTCCTTTCTTTCTTTTTTTAAGATTTATTTTTGAGAGAGGGAGAGCAAGAGAGAATGTCTGAGTGCAGGGAAAGGCAGAGGAAGACAATCCAAGCAGACTCTTCGCTGAATGTGGAGCCCAACACTGCCGGCCTCCATCTCGCGACCCTGTGATCATGACTTGAGCCGAAACCAAGAGTCAGACACTTAACCAACTGAGCCACACAGGCCCCCCTATTATTTCCTTTTTTTTTTTTTTTTTTTTTACTGTGTTTTCCAAATGTATGCAGTTTGGAAATCAGTCAACACTTCCCTAATATTTAAGCCTGCCCTGTCAATAATAGTATAATGAATGCATGCTGTGTGTCTTCAAATTTTGTATTCGTCCCTTAAAAAAAAAAGTAAGAGGAAACAAGTGAAATCGATTTAAATAATGTGTTCGGTTTAACCCTATGTCCAAATGTTACTACTGCAACGTGTAATTAATATCAAATTACTATTGAAATCTTTTACCTTATTTCCACAGTACTAAGGCTTTGAAAGCCAGTGTGTGTTTCCTACTTATGGCACATTTCAGTGCAGAATAGGCACATTTCAAGTGCTCAGTTTCAAACTTCATAATTGAAGTTTGGTGGTGACCCCCCATATTGGACAGCACAGTTTATAAGCTACCAATATTACTTGTGTTAACAACTGCCAGTTACTAATAAAATATAATAATTAATAGCTAGTAAGTATTTGGTGCTTTCTATGCACCAAGCACTCTGCCAGGTGTTTTAGTCATTATCTCATCAGGTAGAGGAAGAATGGAGGCAGAGAGGTACGGTGATATGATCAAGATCACTCAGCTTGCAAACAAGTCATCTGGGAGTTAGGTACAGATTTTTTTTCCCATGCCTTTAGTTCCTAAGCTTTCACCCACTGTTCTACTGTGTCTCTATTCATCATACAATCAGATCGTAGGTTTATAATTGACATAAGGGAATAACACAGCAGAATACAGATTGTTTTCAGGTGTATGTGGAATATTTACCAAGAGAGACCCTAAAATGAGTTTCGATACATCTGAAAAGATTCATCATACAAATGAAAGTAATTAGGAAAGAAAAAGGTAAGCTACCTGGGAACCTTTCAAATATCTGGGAATGAACAGCACACTTCTAAATAGCCTGTCGACCAAAGAGCAAATCAAAAGGGAAATCTGAAAGTATTTTTTAAAAAGATTTTTTATTTATGTATTTTACAGAGAGAGAGGGAGAGATCACAAGTAGGCAGAGAGGCAGGCAGAGGGGGAGGGAGAAGCAGGCTCCCTGCTGAGCAGAGAGCCTGATGCGGGGGCCCGATCTTAGGACATGACCTGGACATGAGATCATGACCTGAGCTGAAAGCAGAGGCTTAACCCACTGAGCCACCCAGATGCCCCCTGATGGTATCATTTACTGACGGTAAATGATAATATGACATAGCAAGTTTTGTGGGATGCAAGTAAGGCTGTACTCAGAGGACAATTTATAGCACTAAAATGACCAAATTAAAAAAGATTAGGGGTGCCTGGGTGGCTCAGTCAGTTAAGCCTTCTACTCTTGGTTTCTTCTCAGGTCACAATCTCATGGGTCAAGAGAGTGAGCCCTGCATCAGGCTCCCTGGTGAGTGGGGGAGTCTGGTTGAAGATTCTCTCCTCTGCCCTCCCCACCAATAAATAAATAAGTTTTTATTTATTTATTATTTTATGGAGAAAGAATGAAAGAGCATGGGGAGAGGGAACAGAGGCTCTGCTAAGTCTGGAACCCAATGTGGGGCTTGATCTCATGACTCGGACATCATGACCTGAGCAGAAATCAAGAGGCAGAGGCTTAACCAACTGAGCTACTCAGGTGCCCCAATAAATACATCTTTAAAAAAAAAAAGATGAAAGGTCTCAACTCTTAGGGTCAGAAAGAACTATCAGAATCATCTAATCCAACTGTGTAGTTTGAAACCCCTTATAGCATCCCATCCAGTGGTTGTGCACCCCTGTTTATGCCCACCCCCCTCTCAGGGACCCCACCTCCTAGAAACAGCATATGCTGTCTTGAAATGCTCTAGTAACAGCTTTTCTTTGCAAACAGGACAGGTGTTTGTTACCTTTGAGCCAGATGCCAAATATACAACCTTCTTTGCTTCCTCCACGTGAAGACTCCAGATCTCAGGTTCAGTGGGATCTCTTGAGCCTCTGTCCCAAATGGTGAATTTCTCCTGCCCAGAGAGTAAGTCCCACAGACGCAGCGTGTGGTCCTTTGAGGCAGAGAGGGCAAGCGTCCCCTTGGCAAACACTTTCACATACCTCACCTCTCCTGCAGTAGACCGGGGGGTCGGGAGAATATGTTAGTTGAAAACATTTTGACTTTCCAACTCCCCAAATGCCTGTTGGTTTGGAAAAGATGATGGATTCGAACATAACCAAATTACAAATAAGGGAATGCGGCAAAACTCAATGAAGAGTGCAAGTGGTTGAGATTAAATCAATTGCCCTGATGTGACTATGTAATAAACAGAGATCGTGGCAATTTTAAAAAGCTCAGCGTCGTCCTGGGAGTGTTTAAAATCAACAAACATGTAAAAACAAGGTAAGGTTATGGAGAAGATTTTACAATCATGGAGAGATATTTTCCAAGCAAAACACGAAATTTGGAAGACATAAAGAGGAAAGATTGATCAATTGCATTACATAAAAATGCAAAATTTTAGGAGGACAAAATATAGTTGAAAGTCATATGACAGATCAAGAGAAAATATTTATAATGTATAACAGATGATGGAGACTCTCCTTAATAAGCAAAAAGTTCTTACAGATAAGCAGGGAAAATACAAACAACCCACTCAGAAATTGGACAAAGAGTATAATGCTGTGCACGTGCATGAGCTGGGGTAGGGGCAGAGAGAGAGGGAGAGAGTCTCAGGCAGGCTCCACACTCAGCGTGGAGCCCTATGCAGATCTCAATCCCATGACCCTGAGATCATGGTACCTGAGGTGAAGTCAGGAGTCAGACATTTAATGTACTGAGCCACCCAGGCGCTCCTGGCAAAAATTTTTACAGATTGATTACTAGACTACTGACAAAGATATTCATACCGTCCTGATGGATGTATAAATTGATGTAAATTTGTAAAGGGTAATTTGGTAACACTGAAAGTTAAAATGTGTAGTCCCTTGGTTTTGTTAATACACTATAGTTATGTAAGATGTTGCCATTCTGGGAAAGTGGATACATGGTAGGGACTTCTACCTGTAGAGAAGTATAGTATAGAGAAGAAGGACTTCTCTGCACTACGTTAGCAACTTCTTGTGAGTCTAGAATTATTTCAAAATAAAATGCTCAGAAAAAGAGGGGACAAGGAAAAATGTGCATACAATTTGACTTAGAAATTCCACTTCTAGACATGCGTCTTGCTGAAATAATGGCACAGGTGTGTAAAGATACAGGATATTGGTTGCAGGGTTGTCTTATAAAAATTAAATTGCAAACAACCTATTTATGAAAAGGGAGTTGTTAAATAATATGGTGTAGGGGTGCCTGGGTGGCTCAGTGGTTAAAGCCTCTGCCTTCGGCTCAGGTCATGATCCCAGGGTCCTGGGATCAAGCCCCGAGTCTTGCTCTCTGCTCAGCAGGAAGCCTGCTTCCACCTCTCTCTTTCTCTGCCTGCCTCTCTGCCTACTTGTGATCTCAGCCTGTCAAATAAATAAATAAAAGCTTAAATAATATGGTGTATCATTATAAAGAATGTTATGTAGCCATTAAAAATAATAAGATATATATATATATATATATATATATATATATATATATATATATATATACCTAACCGTAATAAATTATTACAACAGCCAATACTTACTGGGGGGCTTTCTATGTGCCAAGTGTAGCTGTTAGTACTTTACATGCGTTAAACTCCTTTAATATCATAAAGATGTAATGAGGTACTATTATTATCCCGTTGTATAGATATGGAAACAGAGGCACAGCAGCTGAGTAAGCAACTTACCCAGAACTACATGATTAATAAGTAGTGAAGCCAGGATCCCAGCCCAGAACCAAGCTCTCAGCCGCTACAAGGTAACATTACAATATATCGTGACAAAAGCGAGTTACAGCCCAGTGTATAAAATAGCACCATCTGCTTTTGACAAAAACATGAGCTTATCCAGAGCTATGTCTGCATAAGCCTAGAAAAAAAAATTGCTTATGGCCTATCACAAACTGTGAGGACTGATCACTTCCATGGAGTCTGATGGATGGGAGAGGTCAAAGGGAGTTTTATTTCTTTATGATTCAAATGACAGGAGAGCGGGTAATTTTTATTTGTTGTGATTTGGATATTTTTCAATCCAAAATGTGTATAAATAGTAATACATTACAAAATATCCCCATACAGGGATGCCTGGGTGGCTCCATTGGTTAAGCGCCTGCCTTTGGCTCAGGTCATGATCCCAGGGTCCTGGGATTGAGTCCCACTTCTGGCTCCCTGCTCAGCAGGGAGCCTGCTTCTCCCTCTGCCAGCTCTTCCCTCTGCTTGTGCTCTCCCTCTTTCAAATAAATAAATAAAATCTTTTTAAAAATTCCCATACATGGAACATGATGCCACAGTTAAAATGAATTAGAGATATATACATAATGTGGAAAGAGGAAAATATGTAATGTTAACTAAAACAAAAAAAGGTGATACTAGCAAAAGCTTACATGACTTTATAGAAAACCACGTATATTTATATATATCCAAACACCCCCGGGGGAAGCGACTAGAACAACAATATGCTGGTAAATGCCTCACAACAGGCTCTCCAAGGAGGTTGGGGAAAGCCCTGATTTGCGACACATGCCAATTTCCTTGGTGTAAATATTCCCATCCTCGATTGATTTCAAGACACTAACATGACGTCATTGAATGTAGGGTTATAAAGAGAAACCAGTAGCAAGCACCCCATTTCCACTGCAAGGGTACAGTAGCCAAGAACGTATGTAAGAATGTGTGGTACAATACTTAGAAAGTGCTGAGTTTTGGGTGCCTGGGTGGCTCAGTTGGTGAAGCAACTTCGGCTCAGGTCATGATCCTGGAGTCCCAGAATCTAGTCTCTCAACAGGCTCCGTGCCTGACGGGGAGTCTGCTTCTCCCTCTGCCGCTCCCCCCTCTCATGCTCTCTCTCACTGTCATTCTCTACCAAATAAATATATAAAATCTTAAAAAAATAAAATGGGTAGGCTGTAAAAGAGAAATATCCAGGAGAGAGCAAGTTCATGGAGGACGAGAACCAGAGGATTTGTCTCAAAGTTATCACAGAGGGGAAGAACGTAAGGACCTGGTGGTAGAATATTAATGCTTTAAAAAAGAAAATGAAGTGCTGAGTTTTGAGGATTTATTACCTTGTTTAAATAGAATTGATTCAGTGGCAAGCTTCTATAATTGACTATTTTATAATGGCTGTGTTTGGGGCTCAGGGGTGGCTCAGTTACTTGTTCAAGCCAGCTCTTGATTTTGGCTCAGGTCATGATCTCAGGGTCGTGGGATCGAGCCCCATGTTGGGCTCTGCTCTCAGCTTGCCCCTATCCTTTCTCTTTCCTCCAGAAAATTTAATCTTTTAAAAACACTTACAAAATAATGGTTGTGTTTGACAACTGTCTCACCGCGTTCCTGAAAATTTCCCCACCAACTCTTGCAAGCCAGGACGAAAGACCTCCAGGTCACTAGTACGTGATGGGAAATTTTCACTTTCCTTAGTACATATGCCTTTAATGCTCTCTGTTTTGCCAATAAACTGATGACTGAGTTTTCCTAATTACAAAGCTTGATGACTTTTTCAAAAATGAATCAAGGTTCATGGGTACATAAACGGATCCTTGTCTTGAACAGACGGTTCACGCACACACAGATACAAATATTGAATAGACCTAGATGAAAATAGCCATCCCAATGATAATAAAATGAATGGAATCTTATTGGATACTCTGTCAGGACCCACCTCACTCCCAGCCCTTGAAAGAAATAAGAAAAAAAAAGAAAAGAGTAAATTGAGAACATCTGATGCTGGCAGCTTTGGGGTTGGGGAGGGGGGGATAGTCTATTACACACATACAGCCTGTTTGGAAAGCAGTAAGATGCCAGTTCTCAAAACCCCTAGAAAAGCTCACATCCTCCAATTCAAGACTCCTACTCGCTGGAAAGAAGGAAAAAAGAGTTGATGAGAGTAAAAAGAGATGCGTCGCGGTGTTATCCCCAACAGCAGATAACTAGAAATAGCCTAAAATAGCAAAAATTAAAAAATAAATAAATGGCATAAAATAAATTACCAAAAAATCATGTAATACATTCTGGAACATGATCTGTTGAGCATGAACTATTTTTGCTGCATTTTGACACGATAAATATACCATTTGATGGATCATAGCAGTGTGACTCACCCCAGCCTCAAATTGGAAACCATGTAAAAGTCCTTCAACTGATGCAATCACCTGATAAACACATTGCTGTCCCTTCCATACAACGGACAGACTCAGCAATGCAGAGGACAGACTAGTGCCACATGCAACAGTGAGAGCCAAGCCTTCCACACATCAGGCGGTGGACCAAAGGTCACAGAGTGCACAATTCCATTTGCACAAACAGTCCAGAAAAGATGAATTCATAGACCCAGGGTGCACATCAGCAGTTGCCACGGGGCTGGGGGTAGTGTGGATGTATTCCAGAGTGGGCAGGCGGTGCAAAGAGAACTCCTTGGGGTAGTGGAAAGTTCTACAATTATGGTGATGGTTGTACAACTCGGTAAATCTACCAAAAAAGGTTGCATCCTCCGCTTAAAATGGGAGGAATGGTATGTCAATTACAACTCAATAAAGTTGTTTAAAAAAGATTCAATGGAAAGAAAAGAATGTCTATGGCAAAATGTTGGGAAAAAATTATGAAAGAGCATACATTTTTGGTTCACAATGATGTAATGTTTTTTAACACCTTTACTGAGGGGTGTCGTGTGGCTCAGTAAGTTAAGCGTCTGCCTTTGGCTCACCTCATGATCCCAGGGTCCTGGGATGGAGCCCCAGATCAGGCTCCCTGCTCAGTGGGGACTCTGCCTCCCCTATGTTGTGCTCTCTTTCTCAAATAAATAAATAAAATCTTTAAAAAATACTTTATTGAGATATAATGCACAAATATAAAATTCACCCATTCCATGGACCATGGTACAATTCATTGGTCTTTGAATGGTCACAGCTGGGCAACCATCACGCCAGTATAAATTTAGAATATTTTCAAAACCTGGATTTCCCTCCCCTTTCTCTCCTTATCATGTAAACCATTTGAAGGTGTGTAACTCAATAACATAATAATTCACAATGGCGTGCAACCATCACTTCTATCTGATGCTAGAACATTTCCATCACCCCAAAAGGAAACGCTGTCCCCATGAGCAATCACTTCCCATTCCTCCCTCCCCAAATAGCAACTGCTAATCTGTTTTGCGTCTCTCTAGATCTGCCTGTTCTGGACATTTTGTATAAATGAATCATATACATGATGTGGGCTTTTGTGACTGGCTTCTCTCATTTGATACAATGTCTCAAGCTCTGGCCTCATGGCTTCCTTGTTGTTCTGGAAACATGCCAACTTCCTCTCCCCTGTCAGGGCCTTTGCATGGGTTGTTTCCCATTCCTGGGATGCTCTTCCTTTTTCTACCCCTCTGCCCTCTGCCTACCTCTTTCTTCGCACCCTTGGAATCTTGGCTGAAATGTTCCCACTGAAGAAATGCCTTACACCTAACTGTCCTAAGTGGGTCACTTTGGTTACTGTTACTGATGACACCTTGTCGTCCTCACTACAATCTGCCTTCCCAAATACTTGAGTCTGACCTGGGCCAGAATTAAGGTAAGGCGAGGGAGGCACTCATCTCAGGTGCCAAACTTAAGGAGGTGCCAAATTCCCGAGTTTCTCTTTAGCCTCTGGCTCCCATATGGTTTGGCACAGCACCATTACTGATCTTGTCTTTAAGACAGCTTGCTATTTAATTGTGGTGGAGTTTTTGCATTAATTTTGATTTTTTAAAACATTGCCTTGAAATATTATTTTTTGAAAGACTATTTTATTTATTTATCTGAGAGGGAAAGAGTAGGAGTGGGTGGAGAAGTTCAGAGGGAGAGTGAGAGGCAGACTCCCCGCTGAGCACGGAGCTAGAGGCGGGGCTCGATCCCAGCACCCCAAGATCACCACCGGAGCAGAAGTGAGATGCTCAACTGACTGAGCCACCCAGGTGCCCTGAAATCTTATTTATTTCAATGACCAAGTTGACAAAACCCACTTCCCAAGCCTTACCTGTGTGTCCAGTTAGAATGTGGATGACCTGCTGTTCCTCCATGTCCCACACGGCGATGATGCCTTCCTGGGTGCCAACGACCAGCAGCCTCTCCTCCAGGCTCCACGCCATGGCCGTGATGCCTGCAGCCACACAGAGACAACAGTGACCACATCAGCTCCCAGGTTCGGACACGGGGTCCTCTAATGTTGCCTCTGCTGCACAGATGGGGAAACTGAGGCACAGGTTCAGTCCCTTGTCCAGAGCCACACACCTAGAAAGTGGCAGAGCCAGGATTTTGAAGTCAGCACTGTCGGGGGCCAGATTCAGGGCTCAGCTGTAAAATTTATGTTGTTCTTAGGGACCAAACCACACTGAGGTCAGAAGTGCCTCGCAAGTTCGGTGGTTCTCCCGTAGGGGCGATTCTGCTCCTGGGAAATGTCTGGAGCCTGGGGTCACTGGGCAATGTCTGGAGACGTTCTTGGTTGTCACAACCAGGAACCAGGTGCTACTGCCATCCTATGTGTGGAGGCCAGGGGTGCTGCCGACCACCTCTGCAGTGTATAGGATGCCCCCCGCCCCCCGCAGAGGATGACCCAGTCCCAAATATCAGTAGTGCCTGGTTGAGAAACGCTGCCCTAGTTGGACAAGACTCAGAAATGGAATTATATTGGCCGAGAACGCGGACTCCTGCTTCTGACTTCTCTTTGAGATCCACGTGTATGGAAAAATAAAGGCTCCAAAGGGAAAAAAAATCTTTGCCAATAATTTGGGCAAACAACAGCCTGGGGCGCTCTGCTGGGTTCTGACCGAAACATCGCTGAGGAGAGAGAGGCGCTGATTTACACGGGAGGAAACACTGGCCCGGACCGTTGGAGACCAGATTTGCTGAATGCCCTCGGGTAATTCCTTCCTCTGCTCTGTGCCTCAGTTTCCCCGGATGTACAATAGCGAGGGGGAAGTGTGGAAATCAGAGCCGTCCAAGTTTGAGAAGCCCAGATTTTGTTCCTGCCTTATTGGGGCAGGGAGTGAGGACATGGGATGGATCTTTCTTTCTTTTTCTCTCTCTCCCTCTCTCCTCCTTCCCTCCCTCCATTCCCTCTTTCCTTCCTTCCTTTTTTTTCCTGGTCACTTACAGTGTGACCTTGGAAACATGAACTCAAACTTCTCATTTACAAAAGGGCCAAACTGAAGCCCAGAGTGGGTAGAAACTTCCTCAGCTTCACCACGACTGGGGCTGGGATGAGAGTCATGGTGGGTCTGAAACCCAGAACATCTCCCCACCAAGGGATGGTAAAAACAAAACTTGACCTGACTGTGACTTCCTATGCCTGTGCCGTGGTAGAGACCACGAATGTCACTGCACCCTCTCAGATTTGTCCCCTGGAGACATTCTGTCATGTTTCCTTTTGAAATCAAGCCCCCAGCCCACCGGCATTAGCAGAATCCACACTCCCTGGGACCCTGTAATTCCCAGACTCCCTTGCAGCCAGAGAAGGCCAAGGTCTTGCCAATGAGACACTCACTCCAGAGGTGATAAATTCTGCTTCTAGACCGTGCCCTCAAAGGGAAGGGATCTGCCATCCACCCCCCCTTCCCACTGCCCACTGGCTGGAACGCCATGGTGTGGGTCAGAGAGGGAACAGCCATTCTGAACCAACAAATGGAAGTTTCACATTGAACATGGCAGCAAACAAGATTGAAAGAGTCTGGGTCCCTGACACATGGGGGACTAGGAGCTTTACCTCTGCTTATGCCTGGACTGTTAGATGAGGGGGAAATGAACTGCCGTTTTATTTACGTCACTGTTACCCTGTCCTTTGTTAAAGCATTTGAACCTGTAACCCAATAAATATACAGTCTTACCCATTAAACTAGATTCGGTCCCAGAACCCTTCCGAACACAGCACTCAAGCAGCTGTCCCTAAATCAATTCCTCCACGCATCATACTTAGTCTCTTAGAGCTTCTATTTTGGAAGCACTATGCCTTGGGAATGTAGCTTTCCCTACAAGGCTATGTGTGGCACAGAAACAGTCTGAGTTGCAATGAATGACATTTGAACCAGACGTTAATTGTGTATTTGGTGGCCTTATAATTGATGCAAGAGATTATGGGTGGGCAGAGGAAGGGACAGACGAGAGGCAGTGGACTGGACATGAACGGATAGCTAGATGGCTGGCTGGATGGTTGGGGGAGTGGACGGATAGGTGCGCGATGAGTAAGATGGATGAATCAATGAATCAACTGAGAGATGGGGGCGGGGGCGAGTTGATGAATGGCTGGGTGGGTAGATGGGTGGAGGGGTGAGTGCTTGGAAGATGTCCAGAAGAGGGAAAGGGAAAGATACGGGGTGTGGCGAGAGGGGTGGGAAGAAGATGACTAATGAAAATATGGATGACTGATGGGTGGATGGAAGGAAGGAAGGGTGGATGGATGATGGAAGCACAGAAGGACAGACAGGAGAAGGAGGGAAGGAGGGAAGGGAGGAAGGGAGGATGAGTGAATGGGTGACGGATGGATGGATGGATGATGGATAGAAGGACAGACAGGAGAAGGAAGGCAGGAAGGAAGGAAAGAAGGAAGGATGATGGGTGGATGGATGGATGGATGATGGATGGACAGAAGGACAGACAGGAGAAGGAAAGAGGGAAGGAAAGAAGGAAGGATGATGGATGGATGGATGGATAGATGGACAGACAGAAGAAGGAAGGCAGGAGGGAAGGAAAGAAGGAAGGAAGGATGATGGATGGATGGATGGATGGATGGATAGATGGATAGAAGGACAGACAGAAGAAGGCAGGCAGGAGGGAAGGAAAGAAGGAAGGATGATGGATGGATGGATGGATGGATGATGGATGGATAGAAGGACAGACAGAAGAAGGAAAGAGGGAAGGAAAGAAGGAAGGATGATGGGTGGATGGATGGATGGATGGATAGATGGATAGAAGGACAGACAGAAGAAGGAAAGAGGGAAGGAAAGAAGGAAGGATGATGGATGGATGGATGGATGATGGATGGATAGATGGACAGACAGAAGAAGGAAGGCAGGAGGGAAGGAAAGAAGGAGGGATGATGGATGGATGGATGGATGGATGGATGATGGATGGATAGAAGGACAGACAGAAGAAGGCAGGAAAGAGGGAAGGAAAGAGGGTGAAGGAAGGAGGGAAGGAAGCAAAACCAACAAATGGAGAGACAAGTCCTCTTGTCTCTGACGTTCTGGTGTCCCGGGGGCGGGATCTACGAGTTCCACCAGCCTCTCAGGGGCCAGTCAGGCATCTGTCCCTACCTTTTGGACTTACTAGCCTGAGCCAGTAAACCACAGAAACCGTAAGATGGACACTCTATTCTTAGAGGCAGTCAGCACCCTCCTGGCTCTGGGCTCATTTGCAGTATTTACAATACTAATCTACAGTCCCTAGGGGGCAGAGACAGTCGAGTCAGCATGAGACAGCAAGGGCACGCCCTGATGGGACCCTGGGGGCCTCCCTACTGACAGAGGGGAGCCCCAGGGAGCAGCCAGAAACACCTGCCCTCTGCCGCCCTCAGGCACGACGGGCCAGGAAGGATTTTTGCTGTGCTGGGGAGACTCACCCTTGTGGCAGCCTGTGAGGGTTGCCCGGAGGGGTCCTCCTGGGGGCTGGAAGAATCCCCCCAGGGGTATGAGCACAGGGTGGGGGCACGCCCGGAACCAGCTCTGGGCCTGTTGGCACAGCTGTCCCACCAGGGCTGGATGTGAGGCGGCGAAGAAATGGAGTCTGGCCAGGAGTTCTGTATACAGGATGCTCCTCTCTGCAACAAAGGGAACTCAGGTTAAGGGGAAGGGCGCTGCCGACCAGTCAAGGTCAAGTCCCCCGCCATCTTCTCCTGCCTCCTTCTCTCCTTTCCAAGGACTCTCATCCCTACTTCAAAAGCACCAAGTGGTTCCTAGCCTCTGGGCCTTGGGCCAGGCAGTTCTCTCTGCCTGGGAAACTTCCTCCTCCTCCCCTTCCCCTTTCTCAGGCTAAATATCTCATTTTTTAGCTCAAGGCTTACTTCTTTAAAGAGCATTCTTCATCCCAGCGCTCTAATCCACTGGCCGCGCGCCTGCGAGCTCATCAGAGCTGCAACTGACATTTCTTTGTTTATTCCCTCCCTATCCTAGATCTTGAGTTTCCCCTGAGAACAGGGATGATATCTGTCTTGTTCGTTGTGTTCTTAGTGCCTAGAACATCACAGACACCCAGTAAATTGCAGAGGCCACTTTTCAGCAATGGGCATAAACAATGGAATGCAGAGCAAGGCAAAAGGGCCCACAGCGACCATGGAGCTGAAGACAGGCCCTCAAAATATCCAGAAGCCCTAGCTGACGGGGCCGGCTACTGACAAGGAGGCAGAGATACAAAAAAAAGAAAATCTCCATTCGTTCCCCATACCTCCTGACCTTCCCCCTGTAAATCAGCCCCTCCCACTGCCTTGGGGCAGACAGCCTCCCCTGTGGGGTGCTGCCCACAGCTCCCTTGGGGTGTATTCAATAAGCATCCATCTCCTTTGTTCTGGAAACTTCTACCTCCTTTGTCCTGCCTTTACTGAATTATTTCACTGCTGGACCCTGAGCTGCCAGCGTCCATGGGATCATCATCGCCCCACTCTCCATCTCAAGTTTCTTTACTTAATCCCATCATTTGCCGTAGAAGAGGAGAGTCACAGGTTCCAGGGATTAGGAAGTGAATATATCTTCGGATCGAGGCAGTGTTTTCTGCCTCCCACAACAGGGGTATCATCATTATTATGCCAAGTTCGTAAAGGGGGAAATTGAGGCTCAGAGGGGTTAAGCAACTTGTACAAGGTCACACAGCCAGTAAGAGGCAGGAACCTAATCAATAAAGTTTTATTCCAACCTCAAATGGACCAGGCACGCGGAAGGCAGGCAGTTCATTTGCCCTTGTTCTAACTGTGGGATTTGGGGCTATGGTGACGATGCCCTGTGCCCTAGTTTGCTGGTGGATGATGTGAGGCAAGGTCAGGACTAGGGGTGGGTGCCCCAATCACCATAGCTGCCAAATTTAAGGTGACACCACCAAACTCAACCATCCATCCAGATAAACACTATTTTAATGGCAATATTTTAACAAATCAAAATTAGTGCTCCCCAACCCAAGATGAACAAAAATACAAGCCTTTAAAACAAAAATAGGGTCAAAAACAGCGCCACATTGAATCATCCTGGAGCCTGAGGCAATAGGAGAAATCAGGTGGGCTTTGAGGACCAGGCTCAAGGTCCTGGAATGTACTGGAACTCAAGGTTGGCCAACTGCGCCCTCTGGTGGTGACATTTATTCCTACACCTCATTATCGGCAAGCCACAGGTTGTCAATCAAGGATGGTGGAAAAGAACATGCTGTGCTGTGGGCTTTTAAATCTTCCCTCAAACTGGGCAGTTGTTCCCAAGGCTATTCTCCTGGTAAATCACGCCTTGTGAGGCTTACAACCAGTGAGCATGAATACACAAGAAAGGCCACGTTGACGGGCACCAGCATCTTCCCTGGGTTGTCCTTTAGTTACAATCCCATATTTTGCAGATGATGGAAGCTGAGACTCCATGCAGAACTGGCTCATCCAACAACAACAGCAACAACAACAACAACAACAAAAAACCCAAAGAAACAAACAACAATAAAAGAAATGGCTTGTGCAAGGCTGTTCAGATCAACAATAGTGATGCTCTCACGTGACAGAAATAGGAGGCTTAGATGGCAGTGTGGGGACAGGCTCTGCGAGAACTGACTTGCATATCTTTCCTTGTAGCTCTAGGTAGAAAGGGTGACCAGCATCCCCATTTTGCAGATGGGCAGCAAGGTCGGGATTGGGGTCGGAGAGCGAGGGACTTAGAAGGTGACACCACCAGCAAGTAGCAAAGCCCAGATTAGAATTAGCCCCGTGGGGCTCAAATCTGAGTTCTTGGCCAGGACCGGTCTGTGTGGTAGGGCTGGCAATTTGGCAGGGAGCAAGTGGATGATAATGTCCCCATCCTCACAGATCTCAGCGTCCGGTGGGGCCCTCAGGTGATACAAAAGACAACAGGCAGAAGTAACAATTGAGAGCTAAGACAGACGGGAAAAGGGGGCGTTGCTGGAGAACACAGGGACTGGGGAACCAGAGGGGGTTCCTGGTTCAGTGGTGGCTAGACAGGCTGCTCCGAGGAGGAGCGTTTGGTTAAGCTTCAAGGGAGCCCCAGAAGGATATAGGGATTTAAACACCTTCGTAAAACTCCTTATAAAACCCTCAAATGAAAACCAGGTGGGAATTGTACAATAAAAACCACTCTGGGGGGACCTGGGTGGCTCAGTCGATTACGTGGCTACCTTTGCTCAGGTCCTGGGATAGACCTCTGGGTCCTGAGCTAGAGCCCTGCGTTGGCCTCCCTGCTAAGTGGGGAGTCTGCTTCTCCCTCTCCCACCCCCGGCTGTGCTCTCTCCCACTCTTGCTCTCAAATAAATAAATAAAATCATTTTAAAAAAAGGTATCCTGGCCACCTCATACTCACTGGATGACTATTATTATTATTTATTTTTTTAATTAGAAAATCAGGACGCCTGGATGGCTCAGCATCTGACTCTTGGTTTTGACTCAGGTTGTGATCTCAGGGTCGTGAGACCAAGCTCTGCATAGGGTTCCATGGTCATCGTGGGGGTCTATGAGATTCTTTCTCCCCCTCTGCTCCTCCCCCTGCTCTCTCTCTCTCAGATAAATTTTTAAAAGTCTAAGAAGAAAAAATCAGAAAATTAAAAGTATTGGTGAGGATGCAGAGAAATTGGAACCCTTGGGCGCTGCTGGTGGGAATATGAAATGGGGCAGCCACCGTAGAAAATGGTAGGGTGATTCCTCGGAAAAAAAGAATAAATAGGGGTGCCTGGGTGGCTCAGTGGTTAAAGCCTCTGCCTTCGGCTCAGGACATGATCCCAGGATCCTGGGATCGAGCCTCATATCGGGCTCTCTGCTCAGCAGGGAGCCTGCTTCCCTCTCTCTCTCTCTCTGCCTGCCTCTCTGCCTACTTGTGATCTGTCTGTCAAATAAATTTTTAAAAAATAAATAAATAAATAAATATAGAATTAGCATTTGATCCAGCAATTGCATTTCTGGGCATATATGCCAAATAATTGAAAGCAAGATCTTGAAAAGATATTTGATACCCATGTTCACAGTGGCGATATTCCCAATGGGCAGAAGGTAGAAACTGCCCAAGTGTCCATCAAGGGATGAACGGATACACAAAAAAATGTGGTCCATTCATATAACACAACGCTATTCAGCTTCACAAATAAAGGAAATATAACAAGGATGTACCTTGAGGACATCATGGTGAGTGAAAGAAGCCAGTCCCAGAAGGGCAGACATTGTGGGTCCCCTGATATGAGGTCCCTATGGTGGTCAGATTCATAGAGACAGAAAATTGGAATGGCGGGTGCCAGGGACTGGGGGTAGGGGTGGGGAGTTGGTGTTTCATGGGGACAGTCTCCACGGTTTGTGAAGATGGAAGATCTCTGGGCGGGGTGGGAGTTGGGGGTGGGGGGAGGGCGGTGGATGGTGGTGATGTTTGCACAACAGGGAGCATGTGCTTAATACCACTGAGCTCTACACTTAAAAATGATTACGTTGCTAAATGTGACGTTCTGTGTATTTTACCACAATTAAAAGATGAAGATAAAGACAGACCAACAAAACACAGTCCTGGGCAAAGCATCAGAGATTTTTCAAGTTCTAGGGCAGAAGGTGGGCCAAGCCCAGCCCGATGGCTGGCCCCTGGAGCTAAGGATGGTTTTTATAGATCAATATTTGCAATGGACAGAATGGCAAGAAACACCGACTTTGAACTCCAATGAAGCAAAATGTTTTCTTCCAGAGCAAATCTGCCCCCTTCCTTCTCTTGAGTGGACTCATGTTACAAAAAATCATGTTCAATTATTATGATTGTATTTTGAATATTATCAATTTAAAAAAGTCACGGGAACGTGTTTTCTCTCTTGTTCTATTAAGTACTGACATAATTTCCTCGATTTCTGCCTGAGATTTTTTCCTATCTGGGCCTTTCTAGAAAAAGGTACCATGCCAGGGAAGGGGATGGACACACTTTGGTAGTGCTCATTCCAAAGCTCTGCCAGGTTCATTTCAAAAATCTAGACACCCCGCATGTGTAGAGATCAAAGATGTGCAGGTTAATGAAAATCCAGCAGGGGGCTCAGTGAGAAGCATGGACTTCTAGAAGTCAGTGCAGCCCACCCCCTCCGGCCAAGCCAACCCAACTCACCCATGCCTCGGAGCTCCACAGCCGGGCGGCACAGCTGGAGAGCATCCCGGACCAGGCTGACCTCGGGACAGTCCAGGTGAGGGCCATACAGGTCAAAGTCCTCCAACAGGCCCTCAATGCCGCCAGAGATGCCCCGGCAGGAAATCCAGTTCATGTTGCCTGTTTCGGGGAAAGGGGGCATTATGCGGACACATGCCTCCCTCTGGTTCACACTGAGGCGGGCTCTCACCTGTCCATTTCTCTGGGGGTTCTCAGGCTCTGCACTGCCGACGTTATCAGCACCCCTGCCCTCCACCCATCCGATGCCTGTAGCGCCTCCTCAGGCATGATAAGCAACAACAGGAGCATTGCCAAGAGTCCCCAGGGTGTGGAATCCCCCTGAATTGAGAATCTCAGGGAGAGGCAGATTGATAGCTAGACAGAAAAATGGAAAGACGGAGGGACAGATGGATGGGTACATAGGTAATGACAGATGGATAGATACAAATATAGATATGATATGATGATAGATATGACAGACAGACAGGGTCTCATTCTAAGACCACATTTCTCACCTCTGTACTATCAACTAGCACGAGATGCCAAAAAGCGCCCCGGCTCTCCCAGCTGTGACAACTAAAATGTCCCCAGACATTGTCAAGTGCCCCCTGCTGTTGGGAGTGGGGCACAGAATGACCCCTGGAGAGAACCACTATCTTAGGAGGGGCCAAGGATTCTGATTTTTTCCCTTTACCCTTTCCCAGGCTCCTGGAGTGGGGAGCACAGCAGAGGGCTGGGACCCGCTCGCTGTTGTCCGCAATGGGTAGGAGCCTTACCCAGAACCTCCTGTTTCAGCTCTTCAGTGCGGCCTGAGTGGACCAGGTGATGGGGTAACTCCTTCAGCTTCCGCAGATTTGCCACCGTGTCTGAGAACCACAGGGGCTGAGGGGCTACCTGCAGGGGAGGAGGGGGCTGGCAGCCAGGCCGCAGTGGTGCAAGCTCACTCATGCACTCCCGAGATATAGGCCAAGCTGGCACACGCAGGGGACACTGGAGGGGATGGGGACACAATTCCAGATAGAAATGACTCACGCCCACCCCTGGCAGGGCCAGGGAAGAAGGAAGATCTTGGGACTCAGGGAATCCGAGGGGCATCGGAGCTGGGTCTCAGAGTTAAATGGGAGTCTGTCTGGGGAACCAAGTTGGAAAACAATGGTATTCCTGGGCAAGGGAATGGCATGTGCAAAGGTCCAGGGGCAGGAGATGCCAGGAGTTCAGGGCAGTTCTGTATGCTCCTGAATGTTGTGATTCTTCCCTACTCTGGAATACTGGGGGTGGGGGGCACAGTCCTCATCAGCTGCTCCTCATCCACCCCCATTATGCTCAGATGCTGAGGGGACATCCTGCTTTCCGGGGGAAGGATAGGGAAGAAGCATTCTGGGTGGAAAAGAAGGAAAGAGCCAGGTAGTCCTTGCCAGGCAGCCTTGGTTTTGCTTGCACAGCAAGGTGGGGCCTGCTGGTAAAGAGCAGAGGTCCCAGACAGACACCTCACCTTACGGTCCAGGTTCAAGGGCTTCCCCACCAGCGGTAGAGTGATGAGTTTCTTGGTGCCCAGGCTCCAGGCTCCTGAGAAGAAGTCAGCCAAGACTCCATGCCTCTTGGCTCTCTCTGGCCTGGACAGGTAGCGCTCTTGGACCACCTCGGCCAGTTGCCTGAAGAAAGGGGACATGGGCTCATGGGCCTGGGGGACAGGGTGAACTCAGAGGGGGCCACCAGCCTTCCAGGAAGCTGTTCCCAAATGAAGGTCCCTCCTAAGCCACCTGACGGGTGTTCTCTGGCAATTGTGTTCTCTGGACCGCAATTGGAAGTGACCACCTTTCCTACTTGTTACCTAATAGTCATCTATAAATTGGCCCATCTTTCTTTCTTCCCCTTAAATACATTTAGTTTAAAAAGGAACATTTGTTGGACGCCTGGGTGGCTCAGTTGGTTAAGCGGCTGCCTTCGGCTCAGGTCATGATCCCAGCGTCCTGGGATCGAGTCCCACATCGGGCTCCTTGCTCGGCAGGGAGCCTGCTTCTCCCTCTGCCTCTGCCTTCCACTCTGTCTGCCTGTGCTCGCTCTCGCTCGCTCTCTCTCTGACAAATAAATAAATAAAATCTTAAAAAAAAAAAAAAAGGAACATTTGGGTTCTTCAATAAGTCAAACTTAAAATAAGGTAGTATAAGACCCAACAACTTTACTCCTGGGTGTAGACCCCCCAAAATTAAAAAACAAAAAACAAAACAGGTGTTCAAATGAAAATTTGTGCTCACGTTTTCTTGCAGCACTGATCACAAGCCCGAGGAACAACCCAAGTGTCCGTCAATGGATAAACAAACATAATGAGACCCATCTGTGCACTGGGATATTACTCAGCCACGGAAAGGACTGAAGCCCCGATTCATGCTAGAACAGGGATGAACCCTGGAAGCTTTATGCTGAGGAAAGCAGCCGGATGCTAATGGCCACATGCTGTGTGATTCCATCTATATGAAATGTCAACAAGCAAATCCACGAAGACAGAGAGCGGATTCATGGGTGCCAGACAGGGGCTGTGGGCAGAGAGGTGGGGGGGCGGGGAGTGACTACTGATGATGAACAGGGGTAAAAGAAGGATCTGGAAAAAGGAGGAGCCCCGACGAGTGAGCCCTCACTCCCAGAAGCCCAGAGGGCCCTTCCACCATGTCGGACCCACCTGTGGGCGATGGCCAGGAGCGTGAAGCCATCCACGGGCCGACGGGCCAAGCAGTGACCCAAGTCCCGGCGGAGCCTCACCCACATCAAGGGTGGGAAACGCAGCAGCTCCTTGCTGGGCGGGGTCCAGTCCTGGTACACCGCCTGCAGGACCTCGTCATCCAGGGACAGGACGTCCTTCAGCTCTGCCTCTGAGAGCCCATGCCTGTGGGGAGGAGGGGTGGGCACTGGGACACACTGCGTCTCCTGAGGTCGGAGGGCGCAGACACCCAGGGACGGGGAGACGTGGCCAGCCACACAGCATCCTGCCCGTCCACCAAAGGGTCCGCCCTGAGGGTCGGCATTCAGACCCAGTTACAGCCATGCCCATCGGAGTACGCTCTTCCTGCTCTTTCCTTCAACACACACACCTGCAGAGCCGTGAATCAGACTCTCCCCAGCCACACCTGAGTCAGGCAGCTCAGGGAAGGAGACAGGAAGTAACTTAGAAAAATAATGCAGATGCCAACTGTGCCCACCCCAGCCTCACCCGTGTTTCCAGGCCCCAGAAAGGACAGAGCGAGAGAAGGGAAGCAGCCCTAAAGGGGAGGGGTGGTGACGTTTCGGTGCTGGATCGCAAGGGACTTCTTAAAACCTAAGAGCATCAGACTGGAAACACTGGATTTGCCTGCATCTTTCATCTGGATGGACCGCAATCGGAGCGCCCTTCGGGGCAGGGGAGGGAGGGAGCCTGGCTTCTGTGGGCAACCTGCGTATGGTGTTCAACTCTGACGTGGACGGGAATCTTCATTTTGATCGGAAGACCCGCCACCTACATTTAGAGCATCTGCTCTCACTGCTTTCTAGTGTATAATGCGGTGGGTGCCCCCCAGGGGCTCTTCTGTGACATCAGTCATCTTGGACGATCCCAGCTAGACTATCACGGTTTTCTCCAAACCAGAATTCCTGGGAGCCACGTGCCAGCACCCCTGTGTGGTCCTGTGCCTCCTCAAAAACCCCCTCCTCCAGGATAGAATTCTTTCCTGCTCTTCGACACACCCTCGGCACAAATCAAGCGTGGGTCCCCTCCTTTCCCGCTCAGGTTCAGTGACTCGTCCATCCCACCGGCTGCAGATGGAACAATCCAGCAGGCTTGCACGAGGAAGCCCAGGAAGCTGAAGTCCCACAATTCCCCGGCATCGGGGCTCTGTACAGGGCCCTCTGGGGAGGAGCCAGGCCAGTCCATTCATTCTCAGAGAAGCAGATGCCAGGTCTCGGGAGGTCAATGGCTCATCAGACCTTTGGCAGGTTTGTTTAGACATTATTCATGGAGTGGCGTCTCCGTGCGCGTCTCCGTGCACGTCTCCGTGCAAGTCACCGTGCGGACTCCTGAGGGACAGAGAGGTAGACCCCTGTGAAGCTTATCTTCTCATCCGCAGAGGCAGGCAGGAAATAACAGAAGAAGAGCACGAAGAAGCCAGGTGATACCAACGACGAGGAAGAAGATAAACCACGTCCCACGGAAAAGAGCTACAAGGTCGGGGGGAGGGAGCTGGAGAGAGACGGTTCTTGGAAGATGTGAGTCCCTCCGAGAAGGTGTCACAGCCGCTGGGACTGGGTGGGAGGGAAGGGACCAGCATGAGATCTGGGGCCGGGGAGCTCCCAGCACGGGGTAGAAAGCAGCCAGGTCCAGTCGGGCTTGGTAAGGAGGCTGGGTACTTTTCTCAGAGTGATGGAAGTCACTGGAAGGCTTAATCGGGTCAGGAACTGAGTCAGATTTATGATTTTAAAATCTCCCTCCAGACAGGTGTTCCGACCAGAGCTTGTACACACATCTTCAGAGCAACATCATTCACAATAGCCAAAAGGTGGCAACAGTCCAAACGTCCATGAACAGATGCGTGGATAAACCAAACCCTCTGCTATGGACTGAGTATGTGTCTCCCCCAAATCCACAGGCTGAAGTCCTGATCCCTAAGGTGATGGTGTCAGGAGGTAGGGCCTTTGGGAGGTGGTTAGGTCATCAAAGTGGAATCTCATGGGTGGGCTTAGTACCCCGGGGAGCTTCCTTATCCCTTCTGTCATGTGAGGACACAGCAAAGATGCCCATTTATGAACAAGGGAGCGAGCTCTCACCAGACACTGTATTTGCCAGCACCTTGACCTTGGACTCCCTAGCCTTCCAGAGAGAGAAATTGTGTATAAGCACCCGCCCCACACACTCTATGGTGTTTTTGTTACAGCAGCTCAAATGGACTAAGGCAGGGGTGTATCCATACAATGGAATGTTCTTTGGCCGCAGAAAGAAACAAAGTCGGGACACACAGTGCAACACAGATCAGCCTGGCAAACAGTAGCTAAGTGAAAGAGATCCGTCATAAAATACCGCACAGTGTGTGATAAACTTGAAACGTTTAGAGCAGGATCCAAAAAGCCACAAAGTAGGTTAATGGTTGCCAGGCGCTGGATAGAGAAACAGGGGACAGCCCAAGGCACGCTCCTCCCCTCAGCCTCCTGTACCGCTGACATTTGGGGTCGGATCACCCTTCGCAGTGGGGACCATTCTGTGCATTGTAGGGCTTTTAGCAGCATCCCTGGTCTCTGCTCACTAGATGCCAGCAGCATCACCCCCAAGCTGCAACAACTGAAAATGTCCCTGGACCTGGCCAAGTGACCCCTGGGTGCAGACCCTCCCCAGGCAAGAACCACTGGCCTAGAAGGACTCAGACCTGCCCCGAGAGCTGGGGCACCATCCCAGTGCACAGACTGCGTGGGGACGCATGATGTCTTTCCTGGAACCTGAGGTACCTCACCACCCCTGCATGGTCCCTCCCTAAACCACCTGCCACGCCGGTCCCTGGGATGGCTGCTCAAACACCCTGCAAGGCCATCGGCTTTACTCATTGGACCAGATGTGGGACCAAGGAGGTCGGTTATTTGTGTCTCTCTAGATTTTGGAATCAGGACTCAAGAAGGAGCCAGTAGGATGGTGCCAGGTCTCTGAAATGGGAGTTAATGATGCCAGTAGAAGCTTGAGGCAAGTAGAACAAAGGAAGAGTCCAGAACCGAAGCCAATGGGCAGAGAGGACCCAGAGGGCCAGAGGATGAGAAACTGTCCTGATTCTCATGGCTTTCTGGTTCCCATGACAAGCCACCTCCTCCATGTGGATTGCATCAGGGTTGGCCTGAAGGTCCACCCCTTCCCCCTGGAACATTCCACAGTCCGTCTTTGTAATCTTACAGAACTCAGGCCCAGCCTCCCCTCTGGGGGCACCGGTCTCAAAATCTAGGGTATGGCGTGCGATCTGGGGTACGCCCCCCTGGAGTTAGCAGTTGGGTGGGTGGTCCTGGATTCCCTGAGCTCTTCCCATGGCCTGACACAAAGCCCTTACTTCTTATACACTAGCATGTCTGTGCCTGACAAACAAAAACGAACAAAAAGCCACTCTCCCTGGTCTGATCACCACCGTCTTGACTGACACAGGGCAGAGGACAAAGGTCTGGAAGAAAAACCTGCCCGTGAAACCGGAACGCGGCAAAACCAGCTAGCCCAGCATTTCTGATGATGGGCTTGAGTGCTGGTTCTGCAGCGGTGTGTCTGCTACTTGGCCTCCATCCCACCCTCCTGGGGGTCCAGAGTCTGGCTGCTGGGTGTGTGACGGACCCACTCCTCTCTCCTGCCCCTTATTTCTCACTCATCTCCGTCCCTCCCCACCATCTCTGAGCGGTAGCTCCCCACCATCATGACGTCACAGTGCGCCACCCTGAGACTTTCTCTGGGCTGAGCAGCAGGTCTAAGTATTCGGTCCTTCAAGCTCTAGAAACACACTGAAGTTGGATTTTCCTATTTGCTTTTTTGCTGATTCCCACGTGACAAGATTGCGATGAAGTGTAAATGTGCGCTGGTGGACAATCCTTCAGAGGATCTGGGGACGCCTGGGTGGCTCAGTTGGTTAAGCGGCTGCCTTCGGCTCAGGTCATGATCCCAGCGTCCTGGGATCGAGTCCCACATCGGGCTCCTTGCTCGGCAGGGAGCCTGCTTCTCCCTCTGCCTCTGCCTTCCACTCTGTCTGCCTGTGCTCGCTCTCACTCTCTCTCTGACAAATAAATAAATAAAATCTTTAAAAAAAAAAAAAAAGGGTTTTTCTGAGCTCTCCCCATAGGATGGCGTATTAAATACAGAGCGGAGCTGGCGGATTTACGACAGGGGGGAAAAAAAAAATCCGTGCCCGAGAAGGGCTGAGCGTCACTCGGGTTCAACCCAAATGTGATCATGAGGAAATATCAGACCAAGCCCGACGGAGGGGCACTCTATAAACTGCCCCCAGCCTGGGTGAAGGTGACCTTGTCTGAGAACCTTCTTGAGAGGGGCAGTCAGCGCATGTGGAGCTCCTGCTGGAGTACCGCGGGCCCTGAGCCGGGGAGTGGCGTCCTTACAAGAAGGAAATGGGGACAGGAAGGCCCGCAGGGAGGAGGAGGCCCCAGGACGGGCAGAGGCAGGGGCAGGAGGGGTGTGTCTCCTGGCCAAGGGTTGCTGGCAACGCCAGAAATGAAGAGAAAAGCCTAGACCCGCGTCCCCTCTGGCGCCTTCAGAGGGAGTGTGGTCCCGCCGACGCCGCGACTTCAGACTCTGGCCTCCAGGACTATGAGAGAGGACGTTTCTGTCCCGGGGCCCTGAGGGGCAAACGCACGCATTCTGTCCCAGTTATAAAGAGGGTGTGGACAACAGAGACTTACCGGGAAGAAGCGAGGTAGCCCAGCACGTGGGCCACCAGGAGCTGCCCGTGCGTCTGCTCCAGGCGGGCGCACAGCTGGTGCATGGCTTCCTCCGCCGTGGAGCCCAGGGGGGCCGGGACGGTGAAGGAGGCCCATTTCCGGGCCTCCTCGAAGGCCAGCCGCAGCCGCCCTGGGTGGCCGCACTCTGGGAGGCTGGCCCAGACCAGCTCCCTCTGCTCCGGGCTCAGCGTCCTCCTCGAGGCTGCCAGCAGGGTCTGGATCATCTCTTGCCCTTGGTTTCCAGAGAGGGGTTTCACCTCCCAGAAGGCCTCTGGGTCTGTCAGTGTCCGTCGCAGGGTGTCTAGAACCCCCTGCTGCCCCGAGCAGGCTGAGAGGATGAGGTGAACCCTCGGCGGGCATGTAGGGGGCAGCCAGGGGACCCTCCGGGCCCGGCAGATGGAATCCATGTCATCCATGGAGTCCAGCAGGATCACCAGGGACTCAAAGTTTCGGCAGGAGACAGTGTGGAGGAGGGTGTGGAAAAGCTGGACCACCCTGGCATGGGCCTCCAGGACCTGGGCCGGGGGCAGGGGCAGCCCGTAGGCCAGGCAGAGCTGGAAACAGAGGCTCGGGAGCAGGCCCCGGGCATCGGAGCTCATCTGTGACATCCCCAGAAGCCGCAGGACGGTCACCGTCTTGCGGCCAAGCAGTCCTGAAGTTTGCTCTGCCAGCTTGCACATCAGAGCTGTCTTCCCGATGCCTGGGGGTCCAAAAAGCACCAGGGGTGAGTGGGGATGGCCGTCGCTCTGCCGGAGCCGCTTCCCTAGCTGGGCCAGGAGCTCCTGGCGCCCGCAAAAGGTCCGGGTGGCCTCGGCGCTCAGCGCCATGTGGTGGCGGATCTCCTGGTAGAGCCACGCCAGCTCCTGCCGGCCGGCCTCCAGCTCCCGGAGGTGCTCGAGGACCTGGTGGTTAGCCCTGGCCACAAACTGCTCCCCCAGCTCCTTCAGGTACCGAGCATGAGTCTTGTTTTTGGGGTTCACCAGGTCTCGGCTCCATGGCAGGTGGTGGGTCTTGAGGACTCCAGGTTGGGTCTCAGCAATGCGTCCCTTGAGGCCACCGAGAAGGTTCTGGGCATCCATGTCCAGGCAGCCGTCTGCGAGCCGGTCCACCATCTTGAGGGCGCAGTCGTCCAGGATGTGCTTGTTGAGGTCTTGGATCTCTCTCAGGAAGACGGTCGCCCCCTGGTCTCCGTCCGTCAAGCTCAGCAGGCCCCGGTCTATCTCCCATTCGATGACTGTAAAAGTGGGGGGAGGATGGGAAGAGAGTGTTGTCATCACTGTGTGCTCAGCGGCCGGAATGAAGACACTTGAAAGACATATTTGGGAGGTAGGGACCCTAGTTCTCCCACTTAATGTGTTCTGGAGTCACCTTGGCATAACCACAGATGATATGCAAACAAATGCACTCAAGTGTGTTCCAATAAAACTTTATTAACAAAAACATGCAGTGGGCCGGATTTGGCCAGAGGACTACAGTTTGCCAGAGTCTCCTGGGGGTGGGGGGTGGTGCTCAAAAAACCCACATGGCTGGGCTCTGCCTCCAGGAGTTCTGATTCAGCAGGTGTGGGTGGGGCCCATGAGTTTGCATTTCCAAAAACTCCTCAGGTGATGCTGAGGCTTCTGGTCCAGGGACTGGGCCAAAAATAGCCCTGATTTAGCTATTATTAATCAAAGAAACCTTGGTATAGGCAGCACAGAGATCGTATGTGAGAAGAAGCCCCATCATAAAACATACCATCAAATTCAAAAAGTTAAATACGGAGTTTCCTTAGGAATTCCACTCTAGGTATGGACCCCAAAGAACTGAAAACATAGGCAAACAGTTATGTGTGGACCCAAATTCACAGCAGTACAATCCATGGGAGCCCAGAGATGGAAACAACCCAACAGTCCCTCAAATGATGAGCGGATAAACACAATGTGATCTAGTGACTAGTACTCAGCCATAAAAAGGAAAGTAGCCTTGATTCATGCTACAGCATACATGAACCTTGGAAACATCGTGCTGAATGAAAGAAGCCAGACATAGGAGGCCCCACACTGTCTGGTTCCAGGTACACGAAATGTTTAGAACAGGCAAAGCCGTAGAGACAGAATGCAGACTGGTAGTTGCGGGCGGCTGGGGGAAAGGGAGGGAGAGTGGCCGTTAATGAATACAGAAATTCTCTGGGGTGATGGAAAGGTTCTGGAACTAGATAGAGGTAGTGATTGCACAACATCGTGAATGCATGAAATGCCACCGAAGCATTTATTTTAAAATGGTTAATTGCATGTCATGTGAATTTCACTTCAATAAAAAAAAAATCCAGT